>NC_057832.1:17458651-18708651 GCF_910594005.1 Cervus elaphus | reverse complement strand
TGAACAAATCTACATTAAAAGAATCTATCGCAGGTTTTTGGTTACAATGAGGTTGCTATATATCATCATATATAAAGAGATCAAATCAGTCAATCCTAAAGAAAATCAACCCTGATGCTGAAGCTGAAGCTCCAACCTTTTGACCACATTTTGTGAAGAGCCAACTCACTGGAAAAGACCCTCATGCTGGAAAAGATTGAGGGCAAGAGAAGAAGGGGGCGACAAAGATGAGATGGTTGGATGGCATCCCTGACTCAAAGGACATGAGCTTGACCAAGCTCCAGGAGATGGTGGACAGGGAGGCCTGGCGTGCTGCAGTCCATGGGGTCATAAACAGTCAGACAGGACTGAGCAACTGGAAAACAACAACAATATATATAAATATGTGTGTGTGTGTATGTATATATGTATCAGTTTGTTTTAAACTGATAGTTACTTAAGTTTGAATACAGTCTAACAGCACATTTTTACTCCCCACCTCCATGTTTTCTGTTTTTGACATATTTTACATACTTTTAAATATGTAACTACTGATTGTAACTATAGCTAATTTTATTATTTTTGTCCACCCTTCATACAAGCTTTTAAACTGGCAGATTTATTGCCTTTACTGAATATATTTGCCTGTAACAGTGAGATTTTTTTCTCTCATATATTTTCTTATTATTAGCAATGGGCTTTTCTTTTTCTTTTTAAATTAATTTATCTATTTTAACTGGAGGATATGTGTCAGCCCCACATCCTGAAACCCCCTCCCACCTGCTTCCCCACCCTATGCCTCTGGCTTGTCCCAGAGCACCAGCTTTGGGTGTCCTGCTTCAGGCATCAAACTTGCACTGGTCATCTATTTTACATATGGTAATGCAGAAGTTTCAATTCCATTCTCTCTAATCATCCCACCCTCATCTTCTCCCAAACAAATAAATAAAATGAAATAACAAGTGTTGACCAAGATGTGGAGAAAAGGTAACCCTTGTATACAGTTTGTAGGAATGTAAACTAGTGCCTTCACTATGAAAACCAATATGGAAGGTCCTCCAAAAATAAAAAATAAAACTATCACAGAGTCCAGCAATGCCACATCTAGGTATTTAGCTAAAGAAAAACCCCTAGTTCAAAAACATACATGCACCCCAATATCCACTGTGGGCAGGAATCCCTTAGAAGAAATGGAGTAGCTATCATAGTCAACAAAAGGGTCTGAAATACAGTACTTGGATACAGTCTCAAAAATGACAGAAAGATCTCTGTTCATTTCCAAGGCAAACCATTCAATATCATGGTAATCTAAGTCTATGCCTTGACCAGTAATGCTGAAGAAGCTGAAGTTAAACGGTTCTATGAAGACCTACAAGACCTTTTAGAAATAATGCCCCAAAAGGATGTCCTTTTCATTATAGGGGATTGGAATGCAAAAGTAGGAAGTCAAGAAACACCTGGAGTAACAGGCAAATTTGGCCTTGGAATACAGAATGAAGGAGAGCAAAGGCTAATAGAGTTTTGCCAAGAGAACGCATTGGTCATAGCAAACACCCTCTTCCAACAACACAAGAAAAGACTCTACACATGGACATCATCAGATGGTCAACACAGAAATCAGATTGATTATATTCTTTGCAGCCAAAGATAGAGGAGCTCTATACAGTCAGCAAAAACAAGACCAGGAGCTGACTGTGGCTCAGATCATGAACTCCTTATTGCCAAATTCAGACTGAAATTGAAGAAAGTGAGGAAAACCACTAAACCGTTCAGGTATGACCTAAGTCACATCCCTTATGATTATACAATAGAAGTGAGAAGTAGATTTAAGGGACTATATCTGATAGAAACAGTGCATGATGAACTATGGATGGAGGTTCGTGACATTGTACAGGAGACAGGGATCAAGACCATCCTGAAGAAAAAGAAATGGAAAAAAAGCAAAATGGCTGTCTGAGGAGGCCTTACAAATAGCTCTGAAAAAAAGAGAAGTGAAACACAAAGGAGAAAAAGAAAGATATACCCATTTGAATGCAGAGTTCCAAAAAACAGCAAGGAAAGAGAAGAAAGCCTTCCTCAGTGATCAGTGCAAAGAAATAGAGGAAACTAACAGAATGGGAAAGACTAGCAATCTCTTCAAGAAAATTGGAGATAGCAAGGGAACATTTCATGCAAAGATGGGCTCAATAAAGGACAGAAATGGTATGGACCTAATAGAAGCAGAAGATATTAAGAAGAGGTGGCAAGAATACACAGAATTTTACAAAAAAGATCTTCACAACCCAGATAATCACGATGTTGTGATTACTCACCTAGAGCCAGACATCCTAGAATGTGAAGTCAAGTGGGCCTTAGGAAGCATCACTATGAACAAAACTAGTGGAGGTGATGGAATTCTGGTTGAACTATTTCAAATCCTAAAAGATGATGCTGTTAAAGTGCTGCACTCATTATACCAACAAATTTGAAAAACAAGTGCACTCATCTCACAGGCTAGCAAAATAATCCTCAAAATTCTCCAAGCCAGGCTTCAGCAATACGTGAACCCTGAACTTCCAGATGTTCAAGCTGGTTTTAGAAAAGGCAGAGGAACCAGAGATCAAATTGCCTACATCTGCTGGCTCATCGAAAAAGCAAGAGAGTTCCAGAAAAACATCTATTTCTGCTTTATTGACTATGCCAAAGCCTTTGGCTGTGCGGATTACAATACGCAGTGGAAAATTCTTAAAGAGATGGTAATACCAGACCACCTGACCTGCCTCTTGAGAAATCTGTATGCAGGTCAGGAAGCAACAGTTAGAACTGGACATGGAACAACAGACTGGTTCCAAATAGGAAAAGGAGGACATCAAGGCTGTATATTGTCACCCTGCTTATTTAACTTATATGCAGAGTACCTCATGAGAAACGCTGGGCTGGAAGAAGCACAAGCTGGAATCAAGACTACTGGGAGAAATATCAATAACCTCAGATATGCAGATGACACCACCCTTATGGCACAAAGTGAAAAAGAACTAAAGAGCCTCTTGATGAAAGTGAAAGAGGAGAGTGAAAAAGTTGGCTTAAAGCTCAACATTCAGAAAACCAAGATCATGGCATCTGGTCCCATCACTACATGGCAAACAGATGGGGAAACAGTGGCTGACTTTATTTTTCTGGGCTCCAAAATCACTGCAGATGGTGACTGCAGCCATGAAATTAAAAGACACTTATTCCTTGGAAGGAAAGTCATGACCAACCTAGATAGCATATTAAAAAGCAAAGACATTACTTTGCCAACAAAGGTCCGTCTAGTCAAGGCTATGGTTTTTCCAGTAGTCATGTATGGATGTGAGAGTTGGACTGTGAAGAAAGCTGAGTGCCGAAGAATTGACGCTTTTGAATTGTGGTGTTGGAGAAGACTCTTGAGAGTCCCTTGGACTGCAAGGAGATCCAACCAGCCCATCCTAAAGGAAATCAGTCCTGAATATTCACTGGAAGGACTGATGCTGAAGCTGAAACTCCAATACTTTGGCCACCTGATGCGAAGAACTGACTCATCTGAAAACAAAAAACCTGACACTGGGAAAGACTGAAGGCAGGAGGAGAAGGGGACGACAGAGGATGAGATGGTTGGACGGCATCATCGATGGGATGGCCATGAGTTTGAGTAGGCTCCAGGAGTTGGTGCCAGGCAGAGAAGCCTGGCGTGCTGCAGTCCATGGGGTCGCAAAGAGTCGGACATGACTGAGGGACTGAACTGACTGACTGGTAACGAGCCTTGTGGTGATTATTTCATAATGTATAAAAGTATCAAGTCACTAGGTAGAAAATCTGAAACTGATATAATATTGTAAATCAATTATGTTTCAATAAAAATTCTCAATGAAAAAATAAACAATCTAATAACTACAGTCAGTTCAAAGAAAAAAGAAACAGCATTAATAATAGGAGATCAAGCTTTCTGCACAAAAGTTTTCATTAAAAATCTGAGTAGAATGTTCTTGTATATGAACATACAAGGTAGCAAAAGGCCTATGTGTATTGTAATACAGTGTTACTGTATTTCAGTATAAAGTTTGTGACCGTTTTATGGAAAAACATCTGTACACTTGTCTACTGCATTTCTGGTACATCACAGAAATCTTCACCTTACCAGAAACATCATTTTGGACAACTAATAAACTGGTGATTGGTGAGAAAATTAATAACATATAGCCTTCAAAAACAATGTATGCACCATTAAAAAAAATAAAGCAATTTACCTTTTTAAAGAAAAATATGTCATTATGTTAAGTATACAAAATAACTATGAGGTATGTTAACAGGGCCTATGTTATTAAAAAAAGAATATTAGATAATGTTTTTCTTCTTCTTTATAGCAGGCTATAATGTCTATTTTAGTTTGTTTTACTTTTTAAATTTATTTATTTTAGTTGGAGGCTAAGTACTTTACAAGATTGTAATGGTTTTTGCCATACATTGACATGAATCAGCCACGGGTGCACATGTGTTCCCCATCCTGAACCCCCTCCACCTCCCTCCCCATCCCATCCCTCAGGGTCATCCCAGTGCACCAGCCCTGAGCACCCTGTCTCATGCATCGAACCTGGACTGGTGATGTTTCACATATGATAATATACATGTTTCAATGCTATTCTCTCAGATCACCCCACCCTCGCCTTCTCCCACAGAGTCCAAAAGACTATTCTATACATCTGTGTCTCTTTTGCTATTTCGCATATAGGGTTATCATGACCATATTTCTAAATTCCATATATATGTGTTAGTATACTGTATTGATGTTTTTCTTTCTAGCTTACTTCACTCTGTATAATAGGCTCCAGTTTCATCCACCTCATTAGAACTGATTCAAATGTTTTCTTTTTAACAGCTGAGTAATATTCCATTGAGTATATGTACCACAGCTTTCTTCTTAAAACAAAGAACATGCATGACTTAAAGTTAATACACAAAAATCATATATAAAATTTTTCTTTATGTTAGTGATAAAAACAGAATCCGTGCTATCAATGATATAATTGTTATTTTGTGAAGATAATTGGCTCCCCTGGTAGCTTAGTGGTAAAGAATCCACCTGCCCATGCAGGAGACCCAGGTTCGATTCTTGGGCAGGGAAGATTCCCTGGAGAAGGAAATGGCAACCCACTTCAGTACTCTTGCCTGGAGAATCCCATGGACAGAGGAGCCTGGCACGCTACACTCCAAGGGCTCACAAAGAGTCAGACACGACTTAGTGACTGGACAGCAACAACAAAATACGAAGATATATATGCATATTATCAAGGAATTAAAAGGATTTAGAAAATTATAAACTAACTACTGGGACTAGGTTCATAAGCTTATGATTTAAATGTGTTTCCTTTGGTACTGCCATCTTATTCTCAGTGTTGAGAACAATAAACATAGAGAAGGAAGGAGGAAAAGAATTGTGCATTCTCTTTGGGTGTAACATAAAGATATGCCTTGAATTTACTTTTAAACATGACACTTTCCACAAGCATTAAAAGTTCTTCATTCTTCTTCCTTATTTCCTAGTTACAGACATTAGAATTATCATACTAAGAAAGGGAATAAAAACTCTGCTGTAGATAAGGCCAGTAGTCAAATAATTCTGTATCTGTTGGGTTTGCATTTACACGGGGAAAGCAGTGTACTTTGAAACTGACAAAGGTATCTATAAGAAAATGACCACAAACTATGTATACAATAGAGAACAAACTTATGTAGAATAGTTTTTTTTCAGGGACATTTAAAAATATTGAAACCTGGAATTTAAAGCCTAAAGAACATTAAATGCAGTCTTAATTTTTTTTTTAAATTTTCAGATAGTAAAACTGTTTAAGTGACAAGTCCAGGGTCAAGCAACTATTTAGTAAAAATGTTAGAACAAGCGCGCAGACTTATCACTCCAGCTAGCATGTTCTTTTTACTAAATTTCACTGCCGAATGAGCAGAGGGGCCGTCTCTCTCCAAAGGAGGGGTTCCGGGGGTTCCTAATCCGCCCCCCTCCAGTCTTTGCTGTGGACTTGGCTGTCACTCTTCTGACCCAGAGGACTGGAAACCCAACCAGAACTTACTGTCTCAGCTTTGACCTCTCCGGATCTGTCAAGGGGCGCTGAGTGGCAAACTGCAGGTTGCAGGGACCTGGCTCAATGCCCTCTCACCGTCCCAGGGGCTTTTCTGGGCAGGGACTGGGCCTGGCCCAGGTCCTGGCCGGCTGGCAGTAGGTTATAGCTGATAGAAGGCCAGAGAAATGAGTGCTAAACCCTCTTGTGTTGCAGCTTCCGGGGCCTCCAGGCACTAGCAAGAGTGCCTTTGCAGACACACATGACTGAAGATAAAGCCCAGAGATGGAAACTGGAGGTGGGGAGAAACCGACAGAAACAAGTCTGCCTAGAACAGCCTCAGGCTAAAGAAGAATAAAGCAAGTGGCCCATCAGGTGAGCAGCTGTTTCAGGGCCATTCTGGAAAGCGGAGGAGGATAAATAAATAATAAAAAATATAACCAAACAGTGGCCATCTGCTGCCGTGCTGCCACCTGATTGACATTTAATCTGCTGTCTGGCTTTGTTGCCCACGTGTCCACCAGCATCTCTACCTGCTGCTAAACAGTAAAAGCTCTGTCCTTTGTCATGGCACTTGGAGAGGGACTATAAATACTAACGGTGGGTAGTTTGGGGAGAAAAAGGACTCCAAGATGGCAACCCCAGGAAGCGGCAACTAGAAACACCAAGGCGGGGAGGGAGGCAAAGAACAAGGAAGCCAAGCGAGGAAGGGAGACCCTCTGGCAGGAAAACACGCCCCCAAACACACCCCCTTCACTGATTAGCCTTAGGAGTGTGGCTGTTTGCATTCCCTTCTCTAATTGGTGGAGGATACAAGCCCTATTTTGCATAAGGCTGAATAATCAATCAGAGAGATGCAGAGTATAAAAAGGGGAAGCCAAGTGGGATCATTGCCACTCCTCTGGGGCTGGCCCACCCGCCCATCTCCAGCGCGTATGTGTGCTATGTGTTTAATACAGTTCTGCCTGCTTGAGACATAACTGAACTGTAGCTAGTATGTTGTTTCCAATCTTTGTTATAATGAGAGAAGAACAGAGGGAGAGAAATAAACCAACCTGACATTACCATTCTTAGCTTACACTGAACCGTCCTTGTCCTTGTCTCAGAAACCTCATAAAAGTCTACCCATTCTTTCCAAAGACTTCTTCACCTTGTACCATCTAAGTCTCCCCAGCAACAAGTGTGGCACCTTGTTTTGGCCCCCTATTCTGTATAGAGAAGTCAAAATATTATAATTAGTGGCATAAACTGTCTATTCTCTCAGTTAAGTCACTGGAGAACAACCTATAGACTCACTGCTTACTTCTCAACCTTCTATTTTGGTTTCTGGACAAAGAAAGCTTATATAAGGATCAAGAAAGAGACACAAGCAGAGGGCTCACCTATTATCTGACACAACACCAATCAATAATGCCTATTTATTATCACCATTAACCATCATCATCATCATCACCACCAATACCCTTTATACACCTTTAGACTGCACAGGGTTTATATGCGCAGCTCACTGTTAACTCTTTATGGAAAATCATATCAAACAGCATAACTACCGTAAAATAACTGGACAGTACTCTTTATAGCAAGTCAGCAGGCTGAAAGGTAGTTCTCACAATCCTCTGACTCCTGGTATTCATGCTCTTGTGGAATTTCCTCCCCTTGAGCATTGGTGAAACCTGTTCCTCGGTTCTTTAAAAAAAAAAAAAAAAAAAATGGGACATGGCATAGACAAGGGGATATCACTTATAATATCAGGTTTACATAAGACTATAACTTCTATCTTGCTGCAGACTCTCTTCATTGCTTTCTTGGTGAAGCAAGTAGCCACACAGGAGAGGGCCACATAACAAGAAGCTGAAAGTGGCTTCTGGCCTGCAGCTAGCTTGGAACTGAGGCCCTCTGTCCTATAGACAGCCAGGAACTGAATTCTGTCAGCAACCATGTGAACTTGCATAGGTCCCTTTCCAGTAGAGCCTTCAGATGACACCAAGATTGCAGCCTTGTGAGACACCTGGGAGCAGAGGCACCTAGTTAAGCCATGTCCAGATTCCAAACCCACAGAAAAAGTGAGATAATAAACGTGTGTAGCCTTCACAAGCTTGGTTTGTGGTAATTTCTTACATGGCAATAAGATAACTAATACACCAACATTTCTCTGACTTACGATCCACAAGCCAAAAATCTGTCCTTAGTGAAATAAATCTAGGAGGGGTAATGTCAGATTTTAACTGTAGCAAGGTCAAGAATCTTTTAATCACTAGCTAATATATGCTGTGATTCCACTGGGAGTGGGGAGGTGGGGAAAATACACACAGCTCACCCAAAACTGATGCGACCAAGAAAAGTTTTGATAACTTTAAAAACAATTTTTCATTCATTAATGCTAAATGGGTCACAAATTTTTTTTGAAAGTCTTCAGGTTTAGAGAAGCAGTAAAAGAAACAGCAATCAAAAGCTGACTCTGGCTGGCTCAGTGTACAAAGAGACAAGAGCCATCCAACTAATTGGGGGAGTTTTGTGGCTCCTTCAAGAAATAATACTAAATAAAAGTGAAGAAATTTCACTTTCAATATTTCTCTAGTCTTTTCTGGTCTTTCATCACTCTAAATATACCACACATGATATTTTTATGAGTAAAATGAATTTCACACTTGTGTCTCTCAACAATTCACAGCTATGAAGATGACCAAACAGTAGTTCTCATTCTCTCTGCCCATCACAACACTGATGTGCGTCACATGTTACCAGCATCCATGGTGACGGCCAGTGAACTGATAGCTTGAACGGGGAAGGGAAGCTTGGAGAGAGGAAGGGAAGGGGCCAATTAAAGTCTAAGGAGCACCTGGCTTGGTGTCACATATGTTAAGAAGAAGGTTTTGAGTTTTGGTTTTGTTTTTTAATGCCTCTCTGATTTCCATAAATTTTATCTTTGGCAATGAAAGGGCAAGTACACAGATAGTAGGATGTTTTACTGCCTTTAATGTTTTTGTTCTAAATTTTTAGATAACCATTTAGTGCCAGTGGGCAAAAGTGCTAATGATTATTTTGGCATTCCCTGATAGCTCAGTTGGTAAAGAATCCACCTGCAATGCAGCAGACCCCGGTTTGATGCCAGGGTCAGGAAGATCCCCTAGAGAAGGGATAGGCTACTCCCTCTAGGATTCTTGGGCTTCCCTTATGGCTCAGCTGGTAAAGAACCCGCTTACAACATGGGAGACCTGGGTTCACTCCCTGGGTCAGGAAGATCTCCTGGAGAAGGGAATGGGTACCCACTCCAGTATTCTTTCCTGGAGAATTCCATAGACTGTATAGTCCACAGGCTTACAAAGAGTTGGAAAAGACTGAGTGACTTTCACTTTCACTTTTAATAATTCAAGACCAATTTTAAACTTGCATTAAAATTTTTCCTTTTCTCAGAGGGATATCAAACAGTTTATGTATACCTATTCCCATTGATAAGAGCTAGACAGAAAAATGCATTTATCTATAATTGTCATATTTAGAAGATCACTGATCATAATGACAATCTGAACAACTTGAACACTTTTTGTGCCATTATTCAAAAGATGGAAAAAAGTCCTATGATCTCATATGATGATTTCGAGACAAATTATTTTTCTTTATAGACTCAACAGAAATGCCAGTGTTAAAATATCAGTCATTCTGATACCCAAGCTGAGTTACTATTACAAGCACAAATCAATGTTCTCATAATTAAAAGAGGGTAATGAGACCTGTACATCTACTACAGAGGACTATAAGAATAAAACAAAATAACAGCTATGAAATCACTTCATGAACTTTAAAGTGCTGCCGTTATTATTATTAGAAACAACAGACATTGGAACCAATTTCATTTCCTAAGTGCAATCTAATGTCAAGGTCTTCAAATAAAATGTTTCAGTGATTCAACCATTAGTCATTCAGTCATGTCTGACTCTTTGTGATCCAAGGACTGTAGCCCGCCAGGCTCCTCTGTCCATGGAATTCTCCAGGAAAGAATACTGGAGTGGGTACCCATTCCCTTCTCCAGGGGATCTTCCTGACCCAGGGGTTGAACCCAGGCCCCCACATTGCAGGCAGATTCTTTGCCATCTGAGCCACCAGGGAAGCCCGTGCAACTACCAGTATGCTTCCAAATGTTAAATTTAATATTGAAAAATAAGAATGCTTTGAGACTCTGGAGTCTGCAGTGACTCTACATCTTGCTCTAGGCCAAATGATCCTCCACAGTTTCAACGCTGCACAGGACAGATGCCCATATCCAAAGCAGACCACAGGCAAGTCACTCACAAAAAAAATTCAAGTAAACAATTCCTAGGATTTAAAAAGTGACTAAGTTTGCTGTCATAGCAGAGGCTAATACAAAATGTAGGGTATTGATGTTTTTATTGGAATGAAGATACATGCACTTGATTTCTCAATGTGCTAAGGAATCTACGATTATCTTAAATCATTTATTTTGACAAGCTACACATACTCCGTTTTGAAAATTACAAGTGTATTCCTTCATTTATACACATTTCTGTCATCTATATTTCCTCTTAAGATTTTAAAAGACTGGTCAAATGAACTTTGACATCAAGTCTAACTTCCAGAAAGCTGCCACCAAGTCTCAGAATACGTTTTATTATGGTTACACATAGTTTTCCTACCAACTACTTTCACTGTTTTACAGAGCAGCAAACTTCTGAAGACCCTTAAAAAAATCAATATTCCATTTTGCATTAAGGTTCTTGCATTACATGACAATCTGAAAGCAATTCCTCCAGCAAGATTATCTTCTAAGAGACTACCAACAGTGACACTGCACAGAAGTAGTCTTCATTCTAGACATTTCAAGGGTTTACTCATTTCTTTACTGAACTGTACACTAAGGTGTAATGATACTTTTCATTAAGACTTACTTTTCTTGTGATCTGCAAAATTTTCTCAACTCACACATCTCTCTCCTAATGAAATATTTGACAGAAGAGCTCAGATGCTGCTTATGAAGAGATAATGTACAAGTCTAGTGAATTTTTGGTTGATTAACAAAGTTCTACCTCTTAAAGGAATTAATATGAAGTATAATTTTTTCCTCAAAGGCACCAGTACTACAAATCTATGATAAAAATTTTTATCACAATAATAATAATTGTCTTTTATTAAATTATCCTAAGTCCCCTTCTCAGGGAAGTACTGTGATAGAGTGATAGGACATTGTGAATGGCACGGTCATAGAGATATTCCTAAATCTGAAATAGAAGCCACAGGAAATTCTTGACATTAATTTGTAAATGGTAAGGAAAGCTTAGAGTGGGACTGCAAGAACCACACTGCCTTGCTTTACCACTGTGCACTAAGCCACACGCATACTGCTGGGTATAGAGCAGGCACTCAGGAAAAATCTGCTGAATGAACCAGTGAATAACAGTCCATATTACATCCTTGTTTAAGGAAGCATGAAATCATGTTGTGTATTTTAGGGGGAAAAAATTAAAAATAAACATATTTTGAACACTTAACCTCTAAACCCAACCTAAGTGTCCATCAATAGATGAATAGATAAAGATGTCACACTCACACACACACACACACACACACACACACAATGGAATATAACTCAGCTATAAAAAAGAATGAAGTGTCGCCATTTGCAGCCACATGGATGGATCTGGAGGGTATTATGCTAAGTGAATTAAAGACAGAGAAAGACAAACGCTGTATGATATGACTTATACGTGATATGTAGAATTTTAAACATACCACAAGCTAGTGAATAAAACAGAAACACTCATAGGTACAGACAACAAACTAGGGTTTACCAGTGGTGGGGTGTGGAGGAGAATGGGAGATAAAAACTATTGGGTGTAGGACTGGCTACAAACATAGTGTATACAGTAAATATATTTTTGCTTTTTAATGTTTACAATGCTGTGTTAATTTCTGCCATACAACAACACAGATCAGCTTACTATACGCACGTCCCCGTCCCTCCCCCCCACCCCATCTCTCCGGTCGTCAGAGCGGCAGGCCGGGCTCCTGTGCCGCACAGCATCTTCTCTCCAGCTCTCCATCTCACACCTGATGATGCATGTGTGTTGACGCCTCCTCCTCCTTTCCTTCCCCTCTCTCCCTGCCTCACTGTGTCCACAGTCCATTCTCTACATCTGCATCTCCTGCAAACAGGTTCCATCAACACCATTTATAGAGATTCCATACAAATGCGAAAATACACTATATTTGTTTTTCTCTTTCTGTGTAACAGGCTCTAGGCTCAGCCACCTCACTAGAACTGAAACACTGAAGCAGCCTAGATGTCCATCAACAGATAAATGGATAAAAAAGAAGATGCGGTATGTAGCAAATATTTTGTAACAACTGTACATGGAACTTAACATTTGAAAATTATACCTTAAAAATATATATGAAGAAAAACTAATAAAAAGTTTTAAATGTCTTAAATAAAAAGATACTCAACCCTAAAGATTATAAACATGACATTTATATGAACTGTCTATAAGCCAGACAGTTTTAAATGACTTACAGTATCAACTGATTTAATTCTTATAATTTAGTATTAACATTGTTAGCCTCATTTTCAAACAGATAAATTAAGGCACAGAAAACTTGAGTAACTCACAATTTGTAAACAGCAGGGACAGGATTCAGACTCAGGCATCTGACTCCAGAATCTGCACCCTAACCATTCTGGAATATTTTTCTTTATTTTGTTTTTTGACGTGCGTATATTCATATCCATATAAAGAGACTTCTCTTTTCGACCTAACATTTTACTTAGTACTTCTGTTACAGCTCCATCTGCCCTACAGTTGTGTACCGTTTCTCTCCAGCCTTTGGAAAAGGTAAGATTTGAACAAGACACCCCTCCTACTGGCGGGGGCGGGGGAGGTATCAAGGGCATTTTTAAGCTAGTACTACTGCGGAGTTGTTAAAGGGGAACATCGTTCAAATCAATTCAGCCTTAGTTTGTCCACAGGGCTTCTCAATGCTTTAATTTATCCCAGGAATATAATGAAAGAAAGTAGTTCTTTCTAATTCATAAATCACCAAGCCTTTATTCCTATTTATATTTCCAACAAGGCTTTCTACAGGTCTGCTGTGAGCTATGTTCTTTGTGCTGTTTCTTGCAGTTTCCTCAAGACACATGTCCTAGTTCCAGTGTTTAGTATGGAACGGTCTTACTGTTCAGCTGATTGAAGTCACCAGGCTGGCCAAGGTTACTTTGACCTGGATATCTGGTTAGCACTTGTACCGTCTCATGTATCTGGGGGACTGAGACCATCCACACATGTGCTAAGTTATCAACAGCCTGTTGGAAACTACACCAGGGCTGTAGAGACACTGGTTATAATAATACTTGCTGTTGTTCAATCGCTCAGTCGTGTCCGACTCTTTGCAACCCCATGGACTGCAGCACGCCAGGCTTCCCTGTCCTTCACCATCTCCCAGAGCTTGCTCAAACTCACGTCCATTGAATCGGTGATGCCATCCAACCATCTCATCCTCTGTTGTCCCCTTCTCCTCCTGCCCTCAATCTTTCCCAGCATCAGGGTCTTTTCAAATGAGTCAGCTCTTCATATCAGGTGGCCAGAGTATTGGAGCTTTAGCTTCAGCATCAGTCCTTCTAATGAATATTCAGGATTGATTTCCTTTAGGATGGACTGGTTTGATCTCCTTGCCGTCCAATACTAATAATAACTTAACACAACACTTGCTAAGTAACAGGTACAATGTTCATCTGATTTTTCACCTCTGGGCCAAAGTATGTACATTTTTGAAATGAGGGGCGTTTGAACTAGATAATGAAGGGTTCCTTCAAAATCCAGAGAAAAATCTAAACTAAAAAAATTCTGTAAATGTGAAAGTCAGGTTTTCCTTTTCACTTATACAATAACAACAGATTTATTTCAACTTTCCCCTTAGAGTTATCTTTATTCTGAAAAACAAAAAGAACGAAACTTTCTCAGTGATATGACTCGATCAAAAGCTAGATGAGGAATTCAACAATCACACCATACTCTGCTTCCAATTCTTTCAGCAAAATACTTGCACATCATATTTATTTTGTATTGTTCTTATAATCTTAGTATTAGTGATTCTCATTAGATGCTCATAACTTACTTTAAGTATGTGGAGAACTTACCAGTAACTTTTCAGAAACCATCAAAACCATATTATCCTGAAATATCCCAACTTTTCTCATGCTCTCTTGTCCCATTCTCTTGCTGGGAGCATTTAATTTAGCCAATTCACTGACGTCTTTCACCCACTGCCCATCACTTCACGATTTCTTGGGCTGGTTCTCAGCACTCTTTTTCCATACTTAAGATGGGCTGATTGTTGTTTCACACAATTGATTTCTTTAGCTGATACTTCTACTCCAAAAGTAGAAGAAACCCTTCCATTTGCCTTTAATATCAGTTATCTCTTCAGATTAAAAATTAGAATGTCAATTAACTTGACAGATATTTACTAGAGAGATGCTCCATTTTTAAAGTTTGAACTTCTGAAAAAAGTTACACTATCTCAGATCTGCAGCCTTGATTACACACATCAAGGTTATTTTATGCATACATACATGCATGCATGCTCAGTTGTGTCTGACTCTTTGTGACTCCATGGACTGTAGCCCGCCAGGCTTCTCTGTCCATGGAATTTTCCAGGCAGGAATACTGGAGTGGGTTGCCATTTCCTCCACCATATTTAATGGTATGTGATAAAATAAACATACTTTTCCAGACATGTAACTGAACTTTCTCAGCAAATTAGCTCTCAATTGTTTTTATTTTTTAATTGTCTAGTACTTTATTCTTTCATTAAAATGAAAAAAAAAAAAAGGCCTGAGCTTTCTATGATTATCTATTGTAATGGAAGAAACCATTCAAGGTGAGAAGGGAATTATTTTTCCAAAATATATGTCCTTTTTTGAATGTTATCTTAATAATTACTATTAAAGAACATATTAATGACCTCCCCGGGAAACCCCCCTTTTATTCAGCCCTCCCCTACTTCCAGTCACTACTCACCCCCAAGGGGAATCCCTGTCTTGATATCTAACAGTAATGATTAGTTTTTGTCTGTTTTTGTTCTTTATATAAGTGGTAGTGGTTTAGTTGCTAAGTCATGTCTGACTCTTGTGACCCCGTAGACTACAGCCCATCAGGCTCCTTTGTCCATGGGATTTTTCAGGAATCAAACCTGGGTCTCCTGCAGTCAGTCTCCTACATTGCAGGTGGATTCTTTAGCAACTGAGCCACCAGGGAAGCCTTTTATATAGGTAGAATCTTACAATATATACTCTTCTGTATTCTCCTGTATCTGGCCTCTTTCCTTTTTATCACTATGTCTAGTGTGGGTTGTGTATATTAATATGAATATGCACTATTTCAAAAGTAGTAAACCAACACATGTAGCATTTTGAAAAACCTTAGATAATAAGAGGAAAGCAAACTAATATTGAACTGAAAGTATTAAAGCACACACAAAAAAAATCAAAATCACAAATTTTTCAAGTATGTCTAACCTTTAGAATTTACAGTATGTCTTGGATTTTTCATAGTAGCTGGTAAACTTTTCTTGCTTCCAGTAAAATTTTTAGAAAACATATGCCTTTGACTGCAATGACTCACTGTCATCCGCGATATTAGAATAAATCAGAGTACTGATGCATGTATCAGTCAAGTCTGACTTCGGCTGTATTTTAAAATGCCTCTTGGAAGGCAAAAAGCAGAAGATGAAGGAAGATCCATAAACAAGGGACATCAATGACTTCTACACTTACCTAACGGTTATGAAAACTCACGTTCAAGTGTCTTAGTTGTCTTAAATAGCAAGTGTTCATAGTTGTCTTAAATAGCAAGTGAGTGCTGCCTAATTCTAAATTTCATTACAGCGTTGCTCTTGACATCACATAATTCTTCCACTCTGGTCTCACTGCCAACCCTCAGGGTTCCAGTCATCCCATATGTAGACTTTTAAAAGATATACTGGTATATTTCAACTCATAGTCTGCATTACTTATCCGACTTGCTGCCAACAAATCCGCCCTCATATTGTACAGAACAAAAAATATTTTGCATATTGAAATCTTTTTGCCCAGCAGGTTTCCATCAAGAGTAGAGAATGAGATGATCAGCCCTATCTGAAGCGTCTGTTCTGCATTTTAAGATGTCTCGTTACCTCACATGCATGATTTGGCTAAAAATGAACTAACACTTTCGAATTTTCTCATTTCCATGGAGTTTGAAGCTGCCATTCTTAGCAATCAACCCCTCACCACATTGCTTCAATCTGCTGTATGGTGATTGAGCAGAGACTTCTCATATATAGAGGAGAATATGCTTATTAATTGCATTTTATATAATTTTCTCTCCTGTTCCCATTTACAACTTAAAAAATACAGCTAGGAGTGGCCTGGACGCCGAAACTTGGTGGTCACTCCCAAAAAAAAAAAAAAAAAAATACAGCTAAGTTTTTTAGACAGTTTTTAGGGCAGCGAAACTCTTCTCTATGATACAATAACAGCAAATATATTACATGGCAGTATAATCTGTCGAAACTCAGGAAGTGTATCAAGAGTGAACCCTAATGTAAACCATGAACTTTGGGTGATACTGATGTGTTCGTAGGTTCATCAATTGTAACAAACATAACACTCTGGTGGGGGATGTTGATAACGGAAGAGGCTATGCATGTGTGAGGGCAGGAGGTATATGGACATCCTCTCTGCTTTCTGCTCAACTCTACTGTGAATCTAAAATTGCTCTTGAAAGTAAAGTCCATTTAGAGACTTAAATATAAGGCATCACACTGCAAAACTCTTAGAAGAGAACACAGGCAAATCATTCTCCAACACTTAGGTCAGTTTCCCAAGGCAATAGAAACAAAAGCAAAAGTAAATAGCACCTAATCAAATGGGCAAACTCTTGTATTGCAAAGGAAACCATCAATAAAATGAAAAGCCAACCCACAGAATGGGAGAAAATATTTGTAAATGATGTGACTGACAAGGAGTTAATTTCCAAAATATACAAAGAGTTCATACAGCACAATTAAAAACAAACAACCCAATCAAAAAATGGCTGGAAGAACTAAGCAGACATTTCCCCAAAGTAGACATACAGATGGTCAACAGGCACACGAAACGATGCTCAACATTGTTAATTATTAGAGAAACGTAGATCGAAACCATAATGAGGTACAGCCTCACACTACTCAGAATGGCCATCATTATCCCATTAAAAATTAATTTTTTACAGTGCTGATAAAAATGTAAACTGGTACAGCCACTATAGAAAACAGTATGAAGTTCCCTCAAAAAGCTAAAAATAGAGTTGTCATACGATCCTGCAATCCCACTCCTGGGCATATATATCCTGGGAAAACTCTGATTTGAAAAGACACACGCGCCCTCATGCTCACAGAAGCACTGGTCACAATAGCCAAGACACGGAAGCAACACAGTGTCCATCGGCAGATGAGTAAATAAAGATGATGCGGTGTATTTATACAGTGGAATATTACTCAGCCACAAAAAGAATGAAATAATGTCATTTAAAACAACATGGATAAAAAAAAAAAAAAAAGAAAAAAAACAACATGGATAGACTTAGAGATTACCATACCAACGGAAATAAGGCAGAAAAGACAAATCCCATGTGATATCACTTACATGAGGAAACTATTTATGACACAAATGAACTAAAAATAGGAACAGACTCCCAGACAACAGACCTGTAGTTTCCAAGGGAGAAGCGGGGGAGAAGAGATGGACTGGGAGTTTAGGATTAGAAGATTCAAACTATTACATAAAGAATGGATAAACAACAAGGTCCTACTGTATACCACAGGGAGCTATATTCAATATCCTGTGACAAACCAAAAAAAAAATATGAAAAAGAATGCATGTGCATATATATATATATATATATATATGCATATCTGAATTAATTTGCTGTACAGTAGAAATTAACACGTTATAAATCAACTATACTTCAATAAAATAAATTAAAAAATAATAAAGTCCATTTAAAAGCAGAAAAACAATGTAATGAAATGTCATCATCATCTCTTTTGAATGCAGGAAAACTTGTAAGGGGACGAGTGAGTGGGATATATTAAATAAGATTTAAATAATGAAGTTAAGTGATGATTTCATGATCTGAGAGAAGACAATTTTAAGTATCTACATTCCTTTTCAAAAGAGTCATTACCACATCTCTAAAACAATGAGTCAGGGCAAATCATTTTAATTCAAAGGTCAATCAAAGCATTTCTAACATGGAATCTGGATAATCTATTTGATAGACATTAACATGTTTATATTTGATTTGGAGTTTTAATGAACACCCCCAAAATTAGAGGGAAAAAAAAAAAACCCTTTCTTTGGTTCATATTATAAAAGTTTTTATAAAAATACTCTTTAGTTTTCAGAACTGTATGAAAGCAGCTGCATTAAACTATGTATTTGTTAAACTGTTCAAGGGACCTTTCTGAAAGTAGAGCGACACCTCACATTAAATAGTAAAGGTATTTTTGCTAACAGAAAATATATTCTAAAACAAAGACACAGTAACATTGAATCCTACAGGCCAAAATAAATGGGCTAAGTTATGTCTAATCTTGAATTTATAACTATGGCTTCAATGCTGAATTTCACACGTACTAAGTTGCTTCAGTCCGACTCTTTGTAACCCCATGGACTGTAGCCTGCCAGGCTCCTCTGTCCATGGGATTCTCCAGACAAGAATACTAGAGTGGGTTACCATGCTCTTCTCCAGGGGATCTTTGTGACCCCGGGATTGAACCCCCGTCTCTTATATCTCCTGCATTGGCAGGTGGGCTCTTTACCACTACTAACATTGGGGAATCCCAAATTGTATATGCTAATGACAAAAAAATAGTTAAAGGTTTATAATTTGGGGACTAGCAGGCTCTTATTCAGAGACTTTATATTTTATCAAGCTGATAGATGCTACTCGACTTCTTTCTGTTTTCAACTATTCTCTACATGAATTCTGAGAGGCAGATTACAAACAAACCCTGCACTCACCATGGCCTCTGCAGAGTTACATCTCTGGAGTGTTGTGCAAACTAATCTAAAATGTGATTTATAATAATTTCCTTTCTCAAATCAAAACAAGGAACAGCCTGGAGGAGGAAACTACCAACATTAGGAAGGTCATATTTTTTAGACCTCTGGTGGGAAAGAGACCTGTGTAATTTTACTTGATTAAAACCACAGAACTGTTTAACTCTGTTCCTGCATTAGGAAAGCCAGTAAAATAATCCAAGACCTTAAATGCTTATATGACAGAGTTTGCACTGTCTGTTTTTCCTCAGAGGCAAATGTAACCCAGCTGTCTCTCCTGTAGCAAGGCTGTGCATGCATGCGTGCATGCGTAGTTGCTCAGTCATGTCCTACTCTTTGCGACCCCATGGACTGTAGCCTGCCAGGCTCCTCTGTCCTTGGGGATTCTCCAGGCAAGAATATTGGAGTGGGTTGTCATTTCCTCCTCCAGGGGAACTCTTCAACCCAGGGATTAAACTTGCACATCTGCATGTTTTGCATTGGCAGGCGGAATCTTTACCACTGAGCCACCTGGGAAGCCCCATAGCAAGGCCATGACCCCATAAAATAGCAGAAGAATGGCTGGAAAATGTGCGTGACACCATCATCTTCTTGCAAAAATTGCAAGAAGCTGCTACTCTACAGACTCATCTATTTTGCTTTAATCTCATTTACATGGAAACATATCTTTTAGTTTTCATACTATCATACTGTAAATGAACGTTAGTTTCTTGGTGAGTTTATATATTTACTTGTCACACTTCAGCAATTTTCTTTTAATGTGATCTCAACGCATATCACAAAAGTGTGGCTCTCATCTATTTGAATTTCCAGAAACCAGAATAAAAAAATTAGGTCCTAGGAAGGGATAGTGTAGCACTGATTAGGGATTCACTCAATTGATTTTTATCCACCAGTGAATATCTGATCATTAGAAAATAAATTCATTTCAGAAATGTACAACATAAAAAGAAAAAAAAACAGCACTGAGAAGAATCTTAGTATCTGTCCAATGCATTTATTTTTTAGTTGAGGAGTGTAAAGCTCAGAGGGGAAAACTGGCTTGAAGTCATAAGCTAGTTAAAGACAGTTATAGACAAAAGCTACTTATAGAGTCAGGCCTCCTAATTCAAGGCTCAATACGCTTTGCTCTCAACAATAGTACAATCAATTACTTAAGGTCTGTAGAGTAGGAACTTCAAATCTTATACATCTTTTGTACATATTTCTATTCACTGAGTGTTTATTTCTGCAGCCTGAGGTTAGGTATATAAGGCTGCTGGGTAAGAGCCTCAAAGCACTCCTGAGGCTCCCACACCCTCAACACTGAGGTTACCTAACTCCATCTGCACTCTCGACTATGCCCAGGCAGGACAGGACTGATGAAGAGAAAATTAATTTGTAAACTGCTGGTTTGCTAAATGAATTAAGCAAAAATTAGGAAATGCAGGTGGGTCTTGGTCTTTACACTAATACTCAATTTTGATACACGTATTGTTTCTTCATTCAGCCAGTATTTCCAGAGCACCTCCAAGGTTCCAGACATAGCAGAGACAAGAGTGAGCAAGACAGGCCCCGTCCCTGACCTTATGGGATTTATAATCAAATAGCACAAGCCAAAAATTAACAGATAAACAAATGACAAAATAATTTCAGTGTACCGTAAGTGCTATTGAAGAAGTTGAACTGGATGATCACAATGGTAAAATTCTATTTTGGAAAGGTGGCCTTTTTAAAAATATTTCATTTGTTTATTTAAAAAAATTTTTTTGGCCATGTCACAGTTTGCAGGATCTTAGTTACCTGACCAGGGATCAAACCCTCAGCAATGGAAACATGTTATTGTAACCACTGGACTACCAGGGAATTCCCAAGAGGTGATCTTTTTGCACAATTAACACAGGATCTATCAGCTGTGTGATGAGAGTCAGCCACGCGAGAAGCAGGGAGAACAGTGTTCCAGGAAAGGGGAAAAGCTAAGTAAGAGGCTCTGGTGTGTGGACACATTTGGGGTTTGAAATATTTTCTCCCAAAGATAATGTAAAGATGAATACTTTTTTAGAAACGAATCTGTATTCTACACAATTTTATTATCTTATTATATACAGATGGGACAAATTTCTGCATTAGGAAAGCACAGTGATTCTAATTCATGTATAATTTACTTATTTTCAAATGCATATAGAAAATAAGTCTCAGGTAAGTGCTTCAATATGACTCTGTTTACAAGAAAAAAAAATAGTATAGTACTTTGACCAACTGGAATTCAGAACTGCATTCCGTTTAATTCTGAATGGGTTTACATATAAATTATCGTCTGGTTTACTTTGTCTAGCAGGTAAATTATCTTCTGGTTTACTTTGTCCAGCAGGCAAGAGCTCCAAAGGACTAAGGTTGAAATCACTCACTACTACTGAATTACTACTACTCACTACAAATGACAAAATGTTCATTAAATTATGTGATACATTTTTTGGGGGGTATTAGTGCAATCTATTTTCACAGCACAAGTGTCATATTTGTTGTATGTAGAAAGCAAATATAATGGTTAATAATTTGCCATTGGTTAATAATAGTACTGATATATAAATATAAACACATGACGATCAATAATTTATTGGAAGATTAGGCAGTTCTATAAGGTAAAATATCTATGTAAATAAATATAAAGACCCAGGGCCACCTGAAATTGAAAGATATGGATCAAGCATCTGAATTCCAGTTTTGTGAGCAGCAAAGATCAGTCCTGGGTGTTCACTGGAAGGACTGATGCTGAAGCTGAAACTCCAATACTTTGGCCACCTCATGCGAAGAGTTGACTCATTGGAAAAGACCCTGGGAGGGACTGGGGGCAGGAGGAGAAGGGGACAACAGAGGATGAGATGGCTGGATGGCATCACCGACTCGATGGACATGAGTTTGAGTAAACTCCGGGAGTTGGTGATGGACAGGGAGGCCTGGCGTGCTGAGGTTCATGGGGTCGCAAAGAGTCGGACACGACTGAGCGACTGAACTGAACTGAACTGAACCCTCAATACAGTCAAGCTTGGGCAAATTTCTAACCCTATCTGAATTTCATGTCTCTCTCAAAAGTGTAGGTTAGGATAACTTCCTAGGTTTATGAGACAATGAAATAAGAATTTCTAAGGGTCTGGCACACACAATAAACTCAGTAAATTTTAGTGTTTGCCCCCCGCCCCCGTATATTTTCTCTAGTAAAAATAGCATTAAAAATACAAGAATTATGCTCAGATTCCTTCTGTCTCTTTTAATCAAAATATGATGGTATTTTTCACATGAGAGAAAAAGGTAGGACAAAGGAACCGCTGCTATAGCTCTTGACACGTCAAACCCTGAATTAAGACCCTGTGTTTCTAATTGTTCTGCTGCCTGGGACTGTCCCATTTTGACTGTCTAGCTGCTCCACAGTTTCCACTGTGCTGCCTTCATCTGAGACCCAGACACGTGCCCAAGCGCAGTAAATCACAGTTAATTGCATGTCTTAAATTAAAAGACAAAAATGATGCACAATTAATTGGAGGAAATTGTCATTTGGTGAATGAGTCTCGCTCATTACACTTCGTGCACAGGATGCATGCCAAGTCTGCGTTCCAGGCAAGAAGATTCCGTCTGCGACACCGAGGTTCAACCTTTCTGCCGAGCAGTCTGCTCCAACACTTTAAAACACTCAGCGCTGGAGCTGGAGCATGGACAGCTTGCTCTGCAAGGACATTCAACACAGGGCTGCATATAACCACGACAATTAGAATGAACCAAACATTCAGCGATGAGGGGCTGAATAAAAAGACTAGGTCTTGGCCATTAAGGGAAAATCTACATTCTAACAAATGATTTTTTCATATTGAATAAGATGAGAAAATGTCCATGACATGTTCATCAATGAAAACTGCTTACAAAACAGTGTGGGTTTCTTCTTTTGAGGATTACATAATAAATAGAAGAAGAAAAAGAAAGAATGAGGAGAAAGTGGGAAAATAAACAATAAAAATGTTAACATTTGTAATCTCAGAGTTGTTCATACTCTCTAGATTTCTCTCCTTTTCTAAAAAATTTTCTAAGTTGTTTAAAATTCCTTTTCAATTTGTTTCTGAACCTATTACAAAATGTCAGTTTTAAAGATTCATTAGAATCCTTTAACATGAACTTACCCATTGTAATAAAAAAGTCACCATAAAATTAAAAAATAATACCTAGTAAGCACTTAGATACAATCCCATTATTCCCTTGGTTATACAGACAAAATAAAGTTAATAAAAATGCATTCTATAAATATACAAGAAAACCATGTTCAGCAAAATTAAATGTTCAATACAATAAGTTATGCAAACATATACCTTATAGTATATATTAAGATAACAGAAGAAAATCACTATGAATCCTTATTAATACTAATATCAACAAACTAAAAAAAATGTTCACAGCGAACATAATAACCTTGAATTTGAGGAACTGCAAATCTTCTCTCTTCCATACCTCCTCTCTCACCATTTTCTACCCTGAACTGAAACACTTTACATCTAGCCACCTAGTATTATTCTGATGCTAAAACTTGACAACAAACAACTTTCTAGCTTACACACACACACACACATACACAGAGTTTCATAATTTTCACCAAATACGATGAGAACAAATAATGTTCTGCAATATATCACCAATGATGTTAACTTTTGTTTCAATTTTAGAAGAAAAGAATATACAAAATGCAAGAGTAGATTCATTCCAAAGGTACTGAACAGTCTCCTAACCTTGAAATAGGCAATAAACATTTCCTGCTCTTTTATTTCTCAGGGGGGTTGATGGAGTGGGAAAAGATAATCATATTCTGGCAAAGCCTGTATCTCAATCTCAGGCGTCCTTACGTCCCAAGGGTAATATTTCCATTCCACTCTTAATAGAACAAATTTCTAATCAGAATATGTATCCAGAAATAATTGAGGCAATGCAATGTCAACAGATCACCCTGCCCTCAGCATTCCTGATGCTGGGCATGAACCCCGCACATCGGCGTGACAGAGAATGTGGGCAGTGCAGACACATCAGACCACACGGAGGACACAGAGGTTCTGTTCCCCTTCGGGTGCTCAAGTCAGCGCTGGAGGACAGCTTCCAAGCTGGAAGAGGCCCATCTCAAACCCTGCCGGGGAGGGATGACTGACAGTGGGGCCAGGCCAGGACCTCCACTTTGGAATTGGCATCAGTGTCTTCCTTTATAAACTTACTGAGAACCTTTGAAACAACAGTCATTTTTGGAAAGGTTAACAATGCCCTTAGATTTTTGACAACAAACACTACGGAATGTATTTTATGATGCTCTGAAACTGTCCAGAGGTTTAAAATTCAGGTTTGAGAATATATTGGTAATTGTTGAAGCTGGTTAAGGTATCCTACTTTAGAATGCATTTGACATTTTCCTAATAGAAAATGAAAAAAAAAAAAAAAACAAGATTTCTTTCAAAGTATTTTATATTCAAAATTATACTGACTTCAACTTTGGAAATACATGAAACCTGATTTGTGCTTATTTAAGACTTTAATAAGCAATGTGGACTTTTTAAAAAATCCACCAAGCATGATGTTGATCATAAAAAAAAAAATTTACTTCACTCCTGAAAAAACGTTACCAGGATCTATAACGATAGAAGAAGTGCACCTAAACAAACGCAGCGCCACCATATGCCTGGCATTCTCACAGTGTGACAAAATAGACTGGTAATTAACTGCTTTCCTACCGAAATCTGCCAGCTTTAACTCCCCCGTGTCACTGATCAGAAGGTTCTGTGGTTTCAGGTCTCTGTGCAAAATATAGCGCTGGTGGATGTAAGACAGCCCTCGCAGCAACTGAAATAAAAACAGCTGGAAAAACAGGGAGAGAAAAGTTAAAATCTGAACACAGTCCAATGCCACTTTCCACATACAGTCTGCCAAGTACTTGTATTTCTTGAAAATGGGTACCCATCACTAAATTCCCGATCAAACCATTTAAACAGAATTTGCATACATGTATGGAAATTCCTAATGCATAAAGTAAATCTGAAAATTTTTAACAACCTATTATGTCAACCCAGAGTTCCTTAGCCAGAAAGATCTATAATCCATCTTTGTTCTAGAAATTAAGTGAAATGTAAAGAATCATTTTCTAAATAATAAATTTGATTTCCTCAGGTCTGAACTGATGCTTGAGACAGAGGAAAAAAACCCTATTCAGAATGTTATAAAAGGAAGCAGAATTTTTTATGTAAATTTAATTTACATGTATTTAATTCCATGGAAATGATATAAACATGGTATCCAGTGATTCACTCAGTAACATGCTTTAAGGACTAGAAAGATAAGATGATCTGAAATAATTAAAACAGAAACAGTCACGTGGTTCAATTATTACTACACTGTAATTACACTGCTTCGGCACATATGGCCACAGAGATTAGGTTGTTGCCTAAAGACAGACGTGTACCTTCACTAATTACAGAACAGACCCAACCTAAAGGGAAAGGAAACACAGAGAACAGAGAAATCAAGAATGCAAGAGCAATAGTTTCATAAGAAATACATTTAAGAAGCAACCAATGGTCTTCTCTGTTTATATTCATATTGGATCATAATAAATATTTCCATTTTGATAACAAAAAATGTGATCCACTAGGCTTTCTAATACTGTTTATTTAAAAAAAGGACTATCTTTAAACTATTTACTTGCCAAAATTATCCTAATTGACATAGCTTTTAAAAAACAATCTCCTAAAACAAAACTAAAAACAAGTGGTTTTAAGTGCCATCAATACTGTAGTCTATGTAATCAGCTGGTAACAAAATGCACTTTTTGGGAAATTTTAAAGGAACTAGCTGCCAAATACTGGTAGGATAGGGCTTCCCACGTGGCAATAGGTGGTAAAGAACCCACCTGCCAATGCAGGAAACATAAGAGACACAGGTTCGATCCCTGGTTTGGGAAGATTCCCTGGAGAAGGAAATGGCAACCCACTCCAGTATTCTTGACAGGAGAATCCCATGGACAGAGGAGCCTGGCTAACTACAGTCCATAGTGTTGCAAAGACTCAGATATAATTGAAGCAACTTAGCATGCATACTGGTAGGATAAGGATTCTAGAATCTCCACATAAAAAAGACTGGTAACTCCTCAAGGGCTACCAGGGAGCTAACATTTCAGAGGGAGCTAACATTTCAGAATATTTTCCAACTAACTAGGGGCTCTGAAAGCCAAGTAAAATTTTTAGAAGGGGGATACCTTGAAATACTTACTCAGTTGCTAAGTCATGCAGACTCTCTGCCACCACATGGACTGCAGCCCACCAGGCTTCCCTGTCCTAGGCTATCTTTCAGTGTTTGCCCAGATTCATGTCCACTGAGTCGGTGATGCCATCCAACCATCTCATCCTCTGTTGTCCCCTTCTCCTCCTGCCCTCAATCTTTCCCAGCATGAAAGACAGTAGATAAATTCATTTCAAAATCTTTGTATGTGATAATGAGCTATGGTGTTGGGAAGGCCTAGATTCATTATTTTCAGAACCTAAGTACCAGAAACTAAACACCTGCTCTGTGTTAGGCTGGATTAAATGACTGGCTCAAGAATCTCAGGAAGTAAACTTCTCCTGGACTCCCCCTTTCAGTCCTTCCTGTGCAGCAGATGGAGGGACTTAACGCCATCACCAGCAGCTTCCAGCCTCATTCCTCACTTCTAAAACCCCCTGCATCCCGAAGCGGAAAAGCTTACAATTTCAAAGAAAATCCAAATCCCTTCAGTTCAGAAGGGAGAAAGGATGAGCAAATAAAGCCACTTTGTGTTTTCAAAAGCTTTTCATCAGTCAGTCACATAGGCAGATCGCAAAACAAATAAACTGAATTTCAAAAATAAACTGATTTGGAAAGTCTGCATTCTGCAAGGTGCTAGCTGGGACTTACCAGACTGTGATTATCTACCTAACCACAGCAACACATTTTAGTTGAACAAGCAAATTACATGAGGTGCCAGCTGCTATTCTATGCATCAGAGAATATGAATTCATTTGATCTCGGTAAAGAAATTTTTTAAAAAGATTTTTTGATGTGGACCATATTTTCTTTAAAGTCTTTATTGAATTTGTTACAACATTGCTTGTTTTATGCTTTTGTTTTTTTGACCCCAAGGCATGTGGGAATTCCCTGACAAGGGATTGAACCCACACCGTGTTGGAAGGCGAAGTACTAACCACTGGACCACCAGGGTAGTCCCTGACCTCTGTAACAATTTTAATGGTGATGGTGCCACTATGCTGGGCTTCCCTGGTGGCCCAGCTGGTAAAGACTCTGCCTGCAACGCAGGAGATGCAAGAAATGAGGATTCGATCCCTCGGTTGGGAAGATCCCAGGGAAAAGAAAATGGCAACCCTCTCCAGTATTCTTGCCTGGAAAATTCCATGGACAGAGGAGTCTGGCGGGCTCCTATATAGTCCACGGGGTCACAAGGAGTCGGACACAACTGAGTATACAAGTCCGTACACACACACACACACACACACACACACACACACACACACACACACACACACACACACACACACACACACACACACACACACACACACACACACACACCACATCCTATCTGTATCAGTGATGAGGAAACTGGAATCACTTTAAGTGCCAGGACTCAAATCCAAGAAATTTGACTCCAAAATCCACTCCCTTAACCTCTCTACTCTAGGAATCTTGGCCAGAACACAAGTAGGCAGTTTCCACATAGAAGCTGCTTCCTCCAATTGACAGGAAGAAGTACAAGCATCTAACAGCATGGCCTTCGAGGCCACTGTGCTGAGCCCTGATTCCGGCTGGGTGCCCAGGCATCAGTGCTCCACATTTTCCGACCCCAAGCAAGCTCATGAATCCCCACACTCAAAGCATACTGCTCTTCAACCCTTTTCCTTCGTTCTTAACTCTTCTCTCACAGAAAAGCCTTGTCTCACTTTTGCCTGCTAATCTCCTTGTACTTCTTAGGTCTCTCCTCAAACACCATTCCTCCCTGGTGCCTTTCCAGACCCCAGGCCTTCAGTCTCCCTACAGGTCTGTGTGAGGGGTTCCTCCTCTGTGCTCCTGGGGCAGCTGCTACATCTGTCTATCACAGGATGGGATTCCCCTGTCTCCCCAGAATGTGTTTTGTAGTTCAGTCACTCAGTCATGTCCAACTCTTTGCGACCCCACGGACTGCAGCATGCCAGGCTTCCCGGTCCTTCACTAGCTCCTGGAGTTTGCTCAAACTCATGTCATTGAGCTGGTTATGCCAGCTCATCCTCGGTCACCCCCTTCTCCTCCTGTCCTCTATCTTTCCCAGCATCAGGGTCTTTTACAATGAGTCGGCTCTTCGCATCAGGTGGCTACAGTATTGGAGCTTCAGCTTCAGCATCAGTCCTTCCAATGAATATTCAGGACTGATTTCCTTTAGGATGGACTGGTTGGATCTCCTTGCAGTCCAAGGGACTCTCAAGAGTCTTCTCCAACACCACAGTTCAAAAGCATCCATTCTTCGACGATCAGTCTTCTTTATGGCCCAACTCTCACATACATACACGATTACAGGAGAGACCATAGCTTTGACTATATGGACCTTTGTTGGCAAAGTGATATCTCGTCTTTAATATGCTGTCTAGGTTCATCATAGCTTTTATTCCAAAGAGCAAGCGTCTTTTAATTTCAGATTGTTTGCCTCAACCATCTTCCTAATCTCCTCCCACAGCTGACACTCATTACTAAGTAATGTGATGACTGAACAGGATTTAGGGATATCTGGATGAAGCAGATACAAAAAAGAACAGACTCCTGGAATGGGAGTTCCTAGAAACTCAGTGTAGAAGTGGGAAGACCAGACAGTCTCAAAGGGCTCTTCTTTTAACACCTTTACTAATTAGTGGAAATATATAATCCTCATGTTAATCCAGAAGCTATTCAAATAGAACAGCATATTAAAGAGGATTAAGAAAATCAGTGCTAGGTAAAGATGCAACCACTCACTTAGCTACAATTGTATACATGACAAACGAAGCCCCACGTAAGACAGACGGAGCCCCGAGCATCAAGTGAGAGCCCCGGACAAATTTTTAGATCTTTGAACAATGCACAAAGTTAAGTCAGAGCAAATCCCCAGATAATAAATCCCTTCAGGATTTACTAAGTGCCAACCATCTGCCAGGTGCTACCATGTAAGAGGGATGCAAAGATGAACAGGATGTAAGATGCAGTTCCTTGACTTGAGGAGCTCACAGCCCACTGGGTGTGAAAGACACATCAACAGATGCGTGCATCCGTGCAAAGTCGCTTCAGTCGTGTCTGACCTGGGAGACCCCATGGAATGCAGCCCTCCAGGCTCCTCTGTCCATGAGATTCTCCAGGCCAGAATACTGGAGTGGGTCGCCACGCCCTCCTGCAGGGGATCTTCCTGACTCAGGGACTGAATCCGCGTCTCTTACATCTCCAGCACCGGCAGTGAGTTCTTTACCACTAGCCCCACCTGGGAAGCACATAAACAGATGAACTGCATTTAAAGAGGTCTGCTCAGCAGCAGCGGCACTGTGACAGCGACACAGACGGCGTGTAACGGAAGGCACAGAGGAGGGAGGAAACCTCATTACGCATCAACTTTTAGTAGGAAAAGGAGCTTTCATTAGATGCACGAGATGAGACCATGTATTATATGACAAACCTCTTGCTTTTCTGAGGGAAAAAACTGAGGAAACCAAGCAAGGAAATCACCAGGCAGATAAATTAATAAGAGGAAAAATTTTAATTAATGCAAAGAAGACAATATATGAAACTGTAAAACGATCAACACACCATCATCATAATAATGGTGGTGAAGGGACACTATAATTCACTGAAACCGTTAGTAAGGGCTTCCCTGGTAGCTCAGTAGGTAAAAATTCCACCTGCAATGCAGAAGACCCTGGTTCGATTCCTGGGCGGGAAGATCTACTGGAGAAAGGATAGGCTACCCACTCCAGTATTCTTGGACTTCCCTTGTGGCTCAGCTGGTAAAGAATCTGCCCGCAATGCGGGAGACCTGGGTTCAATCCCTGGGTTGGGAAGATCCCCTGGAGAAGGGAAAGTCTCCCCACTCCAGTATTCTGGCCTGACAATATATGAAACTGTAAAACTATCGACACACCATCATAATAGTAATGGTATTGAAGGGACAATATAATTCAGTAAAACCATTAGTAAACTTGGTGCATTTTCTGTTAAACACCTTCAAATGTTATTTCTAAAACACCAAATTTACTCGTGGTTTCAGTGAATTATATTCTCCCTTTAAGGGACAAGGAAAGAGCAATCATTCTGAGTTTAACAGAATGTGCCATAGAATATTCATTGGGAATGTTTTGAGAACCCAAGTCTTAGGGATTTCTTTCTTGAGACATACAGGCAAGTATCTAACTGGCCCATGTAAACTTTTAAGAAAGCCACTTCATTGGGTTGTTGTAGAAATCACTGCATAACAAGCTACATTAGATCTCTGTGAAAACCAGAGGGTACTGTGAAAACAAGAAGGACCACCAAAGGCGGGGCTGTATGCAGAGGAAGAGGAAACACCAGCTTTGGTACTCGCTAATAAAACTTGGTGAATGTCAACGCAATCTCAGGCACTGAAAAAGAAGAAAAAACGGAAGACAAACTCACAGTAATTGAAGGTTTACACTCATTGAAAGACTGTTCTGGGACTTCCTGCTAGTCTAGTAGCTAGAACTCTACAACTCCCAATGCAGGGGGCCCAGGTTCAACCCCAGTCAGGGAACTAGGTCCCACATGCGTACACGCATGCTTAGTCACTCACTCGTGTCCAACTCATTGCAACCCTATTGACTGTAGCCCACCAGGCTCCCAGACAAGAATACGGGAGTGGGTTCCCATTTCATCTTCCAGGGAATCCTGCCCACCCTGGGACTGAACCCGTGTCTTCTGAGTCTCCTGCACTGCAGGATGATTCTTTACTACTGAGTCACCAGGAAGCCCTCTAGATCCCACATCCTCCAACCGAACAAACAAAAGACCCATATGCTGGAACTAAAAGACCCCAAGTGCTGCAACTAAAACCTGGAGTAGCCAAATACATAAGCAATAAATGAACTTTCAAAAAGAGTAAGTAATTTTATGTACTGGTTCCAAATAGGAAAAGGAGTACGTCAAGGCTGTATATTGTCACCCTGCTTATTTAACTTATATGCAGAGTACATCATGAGAAACACTGGGCTGGAAGAAGCACAAGCTGGAATCAAGACTGCCGGGAGAAATATCAACAACCTCAGATATGTAGATGACACCACCCTTATGGCAGAAAGTGAAGAAGAACTAAAGAGCCTCTTGATGAAAGTCAAAGAGGAGAGTGAAAAAGTTGGCTTAAAGCTCAACATTTAGAAAACTAAGATCATGGCATCCGGTCCCATCACTTCATGACAAATAGATGGGGAGACAGTGGAAACAGTGGCTGACTTTATTTTTCTGGGCTGCAAAACCAGTGCAGATGGTGACTGCAGCCATGAAATTAAAAGACGCTTATTCCTTGGAAGGAAAGTTATGACCAACCTAGATAGCATATTAAAAAGCAGAGACATTACTTTGCCAACAAAGGTCCATCTGGTCAAGGCTATGGTTTTTCCAGTGGTCATGTATGGATGTGAGAGTTGGACTCTAAAGAAAGCTGAGCGCTGAAGAATTGATGCTTTTGAACTGTGGTGTTGGAGAAGACTCTTGAGAGTCTCTTGGACTGCAAGGAGATCCAGCCAGCCCATCCTAAAGGAGATCAGTACTGGGTGTTCACTGGAAGGACTGATGTTGAAGCTGAAACTCCAATACTTTGGCCACCTGATGCGAAGAGCTGACTCATTTGAAAAGACCCTGATGCTGGGAAAGATTGAAGGCAGGAGGAGAAGGGGACGACAGAGGATGAGATGGTTGGATGGCATCACCGACTAGATGGACATGGGTTTGAGTAAACTCTGGGAGTTGGTGATGGACAGGGAGGCCTGGCGTGCTGCGATTCATGGGGTTGCAAAGAGTCGGACACAACTGAGCAACTGAACTGAACTGAAGTTTTTGTATCTTTTATAATCTCGTATTTTTTTCCTTTTCTTTTAAACAAATGAGAAAACTAAAGCTCTTAAAGCCCAATAAACTTACTCAGTCATCCAACCATCAGACAGCACTTGTGAACTTTCCACTACACCTCATTATTTTAAACAAGGATGATGTTTACTAAACACATGGATGAATACACTTATACACCCAATACAATCAAAGTGCTTTTATTAAGCGAACCCAAGTTTGTAAAAGTCTCAATTAATGTAGTATGTAATAAGCATGTGATTCTTGAATGCCTACTTTTGCTATTTAAATCCTCTTAGAAATAAATAATACGGCAGAAGAAAGCTTTATATACTCAAGTTGATAAATTAACATATTTTCCTTTCTATCTGCTTATTTTTCTACTGTAGTAACCATAAGGTCTTCCTAAGAATACTTTGCCTACAAAGGTCCGCCTAGTCAAAGCTATGGTTTTTCCAGTAGTCACGTATGGAAGTGAGAGTTGGACTGTGAAGAAAGCTGAGCGCCGAAAAATTGATGCTTTTGAACTATGGTGTTGGAGAAGACTCTTGAGAGTCCCTTGGACTGCAAGGAGATCCAACCAGTCCATCCTAAAGGAGATCAGTCCTGGGTGTTCATTGGTAGGACTGATGCTGAAGCTGAAACTCCAATACTTTGGCCACCAGATGTGAAGAGTTGACTCATTGGAAAAGACCCTGATGCTGGGATGGATTGGGGGCAAGAGGAGAAGGGGACAACAGAGGATGAGATGGCTGGATGGCATCACCGACTCAATGGACATGAGTTTGAGTAAACTCCGGCAGTTGGTGATGGACAGGGAGGCCTGGCGTGCTGCAATTCATGGGGTCGCAACGAGTCGCACACGATTGAGCGACTGAACGGAACTGAAGAATACTCTGTCCCCTTGGGACATTCTTATTTTGTGTGTGTGTTGGTTTCTGCTGTACACTTGTGTGAACCAGCCATAATTATACATATATCCCGTCCCTCTTGAGCCTCCCTCCCTTCCCCCAGCCCACCCTTCCCGGTCATCACAGAGAGCCAGACTGTGCTCCCTGTGTTATACACAACTTTATGAAAGGAGAGGTCTTCAAATTCTTCAGTATGATCACTGAAGAGTTATACTCCAGTTCAAATATGTTCACTCTTTGCAATAAGAACCCCAATGGGAAAATGCCTAAAATAGCAATGATGTGATTAACAAGGACATTTTGCCAGCAGGAGATCTATCTATCGCCCTGTTGTCTTGCCATCCCCAGCAGAAAGCAACTCATATCCTCACTGCCATGGCGTATACTGCTTGGGAATATCCTTAATATTCCTTCTAGTCCCTTCTGAAACTATTTGGACTTTGAGTAGATTAAAGGAACAATATCAAGATAAGGCTTTCTATCAGAACATTTACAGCAAGTTGATTAAAAGCACACACACATCATTGGACTCAGTAGGTTATATCCATTACTCAAAAGAATTATGGGCACTTACAGTGAGCAACAAATTTTTTACCCCTCCATCCCCGTCAGAATCTAAGGATGTCTGATGTTGATGCTCTTTGTCTCAATGTTTACAATCAGATTTATGAATGGTCTGAAAGGCACGCATTATTTAACATATAAGGGTCCATTTAATATGAGACTAAGCACAGTGAACATTTGCAGATTTTCTAGGCAAGGTTCACTATCTTTGAGGGATGCCCATGGTCTCTTAGTGTTTATTGGAGCAACTAGCAATAGACGCAAGGCCTTATGGACAGCACTAATTCTTCTTTTTGGAGAGTAAAATGTCAGTACTCTTTTTCGCTGACCATGCCATAATTTTTTATTTATTTTTAATTATTTTTAATTGAAAGATAATTGCTTTTGCAATCTTGTGTCAGTTTCTGCCATACGACATTGAGAATCAGGCACAACTATATATACAGAGAGGGGTAAGATAAATATACATATATATATCCCCTCCCCTTGAGCCTCCCTCCCACTCTACAAGTCCATTCTCTACATCTGTGTCTCCATTCCTTCACTGCAAATTAAGTTAATCAGTACCATTTTTCCAGATTCTATATATATATATATATATATATATATATATATATATAGCTTTAATATATTTGTTTTTCTCTTTCTGACTTACTCCACTCTGTATAATACGCTTCAAGTTCACCCACCTCTCTCCAACTGATTCAAATGCATTCCTTCTTATGGTTAATATTCCATTGTATGTATGTACCACATACAAACCACAATTTCTTCATCCATTCATTGATCAGCACTAATTCTTACAGAGACAGTCAAGCTACTTTTCTGTCACTTGCACACCGAGGTTAAATATCCGTTATCTTAAGTTACGCACCTTGAAAATGATTAATTTTCTCACATGCCCTTAATATTTACCCAAGCTGTAAAAATGTCTCATTTCATAATTGTATGGATAACAGAAATAGAAGAGACTCCGCAATTTAGGCAACTGTAATAACTGATGTTTACTAAGTACTTAATAGTAAATTAATCTTCCCACCAATTCTGCTAGGCAGATCCTATTATATTTCCTTCACAGATAAAGAAACAGAGGCTCAGAGAAATCACAGGAGTTGGAAAAATGGAGACACAGTGCACGTAGCAGAGGTACATTCCCCATTCCCAATGCTGGTATTTCCCATTTTCGTCTTGTTGCGACACCCACAACTTAAAATACTGCTACCAAAAATGTATGTATACCATTTGATTAAACAAACGGTAACAAAAAGTAACAACAAGGATAGCAAATATGACATTAGCAAATAAACCAAAGTAGTCCATGGGTAATAAACACTTCAAATAATATGCCTAATGGTTAGTATCATGTTATTTAAAAATCCACAGATGCACAAGCATTAAATTACTCAATACATCAAACTTTCTAGGAGTAAAAAATAATTAGAAACTTTGAGTCCTCAAATATCTAGTGAATAGTAAAATACTTTCTAATAGGAATTAGATAATGATTTTATTGCAATAATAGGTCTTCTTCAATTTTTAAAAGAATGATTCATTTCATTTAGTTGACTTTCAAATTTGAAAATACCTAATGCAAATATCAAATCCTAATCTGTAATGCAATGTACATAATTCATGTCCAAATATTTTATATTTTATAAAGCATCATTTGTAATTTTATGTGTTGGATTTTTTAAAAAAAGAATACTAAGAAGGCTGTATGGAGATAACAGGGGGATAGAAATAAAAGCCCAGGTAATAAAAACTATGGTGTAATTTGTCACTTTGGACATACTGAACATATTAACTGTGCTCCTGGGATGGTGTCAGACAAACATTTATGCCAGGGCATCGGATCAGAGATGTGTCCTTTTCTGCCACGTACTAGAGTCAGATTCGGGCTTCCCAGGTCGTGCTAGTGGTAAGCCACCTGCGAATGCAGAATTTGTAAGAGACGCAGGTTTGATCCCTGGGTGGGAAGGTCCCCTGGAGAAGGGAATGGCAACCCTCTCCAGTATTCTTGCCTGGAGAATCCCATGGACAGAGGAACCTGGCGGGCTGCAGTCCATAGGGTCACACAGAGTCGGACACGACTGAAGTGACTTAGCATGCACACGCACAGAAAGATTCAGTTCCTAGAAAATCTGAATATTTAGGAGAGTTTGCCTTGACACGTTTTCTTCTATTTGAGTTTTTCTAGTCAACTTTCTGCTTCTTCATTCCACTCCCTCAAATTGCTGAGATATGTAACATGTTTCATCATTTCTAGATAATGTAACCAAAATTTAACCTGCACTGTCTAATATATTTGTACATTAATCTTCTATACTAAAAATGATAACTGTCTGGAAAAGGGAATAACTCAGAAAATAAGAATTTCAAGTACTTGGGCAAAGTCTTGGGAACAAAGATCCTGCACAGGCTCTGAGATCCTTAAGTTGGCTTCCCCTCCTGCCCACTCCTCCCGCCTCAATACAATGGAGAACACCAGCAAGGGGTTATTCTAAGCTCCGAGATGCCGGCAGGGACGAAGGTGACCGGAGTCATGGGATCCAGAACGGGGGTACTTACAAGGAATCAAACAGGGACTGAAAATCAGAGCTTGGTTTGCTCATGCCCCCTGGGAGTTCTTTAGCTTTTTTAGAATGCAATATATTACAATAATGTATAATATATTAGATACTAAGTAGGTTTCCCAGTTATTAGGGTTTGTAGGTATGATGATGAACTGGGGAGGGCTGAGGACAAGAACCTTCCATTTAATAAGGTTGGTCAGAGTTTCCCTGGCGGCTCAGTGGTAAACAATCTGCCTGCCAATGCAGAGACATGGGTTCGATCCCTGATCCAAAAGGACCCCCGTAGCTGTGGGACAACTAAGCCTGTGTGCCACAACTATTGAGCCTATTGAGCCTGCACTCTGGAGCCCAGGGGCAACTACAGAGCCCACATGCCACAACTGCTGAAGCCTGCGTGCCCGAGAGCCCACATGCCCGAGAGCCCGCGTGCCCCGTGTGCCCGAGAGACCGCATGCCCGAGAGCCCGCGTGCCCGAGAGCCTCCTCCACAACAAGAGGAGCCATTGCAATGAGAAGCCTGCACACTGAAACTAGGGTGTAGCCCCTGCTCACCACAACCAGAGAAAAGCCCGTGCACAGCAAAGATCCAGCACAGCCACAAATAAAACAAATAAATAAAAATTATTAAAAAAAAATAAAAAGTTGGTCAGTAGCCTAAACTTAGTATTAGGAATATTCCCTGCCTAAGTAGAAACAAGATAATCAGATTTAAGCAACTGGCTTTAGTAGTTACCCAACATAATTTTCCAAGAGTAAAACTGAAACAGTTGTTTTAAGGAATTCAAATAACATCATAATGTTGAGTATACACGTGACCTTACTGATATGCACTTTTTGAAACCAAAAAGAAATAGAATGAAATACAAATTTTTGCTCAGCTTCACTTGTGAATGCATGCACTGCTTCCCCAACTTCAGAGCCATTCTTTTTATACATGATGAAAAGAAAAACATAGAATTTAGAAGACTTTTGAGAGTCCCTTGGATTGCCAGGAGATCAAACCAGTCAATCTGAAAGGAGATCAACCCTGAATGTTCATTGGAAAGACTGATGCTGAAGCGGAAGCTCCAATACTTTGGTCACCTGATGCAAAGAGTGGACTCACTGGAAAAGACCCTGATGCTGGGAAAGATTGAGGGCAGGAGAAGGGGATGACAGAGGATGAGATGGCTGTATGGCATGGCACCACTGACTCAACAGATGTGAGTCTGAGCAAACTCCAGGAGATGGCGAAGGACAGGGAAGCCTGGCGTGCTGCAGTCCATGGGTCACAAAGAGTCGGACACAACTGAGCAACGGAACAACAACAACAAAATGGTTTTACTGCCTAAAGTAACATCTCAGACACTATCAGCATGAATGTCTTAATATCATTTGATAAGGCCAATGTAACTTAAAAAAAAATGAGAGATACAGACTGAAAAACTGACGGAGCTGATGAATCTTGAGTATAACAGTCTTAGAGAAAGACCACATCTGCAAGCTATACAATAGAGAAAAATATGTTTCAAGTGGAATGCAGTAAAGACTCTGAGTTTGATAGGTATGATAAACAAACTTCTCTACATCCTCTTTAGAAAGGTCACAAGTGACAAGAATTTCTGTATTAATGAGAAAATATCTATGAAATGCACTGGCTAGTCACATGAAGGCAGAACCTGTCTAAAACAATCAGAAAAAGCCCCAGGAGTATGTACATACACTACCACTCAGCTAATTTCCCTCCTGCGTTCTCTTGTTTGTCTAGGAAAACATGCCAACAAAGGGGTCAAGTGCAAGATCTATCTTAAATGGGAGAGGGGCAAGGTGAACGGCTTGAATTTTAAAATCCAAGAGGGTATTTTTCCTATTCCCCCTGGATATCTGCCCCCTAAGCTGGGTAATTCTATCTGACAATTAAAATATCACATGACATACATCTAATGATTACGTGAATTTCATCAATCTTTAGGGTAATTCCTTTTCAATTTGGGTTTTAAAGCACCTCTAGGAAAGAGTGGGGTGTTTAATTAGCTGTCTCAATTCCTTTGTCTGATTCAAATTGTTATAAGCAGATCAGCAGATGATGCCAAGGATACAAAAGACATGTTCTCAACAGATGCATGTCTCAACCAAATGCAGGCCCCACATCTTAGCCAGAAATTCACTATTCAGACTACCTCTGAACATCTGACACAGAATGAATTGACACATGGATTTCACTGTTTCATTGTTAATCTTTCACTTTCTAGATATGGAAGATTATTTTGTTATAATAAAAATAGGATGGGAAAGTTCAAAAGAAAACTGGACAGGTGCTGAAACTAGGTGTCAAATTTTTAAAACACTGGAATGACTTCATGAAATAACCATATTTCCCAAAATACAGAAAAAGGAAAAGCTTTATAATATTCACTATAATGCATCATAGGAAATCATTACCAGCTAAATGAAAGTTCTAATGCAAAATATGGAGAAAATCAGGTGTTATCTTATTTCCTATCTCAACATTAGAAATTCTCATTTAGGAAACCATTCACTGTGACATCTGTATAAGACAACCTTAATTTGGCATAATATTATTCTGACTGTTATACACCTGCCTGTTCTCTGGACTATGAAAGAAAAATAGCAATTTTTCAACTATTAATAATCCTCAAGTCTTTTTAATTAATACAGATATTTAAATAAAAAATAAAACAGCTTTACGTCCAAAGAATTTCAGATGCTTCAGAGAATAAGGCAGAGAACTCAGAATTACTTTGGATATCTTTGATTATAGTTCTATAAAAAAAAAAAAAAGACAAATGTGTTTTTAGAAAAAATCATCTAGAAAAGTCATTACGATAACATGGAAATGAAGGTAATTACATAAAAATACAGGAAGATCCAGGGTCGTCATGGTAATAAGATGTAAGCATCTACATTTCTGGATATGAGCTGGAGACAGCATCAATTAATCTTTTTTTTAAAGATGAATCTCAATTTTCAGTCTCTCGTGCTTACCATTTTTTAAAGAACACATGGAATACTGAATGAAAGAGATTTAGACTGTTATGGTCGCTTTTTAAAAAACCAATCAATCTGTAAACCACTGAGGATTACAGAGTGAAGAACTTCAAGGTCTGTCTTCAACTCAACTATGATAGTCAACACCCAATAAAATTCGTAGTGAATGGCTTGTAAAGGGGAGAAAAAATGAACTACCCTCCCCCCACATTCTTACAAAGCAATTATCATGTTCTAGCAATTGGGTGTTATGCCTTTAATCATCATAAATATTTATAACAAGGCCAGTGTCCTCAGGCTTTCTATTCAGGTTTTAAATTGCCCTCTAAGTAATTAACTGCTAAAATTACCCATTTGTCTAAAATTGATATTATGCTACAATACAGACCATTAGTTAATAGTGAATATTTATTTCAGAACCATATTGCAAACATACTCAGTTTGTAGGCAATTAAAGTAGTAGAGTGACTACAGAAATTTAGTTAACACTGAACAATTTTTTCTGATGTGCTTATTCCAACGCTTATATGGAATATATAGCACAAAAGAGGAAACTTTAACAGATGTTTTGCTGGGATTTAGTACAAAATCACCATAGACTATTCCGTGGCTTATTATGAAATCGCTAGCTATGTACTCTTTCATTTGTTCCCTTCTACCCCCTCAATCTTCAGTGATACATCACCTTTGTAATGCTTGCAAGTTGACCTGATTTACAGTAAAGAAAAATCGCCTGAATTCTTAGATGCATGGTATCCCAGCTTTTTAAAATAAACAAGTCATATGAAATCCAAACAAAGATACACACATTTTTATAATCCAAGAGAAATGTTCAAAATGTTTCTCCATATCATCATGCCACATAGTGATGAAAGCAAAAGTCAAAACTGTCAAATTTAGAAGCAAGGAGATTTGATTGGTATATTTTCCTTCTGTTCACCATAATCAATATCTTCTATTTATCACATCCAACCCTTTAATAATCCATGAAGTATTTAACCAAATGCAGAGCTTCAGAGTTATTGCAAAAACATGCTCTTTTAAAGACAATCGCTTATCTCACCTGATTTTCACACCCTACATTTACAGAGAACCATCAAAAGACCTTATTTTAGCTCAACTGTTTTTCTTTATCAGCATCCAGCACAGCATTATGAACAGCTGTTAACTTAGTAAATATTATTCTTAGGTTCTTCATTTTGCATTCAGAAATATTAAGTGACAATAAATATCACCACACGAAAAAAATACGTTAATCCATCACATAGAAATACCCATGGGACATCTGCCACTATGTCATCGTCAGACTTCTTTGAGAATAATTTCACCTGCAGTGCAGATTCTACATGGAACCCTGGAGGAGTGCATTGTCTCTAAGCAGACAAACTGAAGAAATGCCAGTGCATAATTAGCTGAGTGGCCTCCCATGGAAACCAACATGGTAATAAGGTCTGTCTGCTTCCATGCACTGCAATTCGATGCCAAAACACAGGCATTAACAAGATGCATTCCATTTTTTTAACTTCCCATACCCTCAGAGAAGGTAGAACTATTATCTTCACTATGAAAATGATGACAAACCGATGTGACTGAGTGCATATAAAGTCACAAATAAAAAAGCTAATTGCAGTAATTTAATAAATGAATCATGCAATGTAAGGAAAAGAACATTGGACAAAGAATCAAAATGCTCTGACAAAATGATTTTGATCTTTATTTTACATCAAATGTGGCAGTTGAAATGGAAGACTGTTTTAGGACGCTAATCCTGGAATGAGGCTGGCTATAGCAGAATCTTAAAGAGGTGTTTGTCTTTTTTTAACTATGTAATACATCAACATGTGATATTGATTACATATTACAATACTACATATTGATTGTAATATTGAATTATAATCATGTAAATGTTATTTGCAGCTGAGCCATAACGTTTTATATGAATACTTTTCTCTCCCGCACAATAATTTGTTTTTCCCGGTGTAACAATCTAGATCTTTTGTTGGTTGGTTTGTCTGCCGTTGTTGAGTTTTCTTTGGGGTTATCACTAATTCAACACCAAATTCTTCTTCCATCTTGTGCATGCGTGCTCAGTCCCTAATCTGTGTCCAACTCTTTGTGACCCCATGGACTGCAGCCCGCCAGACTCCTCTGTCCATGGGATTCTCCAGGCAAGAATACTGGAGAGGGTTGCCATTTCCTCCTACAGGGAATGTTCTCGACCCAGGGATCAAATACACATCTCTTATGGCTCCTGAACTGGCTAATTCTTTACTACTGAGGCGCCTGGGAAGCCCCTCCCAACTTGTAAATCTGCTCAGACACATTTGATATTCGATCCAACAGTCTCATCTTAGAAGTCTCGCCTGGAGTCTTCTGACCTGTGCAATTGGACTGACGGGTTACTCTCTCAGCCTGACGCACCACTGTTATCCTGGGATTCTTCTCATCATCTCAAGGATCTCCATCTCTCTTTTGTGGTAGCCTCTATTGCCAGGTTTCCTGTTCTTTTCTGCCTTGGTTTATTCTGAGTTACAGGTGGGGGGAGTATATCTTCAAGTAGTTTTCTGAGAAAGGATGCAAGGTATGCAAAATTTTCAACTCCTTGAACATCCGAAAATAATTATTCTGCTTTCACACTTCATTGATAGCTTGCATATTATACTAGATGGGACAATTTTACATCAGAATGGTGAAGCCATTGTCCCACTTCCATCTCCCTTCTAGGGGTTGCTGCTGAAGTCTAAATGGTGAAGGTGGTGGTGGCGGTTTAGTTGCTAGGTCATGTCCAACTCTTTGTGGCCCCGTAAACTGTAGCCCTCCAGGCTCCTCTGTCCTGGGATTTTCCGGCAAGAACGCTGGAGTGGGTTGCCACTGCTTTCTCTGGGGATCTTCTTGACCCAGGGAGTGAACCTGAACTACTGCATTGCAGGTGTTCTCCTGCATTACAAGTGGATTTTTCACCAACTGAGCCACCAGGAAAACCACCCTAAATGGTGAAGACACCGCTGTAATTCTTGATTCTCAGCAGTAAATCTGTTTCCTTTCGGTAGGATCTGTCTTTCAAATCATGCTCAGAAATTCTGCAATAACAAATATTACTGTTCTTCTATTTTCATTAAATATTCTGGGCATTGAAAATATCTGTTTAATCTTGAAGTTCACATCCTTCACATCTAAAAGAAGCATAATTCAATTTTTATTATTTTAATAAATCCATCCTATTTTCTCCAATTATTCAGATGGCCCATCCCCTGAACTGGATTCTAAATTTTTTAAATACTTTGTCTCGTGTTTCAGATTTCTATTTTATGCTCTACTTTGTGCATAAGTATAAGTTGGTACAATTCTCCAACTTTTTCTTCCATCCATTCTTGCAACTGTTGTTTTTTATTTTATTAGTAATTGCTTCATTTTATTTTAGAAAGTACAAAGAAGAAAAGTGGAAGAAAGTAGACTTTGTTTAATAGTGAAAATAGAAACCTGAAGGGGAAGATAAAATACAAAAGCAAATTGCAAAGTTTACCTACAGTAATGATGTAAATTGCATCCTAAGTAATCCTCTCATTTAAAAATTGTTGTTGTTTTTAATTTCTGTCATCATATTGTTAATTTCCAAGCTACCTCCTGTTCACTGATTTATCCTTTTTAAAAAAACGGGAGATGGTGAAGGGCAGGGAGGCCTAGTGTGCTGCAGTCCATGGGGATGCAAAGAGTCAGACACGACTTAGCGACTGAACAACAACAAAAGTAACGCAGCATTGTGCTTTATAGGTGCACTATTCTCTTTTGCCTCTTAGATACCATTATTGATAATTTTTTTGGTGCTTCTTTCTCTGTCTAATCAATACAAACCAACCTTGCTTCCTCTGAGTTACTTATCTGTCAAGTGGGGCCTTCACTGTAGAGTTACCTAGATCCTGTGGGTCTGTTCTCTTGGACTGACCAGATGCCCCACAAAAGATGCTTTCTGTCTTCAGGCCTGGGTCTGATACCTGCTTTATGAAGCACCCACATCCCCTCCTACCTGCCAGCCCCTGCTGTTCCCTCGGACGCCCCACCATGACCGGGCAGAGTGACCGCTGTTGATGCAGGCAGGCTGGGGGCTGAGGGAACACCAGGCCTCACCAGCAGCAGCTCTCCAGGCTGGGGCAAACACGCACAGGGCCACAAGGAGAGCAGGTGATGCTGGCCGTCGTGGGAGGCACCAGGCCACCCAGCCCCGGCCTGAGCAAACGCCCACCATTTCCTGCTTGAGAGAAAGTCGCTCAGTCGTGTCTGACTCTTTGCTACCCCATGGACTATATACAGTCCACTGAATTCTCCAGGCCAGAATACTGGAGTGGGGAGCCTTTCCTGTGGATCTTCCCAACCCACAGGTCTCCCGCATTGCAGGCAGATTCTTTACCAGCAGAGCCACAAGGGAAGCCCAGTTCCTACTTAAAATGCTTTTAAAATTTTGATTCTGGGAAAAGAAAAGAGACTGTATAAGTATATACATGTGTGTGCATGTCTGGCTCAGATGCTCCAGTCATGGTCATTTCTTTGTGACCCCATGGACTGTAGTCTGCCAGGCTTCCCTGTCCATGGGATTCTCCAGGCAAAAATACTAGAGCAGGTTGCCATTTCCTACACCGGGAATCTTCCCAGCTCAGGGATCGAATCCACATCTCCTGCATTGGCAGGCAGACTCTTTACCGCTGAGCCACCAGGGAAGCCCATGTATACACATATATATACATACACATATATACATATATGTATTTTTTTTAATTTCACAGATGACTATTCTATGGAGCCCAGTTTGAAGACCTCTTCAATGCCAAGTGAAATTTCTTGCACCCTTAAGTATTCCAAGAACTGGGACAATCAAGAACATTTTGGCAAATCCTCAAAGCCAAGACCTCAATAGCTATGGGGAAAGGGATACTCACATATCAATACCTATTGCTGCTTCTCATATTTGGAAGGATATACATGTTACATATTTGAATGATGTATATATACATATACTAAGTATATGATGACTGATCATGGGGTGAAAGAAAAGCTTGCAAAACGGGTAAGCGTTATTGAAATACAATTTCAAGGAGTGCAGCCTAGTAACTGAAAATCAGTAACCTAGAAGCTCAATCTCCCCATGACTATCAAGAAATTAAGGAAAAATAAAATGTAATGGAAAAAGCAGAACTTACTACAAAGGCTACAGAAATCACCAGTGATGCTGGCCTGAGGACACTGAACCCAAAAATGCTCTGTGGGAAGAGCTCTCTTCCTTTGCTTCACAACTAAAGTTGTCCACCAATACTTACCCATAACTAATGAGCCACAAAATTAAAAGACGCTTGCTCCTTGGAAGGAAAGCTATAACAAACCTAGAGAGCGTATTCAAAAGCAGAGATATCACTTTGCCAACAAAGGCCCATGTAGTCAAAGCTATAGTTTTTGCAGTAGTCTTATACAGATGTGAGAGCTGGACCATAAAGAAGGCTGAGCCAAAGAACTGGTGCTTTTGAACTGTGGTGCTGGAGAAGACTCTTGAGAGTCCCTTGGATTGCAAGGAGCTCAAACCAGTCAATCCTAAAGGAAATCAGTCCTGAATATTCATTGGAAAGACTGATGCTGAAGCAGAAGCTCCAGTACTTTGGCAACCTGATTCGAAGAGCTGACTAGTGGAAAAGACCCTGATGCTGGGAAAGATTGAGGCCAAGAAAAGGGGGCAATAGAGGATGAGATGGTTGGATGGCATCATCGACTCAGTGGACATGAGTTTGAGCAAACTCCAGGAGATAGTAAAGGACAAGGAAGCCTGGCACGCTTTGGTCCATGGGGTAAAAAAGAGTCAGACATGACTAAGTGACTAAACAACAACAAAGTGTTGGTGAGAAGACCAAACAAGGATAATGGAAATCCAGTGATGCCTTTGTTCTTTGCAAAGGCTGAGTCAGCTCTTTAATCTCAATCCTGTCACTGAATTTAAAGTCAGGAGGTCAAAGTTAGCTTCGAGGTCAAAATCAGCCTCTGATTTCCACTGATTTTAGTAGGTCCTGGGCTTTCACTAGCTGGGTTCTCTGCAGATTACCTGGGCTGAAGTGGAAAATAGGGGTAAGGAGGTACCATACTGTTGATTTTTAACCCAATCAACCCTAACAAAAGAACATTAAATATAGTGATGAGACGACTTGAGATGTTTTGATGTTAAAAAAAATTGCGGTCATTAAACATTAGTATTGTAATTAATAATACTATTAATTAGTATGAAACAAGATTAATTTAAAAAATCTCTTAGCCTGTTAAAATTTCTTGCCCAATCCAACCACTAAAAATCTATCTATGTCAATGGATACAGATGTTTAAGAAAAGTGAATAATCAAAAAACTTAATCTAAATAAAAATTTAATAAAACAAAAAATCATAACAATGAAAAAGGACATATATGAAAAAAGTAAACAAATACTCCAAGTAGCATAATGATTCTAGCATGTATTTTAAAAAGAATGTCTTGCCAGAGTCCCTACAATTTCCTACATTTTAAAATTGTACAACAAAAGTGATCACCTTAAAAAGCCCCATCATTAATGTTACAAATATTCTAAATCGCCTTCAATTTATTAAGAAAAGAACAATGCAATAGAAAATTGAACAATATATAAGAACAGGCAAATTGTAATGGCAGAATTACAAGTGGTCAAGAAACATGAAAAGATGCCCAATGTCACTAGCAGTCAAGAAAATGCCAATGTAAAAACATTTCATTTTTACTCATCAGAATGGCAAAAGTTCTAACGACTGCTTAGTCAGTCCTAGGGAATGTAGAGAACAAATCCTTTCGTCATTTACTACCATGCGGGCAAATGTTTCAATTAAATTCATTACAACTGACATCACATCTCTAATTAATAAAGAAAACCCATTAACTAGATATCAAAAAAATAAACTATATACAATATTATTTTTATAAAGCAAAAAGAAATGAACACATGTAACACTATATGTGAAATCTACCTCTACTAGCAAAGGGAAAATACAACAGAAAAACCATGCCACACTGCAAGAAAGGTGCAGATAATGAATGGGATGAAAAGGAGACAAATAATGATACTTCAAATGCATTTCTATCACTCAATGGGTCCTCAGGATCCTGAAATGTAGCCATTTCAAAACTAAAATGTAAGCACATCATTAAGCCTACTGATAAACTTTAGTATCTTCTAACTCCCTAACATAGGCCAAGAAAAGAATCTCCTCTTTTAAGTTTGAAATACAGGGGAAATTTTCCAAAATGGTTGCTAGATCAAAACTTAGAAAAGCTTAACCCTTTTTACACATAGTAATCCAATTTCTGGTAAAAGAAATAAAAGAAAACTGAAGGAAAAATCATTTTTATCTGTTTATACAAACAAAGGAAAAAACTCATGTTACTGTGAACTCATCGTAACACTGTTTTGGATCATAATAATACATTATCTTGAAACCAATTGGTACTTCAGTATGGAGCTCAAAGCTAGAGCAACTGGAGATTCCTCTCTACTGAAAACACAGTTTTGGCAGGATCCCACTAGATCCCTCTCATTACTGGCAAATGTTTCTCCATGAAGGAAAAACAGGATGCAGTTTAAATAATAATACTCCAGTGAAAATATTTAATGGCAAAGCATGGCTTTCAATGTCAAAGCAATGACTATGGTTCACTTCAGAGTCACTTTTTTTTACACACTTAAAAAAAAATTATAGGAGAGGGATTAGATTTTGGTTCAAAAAATGCACATGAAGAATGCTAAGCCTTGACTTAAAAGATCTTTTCCTACCTTCACATTATCTGGATGCAGCCCCCCTGGGTGCTTGTCCATGTACTGACATAGATCAGTATGCTAGAAGAAAGAAAGGAAGACGTATTAACATCCCTCTGGCTATAACACAATGAATCAATATTTTTCTATTTCAAAGTCACCACTACTTTCTGAACTAAGCAAATATAAGACAAGTGGGTGGATTTTTTAGTGTATGCAGTTGCACGCTCCTCCACCCTCCATTTCAACCACAGTTGAATCATTACTCCAGATTCTATCTTATGTTAAACATATCTGTGCATTAGAAAGAATTTATGTCTACAATTTGTTAATTTGTTAACTGCCTAATTCTCACATTGAATATGTATCTCTTAAGTGGAATAAGAAGAAACCTTACCTAAAATATATATCTTAACTTCAACTAAAAGCACATCCACATACAGTTAACCAGTCCAAATACAATTCAATTATCTTGCATTTTTCAAGTGGAAATGAAGGTGATGGTTATTTATTCTGTGTGACATGTAAATATTACAAACAGATCATTCTAAGGAAATTAATCATTGGATGTATTTACATTTTTCATAACTATATTCATTAAAAGATGATTTTCAGATTCTCAGCACTTGTGAATATATTTGAAAAAATATTTATTTTATAAAACTTTATAATGATTTACTTTCTTTTTTTTTCTTTTTTTTTTCTCTTTCTGTTTAATGATTTACTCTCTAAATCAATGCAAATACTTCCAAAGTTATAAATTAAGACAAACACATCCAGATTTATTTTAAAAAAGAAATATCCCAAGATAGCAACTTATACTGTAATTCTTCCAAATATCCCAAGTTGAATTTGCACATAATTGTATATTTTCTTTTTAATGCTTTTTCTGTTTATATTATGAGCTACATAAAATTTCTAAAGAAACATGTAGAGTTGCTATACAAATTTTCCTAATCTTATTTATTGGTGGTAACAATTTTATGATTTAATCACTCTGTAAAAACCAGTGACCATGATTACTTATGCCCCACTATCAGGCTTCAATTGTTAAGGAATTATAAGCTTTTGACACATTCAAGAACCTGTACATGGTTGTAGCCATGACGATAACAATTTAGATTCCTTTACTGAGTTTTTATTGCATGCCAGCTGGTAACGGCTGAGAATACAGAGCAGAATTTAGCATTCATTCATTGTTCATCATGTACTTCTCAACTCATCATCTTGCAGGCACTAGTCATTTTATTGCTGTTGTTCAGTCGTTAAACCGTATCCCACTCTTTACTACCCCATGGACTACAGCATGCCAGGCTTCCCTGTCCTTCACTATCTTCTGGAGTTTCCTCAGACTATGTCCCTTGAGTCAGTGATGCCATCTAACCACGTCATCCTCTGCCGCCCTCTTCTCCTTCTGCCTTCAGTCTTTCCCCGAATCAGGGTCTTCTCCAATGAGTCGGCTCTTCGCATCAGGTGGCCAAAGAAAGCACTGGAGTTTAGTGACACTAGCCAGCCAGGACACAGAATTCCAGGAAACAGATGTAGGTGGGGAAAAACCAGGATACGTGTGATTACAGGACAGTACGTTGTACACTAAGAATACTAGTGGGTAGTGTTTGAGGACACAGAGCGGGGAGCTTAATGTCCGCTAAAGACAGGCCACAGCAAGCGACACTTTCAAACAAGATCTGAACAGAGAATGAAAGGGGGAGCCAGGGGGAGAACAAAGGGACCGAACCTGGGACAGAAGAAAGGCGCTTGGATGTATTCTAAGACCACATTGCCTTTCTCTTTTCCACACACTGAGGACAGAAACTGTGTACTTTTTAAAACTTTTTATTTTGTATTGGGGCATAGTCAATTAACAATGCTGCAACAGAACATATAAAATGGCACATGAAAAAGCACTTTTTAATATATAACATGATACACAACTGTAATGTGCTCGTTGCCTCACACATAATAAACTGTTAAATAGAAAGCACATCCAATCATAACAATTACATAAACATGCTAAAATTTCTTTTAAAAATGTAAATTTTCAGTTTACAAAACAAAATCAAACACACTCTTTCCAAGATAAAGCTAAATATAAGAAACAACAAAAAAATAGCAGAAAACCTGAAAGTAAAGGAATACATCATATTATATATTATATATTGATGTTATTTATATTTTATGATATTTATACTGACAAATACCAATAAAAAGCAAAAAGCAACTTATCAATGTAAATGTTAAACATAATAGAATTCAAAGAAAATGGATTAAGTATTCATTCACCTAGCAACATGGCATTATCACTATAAAGCAAACATTGATCAAAATAAAAGAAGCAGCTCAAATTTTCACAAAATCTTGAAGGTTACTTCTTTAAAAAAAAAAATCAACCAATGAAACTGACAAAAAATTTTAAAAATAAAAGGAGGTTATATAAAGCATATGAGTAACACAGCTAAAAAGCATGTTTAATTTTATGCCCAATAAACTTATGCTACATATGCTTAAAGAAGTGAAATGATGTTAGGGACAAAGCTTCCACTGTACTTTCTACTGGACATATATGCTTTAAGTGCAAATTGTGCATATAAGTAAGTGACAGAGTCTCTGCTTTCAGAGAATTCACGTTCTGTGGATTTTTATATACCTGTGAAATTACTGTAACTTTTTCCAAAAAATAAAGTATTCAAGCATTTTGTTTGAAACCAACCAAACAAACAAAATCCCCACTTAACTATGAGGATGGAAATATATCAGGAATGGGGGGAAAAGTTCCTGATTCTCCTATGTACCTTACATCCTTCTGTGTACATATGCATGCCCAACATGGATAACAAGGAGGCTTCTCCAGAAAGGAGATCTTGGGAAATTTCAAAAAGATTTTTCCCAAACCTTTAAAAATGTTAAATTTGCATTCCCTCAGCTATATGGCATGAACATGTATGTATGCACACACATGGCTGTCACTAGCCATGTAGTCTTAGGTGGGTTCTATAACCTCTGGGTATCGGTGTCTTCATCTGTGTTATGGGGATAATCCTAGCACACCTACCGCATATGGATATTGTGAAAATTAGTATGTAAATATCCATTATGGTTTTACTACACTGCCCAGCACAGGGTAGATGCTACAGGTGATGACGAGGATAATGATGGTGATTTTCTGTAGTGTGTTTAGAGTATGAAGAGTTATTTTGGAGGATTACAATGCTAAATACCGTTTGAGAACTGGAACTCTTAGGCGAAACATTTGATTCTTCTTATATGTGTTCTTCCTGTCTGTATGTCCAGACATTCTCATTCATACTCCACAGCTCTCTGTACACAACCTCTGAGACTACTTCTAGCAAATACATCATTAATCTCAGATTGCTCGGGGTGATCAGGGGCAAGAATCTGGAGAACCTCAAATGAAGGAAAAGACAAAAAGGTGGTATAAAGTCTTATTTTGAATCCTGGCAAACTTCCGTTTTACCTTAATTAAAAACTTTCTTTTCCCCCCTCTCTTTTTTTAATACACAATACTACGCCTGGAACTACATTAGATGTGCCTAAATTACAAATTTCATTACATCTCTTCAGTTTAACTTCTCCCCTTAGTTCAACTGCCTGGATTATGTGACCCTTGTGACTTTTCCTGGTCCAGAAATAACAGAAGTAAATTTAACAATCACGCTGGGAGGTCATTCTCTGCTATTACACTTTTTAAAGCCATCCTACACATACAAGTTCTGAACAGAAGGCCCCTTCGGCCCATGACCAACAGATCACCATCCACTGATGAGACATGCGTAATCTCAGATCCATCTGACTTGACCTCTGGCCATTTCCTGTTCTAAAAATAAAAGCAGTATCTTTAGACAAGGTGCCTGGTAACTATAGACCAAGCCCAGTCACTCTTCCCCCTCCAATCTCTATCTTGGCTCGTGGCTAGCATCTCTCCTGGCCTGCACTGCGTTATGCTTCACTTCATCTTCCTGCATCTCCCTCTTATTCACTCTACAACTCCTGCTGTTCTTCTGGGCAATGCTTTTAGAAGTACTTGTGTCTGACAGGTTTATACCTGAATGCCTAAGAGTACTTCATCAGTCTTCCCTCTATAGAGTGTGTGGTTTTAAACAAAGCTATCAAGTGTGGCTAGATTTGTACACCAACCAGAAGAGTGAGAGCAGAAAGAAGCTGGAAGGTTCAATCCCCACACTTGCATACATTTCTTTCAAAATCAGGTTCCTCTTTCCTCATTGCTGATTACCCATCAAGTAGCATTTATTTAAGGTTCCCATGTGGTGCTAATGGTAAAGATCCCGCCTGCCAATGCAGGAGACAAAAGATATGCAGGTTTGATCCCTGGGTTGAGAAGATCCCCTGGAAGAGGAAATGGCAACACACTCCAGGATTCTTGCCTGGAGAACTCCATGGACAGAGGAGCCTGGTGGGCTGCAGTCCATGGGGTCACAAAAGAATCAGACATGACAGAAGTGACTTGGCACGCATGTACGCAGCATTTAGTATAAAGTTCACAAAGGTGCAGGAGTATTTCAAGGCAAAGGAATTTGAAGAACATATCTGAAACCATAATCCCCTGAACATAAAAGTTTTCTGTAAAAGAACCACATTTACAGTTTGGGTTTTTCCATGTTGACTTCATTACACTGTGGCAGGATCAGTTTAGAAAGCAGAAGACAGATATTTCTTTGTGAAAAAAAAAAAGCAGCATGGAGAAAGACCATAAAACATTGAAGAAAAGACGTTTTCCTCATAAGCACTTTCACACAGCAGAGTCTCACTTAATTTCAATCATATGTAGACAGAGCTACATGACCAACAGAACACAACCATGAAACTTAAAGAGAAAGTCATGAAAGGAGGCTACAAAGATAAACTATAAATATGATGACAATTTTAAACAGGCCTGAGTGGAGAACATCCCTTCGAAAGATTACCAGGAAAAAAAAATCCAGCCAAAGAAAAAGGTGAGAAACAAGCTGGACGACGACATTCACCTTTTCATGTTTTCCACTCTCCATTCCTTGTTGGTGTTGTTCCCTTGCTCGATCATGTCTGACTCTTTGTGACCACACGGACTGCAGCACGCCAGGCTTCCCTGTCCATCACCAACTCCTGGAGCTTGCTCAAACTCAAGTCCATTGAGTGGGTGATGCCATCCAACCATCTCATCCTCTGTTGTCCCCTTCTCCTCCTGCCTTCAATCTTTCCCAGCATTAGGATCTTTTCTAGTGAGTCAGCTCTTTGTATCAGGTGGCCAAACTACTGGAGCTTCAGCTTCAGCATCAGTCCTTCCAATGAACATTCAGGACTGATCTCCTTTAGGATGGACTGGTTGGACCTCTTTGCAGTCCAAAGGACTCTCAAGAGTCTTCTCCAACACCACAGTTCAAAGGCATCAATTCTTTGGCACTCAGCTTTCTTTATAGTCCAACTCTCATATCCATACATGACCACTGGAAAAACCACAGCTTTGACTAGACAGACCTTTGTTGGCAAAGTGACTGTCTCTGCTTTTTAATATGCTGTCTAGGTTGGTCATAGCTTTTCTTCCAAGGAGTAACTGTCTTTTAATTTCATGGCTGCAATCACCATCTGCAGTGATTTTGGAGCCCAGAAAAATAAAGTCAGCCACCGTGTCCACTATTTCCCCATCTATTTGCCGTGAAGTGATTGGACCAGATGTCATGATCTTCGTTTTTTGAATGTTGAGTTTTAAGCCAGCCTTTTCATTCTCTTCTTTCACCTTCGTCAAGAGGCTCTTTACTTTCTCTTCACTTTCTGCCGTAAGGGTGGTGTCATCTGCATATCCGAAGTTATTGAGATTTCTCCTGGCAATCTTGATTCCAGCTTGTGCTTCATCCAGCCCAGCAATTCACATGATGGACTCAGTATATAAGTTAAATAAGAAGGGTGACAATATACAGCTTTGATGGAATATTTTCCCAATTTTGAACCAGTCTGTTGTTCCATGTCCTGTTCTAACTGCTGCTTCTTGACCTGAATACAGATTTCACAGGAGGCAGGTAAGGTGGTCTGGTATTCCCGCCTCTTTAATAAATTTTCCACAGTTTGTTGTGATCCACACAAAGACTTTAGCGAAGTCAATGAAGCAGAAGTAGATGTTTTTCCTGGAATTCTCCATTCCTTATGCCTTTTAAAACTGACTTTGGGTGAGGGAAAAGAAGTAATATGCTTTCACTGAAAACCACTGGTAAAAAGGCTCTCAGAACACCCGAGAGTCAGACAAGCTATTGGACATGAAAGCTGACCAGGGTGGAAACAAGTATAAGTCAATTATTAAGTAGGCGTCATCATTTCGTATGTGTCTGAAAGTAAAAATGCTAGTTTACTCAGTCGTGTCCAACTCTGTGACCCCAGGGACAGCAGCCCGCCAGGCTCCTCCGTCCATGGGATTCTCCAGGCAAGAATACTGGAGTGGGTTGCCATTTCCTTCTCTAGGGGATCTTCTCGACCCAGGGAATAAACCCACGTCTCCTGCATTGCAGGCAGATTCTTTACCATCTATCTGAGCTACCAGGGAAGCTGTTAGTATGGGATTATGTTCTTTGTAATCAATGTATTATCTATGAAATGAGGTTTTCCAACTATTGTTCCTTGAAAAGATCAAAATTCTTATTCAGGAGATGCCAAGTTCCTCAGAGAAATTATGCTTTTATATCAGCAATGAATTTCAGACTGACCTTTTCTCATTAAGCAGGAATCTAAACAGAGCACCTTCCCCAACACATACATTTTTCCCCCACCCTCTTATGTTAAGCACGGTGTCTACAACATTTGTCAGCTAATTTTTGATGTTTTTCAGAAGCACTGCCAAAATGTGATATTGAAAGTAGCACAGCCCTATTTTTAGCATCTAGGCTAAAAATAAGGAAGTCTTTCCACAGGGATAACCAGCAGAAATCCTCATTTTGAAGTTCTGTTACACATACCCTCCATAGTCTTGACTTCTTTTCATGTTAGTTTTCCATCTTGACCGTAAGACAGAAGTCAGTATATTCAGGATTTGTGTAATTTTTATAGCATTAAAAAAAAAAAAAAAACTGCTTCACAATAGTAGGAATACTGGAAAGATTTCAGAGATAATAAAACTAATTCTGAATTTGTTTCTTCTTGAGGAATAGGCTTATTTTGCATTTAAATACAACAGTTCATTCATGTTAATGTATGGCAGATTCATACTGATGTATGGCCAAAACCAACACAATATTGTGAAGCAATTCTCCAATTAAAAATAAATTAATTTAAAAAATAAACATCACACCTCAGCTATACTTTTATTTGGAAATCAATGAATACTCGTTTAAAAAGAAAACAAAACATTAAGTGAAAACCTGAATTAAAAAAAAAAAGAAAAAGATGGGGGGCAACTTCGCTGGTGGTCCCGCGTCTAAGATTCTGTGCTTTCCAATGCAGGGGACCTGGGTTTGATCCTTGGTCAGGGAACTAGATCCCACATGCCACAAGTGAGATCCTGTGTGCCAAAACTAAGACTCAGCACAAGCAAATAAATAAACTTAAAAAAAAAAGAACACATGCGATATGTTAAGAACTAGTTGATAACATGTACCACTTGGAAACCAGAGCCAAAGCACAGTAATACAGAGCCCACAAAAATATCGAGCCCTCCTTTTCCAGACTGACTCTTATTGTTTAAGGAGATCCTTGCTCCTCATCCCAGTTTGATTACACCCTAATCTCTTCCTTATAATGGATAAGTGATCCACTATTTTAAAAAAAACAGCTTTGAATATTACTCTGATTGGTGACAGAGCATATTAAGAAATTTGCAAGTATCTAAAGCACAAGAGCATTCCAGAGCAATTCCTTCCACTCTTCAGTGGTACCACAAAGCGTCCCAAAATGAATGGCAACAGTGCTAATTGTTCACGTACCCAAGGCAGCAGCTGTGACAGAGGCTGACCTGTGATACTTACTCTTCTCTTGGCCAGTATCACCTTTATTACCGTCTGGGATACACCACATGCATTTTAACTAAAACCACACCTCTCAGACAGTAACACATTTGGGAGATCTCACTATCGTTTTAGTTTTTAACTTATCAATATTTCACCTGTAGCTCATTAAAGTCAAGTGATTCTCTGGCGAATGGCTGCTGCTAGAGGCAATTGAAGAAAACTTCTAGAAGTTGAGCCCTTCTTTCTTCTACAGCAATCAATGCCATTTTCCTCTGGCTATAATCTCTGTTTTAATCAGCCTACATTGCTGTGAGAATTAATACATCAAATTACTGAGCAGTTAGTTTCTAACTGCTCTTATATGAAGTCCACAGGTTTAAATTGACTTTGAAATTGCATTTCCCCCCATTCAGCTTTGTAGTGTTCATCTATTTATTCCCAAATTATAATAAATAAGATTTTAATGTGGGTTCAAACATGTGAGCACTATTCATTAGTGAGAAAAAATGAAAAGAAATATTAATCAACTTTTCCTTTAAACAAAATCATAGCCATTCAAGGTGACTTATAGAGAAGGTCTGTATCCACTCTATACCAAAGGGCCCCATTTTTAAAACAGTGGTCAAAAAATAAAAGTTTTTAAGTATTCCATTATACGTTATTTAGGTATTCTGCAAATGAACTGAAATCCCTTATCTTTAATGACAAAAACAAGACATTCATGAACAACTACAAGAGTACTATCTCTTCCCTCTGAAGTACTAATAGAAATTCTAATTACTGTGTCTCAAGTTGCATCACAGGACATGATATGACAATAAGAGAAAAATACAGTCTTCTGATCTATCCCATCATGATACCTAAAAATATGTCCTTAAAATGGAATACTCTCAAATATTTCACTGTTACTGCAGACTTACTTTACTATTCCAAAGCCTGTTTCTGGGTTATTTTATTTTCAGCTGTTTTTATGCCACTTAGAAAATGTTTGAAATTCTACCAGTAAACCCCACACCTATTTCCTAAAGAGGGCAAGGGTAGCTAATACGCACAGTAGTTAATACTATATAAAAGTCCTCCATAGTCATTACCTTGTGATAACCTAAATGGGCAGGATGGGGAGGCAGGCAGGTGGAAGGTTCAGGATGGGGGACACATATATGCCTATGGCAAATTCATGGGATGTATGGCAAAAACCATCACAGCATTCAAAGTAATTATCCTCCAATTAAACAAAGAAATTTTTAAAAATACAAAAAAAAATACTATATAAAAATTGCCTACAATAATCACACTGCCTCAGCTTAGCCCTAATTAAATTAGTTGCTTCTTTTTTTAATCATATAATGTACTGTTCTCCTTTTTGGACATAACCTATATGTGACTTAGAGATCCCCTTATTCTGCCTAATTGGTTTCAGCTGTCATTTCTGAATTCAAAATACATGGGCAGCCTGGGGCTGGTGACTGGAGCAGGAAGCATTTCTAACCATGTAAAACCAGCAACCTGAAAGATCTTTTCCATTAAAACAAAAAACATACTATTTGGCTTCTGGCAATGACATTATGGGTAGAAAGGCTGTATATCTTTACCCAGGCAGTAAGATTGTTGGGAGTCATTTTTCTCCAATAAAAAGAATGCAGACATTTATTTTCCAATAGTTCAAATGTCTGAAGTAGTTTCAATATTATAGGGGCTAATTCATAAAACAAGCATATATCTATGTTTGTATCACTGCATAACACCTCTAGGAGGTATAAATGATAATTCTTTCTTAAATAAATTCAAAGCATAGATTTGGGACATTTCAAAAAATTGGACAAAATCTTCTAGAAGAAGAACATTGGGGTTCTACAGAACTAAATGCTATTGCTACATTACAAGACTGTATAAAATCTGCTTTCTTCAAAGAGTGAAGGAAAAGACTACTCTGGTTTATATGCCCTCTGGCACACCATTCACAAGCCTAAACCATTTAATAAATTTTAACAGAGTCAAGCAGCCACTTTAAAAAGATTTTCATGCTATTTTGAAGCCAAGTTTAAAGGGGGAAAAAGCCAACGGGTATGAAGAATGGAATGCTCTGATCATCCAAAACCCTCAAATATTTGAAGAGGAAAAAAAGGTTACCAAAGTGGGCCATGTAAAATTTTCTGGAGTCAAACTATAAGACAGAAAAAAAGAAAAAGGAACTGGAACAGTTCTCAGGAATAATATTAACTCTGAAAACACCCTCTGGAGCTGCCCTTCTGGAAATGAGAGATTCCGAAATTATAGGGTAAAAGCAACACGAGAGAAAAGATTCGAGACAGAGAGCTAGAGTGGAAGAGAAAAGAAAGAGAGGGGGAAGGGACGGAGGAATCAATGGTGGCTGTCTGGGAATAACGTTTTCTGGCTACAAAATAGAAAGCTGTTGTTCAGTGGCTCATGTCCTACTCTTTTGCGACACCATGGTCTGCAGCCCACCAGGCTCCTCTGTCCACGTGATTTCCCAGGCAAGAATACTGGAGTGGGTTGCCATTTCCTCCTCTAGGGAATCTTCCTGACTCAGCGGGCGAACTCGAGTCTCCTGCATTGGCAGACGGATTCTTTACCGCTGAGCCACAAGTGAAGCCCAGTGTGTAAGAGTAACACCCGCATGAGGACGGATCATACCAGATGCGTGTTTCAGGCAATTCTATGAATTACACTGCAATGAACTTTCAGTACATGTCACTTTTTAAATTTTTATTGGATATGGTTGATTTATAACAATGTATGTTATTTTTAATATTAAAAATAGCAGTTCTGGAACACATGAGGAAAATAGTAAACAATTACAACTGTTTAACTCTGTCATCCTGTCTTTTGCTTTTGGCATACCAACTGACATTCAAAATATACTTTCAAACTCAAAATGGGTAAAATATTGTAAAATGTATAAAAATGGATAAACAACAACAACAAAAAAAAGGATAAACAGTATTCACTCTTTAAGAGCTTACTGATGACTACAAGGGAAACAAGAATGATAAATCAATAATACTCTCTCCCTTATCTTAAATGAACTATTTATAGCAGTGTTCAAATCATTCGAACAACTAGTGGCAATGTTAGGCATTCTTCCTCCCAAGGAAATACAGAAGCAACTTTATTAAGATTTTACAATGCAAAAATACCATAAAGTTCCTAAAGATGGTTATGGATATCTGATTATTTATGGAGTAAGAGTTGTGAGCTACAGACTCCAAAATGGGACAAATCAAAATCTCTTGAACTGACAAACAGTTTGAAAAATAAATTTGTACTACAAATGTAAAATTCATTTATAGTTTCAGTTAAATCTGTGGCTGGTGGCAATACAAAGAATATGGAATGATAAAGCTTTCAGGCAAAGCACAGACAAAGTGACATATATGAGATGTATGTTTGTCATATATGATGAAAGAGATGTCATACTGCTACTCCTGCAGCATACCTGAAGCATAAGTACATTATAAATACACTCAGGTAAAATCTATTGTTTTCCATTAATTTAAATTATTATAATATAGTACACAAAGTGGCAAAAGTAATTTAGGTTTCCTCAAACTCTATGAGTAAAAGAATCACAGCAACATTATTTCTTTTTAATGCAAGCTTTTCCTTACAGGTTTTGATGCTCTGAAGCATGAAAAATTGAAGAGTAGTCAAGTAGACTATTAAGGGTCCACAAAAAATTGTAGAAGTTTTGCTTGAAGTAGCTCTTTTCATACCAAAGAATAAAAAGATCTCAGATCACAGAGGGGGTAAAAAAAAAAAAAAATGAATTCTTGTATTCTGCCTTTTACCAAAAGTTAAAATGAAGCAAATATTCCCAAGTATCTTTTTCTAAGGTTCCACCACCAAAATCAAGTTGCTGACTTACCTGATATTAAAAAAAAAAAAAAAATTACCAAAGATCAAATCATCACTGCTTTTTTTTCCTTTCTCCACTTGCTTTTTGCTCAATCCATGTACAAAGGAAATATACTTAGTTCCTTGCCATGCATGAGTATGAACTTAAAGATACTCTGGAAAAAGAACTGCTTTTTCTTTCCTCCATCATTAGACACTTGCAAACTTGCCAAGATAATAACTTTCCCAAGAGCTTGACATATTTGGCAGATATAGTTGATATTTTGAATATGAATTCTGAAACTTCAAGAAGCAAAGGCCAACATTATTGCTCCTCATGATACGTTTTAAACTTTAATGCCAAAATCTAGTTATATATTCAGCGAATCAGAGCTAAAAATATCTTTTCTTGACTTAGTGCAATTTGCCATAAAAAGATTACCGAAAAAAAATTTCAAGAGAAAGAATAAAATCTCACCAAGTCTGTCTGGGATGAATTCAGGTAGTGCTTTCCTGATGCTGTGGTTGAAAATACCACTTGAAAGTCAGTCTTTCTTCGATTAGGATATGTAAAACAGATAGCTAGTGGGAATCTGATGTATGACGGAGGGAGCTCAAACCTGTGCTCTGTGACAACCTAGAGGGATGGGATGGCGTGGGAGGTGGGAGTGAGCTTCAGGAGGGAGGGGACTGGGGACACATGTAGGTCTATGGCTGATTTATGTCAATGTATGGCCAAAACCAACACAATATTGTAAAGCAATTATCCTCCAATTAAAAGTAAATAAATTTATTTTTTTAAGTCAATCTTAGCAAAATTTAATAGAAGCTATTAGTGCTTAAATTTTAAATCAATTAGAAAAAATTTTTAGAAAATCACAGTGGAGAATCTGAGGCAAAAATTCCCATATTTACCTCAAAATAAATTAGTAGGCCTAGCATGTAATTACTATAATCAATATATAAACATGGTTGTAATCATTTCTATCAAGAAAAACAGCAGAACCATTCTTGACATAGAAGGTAACCACATCTGTACTTGACCACTGACACTATGACACCAAAACTTGAGGTAAATATGCTGATTTAGGGCCCTCACTGATGAAACATTGAGTTTTGTCAAAAACCAGAATCAAGTGCTTAATAAAATATTTTTAAAAATCACTATTTAAACTTGTTTTATTAAGAATTTCAAACTTATCCAAAATTTAAAATGGTATCAAAGAAAAGCATGGGAATTTTATATTAACACAAGGGTGCATGAATTTTAAAATGTGGGCAAACTTTGGTACATAACCACACTTAGTGAGTTGGAACAACAGTAGCATTAACTTCTGTAAGCTTTTTAAAAGATTAAAAAGTGGTATATGTACTATAAGTTATAGTGTACACATACATATATATATACACACACACACACGTATACACATGTAAAATGCATGTGAGTATGAATCATAAAAGAAATCTTAAAAAAACACATTGGTAGCATTAGCTTTCTCTTGGGTGGCTGGATACTAAGCAATGTGGAATATGTCAGTCAGGATAGGCTAAGTTATGCTGTGATAACAAATAACTCTTGCTCACAATTTATTGGTCAAAGCAAGTCACAAGGTCACACCCTGGTTTAATGGAGAAAAGTGGTATAATCTCCCTGCAGGAGTTGGAATCCAAATACTAGAAAATAATAATACAATTATCTACATTAAGCAAATCATATTCATCTTTAACTGCTACTGTAGTAAGAATATAGTAAGAACAGGGCTTCCCTCATAGCTCACTTGGTAAAGAATCTGCCTGCTGTGAGGAAACCTGGGTTCGATCGCTGGGTCGGGAAGATCCCCTGGAGAAGGAAATGGCAACCCACTCCAGTATTCTCGCCTGGAGAATCCCATGGACAGAGGAGCCTGGCAGGCCACAGCCCATAGGGTCACAAGAGTCAGACTCGACTTAGTGACTAAACCAGCACCATAGTAAGAATAATAAATATACATACACATATATTTGCATTGAATTTTAAAAGAAGCTTTTGTCAAGGATTTAACAATTTCAAAAGGACTGTACAATTTTATGAATTCAATTATTTCTCATCCAAAGTCAGCTTTTCCAGAAATTCTTGTTATCCCAGGTTATTTATTCCCCCTCTAAACTCTGAAAATTCTTTAGATTTTTCTGGTATATGTCCTGATATTCGTGGATATGTAAATCCGAGCCCCACCTTTTAACAGAAATTCCCCTAAAAGATAAAAGATTCTTATTAAATTTTAAAATTAATCCTTATCCACTGTATACAGGACAGGGAATCCCGTCCAATGTTATGTGTCAGGCTGGATGGGAGGGGAGTTTGGGGCAGAATGGACACATGTGTACGCACGGCTGAGCCCCTTCCCTGCTCACCTGAAACTATCACAGCATTGTTAATTTGATATACTCCAACATAAAATAAAAAGTTAAAAATATAAAAGAGAATTCATCTTGATGACACTAGGTCATAGGTTTGGTTCTCCAGGTGGACTTTGGAGCTATAGTACACTTGTTAGGGAAAAAAATAAAACATGTTCATTAGGTGAAAGGGATGTAAAGGAACCAGGGTTGGACAAAGGATGTGAAAGTGTGATGCAGGCCAATAAAGCCTTGGCCGAGTACCAGAGCTTGCCCTGTGTCAGGCAGAAAAGGCCAGGCCTTTCCACAGGACTTCACACAGTCACCAGACATAGGATGCCTGGGGAAAGGCACGACCTCATTCAAGACACGCCCCTCCTCCCTGGTCAGATCCTCAGCTGCTGATGCCGGATGCATTCTGGTGACCATATAGCTATGCTTGCTGTAGCTAGTCAGCGCATTCCCCTTTAGAGAGAATACACAGCCCTTATCTCTGCGTCTGTCACACTCTATAAGGGTGTTTTAATGAAATCCTTCTACATTTATGTTACACACACACACACACACAATCACATCTGATGCACCTATTTTATGGGGAAAAAAGAATATGACAATTTGGCAAAGATTGCGACCCCATGGACTACACAGTCCATGGAATTCTCCAGGCCAGAATACTGGAGTGGGTAGCCTTTCCCTTCTCCAGGGGGTCTTCCCAAGCCAGCAATTGAACCGGGGTCTCCTGCACTGCAGCAGATTCTTTACCAGCTGAGCAATGAGGGAAGCCCAACTGTACTACGAGACATACTAAAAGAGAAACAAGTCCCTGTCCTCAGGAAGAGGAGCCGCCCATGCATCTCACACAGATGTCAGAGTGACAAACAGAACAATCATGTTGCCCTGTTCACCCTTTACAAGATACCACTCAGTTCACTGTATTTTTATGCTGGCGAAATCTGATTTAAAAAAACCAAGCAAAAAAACTAATCCTTTCTTGTCTTCTTGATTTCTAATAAATATTCTGTTATTGATCACCCCTCCCCACACCCCTTCCCCTCAGCATTGCTAATTTTCTATCTTGTTGCTAGAATCAGGTACTGTTCCTCAACACATTTCTTAAAATCCTGGCTAAAATACTCAACAATATCATCTTTCCCTGTTGCTTCTAATCCAAATAGAAAGGGAAGAGAAAGAGGAGAAAAGAGGCCAGTTCAGTCTTCCAAATGTCCCTGAGGATGGCCAAAATGAAAACTAATAACTGAGATCCAAAGCTTTAAAACAAACAGCACATATTCAAGAAAAAACTAAAGACCCAGAAGATGGAAAATTCTTCACTTAGCAAATAGCTGCCATGACAAATTAGTGTTTTAACTTCGGAATTATGAAATCAAAATGAGCCATGAGCATCTGTCGGGGATTTTATAGCTGAACTGCTATCTGCCAGGGAAAAAGGAGTAAATGACTCACTTGAAGCTGGAAATTAACTTAGAGCGCTAAAGTTCATATTCTCAAAAGGAAGATTCTCATAATATATACCTATCAAAAGCATAATGAATCCTCAAAATGAGCATAGAAGGCAGCCCACAAGGCTCCCCCATCCCTGGGATTCTCCAGGCAAGAACACTGCAGTGGGTTGCCATTTCCTTCTCCAATGCATGAGAGTGAAAGGTGAAAGTGAAGTCCCTCAGTCGTGTCCAACTCTTAGCGACCCCACGGACTGCAGCCCACCAGGCTCCTCCGTCCATGGGATTCTCCAGGCAAGAGTACTGGAGTGGGGTGCCATTGCCTTCTCCAACCAGGGAATCTAGTAACAGTTAATTCAAAGGTCTTCATGCCCACTAGCCTCATCACATGTGATAAACTCTGATAATTGATAAGTAGCAAAGATTTATATGCTTCGCAACCAGCAATGTGAAAAAATTCCTAATTACACAGTGTTTACACAGTGACAAGCTCAAACATCTGTTCATATTTAAACTGAAGAATGGATGTAATTTGAAGGTAAAGATGGCAAGCTGGACATACATACCCATTCTGTACTCTTGAATCCCTACTCAGCAAAATTTTAGGAGCTCTGAAACAGATGGTAGCAAGTTCAGCATAGCAAAACGCAAACAAACAACAAATGGATTATTACAATGGCAGCAGGGAAAGCCTAGAAGCGACCGTATTTGTATGACAGAACAACCAAATGGCTCAGAGCTGGCACCAGGAAGGGACAATGAACAGAAGGTCTACATATAGGGGTCAGAAATATGCAAGAGAAGTCAGAAATCTTTTCAGTAGATTTTAATCGTTATACCTTTATCCCACTCTGCTTACATACGCAACTGCCTCTCCGAAACCCAGAGATGGTGAAACAGTGAACTGGGAAGCCCAGCCAGTTAAGGACAGGCATACCATCTTAAAACAGGAGGATAAAGTGGATTTCTGTCCTCTATCTTGCTTTCAGAAGACTGTCAGCTAGGACTTTATCTTCTAGGCAGGGGTTTGGGAGAATCTTCACCAGAACTCTTAGAGCACTGCGGGGAAGATAGTGATATCAAAGGTTTCTCAACAAAATGGCTGAGACAATTCCTATAGTGAAATTCATGGTGAACCAGCTATCCAACACACTTGGAGCTCCCAATCAAGTTGTTACCACACCATTTGAAAAGGTTTTGCAGCCCTGAAACAAGAAAAGGATATTATAAAATGGAATATTCTGAGAACAAAAAGGTCTCTAAGAAATTAATATTGAAATTTTAAATTCAATAAAATAGGTGAAACATAAAGTTGAGTCCCTTAATGCTGAGCTAAAGGAAAAAATAATTAGAAAATAGAGAAAAGGCAAGAAAATTAGAAGAGCAATCCAGGAGGTCTGATATATACATAATAAAAGAGCTAAGAAAAAAGAAAAAGCAAAGTCAGGAACTCAAAATAATTTAAAATCCTTTCTTGGAACAGAAAGACGTTAAAGAGCTCAACCTCATTAGTCACTAGTCACGAGGGAAATGCAAAACAAAAGGACAATGAGAAAGGAGTACAGATCTCCTGCAACAGAAGGATAGACAAGAGCAAGCCCTGCAGAGAGTGCGGATAAACTGGAAACCCCACACTGCGGGTTACATTGTAAAATGGTGCATCCAATTTGGAACACAGTCTTAGGACAGTCCCTCAAAAATTTAAAGACAGTTATCAGATGACTCAGTATTCCCGCTCCTATGTATGTACTCAAAAGAATTGTAAACAGGTACTCAAATGCTTATACACAAATGCTCACAGCACTACCGTTCACAGGAGCCAAAAGATTAAAGCAAACCAAACGTACATCAACCAATGAATGGATAAATAAATTTGATATTAACGTGTTAATCAAGATTTCAGAAATGAAAACCTGATTGAGATAAAGACAAACTCAAGAAGTCCTTGAACTGTGCTCTGTTAGAGCACAAAATGGAAAATGGAGGAAACTTACAAAGGCAGAAACTGCAAGGCCACAGTTAATGACATAAATTGTTTGTCAAGAATTATAGTTTGAACTGGCAAGAAGTAAGCGTGCATGTTGAGCAAGGATGGGTTGGGGTCTGAAATGGCTGTGTAGTTACAAGGGGGGGCTTTGAACCTACAAAGTTGCAGCGGAGGGATGATGTTCTAAACACAGGTGGTAGGGTCACAGAGTTTGACTTAAGAGACAATGCAAAGCCTCAGTGTCTGAAACCAGATCCTCCATGACTGCCTGACATGGCTTTTGTATGGCTGACCTATGATTATATCATTATCATTTCAATTTGTCATCAAGTCATACTGTGGACTATTATTCAGCCATAAAAAAGAATGAAGTACTGATACAGGCTACAGCATGAAAGACCTTCAGGAACATTATATTAAGTGAAAGAAGCCTGCACAAAAAGTCACATATTAATTATTCCATTTATATATAATGTCCAGGCAAATCCTTATAAAGATGTAAACTAGATTAGTGGTTGCTAGCAGTTAGAAGGGTGGAGATTTCAGAGTAACTGCTAATGGGTATGGGACTTCTGCTAAATTTTCTAAAATTTAGCACTGATGGTTCCCAAACTCTGAGAATGTACTAAAAACCACTGAATTTTACACTTATTTAAAAGAGTAAATTTTGTTATGTGAATTGTATCTCGATAAAGTTGTATTTAAAAAAAAAAAGGAAAGACATACACGAGTTTCCAGAATGAAAAAGTGCACCAAAAGAAAATAAAGCTATATCTTGATCAACTTTTTGATTCATCATGAAATTTCAGAACACTGGAAATAAAGAGAAATAAAGAGAAGTGTTTTAACAGAAACAATGGAAACTAGACAATAATGGAGCAATTTCATTGAAATTCTACTGAAATTATTTCTAACCAAGAAACCTATATCTAGCCAAAATGCCAATCAAATGTAAGTGCAGAATAAAGATATTTTCGGAAATGCAATGTCTCAAAAAAAAAAGAAAAACAAACACTTCCCCACACTCTTTCCCAGAAAGCTATCAGAAATTGAGTCTGCTCCCAAACAAAACATGGGATGGAAGAAAACGAGCTCCCACCTAATAGTGAGAGGAAGGGCACCCCAGGAAATTAGCGATGAGATACAGCAGGCAGAGACTGGGGACGGTCTTGAAACAAAAAGCAGGAAATTATTAATTTCAGGGACACCAAACCGGTAAAGAATCTGCCTGTAAGGCAGGAGACCCTGGTTTGACTCCTGGGTTGGGAAGATCCCCTGAAGAAGGGAGAGGATACCCACTCCAGTATTCTTGGGCTTCCCTGGTGGCTCAGATGGTAAAGAATCCGCCTGCAATGTGGGACACCTGGGTTTGATCACCGGGTTGGGAAGATCCCCTGGAGAAGGGAACAGCTACCCACTCTAGTATTCTGGCCTGGAGAATTCCATGGACTATATTCCACGGACTGTAGAGTCGATGTGGTCACAAAAGTTGGAAGTGACTGAGTGACTTTCACATAACATACTATAAAAAAGTAATCACAGTATAGTAGTATAAACACAGTGTACTGCATGCCTCAGCTGTAAACAATATTTATATTGACATAATATGTAAATACGGAATTTGTGATCTAATCAAAATTATAATATACCCATATTGAGAGGATGGAAGGTTGGGACAGTGGCAGGATAGGTTCACTTGTTTGAAAGTGGGGGAAAATTTTTTTTTAATTTTAAAAATTTCCATCTTTCACTGTAGGAATCAATGGATGATGCCAAAAGGTGAAAAATTAAGAAGCAGCAATAGAAGAAAGTCTTATTAAGATATTTAGAGAAAAATTTGAAAGAATCAGTTAAAAGAGTTGAAAGTAAAAACAGCTATTTCTCATAACAAACCACAGAATGAAATAGCTCTTTATACATATATGATGAACAATGTGCATAAAAACAACCATCACAGAAACAAACATGAATGACTTAATTCTGGAGTGGTTTTAACTGCCTTTTACCAAAGCACAAAATGTACATTAAACTAAAGTGATGCTAACAAATAAATTTGAAATGTAAGAAATAGTAATCATATGAAAGAAAACCATTCACTATAATGGTCATTATAAAGATATGCATTTATCAAATTACTGATTCTGAAAATTGGTGAGAAGCTGCAGGCACTCCATTTTGTATGATATATAATAATTTATACTTCACTTAGAGATAGATTTGCTAATGATTTTTTTCTCCAATTACTTCATGGTCTATTCAAACATAATGTGAAGGTAATTGGAATTATTGATCATCTTCATCCTGGTCTTGGGTACTTCCATCAGACGGCAATTTCAGTACTTTAGCTAGAACATCTGTCCAGTTTCTTCACCCAAGCTGATCATTATTGTCAGACTTATTGATGCATCTCTCTCCTGCCTCTACCTGCCCCATGACATGTGCATGGGTTTTTTCAAGATTATTACTTCCTTAACTTAGGAAACATGAAAACAATCTCTGTGAGGAAAAAAACAATTACTATGTGAAATATGTTTTTTCCTTTCTAAAGGAATTCTCTTTTATTACTGCTATCTTCTGTATGACTTCCTTCTACCAATGAAGTCTGGTTTTTCAGTCCAGTCTTTCCATATGTCATAGATTATACCAACTTCCCCCCTACATGTGTGTAGTTTAAAGGATGAAACTTGAAATGAGAGTAAGAAAAATAATTCTTAAAGAAGCCATAGTGGCATAGTGTAGTCTCATAAAAGTTGCCTGATTTAGAACCTATTTGCAGGGAAAGAATGAAGACACAGTTGCCCAGAATGGGCTTGTCGACACAGCAGGGCATTAGGGGGACGGACTTGAGAAAGCAGCTGACATGTCTACACCACCATGGGTGAAACAGACTGCTGGGGGGGGAGCTGCTCCATAACACAGGGACCCACGCTGGAGCTCTGTGACGACCTAGAGGGGTGGATTGGGGTGGGTGCGAGGGAGGCTCTAGAGGGAGGGGATATATATATATATATATATAGTTATGACTGATTCACAGCGTGGTATGGCAGAAACCCAATACAACACTGTAAAGCAATTATCCTCCAATTAAAAATGGATGGAAGCACCATCTATAGAGGAAGGTACTCAAAAATTGTGTATCTTTGTAAATAAGCAGGTATTTACTATCACAATAGTTAAGCATCAGACACAGTTCCATCTTAAATCCTATAGGTTAAAATACTGAACTATCATTAAGACCTCCTAATAAATGGATGGCAACCATATGAAATAAAACTAGAACACAGAGAAGATAGGCATGAGGTAAACAGAAAAAAATAAACTAAAATCTCAGCACCCGATGTGATAAGGAACTAACGACACATTTGAAAATGGCTAAAGGAGACCCTGAGGGCTTCCCTGGTAGCTCAGCTGGCAAAGAATCCGCCGGCAGTGCAGGAGACCCTGGTCTGATTCTTGAGTTGGGAAGTTCCCCTGGAGAAGGGATAGTGTATCCACTCCAGTATTCATGGGCTTCCCTGGTGGTGCAGTTGGTAAAGAAGCCACCTGCACTGCGGGAGACCTGGGTTCGATCCCTGGGTTGGGAAGATCTCCTGGAGAAGGGCATGGTAACCCACTCCAGTATTCGTGCCAGGAGAATCCCTAAGCACAGAGGAGCCTGGCGGGCTACAGTCCACAGAGTCCCAAAGAGCCGGACACGCCTGAGCGACTGGCAGTTCAGCACAGCACAGAGACCATGACTCCCTATGAGATGAGAAAAGGCCGTCAGGGAAGAGGATAGAAGAGAAGAGAATGGACTCTGTCCTACCCATTAGACAAATGGAACATTCCCAACAGAGCAATGGTGGAAAGCTGGCTTGTTTCCTTTTCATTTCTTTAACTTATCCTTACGGTTCAGAATAGTTGTATATTACGCTATGTGCACGCTCTGTCATCCACAATGTTTACATCTGTCACGTGCAGTAATTGGTTCTGCATGGCAACTCACCCTTTCAGAATGTAAGACCATACTACTATGCTACATAACTAGTTCTCCGTACATGAAACTGAATCATCCTTGAAAGTTTTCCAACAAAGAAAAGTCCATGGGTCAAGTCATCTTCCTACTGTTGTCACTAAAACACAAATATGTTCTAGTCCACGACACATGAAGATCTGGAACAGTGACTGAGAACTCCAATGGCATGTGGAGATCATCTGAGATCACAGATATTATCTGAGATCACCAGATTTCAACCTCTTAAGCAAGGGAAGATTTCAACCTCTTAAGCAAGGGCTGTACAATGTTCTGTGTATAATGCTCTGTGATGACCTAGAGAGGAGACATGGGGATGGTGGGAGGGATGCTGGAGAGGGAGAGGATATATGCATACTTATGGCTGACTTACGTTGTTTTATGGCAGAAGCCAATACAACATTGTAAAGCAATTATTCTCCAATTGAAAATTTTCTTAAAAGTAAGGGCTATATATTTATATCCCTAGTGTTTAAGGACAGTCCCTGGCACAGAGAAGACAGTCTATATGTGTGGGAGGGGGGGGAAACTGAATTATTAAGTGAAAGTTCATAGCAAATTGTGTTTCTGCTTCCAAAAAATATGGCAAATGGGATGAGTTTAAACAGCAATGTAAAAATCTGGGGCGGTCCTTTGCGATGTAAACTTGGAGTTACCCAGATTCCCACTCAACACAGGACATGACAGGGTGCAGCCGCTGGACAGGGCATGCGTGGAGACCGAGCATCTAAGTATGAATTTCCTCATCTGCACAACAGAGGACCCCCACTTCATGGTGTCAGTTGGAACTGTATGAAATAACGCGTCTAAGTGACATATTTCAAACCCTTGCATAAACTACAGGTTAGGAACCCTCCCTACAATATCTGATGTAAATCCATTTATCCTCTACTGATGCTTTTATTGATAAGGTGTTCATTACACTTCAAGGCACTGAGTTTAGATTTGTAACACAAAGCATTTGAACAGTCTTCCCAGGATTAAGCCACAACTAGCCTCTCCAGAACCCTCACATTTGGCTTTCTTATCCTATCTGGAATATTTATGTTCCCTTTTCTCTACTCTCCCCAATATGGCCTCAATTCTCCTGAATCCTGGCATCTTTACTGGCTCCGTGTTGCATCTGTTCATAAAGCCCTCCTCAATGCACTCTCCTGTCTGCTTCAGTTCTTTGAACCCAAGAAATGACTAGACTTCTTTCACATGAACTGCTTTTAGCCTTATTTTTCTGTATTAGGGTGGGCTGCCTTTTTTTTTTTTAATCAAATACACTGTTTTACTTATCCCCACAGCAATTCACCTTGTAGGTTCAACTTATCATTTCATCAGATCTTTTTTGAGCCCTGATTCCATCATCCAAGTGTTAATTATGGCTCCCAGCAACAACACATATGCAATAGGTCAAGCACATCATCTCAGTGTCTTGATCTGAGTCATTAATAAAAATATCAAATAGGACAAGGCCAAGGACAACGCCCTCCAGCATACCCCAATAGACTTCTCTCCATCCTGATGTCAATTCATTAATCAATTGGCTTTGGGTGAAGTTGTTCAACCAGAATAAACTGAAAGAATAATCTTTGAACAGTTGAGTTTCAATGTTAATGTTTATAAGGATCTCATGAGAGTCCCTGTCACAATCTTGGCTGAAATCAGGGAGTATCAATGTTCCTTACTGTTGATAAAAGGTAAAAATTAGACTTGAATGTCTAAAAATTTATTTTTGCATTTCACTAATGTTCTATAGTAAGCTTATAGGTTTGTTTCCCACCACCTTTTAAAAAGCTCATCTCCATTCTTGATGATTTCTCAAAGATTATATGCAATAGTATTTTTTTCACATTCTAGATGTCATTTATCTGGGACCACATAGTGGAGTTATTGAAATGGATGTTTATGAGTAGGTTTTTTTTTTTTTTTTTTTGAGGGAGAGAGGTTGGGAAGAGCAGGGAACTTAAGTCCTATATCTGAAAATATTCACACTATTGAGAAAACCCTCCGCTTCATTAATTTTGATGGGAGGCAAGAGCTCCCTGTCATGACAAAAGTCGAAAGGCCAGACACTTTCTAAGGGGCCTGTGCAGTCTCTGGCCCCTTAGAGTTGCTGGCCCTTCCTGCTTCAAATGTCACTTATTCATTCACACAAGAACTACTGCCTAAGCACCTATTATGTGCCACTCTGCCAGGCACTGGAGAGGCAGTCTCCGCTCTCGTAAAACCCCAGTCTATCTAGCTATTTCAGCTGAAACAGCTTTATCTGAGTTCACCAAAAAAAAAAAAAAAAAAAATCCCCTTCCTTCCTGGCATTCCTTTTCAATATCCACTGCTGGTGTTCCTCATCACTTTGATGCCTTAATGTTATGCTGAAAGTTGAAGTGCCCCAGTGCGCAGTCCATGAACCTCTCTTCTGCATTCTATGTCCATTTGCTCATAGAGTTTAGTTACTGACTGCTGGACAAGAAACTAACCGAAAGTTTAGTGGCTGACATCAACAACCAGTAAATTACTTCTAATGACTCTTCGATCAAAATTCAGAAAAGGCAGAGTGGGGGACAAACCATGTTGGTTCCACACCATGTCCATGAGACTGGAATCTGCCCTTTATCCCCACCCAAGAAGCACGACGGCTCACTGGGCAAATGGCTTGGCTGGGGTCTACGTCTCGGGTCGGACCTCACACTGTCTTCTGAGTTCTCAGTTCTCCTCCACACAGTCAAGGGCCTCTTCTCACGGTCTCCCCAGCAGAGCAACTGGAATCCTAACACGGCTGACCCGGTGCTCAACGGTGCAAAGAAGCTGTCAGGACCACAGCGGGCACTGTGTCCCTTCCACCATGTTGCTTTACTGGTTAGAGCAAGTCACAAGCCCAGCCTAATCATAAGGGGCAGGGAGCACCCAAAGGTGTGAGTATGCAAAGGCAAGGTTCATTTAGCGCCAACAAGGTAGCAATGACCACGCCTGGGGATCTCATCTAATCCACGTGTTAAATATCATTTATAACGCAGACAACTTACAAATCTCTACCTGGGATCTCTCTCCTACTTTCCAGACCCATATACCCAATAGCCCTGTGACCTCTCCACTTGCACATTGAATAAGCATCTCAAACTGAGGCCAGTAAAGGCTGAGTGGCATCCTCCTGCAGTCTGCCTTGCGTCTCCTCATAGCAGCTCCACTATTACAGCCATTTCAGCTTTAAACAAGGTTGAGCGAAGAGGAATTAATGCTTTCAAACTATGGTGCTGAAGAAAACTCTTGAGTGTCCCTTGGACAGCAAGGACATCAAACCAGTCAATTCTAAAGGAAATCAACCCTGAATATTCATTGGAAGGTCTGATGCTGAAACTGAAGCTCCAGTACTTTGGCCACCTGATGTGGGTCAGTGAAGAACTGACCCCTTAGAATGCTGGGAAAGATTGAAGGCAGGAGGAGAAGGGGACGACAGAGGATGAGATGGTTGGATGGCATCACCAACTCCATGGACATGAGTTTGAGCAAACTGTGGGAGATGATGAAGGACAGGGAAGCCTGGCGTGCTGCAGTCCATGGGGTCGCAAAGAGTCGGACATGACTGAGCAACTGCACAACAGCCAAAATCGTTGGGATCATCCTTGATCTCTTATTAAGAAAGCAGTCAGAGAGGTTCAATTAAAATGAAAGTCAGAGCCAATCCTTTCTCTGCTGAGCACCCTTTTCTGGTTTCCCATCTCATTATGAGCAAAAGCAAAAGTCATCAAAATAAAACACCACAAGAAAACAGATGGCTAATGAGAAGCTACTGTGCAGCCCAGGAAACACTACTCAGTGACCCGTGGTGACCTAAACGGGAAGGAAATCCAAAGAAGAGGGGACACACGTGTAACTGATTCCCTTTGCAGTACAGCAGAAATCAACACAACTTTGCAAAGCAACCATGCTTCAATAAAGTCTTCTTTAAAAAGGCCTGAAGCAATCTGGACCCCGCTGTGTCTTGCATCTTGTCTCACTGTACATCCTCCTTGCCCGCTTCATCTCAGCCACAGGAACCCTGCTGCTCCTCACACGAGCCTTCTATCTGGAAAGCTCTCGACTAGAACATGTCTTCCTTCTACACCTCCCTTTGTACCTAAAGACCTCTCATCTTCTCAGCAAGGTCTTCCCTGATCACCACCATCTAAAGCTGGACATGCACACGTGTGCACATAAACTGTATCTCACATGAAAGCAGAAAAATTCTCAACTGCCTTGGGATAGTTTAATCCGGAAATCAGAAAACTGATGGAGAGCTCCTTTTTGAGAACAGATGTGGTATAAAATCATGCAAATTAAAGCATCCTTAAATCTTTAGAAATCAAAATGTATGAGGCATAGGAAACAAGTAATTAGGTAAACTGTGTGGCAGGGTGAAAAGACAGAACATAACTTTTCAGCTGCCAGTCCCATATCATAACATAATACATACCTCAGACCATCAATAACACTAGCCAAAAAAGAATGAAATAATGCCTTTTGCAGCAACATGGAAGAACCTAGAGATTATCATACAGAGTGAAGTCAGACAGAGAAGGAAAAATATCCTATGACATCCCTTATATGTGGAATCTAAAAAGAAATCATACTAATGAACTTACTTAAAAAACAGAAAAAGACTCACAGACTTAGAGAATGAACTTATCGTTAATGGTGGGGAGAAGAAGGAAGGGGATAGTTAGGGAGTTTGGGATGGACATGTACCCACTACTACATTTAAAGCGTATAACCAACAAGGTCCTACTGTGTAGCAGAGAGAACTCTGCTCAATATTACGTGGCAGCCTGGATGGGAAAGGAGTCTCGGGGAGAATGGATACATGTATAATATATGGCCGAGTCCCTTTGCTGTCCATCTGAAACCATCACAACATCGTTAATCAGCTATACTCTAATACAAAAAAAAAAAAAAAAAAAACTAGGAAGATGGTTAATATCAGAAGGCTGCAGGATAAAATGTAGTAATAAAGATCTTTAGGCACTGCGGATGGGTTAAAGCCTTATCTTTTACCCTTTAACCTATCCAGGCGATTCAGTAAGTCTTAATTTCTCTAAGCATTCTTTTTCCTTCTCAGTGAAAAAACTGAACAAAAATACAGGTCTCATGTACTTCACTGGTGGCTCGGTGGTAAAGAATCCGCCTGCAACGCAGGACACACAGGGCACACATGTTCGATTCCTGGGTTGGGAAGATCCTCTGGAGAAGAAAATGGCAACCCACTTCAGTATTCTTGCTTGGGAAATCCCCGTCCATAGGGGTGCAAAGTGTTGGATGAGCCGGAGCATGAGCACTTGAAAGATGGAATCTAATGGAATAACATTTATGAGAGAGTGCTTTTAATAATGTAAAACACTATAAAAAAATACCTTATGTGGAAAAAAAAATGTGATTTTTGGTGACTCATAAATCACTTTATATGACCTTTGGCAACATAGTTTTTTTTTTTTTTAATGTGGAATACAGAGTTTTCTTTTACATAATGGTGCATATTAGTTTGAAATTTTTCACAGTAGAAGAAATAAAATGATTGCTCCAAAGAATAATTATGATTAGTTATAAGCCTGCTGGTTTTCTTCTTGTACATAATTATTAAATAGGTAATGAAAAATGCTGCTACACATACTTTGCTCTCATGCAATTTAAAATAGAACAGAACGGTTGTACACTTTAACTAATGGTAATATTTATTTACATAATCATGTTTACTAATTTATTGATATTATTTCCACTTACAGAGTCTGTTTTAGATTTTTTAGCATGGTGTTAAGCAGGGCAACGTGGCACTTACTTGTCTTTGGCAAAAAAATAAAAACTACATTGCTTAACTTCCTGATTTAGTATAAAAAATAGTAGCATTTTCACATTTTCTGTATTTCTCTTCCATGTTTCAAACCTATGCAGAGAAAAAACATGGCTATAATAATATTTTAGACCATTATGAAACCACATACCTTTCCAAGCTAATAAGAGTCACTGCTTGGTCAACAACTGGAAGAAGGACGGACCAACAGGGGACCCACAGGCTACACAAGAGTCATGAGCAGTGTGGGTGGCAGATGTCCAAGTGGATGTCAACCCTGCAGCTTGCAGATCCCTATATCTAAACATTTTTAAAGTGTGTAAGAATGTAAATTTCAGATGTTTGAGGAGTTCTACCCAAACTCTGAGACAGCCTACACTAATAATCTCCTATTATCCACTGAATCACTTTTTTTTTTTTTAATGACCTTGTTTCCTAGTTCAGTTCAGTTCAGTTGCTTAGTTGTGTCCAACTCTGTGCGACCCCATGGACCGCAGCATACCAGGCCTCCCTGTCCATCGCCAACTCCCAGGGTTTACTCAAACCCATGTCTGTTGAGTCGGTGATGCCATCCAACCATCTCATCCTCTGTCGTCCCCTTCTCCTCCTGCCCCAATCCCTCCCAGCATCAGGGTCTTTTCCAATGAGTCAGTTCTTCACATCAGGTGGCCAAAGTACTGAAGTTTCAGCTTCAGCATCAGTCCTTCCAATGAACACTCAGGACTGATCTTTAGGATGGACTGGTTGGATCTCCTGGCAGTCCAAGGGACTCTCAAGAGTCTTCTCCAACATCACACTTCAAAAGCATCAATTCTTTGGCGCTCAGCTTCCTTTATAGTCCAACTCTCACATCCATACATGACCACTGGAAAAACCATAGCCTTGACTAGATGGACCTTTATTGGCAAAGTAATGTCTCTGCTTTTTAATATGCTGTCTAGGTTGGTCATAACTTTTCTTCCAAGGAGCAAGCATCTTTTAATTTCATGCCTGCAGTCACCATCTGCAGTGATTCTGCCTTTACTAAGTTTGTTACAATATTGCTTCTTAGTTGTGCTGTGGTTCTTTTGGGCTCAAGGCATGTGGGACCTCAGCTCTCCTACCAGGGATCGAACCCACAGCCCCTGCATTGGAAGGCAGAGTATTAACCACTGGACCACCAGGGAAGTCCCAGAATCACATTAAGAGTGACCTCCAAAGTCATTTCCTTGAATATTCTTTCACATCCCTAACTTTTCATCACTTATTTAATTATCCTGGCCTTGAGCAGACTTTATTGCAACCTAAAATGTCATTCATGGGACTTTTAATACAAAGCAGCCAGGCTTAGAGCTCTTTTTTAAAAGCACAAAACACAACTAGATACAGTGTGCACACTACCATAAATAAGAAACTTTTACAACTGTGGAACAAATTCCACAGGTACCTCCAAAAAACCCTTGATAACTTAGCTAATAAAGCCCAAAGGAAAGACCCAATAATAACTAATGAATCTTAAATTATGTTACTTTCCCTGCATATCTAGGTTTTAATGGTATGAGGTGTGGATTTTCTTACACTGTTTAACATACTTGGTCTAATCCCTCAAAAAAGATACTGTTAATTACATGGAACTACAAAATCAACATCTTTTAGAAAATAACTTTGATGTTAACAATTTTTAAATGTGGCTATGTCATCATTAAGTTTGGGAAAGTGCAGATTAAAATGTTTGATATTGATTTTGAAAGTGAAAGTCACTCAGTCATCTCTGACTCTTTATGACCCCATGGACTATACAGTTCATGGAATTCTCCAGGCCAGAATACTGGAGTGGGGAGCCTTTCCCTTTTCCAGGGGATCTTCCCAACCCAGGGACTGAACCCAGGTCTCCCACATTGCAGGTGGATTCTTTACCAGCTGAGCCACAAGGGAAGCCCAAGAATACTGGGGTGGTTAGCCCATCCCTTCTCCAGGGGATCTTCCCACCCAGGAATCAAACTGGAGTCTCCTGCACTGCAGGCGGATTCTTTACCAACTGAGATATCAGGGAAAAGTGAAAGTGAAAGTCACTCAGTTGTGTCCAACTCTTTGTGTCCCCATGGACTAAATAGTCCTGGAACTCTCCAGGCCAGAAACTTGGAGTGGGTAGCCTTTCCCTTCTCTAGGGGATCTTCCCAACCCAGGGATCAAACTTAGGTCTCCCGTATTGCAGGCAGGTTCTTTACCAGCTGAGGCACAAGGGAAGCCTGATCTTGATTTGAAAGTGAAGTCGTTCAGTCGCGTCCAACTCTTTGCCACCCCGTGGACTGTAGCCTACCAGGCTCCTCTGTCTATGGGATTCTCCGAGCAATAATACTGGAGTGGGTTGCCATTTCCTTTTCCAGGGGATCTTCCTGATCCTGGTTGGGTTTTCAGCGAGTCTACAAGACTTATTTAAACTGTAAAGCAGGTTGACCATATTTGGGATTTAAATACAGTTATATCTTAAGTGCAGAAAAAGGACGAGTTGTAGAAAGAAAAAAGAAAGTTTCCTTTCTTCCTTCTGACAAAAGGCTCAACCTAAGTAAAGTGGAACATAAACAGGAGATACAATATTGCCACTAGGATTCAAAGTGAGATGAATCTGAGTCTATCTTTCATGCTGCAAAATCCTAAAAAGCATTTCATCTCCCAAATCCTTAGGTTTCTCCTTTGCAAAGTGGCAGTAGTCACAGATTCATAAGACTATTGAGAACATCAAAAGTGAAAATGAATGTAAAACCCCCAGCATCAAACTCACTACACTTTCATTGCTGGTTTTCAGTACTGTGTCATACTGGTCTTAAACATTATTTCACCTCCCTTCTGATCCTTCACTCATCATCTAAAATCTGCAAGCACCCTCCTGTCTCCTGCTCTACATCCCTCCACTAGATCTGCTCTAATTCCTGTGGCAAGCCACACTTTGAAATTTCTATCACCTTTCCACTGCTATGCAAGAGAAGAGAATTTATTTCTGCTAGATACTGTGAGGAAAGCAATCTGATTAAATTAATTCATTAATGTACGTAAGAATCTTAATTTTCCATTGGCATATGTTAAAAAAAACAAGCGATGAAGAAACAGTGTAGGAAAACAAAAGCTTTAGGAAACACTCAGGAAGTTATTTCTGTATTAGGCAACTGTCACTGAGTCAGGTTAAAACTGTCAAGGAGTCTACACCTTCCTACTCTAACCTGGAAAACTCTTCTGAGGAATTTCTACAGCACAGAGCTCTTCTCCTCCCTGACCCCTGTCCCAGGCTCCCCAACTCTGATTTCAGACATTCAATGGAACCTTTTACTTAGAATCAACAAAAGCCAAACAAACCACAGTTGTAGCAACAAGAAGCACTAACTTCATCAGAGAGGGCAAAAGGACAGGAGATGAAGTGAATAGAAAATAACAAAGAAAGAAAGGCAGTGAAGAGAAAGGCAAAGAACGCTGGGAATATAAAGAAATAAAGGTGGAACAGGGAACTAGAGATGAGGCAAGGAGGGCAGTCGTAAGAAATGAATGACATGAGTGTGCCCATTCTCTAAAAGAGAACAGGGAAATCTACGTCTTAGCTGCCCCAGAGGAGTTAGGTGTCAACTTGAAACATATTCACAGCCTAAAAGTTGATAGCTATGTTTCATTTGGCAGGAATTTTTTGGATTTCAAGCCTGGGTGACAGCATCTCAAGTGAACCTGATAACTGCTTCAAAGAGGCGAGAGGAGGAGCCAGGTTATATAGAAATTTTGCAACAAGGGGCAGGAAGTCTGAACATCAAAAGACCATTGTTAATTAAAGAAAAGCAGACATCTCCAGCTAAGGAGTTGAGCGCTTTTCTATGTATGTATTATAATACGCTCAGTCGCTGAGTCGTGTCTGAATCTTTGTGATCCCATGGACTGTAGCCGGCCCACTAGGCTTCTCTGCCCATGGAATTTTCCAGGCAAGAACACTGGAGTGGGTTGCCATTTCCTCCTCCAGGGGATCTTCCAGACCCAGGAATTGAACCCAAGTCTCCCACATTGCAGGTATATTCTTTGCCACTGAGCCACCAGTATGGCATGACGCAAGAGTCAGAGCTCCCTGAAATCATGCCAGGTTCCTCTGTTTTTCACATCCTGAGCCGTCTGAGGGCTCACTGGAGGGCACGGCTGCAGTCTGATGGCTGCTAGATGGCAGGCAAATCCCATTTCTCAAAGGCATGAAATGCCCACAGAGTACTGCATGGGTACATGCTATTATGTGACTTATTGAAGAGGACCTGGCATGTCTCCACAAGAACTGAGACCAAGGAAAATTTCACTCACACAAAGAAGAATGATTTTAACAGTCAATCATAATCAGTTGACAAATACTGCAGGACAGTGCATTTACTTCCTTTTATATGGCAATTTCCACAGAATATAAAAGCATCAAATGACTGTGTGCTTCAATGGGCATATTTTTAGCCTCACAAATATATTTCATTTTCTTTTAAGATTTGAAAGACCCAATTTCACATTATTTTTGTTCATTACTCTATCAACGTTACTGATTTTAGGGACCAAACTAATTTTTCTTCTTCTCCATTAAATTATCCAATTTGGGGGGATGGAACAAGTATCTTTTTGAAACCTCTTTTTATAAGTTACTGAAGTATACTAAGAAAAAAATTTGGATTTAACTGAAATACTGCAACTAGACATACTGGAAAATATGGAACAAAAATTCCAATTTTAAATCAGCTGAATATATTATTGACACCCAAATCATCAATTAAACAAAAGAAATTATACTTGCATTGATGTTTGAATCTGCATCCATTCTTGGTAGCATGTAATATATGCAACTGCTCAGTTCTAGCTGTCCTTGTAGCCACATTACCATATTATTCAAATGTATCCATCATTTACATGTAAATAGACAAGATGAATGGCTTTTTCATAAGACAACAATTTTCAAATGACAAACAGACTTAGGCAGACATTAGCAAGATAAAAATGTTGTAAATATTCATTCTATTATATATATTTTTAAGGAATGGACACTATTTCAATTTTTTTTAAAGTAGTGTGGTAATTACAAAATGGGATCTTAATATAGTCACAATACCAACAGCTACTCTTCTCAATAAAAGTCTCCACCAAAGTCATTTGTATCTTATAAATTACATGTTCTCAGATGCATCTGTGAAAATTGGGATGTTAATTATCATGGTTACATTTCATGATTCCACAGTTAAATGCTGAAGTGGTTCTACACAAATACCATATGTTTTTCTAAGAGAAACGGAGAAAGATTAATTATGAGTTCAAGCCCAAGTCTCAACACAATAAGATCATTACACTGTGTGCTATGCAAATTGGAAGTTTTAATTAATAGCTAAAATACTAACCAAGGGGAAAAACTGTGACATCTAAATTGTAAGTATCAGCCTTTTCTCTAAAAAAATCACCCAAATAAGGATGTTTTTCTGAAACCAAGTTATAAATCCAAAGGAGAAAACATTTTTGTTGTCTGTGAACTTCCTCTGATGGAGTGATCACCATCATGTTGTTTTATACTACTTGATAAACCTGAAATTTAGAAAGTGTACTAGTAACAAACAGGTTATAACAGACAATATAGCTAAGGACACTTCAACTGAACATTTTTTCTGGATTTTTCTTTAAAACGCATTCCATTCAAAATTATGCAAAATAAGTCCATGTACTCAGATAAAATAACTTCAGTATAGCTACCTAAAGACAAAACTCTATGATAATACTATAAGAATTTTGTTCATAATTATAAAATCTGAATTCTCATCTTACTCACCACATATTCAAACACAAGTGTCAGTGTCTCCTTGGTGTGGATGATGTCATGAAGTAGCACTATGTTAGCATGTTTTAGTCCTTTTAACAGAGAAGCTATAAGATAAAGTGAACAAAGAGATAAGTTATTACGGGTAACAACCAACTGATAAGCTTCTTTTATTGTATTGGTACATTATCAGATGAAATATACCTATTTTCCCACTTTCTATGCCAATATATGGCTTATCTCCATATGTATGAAATATATATTCTGCTGATGTTGAATGGAGGTTTCTGTAAGTGTCAATTACAGCCTGTTGGTTGATGCTGTCATTGAATTCTTCATCATATCTGCTAGTTCTCTGGAGAGTGGTTCTTTCAATGACTAAGTGAGGAATGGTGACATCCTCAACTGTAACTGGGGTCTGTCAATTTCTTATTTGAATTCTTCTGGTTTTGGCTTTGTGTGCTTTGAAGCTGTAGTCTGCTACATGTAACACTTAAGATTGCTGCATTCTGTGAATCAAGCCCTTTTATCAATACATAATGCATCTCTTTGTCCCTGGTAATTTTCTTCACTCTGAAGTGTTCTGTCTCATATTAATATTGCCACTTCAGCTTGATTTTGATTAGTATTCATATGTTGTATCTTTTATATATAATTTTTTTCTTTTGGCCTATACCAGTGACCATTCAGGTAGAACATTCAAAGAACAGAAGCTTCTTCTATCATTGTTAATTATTTTAGTAACACTGTGTCTTCAATTTTGGTTTTTGGTATATACCCTAAGGAGAAAAAAGAAACACAGAACACATGTTTTACATGTGTTCTATCAGGAGCTTGTAATTGCTTATATATTCATCATGAATTTATTGAGAACCTAGTTACTGACACTGATGGCCCTGGAAAAACCGCAAACCCTTGATACTCAATAATATTGCAAGCCCACCTCTTTATAAGGGGATATATAACACCAAATGTGAACCCTAATGTAAACTCTGGACTTTGGGTGATTATCAGGTGTCAAGGTAGGTTCATTTATCGTAACAAATGTACAACTCTGGTGAGAGATGCCGACAGTAGGGAGGGTTGGGGTGGGAGGCAGGGAAGAAAGTACATGAAAACCCTCTGTAGTTTCCACTCAGTTTTGCTTTGACCTTAAAGCTGCTCTAGAAGAATAGTCTATTTTAAAAAATAAAAAGATATACCTATGTTTTAACATACTAAAAGAAAGAACAAATCTAGATTATCTAATATTTTACTCAAATAAAGTGATGTTTTAGATATGGAGTCATCATGCGAAAAAAGGCTGTATAGGACAGTCCCCAGAGAAGAGAGAGAGAGAACATGGAGACTGGTACATTCTCGGATGATCCCAATGAATGCAAGCTCCTGCTTCTAGTTATTGTCCCCTTCAATTTCCACTGTCTTTATCAGGCAAACCTACTGCAGGACTATAATGTATCTTTAATCCCAAGATATACTTCAATAAGTACCTAATTGGCCCAAAGAAGGCCATTCAGACTGAGAATTCCCTGGTGTGGCTGGCTCCAACACCAGAAGACAACGAAGAAGTATGTTTCCTCTGAAACCACATTGGCAGCTTCATGCGCTGCCCGAGGCCAGGGAAGTCTAAGCTATCCCAGGGAAGTCCTACAAAAAAGTAAAAGCGCTTCGGACTTCTCTGGTAGCTCAGTGGTAAACAATCTTCCTGCCAACACAGAGGACCCAAGTTCAGTTCCTGACCCAGGAAGGTTTCACAAGCAGCAGAGAAACTAGGTCCAGGGCCACAACCACTTCCACCGTGGGAAGCTGGAGAGTAGACCCCACTCGCCACAACAGGAGACAGCCCGCGCACAGCAGCGAAGACCCGGGGCTCCCAAAAATAAATAGATAAAGTACATACATGGAATATTTACAGATTTATCAGAGCTTTGTAAGATTAGCACTCACGACGAAACACTTACCCAAAATAACAATAACATTACAGCACGCAAACTTTGAATAAGCACCGCAAAGATGTATGACAGAGTTTAGTATTGTTAATTCCAGTAATTTACAATCTTCTCTCTTTTAATTATTCAAATATTTAATTATGCAACCATCAGCCTCAAACAACTGAAGTGTATTACACGGCTAATTTCCAGGCATTCATCATTAATCTGGGGACCAGCTTCACATGCGCTCATTTTAAAAATGACACTTGGCCCCACATTAGCCTTCCAAGACAGACTCATCCTCAGAGATCAAGATTTCAAACCATGGCCAGGCACAGTACTTCACACCTACACTGTGTGGGAATATGCACAGGTGAAATGAATTAAGGACCTAATGGGTATCACGCTTATGAAAGGAACCTAGCATTGTGAGGCAAGGTTTGGAAAGATACGTATCATTTGTAATTTTGTCCGATTTCATTTTTCAAGTTATCCCCTCAGTTTGTCAAGCACTGATCCATCCTTATCAGCAAGACCTCCAAAAAGGTACTGAAGCTAACAATCCATGGACTATCCACGCTCTAAGAATCCTTTGCCTAGGAATTTTGTTGTTGCTTTTATTATTATGATTATTACTTTTCTCCCACTATTGCCTTGCTTCTCTGACCATTTAGACCTAAATTGTTTCCCATTTCTCAAAGTAACGACTTCACGCCCATCATGTCCCATTGTGTTTTTCCTACAATTTCAGTAAAATCAAATCTCTGCCATCATTCATCCTGTGAAAAAAACATCTTTTCTTAACTGTGACCAATGTTATATAAAAAAAGGCCATGCCCTTTTTCTCTTTTTTTTGGCTGTGCCCCACGGCATGTAGGATCTTAGTTCCCCAACCTGGGATTGAACCCATGACCCCTGCATTAGAAGCAGAGTCCTAACCACTGAAAAACGAGGGAAGTCCCTGTCATTTCATTTTTTTTAAACATGTTTTTTTTTTTAACCATTTCTACAGAAATGCTCAAAGCCTCCACATTTCAATGTATTAACTCTCAATTATAGATTTTAGACTTCTAGCTATATTTACATACACTTTAAAAAACACACTATCGGTTAAATAATGACCAAGAACTGTTGGAAAGCAAACCCTTTTTCTTTTGAGATTAACATAATGAATTCATATTTGGAAAAGGATAAGCCATTAATTTCAAAACTGATGGCAGAAAAATGGCATTGAAGGGCACAAAACCATCCACAGTATCTACCAACATGCGGGTAGGTGACAGACCTGACTAACTTGAAAGCTGCCAACACAAGAGTCTCTGCTCCAAGCCAGGTGCCAGATACTGCCATCCTGCTGTTACCAAGGCGAGGAAGTCTCCTGGCTGCCAAGGGGGTGCGGGGATTAACACCTACAAGTCCTAGGGCCACTCTGTCTCCCTTTTCAAGACAAACACTGTCAAAATAATACTCCATGTAATCCTAACAATATCTCAAAAAAACCACATGTTATTTTCTCATCGTTTACATACAAAACAAATCCTGTAACACTGGCTTTAATAATCACAGCACACTTGGTTTCCTGCAAGTTTTAAGCAAACATATGGCAAACATTTTAAATTCATTTCACCAGTGAGGCTTGGAAAGGTACGATTCTACATGACAGAAAGGACCTGTACTTAAGGTTGAGGGTAAAATTTCTAACAATCATTTTGGGGCCGTGTCGAAACGATACAAAAGCAGAAAAACACGTTGCTCATAAAGACAACTACAAAGTCTTGGCAGGACAGCAGGACACGGAGAGCCATCCCTTAGTGCGGGAACAAGTTTCAGACACCCACTCGTCCACCATGTACAAACCTCAACCTTCCACTTTCAGAATAAACATCCTAGGTTTCCACTCTGAGATGAAACAGATACATTTTTACCGAAACATCAACCTCATCATGATTAAAATAAATTACAAGTTATCGAAAAATTCAGAGCATGTTCATTTTAATCAGATTTTCACTGAAGGGGTTATTTTAAAAAGCAGTGTTAACAAAGAAATGACAAATAGAACCTTTCTTTACTATGTCAAATAGTCTTCTAGGTCATTATTTGACATCTTATCACTAGGAAAGGAGAGATCACAAATAAATATACTCCAAGCTTGCTCACTCCCCCTTTAGCCTCTGGAAGAAAGTTCACATCCTCCCCTCATCATTTTTACCTGTTCCCTTTCTGTGTCAACCCCAGAGGTGTGGGCTGCAGGTGCTGCTACCTGATTTTTCCAGAAAACAAAGATGATTACCTATTATTACCCAAGAAAGCAGCCATATTTCAAACTACAACCACAACAGACATAGACATTTTTTTCAAGCCCACAGGTAGATAGCTCTGCATTTGTTAGTTGCTCAGTTGTGTCCAACTCTTTGCGACCCCATGGACTGAAGCCCTCCAAGGCGCCTCTGTCCATGGGATTTTCTAGGCAAGAATTAACTAGAGTGGGTAGCCTTTCCCTTCTGCAGGGGACCTTCCTGACCCAGGGAACAAACCCAGGTCTCCTGCATTAGCAGGCAGGTTCTTTTCCATCTAAGCCGCCAGGGAAACCCAGATACATCTAAAGCTGTTGATATTCACCTTAAACTAGAAATAGTATATTTCCTTCCTTTAGCTACTTCATTATTTTTTTAATTGAAGTATAGCTAATTTACAATAGTGTGTTAGTTTCAAGTGTACAGCAAAGTGATTCAGGTGTACACACACACACACACACACACACAAACACACATTCTTTTTCAGATTCTTTTCCGTCATATGTTATTAACAAGATACTGACTATAGTTTCTGGTGCTATGTAGGAGTTATTGTTGTTTACCTATTTAATATATAGTACTGTGTATATGTTAATCACAAACTCCTAATTTATCTATTCACATATATTCTGCGAGAAGTTCTCACTTACTTGCTACTGGATTCTGAATATTTTGAGAGCAAAAATACTCTGAATGGGAAAAACTTAAGGGCAAATAAGAACAACAAGATAAACACAGAGAAAGACAAAAGTGCTTGTCTGTCTGTGTCTGTGATGAGGTGATCTCAACCGAGAAAGGAACTCATGCCTTCCCTGAAGCCCAGCGTGCAGGTCCAGGGTAACTTGTGCACGGTTCCAGAAGGCGTGCTCCCCACTGTGGCTGCATATGAGGAGAAATACCGTAGTCCTGCTCAGTTCTGAATCTTCCCCTAAATGAGATCTGATCTAAAACACACACACACACACACACACAAACCATAAACTAAGAAGTAAAAAAGTGAATCAGGTTAAAAAAAAAAATTGTATTTTTCACTTCATGGTTACCTTTTTTACTTTTATACACATATATACCAAATCTGAGCTTCCCTGGTAGCTCAACTGGTAACGAATCTGCCTGCAATGCAGGAGGCCCCAGTTGGATTCCTGGGTCGGGAAGATCCCCTGGAGAAGGGACAGGCTACCCACTCCAGTATTCTTGGTCTTCGCTGGTGGCTCAGATGGTAAAGAATCTGCCTGCAATGCGGGACATCTGGGTTCAGTCCCTGGGTCAGGAAGATCCCCTGGAAGAGGGAGTGGCAACGCACTCGAGCAGTCTCGCTTGGAGAATCCCCACGGACAGGGCAGCCTGGCAGGCTGCAGCCCATGGGGCTGCCAAGAGTCTGACAGGGCTCCGCGACTGAGCAGAGCACACACCAAACCTACATGAAACAGTCCCCTCTTTGTTCTGGGGAGAGGCAGCACAGCTAACCCAGACACACAGTTAAAGGCATCTGATGCCCTATGCACGTAATTTAGCTAAAATCACACTGAGGATTTAGAGACACGTTTTTCACTCACCAGATGCTGTCCAAATGTGGAAAGATAAAAACACAGGTTAGGAATACTTTATAAACATCACAAAACTTGTTTCCATCCACCAAAGAGTCTACTGTTTTACTTGCTCCTTAGTTGAGCCTTGCTGTTGGGGAACAGACTAACTCCAACCCCACTACATATTTCTCCTGCTCTTTTCCCCTCCCAATTTCCCCAACGTCACAGACCTGAAATGTAGCACTGACATGACAGCGTCAACTATACTCCCTGCCATCAATACCTGTGTATCCTCTTGACTACTGGCAAAGATCAGTCATCTGTGGTCTATGTCCACACTGCAGTCTCACAGGACCACATCGACTGCTTCCTAAATCACTCAAAGCAGAGATTCCTCTAAAAGTATAGCTTAGCCACATGAAACAGTCAATATTTGACATTTTTGGTCTACTAACACAGCAATTTCCAGTGGCTCAATCCAATAGAGTTTACCTGGTTCAAACCAATTTTAACTTTTCCACAGAGGCATAGTTACTCGTCCCATTGTTAACACTGAAACCAATTAATCAGCTGCCAAATGGTCAATAATTGATTCTGAATAGAAAAAAAAAAAGGAAGAATCTGTTCATGAAACTATGGTTATTGATGAGGGGAGGGATATAGAAATAATTTGTACGGGTACTTTTTGATAACATTTGAATTGTTATGATAAAGATATATTCCTTTTTTTTTTTTAAGATATATTCCTTTTATAATAAAAGAGATACCTGGAAAAGTTCTTTACTACAGTAGATTGGCCAAAGAAAACTGAAATAACACTATAAAATAGTATGCTGTGTGCTAAGTCACTTCAGTCATGTCTAACTCTTTGTGACCCTATGGATGTTAGCCCACCAGGCTCCTCTGTCCATGGGATTCTCCAGACAAGAATACTGGAGCGGGTTGCCCTTTCTTACTCCAGGGGATCTTCCCAACCCAGGGATGGAACCTGTAGCACTTTGGTCTCCTGCACTGGCAGGCAGGTTCTTTACCTCCATCACCACCTAGGAAGGCCTCACAAGAGGTATACTGCTGTTTACACAATTAATAATTGTGTAATAAAAATTATAATAATGAATGATTATAACTATAGGGTGACCCTTCACTACTAATCCCTTCTCACAAATGTAGTGGTGCCAATCCTTGCATTATAAGGGTTTCTTTTCATATCCTGGAAGTTAGCAGGGCTCTAATTTGCACTGAAATCCAAAATATTGAAAGTTTTTCGTGTCTAAGTGGTCACTTTCCCACATTAAGATTAACTTACTTACTGAAAAAGACTTCTACTTTTGTTTCCAACTACTTCCAATTGAGGGCTTCCCTGGGGGCTCAGTCATAAAGAAGCCACCCACCAATGCAAGTGAGACAAGTTCTGTCCCTGGGTTGGGAAGATCCCCTGACAAAGGAAATGACAACCCACTCCAATATTCTTGCCTGGAGAACCCCATGGACAGAGGAGCCTGGTGGGCTACTGTCCACGGAGTCTCAAAGAGTTGGACATGACTTAGCAACTAAACAACTCCCAGTTGAACCTATAAATGACCCAGGAGCTGCCTTTCTGCTCCAGTTAATCTTGTTCCTATTTGCCTCTGGACACAGCCATGCATATATAGGTTGTGCATGAGTACAAGACATGTGATTCTTCTCAAATGTAAACACCTCACTAGTACCTCCGGCAGGAAGAAAAAAAAAAACCATGCCAAGCGAACAGGGTTGGAGACAGTGGTGGTCATGCTCCATGCACCTTCTTTAGGCAGGAAAGAGACCACGGAGGTGCTGAGGGTTACTGAAAGACTTGGTCACAGTTGTTTTTGTCTGGCCATAAAAACCAGGTTTAAAAGCTGTTAGGCAATTTACTTTTTTTAACTACTTATACACTTTATTATGGTGGGTTACATGTATAGGCAGAAAGAACACTGCAAAGTACGTAAAAAAAAATGTGATTTGGCATCAAGCCCCTCACACATTCCAGTTAAGAAGAATAAACATATATAATAACATTAATAGCTATCTCTGTCTGACTAGACTTAAATAACCTCTCCCCACATAAAATTATGTGAATAGCTATTACTATATTCTTTTACAAAAGTTAAAATAAGTCTAAAGTCATAAAATATATTCTTTGCCATGGCTGCAAGTCCTGGTCTGAGGACCTGCACCTGAGACTCTGGCCCTTGAAAACCCTTTCAGACTCCTCCACAAAGGGGCAAGTTTTCAGACACAGGACTCTCCACGCCTCCTCCCACAGCCGTGGCCGTGGGCCCACCATGAGGCACTTTGCAAAGTGTGCTGCTTCAACCACCGCCCAAAATCAAGTGGCCAGTGGATGAGGCCCCACGCACATCTACCAAATCCAAGTCTACGGGACTGGGCCCCAGAATCATCCAACAAGTAGTTAACACCTACTATGTGCCCATCACCACAGGGAAACATATACAATTCCGTTCTCATGAAACTTATACGTTATATGTCAACCAAGTTTTCTATTCAGTCCTTATGTATCCTAAAGTTTGAAAATCACAGTGCTATGTTATGGTTTTTAAATATAGCAATGGGTAACTACTTGAGGGGTCTGTGTGTCTGTTGAGTGTGGGTGTGTCTATGAACTTAGTCACACTGCAATCTACTCACTGTTCCATGAGCAAATAGATAAAAACAGCAATTTGATCAGTTAATGTACCTAGTATCTACTTCTATCTGTTTCTCTCTGTCTCTCTCTTACACACACACACACACACACACACACAGCCATTAAGATAGATTCCACAGAAAAATATAAAGTCCTGGGATAGAAAACAAAGAGAATTCTTTATTCTGAAAATTTGATGGTATTTTGAGGTATGTGGATTTTCTCTTGCTCATTTCAAAGACCCCAAAAACGTGACATCATATTTTCAACATGAATAAAATGTTGAAAAGGTCATGATTATAAGGCCTTTACAATTCCACCACAATTTCTAAGATCTGTGAAAGAGCTAAGTTTTATATAAAATGGTTGCAATACATACTGTCTCAGGACCAGAGCTTTGATAAACAGAAACCAACAGCAGGTCTGGAGATAATTATAAACAGACAATGAGCAAAGAAGGAGGAGAAGTGAAAGACTATAAAAAATGAACACGAATCTCAGTGGGGGTTCATTGCTACCCTTGAATATCCCCTGACTTGAAACTTCAAACATAACATCACTTCATTTGACTGAACAAGAAAGTCAAAGTTATAAAAATTACAAATGAAAGCAGAACTCAGTAGAGAGCACACAGCCCCAGAGCACCGCGTTTTTCACAAAATTAGTTCAGCTTCCGGCAGTCACGTCACGTTCACTTCAGCCTCCCCAGGACAGAAGTGACCCCGCTGTCCCCAGGCCTGGACCAGACCTTGCATTCCCTTCATGCAGCCTTAATCAGTGGTGGCCCGGGGGAGAAGCCAAGTTCATCTCAGCCAAGGAAGCTCTGCCCCTTCTGAGAAGGTCGCGGATACACTGGGCCCCAGTCCGCTGCCCTCAGTCACGTGGTCCCTATGCTTGGCTTCCACTGATGCTCAGCTATTGATGGCACAACGGCAGACAGGTTCTAGCACCACTGAACAGGCTTCCTGCGTGGCTCTAGTGGTGAGGAATCCGCCTGCCAATGCAGGAGCTATAAGAGACGCGGGTGCAATTCCTGGGCTGGGAAGATCCCCTAGAGAAGGAAATGACAACCCACTCCAGTACTCTTGCCTGGAAAATCTCATGGACAGAGGAGCATGGCAGGCTACAGTCCATGGGTCGCAAAGAGTCAGACATGAATGAGTATGAAAACACACATACACACGCAGTACCACTTACATGTTCGGGAGTTTTACAAGCTACTCCAGAAAAGCAGTTAAGGACTGACTCAGTGATTGCCTTCCAGCTATACAAAGACAGGCTAGCAGACCCCATCTCTGAGACCTCTACACTACTCTCCTGCTTCATACAGCTGTGGCTACGGGAACATTTGTAGGAGATGTTTCTATATTTGGAAATCCAGGAAAACAAACACACCTATGAAAGGCAGAGTGCATCTTAAGCGTTCAGTATTTAGAATCCTATGATGATGATAATAAAAACTGTTTAATGCAAAGTCACATGGGCAAAATGGTGTTTAATGAGTTTAGGGAGAGGTTCCTCCCAACCTCTTCTGAAAATAAGGATTTTCTAAATTGCTTCTATGCTCAAAATGTCACTTCAGTACAAAAATAGTGACTTTTTAAAATTTTTATTAGAGTCTCATCCTTTTAAAACCACTCTACCTATTTGTCAGAAACTGGCAACATCTTAGAAGTACTAGATTTCATGCAAGGTATCACATGATTGCTTAAGACAGAACATCTATCTGCTGTGATAACTATACAAGTCAAGTTAAAGACAAGGAAGTTGTACTTTACACATTTTATGCTTCTAAATTAGCAAGGCAACTTCAGACTGTCATGGCAGTTTAAAAAAATAAAAGCCATGCAAGAAAACGACAAAGGGGAAGAAAAATAGTACTGTGATCTCAAATTTTACAAGAAATTTGTACTTCTGTCTTCCATCCTGCCAACCAGAGGAACCAGAGGAAGGGACAGCTGGGTTTTACATTTACCGAGGTAGGCTCAACATTTGACCCTCGAAAGTTGTGACTGTGCAGAATGTTTTGGTGTCTCTGCCAGGCACACTTGAGACTGTACTGACGACAGTTCCTGCTCATACAGCCTGCCTTCCCATACGTGAGGTCAACTCCTGGACTCTGACAAACATCCACCCATGGTGGGCATGACTGCCGTGTTCTCAGATGTATTCTATCTCCTATGGACCCACATGCTCCTCGTTAATGGAATCTCACCTTGTTTCATATGCATCACACACACATACACTCATACATACACATATACGTAAAATCTTAGTGCATGAAAGACATCTCTGTTTCACTCAACACAAGGTGACTGAGTCATCACTCACCGCTCAAAGAATCCTCAGAATCTAATAGCCAAATGTCATCCTCAAGAGCATCTAATCCACCGCTTCATCTGACAACTGAGGAAATTAATATATGGAAGTTTGGTCACAAGACTCAAACCCTGCCCTCCTGACCCCTTCACACAGGAGAATTCTGTTTCTGTAATCAAAAGAAGCGTTATCCTCTCTCTCACTGTCTTGGTTCTCTCCTCTTCACTCCTCATGTTTTCCCCTTATCTTCGTATCTTTCCAGGTGTTAAAGGCAGAAAAGCCTGAAGCTAAAAAGACTAGAAGGACATCGGGTATCACAAACCTATCTACACAACTCTTCATCTGCAGCATCATCACCTGGACTAAAGAGGTTTCAAAGGAGAGTAATAGGTAAAGAAGAGAGCTAAGGGGACAACTGCTGTTCAAACTGGCTTTTTAAGATCACGTTTAGGGCTTTCCTGGTGGCACAGTGGGTAAGAATCTGCCTGCCAATACAGGGGACATGGGTTCAACCTCTGGCCTGGGAAGCTCCCAAATGCCGCGAGGTGACTAAGGCGTGAGCCACAGCTACTGAGTCAGCTGGCCTACAGACCATGTTCCGCCACAGGAGAGGGGCCCTGCCCACGGCTAGAAAAATCCTTCAAAAAAAAAGAAAGAAAAAAGAAAAATCCCGCACACAGCAACAAAGACCCAGCGGGGCCAAAATATCCACCCTTTCTTAAAAACTCACCTTTCTCTGATCAAGTCCCTCCTCTTCTTCAAACATGCCAATGGCTGCCTAACAGGACTCCCAAAGACCTGCACGATAAGGCTCTTAACTTCAGAGGCTCCGCCTCCCTCTAGGGGGTGAACTCCAGCCATAGGGCACTTCTTGTCTGGGTGTGTGTGCTAAGTCACTGCAGTCCTGTCCAGCTCTTTGCAACCGCATGGACTGTAGCCTGCCAGGCTCTTCTGTCCAGTGGATTCTCCAGGCAAGACCACTGGACTGGGTTGCCACTGCCTCCTCCAGGGGATCTTCCAGACCCAGAGATAGAACCTGCATCTCCTGCAGCTCCTGCATTGCAGGCGGAATCTGCTGCTGAGCCACCGAGGAAGCCCTGTGCTTCTTACAGATTTCCAATTCACTTCATCCTCTCAGACCTCTGGGACGTTGTCTCTTCTGCTCCCTTTCCCATAGTCTCTGAGCCTCAGACATCCCTTCCATCCCTTCAGAGCTCAACTTAGCTGTCATTTCCTTTGAAAGGGTCTGCTGACAGACAAGCTCGAGCTAGACGCATTCATTGTCCGTCAGTCTCTGAGCTCGGCGAGTTGTCCTATCCCAATGTTATAATTACCCAGTGACCTAACTCCACCTGTCTGTAACCCCCACTCACTCATCATTTGCTTTTGCTTCACTGCAGGAGATATAAGAGATGTGAGTTTGATCCCTGGGTCCGGAAGATCCCCTGGAGGAGGGCATGGCAACCCACTCCAGTATTCTTGCCTGGAGAAGCCTATGGACAGAGGAGCCTGACGGGCTACAGTCCTGGGGGTTGCAAAGAGTCAGACACGACTGAGGCAACTTAGCACACACGCACGCACCTGCTATTCTCACAGCAATCCCTTGAGTGCTGAATTTATAGAGGACGCCTATTAAGTGTAGCTTGAATAATACGCATGAACGAGAAAAATAAAATCCTGAAATGATCTCCCATAAATAGCCATCAGCAAGAAAAGTCCCTAAGACTGAGCTCTACCGTGGACTGGTTATCTTACTACAATGCGTTTAGTTCTGCCTGGATATGTTGATCAAAATAAATCCACTCTCAACTTTGTAGTAACTGACAAACACTGAGGCTATATATTTCACTGACTTTAAAAAGAAGCACGGCAACATCTTATAGGATGTCACTAGGCGTTTTCCTTTCGTAAGGAGGTGGAATGCTGTATACAATGCTATAACTAAAAGGGCAGTATTTTATTTCCACTCATATTTCAGATTATGGAAAGATGGTAAAAGATTTGTTTGAAACCATACTTTATTTCTAAAAACTCCTATTAAAAACTAAAATTACATCCTCACATTTTTGCCCAGCATGAGGTAATCTCATAAACAATAAGGTGGTACCAATTAGAGAAGGAAGACGTTCTCAACCTTTCTTTATGTGGGTTTACAGCAGAGTCAAAGCCAATCCATGGTTTGTTTCCCTGCAAAATGTTTTAGAAATTTATTAAGGAGTTAAGAATCTGAGGTTTTCACTAAAAATGCATGACTTTGGCTCTTCAGAAGTAACAGATGTGGGTAAAAGCTGTTGTGTCTACACAACTGGCTCCTTACACAACACATCACTGCTAGTTCCCTAGCAGTGGCTACCTAGAAAGAGAACACAGAAGAAGTTGTAAAATATCTTGGCCCAGAGAGATTGTCAAAAGCTATATAATTTGGCATATCACTTTGCCTCTCTAGCCCCTTTTCTCCAATTCATTCTCAGAGACTGATTAAAAAAAAAAAATCAGGTAGGCATTAAACATCTGATATTTACCTCCTAAGAAAAATGAAAAGTAAACAAAATGGACTTATTCAAGGTAGCAAGAGTGAGTCAAGCGCCAAGCTGGGCCAAGAGCCAGATCTCTGATTCCCAAATCACAGTGCTAAGGCTTCTACCTATAAACCTGCAGAGTTTAAAGTCAGAGAATGACAGGTAAAGCTCATGGGCCTGATAGCCTTTACCCCCGATGCACAAACAAAAGAAATGAATGAGGAGCAAGGCACTTATTAGAGAGGAAATTTAAAGCAAGAAACTCAAATAATTAATAATTAATACAAATAATATTTCTTGCTGACAAGGTTGTAAGGAAATAAACACACTTATACACTTTGAGGCCAGATATTACTGGAGTAGGAAGGGAGACTGGTTAAAATTTATCAAAAACGAAAATACTTCTCATAGCCCCTGAGTCAGCATTTCTTCAAGGAATATATAGACAAAGACCCAAGATAAGCAAGATACATTGCCAAGAATGTTCTCTTCAATGTTCTTAATAAATAGTAAGTGGCTCAGATGAATCTGCCTGCAATGTGGGAGACCCAGGTTCGATCCTTGGGTTGGGAAAGAGATGGCAATCCATTCCAGAATCTTGCCTGGAGAATTCCATGGGCAGAGGAGCCTGGCAGGCTACAGTCCAAGGGGTCTCAAAGAGTCAGACATGATCAAGCAACTAACTGCCCATCCATTGTGTTTTGGATGAATAAAATACGGCACATTCATATGCCAAAAATTGCACAGCCATTAAAAAGGATGCAGTAAGTTACTATAAGCAGTAATATTGAAATGCCTAAGATATACTGAGTGGGGAAAAAAAGCCTCAGGTTCAAAGCGGTCTGTATTCAACAGGGAAGTGGAAGGGATGGATATACTTCAGAAGGGCTTCCGTGGTGACTCAGTGGTAAAGAATCTTCCTGCAAATGCAGGAGACACAGGTTTGATCCTGGGTTGGGAAGATCCCCTGGAGAAGGAAATAGCAACCCACTCTGGTATTCTGGCTTGGGAAATCGCAGAGAGGAGCCTAGTGGGCTACAGTCCACAGGGTCACAGAGAGTCAGACACAACTTAGCAACTAAACAACAGTTAACAGGACTCCAGAAGCTATGAACGCTGCACAGAATGACATTGGGCTCAGCAGAAGCGAGGGAGGAATGGCAGTTTACTTTTCTCTTACACTTACTAGTGTTTAATGATTTTTTGATCTGGAGCTAGTATTTTATATTAATAAAAATAAATCTTTTATTAGATAAAAAATTTAATGAAAAAATGTCAAAATTCTTTGCTCTCTGCTCTCTTGTTAGGTGGGCATCTCTTGAACAAACTACTTATTCATTCACTCAACTAACATTTACTGAAGGCTTGTGATCTAGTGGTGACTATCCAACCCTGGAAGTCATGTGTGGGTTAACGATGGAGTAAACATGCATACAAAACCAACTCCTATTGCTTGGTAGGCTCTGCCTAGAGAAATGTTTTGATAAGTACAATTCCTAGCTCTGCTTCTCTAAGTAGGATAAAGCAACTAAATGAAAAAAAGTAAATATTGTGTTGCCAGCCCCTCCCCCAGCCCGTCCCCCAAATTCTTTGATGGAGCCATAGAAGGAAAGAAGGAAATGAGAGATGAGGGTCTGTTTGCCCTTCCCCCATTCATACATAACAGCTTTGGTGAAATGGATCAGCCAGAAAACAAACTGCTACTGACAAAGCGTAAGGGAAAGGGAGAGATGGAAACAGCAGGAAATGACTCCACATAGGAGTATGGCCCCAGTGTGAGACTCCTGGGTACCATTTTGGTTACTTACACAATGCTCATCTCTTTCCCAATGAATCACCTCATAAAAGCCAAGGTCAACAACGGGCCTGCAACCAGGTAATGACTGATCACACCAAAGCTGGCCACACCTAGCCTCTGCCCAGATCACAGTCCTAACCTACTCTGGTGTGGAGGACTAGGCAACTGATGTGTCTGTATCTTTTTCCTCCTTTCCTGCTGCCTCAATAAGCAGGCAGATTTTTGTGTCACCTTCCAACTCTTGAGGTACTGCAGTTTGATGGAAATGTGCAGGAAAGATTCTTTCAGCACACTGAGATGGCCTCATGCCCACAGTCCTGGAACATTCTAGAGAGTGCTCAGCAACAGCACAGATGGAGGTCTCTCCAAGAAGAATGTTACCTAGATCCTCACTTTACGTAAAACATCCACACTCAAGTGGACAAGAATCAGAGATCTGTGTAAGTGCCATCAAAGAGGAGTAACTGGATAACTGAAATACTAACGCAATGAAGAGTAAGGAGAGGAACTCCCAACTGGAGCGAAGTGTGGGATCTCATAAGACAGGTATCATAGTATCTCTAGAGGAGACCATGGGTGTGCTATAGGAAGATGGAACATTCTAAGCTCAAGGAAACTGAGTGTTGGGAAAGAATAAGAGGGGCTTCCTTGGTGACTCAGATGGTAAAGAATCTGCCTACAGTGTAGGAAAACCAGGTTTAACCTCTGGGTCGGGAAGATTCCCTGAAGAGGGGAATGGCTACCCACTCCAGTATTCTTGCCTGGAGAATTCCATGGACAGAGGAGTCGGGTGGGCAACAGTCTATGGGATCACAAAGCGTCAGCCATGATTGAGAGACTAACACTCACTTTCTTTCAAAGAACAAGAGTCCTAAATGCGGAAATATTTGGTAGCTTTTTTTGGTAGAAAAAGAAAATGTATGAAGAAAAGAAACGGAGACAAGGTTAGAGACAAAGGTTAGGGTCTCCCTGGCTTTTCTGTATTATTGCATACAGAAAAGAGGGGAGGGTGAAACATGACCTGCACTTCTAGAAGATTCAGAGAGTTCATCTAAAAAGAGGAAGGCTTTTCACATAAAACTAATGACCTGAATGTACTCTTCTAGTGATCGTTTGACAAAACAGATGTTAATGGATAGAAACTAGATTACTAACTGCCATCCTAGCTCAGTGACATAATACGAACCAAGGTGGGGGCGGGGGGGTGGGGAGGCAAACAATTCTCATCTTATTTTTTCAGAAAATTTCAGACAAGTATTACATTAACAGAAATGAAAATGTAGATGTCTAATAAAAGGTTAGCGCTGAGTGGTGCCTGTTACTTGTCGCATAAATAATATAATTTACCACAACAACTCTAACAAGAAGGTTTGTTGGGAACATACTGAAATGAGTGGCACCAGGAAAGAAAGTTAGCAAAAACAATTTCCACTTGCCTACACACTGTACATTTGAAATTGGACATATTATTTCCTGCTAGTTTTAAATTACTACTCCATTTATGATGAAAAATGGATTGCAAGAAGAATTCAAATAAGGAGCTTACTCAATTTTCTGATGGAAATTTCACCTAGAAAATAACGTTTCCAGCTAATGATTACAAAAGATAAAGAATATAACAAAGCCTTTAGAACAAGTGGGATAAAAACATCGATGTCAAAAAATGTTTAACCAGATTTACTTAAAGCGATTTCTATTGTTTAAATACCTTAAACTATGGAAAATGTGGTTTTAAAGGGCACAGATACATATCATGCAAAACTTGTTTTTAAAATGTCACATGAATTCATTCATTCACTCAATGAATGTTTATTGAGTGACTACTACATGAGAGGCACTGGAGACATAGCAGTGAGAAAAAGACAGAGTGAGCAAACTCCCTGCCTTCATGATGCCTATATTCCGGCAGGGAGAGACTACAAAGAGAAAAAGGAAAAAAGAAATGCACACAGTAAGTGGTTTGTTAGGGTGCGATACGCACTAAGGAGAAAAAGGAAGGACTTAGATGGCACTGAGACTTTCTCATCCATCATTTGTTGACCTCAGACACGGTAAGGTCACATGAACCACGCAATCTGGAGGCCAGGAACGAAACACGGTCATCAATCCTACCATCTCTTTGAAAATTTGTGCAACTACAACATAACTATTCTATAATTGCAGAACATAGAGAAATTAGAGAACAGAGAAAATAAAGAACTCCCTATCTAGAAGTCCCAAGAAGATAATTTGGCTTTATCCTTCATTTTCAAGGAAAGACTGAAACCCAGTTCAGGAATTTATAATCCTTGCCTCCTAACTTTAAGACCAATGTTCTTCGCACCATCTGTTCTAGATGAACAGCATGTGAGCTGCAAGGGAGCTTCAACATGAATGAGACCAAACTCCTCATTTTGTAGATTACAGCTTGAGATCCTGGGAAGTCAAATCCCTTGGCCAAAATCAAGGTTTACTGAAAGCAGATTTCGAACTCACCTTTCCTAACATCCCAAGCTGACTACACTTCCACAGGCCTATTCCTCCAGCCTCCTATTAACTGCCTATGCAAACTGTGGAAAATTCTTAAAGAGAAGGGAATACCAGACCACCTGACGTGTCTGCTGAGAAGTCTGTGTGCAGGTCAGGAAGCAACAGTTAGAACAGGACGTGGAACAACAGACTGGTTCCAAATTGGGAAAGGAGTACATCAAGGCTGTATATTGTCACCCTGCCTATTTAACTTATTATGCAGAGCTCATCAGGAGAAATGCTGGGCTGGATGAAGCACGAGCTGGAATCAAGATTGCCGGGAGAAATATCAATAACCTCAGATATGCAGATGACACCACCCTTATGGCAGAAACGGAAGAACTAAAGAGCCTCTTGAAGAAGAGTGAAAAAGTTGGCTTAAAGCTCAACATTCAAAAAACTAAGTGGCATCTGGTCACATCACTTCATGGCAAATAGATGGGGAAACAGTGGAAACAGTGACAGACTTTATTTTCTTGGGTTCCAAAATCACTGCAGATGGTGACTGCAGCTATGAAATCAAAGGATGCTTGCCCCTTGGAAGAAAAGTTATGACCCATCTAGATAGCATATTAAAAAGCAGAGACATTACTTTGCCAATAAAGGTCTGTCTAGTCAAAGCTATGGTTTTTCCAGTAGTCATGTATGGATGTGAGAGGTGGACTATAAAGAAAGCTGAGCACCGAAGAATTGATGCTTTTGAACTGTGGTGTTGGAGAAGACACTTGAGAGTCCCTTGGACTGCAAGGAGATCCACCCAGTCCATCCTAAAGGAAATCAGTCCTGAATATTCATTGGAAGGGCTGATGCTGAAGCTGAAACTCCAATACTTTGGCCACCTGATGTGAAGAACTGACTCATTTGAAAAGACCCTGATGCTGGGAAAGATTGAAGGTGGGAGGAGAAGGGGAAGACAGAGGATGAGATGTTTGGATGGCATCACCGATTCGATGGACATGGGTTTAAGAAAACTCCAGGAGTTGGTGATGGACAGGGAGGCCTGGCGTGCTGCAGTCCAAGGGGTCGCAAAGAGTCGGACACAACTGAGCGATTGAACTGAACTGACTGAAACTTTCCAAACTTTACAATTCAGTTGATAAGTAAGATTAGAGTTCCGATCATCCCCTGATTCTTGAAAATTACTCTGCCAGTCTCCCCAGTGGGGAACTACACTCAATATCTCTTTCACTCTTTTAAAATAAAACAGGGCTCTGAAACGAAGATAAGGTTGCTGGGCAAGAAAAGACAGGAGAAAAGAACATCTTAGCTTGAAAGGCTGACAGCTTCTGGTGACAGTGACAAGGTAATAAGACAGGCAGTCCTCCTTAGCAGGAAAATAGATGTAGCCTGTCCTCTGAAACAAGTTATTTCCAGCCTCTCATCCATCTATCCCAAAGTACAAATGACAGACAGCTTAACTCTCACCCTTCGTTCTTCCTGTATCTTTCCAGATGTCTATCGTGGGTACACAATAAGTTCTGGCTACACTGAACTGAATGTCCCAGCAGGCAAACCTGCATGTTGGTTCAGAAAGGATGGACAAAGAATCACCATGATACTAGGAAACAATTTTAAAAGGGGGAAAAATTCACTATTCATAAGCATCTGGGCACACATTTCATTTTTATTCTGAATGAAAACTGTGCATAAAACTCTCTTGTCTGTAATAATTAGATTTCAGTAAAACCAATAGTTTATGCCAGATAAGTTAACATAAGCACAGAATCCAGTGATGCTATGTGGAAGAAATCTGCAAGATGACCAGAAAATAGAAGTATTTGTTTCTTACGTGCAATTTGTAGGGTTTCTATAAAACCTTTCTAAGACTCTTGAGGCACAAATTAGCTGTTCATTTCACCTTTTTTTTTTTTTTTCCCATCCTTGTCTGAATCTTGAGATACTCTGTGCTAACTAGAGACCATTAAAGTACTGTATTCTAAGGAAAAGAACAGATGGGGTGGGAGGACATAAGCAAACAAGGTTCTTCACTTACAACCTTTGTTACTAAAAAGCAAAGCTTGCTGTGAATTTCAGCACACTGGAACAGCAAGTTCATTATGACTAATGAACTTCTTTTAGGGAGGCTTCCCAGGAGGCACTAGTGGTAAAGAATCTGCCTGCCAATTCAGGAGACACTAAGAGATGCAGATTTGATCCCTGGGTCAGAGTAGGAAATGGCACCCCACTCCAGTATTCTTGCCTGGAATAATTCCATGGGCAGAGAAACCTGGGGATTATAGTCTACAGTCCATGGGGCTGCAAAGATTATGACACAACTAAGCATACGCATACATACGTGCAAGCGTGTGCGTGCACACACAACAACACACACACACACACACAGGGGCATAAGCACAGTGGGGGGAAAACAGAGAGTTAGAACTCTGGAGAACAAGCTATAGTCTCCATTTTACACCATTAGCTATGGAATCCGGGGTAGGTCAGTTCACCTTTGGGACTTGATTCATTTGCTTACTTCTTAAATGAAAGGGTGGGACCAGATCTCAACACGTTTTCATCCAAACTTTCTGCCAAACTTTCTCACTTGACTGCCAGCATGTCTGCCACAGCCAAGGGAATTCTGATCAGTGTCTGTTCTGTCATTTGTATTATGAAAACAGGCATCCTATACATGTTTTTCCAAACAACACCTGCTTTCCCCTCCCCACCACAATTTTAACATGCAAACAATCTAAGTTTGAAAATCATTACAATAAAAGAAGTTCAATATGCCTTCTGACACTGATGTTTTGAGACTCTGGAAATCTACAGTTCATCCTACAAAACCGAGGCACATTTTTGGAAAAGAGATGGTATCCACATGTCCCTCTGCCTAATTGCTCCGACTGGGGCAAATAGAACAAAAGAGGCAAAAATCTAGCAGCAAAAGTCAAAGGACAGGCTCTATGGGCTCATAAGTCCATCTCTAACACTCGGGCCATGCTCCTCTGGGCCAGCATGCATTTCTCCTCTATGGAGAAAAGAAAGAACACACCCAGCCTTTGACTATAAAACCAGGGAGCAACAGACAGACAGAATCTTTGATGGGACAGTGGCAGCAGGTACATCTCTCCATCCCTCTGTGTTATCTGAATGACTCTGACACCATGTTCTGACATACTAAGCCTATCATTCTGTTGTCTAGAATTTTATTTCATTTGTAAATATTACTAAAAGTGTTTTTGCATTAGTATGTGCTCACTCAATTGTGTCTGACTCTTTGCAGTGCAATGGACTGGAGACCACCAGGCTCCTCTACACATGGAATTTCCCAGGTGAAAATATTGGGGCAGGTTGCCATTTCCTACTCCAGGGGATCTTCCCGACCCAGAGATCAAACTCACATCTCTTGCATCTCCTAAACTGGCGAGTGGATTTTTTTTTTTTTTTTTACCACTAGTGTCACCTGGGAAGCCCTTGCATTAGTATAGCACATCTAAAAAAAACTCTCCACGGCATATAGACATTCTCTCACATAAACCTCATACTTGATCACAGTGCCCAGAAATAATCATTGCTCTGAAGTCCATAAGACTGAGGGAAAATGACTCCATCATTTCATTAAACTCAAGAACTGAGTCTTGGGCTTCCCTTAAGGCTCAGAGAGTAAAGAACCAAGTCTTAATGTGGGGAAGATAGGAAAGCACCAGGTGTTCAAGTAACCCTTGAAATGTGTGCTAATGTTTATGATTTTATATTTTCCTGATGAAGGAAGACTGAATGCTTACATCAGATTTCAAGAGTCTATAATCGAAAAGAGATGAACATTCTACTTGCTATTTGTAGCTGGAGAAACATTATACAAACACACACTCACAGCGGAGGTGGGAAAGAGCCAGGAGGAGAAGATAAGGAAAGCGGGCAGTCACAGTGGAAGTGCTTGCAGCATGATAGTTTCAATATATTCATACAGCTTGATAACAAGCTTAGACCATGTAGACTGACTTGTCTGGAGTCTTCCATATGAGAGATACATCTGTATTCATAGTCTCTTCTATCCATTGCTCCTGTCCAGGGCTACCTCAACCACCTCTTCTCTGATGTCCTTCCAGCAATGATCGGTTCTCTCTGATAACTTATACTTCTTTTTCTACTAGATCACTCCCATCAAACACACCCTTTAACTCAGTTCAGCCTTTTTGCGATGCCATGAACTGCAGCATGCCAGGCTTCCCTGTCCATCACCAACTCCCAGAGCTTACAAAAACTCATGTCCATCAAGTCCGTGATGTCATCCAATCATCTCATCCTCTGTTGTCCCCTTCTCCTCCCACCTTCAATCTTTCCCAGCATCAGGGTCTTTTCAAATGAGTCAGTTCTTCACATCAGGTGACCAAAGCATTGGAGTTTCAGCTTCAACATCAGTGCTTCCAGTGAAAATTCAGGACTGATTTACTTGAAGATTCACTGATTTGATTTCCTTGCAGTCCAAGGGACTCTCAAGAGTCTTCTCCAACTACAGTTCAAAAGCATCAATTCTTTGATGCTCAGCTTTCTTTATGGTCCAGCTCACACATCCATACATGACTACTGGAAAAACCATAGCTTTGACTAGATGGACCTTTGTTGGCAAAGTAATGTCTCTGCTTTTTAAAATGCTGTCTATGTTGGTCATAACTTTTCTTCTAAGGAACAAGTGTCTTTCAATTTCATGGCTGCAGTCACCATCTGCAGTGATTAAGTCTCTCACTGTTTCCAATGTTTTCCCATTTATTTGCCATGAAGTGATGGGACCGGATGCCATGATCTTAGTTTTCTGAATGCTGAGTTTTAAGCCAGCTTTTTCACCCTCCTCTTTCACTTTCATCAAGAAGCTCTTTAGTTCTTCACTTTCTGCCATAAGAGCAGTGTCATCTGCATATGTGAGGTTACTGATATTTGTCCCGGCGATCTTGATTCCAGCTTGTGCTTCATCCAGCCCAGCTTTTCTCATGATGCACTCTGCATGTAAGTTAAATAAGCAGGGTGACAATATACAGTCTTGACGTACTTTTTTTCTAGATGTGGAACCAGTCTGCTGTTCCATGTCCAGTTCTAACTGTTGCTTCTTGACCTGCATACAGATTTCTCAGGAGGCAGGTAAAGCGCTCCGGTATTCCCTTCTCTTTAAGAATTTTTCACAGTTCATTGTGATCCACACAGACAGAGGCTTTGGCATAGTCAATAAAGCAGAAGTAGATGATGACTTTCTGGAACTCCCTTGCTTTGTTGATGATCCAATGGATGTTAGCAATTTGATCTCTGGTTCCTCTACCTTTTCTAAATCCAGCTTGAACATCTGGAAGTTCACGATTTATGTACTGTTGAAGCCTAGTCTGGAGAATTTTAAGCATTACTTTGCTAATGTATGAGATGAGTGCAACTGTGCAGTAGTTTCAGCATTCTTTGGGATTGCCTTTCTTTGGGATTGGAATGAAAACTGACCTTTTCCAGTCCTGTGGCCACTGCTGAGTTTTCCAAATTTGCTGGCATATTGAGTACAGCACGTTCACAGCATCATCTTTTAGGGTTTGAAATAGCTCAACCGGAATTCCATCACCTCCACTAGCTTTGTTCTTAGTGATGCTGCTTCCTAAGGCCCAGTTGACTTCACACTCCAGGATGTCTGTCTCTAAGTGAGTGGCGATCACACCGTTGTGGTTATCTTGGTCATGAAGATTTTTTTTGTATAGTTCTTTTGCGTATTCTTGTCACCTCTTCTTAATATCTTCTGCTTCTGTTAGGTCCATACCATTCCTGTCCTTTATTGAGCCCACCTTTGCATGAAATGTTTCCTTGGTATCTCTAATTTTCTTGAAGAGATCCCTAGTCTTTCCCATTCTATTGTTTTCCTCTATTTCCTTGCATTGATCGCTGAGGAAGGCTTTCTTATCTCTCTTTGCTATTCTTTGGAAGTCTGCATTCAAATGGATATATCTTTCCTTTTCTCCTTTGCCTTTCGCTTCTCTTCTTTTCACAGCTATTTGTAAGACCTCCTCAGACAGCCATTTTGTCTTTTTGCATTTTTTTTTTTCTTGGGGATGGTCTTGATCGCTACTCCTGTACAATGTCACGAACCTGTGTCCATAGTTCTTCAGGCACTCTATCAGATCTAATCCCTTGAATCTATTTGTCATTTCCACTATAAACTTGTACAGGATTTGATTTAGGTCATACCTGAATGATCTAGTGGTTTTCCCTACTTTCTTCAATTTAAGTCTGAATTTTGCAATATGGAGTTCATGATCTGAGCCACAGTCAGCTCCTGGTCTTGTTTCTGCTGACTGTATAGAGCGTCTCTATCTTCAGCTGCAAATAATATAATCAATCTGATTTCGGTATTGACCATCTGGTGATATCCATATATAGAGTCTTCTCTTGTGTTGTTGGAAGAGGGTTTTGTTATGACCAGTGTGTTCTCTTGGCAAAACTCTGTTAGCATTCAATACCACAGTAATCCAAGTCTGTGACCCAACCAGTAATGCTGAAGAAGCTGAATGGTTCTATGAAGACCTATAAGACCTTCTAGTACTAACACCCAAAAAAGATGCCCTTTTCATTATAGGGGACGGGAATGCAAAAGTAGGAAGTCAAGAAATACCTGGAGTAACAGGCAAATTGGGCCTTGGAGTACAGAATGAAGCAGGGCAAAGGCTAACAGAGTTTTGCCTACAGAACGCACTGGTCATAGCAAACACACCCTAGTGTCATCTTAAAAAAAGTATTTCCTTGACCTCAAGTTCTTGAGCTCACACTGCCACCCCCAACAACCATTTCTAGTTCCTGCTCAGAGATGCCTATCGCTGCTCATTCCTCCGATCATCTTCTGTTTGACCCACAACCCAGTCTGGTATCCATCTTTTCATTACTTTTAGTCAATTTCTGTCCCTTTAAAAAAAAAAAAAGAAACTAACAATTTGAATACGCTCTCTTTCAATGTCTTTATTCTCCTGTCTACCTTTTCCCCCTCTCTTTGGTCACCTTTGCTTCTGCATTCTCTTCTGACTGACTTCTCAACACTGAACTCTGTCCTGACTCTTCCTCTCTGCCTAAATTCACTCAGTAGGTGATTCATCAATTTCCGTGGCTTTTAAACCATCTAATTCACTAATAAATCTCTAGTTTTTCCCTGAGGCCCGAATGTCTCCTTGAGCACCAGTCTTATCTATCCAGCTGCCAAAAAACATATATCAAATTGGATGACTCATGAATCCTTGATTTCCTCCAGGTCTGTCTCCAAACCCGTTATTCTTACAACATATCACATTTCAGTGAATGCTAAACCTTGATTTCTAGTTCACTCTGATCCAGCAGTGGTAGCATCAACAGACTATATCCAGACTCCCTTCACTTTTCTCCTTCTCCAGACTATTACCCTAATTTAAACTACCAACATCTTTCTTCCTGGTCTACTATAAATATAAAGAAGTCTCTTAAAACTTAAATCAGGTTATATCATTCCCCTGTAAACAAACAAATCCTTCAACTCCTTGCCAATTACCCCAATGGATTCCCATTGTACTCATAATAAAATCATAGCTTTCTACATACAAGGTCCGACTTTACCTGACCGCGCCCTCTGCCTCAGTCTCTATGCTTTATCTTCAGACAAGTCAATCTATATCGAGATGCAGTCCTACTATTTTAACAAACTACATCTCTGTGATAATCAAGGTTTTGCTCAGAGAATCCCTTCTGGCATCATTGGTTAATATGTTTTTCAAAGTCTTTTCTAGGAAGATATACTAATTATATATGCAATGTGAAAGATGCAAAGTAGTAACACAACCTCTAATTGACTCCATCTTATTTTCATATCATTTACTTGTAAAAGCTTCTACAGTAAAGCTTTAGAAAGCCACTGAGCTTTGTGACCATAAGACAAACACCAATAGCTAATAATTGATTTCATCACCAGTAAGGAAGGCATCTCTTAGTCACAGTGTGAACAGTTCATAATAAAGCAATTGGATAACATAGATGCCACACAGTTTTAAATTGCCACTAAGATCATGGGAACTATTACACAATGCCCAGAGTTCACATTCTAAGGTATCTGAAAAGAGATGCCACTTAAATTTATAAAACACGTGGGGAGGGAATTTATTTTCACAAGAAAAACAAAGTTAACCAAACGACTAGGTCTATTTTTAAGTCATTCCTGAAAAATCTTAGCAGCTTAGGGAGAGAGGGGGGTACGTAAAACTCTACTTAACCCTATATATGCTTGGAAGCCAAATTAATGATTGACATGCTAAAATAAACCATGCTAGACCAGTCAGACCATCTGGTACATTTCTACCCAAACTCTCTACCCCAGGAATAAATCAAGGACACTCAAGCCAATGCTGTCGTATCCAGACTTCCCTCCAAACACATAAATCAAATAAACAGAAATCCAACGCCGTGAGACTATGCCATTCGTGTTCACTTTCATTTTCTGACAAGATACAAGTATCTTGAAGGCAGAGACTATGCCTTAAAATTCTTGTTCTGTCCCCAGAACAGTGGTTCCAAACATCAGAACTTTACCACCAAGATCCCTGCTCAGAAGCCTCCAAGGCTCTGATTCAGCATAGCTGGGTGCGCCATGGGATCTGTGTGGAACCACATTCCCATCTCCCGAAGGGATCCTCGTGCATGGAATACTGGCTAATCACAGCCTCAGAGCCCTGACATGGTGCTCTTATCATGGACAGTCTGACTAAGGGTTTCACAAATTTCAGACATCAGTCGGTTTCCATTATCAGTCAACTAAGCATTGGACATAATCCCATCTTTATAGAACATGAATGAGCTCTGAAATGGAAAAAGGCTGTAAAATGGTGAAATGGTGGAGCCGAAGCCACAAACAGGCCTGGCGATCGTGAGTCCCATGATCTCACTGTCAGGAAGTATCAAGAGCTAAGCGCAGGGCTTCCCTGATGGTCCCGTGGTTAAGAGTCGCCTTGAAATACAGGAACACCGGTTCAGTCCCTGGTCCAGGAAGACCTCACATGCTGCAGACCAACGGAATCTGTGCGCCACGGCTGCCGAAGCCCACGCCCTGGAGCCCATGCTCCGCAGGAAGAGAAGGCACCGCAGTGAGATGCCCACACGGCTCGACCCGAGAGGAAGCCCTGCTCGCCGCAGCTAGAGAAGGCCTGCACTGTACCCAGTGCAGCCACAGGCGACAAAAATAAAACAAACACACAAAACTGTTCTTTAAAAAGAGCTGAGCGCTGACATGGTGGATGACAAGATGAGGACAGGACGTGTGGGAAGCAGAGGGCTACACGCGTGAGCAGAGACTCCACGGACCATCCTAGGCATAGTCACCCACCACTCTGAGGACCTCCTCCAGAAGAACCTCCTCAGAGCCTTCTATGTAAGCGTCTCTTCATCTCCTCCATTCTGAAGGAAAGCATTTTTATCACACGTGATCCTAGGCCTACATCCGCTTAAGATAAAGCAGAGGAGAGTGCTCCGTGAACTGCTGACACTATTGAAACATATGAACTTATTCTATCCTCAGTGATACTTCGTCCTTAGCAACGCATTTTTTTTTTCCAGTCTGAGGTGCTATTTTAGAAATTCAAACTTATTTAAGGGATTTCAGGTATATATTTTAAGCACTGCTATCTTTTTGTAAAATACTAAGCATTTTACTATAAATGACTCTGTATGAAAAGTGACTTAAAGTGACTTAAAAAAACTATAAATGGCAATGTCTAATGTACACTCCGTGTGGAAGATCGTAAGTTACTTTAGCAATTCTAAGTCCTCAAATAATTTCAAGTATTCTATTTTGTTCTCAGCTTTGTGCTTATACCACTAATTTTACTTTTGGTTTGAGGTGCTATAAAGCAGTACAAGAGGAAAACGAAATCAGCTAAGGGTCCGCTGACAAGTGTTTCAATTAGAGTCTCTTATATGTAACTTACAAAAGACTCCCTTCAGCTGCTTCATCACTGGGAAGGGGTGCAGGCAGCAAGGGAGGTAGAAAGGCAAGTGACTATCCGTGAGTAGGACGTGGTCAAGAGCATCTAAGACTAGGAATGGAAATGCCTCACAGAGATCTGAACTCAAATCAGTCCATCACTCAGTCGATAAATATTCATCAAGTGCTTGCTTGTGTATGTCAAGTCCTGCGGATGCAGCTATACTGAGACAGGCGTAGCCCTTACTGCCATTAGGTTTTCATTCTTCTTTTTTTTTTTTTGGATAGGTTCCATTACTCCATGGCACGTAGGATCTTCTCAAACCAGGGATCGAACCCACGTCTCCTGCATTGGCAGGTGGATTCTTCACTACTGAGCCACCAGGGAGGCCCTACTGGACTTTTATTCTAATGAGAAAACCATTCATTCATGCAGTATATTATGTTACAAGTGATACTGAATAATTACCGGTGCCAGGAACTATTGTGGGTGCTGGGGGTACAGTGATGAACTTGGAACAATAAATGAATAAATAGACAAGACAATGCCAACTGCTGGTGAGGACTATGAATGAAAATTAATCCATAAGAAACCACAGAGCGGGGTGATGAGGGTACAGTGTAGGGGGGTTTGAGGGGGGACAGAGAGGGAGCTTAAATCAGAGAGGGGTGATGAGATGGTCAGATGCCTCCCTGAACACGTCTCTAAGGAGGTCATTCTCGATGTGAGGGACATCAAAATTAATGTTAATTTTACAGAGCACAGAGTGCTCAGTAAATGCTAATATTATGGAACACAAGGTCGCAGGAAGAGGCACACCTAAGTTCAAAGGTGCTGAGGTGAAGCCTCAAGTAAAGGAATGACAGACAGGGAGCCCAGCCTGGCTAAGGCCACTGACTGGACGTGAGGTCACAGAGGAGCCAGGATCGAGGACGTATGGGGAAAGCATCTGGATGTCAGTCTGTTAGTAACACGATGAAAGACTGAAGGTGACCTCGAGGAGTGGGAGGAGGCACGCTGGGAGGGAGGGAACACGCATACATTTACGGCTGATCCATAGCGATGTGTGACAGAAAGCAACACAACACCGCAAAGCAATTATCCCCCGATCAAAAATAAAAATAGAAAAAATAAATAAATAAAAAAATAAATAAAAATAAAAATAGGTAAATAAAGCTACTGCAGGGTTGACGGCAGTAGGTTACCCATCTAATTTATGTTTTAAGATCAAGCCAACTTCGGTGTGGAAGGCAGACTATGGACAGGAGTGGGGTTACTGTGGAATACAAAACAAACAAACAAGAAAAATACACTAGGACATGATCTAACAACAGAGCTCAAGTGAGATATTACAACATCGGCCACGGAGGCGCTGAGAAGCTGTTGATTCCTGCGGAACCAACAGAATTTATCAACGGACTAGATGTAGGAGGTGACAGAAAGACGCGAGTCCATCCTAATAACCTCATCTCAAAAGTTTCCTTCACAATAAATCTTCTGTGAAAAGCCTTTAGCTGGATGTGAAAATCACCCTGGCACTTTTAGAACAATACATTTCCATATAATATAAATGTTATGCAAGACTTCAAATATCTGAACTCTAGAACGCTACTACTTCACCTTTCCTTACGAAGAATGATTCACGGTCACCGTTTTCTCGTGACTCATTCCATGAGCAGACAAGTGTCTCAGTCAGACACGGCTGCAAACTCAGCACAGCTCTCATGAGCCAGACTCTAGTGTCGTGGCTTGAGACAGACAGAGGTGCGAGAGATACAGAGAATTCAGTAGTAGTATTAGATTAAAATAGCTTTAAGAGTTCTGACCTAACCAGACAAGAAAAATATGAGAAGAATATACCATTCCACAAGGAGGAAGAGAGATTAGCTGAGACAGCTCAAGTGCCTCTGATTGGGAGGACTGCAGGGTCGAATGAGATCAAAGAATCACTTAAGAATAGAGACCTGGAATGTTCCAGCTGTTATCCTGATTATACAGATGGTGCAGTTCGTCCTTCAGCGCCTGGGCAAGAAGAGCGTGACACCCACGCCCTCCACCGGGTCTCAGACCTCTGGCTGGTAAGTGACCGACCAACCTTTATACAAGGAGCCTGACTCTTCCTGGGATGGCAACTCTAAATCACTCTGGGTGACAAGAATTCCAAGAATCTTTAGTTTTCAACAGAGACGTAACGATCAAATCAAACCCTAGGTATTAAAATCTCCGATGTTAAGTTCAGGAATGATAGTGTAATCATTACCTGCTTCCCTGGTGATTCAGATGGTAAAGAATCTGCCTGCAATGCAGGAGACCCGGGTCAGTCTCTGGGCCAGGACGATCCCCTGCAGAAGGGAATGGCTACCCACTCCAGTGTGGACAAGGTTCAATATTTAGTTGATAACATGTTTATTATGTTTAAAACACTTTGATATATTAACAGACTATACTTGTAACCTCCGTTTATTTGAATCTATGACTTTAAATTGAAAGGTGGAATCTATGTATCTTCTATATATGGAATCTAAAAGGATGAAACTGATGAATCTGTTTGCAGAGCAGCATTGGAGACACAGATACAGAGAGCAGACTTATGGCCAAGAGTGGGGAGAAGAGGGAGAGGGTGAGACGAATGGACAGAGTAGCATGAATGCATATACACTAACCTATGTAAATGGACAGCCAATGGAAATTTGCCGTATGACTCAGAGAACTCAGACTGAGGCTCTGTAACAACCCGAGGGGTGGGAATGGTGAGAGGGGGAGGCAGATTCAAGGGGGAGAGGACACATGTACACCTATGGTTAAATATAACAGAGATCAAGCCAATACTGTAAACCAATCATCAATCAAATAAAAATAAATATTTTAAAAACAAATAAATTGAAAGGTATAAAAGGGTTTTACTAGATCCTCCCAAGCGCTGGAATTCTTAGGATGGACTTAAAAAACTTGTATTAGGTTCACAAGAAAAGTTCAAGTACTTGGAGAAGTTCTGGTTGTTAGATCAAGGTCCTTGAACACTTAAGAAGAACCAAATACATTAAATTTATAAATGCAGTTTCAAAGTGTTCATGGGAATTTAATTAGCTAGTCCTGTAACTGGGACCAATTAAGGCTGTTTATTAGCACTCCCCTTGATTGTTTTGAACTGTAACCAAGCAGGAAAACATCCTTCCAGCCTCTCCCCTAAGTCCACTCATCCACTAGCAGGAGACAGACTGGCGTTTGCAAGCTTTGCTGGACTCACACTTTAAAGTGAACAACCTTCCCGTGCTCCCAGCCTCCCACTCCCTTAAAGAATGGGGTGTTTATCTTGAATCCTGTGTCTGACTGTTTACAACCCCATGGACTGTAGCCCACCAGGCTCCTCTGTCCATGCGATTCTCCAGGCAAGAATACTGGACAGGATTGCCATGCCCACCTCCACGGGATCTTCCTGACCCAGGAATAGAACCCCAGTCTCCTGGCTTACCATGCCCTCCTCCAGGGGATCTTCCTAACCCAGGGATTGAACCTGGGTCTCCAGGGTTGCCACGCCCTCTTCCAGCAGATCTTCCTGACCCAGGGATAGAACCCCAGTCTCCTGCAGGCGGACTCTTTACCATCTGCGCCACCAGACAAGCCCTTAGTAATCATGAATACATGTTATCATGCATTTGTCAAAACCCATAAACCTGCACAATGCAGAGTGAAGTCTAACATAAGCGGTGGACTTTAGTTAATCACGACTTCATTCATCAACTGCGGCAAAATTTGGGCCTTGGGAGAAGGGTGTACAGGAAATCTCTGCATTTTATGTTCAACTTTTCTGTAGGCCTAACACTATTCTTAAAAAAAAAAAGTATATTCATTTTTTAAAAAGCACACATAAGCAACTTTTTAGAGAAAAAGAGAATTTAAAAATCGTAGCAATTTTAAAAATTAAGCCTCCCTTTCTTTCTTCTTCTCTTTGCCCTCCATAGAAATGGTCAGTAGTGTCAGGGATACTGAACTCATGGAAAAAGAAAATGAGGAAATCAAGGCTTCACTTAAGAATTCAGTGAAATGAGTGGACAATTGTCTAAAGAGTTTAAAGGCTGCTAAATCATAGGATTGAGGAGCTTCCCTCCAAGTTACTAGAGCTTGAACTCAGACATTTTCATACAGTTCACTCCAGCAGCTGGAATTAATTGCCATTCTTGCTCAATTTCTCTGGAAGGAATTCTTCTATGATAGCTATAATTGCAAAAGCAGTTTCTTAAAATTTCTATCTAGATAACTGATCAGGTCTTTAATTTAAAAAGATGAAACTGCTAGGAGTTTTGACTAACAGATGCATACCTACCACACTCTGTGGTCATTCTGATGTGAATTTACCCTTAAAGAGTCCTTTCCAAAACATGAGTAATTAAATTTTTAAACAATGATGAATAAATTTATGATACAGAAATCTAGTCAAATAGAATTAGTCTTATTAGCAAAATAATTCATGAAAAATAATTCACACATTTTCCATGTTAAAGTTCATACTATGTGAAAAATTCCATAAAGACTGTATTTGCTATAAACTGCATATAGAGTTATTAAAGGGCTTCCTCAGTGTTTCAGTGGTAAAGAATTCGCCTGTAATGCAGGAGACCCAGGAGACACTGGTTTAATCCCTGGGTTAGGAAGATTCCCCTGGAGGAGGGTATGACAACCCACTCCAATATTCTTGCCTGGAGAATTCTATGGACAGAGGAGCCTGGAGGGCTACAGTCCATAGGGTCGCAGAGATGGACACCACTAAAGTGATAGCACATACACACACAAAGCTATTTTTTAACAAAAGTCATCCCCCAATTTTTTGATCCAAAAATAATCCCTTCCAACTTCCCAACTTTTAAACATGTGTCCATTACTTATACCACAGCAACAAAGAAAAGCATGGGCAACCAATACAAAAATACAAAGGAAGTGTTTTCTAGCTCTGAAGAATTCCCTCTAAGAGTATTTGAATTTTATTTTTAGAAAGAATTATATGGCCTTATTGGTTTCCATAAGGCATTTTACTTAAAAAGGATGATTTGCAAATGACTAAAATGTTGCTATTATCTTTCATTTACACAAAAATTTCCCTGGAAGGCCCTAGGGATCCTTTACAAATCTCAAATGCTAAATTGGGGGCATCCTCCATTAAATTGGCAAGTTCCGACCCCAGTGGGATGCTCACTTACATATAAACACAGGCTCATATGGCCCCATTTCAGCCTGTGAGTCAGAGTACAAAGTATAGAAGTACATTCTCTTCCTCCTGGCTACACTGTGAAACTCAAGTTTCTTAATAGCTAAGTACTACAAGTTATATACATAATCCCATTCTTTATGAATGGGTCTCAAGTGATTCAGATGTTAATTTGGCCATGAATTGTGAACTGAAGCCAAAATTCAGGAGCATAGACTGTACAACTAAAGGTAACCTTTCACAATTTCCTGAGGAGAATTTAATTGCTTGTTTGAGCCAAGAAGGGCATAAGCTGAAAATCTACCAAAACAACTTAATCAACAAATATTCAAAATATTGCCAGCAAAGGGAAATTCAATCTCTGTGGCCATCTGATGCAAAGCTATTACTATTTTAAATCATTATTATTATGATTGTTATTATAGCATCATCAACATATAATTATTAGCATCACCAATGTGTATTACTTTACACTGTTAACAAAAATAAATTCTTTTGTAGCACTTGACAATTCATAAACCCAAGAATTTGGTTACAGTAGCCCCATTGAACAAAACGGCAAAGGACATCATTTCTCAATCCTCTTTGAAAGTCATGTCTGACTCTTTGTAGCCCCATGCACTGAAGCCCACCAGGCTCCTCTGTCCATGGAATCCTCCAGACAAGAATACTGGAGTGGGTTGCCACTCCTTTCTCCGGGGGATCTACCCAACACAGGGACTGAACCCAGGTCTCCTGCATTGCAGGCAGATTCTTTACCATCTGAGCCACCAGCGAAGCCCATTAACACACTTTAAAGATATTTAAAAGAAATAGATACGCGGTTTTGTTAAGCACCTTATCCAAGACTACAGAAAAGCTATCCAGTGGCAAGGGCTTGAAACCAGTTCTCTCTCCACATCCTTTCCATGGAAACATGCTAACCTTTTTTTATTAGCTACTGTTTCATAGGGATTTCCCTGGTGGTCCAGGGGTTAGGAAGATACCTGCCAATGCAGGGGACAGGGTTTTGATCTCTGGCCTGGGAAGACCCCGCACGCCACAGAGCAACTAAGCCCACACACCACAACTACTGAGCCCGCACTCCAGAGCCCACAAGGCACAACTACCGAGCCCACGGCCGCAACCGCTAAGCTTGTGTGCCGCAAATACGAGGCCCAAGCACCGCAGCTAGAGAAAGCCCGCGCGCAGCAATGAAGACGCCGCACCACTAAAAGCAACAAAGTGAATTACTGACTCCCAGAGTGAAAGGGGAGAGTGGAAAAGTGGGCTTAAAGCTCAACATTCAGAAAACTAAGATCATGGCATCTGGTCCCATCACCTCATGGGAAATAGATGGGGAGACAGTGGAAATAGTGTCAGACTTTATTTTTTGGGCTCCAAAATCACTGCGGATGGTGACTGCAGCCATGAAATTAAAAGATGCTTACTCCTTGGAAGGATAGTTATGACCAACCTAGACAGCATATTAAAAAGCAGAGACATTACTTTGCCAACAAAGATCTGTCTGGTCAAGGCTATGGTTTTCCCAGTGGTCATGTATAGATGTGCGAGTTGGACAGTGAAGAAAGCTGAACGCCGAAGAATTGATGCTTCTGAACTGTGGTGTTGGAGAAGACTCTTGAGAGTCCCTTGGACTGCAAGGAGATCCAATCAGTCCATCCTAAAGGAGATCAGTCCTGGGTGTTCATTGGAAGGACTGATGCTGAAGCTGAAACTCCAGTACTTTGGCCACCTCATGCGAAGAGTTGACTCATTGGAAAAGACCCTGATGCTGGGAGGGATTGGGGGCAGGAGGACTCAGGAGGACTCAGGAGGACTCAGGCTGAGACACTGACCTGAAGCAGACAGGAAGGAGCAACAGAGGCTCCTACAGAGCAAAGAGCGATGCTCAGCGCGGCTGCAGTGCGTCTCGGGGGGCTGGGCTCACAGCCCTCTCCACACCAGCATGCTCATCTCTCAGAGGCTGCTCCACTGTCTGCGGCTTATCACGAGGAGCCCCTGGCTGCAGCAGCCGACGCGCTCGGCTCATGCCTCCTCTCAGTGGGGGTAACTGGCGTAGAGCCAGGCACACGAGGAGGCAGGAAGGTGACAGAGCAAAACTCCTCCCTAGGGGCTCAGTGGAATCTGGGTGGAATCTGTCTCCAGGCAGGAGACCATGGTTCAATCCCTGGGTTGGGAAGATCCCCTGGAGGAGGGCATGGCAACCCACTCTAGGATTCTTGTCTGGAGAACCCCCATGAGAGAGGATCCTGGTGGGATCTAGTCCATGGGGTCGCAAAGAGTCAGACACGGCTGAGTGACTAAGAAACGACAGCCACGGCAAAGCCAACAGAGCCATAGAGAGGCGGAAGCGAGAGCCTGGGAAATGAACCACGGCAGGGGCCTCTCGGTAGGGCTAAGGCTGTTGAAGGGTCTGGTCCTTTGCTTCCGTTTGTGAGCGCTCCGTGGGGTCAGCTACAAATTCACTGCAGCTGAATTTCTCTCCGTTCAACCTGTCTTCTCACTTCCTTGCAGGTGAGAGCACCTTCACGTCCCATTAACCTCCATGTAACCTGGCCTCTGAGTCTGTTTCCAGGGGACCCAGCTGAAGACTGTGCTTCAAGAGGATGAATCGAGCAGCAGAAAATGAAAGAAATCGAAAGGATGGCCCCATGAAGCAGAGGGGCCCGGAGAGGAAACCACTTCACGGACCTTCACGACTTTATATCTGGATAGGAAAACAGCGAGGAAGATGAAAAGGAAGAGGATGCGAGTGGAGCCATGGTGAGGAAAACCCTGCAGTGGAGACAGATTACTTATGAGGGAAGAGGGGAGTCTAATAGAACACGACCCCAGCATTGATAACCCGATGTCTTTCAGTCAAAGAAAATAATGTTATGCCTGAAACACACTGGTCCCAAAGCATCTAAAGCTGTTTGGTTGGGTTGGGTTGAGTTGGAGAGAGTAACAGTACCTTTAATGAGTTATACTAGGTTATCTGAACGTGGTGGCATACACGTCAAGGCCAGAGATGTGGTTTGGGGCATCAGCCCAGAGAGGTGACAGCTGGTACCACAGGGTCATGATCTCCTGTGAGCGACTGAGGAGAGTCAACACTGTGGATTTGCAGGATGCCCCTAAGAAGCCAAAAGAGAAGGTCTCTGCAGAAAAGAAAGGGTTCTTCGAGAGGCCAGCTTTAGCTAATAAAACTACAACAAGCATACCCAGTGAAATGCGAGGGACATACAATTCTTGTGGCAGCAGCAAATAGTGTCAAATAATAAAATGGTATTACGGATGACCAAGAATTTGAAAAGGTCATGAGTTTTTGCTAAGTGGAAGTCACTGGTAACCTTTAAGGGAAAACATTCTAGTTTTTATTTGAAAAATACTATGAAAGACTGATTCCTATGTTTTGAATGACCATGTGTGCTTTCTTAACATTTTGATTTCTGGTTAAATTATTCTTTTACAAAAGTTGTTTGGGGTTGGGGGAGGGGGGAAGCAGGGCATTTTATCCCTTCTCCAGGGAAAGGACAAATGCTCAGCATTAGAAATCCTCCTCTTCCAACTAGGGGAAGGTTAAGATTCCTCAAAAATATGGAAGTTTCTCAAAAGACTGGTTTTCTACATTAATATATGTGCTTTAAATGACCATTTAAAACCTTTAAAAGATGTCTTCTCGCTCTTCTTAAAGGCTACAAATTGCTTAGAGTCATACCAGGAACTCCGGGGGCCCACAGCAATTAAAAGGAAGACAGCTCCTTACATGTTTATGTCTATGAAATTAAAACACACACACACACACACACACACCAGGGAAATGGAAAACATGAATTGCACTTATTAAACATGATATATCTAAAATAGGCTTTTAATTTGCAGAAATGTGTAGATGTGTATATTCATGTGCATATATAACAGAAAGGGTTGTAGCTAGGAAATATTGGCATTGAAGAAACCTTCCTAGATATCCCCTAGGCCATATATGCATAACAAATCATTTCAGTTACTTCCTTATAAACAAAGAAAAGCAAACATTCTCCCTAAGAAAAGTCCACAGGTTTGAAAATCTCAATTCTTGACTGTCATCTCAATTTAGCTTTTGCATTATACTTCATCCCTGAAATATAAAAGGCCATGTACTGCCCTCCAATGACACATAAAGCTTCCACTAACAACTCCATTCAGAGACCAGGGTAATCTATCACCATACTTAAGGATTTGCCTAGATGCTTTATGAAGCCCAAAAGCAAAACATGGGTTTATCAAATCATCGAAATAACATAACCATATATTTCTCTGGTCATATTTTTTGCTCCAAGTACAGCAAAATGTATAATAACAAAGCAGCAAATAAAGAATTGGGGTAATAAATTATATGTATACACACACACACACACACACACACACACACACACACACACACACAAATGGCCATTTGTTCTTTTTAAGTTTTAAGATTGTTCTTTACCCAAACAGTATAGGAGTTTCCTGGTAACCCAGTGGTTTAGAATCCACCTGGCAATGCAGGGTACGTGGGTTTGATCCCTGATCTGGGAAGATTCCACATGCTGTGGGGCAACTAGGCCCATCTGCCACAACTAGTAAGCCTTTGTGCTGCAACTCTAGTCCATGATGCAACCAGCGAGGCCCACATGCCTAAAGCCCATCCTCCAGGGCACGGGAAGCCACAGCAATGAGAAGCCCCAGCACCACAACTGGAGTTAGCTCCCACTCGCTGCAATTAGAGAAAGCCCGCGCCTAGGATGAAGACCTGGCATGGCCAAAAATTAATTAATTAATTAATTAATTTAAAAAATATTATAGGTTGATGGAGTTTTTACTTAAAGAAGGCAGGAACTTCCAGCTAAACACTGCAGTGCTTAACACCAGTAATTTTTCTATCTCATACACAAAATTCAAAGTTGACAATCTTAATGAACCAAGTTTAAGATTGCTAGTTTGCTCAGAATATTTTTATGACTTTACTTTTAATGGTTTATGTAAAGGTTAAATGATAATAGCATAGGCTTGTCGGTCAAGTATTTTCAATAATCTACTACTGAGGTAAAACTCTTCTGGAAATATAAGAAGTATCTGGAAGTCCAGTTTTTCAAGCAGTAGATAAGCTACCAGCAATCCCTAATTCTGAAAACTTTCAAGTATGTGTCTGAAATCAAAATTGTATGGTAAACAGCTGTGTTTTCATGTTTTTCCATTTTCAGTTTGATTTAGCTCCCTGGATGGAGCTAAATCACACTTTTAAAAATATTTTCTTTTGCACTAATTATTCTACTAAGGGCAGTATCAATAAGTTCTGCAATATTAATCACCTTAAAATTAGCAAGATATCTATTATTTGGTTAATCTATGTTCCAACAGTTAATTGGTTATGGGTGAATCCTGCCAGGCAAGTTTCAATTCTGTTCTAACACATTCATGATTCTACTAGAGAAGACGGCATGTATTAGGCTAAGACAGGGAAGTTGGAACAGGAACTGGGGAACTGATCTGTGGCTCTGGGCCAATCAAGTACAAATCACTGAGGGGTTAAGTCTTAATCTCTATGATCCTGCCTCTAGGAAGTGGTACATTCTCATGTTAATAGCTGTGCTACAGAGTCAGATGGACCTGTGTTCAAATTCATCGGGTAGTCAATTCTGTGGGTTTACAATCTGCTGGTTAGAATGGGTAGGCGGTGGGAGTTACTGGTTCCCTACAACACCATCAACCACCTATAATAGTCCAAATGTATTAATATAACAGGACCAGAGGGAAGGACATACTCTGGAGCCAAATCAATCCTGGAAGTCAAAGAGAAAGTAGAAATGTTTAACTGTGGAACCTCCCTGGAGGCCCAGTGGTTACCAATCTACCTGCCAATGCAGGGGACACGAGTTCAGTCCCTGGTTCAGGAAATAAGATCCCACCTGCCATGGGGCCATTAGGCCCGTGGGACATAACTACTGAGCCTGCGCTCTAGAACACATGCGCTGCAATAACAGAGGCCACCTCAACGAGAAGCCCATGCACCACAATTAGAGACACCCTGCACGCAGCAACGAAGACCCAATGCAGCCAAAAATAATTTTAAAAAAAAGGAAATGTTTAACTGTTTCCCACAGGCTCACAATTTTTTAAATACATTTAAAGGCACTTAGAAAGCAATGTAATAGATAACTGTTTATTGAATGCCTATAATGCATTTAGAATATTAAAAATACTACCCAGGTCATCTTCAATAAATAAACCCAACCAATCTGCTGCTCATCATGGATACTTTCTCAAATCTCTGGGGAAAAAACAAAAACTGTCCCTGCAGAAAAATTAATCCTGGTCTTTCAACAAGAAAATTTTACTATCATAAGTAGTTCTGTGAAACCAAGTCATTGTCATTAAAACTGAGCCCTACTGTGGGATCCTGCCTACCCTAGCCCTAAACTTCAGGACAGAAGGAAGAACTATCAGCTCGCAGATGACAGAACCACTGCCAAGTTCATGCTTATTATTTCCTTTAATTCTTTTTCTTGGGCTCTATTCAAATTGTTCACGCTTTTAAAAAGTGCTATTATCAAATCAATTCTTCTGAGTATACTCAGGGACTTGACTGGGATGGCATGTGTCCAAAACATACAAATGTCCTACAGTAAAATTTCCTTGAACTCTCTACTTCTAAACTTTTCCCACAACAAACTGATACATCTTCTCCACATATGGGATTCATTTTCTTTTTAAAGAAGCAAAATCGAAATTATTTGATCGGTCTTCTGAAGGCTTCCACCACATTCCAAAATGTCAGAAGAAAATGAGAAATAGACAAAAATTGAAATGACGTATCTTTTTGGCACTCCCCACCAAGATCAGTTATAATCTGTGGTGAGAGCTGCATTTTCAAGTAGGGATTCACTGCCAAGATCTCTGAGCATCTTCTCTACAATAATGACTCAAACTGACTTTCACTCCAGGCCTAACTGACCTGATCTTGATAGTTATAAACTGTCTACTGAACTCTCCAGGACTCAGCTTGTTCTTTTGCAAAGTGAAGGAACCAGATGACAGACTCACTAAAGATCTTCTCAGCTCTAAAATCCTATGATTAGGTGATTTCTAACTCATATAAATGGCTCTCACCTCAACTTCAGCATATGTAACATCTATTTAACTCCTCTGACTATAAAATGCTGCTACCTCTGGCTTCTGGGGCTCCTCAGGTAGCATTAGTGGTAAAGAACCTGTTTGCCAATGCAGGAGACCTAAGAGACGAGGGTTCAATCCCTGGGTCAGGAAGATTCCCCTGGAGGAGGGCCTGACAACCCACTCAACTATTCTTGCCTGGATAATCCCAGGGACAGAAGAGCCTGGTGGGGTACAGTCCATAGGGTTGCAAAGGGTTGGACACAGCTGAAGCGACTGAGCATGCATGCATGCTTCCAGTTTCTATAAGTGTAGGTTTTGTCAACCTCAAACTCAATTCTTGCCCAGGATGCTCAAATTGTCCTGAGCTCCTTATCAATCTGCCTCAACTGGGCATGTTCTTCCTTTCCCCTTTCTCAGGTTCCATGGCATTCCCTTACAGATCCCTGGGTCTCTTGGTTTTCTCCTCATCAATTATCCCACAAGTCCTGGCCACTTTAATGATCTGGGCTCAACCACGAAACACAAAGTAACAAACACTGGAGAGACAAAACAAATGAAAAAAATAACAGTTTACAAAAAAGCCCTAGAAACAAAATCTTTGCACAGAAAAATACCGAAATTATCTTTTTAGTAGACTATCAACGAACACAAGAACAGGTACAGTTTTCATCAGAGAACATTTAGGAACAACTCACACACACCACTGCCAAGATATTTACTTCCTCAATGGCTGTCAAACTGGTGATGGGATTGAGGTGGAGATGAGAAAGCGATACACCCTACTTTAGATAACTACTCTAAAGGGCATGCTTTTCCTCTCTTCAGTTCAATTTAGTTCAGTTGCTCAGCAGTGTCTGACTCTTTGCAACCCCATTGACTGCTGCATGCCAGGCTTCCCTGTCCACCACCAACTCTTGGAGCTTGCTCAAACTCATGTCCAGGGAGTCACTGATGTCATGCAACCATCTCATCCTCTGTCGTCCCCTTTTCCTCCTGCCTTCAATCTTTCTCAGCATTAGGGTCTTTTCCAATGAGCTGGCTCTTCGCATCAGGTGGCCAAAGTATTGGAGTTTCACCTTCAGCATCAGTCCTTCCAATGAATATTCAGGGTTGATTTCTTTCAGGATGGACTGGTTGGATCTCCTTGCAGTCCAAGGGACTCTCAAGAGTCTTCTGCAACACCACAGTTCAAAAGCATCAATTCTTTGGCACTCAGTTTTCTTTATTTTTCTCTTCATTTCTCCTTATATGAATCCTACCTATCAGCTATGGTCTGAATGTTTGTGCCTTGTCCACTTCCCACAAATTCATATATTGTAACTAATTTCCAAAGGTGATGATAGTAGTAGGTGGGGCCTTTGGGGGGTGATTAGCTCATAAGGGTGTTGTCCTCATGAATGGGATTAACGTTATTTCACTTTTAAAATCATTTTATTTATTTATTTTTGGCTGTGCCGGGCTGCTGTGCCCAGGCTTTCTCTGGCTGTGGCGAGCAGGCATCTCCCTGCGGTGGCTTCTCTGGCTGTGGATGGAGCCCGGGGTCCCGAGTACACAGGCCTCGGCAGTTTCAGCACAAGTAGGTGCAGTAGTTATCCCCAGCTCTGAACACAGGCTTCCAGTCGGAGCGTGTGTGGACTCTTCTCAGATCAGGGATCGAACCCGAGTCTCCCGCACTGGCAGGCTGACTCCCCATCACTGAACCACTAGAGAAGTCCTCTTTTTCTTTTTTGGCCCTACCGTGTGTGCTGGGTGGCATCTTAGTTTCCCAATCGGGGATCAAATCCATCCCCCCTACAGGAGAATCCCAGAGTCTTAACCACCAGACAGCCAGGGAATTAGGATTAATGTTCTTTAAAAAGAGCTGCCCCGGGGCTCTCTAGCCAATTCCAGCACATGAGGACACAAGGAGAAGTCTCTGACCTGGGAGAGGACCTTCACTCTAACATCCTGTCCCTCTGATCTCAGGCTTCCAGCCTCTGGAAATGTGAGCCATACATTTCTGCTGTTGATGAGCTGCTGGTCTCTGGATTTTGTTATAGCAGCCCAAGCCATGATCCTATGATTTAAGCTCAGCCCAAATCTCATCTCGCCCATGGCCAGAGCAGAGATCGCTTTCCCTTTAATCCCAAAACTACTACGGCCATTTTCAGTACTGTTTAAACTCCATTCAAACACTAACTGGATTCTTGATTAGTTTCATTCTGATGGCAGCAGAGAAAGAGGTGGGACATGACTAGTCAATGTCAGCTTCATACCACAGTCCTCAGAATGTAAAGGCCCAGAGGTCATCAGTTAGTTTACAATGGAACACATCATAAAGTACAATGCAGTATGTGCTAAAAGGTACGTGTACAAAGAACAGCAACAGAAGCAGAGCAAGCCAAAGGAGGCAAAAAGGGAAAGAGATTATTTCTGTGAAAGTCGAAAGGGTTTCAAGAAATAGACAGGACTTTAACAAGGTCTTAAATGATGGTTCAAGCAGAGTTGAGCAGGGGTTGGGAGGACTCAGGAAGGGCAAAGGACATTTCTTCCTCTTGAGAGACAGCTTCTTCTCTGACTGCTTCTCCACTCATAAAAGTACAATCTGTCAACTGCCATTTACAGACAGCTTCTCGGCTCCATAACTTATACAATGACTGTTTCACTTCTTAGGGGTTATTTTATCTCACCAAACAAATAGCGTGTTGTGATTAAAGCTATTTGTCAAAAACCGACTGCAACAAAACATGGCTTCAGAAGTTCTTTGGTGCAACCTTAGAGGATGTCCCTCTCCTTCTCCCAAGTGGGCAGAGAAGACCAGTTCAGCTCACAGAGAGTGCTCCTACTTGCCCTCTGCCTTCCCTGAATGAGGAAACCTTCAAAATCGATGATGTCATGTCTTCTATGACTAGAAGACTTCATTTCTTTCTATTTTTTGCTTTTTTAACTTTTTTTAATAGAGGAAAGCTGCTTTACAATGCTGTGCTGGTTTCTGCCATACAATAACTTGAATCAGCCATCACTATACATACATACATAATATATATTGTATAATATATATATAGACAACTCCTCCCTTTGAAGTCTACCCCCCCTCCTTCCATCCTCCCCACCATCTCCCTTCCATCCTCCCCACCTCTCTGGGTCATCACAGAGTACCAAGCTGGGTTCCCTGCGTTACACAGCAGCTCCCCACTAGTCATTTATTTTACACATGATAGTGTATATGCGTCAACGCTGCTTTCTCCATTCATCCTACCCTCTCCTTCCCCCACGGTGTCCACAAGTCCATTCTCTAAGTTGGCCTCTCCATTTCTTCCCAGTAAATAGGCTCATCAGTACTATTCTTCTAGATTCCATATATACGCATTTTTTTTTTTGAAAGATGCTCATTCGTGTCTGACTCTTTGAGACCCCATGCACTGTATAGTCCATGGGATTCTCCAGGCCAGAATACTGGAGTGGGTAGCCTTTCCTTTCTCGAGGGGATCTTCCCACCTCAGGGATTGAACCCAGGTCTACCACATTGCAGGCGGATTCTTTACCAGCTGAGCCACAAGGGAAGCCCAAGAATCCTGGAGTGGGTAGCCTATCCCTTCTCCAGCAGATCCTCCAGACCCAGGAATTGAACTGGGGTCTCCTGCATTGCAGGGGGATTCTTTACCAGCTGAGCTACCGGGGAAGCCCTAGCTGTTTCCTAGTAAACTCTATAACAGAAGATAATTCATTTTCAATGGGCCTCAATTACCTCATCAGTAATATGGAAATACTGATATTTATATTTAACACAAAGTTATTTTGGGAATTAAACAAGAGAGTATTTTTAAAAGGTTCTTAGCATTACAGGCACCCAAAGAAGTCCATGTTTAAAAGAACTATATAACTATTTCTAATTTGAACACATTTATAACTGGCTTTAAATAAATAAATAAAGATTTTTAGCCAGTTATAAATGTGTTCAAATTAGAAGAAAAAAAAAAAAAGAAATGTGTTCAAATTAGAAACAGTTATATAGTTCTCCTAAATGTGTTTTCAATATAAATATATCAGAACTCAATTTATATTTCTAATAAAATGTTTATTTTACGTTTAACTTATGTTTAATAGTTTAACTTATGTTAAACTATGTTTAATATGTTTATTTATACATCCAATAAAATGTATATTTCCAAATATAAGTTGAAAACTATATTTCCAAATAAAATAAGACAAAATATAATATAAAACTTCTTACAAATTTAAGGCAGACGAGAAATAAAATTTTCATTAAAAAAACTTTATCCTTAAAAATTAAAAACATGAAAAAGAAAAGACATGATTTTTATAGTTTTTAAAGTCACATGTCCTAACAGCTTGCAAATTTTTTGTTGATACCAATTGGCAGACACTCATCAAACTGCTCAGACTTACAAAGAATAATAACAATTTTGGCAATTTACGTAAGTTCACTTAGCATCAAAGTCTAGATTCATAGATTTTTATCATCCATTTAAAAAAAATTTTGTCTGTCAATTGTCAAATGCTCTGAAGCAATTCATGTTAATTCTTTCAGTGACAGACATAAAAGGCTATTATCAGAAGGTTTAAAAGAAATATTCTGAGCAGAAGAATGTGTACCACCCTACAGAATGTGCGGATGAGGAATACTGATGGTACAATTATAGATCCTTTTTGTCCAGGAAAAGAGTCATGCTGGTACTAGTATTTTAATCATGATGCATATGGGGGTTTCTCAGGTGACTCAGCGGCGAAGAATCCACCTGCCAATGCAGGAGACCCAGGTTCAATCTCTGGGTCAGGAAGATCCCCTGGAGAAGGAAATGGCAACCCACTCCAGTATTCTCGCCTGGGAAATCCCACGGACAGAGGAGCCTGGTGGGCTACAGTCCATGGGGTCACATAGGAGTTGGACACGACTGAGCGACTAAACAACAACATAAGATGAGACAGTTCAACTCTTCTTCAAAGATGAAGAAACCCAAGACAAAATGTGTTAACGTAACTTGCTCGTGATACACAGGCAGTTGCAAAGCCTTCATCAGGATTCTGCTATATGGAACTTCACCTCTTCATTTCTCAGCACCCTGAAGGACTCTGTATACAATTTTGATCAGTAAGGATTTGGTGTTTAAGCACTCATTCATTCACTCCTGATGCAACATGTACGGAACGGCTATCACGTGTCAGGCTCTGTTCTGGGCACCGGCTAGGGAGACCCAAGCTGAACTCCCTACCTGTCACAAAGTTATTTGTGTGACTTTGGACAGAAAGCTCTCTAGATTCCAGCTTCTTAAAAACTTCTTAACACGAAGACAGTAACATCACCTTCTCTCACAATGCTGAAAGATTAAATGAAATCACTCAGGAAGTGCTGAATAATGTCTCCAATTTACATACAACCGACCTATTACCTAACGTGCAAACCATATAAACAACTGCCATGTGAATGTCAGACCTCACACTTGGCAAGTCAAGACTGAACTTACTATTTTTCCTTTCTGTGACTGCTACATTTATTGTATCCGAAGACATTTCAGCTACTTCGTTTCAAACCTTTCTTGTACCTCCTGATGCTTTATCAGTACAATCAAAACTCATGACAGTATCATACAAGGATTTTAAAATAAAATAGAAAAGCTGGCCTCAGCACAGCTACTTAATTTCTCTAAGCTCCCATCAAAGACAGAATGAGCTTCAAAGCACCTGAACCTGAATTAAAGTCATTAAGCACTCTAGCTCTATGAGATAAAATTCAAAGTCCATCTTTGGACATAAATCTAGGTAAGATTAGGGTTGCTTACAAGTATTTCCACTTTAGGTGGAAATTATGCGTTAACATCTAAATTCCCAGGTAAGCTTATAACTGGCAAGCAGCCACTTGAAAACTACTTTACAATGCACAGTGGTTTCCTCATTTGAAATCTTTCTGCTATTGACATTTTGTGAATGAGGAAATTGACCAAAACAGCAGAAAAGGGGCAAACTCAAGTTAAAGTGTTTCCTCTCAGTTGAACAAGCCAGCACAGAACTCTCATCAATGTAAAAATGAACATAACCCCAGCATCTACCACCTTCCTCCTAACTATTCCAAGTTCTACCTCAGGAAACACAGAGGAGTTATGTGCATGGATTTCCCGAAAGGGAATGAGCAATGGTGATTGCTCTTGCATCCACACATAAACAGCAGAAAAATAAGACTTACAAAAGGCAAGAGTGGAACAAATAACCAAAATTGCCTAGAGTTTAATTATTTTTCTTATACGGTCATTTATCTCCATTAAAAATCACTTGGAAGTCAGATTTTATTAGGAAAATCTTAAAATATTTTATTCAAAGGGAAAATACAATGCCTCACTGTGATCAGTCTCTACATGCCTCTACAATTCTTACACCATTCATCTCCAGAGCATTCAAAACTCTGAGTTTAAGGACTCCTTGGGAAATCAAAGCCACAATGCAGAGGTAGGTGGTGCCTGAGAAATGGCACAAACCAACTCCTGTGTTCTGCGTAACAGGTCTGCGCTTCATGCTTAGTCGCCGAGTCATATCCGACTCCATGCAACCCCATGGACTGCAGCCCACCAGCCTCCTCTGTCCACAAGATTTTTTCCAGACAAGAATACTGAAGTAGGTTGCCATTTCCTCCTTCAGCAGATCTTTCCGGCCCAGGGATTGAACTGGGGTCTCCTGTGTCTCCTGGATTGCAGGCAGATTCCTTACTGCTGAGCCATTGCAGAAGCCCCTTCTGCACAGAGTTACTGAGGCCTAAAGCCATTAGGTGATCTTGTGGATTGAATTGTGCCCCCCAAAATGCTTATGAAGTCTCAACACCCTAGCACCTCAGGTTATGCCAGTATTTGAAATAGAATTTTTTTCAGAGGTAATTAAGTTAAAGTGAGGTCACCAGAGTAGAACCTCATCCAGTATGACTGGTGTCCTTCTAAGTAAAGGACATTTGCACAAAGGTACAGACAGAAGATACCTTGAAGAACAAGCAGAAGACAGCTATCTATTAGCCAAGAAAGACTTGAAACAAGCCCTGCCCTCAGGACCAGGAGGAGGAGCGCCCGGACACCTTGACCTTGGATTCCAGCCTCTGGAACCACGAGACGATACACTGGTGTTGCTTCAGCCACTCAGTCTGTGTTAAGGCAGCCCTAGCAAACTGGCATGGTGATGGAAAACAAAGCCAGGATTCAAACCCAGCTTTGCAGACTCTAACATGAGGCTTTCCGGCTTAGGGCACTGTCCTGCAACTTAACCCTCTGTTTTCACTCAAAGTTCTCTTCCATAAACATCTTACCACTTGTTCAACTTGTAAAAGACCATGTTAATGTACACTGGTTATGTTGAACTCTTGGGAGCTACACTTCCACATCGTCAGAGAGAGATTTTCACATAGATGTCTCATGAACTCAAACCCCAATGTCTAAAATCCCAATCAACTACTCCACAAAGTTAGTATGGACAGTGTTTTAAATCTAAGAAAGTCTAAGTACAAGATTCAAGTCCTTCGACAAGTCGCCTAACCTCTCCAAGCCTTAATTCCACATTAATAATATGAATTGTACCAACAATATTAATTCTATACCTGCCCCTCCCAAAAAATCTTCAAAGGGCTAATGTGAAGGAAGGTTAAATTGGATAAGAGCCCTTTCAAATTGCAAGGTGTTAACAGCAATTCTCCACGCAATCACAAGCTATTTCTCTCTCTGGCACCATTTTTTTTTTCCCAGTCATTCAAACTCAAAACCATTGATATTTCTCTCTCAAATCACCTATAACCAATAATTCATCTAGATCTGACCTTTTTTTCTCTACAACATCATTGTTTGTTACTGCTTTCTAATAAACCTGAGTCCTCCTAATTTCAAATCTTCACTGCTTTGAATGACTGATTTATCCACTTCCAGTTTCCTCCTTCTCTAATCTATATCATATCCTAATACCAGATTTATCCTCCTAATAAACCCAGCTCAAAAGTCTTCAGAGGCCCTCTAAGCCACAGAACAGGTCCCAACTACAATACCCTCATTCTACGACACAACCACAGCTCAAGGCCAGCTTCTAAGCTTATCTCAAGGTATACCATGTGCCCAAAGGCCTTGCCTCATACCCAGCTGGTATGAACAGACAGATCATCAAAAACTTTAATATGACCCTACTTGTTTCTTCTCTTGAGCTTCCCACTGGTGAACCAAACTGTCACAACTGGATCTTCTGATAACACTAGGAACTTCCTCTTACCCTTGAATCTAGGAAGACATCAGCAAGGTTTAGCTGGTTAATTCCAGCACATGCCCCACATGCCAAGGAGCATGCAGGCTGCCCAGAATCACTTCCCTCCTACTTCTCTCTTGGCTCAGCAACTCTCTAGCCCTCTCCTACTTCCTAACATTCAGAGGCTACAATAATTAAAACTCACAGGTCAATGGGAACCCACTGCTCTGTCTCAGCCAGCAGTTTCCAATTCCATCAGACTGAACACAAGTATATTATTCCTGGAATAAATCTCACCTGACAGTGATATATTATCATGTTTACATATTGCTGGATTCAAGAGGAAACACCACATACGCAGAAGGACATGTGAGAATGGAAACAAAGACAGGATCTTAGCTAAAGAGAGGTATGTGGGGGTCATCACAGTATGGTTGCTATTTAACTCATGAAACGAATAAAATCACATGGGAAAGAGTGCTGATTAGAGAAAAGAAGGTCCTTTCCCTGTCTAAAACTCCACAACACTTAAAAAAGAAGACAACACAAGAGAGAGAAATGGTTACCTACTTGGAAAATCTGGTGCTGTAGAAGAGAAGGTTTTAACCACGTACAACCTGATAAAAGGTTGGATAAAATAAGACAGGTGTCTACTGAATGTGACAATAAGGAGTTCTGATGAACCTTACAATATTTCTAGCTAAACAGGAATGAAAGAAACCAAACTGAAGAGAGATGAAAAGGAGAATGAATGGTGAGAAAGTGAAAACAGGAAGTAGACTTCTTTGGAGCTCCCTGGTGGCCTAGTGGTTAGGATACTGGGCTTTCACTGCTGTGGCCCAGGTTCAATCCCTGGTCAGGGAAACAAACCAGACCAGTGACAGACTGCATTTAGTTCATCAATACCTTAATAATACTACTGAAGTAAATCATTATTATTTATCTTATTGTGGATCAGCAGACAAGTACTCATAGACGCTGCAAAGCAAAAATAAACCAAAGTCTTATTTCAAGATTATTTATACTTTTAAAAACAGGCAGTAGAAGTAAAAGTTCTGCAAGTGAACTGAAAAGATCCCACTAATAAAAGGTGATTTATTCCCTTGAAGTAGAAAACTATGCAGGAAGGTATAAAGCAAAACTAGAGCAATTTTATTTTATAAAAAATTATATGTAACAAATAAGGGTTTAAAAGACTTTTTAGGACTTCCCTGGTGGTCTAATGGTTAAGAATCTACCTTGCAATGCAAGGGACGTGGGTCTGATCCCTGGTCCTGGAAGCTCCCACAAGCCATGAGACAACAAAGCCTGTGGGCCACAACTACTGAGCCTGCACATGGCAAATAGAGAACACCTCCTGCTAGCAAAACTAGAGAAAGCTAGCTCACAGCAACAAAGACCAAGTGCAGCCAAAAATAAATATTTTTTTAATCTAAAAATATAAGAATACTTTCTAGAAAAATGACAGTGGAACAAAATATTACAACATAATGTTGATACATAAAGAGCATCTGTAAATCAATAAGAAAAGCCAACAGGAAATAAAGAATAGGAAAAAAGAAATCAAGAAAGATAAAGTACAAAAGACTAATAAGATAGCATAATTCCCCCATTTTTAAGAAGTTTCCTTAAAAGTCATGAGTATAGAGTAATTTTAGATTAATATGTGCCTTAAGAACTCTGCAAACAAAATCAGATATATAAAACCCCTCAGCCAGCTAGTGACAGTCTCACCATCAACACATAGCACTTTTTCCCCCTACAGCTAAATACTCAGCAAGGTAGTTTTTTGTTTAACATGACTTGATGTGATTGTAAGAGGTGCTGATTTTAAATTTCAGTTTACACATTCTAATTAGAAATATAACCATATAATTTAGAAACAGCATATTCAGAGGTGTATAATATTTAAACAGTTATGGGCATCACACAAATACAAAAGCAAGGATAACAAGGGAAAATGCCTACCTTCCCTGATAGCTGTAAAAGGTGTACCTTCCTCTTCCTGCAGCCGGATCACCTTCAGGGCTACCAACTTTCCATTCACCCTGGAGAAACGGAGAAACAGAAGAAGAGAAGGAAATCCGTGAATATGTGTTCTTGTTACAGTTCTAATTGGGCTTCCCAGGTGGCGCTAGTGGTAAAGAACCCACATGCCAATGCAGGCGACGTAACAGACACGGGTTCGATCCCTGGGTTGGCAAGATCCCCTGGAGGAGGGCATGGCAACCCACTCCAGGATTCTTGCCTGGGGAATCCCATGGACAGAGGAGCCTGGCGGGCTACAATCCATAGGGTCGCACAGAGTCAGAAACGACTGAAGGGACTCATTACACACTGTTCTAGTTGTCTTCATTACAATTTGTATTTTATGGATTTGCAGTAAAAATGTCAGTGACTCAATTATGCCACCACAACAAGATTAATTTCAGTAAGGCTGGGAACCCAGTATCATCATCATAAATGTTCACACTTCAAATATTCACATTTTAAATATTCACACTTGCATAGTCCAAGATTTGTGATTCACTCAATGTTCCTTCCAACATGAAACTAGTGCTTAATAAAAAAAAAAAAAACACTGTGTTTGATCAATTATTCAGATTAATTAAAAATTAAGTACTCAGAATAACACTCTCCCTTTGTTTCTCCAATAGCTCCTTTGTTTCTTAGGATCAAATGTCTTTAGGGCTTCCCAGGTGGCTTAGTGGTAAAGAATCTGCCGGCCAAGCTGGAGGCCACAGGTTAGGTCAGGAAGATCCCCTAGAGAAGGAAATGGCAACCCACTCCAGTATTCTTGCCTGGAAAATCCCTTGGACAGAGGAGCCTGGTGGGCTACAGTCCACGGGGTCACAGAGAGTTGGACACGACTGAGTGACTAAACAACAACTTCACCTGTAGTCTTAAGCTGAGGTCATTCAGTCCCCAAAGATGGAAAACTGACACTGTCTTCTTTCTCCTCCCTCTTCTTTCTCTGTCTCTTTCTATCAATACCACCCATTCCTCCCTTTTTTGCCATTTTCTTAAAACTAGAGTCTCCTAAAGTTGTATTTAGTCTGATGATGTTTAATAATGCAGTATACCATCACAATAAAAGTTAAGAATATTTTACTATTACAAAATTACACAAGACCCATACAAAACAGATGGTTCTTCTAGACACATTCTAAATGTGTATCAGCTCTAATTAAAAGTAAGATTACACTAGGCAAGTAACTTTCTATACAATCAATTCTGTTAATAAAATAAAGACTTTTTTAAAAATTTGTATTGGTCTTCCAGTTGAATGTTCTACTTTCTACCTTGACTAGGCTTACCAACATACTTCATACTAATATACTTAAAAAAAATAAGTAAAATAAACCCATATTAAAAATGTAAAAGCTACAAGAAAGCTGTAATGAAAAGTAAATCTCCCTGCCATAGCCAGCTCCCACCCTCTGAGGTCACCACTTAACTCAGGTAACTTAGCTTGATATGTATACTTAACACATACATATACAAATGGTAATGTGCAATACAGGGTACAGTGTATATTATTTTTATCTCTCAATATCTCTCATCTCTCAGTATCTCTTCCTCATAAACTCATAGAAATTGTCTCTTGTTTTTAAAAAACCACAGGGTGTCCCTTTGTCTAAGTGTAGTATGCTTAACTTAATCCCAATCCTCTGCCGCTGCTGCTAAGTCGCTTCAGTTGTGTCCGACACTGGCAACCCCATAGACGGCAGCCCACCAGGCTCCCCTGTCCCTGGGATTCTCCAGGCAAGAACACTAGAGTGGGTTGCCATTTCCTTCTCCAATGCATGAAAGTGAAAAGTGAAAGTGAAGTCACTCAGTCGTGTCCGACTCTTCATGACCCCATGGACTGCAGCCCACCAGGCTCCTCCGTCCATGGGATTTTCCAGGCAAGAGTACCGGAGTGGGGTGCCATTGCCTTCTCCAACCTCAACCCTCTAATGATAGGCATTTAACAAGTTCCCAATTTGGGGCCACTGAAACAATGATATTGTAAGTATTCTTGTACAAAATTTCACCCACGTAAAAAAATATCTATAAGACAAATTTCTAAGAGTAGAAGTGTAAAATCCAAACATAATGTGGGGACTTCCTTGATGGTCCAGTGGTTAAGACTCAGCACTCCCAATGTAGGGACCCCAAGTTCCATCCCTGGTCAGGGAAATAGATCCCACAGGCTGCAACTAAGAACCAGTGAAGCCAAATACATTTTTTTTTTAACGTATATTGCTAAATTCTAACTCAGGAGAACATTAAGAAATTATCCGACACACGGTTGTACCAATTTCTACTACCTATAGCAAACAGGAGGTTGGGTCCCCCCTTTACTGATAGATCCTATGTTATCGACCACTGATTTGGCCAGCTTGACAGATGAAAAGCAGCTTCTCACTATAGTCTGAATTGCAACCAAAAATCTTTAGAGATTATGGAATCAGCAGAGGAGAGCCCATGCGTCCCAGAGAATCCAGTGCCTGAGTCTGAAATAAAGAATCTGAAAGTCTCTTTCTTGTAAACTGCATCCAACTGGTCTATTTTTTATTAAAAAAAAAAAAAAAAAAAAAAATCCTGCCGCAGACACAGAATTTGAAAGGTCAGGGATTTATCACAGCCCAGCCATCCTAATGGCATCCCTCATTGAACTGATTGTTCAAATACATTCCTGGTTACAGTAATCAAAGGACATCTGATTACAAGGCTCCACAATGTGCCGCCTCCTCTGGGTCAGGGGGCTGGTTTATTTCCCCCTGTGTTTCAGCTGGGAGGACAGGCCTGGCACTTTTCTGCTCTGCGACTCTCCTCTCCTGAGTATGTCACCATGATGCTTTTCTAATCCTGATTATGCTCTAGGTACCCAGGTGTAAGTAAAATATTAATATTCATATGGGGTTCAACTGGAGACTGACTGTACCTTGCACTCTCCACTTTGCTCTTTATGGCTGAGGGAGGCCTCCAGCGGGGCTTGAGGCTGGGATGCAGTCAGTATTGACATCTGTACAGATTTTCTCAGCCCAGCTGAGCTCATCACTGGCTCCCTACGGAGGTGGGAACTGAATCCAAGAACTGCTTGGAATTCTCCTTTCATTTACAGATAGTCTCCCATCACCCATAAACACATATACACACACAACCTTCTTCCCACAAAGCTTTTCCACCTCCCTTGAGATCGCTGGCTTATATATACCACAAACTGAATTCTGGAATATAGGGAATTTATACTTTTGGAAGGCTATATGCTTAAAACAGACTCAGACCATGAAGCTATGATTCCCCTGTAATACACTGAAAGGCGATGAGCCTTTAACTGAACCAGCATTGATACTTTAAATGCAACTAAAGAAGGAACACCTTTAAGCAATCTCATAGACTGTGTGCATCATTTTGAGGTGAAAAAAATCTTGAACATATTTACTATGATAAACTGCCTAAAAGAACAAGATCCAGGTTAATGGAATCCTGATTCTGAAGCATAATGCTCCATGAGTTAAACCTCCAATTATCAATTTCTTATACTTATGATAATCATAGGCGTTAAAGACACTGAGATTTTATGTGAAACTAAAAAATTCCTTAAAATTTATACTAGACTATCAGATTTAGGAGCAAAGGAACTTTCTTCTGTTTTCTTAACTGTTACATGCTCAATGCCTAAAACCATCTGACATACAGAATACTCTCAAGATATTTGATTGAATGAATATTAACAATGTCAATATACTAACATTTCTTTCCTTACATTTGCAAGATAATCCAAGAATAAAATATAAAAATTATTGCTTTCAAAAATTTCAGAAATATCACATTTTTAAAAGATTTCAATATCTTCTTTCACATTTAATTTTTTTAACAGTAGATCCTTATTGGTCATCTATTTGGCATGTTCCTGTCAATTGCAAACTCTCAATGTTTGAGTTTAAGTATTTATTTTGGGACTTCTTTGGCGGTCCATCAGTTAAGACTCCACACTTCCACTGCAGGGGCCATGGGTTCGATCCTTGGTTGGGGAACTGAGATCCCACATGCTGGAGAGTTCAGCCAAACAAATAAATAAATATTTTCTTTTTTCAAATTAAAGGTGCAGTCTCCTTCTTTTTGATGATGCATGCAGACATAGAAAATTTTCATTTCCTTAAGGTTTTAGAATTTAAAGAATGCTTTGTTAATTAAACTTTTTCACCCAACAGACCTGTTTCAAACCCCTCACTATCTTTAATAATCTGAGCTCAGACCGCTAATCAGTATCTCCCTCTTTTTCAACTGCTTAATTGGTTTCCTATTAAGAACCATATTGATTATCAAATTGTTCTTTAACCTAAGACTTATTGTGACTCTCTGTTTTCTTCATTTTTCTCCACATGTCTAGACACTCACCAATTACTGAATCCCTCAGCATAAAGTTTAGTAAAAACATTAAGTCACTGGCTCAACTTTCAGAAAAGGTATCATTTGAAAAAATAATTACAAATATTCTAATGTTCAAACTTTGGAGCATATCTAATAATTACTTTGTGTGGTGTAAACTATTTAATTAAATATGCAAAACATATACTTCAAACATTGATTTAAGTTCTTTAGAATAATTACGAAATTCAAATTGAATCAATAAATTAGAGCTGCTTACAGGAAAACATTGAAGATTCCTCTCTAACAAGTCTTATTAATTAAGTCAAAGGCTAATGAATAGAAGGCAATCAAGACTTGATGAGCAATGGAGGCATCAATCCAGGTAAATAACATTGTTAAATGCTTTCCATTGTGTTACCACTACCACAGAACCTTCTGCTGGAGGATTGCCAGGTTCATGTCCAGTTGTTCTAAGCTATACAGGGAGCTGTTTCAGTTTCAGAGACTAGTTACTAGTCTCTAATTCCTCCAAGAACTGCCACTCCCAGCTCGGCCTCCCTGTGAAGCTCGCTGCATGCTCAAGGATGAGTGATTCCAAACTGGTTCTAACCACAAGTCCAAACCTCTGCCAACTTCAGAAATTCTGTCCACAGATATGCGTGCCCATAAGTCTGTAAATAATAAAATTAGCTTGTGTGGGTGAAGCAGGACCGAGAAGTTCTGAATAAGGAGAACGGCCTATTCATTTTTTCATGCATGTGCTACTTTGACATTTCATGAACTCTACAAAGGAAAACTTTCCCACTCAGGATAAATTTTTCCAGCTCAAAAGACGATGCACAAAGAGAATTTCCTAATGGACAATTCTCAAAGGAAAGCCTAAAGGTTTTCTATCAGATTAGTTACCTCAAATTCATAAGATAACTTTGTATAATAAAACAAAATAACAAACATTATCTAGGTCATCTCTGAAAATAGTGTTCATGTGCTAACACCTAGAAGAAATTATGTCTAGAGGATATAAAGGAAATTAAGGTAATACACCTAAAAGAAATTTAATATACTCTGGCAAATTTAATATGTTCTGCCTCTCTCTTCCATTATGCTTCTGTCTCAAGAGAAACTGCTATGGAAAATAATACTGAGTGCACAGAGATACACAGCCTTTGTTTCCTTACTGTGTTGGTTCAAAGCAATAGAAGGAAACGTAGTTACTACTGAGAGAGGGACAATGGCAAGGCTGAGCACCTTGAGGACAATATTTTGAGCTGAACTTACACCTTTTTGGCAAAGTCATTACAAATATTTTACAGGTTTTACCTTCAGTGTTTCTTTTATTTGTTCTCTCTTAAGACACTGGTTGGAATGCTGATGATACTGTATCACATACACACTTCAAAAATTAAAAGCAGCTAAATATTCATGGTCTTGCTGTCTCCACCTAAATTCAATTTTCATTCAGGTATAAAAGAGACACCATCTCAGTACTATTTAACCTTTGATATTCAGAAATATTCTTTAAAAAGTACATTATTTGTTCAAGAAAAGAAAATTTAAAATTTCAAGGTAAGCTGTCAGTAATCACACCTCACCCTAATCTTTATCAAAACAATACAGAAACAACAGGAAGAAGACTAATGTTATTTCTGTTAAATTGATTTCTTTTTTAAAATAAAAAAGATTTATAAAAGAATGGCATAATGGTCATTAAGATGTGATTAACAAAGCAAAAAATCTAATAAATTAATGCAATGAGAAAAAGGGTGCGCTCAACCAACAATTATTATGAGATTGTACATTTGATAAAATATTGATAATGATGCTTCATCAAATGTACAAACTCATAATACTTTGAAACATAAAATTAGAGGAACATATATCGTTCATGGGAGAAAAGAAAACAATTACATTTCTATAACTTACAACGTGCATTTCTCCTAAAATAAAATCATAGTTGGCAGATGCAAACTATGACATTCAGGATGGATGAACAAGGTCCCGCCGTACAGCGCAGGGAACTGTAGTCACTCTCCCAAGATAAACACATCGGAAAAAACATAAGAAAGAATGTACACATGTGTACAGCGTAACTGAGAAATGAGTCACTTTCTGTACAGACAGATCGGCACAACACATAATCAACTATACTTCATTATAAAAATTAATTCAAAAAAACAAAAAGAAGGAAACTCAGTGATCACTCAAAACGAAAAAATTCTTACTGGGTTGACTGTCTGTCACTCCCAGCAACAAAACAGTCCTTTGGTTGAACACAAACCCCCTAAACACCCACATTTTTCAGCCCCTCTTTATGTTCAGCCAAAATTGGCTTCTGCGACTTCTAGCTCTCTCATTCAAGTTCTGAGTCCACGAAGACAGACTAAATGCCCTTCCTCAAGACAGCCCTCCACTTAATGAAGCTTTACTAGCCTTCCTCCTATTCAACAAATACTAACTGAGAGACAGTCTGTGCTGGGGATAAAGAACAAACAACCCAGACATGGTCCCTGCACTTACGGCTCACCGAGGAGATAGATGTAAAACACATATCTACAAAGACAGCTAACCAAAGGGGGGCAGGAGACGCTCGCTTGTCAAAAATGGTACAATGTAAGCGTCACTAAAATAACACCTGTGACTGAAAGGCATTAAATATGTTTAAATCAATAAGTTTACAATGAGATATTATTTACTTATAAATTCTATTTTTTTTAAGATTTTTTTTTTATATGGACCATTTTCAATTTTTTCTTTTTTTTCAATTTATTTTTCCTTGGAGGATAATTGCTTTAAAATGTTGTGTTACTTTCTCAGCTGAATTCACCAAAAATTTAGAGAAGAGCTAACACCTATCTTACTCAAACTCTTCCAGAAAATTGCAGAAGAAGGTAAACTTCCAAACTCATTCTATGAGGCCACCATCACCCTAATTCCAAAACCAGACAAAGATGCCACAAAAAAAGAAAACTACAGGCCAATATCACTGATGAACATAGATGCAAAAATCCTTAACAAAATTCTAGCAAACAGAATCCAACAACATATTAAAAAAATCATACACCATAACCAAGTGGGCTTTATCCCAGGAATGCAAGGATTCTTTAATATCCGCAAATCAATCAATCTAATACACCACATTAACAAATTGAAAGATAAAAACCATATGATTATCTCAATAGATGCAGAGAAAGCCTTTGACAAAATTCAACACTCATTTATGATTAAAACTCTCCAGAAAGCAGGAATAGAAGGAACATACCTCAACATAATAAAAGCTATATATGACAAACCCACAGCAAGCATCACCCTCAATGGTGAAAAATTGAAAGCATTTCCCCTGAAATCAGGAACAAGACAAGGGTGCCCACTCTCACCACTACTATTCAACATAGTGTTGGAAGTTTTGGCCACAGCAATCAGAGCAGAAAAAGAAGTAAAAGGAATCCAGATAGGAAAAGAAGAAGTGAAACTCTCACTGTTTGCAGATGACATGATCCTCTACATAGAAAACCCTAAAGACTCTACCAGAAAATTACTAGAGCTAATCAATGAATATAGTAAAGTTGCAGGATATAAAATTAACACACAGAAATCCCTTGCATTCCTATACACTAACAATGAGAAAATAGAAAGAGAAATTAAGGAAACAATACCATTCACCATTGCAACAAAAAGAATAAAATACTTAGGAGTATATCTACCTAAAGAAACAAAAGACCTATACATAGAAAACTATAAAACACTGATGAAAGAAATCAAAGAGGACACAAACAGATGGAGAAACATACCGTGTTCATGGATTGGAAGAATCAATATTGTCAAAATGGCTATTCTACCCAAAGCAATCTATAGATTCAATGCAATCCCTGTCAAGCTACCAACGGTATTTTTCACGGAACTAGAACAAATAATTTCACAATTTGTATGGAAATACAAAAAACCTCGAATAGCCAAATCTTGAGAAAGAAGAATGGAACTGGAGGAATCAACCTGCCTGACTTCAGACTCTACTACAAAGCCACAGTCATCAAGACAGTATGGTACTGGCACAAAGACAGAAATACAGATCAATGGAACAGAATAGAAAGCCCAGAGATAAATCCATGGACCTATGGACACCTTATCTTTGACAAAGGAGGCAAGGATATACAATGGAAAAAAGACAACCTCTTTAACAAGTGGTGCTGGGAAAACTGGTCAACCACTTGTAAAAGAATGAAACTAGAACACTTTCTAACACCATACACAAAAATAAACTCAAAATGGATTAAAGATCTAAATGTAAGACCAGAAACTATAAAACTCCTAGAGGAGAACATAGGCAAAACACTCTCCAACATAAATCACAGCAAGATCTTCTATGACCCACCTCCCAGAATATTGGAAATAAAAGCAAAACTAAACAAATGGGACCTAGTGAAACTTAAAAGCTTTTGCACAACAAAGGAAACTATAAGTAAGGTGAAAAGACAGCCCTCAGATTGGGAGAAAATAATAGCAAATGAAGAAACAGACAAAGGATTAATCTCAAAAATATACAAGCAACTCCTGCAGCTCAATTCCAGAAAAATAAATGACCCAGTCAAAAAATGGGCCAAAGAACTAAACAGACATTTCTCCAAAGAAGACATACAGATGGCTAACAAACACATGAAAAGATGCTCAACATCACTCATTATTAGAGAAATGCAAATCAAAACCACAATGAGGTACCATTACACACCAGTCAGGATGGCTGCTATCCAAAAGTCTACAAGCAATAAATGCTGGAGAGGGTGTGGAGAAAAGGGAACCCTCTTACACTGTTGGTGGGAATGCAAACTAGTACAGCCACTATGGAAAACAGTGTGGAGATTTCTTAAAAATCTGGAAATAGAACTGCCATATGACCCAGCAATCCCACTGCTGGGCATACACACTGAGGAAACCAGATCTGAAAGAGACACGTGCACCCCAATGTTCATCGCAGCACTGTTAATAATAGCCAGGACATGGAAGCAACCTAGATGCCCATCAGCAGATGAATGGATAAGGAAGCTGTGGTACATATACACCATGGAATATTACTCAGCCATTAAAAAGAATTCATTTGAACCAGTCCTAATGAGATGGATGAAACTGGAGCCCATTATACAGAGTGAAGTAAGCCAGAAAGACAAAGACCAATACAGTATACTAATGCATATATATGGAATTTAGAAAGATGGTAACGACAACCCTATATGCAAAACAGAAAAAGAGACACAGAAGTACAGAACAGACTTTTGAACTCTGTGGGAGAAGGTGAGGGTGGGATGTTTCGAAAGAACAGCATGTATATTATCTATGGTGAAACAGATCACCAGCCCAGGTGGGATGCATGAGACAAGTGTTCGGGCCTGGTGCACTGGGAAGACCCAGAGGAATCGGGTGGAGAGGGAGGTGGGAGGGGGGATCGGGATAGGGAATACGTATAACTCTATGGCTGATTCATATCAATGTATGACAAAACCCACTGAAATGTTGTGAAGTAATTAGCCTCCAACTAATAAATAAATAAATAAAAATAAAAAAGAGAGAAAAAAGAAAAATAAAATGTGTTACTTTCTGCCATACAACAAGGTAATCAGCCATAAGTATACATATATCCCCCCTCTTGAACCTCCTTCCCGACCCCATCCCCAACCCCCCGAACCCACTGCTATAGATCATCACAGAGCACTGGGCTGAGCTCACTGTGCTATATGGCAGCTTCTGATGTGGACCATTTTTAAAGTCTTTATTGAATTTGTTACACTGTTGCTTCTGCTGTTTATGTTCCAGTTTTTTGGCCATGAGGAAATGTGGGGTCTCAGCTCCCCAACCAGGAATCAAACCTGCGCTCCCTACATCAGAAGGTGAGGTCTTAACCACTAGACCACCTGGGCAGTCCCCTCTGATGAGACTTTAAAAGAAACTCATGAGTTGCATTTGGAGTATGTGAAGACTCTTGAGAGTCCCTTGGACTGCAAGGAGATCCAACCAGTGCATCCTAAAGGAGATCAGTCCTGGGTGTTCATTGGAAGGACTGATGCTGAAGCTGAAACTCCAATACTTTGGCCACCTCATGCGAAGAGTTGACTCATTGGAAAAGACCCTGATGCTGGGAGGGATTGGGGGCAGGAAGGGGACGACAGAGGATGAGATGGCTGGATGGTATCACTGACTCGATGGGCATGAGTTTGAGTAAACTCCGGGAGCTGGTGATGGACAGGGAGGCCTGGTGTGCTGCGATTCATGGGGTCGCAAAGAGTCAGACACGACTGAGCGACTGAACTGAACTGAACTGAACTGATGGATCCCACTCATTAGTTTAAAAACTGTTAAAAGCAAATATGTCAAGCATTTACTTCCCTTTTCATATACCTTCCTATATACTACTTGTTGTCATTGTTTAGTTGCTAAACTGCTTTGACTTTGCGACTCTGTGGACTGACTGAAGCGTGGCATACACCCTATACCTCAATGTGATCAGACAGTTGATACGTGAAATTTCTCTGTAGAGATGCATTGTGTGAAAAATGAAGGGGGAATGACAAAATTTGAATATCACCATTAACAGCTGCTGAGATCACAAAAAAAGGCTACCAGATATTACGTGCCTCCTGATGGGAGCACTCCTGCACCTCAATGGAATCAATTCAATCTGAATGTGACCAAGTATAATCTAATTCCTTATTTTAAGGAGACAAAGGAACACCTTATTAATAAATAACACCATTTCTTAATGGGATACAGTGAGAAAAATCTAGACTATAAGAAACTATAGGGAAAGGAACCTGTTTCTTCAACAAATAAATTTCAAGAAAAAAAAGGTGGGGGAAAGCCCACAACTTAAAAGAGAGAGATATAAACTAACTGCAATGAACTGCAATGTTATCTTGATTCCAACAAAGCTAATTTTAACACTGACTATATATTTGATGATTTAAAAGTTGCTAAAATTTTTACATTTGATAACGGTATTGTGATTAGGTGCTTATTTTAAAACAGAGTTCTTATCTTTCAAAGAAAAAATATACAATGATGTTTGGGGTTTGTTTCAAAATAATTGGGAGGAATGAAGACAGATGAAACACATAGGCTGTCAAGGATGGCATCATGGGAGTTATGAAAACTCTGGTCTCTTCTAATTTTCCATAATAAGTTCTTTAAAAATTAAAAAACACACCCAATACAAATTGAGATAAATGCCATGAAGGAAATCACAGCATGCCATAAAAAAGATAAAGAACCTATTTTAACACAAATACAAATGAACTTACGTGCAGAATAGGCTAACAGAAAACAAACTTATGGTTCCAAAAGGAGAAAGTAGGGGAGGGATAAATTAGGAATTGGGATTAACAGATAGAAACTGCTATACATAAAATAGATAAGCAATAAGGACCTATTGTACAGCACAGAGAAATATATTTAATATCTTCTAATAATCTAAAATGGAAAAAAAAATCTTAAAAAGGATATATACATATGTATACATATGTATCAATATGTATATCTGAATCACTTTGTACACCTTAAACATTATAAATCAACTGTACCTCAGTTTTTCTTTAAAAAAATAACCTACTTCAGACAGTTAGAGAAGGATTTTCTGAAAGTGTGGCATTTAAGCTGAAACAAGAAATGTAGAAGAGTAAGTGAAGAATATTCCAGGCAGATGGAACAAGCTGTACAAAAGCCCAGAGGCAGAGAACACAATGTATTAAACACAATGTATAAAAATATAAGAAAGAGTGGCTGAGGGTTCTTGTCACTGGTGGGTAGGGTGCGTGGATGGGGGAACGTGGAGAGGGCAGGAGAGCTAAATCACAGAGGTCCTTAAGGGCCACAGAAAGGCCTGATTAAAAAAAAAAAACCACTGCTGGGGAATCTTAGGAAAAGAGACAACAAGATTAAATTGTGTGTCCACAGCTCCCTCACTCTGGTGTGGAGAACAGACTGAAGAAACACAACAGTGGGAGCAGCGAGAAGGGAGGTTGGGCATCGACTGCAGTGGCCCAGGGAAAAGACGCCCGCCACCAAGGACCAGAGCATCGGCAAGAGCAATGGGAAAAAGGAAAACACTATTCTGAAGACAGAACCAACAGGCTGTAAGCACAAATGGGATTGGGTGTAGGGCAAGCGGTGAAGGATGATTCCACATATCCTGACTGCAATGTCTGAGTGGACAGAAGTATATGTACTGAGTCAAGGGAAACTAAAGAAGAGATTTAGACAGAGATCCAAGAGTGTATTTGGGAGGAAAGTAGTCTAGAAGTGTCCAAGTGCAGACACAAGGGAAACACTGGTATTTATGAGTCTGGATCTCAGTACAAAAATCTAAGCTAGACATAAAAATGTGTGAATCATTGGAGGAGTTCAAGGGAAGCAACAATCTCAAGACAGCCAGTTTTCTGTTAAAGGAGGAATAAGGAAAACACTAAGAAAAAAGGGAGAGTCAGAGAATGGTATTCTAGATCTAGATGACAGGTAAAGAGTCTGAAGGACGAGGGGAGGGACAGAGTAGGAGACAGAATAAGAAATACAGGCATGAGGTCAGAGCCGATAGCAAGGGAGCTGTATTCCACCGACTGTGCTGTGGTAACAGATGAATATAGAGACAGACAGACAGACAGATAACCAAGTGGCAGACAGAAAACTGGGAAGTTACATACCACAGGTAGTGCTGAATATTCATTGGAAGGACTGATGCTGAAGCTGAAATTCCAATACTTTGGCCACCTGATGCAAAGAGCTGACTCACTGGAAAAGACCCTGATGCTGGGAAAGATTGAAGGCGGGAGAAGGGGACGACAGAGGATGAGATGGGTGGATGGCACCACCATGAGTTTGGACATGAGTTTGAGCAAGCTCCGGGAGTTGGCGATGGACAGGGAGGCCTGGCGTGCTGCAGTCCATGGGGTCACAGAGTCAGACACGACTGAGCAATGGACTGACTGAGGCGGGAGTGAGCGGTGGTATTGAAGCAGAGCAGAACCCTGTGGTCCTTGTGCCCCACGTCCTCCGTCTGCCTTTTGTCTACAGAAAAACTTCAGCCAAAGGATAAATTTATAGTCAGAGAAGTGAGAACATGCAGAAACAAAGGAAAATAGTCAAAGGAGACCAAATAATAACAATATACTCAGTAAAGTCAAGGACCTTTGGTTCCTTCTCAAGGGCCATAGCTTGTCAAGGGCTTTAGTAGGAACTGAGCCATATCCTGTGAGCTGTCTTATAGATGCTGAAACCTCCACCAGGCTGAAAAAGTTAATTACATGAGGACCAGACTCTACCCATGACACACGCTGTCACAATTTTGTGAATTGGCCTCAAAGAAAACAGAAACAAACTGACCCTGGCACTGAACCTAAAACAACCAAAAGGACACTGGCCAGACCCCGATGACCAATTTGCAGACGACTGTCAAAGCTGCCAGCGCTGTTTCTGCATGGAGCCCCCTCCCCTGTCTATAAAAGCTCTGTGCACTGTCAGCAGGCTGTGGGAGTGGGGGGACAGTCGGCCTTTGGACCGGTTGCAGGCATCCAAAATAAAGCAAAATTCCTTTCCACCAACCTGGCCTCTTCACTGGCTTTTGAGTGGTGAGCAGCCAGATCCCACACTTGCCGTGTGAGGCAGAGGCAAGTCCATCCTGATGGCCTCTTGGAAGCAGGTGGAGAAGGGCTGCTGGCTTGGCTGTTACTCAGCGAAGCCATCCCTGCGTGTGTGAGGCAAGGCCTGGAGTGGGCTAGGGACAGTCCAGCAGCTGCTCAAGAGGCCAAAGTACAGGATCTCACCTCTGGCTACATTTTAAAACCCTTTTGTCATTGTTTAGTTGCTCAGTCGTGTCCGACTCTTTGCAACCCCACTGATTGCAGCACACCAGGGTTCCCTGTCCTTCACCATCTCCCAGATTCCGCTCAAACTCATGTCCATTGCGTCAGTGATGCCATCCAACCATCTCATCCTTCGTTGCTCCCTTCTCCTCCTGCCTTCAATCCTTCCCAGCATCAGGGTCTTTTCCAGTGAGTTGCCTCTGTGCATCAGGTGGCCAAAGTACTGGAGCTTCAGCTCCAGCATCAGTCCTTCAAATAAATATTCAGGATTGATTTCCACAATGCCTGGCCCCATCCTTGATTTAACTGGTGTGGGGTGGGCTTCTAGCATCCATATCTGTTGAAACATCCTTGCTGCTTCTGTTCAGTCGCTAAGTCATGTCCGAATCTTTGAGACCCCACGGACTGTAGCCTGCCAGGCTCCTCTGTCCATGGGGATTCTCCAGGCAAAAATACTGGAGTGGGTTGCCATGCCCTTCTCCAGGGGATCTTCCCAACCCAAGGATTGAACCTGGGTCTCCTGCACTGCAGGCAGACTCTTAACTATTTGAGCCCCCAGGGAAGCCCCTTCAGGGATTTGATATATCCCTAATAATATTCCAACTTGTCAGCAGCAACCAACTGCTCACACCTTTCACGTCTGCTCTAAATTCAATCTTGTTTTTGACAAGCCATGGCCACCCATTGCTCTGTGTGTCCTCATCTGAAGTAGAGTGGAAACACCCAACAGGATGTGGCCCAGAGCAGTATTTAAAAAAAAAAAAAAATATATATATATATATATATACATACACATATATGTGTGTGTGTGTGTTATACATACTTGGTTGTGCCAAGACTTAGCTGTGGCATGTGACATCTTTTAGTTCTAGCCATGCAAACCCTTAGTTGTGGCACATGGGATCTAGCTCCCTGACCAGGGAAGGAACCCAGCCCCCTGCAGTGGGCGTGTGGAGTCTTAGCCACTGGAAGCTACCAAAGAAGTTCCCAGGGCAGAGCTCTTTGACACCACACTCCTGACACCCACCCCATCCCCTCTGGGGGGACCTGGCTTCACAGACTCTCTCCTCTTTCTTTCTCTCTCTCCACTTCCTCCTTCCCTTTTCACTTTCAGACTCTCTAACCCAGCCCTTCCTCTCCGTGGCCACTCTGTCCCAAACCACTACACTGACTTTCTATCTCTACCACTGGACTGTTTTGGAAAATCTGCATCTAGCACACAGTGTTCAGCGGTGAACGAGTCAACCTTTTACCTTATAAAAGAAGTACTTGAAATCTTACCACTCTTACCAGCCTGTTTTAAATCTATCACCAGAAACAGCAGATCACTCAACTGTCTGTAGCTCTCTAACCTAACAGAACATAATCAGAACATTTACCCATGTTGGAAAAACAAGCAGATACCCAGCATTTACAGTGTTCCAGTCCACTAGCTTAACAATCTCCTCAAAAAGAGGAATTAAAGTTATGTAGGTATGACATAATCTTTTATGAACTCCTAGAACACTATTATTCTATTTTGACTTACTCAGAAATCATCTTAGTGGATCATCTGTCCTAAAATTTTCAGCTGGAGGAGGGGGAATGAAAAAAGGCATACAAGGGTAAGGTGAACCATTTCCACCTTCTTTGTGAACATCTGGACAGCTCAAGGCTGCTACTGTCTCCCCAATTTTCCACAGATCTTCAAAGATGACTAGCAATGATGGGACAATCTCAACTCCCAATATCTTTAAAAGTCTGTGACACAGACATCTCAGATCATAAATCAGAATCCCTCAGAGAACCATAGCACAATCAGACTTTCCGAGACATCTGATAATTTAATTCACTCCTATGTTTGCTTTGCACTTTGGGGCTTAAAATGAACTCTCCTCAGTATTGTGATGTCAGCAAAACACAGAGTGAGTAATTACACTTATTTCTACCCCAATAGCATCTTTTGTATGTAAACGTCAAACCTGAGCTTTTCCTGAATTATTAATACTTCCTCTCCTTCCCTCATTGAGCTGGACTGTATTGTGGTTATCTTGATGTTTGCTGGCTTTTGAGAGATTTTTATCACCCGTGTTGATACATTAATGTTCCAGAGTTTTAGGGCAAACGACTATACACATTTCAGTATTCTTCTGGAATACCTCCAATTGCAAGGAACCATTCTGGGGTGAGTAAAAAGTTACCTGCATATAGTACTTGAGGAGATTACCAGCCAAATAATAAATAAGACAGTATCAAGCAACTTAAATGCATAATAAACAAAGGTAAGTTCTTTGTCAAGAAAAAGTAAAGCAAATTTATCAAAGACAAGGAATGAAAGAATTAACTTATCAAGAAAAGGCAAGAAGCTTGGAAACATGCCCAGGACACCCATAGATGTAAAGGTAGTTGGTTACACTACTCCTGAAGTTATTGGAGAACTGTTTATTTGATGAGATGGGCGGGTTTCATAAGACGTAAGTAAACGTAATTTATTATGAGGAGTTTTGAGACTGATTTTTCACACAAAGTGAGACTTGAAGCTAACTGCATTAATTAGTCTGTAAGTTTTCATCTTTAACATACTGCAGTTCACATCCCTAAACATACATCTATATGCACACATATAGATGAAAACTAAGAATTAGAGCATAATGGGAAGATAAAGGAACAAAAAGAAGCAGCAGGAGGGTTTTTCTGCTTTGTTTTTCTCTAGCCCCACTTTCAAGAACACTTGTCTTAGGAAACATATTACTGAGGTCTTTGGAAAGGTTGCATTTTACATTTCTAGAGAAATCACATTTTCTTGTTCTGAGGTCAAGTTGCCACTTCAAAATGATTTTTATCTTCAGTAGCTATTTTTTTCCCCACATAAAATGCTCCCAAAAAAGCAGAAAAGAAATGGATATATTTCTTGATGATATTATCATTTTTACCTATCTTGGATTACTTACTATTTCCTGGATAATTCTTACATGGCATATCTTATATTTTTGAACAAACTCAGGGAGATAGCAAAGGACAGGGAAGCCTGGCACGCTGCAGTTCATGGGGCTGCAAAAGAGTTGGACATGACTTAGGAACTGAACAATAACAATATCTTACACTATTAATATATCTAAAAATAAAAATAATTCAAAATTTTTAAAAAGTCTAACTACAGCATCAGAATGACAATGAGTCATTCATTACATGAGCTGGGATTAAAGAAAAGAGGATGAAGTCTGATGCTCTTATAGCATTTCAAGCTTCCTAGCTCAAAGGCATGTTTAAAACATGATACTCCCATTTCTCGAGGAGAGTCATAAATGTTCCCCCTCCTCTAGGAAAGACACACATGTTCAGCATCCTAAGAGAGAGGTCAAGCTTCCACTCTCAGGAAAAAAGCATCTCCAAAGAAGTTAAATGAGATGTACCAAAAAGCCCATCACCGATTCACTAAGAGACTCTGAGGAGTCCCCAAATACTCACTGCCAAGTAATGGTAACCACAGAGATCTTGTATTTTCCATTCAAACACAGCCTTACAAAATTAAGTGAAGTTTGGAACAGCAGGATTAAACAATTAAAGCAGCCCGGGAGAGTCATTAAAGCAGGGGTATTCAGAGTTCAGACTATTCTCAACCCATTCTCCCATTCTAATAAAGACATCTAATAAAGACGTGTGTGTGTGTGCACACACACACACACACACTCCCCACACCTCCAGCTTATGTTACAAACAGGACAGCACGCTCATGTTTTCTTTTTTTGGTTTGGCTGTGACAGACCATGAAGAATCAACAAAGAAAATTATTATAAATACACTGCAACTTGGTTAAAGGACTAGAAGACATATCAAGTCAAAGAGATTATGAGTGATTTTAATTTGCTCCAATGAAAATGTCTTACTTTCATAATTATAGAAAATCTGTCATTGTTAAATAACTTTTAAATGAAAATTTACAAAAATATCAAGCAAAGACAAATGTATCTAGTTTGACTTGTCTTTATGACAAAAATGATGGGAGAAAAATGCTATAGTGTCACAAATTATCTAAATCTAAAAGACTGCACTCCTAGAAATAAAAGTGACACTCACCTGGATTGGTTTATAGGCAAGTAGAGTCTCAAAGTAAAAAAATGATTCTCCTAACTATAATGTTGAAAATAACCAATCTACACATGTTGAAGATGAGGGTTTATATTGATTCACATGTTGGGAAAGAACTGATTACATTAAATATTAGTCACTCAATCATGTCCGACTCTTTGCTACCCCATGGACTGTACCCCCCCAGGTTCCTCTGTCCATGAGATTCTTCAGGCAAGAAGACTGGAGTGGGTAGCCATTCCCTTTTCCAGGGGATTTTTCCAACCCAGGGGTTTAACCTGGGTCTCCTGCATTGCAGGCAGATTCTTTAACATCTGAGCCACCACGGAAGCTGATTACACAAAGAAAGAGCTTTATAAAAATTATACATAATTGATATGATAAGACCTATGCTAATCTTACTTCCAAATCCTATCAACAGAGTATAAATCAGTCAGCCTGATTTGGAATAAAATGACTTTTTATACCTCCAGCAAGTTTAAAATCAAGATAGTGGTCTTTAACTTAAAAATAGCATTCGTGTTAAATACTCTTATTGTTAAGGTACCTACAGTACCCTAACTGTGGCAGGCCTGGAACAAGGAATTTATTTACACTAATTTGGTCACTATAGCACCTTTGTGTGGTAGGCAGTATTGCTATCTCCATGTTTATAAAGAAACTGAGGCACACAGTTAGAAGCAGTAGGTCCACAAATTGGACCTAGGAGACTAGACGTCAAGGCCCATATTCATAAATTCTCTGTGGAGCAGCAATAACTAAAGTGTGAACTACAGAAGAAAGGTGTGTGGCCCACACCCTCATATTCTCCCCTCAACAGAGGCACTCTGCTCACACCAAACATGTATACTACTTGCTCTCAAAGCAAAGTCATTATTTTCTGTTTTCTAATGCTTTGCAAACATTATCAAAATAAATCAATGTATTTTAGAATGGCATTAGTAATTCTTACCCTAATTAACATGCTTATCAGAGAATAGTTGGAAAATACAGGAAAAAAATTCACATCAACAATAGTCCCAGTATTCAGTGATAAATTCTTCAACAAAAGTATCTTCTAAACTTCTTTTTTCCCTATTGTAGATTTTTATAAATGGTGTCCTACCATATTTGGTCGTCTACTTTTTTGCTGTAGTTTAAAAATCATTATTTCACTGGATGGGCTGCAGTAAGAACCCAGGAAGCCTCAAGGTTGAACAAGCCCACATTTTCCTTTTAAGGTAAATGGTCCCAGGACCTCTTCAGTTCATGAACTCTCTTGGCTCCTGTACTGTGATTTACAGATGAAAGAAACCCTGCTACCAAGCAACAGAGGCCTGAATGAGGAGAGTTTATGGGTCCAACACCAACATGGGGCAGAATCTACGGGGCACAGTTGTTCTGAGTCAGCCTGACTGGAATCCAGTCTTCCGGGTGCTCCAAACCAGTGACAGAAACGAATCACTTAAGTCATTTCCAGGAAAGACATTCTAGCATATTTAACTCCATGAAGCCAGATACATTATCTTAGAAGAATGGAGACCCACGATAATCAAATGTGTACTTGAAGAAAGAACTTCTTAAGTCCTGACTACAAATCTCTCCTTACAAGAGCCATATGTCTAAGTCTCTTCTCATATTTAAAGAGCCTGATGACAGCATTGCTAAACATGTCCCCCAAACATTACATACTTTTTAAAATATTTTATTTATTTGGTCGCATCAGGTCTTACTTGTGGCATGCGAGATCTTTTCTTCGTGGCATGTGGCATCTGGTTCCCCGACCAGGGATCGAACCAGACCCCCTACACTGAGAGCATGGAGTTTTAGCCACTGAACCACCAGGAAAGTCCCACCTAGTTAATCTTTATTAAGCATCTATTAACAGTACTATAGCAGGTGCTGAAGAATAAGTTATATACATATGAGAATATGTCACATACATATGAGGCAAAGGAGCTATCAAGCAAGGCAGTAACTGAATTATGAAAAAGAAGGAAAAAAATATTCTGATATTTGCTTAAAAAGTAAGAATTTAATCAGGACTATTGAAAAAGTGGAAAGAGAGATATGGTTCAAATTTGAATACAGCAAGAACAGGTGAGTTTTTATATCCAAAAAGCAGATGGACCGAAAAGGGTAGGGGGGAACCTTGCTCAACTGATCTATTAAGATTCCTGCTAAAAACAGTCCAGAGCCATCAGATATCAAGGGTGGGGGGATTTTCTCTAAACTGACTTAGCAGGATTCTTGTTAAAACTGGGCCAGGCAGGCCTGGCAAGGACAGAGGCTAGGGTTGGGGAGGGAGTGGCAAAGTCAAGGCCCAGTCAAAAGAGAGCTTAGAATAATACGTGTGTGTTCAGTTGCTTTAGTCCTGTCCGACTCTTTGCAATCCTACGGACTGTTGACCGCTAGGCTCCTCTGTCCATGGGATTCTCCAGGCAAGAATACTGGAGTGGGTTGCCATGCCCCCCTCCAGGGGATCTTCCCGACCCAGGGATTGAACCAGTGTCTCCTGCGTTGCAGGTAGACTCTTTACTACTGAGCTATCAGGGAAGCCCTTAGAGTAACATAACTGAAGTTTACTCCAAGAGAGTATCTTATCAGAAGCCAGGGAATGCTATAACATGAACAGGACTTAAAGATGGGACAGAACGTGGACATGTAAAAAGAGGAGGCAAGCCGCTTACATAAAGGGATCCATCATAAAGATGCAGAAGGGGTACAGAAAGGAACATTCAAAGCACAGAGAGTAGAAACTAGGGAAGCAGCAGGACATAAGGCAAGAAAAGCAGACTCACGAGAGATTTTTGATGCCGGGGTGCCTACAAAATTAAACCAATAATCAGATATCTGATCTTATCAGACAGCAGTATCTTCATTATCTGCCTACATATTTCAGGGTAGAGCTTTGAAAGAAGCAAAAAGGCTTCTAAAGTTAAATATACGTTTAAAAATTTTTTAATCAGAGGGTAATTGCTTAACAACATACAGATTTTTGCCTGTACAACAGGCATGTACAACAACATGAATCAAGAGTAAGTAAACATATGTCCCCTCCCCCTGGAGCCTCCTTCCCAACCTCTCACCCCATCCCACCTCTCTAAGTCATCACAGAGCAGCGGGCTGAGCTCCCTGGGTTAAACACGCATTTTTATTCCCAACCAACAATGGTAAATTAAAAGAGCTTATAAGTCTATTAAATATATCTCCATGATATAAATATAGATTAAAAACAGATTATAAAATGAATACAGTTATCAATATAAATTAAAACATACTAAATATTAATATAGCTTCCCAGGTGGCTTAGTGGTAAAGAATCTGAATGCCAATACAAGAGATGCTAGTTGGTCTCTTGCATCTCCAGGGAAGAAGCTCCCCTCGAGGAGGGCATGACAACCCACTCCAGCATTCTTTTTTTTTTTCACTCTAGTATTCTTGCCTGGGAAATTCCATGAACAGAGCAGCCTAGTGGGTTACAGTCCATGGACTCACAAAACAGACATAGCAACTAAACAACAACAAATATTAATACATTTCTAGGATTGAAATACTGTAGTTACAAATATATACAGAACTATAACATATTTGGTAGCAAATCTTCACTGCAAAGAGAAAGAAAGCTGAATACACAATTTGTTAAATCCAACTATGCTACTTTCAAGGCTTTCCAAGCAATAGCATGTGTTTATCACCATCAAACAGGACATTAGCATCCTTTTTCGACACAGAGCAATCTGTTTTGCTAGGTTTAGTGCTACAGAGTAAGGAAAACTGACAAGATCTTAAATTACTATTCAGTGACATTAAGGCTCAGCCACCAAATCAACTTCTAATAAGAAATCTAATTTCTTATTAGATGAGAATGAGGTGACACAATTTAGCCATTCTGAGGAGAAGTCATGTTTTATGGCTTTCATGGAGTCTGGCTCCAATAATACTGCATGCATGAATGAGCAAAGTCAACTATCTCAGACAAGGACTAAACCAGGAAACGACCACAGACAGGACATTACATCAGCTCTCCCTGACAGAACAGTTTCTATAAGCAAGAAATGCCCAAACTCAGGTCTCCTAAGAGCTAACTCAGGGGAAAAGACCCTGATGCTGGGAAAGACTGAGGGCAGGAGAAGCGGGCAGCAGAGGATGAGGTGGTTGATGGCATCACCGACTCAATGGACATGAGTCTGAGTAAACTCCAGGAGACAGTAAGGACAGGGGAGCCTGGCGTGCTGCGGTCCATGGGATCCCAAGGAGTCGGACACGACCAAGCAACTGAACACCAATATACTCGAAAGCAACTACATATTTGCTGGGTTTTCGTCTAAAATGAGGGATGAATACAACTGCCGTCACTCGTTTCCAGCTGAAGCAGATGGGAAGTCATCAGTAGTCATCCAGCTGAGGAACTCTTCCATAACAGCACTGTATTTACAAATCCTAGCCCAGAAAATAAACGAGACTTCAGCTAGTGCAATATGTTACCTTACAATGAGTTTAAAAAATAGTACATCCGTAACTTTGGTAAATTAAACACACATATCTAAATCTTTCTGTCAAATATCTACAGATATCTATTCACTTAGTTATTGTCTACCATTCTCCTCTTTTATAATATTTACCCTCTTTTCTTGTTTAAAAAAAAAAGGAAAGCCACTATATTAAAATTACAGTAAGACTTTCCCTGGTGATCTTGTGTCCTGCCTGCCAATGCAGGGGACAGGGGCTTCATCCCTGATCCTGGAGGGTCCCACATGCCGCAGGGCAACCAAGCCACGTGCACCACCACTTCTGAAACTTGCATGCCAAGAGCCCAGGCTCTGCAACAGGAGAAGCCACCACAGTAAGAAGCCCACACACCGCCATGGAGAGTAGCCTCTGCTCACTGAAGGCAGAGAAAGCCTGCGTGCAGCAATGAAGACCCAGGGCAGCACAAAATAAAAATACATACATAAAATCACAATGAAAATGGATACTAGAAAACGAATCTCCTGTGTTCACGGTAGGCAAACAACACATAGGATTACCTTTCCTTATTTCTTTGTTTTTAAATACACAAAATTTAAAGAAAAGGTACATGCAGGTCAGGAAGAAGCAGTTAGAACTGGACATGGAACAGAAGACAGGTTGCAAATTGGGAAAGGAGTATGTCAAGGCTGTATATTGTCACCCTGCTTATTTAACTTACATGCAGAGTACATCACGAGAAACGCTGGGCTGGAGGAAGCACAAGCTGGAATCAAGATTGCCGGGAGAAATATCAATAACCTCAGATATGCAGATGACACCACCCTTATGGCAGAAAGCGAAGAACTAAAGTGCCTACTGGTGAAAGTTAAAGAGGAGAGTGTAAAAGCTGACTTAAAGCTCAACATTCAGAAAACTAAGATCATGGCATCCAGTCCCATCACTTCATGGAGAATAGATGGGGAAACAGTGAACACAGTGGCTGACTTTATTTTGGGGGGTCTCCAAAATCACTGCGGATGGTGACTGCAGCCACGAAATTAAAAGATGCTTACTCCTTAGAAGAAAAGTTATGACCAATCTAGACAGCATATTAAAAATCAGAGACATTACTCTGCCAACAAATGTTTGTCTAGTCAAAGCTATGGTTTTTCCAGTGGTCATGTTTGGATGTGAGAATTGGACTATAAAGAAAGCTGAGCGCCAAAGAATTGATGCTTTTGAACTGTGGTGTTGGAGAAGACTCTTGAGAGTCCCTTGGACTGCAAGGAGAGCCAACCAGTCCATTCTAAAGGAAATCAGTCCTGAATATTCATTGGAAGGACTGATGCTGAAGGTGAAACTCCAATACTTTGGCCACCTAATGTGAAGAACTGACTCACTGGAAAAGACCCTGATTCCGGGAAAGATTGAAGGTGGGAGGAGAAGGGGACGACAGAGGATGAGATGGTTGGATGGTATCACTGACTCAATGGACATGAGTTTGAGAAAACTCCGGGAGTTGGTGATGGACAAGGAAGCCTGGCGTGCTGCTGTCCATGGAGTTGCAAAGAGTCGGACACGACTGAGTGACTGAACTAAACTGAAGGAGAAAGTATGACTCAATTATACAGGAGACTTGAAAAAACAGAAAGATTAGCTCATTTCTGGATAGATGGAATGACTCCAACTCTTAAATACAGTAAGAAAGTATCAGATGAGAAGCTGCGACACAAGTTTTCAGAGAAGAAATTTTACTACTCAGGGCTATAAACCTGCACCTATCTTTCAACCTGTCACCTCCACTTTCTTCAACTTTCAAAGACAATCTCTACTACCTCTTTGCATGTTCTTTTCATATATATACACATATATGAATATCTGTATATTAATATGCTATATGAATATATATAATACAAGGGAAAGGTTTTGACACGTGCAAAGGGAAATAAAACTATATAGGCTAATGATTAAGTAGCTACTAACACTGTCTCTACATAGAAATCTGGCCATGTCAGCTTCAGCAGGGCTTCCCAGGTGGCTCAGTGGTAAAGAATCTGCCTATCGATGCAGGAGATGTGGGTTTGATCCCTGGGTTGGGAAGATCCCCTGGAGAAGGGAATGGCAAATCACTGCATTATTCTTGTCTGGAAAATCCATGGACAGGGGAGCCTGGCAGGCTACCGTCCAGGAGGGTCACAAAGAGTCAAACACAGCAGACTGACTGAGCACACACGCAGCTTCAGTAATTGTGTTTATGATGAAGCATCATCCACATAACCATACTTATTAGGCAAAATAACCTTAACTACAGTTGTTCTTTCCAGGTCTTATTAATTAAACAAGCTTCTGTTTTAACAGATGAGTCAACGGCAAGTTAGCTCAGGTCATGTCAAGCATTCTAAAAATGATTTCAAATTAATCAAGTCACCTGAAAACTGGTGAACAAATATATACAAAAAAAGGTACCTGCTTAGATACTAACACAAAAGGAAGTGATTAAATATAAGAACAAGGACCATGAAAATTTGACAAGACTTTCAAGGGATGTATTAGGTATAGAGAATCATTTTCTCCTCTTAATTCTAGGTCGGAATGCCAAACTACATTCATAGCTGGTGCTGAGAATACACTTTGAGTAGGGGCTCAAGGGTATTGAGTTTCTGATTTTTACTCAAAAACCTATTTGAAAGCATTTATTTTGTTAAGCTACAGTTCTTACCACCATATTAGTTGCTCCATTATTTATGAGAAGGATAAAAGGGCTGTAAAGGTGCTGGCAGATTGGGAGTTATGACTGCCATGTGAAAAGAATTTTTTTTTAAATGGTAAGGGAAATTGGTGCCATCAAACCTTCGTCTGTGGTTCACAATGAAAAGGCAGCGATGGGGTGGAAAGCTGGTCCAAAATAAACGTATTTAATAGCAAACAAAAGGGAACAGTGAGAGTCGTATTTCATGCAGGCACCTACTATATGGAAGGCCACAACCACTCGGGTGAAATACAGGGAAAAATAACTGTGATGTCACTGTAGAGGTACCCAGAATAGCAGAGAATACGAATGATAAATGAAAATGACACGGAGGAAAGATATAGTAACCATAGGGGAAAAATGGCTAAGTACCCCTAGTGTGGATCATTACCACGGGACAGAGTGATCACAGCACAGACCTTTTAAAATGTTTTTCTTTATGTATTCATTTATTTGACTGTGCCAGGTCTTAGCTGCAGCGTGTGAGCGCCTAGCTGTGGCACATGCAAGCTTAGCTCCCTGATCAGGGGCTGAACTAGGGCCCCCTGCATTGGGAGCGCATAATCTTATCCACTGGACCACCAGGGAAGTCCTGATAGCACAGATTTTAAGAAAACAGATTTCAAAATATTCCCCCCGACCCCCTGAAAAATGAAAGGAGATGAAAATTAAGAGCTCTGCAGTTGGACTGACCAGCTCCATCATTGAGCTGTGTGACCATGGACAAGTTACTCAAACTTTATGGACCTCAGTTTCTACATCTGTAAAACAAGAAAATAACCTAATTTCAAAAGCTTTTCTAGTATTGTTAAGAGAAACAAAGAAAAAAGCAATGGCCAACATTCATTTAACACGTGAGACACAGTTCTAGACACTCCAAAGGTATTCATTCACAGACACTCTTTGCAACCATGTGAAACCAATTCCATTATCAGTCCTGCTTTCACAGATGAGAAAATCAGGCTTAACCCAGCGTTCAACAAATATAAGCTTTATATCATGACCCTCATTACCAAGAGATAGGTAGCATCAAAAAACAGAAGATTCACATAAATCGGTGTTATTTTAAAATCTTAACTAGTACCAGTGAAGAAAAATTGGTCAAGAAGAGAAACCAATGGGCTACACAGAAAGTTCAATAATGTATCTGAATTTTTAAAGAACACAAATAAAAGGAGAAGAGATATTTAAGAAGGATCATGTTCTCATGGGCTTCCCTGGTGGTTCAGATGGTAAAGAATATCTGCCTGCAATGTAGGAGACCCGGGTTCAATCCATCCTCTGGAGAAGGACATGGCAACCCACTCCAATATTCTTGCCTGGAGAATTCCATGGACATAAGAGCCTGGCAGGTACAATCCACAGGGTCGCAAAGAGCCAGCCGTGACTGAGCAACTCACACTTTCATGTTCTCATATGTCTAAGTCCAAAATGAGACAAAGCTGGCAAGGAAAACAATGATTTCAGACCTATATATTATCAGAATAAGAAAGGGCAAGACCGATTATCAGGGACATATGAATCAAGTTCAAGTGACAGAGAAAAGAGAGTACCTCAAATTTCTGCATCCAGAATACATTTTATGTGATTCTTGCATCAATTGCTCTCTCCCTCTTTACTGGATCCTTTATTATAATCCCACACACACTCAGTTCCTTCCCGTTTAAAGCCAAAACATCAAAAACACTTCTGCCCTTTCTCCTTGTTTTTTCTTTTCCATATTTTTATTGGCCATTTGTGTCCATTTTGTTGGGTTGTTTTTCATGTTCTTTAGTCATGTGAAATTTTGCTACTTTTTTCTTATTTTTCAAGAACTATTTTACAACAATATTGTTTTTATTAATACCACACATAGTATTTTGCATATAAAACATAATATATAGCCACTCTTACTATGGCTATATTCCTAATTTGTCATGTATTTTCTATAGTAGTTTAAAATTTTTTGAATAATAAATTATATATCTTATAAATGATTTTCAAGTACATAGAGCAGAAGATAAAGTCTAAAAATATCAGCAGAAATCATGTTATCTATATTTATTCCCATTCTTATATCCCAGTTACAGCTATTATTTTTAAAATTCATTTTTATCTGGAGGATAATTGCTTTAAAATGTTGTGTTGGTTTCTGCTGTATAACAACACGAATCAGCTTTAAGCATACACGTATCCCCTCCCTCTTGAACCTCCCCTCCACCCCACCCCATCCTACCCCTCTAGGTTGTCACAAAGCACTTTCACACTTTCTTCTTATTCTCCTTTTCTCCCCTGCCTCACCCCTCAAAAGGATTGCTTGCAGAGTTCCCTGGTGGTCCAGTGAGTTAGGACACCAAGCTTCCAACTGGAGGCACAAGTTAGGTCCCTGGTCAGGGAACTAAGATGCCATATGTGGCATGGCCAAAAAAAAAAAAGAAGAGCTTGCATTTCATCCTCCATTCTTCCCCCTTCTCTCTTCAACCAAAGCAATTAGGTCTGTAGCCCTCATCAGTCCCCTTCACAAACTTAAGAAATGCCTTCCTAATTGTAAACGTAATGGGTTCTTTTCAGGACTCTTCTGACTTGCCTTTGCCAAATATTTGACACCATCACCCACACTTTCAGCAACTCTCATCCTTCCTTGGTGCTTGGCTGGTTTTCTTACTCTTTCTCCTAGCAATTCCTTTCACAGTCTTCAGTTCTTCCCTTGTCCAACTCTACTAACACTTTACTATTTCCTCCCTTCTATTTCACCCGGAGAAGAGACAGATTCCGTTTTAATTTAATCATCCTCTGTGCTTCACTTTGGGCACAGTCCGAGATGTACTCAACTCTCCAGAGCTTAACACTGAAACCTTCCCAGGACGTGAATTAGGGGAGTGGGTGGAGGACTGTCACCCTGTTTAACCTAGCCCATTGCCTTCGCATTAGGAACTGGGCTTCCTCTGGGATCCCCAGTAGGCCTCGTTTGTAACATTGATTTGGTTTCTCAGTATCTCCATTTCCTTCTTCTTTCTCCTAAGAGGTCTGATCAGACACACAACAAAGGCCTTTGGTTCCTTTTCCTCAGGGGTTTTTTTGTCTGTCCGTACCTGCGCTGCCTACCAAGCTGCTTCAAAATTCACTCCCTTGTCTCACCCATCAAGCCAATTAGGAATGACATCTATCTTATTCTCAGTTGAGTTATAGCAGAGCTTTCAACTGGTAACCAACATTCCTAGTGTTTACAATCTTCCTTCCTCTCAGTCAATGCTGGTAGGATCATTGATTTAACTCCCTTAAAACAGAGATAGTTAAAAACACATCAATCCCAGGGAGACCATTTCAAACTAGAAACAGAATTATCTTTTAAATTTTCAAAGAATTTGTTTATACAGGGAAATTTATATATATCTGTCTCCTTGAACCCTAGAAGGAAGGGAACACATATTTGCTTGGAATCAACCGTTAAGCATGAGAAATGTCTCATGCCTGGGATGTTTAAAATAATTTCCTGTCTGAGATTTGTTGAGCTCAGGATATTTTTCTTCATAAAAGTCGCTGAGCTTGTACTATCTTATAACACTCTCCGGTTAATTATAACAGAGCAACAAACAAGAACCTGAAGTTGGAGGACTTCCCTGGTGGTCTAGTGGTTAAGGCTCCACGCCTCCAGCACAAGAGGCATGGGTTCGATCCCTGGTCAGGAATGTAAGATCCCACACACCATGGGGTATGCCCCCCCCCAAAAAAAAATACAAGAGCCTGAAGCTGAATTTCAGGGGCAACTCAAGCATACTGAGGGAAAGAATCAGATCAAACCCCTGACCTACCAGATCTCGTATTCCTTAAAAGTCACCCCAAATCAACAGGGTCTACAATCCAATTTTGCACTCGATTACTCTATACAACTTGTAGTCTGAAACTGTCAAGTAAATGCCATATCTCGATTATTATAATTGCTCCTAATGGTATAGTGAGGGCCTCCCAGGTGGTGCTAGTAATAAAGAATCTGTCTGCCAGTGCAGGAGATTTAAGAGTCAGTTTCGATCCTTAGGTTGGGAAGATTCCCTGGAAGAGGGCATGGCAACCCACTCCAGATTCTTGCCTGGAGAATCCCATTGACAGAGGAGCCTGGCAGGCCATATAGTCCATAGGGTGGCAAAGAGACGGACTCAACTGACGCGACTCAAGATGAATGCCCATAATGGTTTAACATACTCCTTTTGTACACATCAGGGCTCAACAAGACAGTCAGCATTTGACTAAAACTCGTTCACAGTAAAAACTATTAGCTTTGGGCTCTAAAAGTTCCTGATTTCACCCAAGCCCCAGCTTACTCAATGCATGTTTCAAATGTCCGATATTTCTCTTACCTTGAATGACTCTGAGCCTGTCTTCTAGGGCATGAGTAGTAAGGGATCTGGGTAAGTCATATGATTAGACTGATCAGTTGCTGTTTCACCAAATTCCTGAAGTCTAGCCTCCATACCTTGCTGTCCAAGAGTGTGTGCTGTACCTAAAATTCACTAATTAGCCATGAAACTTTTTAAATCAATTGACAAATCTTCATTAGAGGTTCAAGATAATCACAAACAATTCAAAAAATCTCCAAGGTTCACTGCAATTGATGCTTCTAAATACTCAACCGGATTCCACAGTAAAATACTTCAATGGAATTTTGGTTTTTTGGCAAAATTTTTTGTCAAGTTCTAGAGGAATAAAGCACTACATAAGGAAGGTGATCACATATTTTATCATCCAAATGGAGACAGCGAATAGTAAAAAAACACTGAATTAGCAAAAATGAGCACCATAAATAATTACACAAAGACAGGAAGCATAAATCAGGATTGTCCCGAGCAAACCAGTACATAAGGTACTCCTTTCCAAAAAGCACCTCACACCAAAAAGTCTTTGTCCCTCTTGGAAATAAGATACAAAATGAGTGAGGTTAATGCAAAAGTAGTAAATGAAAAGACCAGGGAAAGAACTCTGTGCAGAGGTAAGAGCAAAGACTGAATTCCAGACTAAAATGAAATCCAAACTGTACTGTGAGGTATGAGAACATGGCCCAAAGATTCTTTGACATGTTTCACTGAGGAGAGCAGTCTGTATCCCCTTCCCTTGAATCTGGTCTCTTACAACAGTTGACTGATAAAAGTAGGGGACAGGGGTCCCTCCAGTACTGGGCATGGATCTCAACACACAGGCTGCTTCCACTTCTGTATTCTGCTGTTGTTCAGGTCATCTATTCCTTGCTAACATTCCTTCTTGCTTCATCTATGAGTTACTGACAGACAGATGGGTCCAAGTCTCCAGTTACTATGGGGGGTTGCCTATCAATCCCTTCAGCTCTATCAGTTTTTGCCCCATGTGTTTTGACACTTTATTGTTAGATACATACACTTTAAGAACTTTCGTATCTTTTTTAGAAAACTGACCTCTCTATCATTATGGAATGCCCTTCTTTACCCCTGATGGTCTTTAGAATCATCAGAAGTGTCTGCTTAGTCTGAAATGAATATCACTAGTTCCAGCTTTCTTTTTTCTTCCCCCATTTATTTTTTATTAGTTGGAGGCTAATTACTTTACAATATTGTAGTGGTTTTTGTCATACATTGACATGAATCAGCCATGGATTTACATGTGTTCCCCATCCCGATCCCCCCTCCCACCTCCCTCTCCACCCGATTCCTCTGGGTCTTCCCAGTGCACCAGGCCCGAGCACTTGTCTCATGCATCCAATCTGTGATCTGTTTCACTCTAGATAATATACATGTTTCGATGCTGTTCTCTTGAAACATCCCACCCTCACCTTCTCCCACAGAGTTCAAAAGTCTGTTCTGTAAATCTGTGTCTCTTTTTCTGTTTTGCATATAGGGTTATCATTACCATCTTTCTAAATTCCATATATATGTGTTAGTATACTGTATTGGTCTTTATCTTTCTGGCTTACTTCACTCTGTATAATGGGCTCCAGTTTCATCCATCTCATTAGAACTGATTCAAATGAATTCTTTTTAATGGCTGAGTAATATTCCATGGTGTATATATACCACAGCTTCCTTATCCATTCGTCTGCTGATGGGCATCTAGGTTGCTTCCATGTCCTGGCTATTATAAACAGTGCTGCGATGAACACTGGGGTGCACGTGTCTCTTTCAGATCTGGTTTCCTAGGTGTGTATGCCCAGAAGTGGGATTGCTGGGTCATATGGCAGTTCTATTTCCAGTTTTTTAAGAAATCTCCCAGCTTTCCTTTATTTAGAGTTAGCATGGTATATTTTTCTCTCTCACTTTACTTTTAACCTGAGTCTTTATACCTAAGGTGGGTTTTTGGTAAGGCACATATACTTAGTTCGATCTTGTTTTTTATCCAGTTTGACAATCTCTGTCTTTCAACTGGGGTATTTAGACCAATTACATTCAAAGTGATTTTCATAAGTGCATTAATATCTATCCTATTTGTAACTGTTTTCTATTCATTCATTTATCCTTTTCCTTCTTCTTCTTCTGCCCCCTCTAATTGAGCATTTTAGATAATTCCATTTTATATCCATTTAGTGAATCATATATCGATCCCTCATTTCCTGTTCAGCTGTGAAAAATGATACCATATGGAACAGGTACAACCTTTTCCTGTCCAGCCCTTCGCAATAGTAGGTTCACAAGCAAAATAAATGACAGTTGCTGTTTTAACTCTCTAAGCTTTGAGGTAGTTCATTTGCAGTAATAAATAAGCAGAACATTCCTAAGACCATTCTCAAGGCCTTGACAACTTTTCAAAGCTCAAATCATACCAATCTCCCCTGAATCCCCAATCACACGGGGCTCTCTGAGTCTGCAGAAAACACCAAGTTCTTTCAGGGTCTGATGGGAAACCCTCTCATCCCTGCTCTTTACTTGGTTGGTTACATCTCCTTCTCCAGATTTAAGTGTAAAGGTCCCCTCATCACCAAGGCTTCCACTGGCCATTCACATAAGGTAGGCACACTGCCTGCCGCTGCCCCTGACATAAACACAGAAGCCACCACCCTCTACCTTAATTATTTCTCCTAGCTCTCTTTTCCTTTATGTGATTTAAAATTACAGATGCTGTAACTCGTTTGCTGACTTGGGGCTTCCCAGGCCGTGCAATGGTAAAGAATCCACCTGTCAACACAGGAAACGCAACAGCCGCGGGTTCGATCCCTAGGTCGGGAAGATCCCCTGGAGAAGGAAATGACAACCCTCTCCAGTGTTCTTGCCTAGGAAATCCCATGGAGAGAGGCACCTGGCGGGCTACAGTCCATAGGGTTGCAAAAAAGCCAGACACGACTGAGCAATGAGCACTCAGGCTGCTGACTTGAGTCATTTTTGCCTTCTCCACTAGATGACAGGCCCCAGGGAAAGCAAAACCCAGTTTGGTCCACCATTAAGGAGAAGGGGGTGACAGAGGATGAGATGGTTGGATGGCATCACTGACTCAATGGACATGAGTTTGAGCAAACTCTGGGAGGTGGTGAAGGACAGGGAGGCCTGGCGTGCTGCAGCCCACAGGGTCGCAAGAGTCAGACACGACTTAGCAACACGAACAACAACGACATATCCATTGCTTGGCCCAGAACACCAAACACGGTACCAGCTTAGTAAACGTCTCCAATGGAAAGAGCTCTTTTAAATGGGCAATGCCTCTACACATTCCTTGTTGAGACCAGAGCTTCTCAGATGTGGCACTACTGACACTTTGGGCCAAACAGTTCTTTGTCGTGTGAGACTGTCCTGTCCGTTTGTACAATGTTTCACAACACCCCTGGCCTCTCAATGCCAGTAACACCACTACCCCTCCCCGAGTTATGAAAGCAAAAATGTCTCCAGGCATCAGCAAATGCATCCTGGTTTAAACTAAAAGGATGACAATGATACTGAAGCAACTCAGGAATGTGGGTTTGCTTTAAACTGAAACCAATCTTATCATCATGTCATTCCGAGCCCTCCTCAAAAACCACTTAAGCTGAACAACAAGAGAGTTCTCTGACATCATAATAATTGGATATTCTACACTAACTCTTTCAAAGGATTCCTAATTCCAAAGAATGTGTCTGTTTTCACCAGCTAGACTACAACCCTAAAGACAGGAAATATCACTGATTATTTTGAGGGTCTCCTAATCAAATGATCAAAGAACCCTGATAATGAAAATGGCTAACAGAGGCTATCATGAAAATACTGTTTAATAGGAAAGCTATCCCCGTGCAGTTTAGTCTAATGATTCAAATCATGCTTCTTGCTTAAACAATATCCTCATTGTCACTTTTGTCAAAAAGATTAGGTATTGTTTGTGTATCTGCTGCAAACCAAAGGAAACCAGCTGTGCCCGCGAACCAGCTTGCAACGCCTTGCATTCTTCTTCCAAAGGAAGTCTGGGCTGAGTCTGCAATCTGAATAGGCTTTAAGATTTCGAAAAATAAAACTAGTAGATGCCGGTTTGGGGGCTGTCATCCTCCTCAGACTAGGTAAGGATAAAAAACTCTACTTTTCCAACATTCATCTGTACACAATGAGCAGCCACTTGGGAAATTACACGGTGCAAACTCCATTCATTCCATTTTTAATCCAGTGTCTCTTGATGTACACTGTAATGCCGTACGTTGTGCATTAAATTACAAAACTAACACTGACTGCATTATCATAGCCTGCTGCCGTATTTCATACCATGTGACGGACAGTGTGCTTACAGGCTTGATCTTTGAAGTGATCTGTGACAGTAAGCCAATGGACCCAAAGTCAGAAGGAAATCAGAGCAGGCCGATTGAGAGCGGAGAGCAGCAGAGCCCATAAAATGTAATCGGATTTGTCTCTCTTCTGTACAGTTTCTGTTGGAGGGTAGATAACCTCTCAAGACATTGAAAGTCAGCATGACGGTCCAGGTGTCAACACTGAAGACCAAGACCTCAGTGAGCCCGGAGTCCAGGGTTCTCCGTCTGGGGGATTCTGGCTTGTAGAATTCCTCACACTCTCCTGATGGGTGTTTCAGTAGAGCTGACCTTCAGGGCCCAGCAGCAAGAGCCACCGCCTCATTAATCTCACATATTCTGAAAAGGTGGTTAACTGCCACTGCCTTTCTTCTTGCTACCTCTTGTTTTAATTAACAGCATTTCTTTCCCCTATTTCTCTTGGGCCTTTGAAGAGCTCTTTGAAATGTATTTAGTATATTTCAGCCTTGGTTTGGCTGTAGTCTCTCAATTTATGAGGTCATTGATTTCAAGTTCAATTGTTTGGCACAAATTGGCAGAAAGACACGCTAAAAGAAGACTGGCATTTTCAATCACATAAGTCTTGTGTTACAAAAAGTGAGCAAATTCCTCCATTGCTCCTTCCTATTGACCTCTGAGATAACGATTCAGAGCTGGCACACACCAGTGTGGGCAGGCTTCTCTGTCGAGCGGGCTCCCGCAGGAGGAAGGTTTTGGCATCTTCACCTCAACAGAAACTGAAGACAAGCAGGAAAGAGAATGACCAGAAATCAGGAGCATCCATGGGATGACTAAGTCCAATACTCTTAATTCCAGAGACGGAACTAGAGAACAGTTTCTCTTCCTCTAAATGACAGGAGAAGTATGAGAAAATCAAAAGCAAGCACCAATAGGACTTCCCTGGTGGTTCGGGGGCTAAGACTCAGCGCTCCCGATGCCGTAGGCCCGGCTTCCCGCTGCATGCCACAGCTAAAAACAGTACCCCGACAAAGAGCTGAGGCAGCCAAATTAAGAAATACACTCATTTAAAAAACAAGCAGCTACAGTCTCCATCCTCTGTAGATAACACAGGAAGGAAAAGGGAGGAGTCTGGAATCTGTCCCAGGCAAGAGTAAAGGTTCTCACCACTCGTGGCAGGGGGTGGAGCCCGGGAAAACTCAAGCATCTGGGGTGAGGAGGAGACGCAGGTGCAACCCCCCAGCAGATCCCAGTGCAGTGAGGAACACACAAGCCCACCACACTCCAAATCTGGGAGCTGAAGTGACTGGTGCTCACAGCTCCTACCTACAACAGCCGGCCATTCATGTGCCCACCCATGAACAACCTGCCAACCCTTTCAAGTTCTGTTGCTTAACACCAATCCCACGTTAACAGTCAAACACAACCCTTGTGCTTTTATGAAAATTTGCACAATAACTCAAATAAAGCAGCTTGCTTTTACTTTATGGCCCTCAGGCTTTAACAGACTTTGGGAAAACTCTCCCAAGGAGTCCTACAGATGCACACAGTGATGAAGGAGGCTGGGTTTAAAAGCACATGAGGCGATGAATTCAATCAGTCACCACTGGAGAGAATAAATACTTTACTCAACATTCTTCTTTTTGAAATTTCACACCATTTCCTGTGGGCCTTTCTGACTGCATTCTAGCTTATACAGAATATATATAAATAGACAGATAGATAGATAGATGCTGTGGCCACCTGATGCGAAGAGCCAACTCATTGGAAAAGACCCTAATCCTGGGAAAGATTGAGAGCAAGAGGAGAAGAGAGCGACAGAGGTTGAGATGGTTAGATGGCATCAGTGACTCAATGGACACGAGTCTGAACAAACTCTGGGAGACAGTGCAAGACAGGGAAGTCTGGCAAGCTGCAGTTCATGGGGTCGCAAAGAGTCGGACACAATTTAGTGACTAAACTACAATAACAACATTCTAACTTATACAGAGTTATTTATAGTATATGGACCATCTCCCTTCAAAACTGTTAAGTTTCCTGAGGGCAGAATCTGTATCTAAGTTTCTTTCTGTCTACCTACAGCACAAAAGGAGCATAAGAACACTATCGTGAACACTCGCCATTAGTTTTAAAAACTCAAAAAACGTGAACAAGTCTCTGAATGTACAAAACGTCTTTTGGAAAACAGATGATTTCAAGGTGCTGAACTAAAGGTATCTTTAAATGCCACAAGTTTTAAAATGTAGAGTATTATACACTGCATGATTTTTTTTTTAATCCTATATTAAATGTTACAGGGATTTAGAAGAGAGAACAAAACCAGGAAATCAAACCAGGAAAAAGATTAGTAGCAAGAGTGATGATAAACTGCCTCCCATCCCAAACATAAACACACATAAGCACAAAGAAAGTATTAAGAAGCTAGAGAACAAAACAAAACAAATCTCTACTCAAACATGAAACTGTGGGAGGTTCAAAACTTTTCTTTTTAATAAGAAAACTTATTTGTGAGTGTTTTATGTTGAAATGGTTGCAGTTAATCAGTCACACGTTTTAGAAGCAAGTTCATTACCAAAAAGCTACACAGTATAGGAATCTCAGACAACTTCTCCCCAGCCTATGTACTGTTACAGGATCAAGAAACCCAAGAGAATTCAAGAGTAATAAAAAAATCTTTCTATTTCTTCCCAGGTTTCTAAACAATGGCTAACAGCAACAGTATCAAAGTCAAAAATTACACAAATCTTTTGACTGGGGGGGGGGGGGATATTCTTTGCTTATTTTATTTGAACCATGAAATAGAAGATGACTTACATAGATCATAAATGGAGATGGTAAAGAAGAATATTACCATGCACACTGATGCTAAATTAGTGAGGTCTGAAATGAATGAGTATTATGGATTCAACTGTACCCTCAAAAAAAGATATGCTAAAGTTCTAAGTCCTAACTCCTCAGAAAGTGACCTTATTTGGACATAGCATCTTTACAGAAGTAGTCAAGTGAAAATGAGGTCATTATAGTGGGCCCTAATCCAAAATGACTAGCCTTATAAAAAGGAGAAATTGGGATGTGGAGACAAACATGTCAAAGGAGAACACCATGTGAACATGAAGGCAGACATCAGGGTGACACACCAGCGAGTCAGGAGATCGCCGCACACCTCACGAGCTAGGAGAAAGCAGGGACGCCAAAGATCGCTGGCACACCTCACGAGCTAGGAGACAGCCAGGGATGCCAAAGATCGCCGGCACACCTCACGAGCTAGGAGAGAGTCAGGGACGCCAAAGATCACTGGTACACCTCACGAGCTAGGAGTGAGTCAGGGACGCAAAGATCGCAGGTACACCTCACGAGCTAGGATAGAGTCAGGGATGCCAAAGATCGCTGGGACACCTCACGGGCTAGGAGAGAGTCAAAGAACACATTCTGTCTTACAGCACCAACCCTCAGAAAGAAATCAACTCTGCCAATACCTGATCTTAGATCTAGCCTCCAGAACTAGGAGATGATACTTTCCTGTTGTTTAAGCCACCCAGGCTATGCTATTTATTTTAGCAGTCTAGCAAACTAATAAGCTCTATGGCAAAATCCAAACTTGACACTTTACACATATGTAAAATGCTCACCATTCAAGTATCAGTGGTATCTCTACAAATGACAGGCAGCTTCATTGCAATATGATAGCTGCTCTTGAGGATGATGCTAAAGATAATATTTAAAGATGGAAGCAGGAAGACTTCCCTAGTGGTCCAGTGACAAAGACTCCCAAAGGATGGCGCCTGGGTTTGATCTCTGGTCAAGAAACTAGATCCAATATGCCACAACTAAGACCCAGAGCAGTCAAGTAGATAAATTAGATAAACAATTAAATTTTTTAAAAAAGGAAGTAGGGATGCAGACAGCTACAGGAGACTGAGTAGTATTGGAACAAGGATCCCGACATTCAGTTGACTCTTTAAAATCATGTAGTGCTTCAGAAGACACACCAAATTCAGCTCTCCAATGTTGCTAGATGCATGTGACTATTGTTCTTTGGCCTGACCTTGCCACTGTAAGGCAAATAAGTCAAGCAGCCTGTCATCTCCTAAAGCAGGTGAGTGGTCAGTGGATTCCATCTCCAGCTGGAGGAAATTAAATAGTACATGTGACCAGAGAGTTTTAAACAGCTCAAGAAATGCTGACAAGTTACACTGAAACCTGCTGGAGTGAAAAGTATTAACTGTCCAGAACTATCCCTCTCAAAAATTGTAGGTACTTAAAAAGCAGTCTTCGTTTTATTCAGGCATAATAAACAGAGAATGTTTCAACTATGTCTCAAGATTTTATCATAAATCTTAAGCATCTGAGTTGAAATCTTGCACTTGGAAATCACGTAAGCATATCTTTGGTGGGAAGGCACTGCAAAGTGATTGTCTATTTTCATGTAATGAAATACTATGTTTGCTTCAGTTTGATTCACAGTTAAAATAAGTCAGAGCATCCGGGAGAACCATCTGGAATACAGCAGGACCAAGTCTTTCCAAGAAGACCTTATCCTGTGGAAGAATAATGGTTAGGAAAAGATGACCTCAAACAAGACAGACATGAGCCAAGACAAGCTCTATCACTAATAACCTGTACAGACTTGGACAAGGGACTAAATTTCTCTAAGCACCAAGATGCCTGGTCCAGAAGAGATGGCAATAATATAATAATGGGGCCTATCTTACAGAGTGTTGTGAGGAGTAACTGAGACAGTGAATATATCATACTTTACACAAAACAATTGCTTAATGCAGTGTAGTTATCTTCACCTTCTTAACATCAAAGATGCAATTTAAGTTTATACAGTAGAATACTATTTTTCCTTAGGAAAAAATAAGAAAACTTGGGAAACAACCACTGTTGAAATTAACCCACCCAGTGAAGCCATTATCATAATACTCCATTATGCTCAAGTGACAGAATGAAGTCATTAACAGCCCTCTAGATTTTGTTATTTCATTCCCCATATTTTTTTCCCACTAAAAATTTATAAGGCTTTTTTAAGTAAAAAATAAAATCTCAAAATTAACACTCAATTTTTGATCTACAGCATTCCTGAATTTCCATACTTATATATCTTCCTCTATCAGAAATATTGCTTCACCTTCTTAACTTAAAAACTATGAACAATGGCGTAAGACTACTTTCCAGAAAAGCCAGAGTACCTCAATAAGCAAACAGTCAAAATTTCCAATTCCAAGTTTAGAATGATCCTTCACAGAACTGTCTTCTATAGCTCTTTAATTACTTACCTTAGTGAGTAACTCAATTACCGCTAACTAATTGCTTAGTTGGAATTTCCTATCTTTCATAATGACTTAAAAGAGGGACAAAAACAAGGGTAGTTTACACGTTACATGTTACCAAATACAGTAACTCTGTGTTCTTAATAAAAAAGGGAGAGGGAGGAGGCATATCTGGAACATACAGAGGCAAGCTTCTGAAGCATCCAAGTTTGTGGGCTTCCCTGCCAGTGCAGGGGTGGGGGCTCTGTAGCGGGCACGAGTTCAGTTCCTGGTCAGGAATCCCACATGCCACTTACCAAGGCCAAAATAAATCATCAAATTAAATTTAAAATTACCTCACTTAAAAAAATTTTTTTTTAAAGAATCCAAATCTGTGTCCTGATCCCAGGATAGCATGGGGGGAAGAAGAGCTGCTTCTCTCTGTGGAAATACTTACAGCATGAGGCCAAAGGAGACAGGAAGAAAGAGCTTGTGGTTTGTTAACTACTTCTGAAAGATGGCGTAAAAGCTCAGTTTAAAAAGGTGCCAAGAATGGTCAATACATTTGACGCTGTCAAATCAGTCCTCTTATTCTTGAGCAAACCCTAAACCTCCAGAAGAAATCAATCACATCATTCACCTGGAAATGAATTCTCATTCGAGGGTTCCACCTCCAAGGAGAGAAAGAGAAAATAAAGGTGGGGGAGAGGTAGGAGAGAAAAGACGAACTGGGCAAGTCTGCAAAACTTTGCTCACAGAAAAAACCAATTCTAATGATTTGCTAAAACAAAGACAACAACAAATAACAGCAAACCTGAGGGAGGAAAGTCTACTGTATGTGAAAATTATTTAAATACACTGTTATTTTGTACTAAGAGAGCAGGTATACTTTCGATATGAAATATTCAGAAACGAGTGAACTTACTTGCTTTTCCCTTTGTATACTGTAGCATAAGATCCTTCCCCTAGTTTTTCCAGTTTTTCATATGAGTCAGCTTTTCCAAATTTGGGACTTGTTGGCTAAAAATGAAGCAGAGGGTAAACAAAACAGATTGTATCAAACTAATTAACAATAAATAACCCAATTTTGCTGAAAATGTAGATTCTCTATCAGTTTTTAAATAACTCTTCTCTGATATAAGAATGTTTATTTTTAAAAACATAATAAGTGTTCAGAATACAAAACTAAGAAAATGCAAATGAATACAGTGTAGTTTAAATTTACCCATGATCTAATCACCAACAGGGAACCACCAGCAGTGACTTCTTCTACTGCTCTCTTTATGCTGATGAATGCTTTCTAACATTCATCACTGCAGATCACACTACAGATACTGTTTTATAGCCTTGCTTTTTTCACTCAAAAGGAATATTTTCCGTGTTATTATATAGTCTTCTAAATTGTGGTTGCTGTTCATCACTAAGTCGTGTCTGACTCTGCAACCCCATGGACTGCAGCACACGCTCCTCTGCCCTTCACTATCTCCCGGGGTTCACTCGAATTCATGTCCAACCATCTCATCCTCTGCCACCCCCTCCTTCCTTTTGCCTTCAATCTTTCCCAGCATCAGGGTCTTTTCCAATGAGTTGGCTCTTCGTATCAGGTGGCCAAAGTATTGGAGCTTCAAGCTTCAGCATCATCCTTCCAGTGAATATTCAGGGTTGATTTCCTTTAGGATGGACTTGTTTGATCTCCATTGAGACCAAGGGACTCTCAAGAGTCTTCTCCAGCACCATAATTTGAAAGCATCAGTTCTTTGGCACTTAGCTTTATGGTCCAGTTCTCACATCTGTACATGACTACCTGAAAAACTAAATTAGGGGCTGGAAAATTTAGCCTACCACCTAGTTTTACATATCTCGTAAACTTAAGAAAGCTTTTTATATATTTTTAATGCAGAAGGAATCTAAAAAAGAATAAAAGTTCATAGCATGAGAAAATTATATGAAAATCAAGTTTTAGTGATAAAGTTTATTGGAACACTTGTTGTTTAAGTCGCCAAGCTGTGCCCTACTCTTTTGCAACCCCATGGACTGTAGCCCGCCAAGATCCTCAGTCCATGGAATTTTCCAGGCAAGAATACTGGAGTGGGTTGCCATTTCCTTCTCCAGGGAATCTTCCAGACCCAGCGATGGAACCCGTGTTTCCTGCATTGGCAGGCAGGTTCTTTACCACTGAGCCACCAGGGAAGCCCATTATTGGAACCAGTCGCACTCATTCATTTACATATTGTCTTACGCTTTTTCGACTTCCCTGGTGGCTTAGACAGTAAAATGTTGGCCTACAATGCCGCAGACCCAGGTTCAATCCCTGGGTTGGGAAGATCTCCTGGAGAAGGAAATGGCAACCCACTCCAGTATTCTTGCCTGGAAAATCCCATGGACGGAGGAGCCTAGTAGGCTACAGTCCACGGGGTCGCAAAGAGTCGGACACGACTGAGCAACTTCACTTTCACTTTTCACTTTTATGCTTTTCAAGCTATAGCAGAATTATAGTTGCTATAAAGATCATATAGCCAACAAAGCTGAAAATATTTACTACCTGACCCCTGTTAGAAATCATGACTGTATAAAATTTAGTCATATAAAGTTATCCCTCTGATACCTTTCAGCAATAATACAAATAATCAAATACATTCAGATAACCCTAGTTATTACAAAATGAACTCTCTTATGTCCACATACACCAATCCTTAAGGTTCAGCTGCAACAAAATCATTCTCCCTTAAGAAACCATACATCCTATTACGACCACAGAAGTGCTAAGAGCAAGTGGTCTCATCACTCTTGCTGCGGTCAACTCCCACCCCACTCTCACCAGACAGCAAGAAAAAGGGGGTGCTGTCCTCTATGAGGATAAATTATCTGTTATTTTAATGTCTCTATAAAAAGATAGTATCAAAACACATTAAAATGATAATTCTATAAAGCATTAATAACTTCTTCAAAGTATTATGTAATCACAGTTTTAAGTACATTTGTAACTGATAAAAAGCTGCTAATGACTGTGGGGTACTCTGTAATAAACCAACGTTAGAAGCTTAGGGAAAGAACTTAATGTTACACTATCCTGACCATGTGTTCTTATACCACTTATGAAAAAACACAATTTACCTTCAATGAATCTGACTCCCACAGTTTATAAAGATTCTATGCCCCAAATTGAGCAATGCTGTTTACCTCCTTCCTACCAAGAATGCCACAGTATGACTGAAAAGATACTTTTCAAAAACAATAAATCAGAAATACAAAAGGGAAACAAAAAAGAGTGTCAATTTTTAATCACATATTTTGAGGAATTCTAAAGTACAAAAAGTAATCTGAATCAAAACTTCAAAGAAGAAACTGGGGGGACTTAGAGCCTTGATATGTAGGAGAAAACTAGTACAGATAAAAGAATTAGGAACCTCTAGGTAAATAGGAGACTAATCACCAGAGCTGAACACATAATGTCCTCCCAAGCAAACTGCAGGACCATGTGCAGAGGAGACAGCTGAGAATGTGGGTATTCAGGCTGGAAAGGCAGAGAGGACTGAAGCGGCTAATAACCAGAGAAAGAATAAAACATCTCCCTCCCTCAAAATGTAGTCCCTGCCTCTCACACAATCACTAGAGACAATGTACAGAAAACAGAATAAGCTGAGAGCAATTCTAAAATACAAAAATGAGTATACAACCAAGAATCACAAATCATTTCAGGAATACCAACATCTTACTGAAAAAGTAACAACACTGAATAAAAATAACCAGTATCTTAAGAGAGATCCAAGAAGATATTATATTCTTTAAACAGAAACAGAGATTTAGAGATTAAATATTTAATTAATGAAATAAAACATGTATGGGCCGTGACTAAAAGAATGTACACAGGTGAAAAAGTAATAAGGTCAATGTTTGAATTGAATTTTCAAAAAAAACTCTAAGGAGAAGTTACATTTAAACAGAAAATTTTTTCAACCAGCATAGTATTTTTATAGATTTAACAATGGCTGGAAAAAGACAACTAAGCAACTGATACTCAAGACAGTTGAGTATCAGCTGGGATGGAAAAGTTGCAATTTTACCACCCATAGGGAAAGAAAAGATACAGAATTCCATTTTATCCTCATATAAGTTATAGCTAGAGTGATGGGGGAAGTGCAGGAAGGCAAGAGACAGTAGAAAAATAAAAATAAAAACATACCGGGATTTATTGGATTGTTAAAGACAGACTGCAGATACTAATTAACTCCACATGCATAATTTTTAGTACATCTATTAATACTCAGATGGTAATTAGTAGAATAAATAAGATGTACAAATACCAAACAAGTTAAGGAGAGAAAGAATGTAAGAGAAAAGCACAAGGAAGAAGGGAAAAGAGGGTAAAGAAGGGGGCAGTTAGAGAAGGGGCATATACTCAGTAACAAAGCATATAAAGAAAATCATAAAATAAGAAAGTTATATCCAGACATATCAATGTTTATAATAAACAAAAATTTAAAAATTTCTCTATTAAAAGAAAGTTCTCAGATTGGAAAGACAATCTATTGAGAAAAGACAAAAGAAATTAAAAAAACACACACAAAAGAGCAAATCTGAAAATAAAAAGGGAAATCTAGCGAAAAAATGTATTTTTGCAAAACTGTACGTTATATCAACACTGACGGCAGACAAGACAGAATCCACAAAACGGCAAACAGATTATTTTATCCCAATAAAATCCAACAAGAGATTTACTTTTCAAAAAACGTTTTACTTTGTATTGGGGTACAGCCGATTAACACCGCTGTGATAGTTCCAGGTGACCAGGGAAGGGACTCAGCCACGTACACGCCAGGTACCCATCACTCCCAAACGCCTCCCATCCAGGCTGACATGTAACAGCGAGCAGAGTTCCCTGTGCTACACAGCAGGTCCTTGTCAAAATCCACCAAGAAATTTAATAAGCACACACTGGTATGAGCCAAACAACACAGCTTTGCAGTGTATGAAACAACTGCTGGCAACAATAAAATGAGAAAGTGTGAAATCCACAGTGATAATGCAAGACAAACATACATCACTCAGACATCAGCAGAGCAGGCCAATGATCAATAAGTAAGAGATATGTGGGCCTGAGTATTAGAAATAACATTTTAACATACGCATATTAACATATATTCTTTTCAAGTACACATCATTTAATATTCACAAAAAATGGTGACAGCTTAGGCCACCAAAATAAAACAAACAAAAAAACCCTCAGTATCAAAACTGTAAGAAACACTTCAAGTTACTAATTCTGAACACAATAAATTAGAAATTATTAATAAGAATAAAAAGAAAGATAAATAGTCTAGCCATATGGGTTGGATTAAAAAGCAAATCTAAATTGAAAATTCATAAGTAAATTAAGCAGCATTGAGGACATGACATTTTAAGACCCATGGGATGCAGGCAAATCTATAAATAAAAGAAATTTTAAATAAATGTGTACATACTAGAAAAGAAGAAAGGTTGATATTATGATTTAGACATTTAAATGCAGTTAGAAAACGAACAAAAGACATTACTGGAAGAAATTAATAGATAATGGACCATCTATTCTTTTTTCTTCAAGAAACTTGTAAAGCATCAACCACGTGTTGAGTTGAATCAAGTAAAACTTGATGGAAAATTACATTCAAAAGCGCCTGACTAGTCCTGTGTGGGTTATGTTCTCATGCATTTTTCATCACCAAGAAACAGCTTGAGAATGTCACACTTTACCATCACCCTCCTGAGCCCAAGTTTTAAACAGAAATTTTAAACCCTATATTAAACTTCAGTATAAAATGATCTTCAATGGGGAAAATATTGTGTTCACAGTTCCACTCTAAATTATTTAAAATCAGAATGAGGAGTCTGTATGTTTGCTTTTGTGCTCCTTTAAGACTAAATTCAATCTAAGTTAAGGAAAAAAGAAGGAGCAGAAAATTACCTCTTTAGTCCTATTAGGAGATAAACTGCTAATGTGTATTGAGAGCAATGCCAAGACACAGTCACACAAAGCTGGTAACATAATAGGAAGCTATTATTTTATCTTTCTAGAAAGGTGCAGATAATTTTCCAAAAATGACATATTTCACTCTTCCTAAACTGCCTTGTATTAGTTTATGTAATTTTAAGACATGGACCATATTAAATTTACTACTTGAGGAAACTGAATTAAAGAAATTCAAAAAACAAGGATAATACTCTTTTTTAGGCTATATCTCATTTATCCATAAGAAAAAAATAAAGCAATAGATGTTAATGACACAAAGTATTCTATTTATCTAACTGAGTAGATTTGGGTGCATTAACTGCCATGCTTAAAGTACATTCTATTAACAACGTGATGGCAGAAAATGATTATTTTGCCACATTGGGTGGAAAAACAGTCGATGTGATTTGCCTTGTGCAACTGATATGTACACCCTGTGGAAATATACTGTAATTTACAGATCAATCATGCTGTAAAACAGGAAGAATCACACAGAGGTAGTGCCTCTCTACAAGTTATTTTAGTCCACCAAAGAATGGGTCCATGGAACAGGCCCTGTCTATGAGATGGTCTGAGCTTTAAGAGTTAAATTCTTGTAAAGTTAATCTCCTATTTTAAGTAAACAGAAATGTTCTGATCTTAATTATTTTGCATATAAATAAGGAACTCAAATGCCAAGTGTTTAGAGAGGCCAATAATAAAATACTTCCAATCAAAGGAGCCAGCTAAGAATAATTTAAAAGGAGAAGTCCTGTTTTGTTGGATAATTAAAGTCCAGGCCTTTGGTTTGCCTTTTTTTTTCCCCTTGAAACTTCATTAAATCATCACATTTTAAATAAAGATGCTAGCTCAAACCAATAAGCAGTTAACCCTAACATTATCTTTGGCTCTTTGATGTCAGGTGCATGGATGGATGGAAATGGCTTTATGGGGCCACTATTCTCTGCTTAATCACTTCCTCCATTTAGACTGCAGGTTTGACATAGCACTTTAGAGAACTGGAAATACAGAGGGCTAATCAGCAATTATTAACAGACACTACATGCATAGAGACACGGAATTTAATGAGATAATGTTAAGACAGTTTTTTTTTTTTAACAGAATAAAGGCACAGAGAACTGTCAATTGTCTGGATCAGTGGAGGGGACACTGGCATGGATAATGAAAAAATCAAGGTAATATTCCAGCCGAACGGAGTTTGTCACCTTGTCCTGAAGGAGATGCTCCTGGCCCTTGCTGCTCTGGGTTCGTCATGGAATCAACAAAAACAACCAGCCAACATGGACTGTTTGCTATGGTCTATGCTTATTACAGTTTATCACTTTAAATTCGTTACCTAAATTTAAACCCTGTTAACACCACCTTGAAGTTGGTTCTATTAGCATCCCTTTTTGAATATGAAGAATTTAAGATTGCAGAAATAAGGTAACTCATCTAAGATCTTAGAGCTAATGCTAGAGCTAGAAGTCAAACCAAGTTGACTGGAATTGAGAACTTATTTTCTTTATACTACTACACTGGCAGGATCTAACTCCCACCCAAATGGAGGAGATTTCAATCATGCTTAAGTCTATCATCCACTGAAGTCCCATTCTTAGAAACAAGGATGGGGTGTTTACCAGATTTTTCTAAACTGCACGAGTATCCCTGAGTGTTCACTGCAGTGACACCATGATATGGCTACATAGTTTTACACTGAATTCACTGAAAATCTACTTTAACCTTCAAACATAACCCCTTGCTTAAGATTGCTCATGATCCCCTGCATCGTAGGAAAACCATAAGAATCACTGCTCTATTACATGGTACTAAATAAGTGTGAGCCTGGGTGAGGGGAAGGTGGGACAGGTTCAATCAGAACTATTTGACCTGGGCTTCCCTGGTGGTCTGGTGGTTAACAATCCGCTTTGCAACACAAGGAACATCTGTTTGACCCCTGGCCCAGCAGGGAGGGGTCGCACATGTCTGGGGGCAACTAAGCCTGTGCACCACAACTACTCACACCTAGAGTCCATGCTCTGCAGAAAGAGAAGTCACTGCAAGGAGAAGCTGGCTAGAAGAGTAGCCCCCACTGGACGCAACTAGAGAAAGCCCGCACGCAACAGTGAAGACCACGCACAGCCCAATATAAACAAATAAACTTCTCTTTAAAAAAAGAACTATCTGACCTCACTAAACAACAAGGATTTTTGAAGTCAAACCTTCCTTGGCTAATTTTTCTTCCGCCTTTGATCTTCACAACAGGCTCTAGCATCCTGCTCATTTCCAGCCCTTTTAAACATAGCAACACTGAGATAATTCATAGTCGATGGGTAACTGGGTAACAAAATAGATCTAGATGCTAGACAGGGCAACAGACCCAACCTCCCCACATACTGACAACCTGACAAGGGGTCTCGGTTCTTCTCTTTTCTTTTTGTCTATGTCTTTGACTGCACTGGGCCTCAGCTGCAGCACACAGGACCTTCAATATCCCTGAACTCCTAGCTGCGGGCCGTGGGGTCAGTTCCCTGACCAAGGCGCGAACCCAGGCCCGCTGCACTGGGAGTGCGGACTCCCAGCACTGGATCACCAGGGAAGTCCCGGGCGGGGCTCCATCTGGGAGTTTCCTAGTCCCCATAAGAAGCAGGCAATGCCAGATGAGATCCCCAAGGACAAGCATCAGAGAACTGCGGTGGGACTCTCATTTCCAAGTTAGCACCTTCCTCCCCTCTTTGCAAACAGAGCCTGCCCGTCAAGGGATGCAGCTTTCCCCCACCCCACCCCACCCCCACTCCGGCTGAAAGGAAGTCAATTTGGGAGAAATCTGCAGAAAGCATAGAGGACCCTAATCTAAACATGAATTTCTGAAAATCTGTTCTCTGTAAGCTCAGCTTATGATAGCACAGCTCAATGAAATCCCTTCTCTTTTGGACCAGTCTCCTACAGCACTGCCAATAGTTCTAGCTACTGAAGGGCACAGCCTGGTTGGAGGAGGTGGTAAGAAAAAGGGAACGAAAGTTTGTGCTGTCCGGGTCAGTGTTAAATACCACCCAGGGACTGGACCCAGGGAGAGTAGGCACTCAAAACTCATCTGAAACAAATAAATAAAATCTGTCAAACACCTCTTGAAATATACCAATTTAAATAAAATCACATCCATAATATTCTGCCTGAATTTCACTCTATTTTTTAAAACTTTTTATATTGTACTGGGTATACTCAGTTAACAATGTCGTGATAGTTTCAGGGGGACAGCAAAGGGATTCAGCCATACATACGCATATATCCATTCTCCCCCAAACTCCCCTCCCATCCAGGCAGCCACATAACATTGAGCAGAGTTCCATCTGCTATCCAGTAGATCCTTTTTGGCTGTCCATTTTAAATACAGCAGAGTGCACATGTCCATTCCAAACTCCGTAACCATCTCTTCCCCTATCCTTCCCCCATGGTGACCATAAGTTTGTTCTCTAAGTCTGTGTCTCAATTTTAAAGTGCCACTGTCTGGACAAAATCAGGAAGTTCAGATGAATGTCATGGTCACTAAGGCTAAGGCACTCTTAGTTCCATAATTTTAGTCATGACTCCTAACATAGACAATGACCAGTTTATGAACAGCAGAGAGATGTATATAGTTGGGAAGATGCAATAGTGCATAACTGTTCTTACCACGGTATTTTCAAGAAATAAGAGTTGGCTACCTTGCTTTCCTCATAAAAACAAGAGCAGCATTGCCTCCCTGCTGCTCACTTTCCCCTTCCTTCTCAACTGTACACTTGGAGCCCATTCAAGATACCTAATGCTTTCAAAGAAATAACAGTAAAATAAAGATATGACATTAATCTTGGTGGCCTTTAGATAAAGGATATCCTTGGATGCTTATCAATCTTTCAAAAAAAATATTTAAAAATAAAACATATCATAAAACTCTCAGGCCATTGAGTATGAAATGATCAAATGTTCCATAAAGATCCTATCTCAATGCCCCACTGAATACGCAACGATCAATGTCCCATACCTAATAGGACAGGATGCTGCACAAGAAGGGTAACCACTTCCATTTTTGGCCCAGTGAGGAATCTAAAGGAAAACAGTCTTCCGGTGAAAATGAGTATGACAAAATTCCCCCTCCCACTACAATCAGGGAGAGAACAAAAAGGCAGTGGGCAGAGAGGACTCAGAATAAAACAGAATACTGCGGTATCATGCTAAAAGAGAAAAAGAAACTATTTCCAGCTTGAACAAGAAAGAGCAAAGGCCTTTTTCCAGGGCATACTGAATGGAAGAAAAAGCTCCCAAAATGAAAAGAAAGCAAAGCGTTTACCACACAAAATAACAGAAGTGCCCTGATAGAGAAGAAAGGCATCCCAGAGCGGACCAGAAAAGGATAAACTCAATAAGAAACTCTCAGGAAAGAGGATCTAAAGGAAGTTAATATAATAGGAGACAAACAGTGGACAGTTCCAGTTAAACATGGTAGCCTGGAATTCCAGGGCAGGATTTCCTCTGTTTCAACATTTTAATAATGTTGTGCGTATGTGTATGTTTACCCCACACACTTGTTCAATCTGTTCCCTTGGTAAGCCTCCTGTGAAAGAATCACACAGGCTTCCCAGGGGGCACGGTGATAAAGAACTGGCCTGCCAATGCAGGAAACACAAGAGTCACGGGTTTGATCCCTGAGTCAGGAAGATCCCTGGAGAAGGAAATGGCAACCCACTCCAGTTTTCTCGCCTGGAGAATCCCAGAGGAGCCTGGTGGCTACAGTCCACGGGGTCGCAAAAGAGTCGAACACAACTGAGTGACTGAGCACATAGTGTCTCATCTCTCCCCCATACACCAGTCTGAATTAAAATGAAAGCAAAGTTATAACTTAGAGGAGCAACTGAATGAACAAGGGGAAGATCGCAGACAAGATACAAACAAAAACTTTGAGATGGGAAATAAATGGATAGGAGGTCACGGACAAGGACGATGACCACAGGTGGAAACCAAGGGTGGGAACCAACAAGAAATAAGTCAATTCACGCTTCAGAATCCCTGAAACACTCAAGAATTGGAAGCTGCACTTCAAGGAGGGGTGAAAACCAAAATGATTGGTCAGATTAGATTTAAAGATCAAGTCCTTTCCCCCAGACTCTCCCGTTCAGGCATCTGCCCAGCCCTGACCCCAGGACAGGTTTATTCTCCAGGAGGTGGAACGTGAAAGGCTCATAACTGGGACACCAAGAATTATGAAAATGAGGATTAAGAATCAGACTGAATGAAAACAATGCACAAAGAAGGGCCTGAGCCCCTTCTTGGTCATCTCGGGAAACAGCAGCGAGGCTTACATATCCTAAAACCTAGACTGGTCATTCAGCTTTGGAGGGATGAACGGTGCTCCTGACGGCTACTAGGAGACGCACCAGTCCAGACTGGACGAGGACAATGGAGAAGCATGAGGACAATCTCAGGGGACGAAAGCCCGACAGAGTACCTGATTCCGATTTGTTTCAGAGGAGTTTTCTAGTTTTATCAAATAGTTTGGGGCCTCAATTTGTGATTAAAATCCTATTAATTAATTGTATTAATTGCAAACAAGTGAAAAGAAGAGGTAAGTACAACCAACAAAAACAAAAAGTTGTGCAAGCAAAGAAGGTTAATCATATTACACTATATGACCTCACTAAGAATGGTATTCACATCATCTCCAGACTGTAAATACTGTATATTAGGCAAAAAGGAGGGAAGGAGACTTCCCTGGTGGTCCAGTGGGTAAGAATCTGCCTTGCAATGCAGGAAACACAGGTTCGATCCCTGGTCGGGATTCTTGCCTGATGAATTCCATGGACAGAGGAGCCTCGTGGGCTACAGCCCATGGGGTAGCAAAGAGTCAGACACAACTGAGAAAATAACACTTGTAAAAGAGAAACTTCCCTTCATTGATGACTAGATTACCTTGAGGTGAATTTCATATAGAAATCACTGAAAATAAATGCTTAATCATTTGCTTTATTTACCAGTTTTCAACACTAATTCTTTTCCTTTTCTGGCCACACCACACAGCATGTGGGATCTTAGTTCTCCTACCAGGGATCGACCCAGCGCCCACTGCAGTGGAAGTCTGGAATCTTAACCACTAGACCAGCAGGGAAATACCTCAACACTAATTCTTATTTGTTCTTACAATGGTATCTACTGGGTTTTGTATATTAATGTTTCAATCTGCAATCTGACTAACTTCTCTTATTGTTTGTAGTATTTCCACTGACTCTTTTGGTTTTCTCAAATATAGCATCATAAATCTGCAATAAGGAAAACTGTGCCCCCTTCTCATCTGCTTTCATTATCCGTAGAGATGATATGCTACTCCTTATTCTCTCTCTTTTTTACAGATTTGTATGGGATTCAACCAATAACTTTTCTATTGGTTATTTTTAAGTAAGAGGAATGTTTAAGTAGTTTGAGAAGGGTATGACCAAGATGGCTCTCATAGCTTTATGGAATAAAGTTCTTTGCTCTGTTTTCATGAAGTAAAAAGAAAAAACAAAAATGGTAATATCACACACATTGAGATTTCCCCTTTTGTTTCACTTCAACACTTCTTTCTGGACTTTCTTTTTCCCTATTGAACCCGCCCTGCACAGAAGTCTACTCAGTACAAGGCTTTGTCCTGAAAAGGTGCTTCAGTCTGATATTCTAGAGAACTCAAGGAGAAAGACCAGCAGACACCCCGTGGTCTCTGGGCATGCATCCACCCACAGGGGCCATCAAAGTCCCGTCCCAGACGCTGCTCTTGTCCTGAGAAAGCCCCAGTATGCCCCTGATGGTGATGCTAGGGTGTCCTGGCTCTGAGAGTAGCCCCTAGTCCCCTGGCCTTTCCTGAGCTCCCCCCACTACACTTTCTGATACCACATGCTTCTTAACAGTGTCCATGGTTTGTTCCCCTCACTCCTCTTTTGCGGTTCACGCAGAAACCTCCTCTTCATTTGCTGTTGATGTTGCCATTGCCACCCTCCCTGAGTCTGCTCCTATTTGCACGTACACACTGCTATATTCAAAACAGATAACCAACAAGGACCTACTGCATAGCACAGGGAACTCTGCTCAATGTTACGTGACAACCTAAATGGGAAAAGAATCTGAAAAAGTATAGGTAACATGTAAGCGTATAACTGGGTCACTTTGCTATACACCTGAAACTAACATAACATTATCAGTCACCTATGCTGTGCTGTGCTTAGTCGCTCAGTCCTGTCTGACTCTGTGCGACCCCATGGACTATAGCCCGCAAGGATCCTCTGTCCATGCGATTCTCCAGGCAAGAATCCTGCAGTGAGTTGCCATCCCTCCTCCAGGGGATCTTTCCAATCCAGGGATCGAACCCAGGTATCCTGCATTGCAGACAGATTCTTTACCATCTGAGCCACCAGGGAAGTCCAAGAATACTTGATTGGGTAGCCTATCCCTTCTTCAGGGGATCTTCCCAAACCAGGAATCGAACCAGGGTCTCCTGCACTGCAGGCAATTCTTCACCAGCTGAGCTACCAGGGAAGCCCCATATATCACCTATACTCCAATATAAAGGACTGGACTTCCCTGGTGGCTCAGACGGTAAAGCTTCTGCCTATAATACAGGAGACCCAGGTTCAATCCCTGGGTTGGGAAGATCTCCTGGAGAAGGAAATGGCAACCCACTCTAGTATTCTTGCCTGGAAAATCCCATGGACGGAGGAACCCAGTAGGCTACAGTCCATGGGGTCGCAAAAACTCAAACACGACTGAGCAACTTTGACTGAGCAACTTAACTTTCACTTTCCAGTATAAAATAAAAAGTGAAAGAAAGAAGAAGGTGCTGGAGAAGACTCTAGAGAGGCCCTTGGACAGCAAAGACATTAAACCAGTCAATCCTAAAGGAAATCACCCCTGAATATTCACTGGAAGGACTGATGCTGAAGCTGAAGCTCCAATACTTTGGCTACCTGATGAGAAGTGTCAACTCACTGATATTGGGAAAGATTGAAGGTGGGAGGAGAACAGGACGACAGAGAATGAGATGGTTGGATGGCATCACTGACTCAATGGACATGAGTTTGAGCAAATTCTAGGAGATAGTAAAGGACAGGAAAGCCTGGCATGCTGCAGTTCATGGGGTCGCAGAGTAGGACAAGACTTATTGATTGAACAGCAACAACAAAAAAAGAAAGAAGGAGAAATACAGAAAGTATCAGACAAGTCTCAGCTTTCCTTGAAAAGAATTATAATTAATTCCTTATTTCAAATTACAATTAAATATCAAAATCCCCCCATTGTTATTTATACTATGATGTACACATTGACCTTTAAGGTTACGTGACCCCGAGTAGCAGCAAACACACCCAACACCCAATCCTGGTTTCTAAACACCATGCTGCAATAAAAGGAAACAGGGCATTCTGCAGAAACGGCTGAATCTGGGGCTGGGGCTGGGAAAATACAAGGTAAGCCAAGAGCAACTTGCAGGACAAGAAAGTATAGAGGTGCTCAGAGAATACTCTGCATAATAGGCTTAGGTTCATCCACCTCATTAGAATTGACTCAAATGCATTCCTTTTACGGCTGAGTAGTATTCCATTATATGTATGTCCCACAGCTTCTTTATCTATTCACCTGTCGATGAACATCTAGGTTGCTTCCATGTCTTGGCTGTTGTAAACAGTGCTGCAATGCATATTGGGGTACATGTGTCTCTTTCAGCCAATGGGAACTTGCAATGTGACTGAGGGAACTCAAACTGGGGCTCTGTAATAACCTAGAGGGGTGGGAAGAAGATTCAAGAGGGAGGGGACATATGTACACCTATGGCTAATTCATGTTGATATATGACAGAAATCAAACCAATATTGCAAACTAATCATCAATCAATTAAAAGTAATAAAATATTTTAAAAAAATTTTTTTTAATTTTTTTAAAAATATTTTTTAAAAGGGTACATGGGACAAATTAAGAGTAGCACTGAAACACAAACATTACCATATGTAAAACAGATAGCCAGCGGGAGTTTGTAGTATGACACCCGGGACTCAAAGCCAGTCCTCTGTGACAATCCAGAGGGGCGGGATGGGGTGGGAGGCGGGACGGAGGTTCAAGAGGGAGGACATAGTATATCCAAGGCTGATTCATGCTGATGCATGGCAGAAACCAACAGAATACTGTAAAGCAATTATCCCTCAATTAAAAATAAATAAGAGCCTTCTTAGCGCAGTAGGCAGCGCGTCAGTCTCATAAAAATAAATAAGTAAATAAATAATAAACATTTCAACAGCGTAAAAAAAGGGGGACGAGACATCTCAAAAGGATACAGGGGCCAACCTAAAAGAGCTCCCAATGACCAATGACTAAAGCAGGAGCAATCTGAGCAACAAAAGAAATAACGCACCACTGGACAATAACTAGGATTGAAGATAAAATACAGAATAACTAGTTTAATTTGATTTTCATATAAACACTGAGTAAGTTTGCCTCACTGCAATATCTCATGCCAATTTCTATATATCATGTAGAGTGACAAATAATATTATTAAGATAACTATACAGTAAAACAGGGCTTCCCTGGTGGGTCAGGTGGTAAGGAATCTGCTTGCACTGCAAGAGACCTAGGTTTGATTCCTGGGTCAGGAAGATCCTCTGGAGAAGGAAACAGCTACTCACTCCAGTATTCTTGTCCGGAGAATTCCATGGACAGGGGAGCCTGGCAGGCACAGTCCATGTGGTCACAAAGAGTCTGACACAACTGAACAAATAATATATATAGTAAAATATATGTATAATTCTCTTGCCATAACAGAAGTTTAATCATTCTCAAAGATTCTTTACATTTCCTCTAAATGATACTAAATCTAAACGTTTTCCCAAGTGTTAGTGTTGTATGTGTGACCTAGGAAGACACTACACTGCAACCATAGATAAGATTACAGGGACCAATTTGGGGAAAACTAGATAATCAATTGGAGAAGGCAATGGCACCCCACTCCAGTACTCTTGCCCGGAAAATCCCATGGACAGAGGAGCCTGGTAGGCTGCAGTCCATGGGGTCGCTAGGAGTCGGACAGGACTGAGCGGCTTCACTTTCACTTTTCACTTCCATGCATTGGAGAAGGGAATGGCAGCCAACCCACTCCAGTGTTCTTGCCTGGAGAACCCCAGGGACAGGGGAGCCTGGTGGGCTGCCGTCTATGGGGTCGCACAGGGTCGCACACAACTGAAGTGACTTAGCAGCAGCAGATAATCAATTCTTCTCAAAAATGTTGCATTAACAATACTTATTTTCACTTCATTAACAGCAGCAACAACAAAAAAAAAACCTGTGACACAAGATTTACATGGTATTCCACACTTTAATTGAAGTGTCAATATTCGAGCAGCTGACATTTCTTGCTCTTTTTTGACCATCATGGAATTTAATATTTAAAGTTTGTGAAATGGAATATGCTCCTTAGCAAGATGACAGAATCAAAATTCTCTTAGCACTCTTCTCTTACCCTTTAAATTCTTAGACTATGTCATAAAGTTCTTAAGTGTGGGTTAAATCTGAAAATTACTGAATTTCGAAAGATCATAAGGCTTTTTTTTTTAAACCATGTTAAATGCAGGCCAGTCTTGGAAAGATGAGTTTCAATAAAATTCTTGACAGTCAAAATCCAGCAATCATCTCAGAACTTTATACCTTCTTGGGCCCAAAGGCAAGACTCACTTTAATACAGTTTGACCTCAGAAAATTTCCTTGTGATGAATAAGATTTCTCTTTTAAGATCAATTTCAATGTCTAGCTCCTAATTTTTAAAATATTGACAATGAAAATCAACTGTAATAAGACAAGTGAACAAATTTTAACAAGTATTCTGAAATGAAATTCTTTGTGAATCTGCCAAATTCAAAACTATCCTTACTGCCTGCCAACACAGTAAAGTTTGAAAAAAGGGTTTGAATTACCCAAGGAGTTTAAATGACAAATTCCTCTAACTGGAAACAGCTGGGGAAAAAAAAATAATTTTTCCAAAAATAAGTTTACTCATTTCTCATTGGCTTGCTGGGTGCCTGTGAGTCAAGAGTTTGTATATGTAGTTGGTACTTGCGCATGCCTGCACACACTCTCTTCCAGAAAATGGTGAACCACCTAAGGAGAGACTGCATAATAATGCAGTGATAAAGCCACCTACGGTCTCCCTGCGCAGCGGGCCGCTGCGGCAAGAGGGACACTTGCTCTGCTCGCCCATCGCCCATCATAAGTGGGAAGGCCTCACTCACCGAGCTGGGGCTGGAGTGCCGCCGAACCTTAGGAGACTCTTTGCCCGCGGAGGAGCTCTTATTAAAGTTAATGCAAGCATTGTTCTCAGAATGCACCCTCTTTACTTGATTAGTGGGTTTCTCAAACGGGTCAAAAGTGCTCTGTGTCCTCTGAACCCTGACTTTCTTATCCTCAGGAATTGTGTCCAGGGGTTTGATCACTGAGTCCATTCCTGGGCAGTTTCGTGTGGACATCTTTGTGACACATATCTAGGGGGAGAAAAAGAGAGAGAAATTAAACTCAGATCACTCCACTGAAACTTTAATATCACTACACATGAAGATTTATTATCCTACAAAGCACGCCCATTTTTATCTCAGGAAATACCCCCAAAGACTATATGAAGTAATTAGCCTCCAACTAATAAAAATAAATAAATAAATAAAATAAAAAATTTAAAAAAAAAAAAGACTATATTCTAAAAGCTACCCCAGCTTAAACCACAATATGGAAAACCCGTCATCACCATTCCACTTATCATACTTGCTGGGGGCTTCCCTGGTGGCTCAGACGGTAAATAATCTGCCTGCAATGCAGGGGACCCAGGTTCAATCCTTGGGTTGGGAAGATCCCCTAGAGAAGGGAATGGCTACCTACTGCAGTATTCTTGCCTGGAGAATTCCATGGACAGAGGAGCCTGGCAGGGTCGCAAAGAGTCAGACAGACTGAGCAAGACGGAAAGACTGAGCAACTAACACTTTGGTTATATTCGCTGAGGGCTGACACTAAAAATGTTATCCCTAAAACAGGAAGCGTAACACCTAGACTGCTAGTGCCCTAAGGTGGTTCTCGAACGTTGTCATATATTTTACCACCTGACTGCAAGTGGGATTATTTCTGAATCATTAAAAGATGGATAATTTGCCTTTATTTTTTTAAAAAAATCAGTTCAATTAACTCAGCAGCGCATTTTAATTGATGGGCCATCACAGAAGCAACTAACATGGCTAGAGAAAAACATCACTATGTTCTTCAAAACCTTAAAGCTTGAATACATGTTTAAAATCTATACCCATTTTGATTTCATCTCTAAACTAGAATGGAGCATATAAAAGGGCTAATGGTTAGAGATACTAACCACTGAAAGTTGAAAGCAATGTTTTTTCTAATACTAAAACTAACAGATGAAAAGGAAAAAATAATACCACAAAGAAAAACACAGAATGACACTCATTTCAAAATTTTGTTTGTATTACTCCACTGTACCCCATTTCCTTCTCAATTTTACTCATTCTCTTCCAGCATAATCTGAACCACTCTCATTTTATCTTAGTCTCTCTGATTATTGTACGTTCCAGCTCTTTCATTCTGCAAAAATTCCCAAGACATTTTTACTTAGTAACTTCATGGCCTCTAGCCTGCCTGTAAAGTAAGGTAACTTTATTATGCGGTCCAAAGAAAAGATAACTCTGAATTTGCTTTTAAAGTTTTCTTTTTTCTTCTTGTGAAAAGTTTCCACATTCCTATTTAAGAAAGCAGGGAAACAGACGGTAACTAAGAAAATCTCATATTGTTAAAGTGAACATTTAAGTGTATGAGTAATACATATAGGATGATTCCATACGGAAAGAAATGAAGCTATGTGTATGGATATAAATATATATATTAAAAGACAGAGATATTTGTATGTATATGTATGAGCACACATTAATATAAAGGTATAGAAGGAAATACACCAAAGTGTTAAGTTACCTCCAGATAAGCAGAACTGAAGGGGCAAAGGGTAAGATTACTTATTTTTTACACACCCCTGTATTTTTTGAACTGTATAATAAACATGCCTGACATATAATTTTTTGAAAATAGTAAGGTGAAACAGTAAATTATTTCAAGTTATTGAAGCAAAATTTGGATTAAATACTAAGTATCAACTCTGTCCTAGGAGTGTATCTGAACTACCAAGCATAGGTTGAATTTTAATTAAATCCAATAAGAAGGAGAGCAACATATTTTTTACAATATCACAAGACTGCTGAAGCTATCTTTAAAAGATAAGACAGAGTCCTCTACTCCTGACCAAGAACTAACGATTTATCACAATATTAAATGCATTCAGTACTTTTAAGAGTTCATGTGCTCCTCATTCAGATATGAAAGCAAGAGGCAATAGATGTGATATGGACATGAAACCACTCATCTCACTGAGGCAACTGAATTACAACATATAAACACATGAACCTGAGGAGTCAATGAACCCTAAATATAAGAAATCTAGAGAAAATAACATGAAGGTACCTCAAAATCAAACTGCTTAAAACCAGTAAAAAAGAGAATATCTTAAAAAGGGGCCAGAGGGAAAAAAGTGCTTTAAAAGAGAAGACAGGAAATATTTGGAAACTAAACAATAGGGGAATTAGAAAGTCTCTTGAATTAAATGAATAAAATCTCTTGAACAGAAATAGTAAAATAGATACAGCTTAAATAGTATTTTAACTGTAGGAAAATTTATAATAGTAAATGCATTGAGCAGGAAAAAAAAAGTCTCAAAGTAGTCAGGGTACACCTTAAGGGATTGCTCTGGTGGTTCAGTGGTTAAGAATCTGCCTTGCAATGCAGGGGATGCGGGTTTGATCCCTGGTCAGGGAACAGAGTCCCACACGCCTCAGAGCAACTAAGCCGATTCACCACAACGAGAAGGCCCAGACAGAGCAACAGAAGGTCCTGCGTGCCACAACTAAGACCCCAGGCAGCCAAAGAAACAAATACAATTTTTATAAAAAAGAGAACCCCTTAAAATACTAGCCAGAAAAAGAACAGATATTAAAACCTGAAATAAGCAGAGAATTAAAACAAAGAAAATACATCATCATTGAAATAAATGAAACAGAAAATGAAAAACCACAAAGAAAATCAATGAAACTGAAAGCTAGTTTTCAGAGAAGATTAAAAACCAAACAAAACCTCTAGCCAGACTGATGAGAAAGAAAGGTAAATAACACGCATTGCCGACAACAGAAATAAGAGAGGCAACATCACTACACAATCAACAGATGTTATCAACAACTTTATGCCAATAAGTTCAGCAACTTAGATGAAGCAAATTCCTTGAAAGACAAAAACTACCAAAACTCACTTGAAATCAAAGTGATTTCAAAGAAATCAAAGGTATAACCAAAAACCTTATCACAAAGAAAATGCCAGGACCAGAAAAGATTACTGGTGAAGTAAACCAAACATTTAAGAGAAAAAAACACCAATTTCACAGAAACTCTTCCAAAATATTAAAGAGAAGGGGATACTTCCTCACTCATCATATGAAGCCAGCATCATTCTATCACTAAAGCCAGAAAAAAATAAGAAAACTACAGATCCATTTCTCTCATGAACATAGATTAAAAATTATTGGCACATTTTTAACAGACTGAATCCAACAATATATAAAAAGGATAATAAGTAAGGAAAAAGTGGTATTAATCCCAGGAAAGCAAGGTTGGCTTAACACTCAAAAATGTGTAATTCACCATTTTAATGCACAACATCAGAAATCTCTAAAACGGCTCCCAGTGATGGCCACTTATTTAGTCGCAGGTCTCACATGTGGGCTCTGTTTGCTGACTTATATCCAATAAACAGAATACGGCGGAAATCACGGGCTGTCACTTCTGAGAGAAGATTGTAAGAAGAATGCGGCTTCTGTGTTGGTACCTCCTCACCCCATCCCCTTCCTCCTAGATCACTATCCCAAGGCAAAGTCAGCAGCCACGTCAGAAAGTGCTTCTGTAGAGAGGTGCATTTATGAGAAGGACCGCCAACAACCACATGCGTGGAGCCTTCGAGTGTGACCACAGCCCAGCCCCTGCTTGACTGGAAGCTCATACAAGACTCAGTCACAGGCACTCAGTTAGGGAGCCCTAGATTCTAAACCAACAGTAATGGTTAAACTGAATGCCTTTCTCCCAAGAACAGGATATCCACTCTCATCATGTTGCCTCAGCATTGTATTACAAGCTCCAGACGACGTCACAAGGCAAGAAAAAGAAATAAAAAACATCCACATTGAAATAGGAAGAAATAAGACCAACTTTATTCACAGAAGACATTATCATCTATGTTGAATGAAATCTACCAAGTAAAAAGCAAAAACACTAGAATTAATAAGTTTATCGAGGGTGCAAGATATAAGACCAATATACAAAAATCATTTGCATTTTCAGATACTAACAACAATCAGAAATTTAATTAAAAATAACACTGTTTATAACAGTTTCAAGCAATATAAAATATTTAGTGATACATCTGACAAAATATGTGCAAATCTGTACACAGAAACTATAAAGCATGCTTGAGAGAAGTTAAACAAGACAAAGTGACCAACTCATGAGTCGTTCAATTCATTGTGATACTTTCAGAAAGAAGTTAATCTCTGTGCTTCAGCCATAAAATACTGAATTTCTTAAAAGAAGATTTACATACACGTATCAAGCAAGGTGATAAATGTGTGTAAAATGATAACATAAAAAGGTACAAATGGGGGTTGAATTGATACAATGATAATGGGAAAACGATGACCACATTTGAACTCCAACCCTATCCTTAAACGTAGCACCAGGAAGTATAAACACCATGGAAACTCTTAATTTTGCCAAAGAGAATATGGAGCTAACACAGCACTGTACTTAACTCTACATTCTATTTTTTATTCAAGATCTTTGAAATACCTTAGTAAATTCGACTTTATCAAGAAAGTTTTTTTGCCATATTCATGAAGAAATATGTGGGGGGAAACTCCTGTAAATGTATAGGGAAATTTTACTATAAAATATAACACTGTAGCACACATAGACTAGCACACCATAGCAGGGGAGAAGGGAAAATGACAAATGTCACTTCAACATGTTGGCAGAGGAAACAAGAGCTTTGATGGTGTTTAGCACCGTCAAAGCTAAAAAGGAATGAACTTACTTCTCAGCCAGTTTATGATAAACTCAGATAAACTCATGTCAGATAAACTCATATAAACCTTTCACTTGCTTCCTGCCTCTAACTCTGGGAAAACTAATATTCACACGGTTTTTTGTTAACTTTAAGAGACACAGGTACATTGGATCGGAAACTTTGATAACTCTTTAAGAGAAACTGTTACAGAATCTACTGTGATTAAAGCCTTATCTCCTTCTTCATGCCTTATCTTAAGAGTCCTACATAACATGTTTTCAGTCAGGTAGCATCCTACTAAATAGACACGCATGATAATTGTAAACATCAGTGTAAACTGTACACCTGTGGGAAACCAAGTTCTCTAAAGCCATGAAGACAAAAAAAGGCAGCCCAATTCTAATTTTTAAGAGGAAAAAGTATTTCAACAAAATTTTCTAAAATTAAAATATGTCCCACAAACATTCTTAAATATTTCATGTTTATCATTTTTGCTATCAACTAGCAAATGACTAAATGCAAGTAGAAAACAACTACTAATGCAAAACAAACTTCTGGAAAACAGTACACTTGTTCAAATACATGCCTTGGATGTTATTTTACCATATTTCTTGCTAGTCAGTTTCTAATTCATATGGTAATTTAGAAATATATCAATATTCCATGGTGGTTTGCAGAGTGTCATATTTTCCAGGCGGCTCATCAGAAGAACACACGGGAGACTCAGCATCTTCTGATGCATTTCCATGCAGGCAAGCATGTTGTATATATCACTTAACCCTTTGCTTACTTGCTCAGTGCCTGGACCACACTAAAGTGCAACAAGTTTCTGTTGAATTAAACCACCAGATTCAAGAAGATTCATCCAAATTATCAGTCTTCATGCTCTCTTGCTAAAAGGGCCAAAGTTCTGCAATATTTATTATTCAAGATCTACTGTCAAAAACAAACCAGAAAAAAACCAGCAATCAGTTCAGTTCAGTTCAGTCGCTCAGTCGTGTCCAACTCTTTGCGACCCCATGAATCGCAGCACGCCAGGCCTCCCTGTCCATCACAAACTCCTGGAGTTTACTCAAACTCATGCCCATCGAATCGGTGATGCCATCCAGCCATCTCATCCTCTGTTGTCCCCTTCTCCTCCTGCTCCCAATCCCTCTCAGCATCAGGGTCTTTTCCAATGAGTCACATGGACACACAAATAATAAACATACATATATATTCATAAAATGATATCAGTAAAAGTATTTTTAAACTACAAGCTCATTGTGATAAGCAGAATTCTATGACACCCAATTCACCCCTCTCTCTCTTTAGTCACTAAGTCATGTCCAACTCTTGCGACCCCATGGACTGTAGCCTACCAGGCTCCTCTCTCCATGGAATTCTCCAGGCACGAATACTGAGTGGGTTGCCATTTCTTCTCCAGGGATCTTCCCGACCCAGGAATCAAACCCGGGTCTCCTGCATTGCAGGCAGATTCTTTATTGACTGAGCTATGAGGGAAGCCTTTGAATAATACCCTTCCCTTTGAGAGTGACTATGATGATATATAACACCATGGTTCCTTTATGTGATATGACCAATGGGAGAGCAGCCTGCTGGGCCTGACCTAATCAGGTGAGCCCTTTAAAAGCAGAGCATTTTCTCTAGCTGGCTTCAGAAGAGAAAGGCAGAGATATGATCTGGCTAGCCTGGAAGAAAGTCAACATTTCACACTATGATTGCCTATGGGGGCCACAGGGCACAGAATAGAGGGTGGCTTCTAAGGGCTGACAGTAGTTACTGATTGACAACTGGAACAAATGGGGGCCACTGTCCTACAACCACAAGAAAATGAGTCCTGCCAACAACTAGTAAGCTTGTAAGTCGATCCCAAGCCCCTGGTGAGATGCACAACCATGGCCAACGCCTTGACTTCAGCCCAGTGAGACCTAGAGAAGAAAAATCAGCTATGCTGTGCCTGGACTTTTAAAGAACAGAAATTGTGAGGCAATAAGCTAGTAAGGACGTGGTAATGCATTACACACCAACAGAAAACTAATAAACTCGCCTTAGTGAAATTGCCTGAAGCACTCAGATATTTGAGCAGAATGCTCTTAGGAACATGTTGCAGGTATCACTTTCTGTACGTGATGCACTGTATCAGATTCAAGAGAGGTAAGCAACATTTCTTAGGATTGCTATCCATAAACGACCATGTTATTGGGAGCTTTCTGCATGACATAACTCCATCAACAATATAAAACCCATGAACAAATTCTCCACATAACTAAATTAATACACAATTTATGCTTGTGTCCCCTTCACTTGGGTTTGTATGAATAATACCAGTATCAGGCCTGCTTTGTGCGGCTATCTTCATCCAGAGAGAGTAATCCATACTTGAGTTTTCCACATAGGGCAAAGTGACTGTTCTGGAAAAGTTTCAAGTTTCCAGTATTTAGGACAAACAACTTAAACTTGATCGGGCCACCTCTGTTAACCACAGCACAACAGAGAGTAGAATCCAGGCCCTTCAGAAGGATACAGGGAAGCAGCCTCACTGACCTCATTAGCTCATCAGGGAGGGGGCTTGCCCACAGAAGGAGCCAGACAAGGTGAATCAAGAGTGGTGCTCATTCCCCTTAGCTGCAATTTCTGGCTTTCCTGGTGACTCAGTTGGTAAAGAATCCACCAGCAATGCAGGAAACCTGGGTTCCATCCCTGGGTTGGCAAGATCCCCTGGAGAAGGAAATAGCAACCCACTCCAGTATTCTTGCCTGGAGAATTCCATGGAGAGAGGAGCCCGGCAGACTTCAGTCCATAGGGTCGCAAGAGTCGGAAACGACTTAGCAACTAAACCACCACCACACATGGTACATGAAGAAAAGGGTGAGCTGAGAAGAGTCCTCACAGTAAAAGAGTTCTAGAAGACAGATGCTAGTACACTGGTGCTGCTCTCCAGAGCCCAAGTCTTCACTTGAATCCTTCCATCAACCTGTCAGCAACCTAAATACACCCTGTGTGTGCACGCTACACTGTGTGTGCACGCTTAGCTGCTCACTTGTGTCCAACTTTTTGCAATCCCATGGACTGTAGACAGCCAGGCTCCTCTGTCCATGTGAGTTTTCAGGCAAGAATACTGGAGTAGGTTGCCATTTCCTTCTCCAGGGGATATTCCCGAACCAGGGATCGAACCCACATCTCCTCTGTCTTCTGCATTGGCCGGCAGATTCTTTACAACTGAGTCACCCAGAAAGCATGTGGGCTACATTTGCGCCCCCAAATAGAATCTGTCTTTCTTCTCACAACAAAATGCTTGTGGTTGATACAGTAGAAAATCTTGGTGACAGAATCTCATAAGAAAAGCAGAGGATAAAAGCATGATATGTCAAACTGGGGGGAAAAAACCCCAGCAGGAACCCATAACCTCAAAAAGGCAGATTTTTTTTCAACCAGCCAACAGTAGCCCTTTGATCCACTGTTAACTTTCATGTGCAGCCCCAGTGCCTAGATTCTGGTCTAGGTTCCAAATTTCCACTGTGAAGAAAGAGGAATCCTTGGAAGCAACCTGATTCCAGGTCACAGGGCAGGAAGCACAAAACAGCTGTGAAATACCCAGCTGTTACCAGAAAATTAAGATCCTTTCAAAAACGTCAGGGACGATGTTAGAAGGACAAAGGAATCTGGATGTAGGGACGCCTACTAGTCAAGCTGTGATTACATAATTGAGCATCAAAGAGAAAATAAAATTATGGTTAAATGGAACAAGGGAGTTATTAAAAGACCCTGAGTTCATTCTGATTTTGAGAGAGAAAAGTCAATATTAAAGGACAAATGGCAGTTGTGAGGAAGGATGAATATAAGAGGATCCACAGTTGGTTTTCACATGTGGAACTGTGAGTAAGCCAAGCCGTGCCAGAAGAAGTAGGAGCTGTACCCAACACAGGGATGACTGCTCAAGGCTTGTGGAAAGAGGGCCTATACGGCCCAAGTGCCAAAGAATAGCAACGCAGGATGTTCCAATAACAGACCAGGTCCGTACAACACAGAAATAAACTAACGGGTATGTGATGTTGCCTAAGCAATGTTTTACAAAGAATGCATTTAGTGGGGAGAGACCAGATTGTAAAGAAAATTCATGTGACGTCGTTGTGGAAGACATTTTTTGGAAATAAGTTAAATTTTTAAAACTAAGTGAAATTTAACCCTTAAACAGAAAATTCAACTCAAGTGCTAACCAATGACTCAGATCTGAATCACTCTGGAAAAAATCAACCAAGACTTTTGTGGACCACGACAGTCAAACATGAGTCTGAGCAAGCTCCAGGAGTTGTTGATGGACAGGGAGGTCTGGCGTGCTGCAGTCCATGGGGTCGCAAAGAGTCGGACACGACTGAGTGACTGAGCGACTGAACTTAACAGTCGACAACTCCAGATCCTGCAACCCCAGCTATTCTGAGAAGACATTGTTTTAATTGTGGATTTGTAACGATTACACAATGGGCTTCCCTGGTGGCTCAGTGGTAAAGAATCTGCCTGCCAAAGCTGGAGACATGGGCTCAGTCCCTGGTTTGGGAAGATCCCCTGGAGAAGGGAATGGCAACCCACTTATTCTTGCCTGGGAAACCCCATCACAGAGGAGCCTCGCAGGCTACAGTCCATTGGGTTGCAAAAGAGTCAGACATGACTTAGCAACTAAACTACAACAACAGAAAAGATTACACAATCCCAAGAAGATTCAAAAACATTATTACTGAAACCCTTAGAAGGAATCTAAATAAGTAGACCCATATTCCTAGGAAGGCACAAAAAGAAATACAAAAATAATATGAGATTAATTATACCCAGTGTTGGTGTTTTAAAATAGGATGAGCATAAGTGTGGTAATATAACGTGCAAGAATATTTGTGCATGGTTTCTTTGTTTAAAAAGTATCTGAAATATGTTAGGATAATCTGTCACACTAAGTATTTGAAATTAACGGGATTTAATTAAGGCAGTACTTGGTACTTAAATAGATTGAGACAAATTGGTTTTCAAAATTACATTAACTACATATATGTTTAATGATGTGGGCACTAGCTGTGGATGTTCCAGGCACAGAAGACTCTTAGGCATGATGTTCACCAGCTTTCATTGTCCTTTGCACACAGTTTGCTAGTGACCTCAGCAAAAGGCACACCAAGCCACAGATTTCCTCTTACTCCAAGCCATGGACCAACCACAATCACAGGAAACAGCCACACCAGCAGAACTGCCTGAAAACAACAGCCATTCCAATGTTACCAGGAAACAGGAGCCGTTTTCTCTATGACGGCATTTTTTCACACTTCCTTGATCCACTTAGAAACTGAAGTGACAGAATTTACATAAGCAGGGATGTCTGATGGTACTTGAAAACAGAAAAGAAAGAAGAAATCATCACAAATACCAAAATAAACTTCTGCTCCTTTCTTTTTTTCCAATAAATTCAATAGAACCCAGAATTTCAAACATGGTTAGAGATGCACCCACACATTTAGACGTTCATCGGAATCCATTACTTCGGTTCACTCATCATTAAGAGGGGTCTGTATATAAGCTCACAGGCTCAAAACTCAGTAAAAATTGTTAGCAATTCAAACAGTGTTGGAGGCTCCAAAAGTCACAGTTTGACCTACAATTTTAGCTTGGAGCTATGTAAAATCCAGACAACTGTCTCCCAAACTCACAGCAGTGGATCTGAAACAGCACAACTTAATTCTGTTAAGGTTGGCACTCATGGCAAGCGAATTCATTGGGGCCGAAAACTGTCCCTTTGAATCAACCATTTTCTGATGAGCAGCATTTTACTGGGTTCAGAGGGTGATCTCTACTTCTTCACTCTACACTCTTCATGAAGGCAAACACCAGAAAAAGAACTGGCTTCCATCATGATCTTCTGACATTCATGAAAGGAATATCCATGCCAGATTCAATGCAAAACTGAAAGCAGCAAAATTCTTGACACTGAAACAACCTCGTAAATTTGTTTTCCCCTCATCTGTTACCCAATGAGGGCCTGATGGCTTTGTCTTACTCAGTATCTTCTCTCAAAATCTGCTCCCAATTAAAAAGCAATCCTTGGTCATTCACAAGTCTTTGAACACTTAAAATCAGAGTATCACCTCTCCCTGGATTATTTGAACGTTAAGCATTATAGAATAAAAAGCTTCATCCACTGTAAAGAATTGGTGAGTGGGGAATGAAGAGGGAGAGTATAGGAGAAATTGCTAATGCCACTAGAATCATAATTCTTAACCGTTGCTTTCATCTCTAACCTAAACCTGCAAGATCTAAAAGCATCTCTTTGGTTGCAGTCTTCTCTTTTCTCATCTGTGTGTATGAGTGTGTACAGAGGTGGCAGTGTCAATGACTACATGGAACAATAAAAAGAAAACAGAATGCACTATCTGTATGTATATAATGGGATATATGCCCGAGAGTTCTTTCACTTACAACTATATTTTATCAGAACCAACATCTTGCCTAAAATCGCCTTCAGAACATTAGCAAATATACAGGCAAGCATGCCGCCCATATTACTTCAGAACTAAGTGACTCACAGGGCTTCCCTGGTGGCTCAGTGGTAAAGAATTTGCCTGTCACTGCAGAAGACTCAGGTTGGATCCTCGAGCTGGGAAGATCCCCTGGAGAAGGAAAGGACAACCCACTCCAGTAATTTTGCCTGGGAAATTCAATGGACAGAGGAGCCTGGAAGGCTTCAGTCCATGGGATTGCAAAGACTCGGACACGACTTTGCAACTAAACAACAAAAAGTGTCTCAGAACAAATCGCTTCAATTCCCTGGGTCACAGGCTTCTCATCTGTAATGTGCCACCGCTGGAGCAAACAGCTCTTCAGGCCTTTAACAGCTCAACTGTTCCGTTACAGACTCCAGGCAGCAACTCCTGCTGGCTGTTGTTTTTGTTCAGTGCTCAGTCATATCTGGCTCTGTGACCCTCTGTGACCCCATGGACTGCAGCATACCAGGCTTCCCTGTCCTTCACCATACCCCAAAGTCTGCTCAAACTCATGTCCACTGAGCTGGTGATGCCATCCAACCATCTCATCCTCTGTCACCTCCCCCTTCTTCTCCTGCCTTCAATCTTTCCCAGCATCAGGGTTTTTTCCAATGAGTCGGCTCTTCACATCAGGTGACCACAGTATTGGAGCTTCAGCATCAGTCCCTCTAATAAATATTCAGGGTTGATTTCCTTTAGGATGGACTGGTTTGATCTTCCTGCAGTCCAAGGGACTCTCAAGAGTCTTCTCAAGCACAACAATTCAAATTCCAGCACCATCAATTCTCTGGCAGTCAGCATTCTTTATGGTCCAAATCTCACATCTGTACATGACTACTAGAAAAAACATAGCTTTGACTATATGGGTATTTGTCAGCAAAGTGATACTTCTGCTTTTTGATACACTGTCTAGGTTTGTCATAGCTTCCCTTCCAAAGAGCAAGCATCTTTTAATTTCATGGCTGCAGTCACTGTCCACAGTGGCTTTGCAGCCCAAGAAAATAAAATCTGTTACCATTTCCACTTTCTCCCCTTTGCTATAAATTACTATTACTATTCACTGCTGGTAAATGAGTTTACACAGAACAACTAGAAAGATAAGACCAGACACATAAATTCACTTCTTTGTGCTTCATTTTACCTTTTCTTTCTCTTGGGATCTTAGGACTTAGAGAGGAGGCAGACAGGTTCACGCCAGGAACTCCTCTCCTGAGAGCTCCAGCCTCCATGGACCTTCCTTAACTCTCCAGTCCTGGCACTGTCTCAGTGACAGCGTCCTGGGCCTTTGGCCGAGGGGCTGGTTATGAGCAGGCGGCACTCGGCCCCAGCCACACTGTGGGACATTGGTAGCCCTAGTCCTGTCTACTAAATACTAGTCATGGCCGTGTGTCACGGTCACCGTCGCAACCAAAGATGCCCGCAATAAGAACGACAGCGTTTTTAGACTGTACCTCCTAATCTGTCACTTAAATACACGCCATCTAATGTGTTTTCATATAAGCGACTATGGAATGTGTTTTCACGCATTTGGTTTATCTGCTGGGGTGGGAGGAGGCATCTGTCTTGCTCTGTTGCTCATGCATTTTTATTTCCACAACCAGACTGCATACACCTGAGCAGAGAAACCACATCTTCCATTTCTTTCATCGTCTCAGAGCTCAAAAGACAGCAGGAAACGGGCACTCCGATAATATTTATTCAGAGATGGACTGCTTTCCTTATTATTTCCTTTTTTCTTAGTTTAAGCCTTCCCTTTTAACTAAGCACAAGCTGTTTCAAAAATAAGTCCTAAGAAACTACACACAGTACAGTGAGGTGCCTTCTGAGACCAGTTCTTTCCCAGTCAGCGAAAAGGCTTCACCAGCCGTTCCCACTTGCTAGAATTCTGTCTGTTACTGGAATTTAACTTTAAAATTGCTTACTTTTCTACCGACCGGTTTCTTTGGGGTCTGACCTAATTTCATTCGGTCCTGAATCTGTCAGTTAATGGACACAGCTGAATGGAGAACTCTTGAGGACATCACATTCCTTTATGCCGCTTCAGTGATTGTGGTCTTGTTACATCCTTCCTGGGCTTCAGTGCTTATCACCAAGAGATTCCACCATGGTTTTCCTGATTCTATCATGAAATATGTAGGTAGTCCTCCCAGGAGTTTAAACTTTAATATGCATTACTAAAATGATTTTATTTAGTTGCTTTCCCTTCTGGTATAATTATACACTTGATTTAGATGTAAGAGATTCAGTTTGCTTAAAGGCTGGCGAGACAGAGGCATGTATTTACTGACCTCTAGGTTCTTTATTTTATACTATTTCTACACTGAAAACTAACTAGCTCCAAAAGGTCAAAGGAAGAAAGAAGACGTGTGAAATTTTCTGACTCCCATCTGACATCCAATATTATATGCTGGTTAAAATTCCACGATTTTGTAGTGACAAATTTAACGTGAAGTTGAATGAACACTCACAGTAAGGGTTGAAATGCCCTCTCTGCTGTTGGCTGTTGGCTGTTTCTTGGAATGCGGTTATTTTGGGTGATCAGGATTTCATCCGGAACAGTCTTTAACCCCTGGCCACCCTCAGACCAGCAGCACAGGCATCACCCAGAATCACAGGCCCCGCCCTTACCTCAGTCCTCCCGAGTCAGAACCTACATTTTAGCAAGACACCCAGGGGATTTGTGTGGACATTAAAGTCTGAGGTGCAATGCTCTAACCCACAGAATAATAATAAAGTCTGCCGCTACGGTCAAATAAAGAACTGAGATTGCAAAAGAAGTCAAGCATTTGAGAGGCAAAATCTGTTTCCGTCTTTGGGTACAAAATAAGTGATAATCATTTCAACATTCCTTGGGTAGCATTTTTGCTCAAGCTTCCCAACAATATCATGGTAATTTCAGCCAATTCTTTTATATAATTTTGAACTCTGAAGACAAATTCTCCAATAAGATACACCCAATATATACATGAATTTTTAAAAAGCAATGGGATTGGAGCATGTGAGGAGTAGAGAAAGAAGACTACACATAGGCTATAATAACACAAGTAACATTACTTCCTGCGTAGAAACTTAAGGAATTATGTGTTTCTAATACAGAGGCCGTTGTTTTGCTCCAGGCCACTATTATCTATGAAAAAATTACCACATAAGTATTCTAAGGAGAACTGAATCCAGAAATTCACTTTATTCTTTATCTACCAGAATTTATGTGGTAGCTTTGGGAAAAAAAAAAAGAATTCAAAGGAAGTCACTTCAGGATCCAGAAACGAAATTTTAAAAGGCACTTACATATGTGAACAGTGCCACGTACTATAAAACAAGTTAAAAAAAAAAAAAGCCCTCTGCCTATGAGGCATAACTTCATTTCCCCCCTGAGTCTAGACAAAGGACTGGAACCCCTACTCCCAAACAGAAGGACAGGCAATTCTCTGCAAGTCTGGGCCTCTTTCCTAACTATTTCCAGTAAAAACTTACTAAATATCTCCAAAAAGTCCAGAGGGGGAAAGGAGACGACGTGTGAATTTTCTGCTTCCCGCTTGACAACCATAATTATATGCTGGTTAAAATTCCATCCAGGGGCTTCCCTGTGGTCCAGTTGTTAAGAATCTGCCTTGCGATGGGAGAGACATAGGTCTGATCTCTGCTCTGGGAAGATCCCACATGCCACAGGGCAACTGAGGCCCGATGCCACAACAACTGAGCCAGAGCTCTAGAGCCCAGGAGCCACCACAACTGAAGTCCAGTCTCCTAGAGCTGGTGTGCTGACACAAGAGAAGCCACGGCAAGGACCCCGCACACCGCAGTGAAGAGTGACCTCTGACCACTGCAACGAGAGACAGCCCGCGTGCAGCGACAAAGACCCACCAAAGCCATGAAAGTAATAAATAAAGCTTTTAAAAAATTCCATCATGGAAAAATGAGAGTCATGGGTGTCATGGTCACATCATAAGCCAAATGAACATAGGGTATCGGGAGGTGAGATGTGAGCATCGACATCTATATTGCTTCCCCCCTCCCATCTAGAGCCAGAGGGCTCAGAAATGGGCACATGAAATGAGAATCCGCATGCACAAAACAGGAGTGGCTTGACTGAGATTCCACAAAGCAGAAGCCTATTCTAACCCACAAAATCCCCACAGCTGCAGTGGGGAACTGGAATACCCATCCTCGACGCAACAGAAGACCTGAGCTACAGAAAGTGGCTCACGCGGCATGGCTAATTAGTTTCTTCATCAAGACACTATTCCCTTACACCTCTTACTCTAGAAAAAAGTCTGTTCCTGCAAATAGGGACTTTTCCTCACCTCTCTCACAGAATTTACAGGTATAAATTTAGTGTTTCTTTTTACTAGGTTTTGTTGGGGGTCCTACCTGAGAAGGAGAAGCCAGGCTGTGTTTTCAAAGGCCCCCACACCACGCAGAGGCACAAAATAACCCAGGAAGGGATGCTAACACTGGGGCAATGTTAAAAGGCTGATTATGTCAGAAGCACCAACGGGCAATAAAGAGATAAGGCTGAACTCAGATTCATAGATGTTTAAAATCAATAACACGGTCCAGACTGCTTTCTGTACACATATGTTTAGCATTTGAGGGGGTTTTTTTGTTTGTTTTTTTAACATCATGAGGACAAGAGAAACTGTCATATGTCTCAAAGGCTGTGCAAACAAGATCTCAATGCCTTCTGAATTCTGTCTTCTGTTCCTAGCTTCACTGCACCACCCACAGCTTCTTTGTATTAAACTAGCCTAGTTCTTCCTTCATGTTTAAACCTTTCAAATATCTGTAGCTCACTATTCTGTCCCTCATGTAAGATAAAGCATCCAGAAGGTAAAATAACATTAAAAATATAAAGCTGAAACTAGACAGTACTGCAGGTTCTTACTGATCCCTCAGGACCTGAATTTCTTTCCCTTGGTAACCATATGAACAGCATTTAAAAATAAAGATTATAAATATGTTTAAATTCCTTCCCTGAAGGAGAAATAAAATTGTGTACTCTCTTCTTACTCTCAAACAGATGGCTGTATAAATAAACACAACTTCTATCTCCTCACCTATAATAACCATTTTTTAATAACATCTAAATGTATTATTAATGCTTGGGAAATAACAGTGATCAATGTCGAGAGTGATGCTAGAAAGTTTAGAAGTTTAACAGTTTTATTCTACTAAAATAAATCTAGACACAAACCCCACTGAAGAATTCAGAAATATATAGGGCACCACTCAATATAGAATTGACTTCTGAAGCTCTTAAAATGTTCAGAGAATCATATATGGGTCACTAACCACACAGAGCTTATGAAGAGAAACACGGGGAACAATGAACCTCTGGGCAGAAAATGGAAATGGAAGTATCTCTCAATGTAGCTTTAACAGCTGGTCCATCTTTTGTAAAGAACTAAAATTTTGCCGATAATAAATTTGACAGCAACCCATTAATAATAAAGCCCTGACTGCTTTCATGAGGACTGGTTCTGTAAACCTTTCCCATGACTGACAAAATTCAATAGTGAATCCTAACTGAGATATTCAAGGTGAATAGAGCAGAACAGTGGGATGCACACACCCTGCTGTTTGCAGCCACCTGAAAACAAGCCCCAATGCTTTCAGGAACATTTCACTGTCAGCTTTGTATTTTTAGCAAGATCTCATTTAGCTGTGGAATAAGCCACTGGAGCAAATTTGTACCAGTTGGGCCGAAGAGGAAGTCTACAGACCATATAATCCTTCCTAAACCTGCCAGGTGGTAACTAGAATACTGAAGAATTCTTTCTTTTATTCTCCTTTTATACTCAAACCCAATAACATTAAGAAACTGTCATATATGCTCAATAAACTAGCAAACTGGAGAAGGCTCTTGGGCAAGATTTGATATAAGTTGATAGAAAAGAGAGATGGAGATTAAGGATTTCTAGATGACTATGACAGTGATGATGAAGGCTATTATGCGTGCTCAGTCCTGTCTGACTCTTTGTGACCCTATGGACTGTAGCCTGCCAGGCTCCTCTGTCCATGGGTTTCTCCAGGCAAGAACACTGGAGTGGGTTGCTATTTCCTCCTCCAGGGGATCTTCCCGACACAGGGATTGAACACGTGTCTCTTGTGTCTCTGCATTAGTAGTCAGGTTCTTCACCACTGAGCCACCTGGGGTGATGGCTATTATTAAACTCTTACTAAATGAGATGCTATTTTAAAAGTTTCATAAGTCATTTCTCAATCTCTACAACAACCCCAAGAGGTACTATTATCATCCCAGTTTCACAGATGATTAAATTGAGGCACACAAGAGTTAAATAAGGTGTCCAAGACCACACAGAGCATGCACAGGAAACAGGAATTATTTCAGGACTTTGACTATGAAGCCCAAACTCTTGACCACCAAGCTGTCTTCCTTACATGTCCCTTGGGGCTTAGATCCTGAGAGAAATATGGAAAGCAGAGATCTGACCTGCAACACTTCTCTCATTCTTTCTTCTCCTGACATAAAAGAAAAGTACTTTTAAAACTGAGCAAAGTAACTGCTCTGTGCTTTGAGGTTTTCTGACCCTCCTTGCCACCTCATGACTTCCACCATGTAAATTTAACATGCTTTTGACTGATCTGGCTCTCAATCTTATCAAAAGTTGAGCCTCATATCAAAAGTCGAGGCTGAAAATCAAAGTATTAGGGTGTATGTGGGTGGGGGCAGAAAGCAAAAGATGTATTAAGAAGGACAGACTGATGGGGAAGATGAGAAGGCAGTAGACTCTGGCAGGTAGACTCTTCCTCTTCCCATGTATGTTTGTGTTTCCTGAAGTGAAAGTGTTAGCTGCTCAATCATGTCTGACTCTTTGCAACCCTACAGGCTGTAGCCTCTATCTATTGGATTCTCCAGGCAAGGATACTGGAGTGGATTGCCATTCCCTTCTCCAGGGGATCTTCCTGACCCAGGGATCAAACGTCAGTCTCCCACATTGCAGGCAGATTCTTTACTATCTGAGCTACAAAGGAAGCCCTGTGTTTCCTGAAGAGTATGTTAAAGGCATGGACATAAAGTGTTGATTGAACCCATCTAAGAATCATCATAATGGTCAATGGTAGGTAAACAGAGGCTCCAGAGCCTTAACTCAGCTTTCTAAAAAAGATCTATGCAAGTCATTTAGATTTAATAAATCTAGGAAGAAATGTGAGAAGGAGAATGCTATACTGATGAAGCCAGGCTTACCTCCTCCAATGGAAATCTGCTTCGAGGGCGTGAATCTTAACCCTCTCTCATTCCCCTCTAACTCAGAGGAGATCTGTCTTTGGGGTTGAGTGTCCACTGAAAACAGCATTGGGGAGTGAGAGAAGACTTGCAGTGGGCATCAAGAGACAGTGGAGTCTCACCCTCCAATTGGCCAAAGGAACTGAAGATGAGTCAACTGATTAACACGACTGACTGCCAAAGTACCTCCCAGTTCTTAGAGTCTCTGGTTCTGCAAGAGGACCTCAACACGACCAGTCTTTGCTTGTGAAGCTAATGTAACAGACTAGAAGCAGAGTGGGTAAAATCTGAATGTTCACAATGACAAAAGCCACAGTCTAGCCTCCCACTGAGTATTTCAGATGACAGTTGCTTTCTATAAGCAAAAAATTGACATGAAAATCTAAGTAGCCCAATTCCCATGCTCAACTACCAGGCCATGTAAAGAATCGAAATGAATATATCCTTAGATCATTCCTTAGATCAGTGCATTTCTATTCCTCATTCCTACACTGTCCCCTAGGCTTTCAGTATTTCTAAATTATCCATATTTATTAGATGTCCACAGATGTCCATATGGGAACTTGCTTTAGTGAAATTATTTGGGGGGGGGGGGGTGGGGAACTGCTGTCTTTTCCATATTAAAAAAAAATTAAAGCATACATTAAAAAGGAATGAAATTCTGACATATGGTACAACATGGATGAACCCTGAAGACACACTGGGTAAAACAAACACAAAAGGACAAATGCTTTATGATTCCACTTGATATGATATGACAGACCAAGAAAAGGCAAATTCATAGACATGGATGTAGACTGCTGCTGCTGCTGCTAAGTCGCTTCAGTCGTGTCCGACTCTGTGCGACCCCATAGACGGCAGCCCACCAGGCTCCTCTGTCCATGGGATGCAGACTAGAGATTACCAAAGACTGGGGAGACGGAGAATGGGGAGTTATCACTTAATGGACACAGAACATCTATTAGGGATGATGAAAAGTTCTGCACTTGGACAGCAATGATGATAGCAAAACATAGGGAATGTACTTAGGCCAATAAATTACATGCCTAAAAATGGTTAAAATGGAAAATCTGGTGTTACATATATTTTTTATCACAATTTTTTAAATGGAAAAAAATCAAAGCATATAGTGTGTGTTTCACAATTGCCCGAAATGAAAAAATTTTAAAAAGTCTCCTTGAAACATTTTAAGGAGTAGATTATAAGTTTTCTGAGGACAGGGACTAGCTCTGTCTTACACCGCAGTTACACTGTTATTCAGTAGACTCTCCATAAATGTTTGTTTAATAAATAAATGATTAAAAGATATAAATAGAGGACAGATTCTTCTAAGTAGGGAAATATAAAAAGCATCAAATTTACTTATTCATGAGAAAGTATAATGGGGCATATTCCTGAGAAAAATACCAAAGCTACGATCCCTAAGCTCCTTTAGGGAAGGGAGTATATCTATTTCATCTTTACTTCCTTCACAGCACGTCGTATGATGCCTTACAGAGTGAATGGCTGATAAATGTTTGCAGAATGAGGAATTAAAAAAAACTGACAGTAAAATCAATGTCTTATTAACTGCTCTATTATTCTCCTTTTTAAAAATTACTTACTTTTTGCAAACATACAATTCCTGCCACAAGATGAAAAAAATAAACCTCATAGCTTACAAAAAGTGAAGGTAAAACATAAATAACTAGAAGATATCACTCTCAGGAAAAGAAACAGCAAACACAGGGCACATCATGTTCTGAGTAGAAAAAAAAAGTTCTTTTTTTTTTTTTTTTTTTAAGGAACAACTAAAGTATAGAAAAGATAGCTGGCATAGTTCATCTCCATTTTTTAGGAAAAAATAAATGGTCAAAATAACAGAAAATTTTTAACTCTCTTTGGAAGAAAATCCAAATATTCCTTGCCAAAAATTAATGTCTGACCTTTACAATAAATACTTGAGTGAATACAGAAGAATATTTAAGGTCCCCCTTAAAAAAATTCTAGTGAACCCAAACATTATCACTAATTCTCTCAACTAGCCTATCAAGTAATCAAGTGTTCTTGCTTAGAAATACTTGTCACAAAATTACATACAACTGGCTTATGACCAACATGCTACACCAAGTTACTGATGATTTTCTCAACTAATATTCACTATCATCACCATTTACATTTTACATGAAGTACTCAGTTAAAGTATATATAAGGAGAACATTTTTAAAGCCAAAAAATTCAAATGCTGACATCCTTAATATTCAGTACCTATACAACAGTTGGAACCTTATAAAATCACCAGAACCGTGTAATGTAGCAGTCTCACTTTGAACAATATTAAAACATGTCTTTCAACTTCAAACACCCCCACCCCTAAGACAAGATGCCCATTAACAAACAGAAATAGGAATTCAACCTCTGCAGAGATCAAGGTTTATTACATTTCTATCTCTCAGCTGTTATCTTCTCCCCAAGCAGGCAGGCATCATTTTGGAGGAGCCTCTCTGCTGCCCGGACCTTCATGCCTGCAGGAGTTCTCCATTAGCATCCGAAATGCTAACAGTCCACTCTTAGAGTCAGCACTTCAAGCAGAACTGCATGAAGGATGACCACTTCTCTACATGAAAGCACAACCACTCCAGGTGGAAGGATGCAAAATACCAGCACACTGACCTCTGCCAGGCAGCAAACACTTAAAGCAGGTGCATTTCCGTGCTCCAGAAGGGAGGGGGGAGGAGCAGGGAGGAAGCCCCAGATCCCTAATATACTAGACATGTTTACTGCACTCAGAGCCATTCCAGCTAATTCATGGACATCAGTTTATCCAAATGAGAAAAGTGGTCTCCCGTCCTTCACCGGCTCGACTCAGAGGGCATTCAGCCAAGCACAGCCGGGCAAAACAATCCTTAAGATCTCTTTAAGCTATAATAAAGAAGACGAGTTTCAGAAGAAATAACATTCAGCTCCGGCAAAGAAGCACAGTCGCAAACCTTTTCCTCATCTTATTGCTGCTTCTGGTGTTTACAAAGTACAAACAGTAGCCTCGGAAACCTCCAGAGACTCTGCCGTCGGTAACCTCCTGTCAGATCTTCAGTTTAAATAGCCCCTTGATCAATCTGTGATGGGTTTTGGCAGTTAAATAGAAGGGAGTGAGTAAAATGACGCACAAAATGAATCCTTTACAAGTTGTAAATGAGTGAGTCAGGATTCAGACTTGCTGAGATGCTCCAAATTAAACCCCCTGCTCTAATTTTAAGCATGCTCCGTCTTACCGTTCTGCTGTTGTCTCTCTCAGGCTCGAATCACCTGGAACTCTTGAGCATGTCTCTAGCAATGTGCTTGCACCAGGCCAGGCTCACACAGCAACTGAATTCACATCTTTCTGCACTAGCAAGCTGAAATGGTACGGCCGTACTACAACCAAGAAAGGGGGAAGCAAAAGCAGGGGAAAGGAAAAAAAGAAAAAAACACCCAGAAATACCTAGAGAAGCTAATCTCAACGGAATAAGACCAAAAATGGTTCAGAAGAACACAAAGGACATGCTCACATTCAGGATCAATAGCTTTAGCACTTTAATTTTTTTTTCCCAAAAGAATCTCTTTTTTTTTTTTTTCCTCTAAACACGATGGACTTGCCTGTGGAGTTCCCAGGAAGACAGAGTAACCCAGGCTCTGCAGCAGCATTGCAGCCAAAGTAACCGTGAATATTCTGCCCAGGCAATTCACAACACACTATCTCTTCAGAAAGATATTGATTTGCAATGCAGGGCTGCCTCAAAAGAATACAGAATGGGAGCCAAATAGATAATGGTGATTGCACAGGAGGAAAAACATTTAATCAAGGGGATGTACCTCATCATGCTCGATTCAATTTTTTAAAAGCACTGGGGCAAGCCAGTAAGTGTCTTGAGTGACAAACTCATTAAACAGTAATCTGAGGTCCTAGAGAAGGCCAAGTTTAGGCTGTCATCATTTGCATTTGTGCTGCAAAAGCCACTAAAACGTTTACGGTTTCTATGTGCATAGATTTCTCATATGCAAATGAGGCATGATGAGAACTCTAAAATAACCATGCACCAAATATGAGAGGTTAAAAAAAAAAAAATGCACAGGTGTAGCATTTACGGAACCAAAGTGGTAAAATACATAGTAATGAGCCTGCAGAATTCTTGATGGGAGTTACAGCTCATATGACCCTCAAAAGTAAAATATCAACACAAACCAGATCTCAAAATCCTTAGGCTAATTGTGTCAAGTCATGCCACACACGGTGCTGGGTGGCCAGGAAAGATCCCAAACTGCCACTCTCGTAGCTACCCCTACAGGAGAGAGACTGATCTACAACTCACCCTTGTTTAAAGTTATCTCCTACCCTCAGAAAACAGAATTGCAAAAGGGCAAAAAAGTAGATTAGGACACAACCAAGAAATATATTAGGCAACAAATCAAAAGAGTCAGGCATGACATCTGACCTCACAGACATTCACTTAATTAAGAAATCAAAGGACAAGAAGAGATAACAACAATGTCAAATATTTCTATAGCTCCCAGGACTAGTGCACACTCATCAAGTAATCTCAGGGAGAGAGCAGCATTGAAATACATGCAATGCCACATGTAGAATAGATGGCTGATGGGAAGTTGCTTTTTGTGCTCTGTGACGACCCAGAGGCGTGGGATGGGGGTGGGGTGGGAGGGAGGTTCAAGGGGGAGGGGATGCATGTATACTTGTGGCAGAAACCAACACAACATTGTAAGCAATTATCCTCCAATTAAAAACAAATTAAAAACAAGAAATCCCAGGGAAAAGTGCTTCCCCTTTACATCCTAACTGGTTTAAAGGAATCATCTCCCGCATCCTCTGTTTGCAAACCATCCTCATCTTCATCCCTCTCAGTGGCAAAGGGAAGGCACTGAACTTTTTTCTGCAACACAAAAGCTCATCCAAAAATCTTACAAAAGGTTCTTCAAACACAAATAGTATGTACTTTGCTCTTCACAACAGCCAGGAAAGAAAGTGATCTCCTTAATATCGGAAAACTATCGAGTTAGATGAACTTCGCTTCTGTGCAGCAGACATCATTTCAGCAAGTCTCTCAAGAATCTGGAGCTGTGTTTGCAACTGCTCAAGCTCCAGCCCACAAAGACTCTCCTTTTTCAGAACCAACAACATTTACTTGAATCATTTAAGCCTTTGAATCATTAACCGTATGCTGCCTCATAAAACTCTCCTATAGTACCGGCATTTCCCCCGATGAAGGCCCTTGCGGAACATCGCCTGGAAAATCCCATGGACAGAGGAGCCTGGTAGGCTACAGTCCATGAGGTTACAAAGAGTCAGACACAACTGAGCAACTTCACTTCACCTTTTGTGTTTTTTACTCCTCCATAGCACGTTAACACAATGCTACACATCTAGCAAATATTAAATTAAAAATTTTAAGAATTAGTGAATTTCCCAACTCCGTATTTTAAGGCTTAGATAATCTCCCCTCCCCTATGACTCAACATTCCCTGACAAAAATCCACGTCAGAAGTGTTAGCTTCAGTTTCTTCATTTAAGTAGTGCCTATGTGTTTTTTCTTTCTAGAGAGTTGGTAGATAAGGGCATGTACAGTGTTTGTGTTCACTAAACTATTCTGTATAAAACCCAAGAAACTTAACACAATAATCTGCCTTATTCTTTCATTTATTCATTCAACGAATAGGTACTGATGCACCCAGCAATGAGCAGCCTTGTTCTCTGCAATTGAAGACTCCTTCTCCTGACTTAGGTGGGTCCTCAGGTAGCTCCTCCTCAGAGCCCTCCTCGAGCTCCCCTTTGCGTTGGCGCCCCCTCACCCCATCACACTGCACTATTCTCCCTTCGCTATCTAAATTATTTATTTGTCTTCCTCCCCGACTAGAACACAAACTGCTCAAGAGCCTGGAATTCTCGTTGGCTCTCCTGTGTTTCCCTAGCCCCTAAAACAGTCTCAGCACTTGTTATACCAATCAGTATTAGGAGGAGCTGCTGATGACAGGAGTTCAAACCAACTGAGTGGAAATGGATGGGAAAGCTTGAGAGACGTGTGGGGGAAAGAACGGTGTCACCAAATATATACAAGTAAACAAGAAGCTTGGCCATGGAACAAAAGTAAGGAGAGACGCTGAGGGCAAAGCTGTGGAAAATTAATCATTATGCTCATGTTTTACAGGAAGGATTCGCTGTCTACTGCTATGGAGACTATCTTTATTAGGGGACACTGAGGTGTATATCAAACCACACCACAGAAGAGCATTAGTAGAGATTAAGATAAAGGGTCTGTCTTCAAAGAGAAGAGACAAAGTCTTTTGAAAAAACACCATCTCAGTGGACATGGAGGAAAAGATGGGAAAGAAACCGACAAAAATACTAGGTACTAACATCTACTTTGATCATATTTACAAGTAAACAAAACTTGATCCCTTGAAATGCCTGCCTTTATGAAAAAAAAATGCACTTTTGTGACATTTTAAATATCGCATAATAAACAAAAACTAATCTTCAATTGATGGTGGGGTCAATTATGAACCAGTGACAGCCAGCAGGCTTTAACAGCAAGTATACAGGGCCACTGCCTCCTGATCTCATTAATCGATATTTGTGAGCTCCTCGGCTTCACTGAGATGGTTCATCCTTTCTTTGCCATTAAGCTTTCCTGCTTACAGCTGTAAATGTGCCACTTCCTTCTAACACCACCACACCCTCCTCAGTCTTGCCACAGATTCTTCAACCATCCCTGTGCTGGGCAGCTTAGATAAACAGGCTTATTAGAACACCGGGCAAACAGAGGTCTGAGTCAAAGGGTATGCTCAAAGCAGAACTAGGAACTTTCTCCTGAGTGGAAAAATATTAGCTCAGGCAGCCACTGACCACAGGCTTCACCATATAGTCTCTGTGGTATTTCGAATCTGTGTGGAAACTCTTGCTTCCTATCACCCTACGTGGAGCTGTCTCAGACATATAAGGCTGCCAGATGTCTGACCTTCACACAAGTAGGGCCATACAGACAGATGGGACCAAGAAAGATTAAACCTGGAGAAAACAAGTACATGAGAAAAGGGATGCCATTTATGATTAAAACTCTCCAGAAAGCAGGAATAGAAGGAACATACCTCAACATAATGAAAGCTATATATGACAAACCCACAGCAAGCATCACCCTCAATGGTGAAAAATTGAAAGCATTTCCCCTGAAATCAGGAACAAGACAAGGGTGCCCACTCTCACCACTACTGTTCAACATAGTGTTGGAAGTTTTGGCCACAGCAATCAGAGCAGAAAAAGAAGTAAAAGGAATGCAGATAGGAAAAGAAGAAGTGAAACTCTCGCTGTTCGCAGATGACATGATCCTCTACATAGAAAACCCTAAAGACTCTTCCAGAAAATTACTAGAGCTAATCAACAAATATAGTAAAGTTGCAGGATATAAAATTAACACACAGAAATCCCTTGCATTCCTATACACTAACAATGAGAAAACAGAAAGAGAAATTAAGGAAACAATACCATTCACCATTGCAACAAAAAGAATTAAATACTTAGGAGTATATCTACCTAAAGAAACAAAAGACCTATACACAGAAAACTATAAAACACTGATGAAAGAAATCAAAGAGGACACAAATAGATGGAGAAATATACTGTGTTCATGGATTGGAAGAATCAATATTGTCAAAATGGCTATACTACCCAAAGCAATCTATAGATTCAATGCAATCCCTATCAAGCTACCAACGGTATTTTTCACAGAACTAAAATAATTTCACAATTTGTATGGAAATACAAAAAACCTCGAATAGCCAAAGTAATCTTGAGAAAGAAGAATGGAACTGGAGGGATCAACCTGCCTGACTTCAGGCTCTACTACAAAGCCACAGTCATCAAGACAATATGGTACTGGCACAAAGGCAGAAATATAGATCAATGGAACAGAATAGAAAGCCCAGAGATAAATCCATGAACCTATGGACACCTTATCTTTGACAAAGGAGGCAAGGATATACAATGGAAAAAAGACAACCTCTTTAACAAGTGGTGCTGGGAAAACTGGTCAACCACTTGTAAAAGAATGAAACTAGAACACTTTCTAACACCATACACAAAAATAAACTCAAAATGGATTAAAGATCTAAATGTAAGACCAGAAGCTATAAAACTCCTAGAGGAGAACATAGGCAAAACACTCTCCGACATAAATCACAGCAGGATCCTCTATGACCCACCTCCCAGAATATTGGAAATAAAAGCAAAACTAAACAAATGGGACCTAATGAAACTTAAAAGCTTTTGCACTACAAAGGAAACTATAAGTAAGGTGAAAAGACAGCCCTCAGATTGGGAGAAAATAATAGCAAACAAAGCAACAAAGGATTAATCTCAAAAATATACAAGCAACTCCTGCAGCTCAATTCCAGAAAAATAAATGACCCAATCAAAAAAATGGGCCAAAGAACTAAACAGACATTTCTCCAAAGAAGACATACAGATGGCTAACAAACACATGAAAAGGTGCTCAACGTCACTCATTATCAGAGAAATGCAAATCAAAACCACAGGGAGGTACCATTACACGCCAGTCAGGATGGCTGCTATCCAAAAGTCTACAAGCAATAAATGCTGGAGAGGGTGTGGAGAAAAGAGAACCCTCTTACACTGTTGGTGGGAATGCAAACTAGTCAGCCGCTATGGAGAACAGTGTGGAGATTTCTTAAAAAACTGGAATTAGAACTGCCATATGACCCAGCAATCCCACTTTTGGGCATACACACCGAGGAAACCCGATCTGAAAGAGACATGTGCACCCCAATGTTCACTGCAGCACTATTTATAATAGCCAGGACACGGAAGCAACCTAGATGCCCATCAGTAGACGAATGGATAAGGAAGCTGTGGTACATATACACCATGGAATATTACTCAGCCGTTAAAAAGAATTCATTTGAATCAGTTCTAATGAGATGGATGAAACTGGAGCCCATTATACAGACTGAAGTAAGCCAGAAAGATAAAGACCAATACAGTATACTAACGCATATATATGGACTTTAGAAAGATGGTAACGATAACCCTATATGCAAAACAGAAAAAGAGACACAGATGTACAGAACAGACTTTTGGACTCTGTGGGAGAAGGCGAGGGTGGGATGTTTCGAGAGAACAGCATCAAAACATGTATATTATCTAGAGTGAAACAGATCACCAGCCCAGGTGGGATGCATGAGACAAGTGCTCAGGGCTGGTGCACTGGGAAGACCCAGAGGGATGGGATGGGGAGGGAGGTGGGAGGAGGGATCGGGATGGGGAACACATGTAAATCCATGGCTGATTCATGTGAGTGTATGACAAAAACCACTACAATATTGTAATTAGCCTCCAACTAATAAAAATAAATGAAATAAATAAATAAAAATAAAAAAGAAAAGAAAAAAGGGATTTGGAGGGGGTGGGCTGGGGGTGGGGGGCTGGGCGGGTGGGTGTGTGTGTGTGTGTGTGTGTGTGTGTGTGTGTGTGTGTGTGTGCGCGCGCGTGTGTGTACGCGCGCACGCGTGCACCCACATGCTCAGTCGTGTCCGACTCTTTGCCACCCCATGGACTGTGTAGCCCATCAGGCCCCTCTGCCCATGGAATCTCCCAGGCAAGAATACTGGAGTGGGTTGCCATTTCCCATTCCAGGAGATCTTCCTGACCCAGGGATCTAACCCATGTCTCTTGTGTCTCCTGCATTGGCAGGCAGGTTCTTTACCACTGTGCCATCTGGAAAATCCAGAAAAAAGGAATAGAGAAAGGTTTTTTCAAAAACTGAAAAAAGACAAGAAAACATTAAGGAAACCGTTTAAAGATTAGGAAACAGGTAAAGAGAAAAGGTTACTTTATGCATGTAAGTCTAATACAATGTCATTTACTTTATGAATTAATATCATTAAATACTTAGGTCTAAAGAGGGGACACAGTTTATATTATTTTGAAAAGTGATAGAGAAAAGATTGAAATTTTCCCCAAAAGAGGTTCAATTTCAATTATAATAGCTCCATGAAACCCTAGCAATTTCTTTCTATTGTAAACCTTTACAGCGAAATGTTCACATTATGATTGGTTTGCAAATGTTCAGGATATTTCAGTAAACCTAACCCTTAACTTTTTAAGAAGCCCTAAAAACTTCATGACTTAATACTTCTCCTCTGGTGTCAGTCATTACCTAATTCCCACATATTCATCGAAATGTTATTTACTGAAAATACTTTCTCAAATGATGTAACTGACAAGGGATTAACCTCCAACATATATAAACAGGGGGCTTCTCTGGTGGCTCAGATGGGAAAGAATCTGCCTGCAAAGTGGGAGACCCAGGTTTGATCCCTGGGTTGGGAAGATCCCCTGGAGAAGGGAATGGCAACCCACTCCAGTATTCTGGCCTGGAGAATCCTATGGACAGAAAAGCCTGGCAGGCTGCAGTCCATAGGGTCACAGAGTCAGACATGACTGACTGACTAACACCCACATACAAATAGTTCATACAAGTCAATATCAAAAAACAAATAAATGCCCCAATCAGAAAATTGGCAGAAGATCTAAACAGACATTTCTCCAAAGGAGACATACAGATGGCCAAAAGGCACATGCAAAGATGCTCAACATCACTAGCTATTAGGGAAATGCAAATCAAAACTACAATGAAGTATCACCTCACAATGGTCAGAGTGGCCAACATCAAAAGTCTACAAATAATGAATGCTGGAGAGGATGTGGGGAAAAGAGAACCCTACTACACTGTTGATGGGAGTGTAAATTGGTACAGCCACTATGGAAAAGTATGAAGGTTCCTTAAAAAACTAAAAATAGAGCTACCATACGATCCTACAATCTAACTCCTGGGCATATTTCTGAAGAAAACTGTAATCTGAAAAGATACACACATGACAATGTTCACTGCAGCACTATTGCCAAGACACACAAGCAACGTAAATGTCCATCAACAGATGAACAGATAAAGAAGATGTGGTATGTTTACACAATGGAATACTACTCAGCCATAAAAAAGAATGAAATGCCATTTGCAGCAACAGAGATGGACTTTGAGATTATCTAAGTGAAGCAAGCCAGACAAAGACAAATATCATATGATATCACTTACATGTGTAATACAGAAAAAACTGATACAAATGAATTTATATACAAAACAGAAGTAGAGCCAGGACACAGAAAACAAACTTAGCGTTACCCAAAAGGAATGAGGGAGGGATAAATTAGGAGTTTGGAATCAACATATACACACTATTATATATAAAATAGATGAGCAACAAGGACCTACTGTGTATCACAGGGAATTATACTCAATATTTTATAATAACCTATAAGGGAAAAGAATCTGAAAAGAGATACATATGTATGCATAACTGAACCACTTGGTTGTACACCTGAAGTAAGCACGACCTTGTAAATCAACTATACTCCAACTTAAAAAAAAAAATCTCAAAATACTGTGAAATTCTGGAGGAGTCTGAATTGAATGTTTAAAAGTCATTTCTTAATCACATACCAAAAACATCGACATGTCATTCATGGCATTTCATAGAAACTTTGCGATTTTCTCCTTGAGTGACAGTTGTTCAGTCATGCCTGATTCTTTGCAACGCCATGGACTGTAGCCTGCCAGGCTCCTCTGTCCATGGAATTTCTCCTTAATATTACACAATTTTGAATGTTTTTCTAAATTCTGGAGGGAGAAAAATGAACCAATTTTAACAGTAAATGTGGATAATTCCACCAACCAATACATTTGTTCCTGAAAAACACTGCATTCTGTTAAACTGCACCCTGAAAACAAGGTTATTTATTGGGAAAATAAGACTGAGGACAGACTATTCAAAACCCATGCACCTAGAGCACTAATAAAAAAAAAAGTAATGAATCCCTGGAGAAGGAAATTGCAACCCACTCTAGTATCCTTACCTGGAAATTCCACAGACAGAGGCACCTAGAGGGTTATAGTCCATGGGGTCACAAAGAGCGGACACGACCACGCACCTGAGCATGGGCATGGTTTCTCACAGAAGATACGCTGTTCTCCTGGAAACCAAAGCTATCAACCATCAGAGGATAATCCACTAAAGCTCTATAAATGGTCACAGGACATTCTTTACCATCACAATCTTTTTCAGGGGAAATTGCTTGAATATTTTCCTAAGGACATTTCTGCATAACTGAAAACTCAAAGCTGACTGTAAAAATGTCTATTCTAGGCTCTCTTTATGTGATGAGGTAGGATGCAGATCACTCTAACAGTGTAACAGAAACAACCTTTCCTTTTTTCTCAATTTACTTTTCTAATTGTTTGTTGCCAATACATGTAAATTAATTTTATAATTAATATAATTATATATATTATAACTAATTTACATGTAATTTGACTTTGATTAATTCACTTATTAATTTTAATAATTTATAAAACTCTTATTTGACCAAGCCCCCCCAAAAAAATATTAACACACCCACACAGGCCACATCTTCCTCCTCTCTGAATACAGTGCTGATATTAGGTCTTGCATACAATAGATAGATGCACCATCAATGTTTCTTGGCTAGAGGTAAATCCTGTGCTGGTCTCTGTGAACTGCAGAAAACAAGTCGAGGTGAAAACAATTCAGTTATGAACTTTATTCTAGGTCGAAAAAGTCCAAAAATAAATCTAGAGCAGCAGAGCTTTAGATTACGTTTGCTAAAAAGCAGCATGGAAGGTAGAGAATCAGGAATCTAAAAACAGAAACAGGCTACAATAATTAAGACAGGCTTTATTTTTGCCTGTATTTCAAAAATCTGAGGTCTGATCACAGTTCTGCTTCTACGCAAGGTTTTAGCCTAATCCTTTTCAGGGAACAATTTTCTTCCTTGCTCTATGTTGTGCATCCCTGGGTGTGTGTCCTCAATTACCCAAGGTAACAACCTGTTTGCATCTCAGTCTTTGCTTCTCCTTTTCTAATCCCCATCACATAAGACTTGTATTTGGACTAAAACATATGGTTTTTACACAAATATACACACACATCTATGAACTTAATAATTATTCAGGTGATCTACAAAATGCACAGGCATTCCCATGGCCCAATAGAATGTTTTCTATTAACAACCAAGCAGAAACACAATAGGATTGTTGATGTGGTATGAGATAAAGCAGAGGAATCCAGATGCAAAACAGATTTTGTCATAACCACATTCACAAAAGAACAGTATCAGAGAGTTCCAAAAATGTAGAACAAACATGATCTGAGAAACATGAATTAAATTACAAGACTGCAGTGGCCGATACAAAATCCTCAGGTAGCTAGCAGCAAGAAGAAAGGCAAAAGCATTGAGAAAAGATGTGAGGGTTTTTCTCCCTTCCTGGTGTCAAGATTCCAGTAAGGACAGAGGCTACAAATCCATGACTATCAAAAGCTTCTTAAGGAATCAAGTCTTTCGTCTTTCTCTCTCTTTCTCTCTCTTTTTAACTTCTCTAAGTTTTTGAGTTAACTGTGAAGAGAGGAGAACAAATTTTCCAGTTCAGGGTTAAAAGTCAGCTTTCTTGCTTTTAGGGACTTTATCTAGCTTTCTAAAATTTCACTTGGTTAGAAAATCATAAAAATCCCAGAATGAAAAAAGCTTTCTTTAAAGAGCTTGCCAAACAGATTTACAGAAATAACTTTAAATTAAATTATATTTGGCATTCTTAAATCTACAAACAACCCTAACTAAGGAACTCATGCGTACTTTCAAATATTAAAATGGAGTATTCATTAAGTAGTCTTTCCTTTGTCTCATCTAGACACTTAAGCAATAAAGTAGGATGCTAGACCATGGGAAAGAATGGAAAACAATGCTGTACCTTCAACAATAAACATTCATGATAATATAAAGATGACTAACTAAAGAAACTCACAACTGAAATGAAAACATGTCCTAGGTAATCTAATTAACTGCTGTGGAAAACATCTTAGTATTGATATTTGCCTTTTCAAGCTAGTACTGATATAATTTAGAACATTCTGAAACCACATGGACGTCATCCTCAAAGAAGAGAAAGCAAATCAAAGTGATCATTTATCTAAGGAGGAATCACCATGTTACCGTCATATTACCAGTCCAATCTCACTGGTGCGACAAAGAATGACATTTGCTGCAAATGTGCGTAAGCAGCAAGGATATTAACAACTCTGAAATGCTGTAACCTCCCCTTAAAATAGTGACTTCCCAGGAGGCACAGTGGTAAAGAATCTGCCTGCCAATGCAGGAGATGCCAGAGAACCATGTTCGCTCTCTGGTTACTGAAATAGGTTCCTGTTTCCAAGAAGAAGTAGAACCGGTACTTCCAAATGGCCCGCACATCTTTTCCCTTTGCCTGGAATGGATCCTCCCTGACGCCACCCACCACAGTCTTGGGAGGGCTGTGCCCTGTCTAGCAGCAGACAAGAGCTCCAACTTGGGCCAGTCATTCTCTGGGACTTTTCCAACCAAAACTGAGCTGTACCTCACCTCTGCCCCTCTGAGGGCAGCAAAGCAAAGAAAACATCAACTTACAAGCAGCCAGTGTCAGCGTTTCCCGCCTGCTAAGAGAATCCAGACAGGGATGCTGAACTACCAAGTACTAAGAGGAATGATGAGGGCAAGAGAGAGCACAGACAACGTGGAACCCTTTATCCTAGCCCTTGACGACCAACCACCTGCTTCTCTGACTTTCTAAAGCCTGGCTGTCAAGTCCTTGCTTCTATTCTGTCACACTACCTTCCCAATGGAGAAGGCAATGGCACCCCACTCCAGTACTCTTGCCTGGAAAATCCCAGGAACAGAGGAGCCTGGTGGGCTGCCGTCTATGGGGTCGCACAGAGTCAGACACGACTGAGCAACTTCACTTTCACTTTTCACTTTCATGCCCTGGAGAAGGGAATGGCAACTCACTCCAGTGTTCTTGCCTGGAGAATCCCAGGGACGGGGGAGCCTGGTGGGCTGCCGTCTACGGGGTCGCACAGAGTCAGACACGACTGAAGTGACTTAAGAGGCAGCAACAGCACCTTCCCAATAAATCTCATTTTTTTCTTTAGTGACTTCAAGTTGATTGTCAGTTCTTTGTAACCCAGAGTGCTACTGTCATTTCACACGGAAATACATGTAGAAGGATGCAGAGCTACCGGGAAACACTAATGTCAGAGCTAGAGCTAAGTAACAATAGATGTGCTGCTTTAAACTCTAGGAAAAGAGGATTTAAGGTTGATGTTGACTTTAAGGCTGATGTTGATGGCAGGAAAGGAGGGTTTAATAGCAGGCAAAGGTTTCAGCTATCTCATAAATCTACCATGTATAATATTTCTATAAACTGTTACTAAATTATCATATATGTTAAAATTATTTATTCTTATAATTTACAGGGGAAATTATAAACCTACCATAAGTCATGGAGCATGACCTATTACTCAGTTATCTGTACCTGTAGGATACCTGAATGCCTGTACCGGTTACTTTACCCAGGCATCCAAGTTGCCATAATAGCATAAATTCACATTCTAGGCACCTAAAGGGAAATAAACTGACTTGGCCTTGTAGCTGCCACTTATAAATCATTAGCACCCACAAGTAGCTAAGAAATGTCACAGGAATTATGAAAGGGAAATCAGTTTGTTATACCAACCCGGGCATTAAAGATTTCTGGCCATGAAGGAAAGAGGGTTATTAAAAATTAAAGAACTAACAGCAAGGGGATTTTGGAAAAAGCCACAAAAGTACACTAGGGACTGGTGGAGTATGTAAAGAAAGTGCTAGGAAGACATAAAGTAAACTACATTTTCTGTATTTCATTAAGAAAGGATTTTTTTTTTCTAGACTTGATATTAAGCATTCAAGATGAATGAACCTGCTGCTCTCACAGATACTTATACAAATATTAAATGTAATACAAGTAACAACTGCCATAGAATAAGGAAAATGAAATACTAAGGGAGTTCAGAATGAGGGAGGGCTCAGAACGAAGGAGCCTCTGAATGAGGCCGAGCAAAATTGGCAGATTTTCACTTAAAGTCATCAAAATTCTGAATACTATAGTTACAAGGAATTTAACAGGTAAAATGTTGGGGAGAAGTATACATCCAAACACTAGCAATGACCACTCCTACCACAATAACTGTTATCAATATTTGGATGTAATTCGATAATTCTACAAAGTCCCTTTGTAAAACCATAGGAGAACAGCTTAGAAGACTCGAACAACTTCCGTGATTTGAACCCTCATGAACAATGGTTCTTTTCTTCCCTCTGGTGGAAGATTATCTGGATGAACTCCAGGGACTCCATGTACACTGCCTGCCCATATGGTTCAAAGATGTGTTTTCTCCTAGTTACCCTGGACACAGACAACCAAATTCTTTTTTCGTATTGCTTAAGGAAAACTGACCTTTGAAAACTGTTGCAACAGCAAGTCACAAAGAACTCAGAGAGCATCTTTACTTCTGATTCCTCTCTCCAGTACTAATTCTAACGTAGGGCTGGTAGAATTTTACTTTTCACAAAACAAAGGCAAAATCTACCTACTTATAAGACAAGTTCTCCCCTGAAGCATCTGATTGCCTCAATAGTCACTGTTTCTCCTAATCATTGAAGCAAGATTCAGTCCATACAAAAGTTCCTATGAAAAAAAATATAATAAAATAATTCCATTCACACTTCTTGGATGACCCCATCACAATTAGTTTCTCATAAAGGCACAGAGTAACTGCAGCGCTTCAATCTGAAACTCCAATACTTTGGCCACATGATGCAAAGAGCTGACTCATTTGAAAAGACCCTGATGCTGGGAAAGATTGAAGGCAGGAGGAGAAGGGGACGACAGAGGATGAGATGGCTGGATGGCATCACCAACTCAATGGACATGAGTTTGAGTAAACTCTGGGAGTTGGTGATGGACAGGGAGGCCCGGCGTGCTGTGGTCCATGGGGTCGGGAAGAGTCTGACACGACTGAGCGACTGAACTGGACTGAACTGCAGCACAGGCAGGACCACCTGATTTCAAGGAAATACAACCACGTAGCAACCCACCTGGAACATTCTGAAAGAGATGGGAATATCAGACCACCTGACCTGCCTCCTGTATGCAGGTCAGGAAGCGACAGTTAGAACTGGACATGGAACAACAGACTGGTTCCAAATAGGAAAAGGAGTACGTCAAGGCTGTATATGATCACGCTGCTTATTTAACTTATATGCAGAGTACATCATGAGAAACATTGGGCTGGAAGAAGCACAAGCTGGAATCAAGACTACCCGGAGAAATATCAATAACCTCAGATATGCAGATGACACCACCCCTATGACAGAAAGTGAAGAAGAACTAAAGAACCTTCAGATGAAAGTGAAAGAGGAGAGTGAAAAAGTTGGCTTTAAACTCAACATTCAGAAAACTAAGATCATGACATCCAGTCCCATCACTTCATGGCAAATAGATGGGGAAACAATAGAAACAATGAGAGACTTTCTTGGGCTCCAAAATCACTGCAGATGGTGACTACAGCCATGAAATTAAAAGATGTTTGTTCCTTGGAAGAAAAGCTATGACCAACCTAGACAGCATATTAAAAAGCAGAGACATTACTTTGCCAACAAAGGTCTGTCTAGTCAAGGCTATGGTTTTTCCAGTGGTCATGTATGGACGTGAGAGTTGGACTATAAAGAAAGCTGAGTGCCGAAGAACTGATGTTTCTGAACTGTGGTGTTGGAGAAGACTCTTGAGAGTCCCTTGGACTGCAAGGAGATCCAACCAGTCCATCGTAAAGGAGATCAGTCCTGAATATTCATTGGAAGGACTGATGCTGAAGCTGAAACTCCAATACTCTGGCAACCTGATGCGAAGAACTGACTCACTGGAAAAGACCTTGATGCTGGGAAATATTCAAGGCAGGAGTAGAAGGGGATGAGATGGTTGGATGGCATCACCTACACTATGGACTTGAGTTTGAGTAAGCTCCAGGTGTTGGTGATGGACAGGGAAGCCTGGCGTGCTACAGTCCATGGGGTCGCAAAGAGTCAGACATGACTGAGTGACTGAACTGAGCAACCCACCATGGTTAAGATAATTCCTCTCGGGCTTCTCCGGTGTCTCAGTGGTAAAGAATCCACCTGCCAATGCAGGAGCCACCGTTCAATCTCTGGTGCAGGAAGATCCCACATGCTGCGGAGCAACAAAACCAGTGCACCCCAACTACTGAGCCACAACTACAGAAGCCCTCGCACCTAGAAGCCCCTCAAGGAGAAGTCTAGGCAACTAGAGAATAGTCCCTGCTCACCACAGGGTTGCAAAGAGTCAGACACGACTGAGCGACTGAACTGAACTGAAATTGGAAGGCACACATTTCAAAAAAAAAGTGCAGGGTGCTGTTTTGAGATATGCCAATCAGGAAGCAGGACTCTCTTCTGAGACTGTACTAAACAAAATATTCTGTGTGATCAAAGAAGAAATAAAATTCTGATGCACCAGCTTTCAAAATATACACAAATCAATGGCTTTCTTGTAAAAATCTGGAAAATCATTCCTGATAATCTCTATGTAGAAGCAGAGTATACCCACAGGAGCTAAATCTTCATCAGGTGAACCAGCACCATTCTGCTCTTCCTCTCACAAAAGTATTTCCTTCCCTCTATGGGCAAGTCGGAGAAGGCAATGGCACCCCACTCCAGTACTCTTGCCTGGAAAATTCCATGGACAGAGGAGCCTGCTAGGCTGCAGTCCATGGGGTGGCTGACTTGGACGCGACTGAGAGACTTCACTTTCACTTTTCACCTTCATGCATTGGAGCAGGAAATGGCAACCCACTCCAGTGTTCTTACCTGGAGAATCCCAGGGATGGGGGACCTGGTGGCCTGCCGTCTATGGGGTCACACAGAGTCGGACATGACTGAAGCGACTTAGCAGCAGCATGGGCAAGTAGCCTAAGGTAACACAACTTCGAAACTGCATTTTATTAGTAGGTAAGAAATTTATATATAGAATTATTCAATACTGAGCTCTCATTGCAATTACCATGAAATTAAAATGAAAATATAAACATTATAAGAAGCAGTTCCTGTCAGAACAGTAATATGCAAGCACAGGTGAAAATGGCACCAACCACAGGATTCAGAAGAAGATTCTTCTCCAAGATATTTCCCTCCAACACACTGAAATTCAGATGAACATATAATTGTGTGGACAATTAATTTTAACTAAAACTAACCCTACCTATGAGAACAAACATCGAGTAGCATGTATCAGCTAATTTTCTTCAAGTATTTAAGTACTTTTCAAATGTTTTTAAACAATTGGCACAACCATCTACCACTTCTTTTTATTGGGAAAATGTCTGATTCGTTTAATTCTGCATACATTGGAAAGATCCATCCCCTGGAGAAGGAAATGGTAACCCACTCCAGGATTCTTGCCTGGAGAATTCCATGGACAGAGGAGCCTGGCGGGCTACAGTCCATGGGGTCCCAAGGAGCTGGTCACGACTAGCATGAACATGAGGAATTCTAGAAGAATTAGAGCACTGTAACTGTCACCAATTCTGTTTCAGACACAGAAGTCCTCTCTAAAAATTTTATTCTGAAACTACTTCTGGTTCACAGAAAATCTCACACAGGGTAGTTCAGCTTTATACCAATTCAAAGATACCGTCCGATATCTAGAAAGTTAAAGATGAAAGCCACATTGCAAGTGCACTGAAGTCTAATACTTTATATTAAAAGATTACACCACGAAGAATGTAAAAAGCTCTCTCTCTCCATGACAATTCTTGTCATTTTTTATAGGACCTGCAGACATTAGAGCTAAGGACTGCTTCAGCTATGGAATGTCTTCTTGTTGTTTAAAAAAAAAAAAAAAGAGGGGAGGGGAATGAAATTGCCATTATTCCCAAACTTATCCTCCTCCTTAAAACCTCCCATGATCCCTGAACCTCTCTCTCTTCACCTCTCTGTTCCCTTTATACCAAAATTCCTCAGGAAGAATTAATTGGCTTACTAATTGAATTAATTAATTGGCTTACTAATTGAATTAATTAATCCTAATTGGCTCCAGTGTCTGTTCTCACTGTTACTGCTTTTTGTCTTTTAAATGAGATATAATTGACATATAGCATTTTATTAGTTTTAAGTTTATAACATAATGTGTATTACATATACATACACACACACACATATGGCAACATATATATATGTACAGTACACACACACACATATATGGAAAATAACTACCACACATCAGTCCTGGCAATGGTTTTTGACACCAAAAGTAAAGGCAACAGAAGCCAAAACTGCCTTTCCTTTCTTCATTTCTTTTTTAAATTTTATTTTTTGGCTGAACCACTCAGCATGTGGATCTTCGTTCTCCAGCCACAGATTGAACTTACACCCTCTGTGTTGGAAGCATGGAGTCCTAACCACTGGCTCTCCAGGGAATTCTCAAAACTCTCATTCATTCTTAAACTCATTTTCCTCAGGCCTCGGACCTCTCATTCCTCCAAAGGTCAGCAATGGCCTCCACCCTGCCAGGGCCACGGGCACGTCCCTGGACCCCTCAACAGGGACTGACACACTCGACCCCTCCTCCATCCTCAGACCCATTCCTTACTCAGGCTCCAAGGCTGGTTCTCTTCCTACTTCACGGGCTCTGCCTTCTCAGCATCCTTTGAGAGAGGCTTCCCTTCCCATCCTCTAAAGGTGGAGTTTCATTTCATCTACAATCCCTCCTTAGGTGAGTCAAGAGTCATGGGTCCAATGGTTTAAATGACATCAACACACTGAGGGTTCCCAACACTATATCTGCCATTAACACGCTCGATGTCTCTGGTCCAAAACTGGAGCGTCCCTGACTGCCGTGTCTGACATCCCACATCCAATCCAACAGCTGGTTTGTTTCCCGTGGCTCCACTTTCGGAACATATTCCAAATCCAACCACTTCTCAGCACCTTCACTGCTTCCCTCCTAGTCCAAGCCACCATGGAAATTGAAGATCACAAGAGCTCCCTAACTTGTCTTTCTGCTGCTACCATCCTATCTTTTTCTCTTCCCCAATCCACACACAACAATCAAAGTTTTTGAAAATGCCACTGTCTTAAATGCAAATCAAAACTACAATGAAGTATTACCTCACACCGTCAGAATAGCCAGTCTACAAACAGTAAAGGCTAGAGAGGATGTGGGGGAAAGGAGCCCTCTTGCACTGCTGGTAGGAATGCAAACTGATACAACCACTATGGATAACAGTGTGGAGCTTCCTTAAAAAACTAAGAATAAAACTAATATATGACCCAGCAATCCTACTACTGGGCATGAACCCTTAGAAAACCATGATTCAAAAAGACAAGTGTTAACTGCAGCACTGTTTACAATAGCCAGGACACAGAAGCAACCTAGATGTCCATCAGCAGAGGAATGGAGAAAGAAGTTGTACATCTATACAATGGAATATCACTCAACCATAAAAAGGAACACATTTGAGTCAGTTGAACCGAAGTGCATGAACCTAGAGCCTGTTACACAGAGTGAGGTAAGTCAGAAAGAAAAACAAACATCATCTATTTATGCACATAAACAGAATCTAGAAAAATAGTACTGGTGAAGCTATGTGCAGGTCAGGAATAGAAAAGCAGGCGTACAGAACAGATCTGTGCTCACAGCACGGGGAGGAGAGGGTGGAACAAAATGAAAGGGGCTCTGAAATGTACATACTACTATGTGTAAAACATATACATACTACTGTGTGTAAACCAGCCAGGGGGAAGCTGCTATATAACACAGGGAGCTCGGCCCAGTGTCCTGTGGCGACCTAAAGGGGCAGGATGGGGAGGGGGGGGGGGGGGGGGGGGATGGGGGGGTGGGGGGGGGGATGGGGGCAGGGGCCAGGAGGCAGTTTCAAAATGAAGGGGATATATGTACACTTATGGCTGAGTCACGCTATTATATGACAGAAACCAGCACAATATTGTAAAGCAATTATCTTCCAATTAAAAATAAATTAAAAAAAAAAAGAAAATACCACTGTCTTGCCGAAAAGCTCAGTTTCTGACTTAGAATAACATGCTACGCTCTAACCATGACCACCAAGTGCTACCTTTCTGACCTTCTCACCAGTGCCCTGTTCACTGCATCCACACTCCTTCCTGTTTCTTAAGAACATTAAGCCCCTCTAGATCTCAAAGTTGCTGCACCCTCTTCCTCCAGGTACTACCAGTTTGCTCCCTCCGTTCTTACAAATCTACCTTCAAACATGACCGCAGAAATATCATCCCTGACCATTTTATCAACACTCTCCTCCATGTCTCTCTTTCTCTTTGCCTTGTTCTGTATTCTTTGCACTTCTGCCTGATCATTATATGTGTCTATTATCTGCTTTTTAGGGATTCCCAGGTGGTGTTAGTGGCAAAGAACCTACTGCCAATGCAGGTGATGTAAGAGACTCAGGTTCGATCACAGGTTGGGAAAGATCCCCTGGAGAAGGGCATGGCAACCCACTCCAGTATTCTTGCCTGAAGAATCTAATGGACAGAGGAGCCTGGTGGGCTACAGTCTTAAATCTCCAGGGCCAAGAACAATGCCTGACAAATAGTAGGTGCTTAAAAATTATTTATTGAATGAGTACATCAATGAGTCATTTCTATACTCTTGCTCATTTCTTGGCTTCCCAGGTGGTGAAGTGGAAAAGAATTCGCCTGCCAAGCAGGAGACACAAGTTCAATCACTAGGTCAGGAAGATCCCCTGGAGAAGGAAATGGCAGTCCATGCCAGTATTCTTGCCTGGAAAATCCCAAAGACAGAGGCGCCTGGAAAGCTGCAGATCATGGAGTTGCAAAGAATCAGACATGATTTAGCAATTAAACAACACCAACTCAATTCTTACTGGGGTATAGTATATATATTTCAATTGTTTTTACTTTAATACTTATTAATGTCAAAAGGAGTCATTAAATATTTTTCAACTTACTTTTTTTAGAGCCTCATATTAAGAGCAAAGGGATTTTTAGACAGAAACAACAGCATGAGGAAAACAAATAAGGTAGGAAATATTACAACAAATTTATGGGGAGACGGTAGAAAGCAAAGAGGAACTAAGCAGCCTTTTGATGAGAGTGAACTGGAGAGCGAAAAACTGGCTTAAAACTCAACTTTCAGGTTGAACCCAGGTCTCCTGCATTGCTGACAGATTCTTTACCATCTGAGTCACAGTTATTTAACCCTTTTTCATACCTAAAAGGAATTCATAGTTTCTGGCTCACAAACCTGTAACTAATTTTCCTAATGAAATATTTTCTCAGCACGTTCCTATTTGAATATTTTCAACTTTTAATCAATTAGCTCTCCAACTCAAGAACACTTACATTGCAGTCTTTAATTAATGCATACACACAGTGAATCAGTTAACTTACAACACTAAACATTAATACAATATTGGATAGTGAAATATTTAACAAGAAAATTCAATTATGGGTGTTTTTTTTTAATTAGTGAAAAACTGGCATCTGATCATTCAGATAGCAAGAGTCTACAGTTTATCCAATACAAACTTCAAATTAAAGTTAAAAAAGAGTTCAGTTCATCTAGACAAAAGGCATATAAAAAGTACTGAATGTTTAAGATTAAAACAGTAGCTTGATTTTAAAATTCAAGAAGCAAAAGGACTTTAATATTCAAGGAAGCAAAATAACTCAGAGAAGAAACAAGGTATGGTGTTAGAGCCAGCTTAATAACTTCTCACTGCTTAGTAAGCAGGTTTATGGTTAATATCAAGCCATAGAGGATCTAGAAAAGGAATCAATTAGCAAGAATAAACAAAGGCAGACTCCAAAGTCAGTGACCAAGTGGATTTTCTGTCACTGAGACTTCTTCATGTGTGCCTGAGACACTCACTGAATTGAATCTAGGGACAAAGAAGGGACAGGCCACGGTTACACTGTAGTGCAAACTAGTTCAATTTACGCCTTCCTCCTCCACTTCCCTAATGAACCGTTCCTAGAAGTTCCCAACATTACAACTACTAGAGTAGGGCGCTTTGCTGTTGTTGAGTCACTAAGTCGTGACTGACTCTTTTGCGACTCCATGAATTGTAGCCCACCAGGCTTCTCTGTGCATGGGATTTTCCAGGCAAGAATACTGGAGTGGGTTGCCATTTCCTTCTGCAGGGGATCTTCGTGACCCAGGGATCGAACCCACATCTTCTGCACTGGCAGGTGGATTCTTTACCATTGGGCCACCAGAGAAGCCCCTAGGGCATTTATGGAAAACCAAACAGAAAGGCATCTGCATAGCTATTCACTACGAAGATTCAAATTACAGGAAAACAGGAAAACCCCTAAAGACGTCTGTCTCCAGTTGGGAATACTTACAGAGTGGGTGTTAACCTTGGCCTATTTCCTCCAACTCTATGTGGGCATCACAGACGGGGGTCTATTCCAGGACTCACTACCAGTTTATATAACTTATACAACTTCTGTTCCATAAATATTTAAGTATGAAGGAGCGTAGATGTTTTAAATTTTAAAAACGACCTTTAGACATCAACCTTAATATTTACATTCCACAGAAGTCATCACATTTTAAGTACCTTTGGGAAGAAGACATAGAGCAACCATTTCAAAATGGAAAAAAAGCAATATGTACAAAATCTGAAACACTTTCTATAACAGCATGAAAAAGAAATCTAGCTTTTCACACACAGGCTAAATGAACTATTCTTTCCTTCATGTGCTTCACATTTTTATGCACCCTTTCCTAGTACCCCATAAGCTACAGAACCCTGCTGGCAAAATGCTTCTCTCTGGGGAGAAATTTTTTTTTTAACTTGACAGAAAAAAAAAGGCCTTGAATTTAAAGCAGTTTTTCTTTCACATCCTAACAGTGCAGTGACCTCTATGCAAAACATAATGAAAAATGCAAGTCAATGCTATAAGGTAGAAAATGAAACTTGGGTTTGTGTCTACAAAGACAGCAGATCTACAACTTTAGAGTTCACACAGTTGAAACAAAGAAAATATAAAATAACCCTATGAATGTAGGAACCCTCCTGCTGGGAAGCCAATTCTGATGACCAGCCTTCATCCCAAAATTCCTATGTTGTCTAAACAGATAGATAGCAATTCAAGAGGAGACAAAATAAGATTTAAAAAAAAAAAAAAACAAACTAATACATAGATTATACTTGCTTTAACATTCCAATAAAATTTCCAACCCACAATAAATTTGACAACTATTCAAAGGAAAAGGGCATCAGACAGAGATTCAGAAAGAACAAGTCTAGTCTAATTCATGGCCAGTAGTTCATAAAGGCTTACTGACTTGGCTAAAGAGCTATGATCGTGTGCAGGGAGGAGGTGTCAAGGTCATTATCTCTCCTTCATAAGGCCACACAGTGCAACAATGAGGAGTGCTCAGTGGTTGCCTTTATGATCTAAGATGTAGCAAGGAAGCAGAACGCTTCATCCCTTTCTCCAAGACTGTGAATGACAGTCTGGAATAGCTGAAAATAACCACCTGGGACTTAAACCTAGTTAGAGAATCTCTTCCCACAATTATGAAAAGGATCACTTCTATCCTGAAGGCTATAAAACACACTGAGAGGGATTTAGCAGTTGAGGGGCAATGGCACATTTGAGTTTTAATGTGATCACTAGCTAGAATTTTGAGGCTCGATTTCAGAGGCATGGAATGAATGACTGAAGCCAGACGAGGCACTACTGTAGCAGCATAGGTGAGAGATGAAAACTATGACTGAGGCTGCTGCTGCTAAGTCACTTCAGTCGTGTCCGACTCTGTGCGACCCCATAGACGGCAGCCCACCAGGCTCCGCTGTCCCTGGGATTCTCCAGGCAAGAACACTGGAGTGGGTTGCCATTTCCTTCTCCAACGCATGAAAGTGAAAAGTGGAAAGTGAAAGTGAAGTCGCTCAGTCGTGTCTGACTCTGTGCCACCCCTTAGAGGTCACCAGGACCCACCAGGCTCCCCCGTCCCTGGGATTCTCCAGGCAAGAACACTGGAGTGGGTTGCCATTTCCTTCTCCAATGCATGAAAGTGAAAAGTGAAAGTGAAGTCGCTCAGTCGTGTCCGACTCTTCAGGACCCCATGGACTGCAGCCTACCAGGCTCCTCTGCCCATGGGATTTTCCAGGCAAGAATACTGGAGTTGGGTGCCATTGCCTTCTCCATGACCGAGGTTAGTGGAGTAGAAAAGAAATTTGAGAAACACTTGCAAACGAAATCAACAGGATAAGTATGTGAAGAAGGAGATGTTACTGCCTTGCTGCTAGTTGCAGCTAATACTATCATCACCAAAATGTACTGTGTTTTCAATGTGTGAGAGTCATGGTACTAAAGGCTTGTTCATACCATCCATTTAATCCTATTGACATCCTATTGACATTTATGGATACTATTATTCTCCCCATTTTATAGATTAGAAAAATGAAGCTTAGAGAGGTTGAGCAGCATGTCCAAGGCCATGTAAGTGGTGGAGCCACTTTATTACCACAAGGGAAGCCCAAGAATACTGGAATGGGTAGCCTATTCCTTCTCCAGGGGATCTTCCCGACCCAGGAATTGAACTGGGGTCTCCTGCAATGTAGGCAGATTCTTTACCAGCTGAGCTACTAGGGAAGCCCAGACTTTTACTTCATTTGGAATCTTATGGTTACTCTGGGCTTCCCAGGTGGTGCAGTGATAAAGAATCCGCATGCCAATGCAGGAGACACAAGAGACACTGGTTCGATTCCTGGATCAGGAAGATTCCCTGGAGTAGGAAACGGTAAACCACTCCAGTATTCTTGCCTGGAAAAAATTCATAGACAGAAGAGCCCAGCAGGCTGCAGTCCATGAGGACACAGAGAGTCGGACATGAATGAGCACGCACACACTGATGGCTCCACCACAAGCTCTTTAACAAATATCGTGGTTCAAATGGACTGAAGGGGAGCTGTTAACAACTTCATGTTGACACAGAGCGGTCATTCTGGTAGGAGTTACTGTTTTATTTCATCGTGGGCAAGACCATGGACTTGGGAACTGAACCGCCTGGGTTTACATCAGGACTCGCATTTACCAGCTATGTGGCTTCCAGCAAATTCCTTCACTTTCCTGAGATTTCCTAGCCAGAAAAGGGAGATAATAATAGCACCAATCTCAAACAACTGTTGTAAGAATTAAATTAGTTGATCTTTGTAAAGAACTTAGAATAATGCCTTAAACTTTCTAAACACTATATAAGTCTTCATTACATAAAATAAACATAAGAACACCTCTGGCCAAATACTGAACTTTTGCCAATGCAGTAAGCAGTGAGATGGAAAATCCAATTACATTGTGCTCCAAAGCTAATTAGCCTTCAAATAAGATGTTTTATATCTATATATTATTATAAGAAATGCCCTCCAGCAAGGAAACTACTCTTAAACAAATGCATTATTCCCTGTTCAGGAGATGTACACACAAAAATGTGCTAAATCTACCCAATGCATAGAAAACAAATATAAGGAGAATTTTGTCTGTTTATTATTAGATTCCATACAAGTAGCTAACTTCAGTTCCCCTATTTGAGTAAACACAAATATAGAATAGTTCTTATACAATTTCACTTGCCTACCTAAATTTAAGTCTTATGACACCAAAGATTGCGTTTATCTCTGAAATTTAATAGGGTCATAATTCATCATTGCAAACTTTCATGGACTAGTTCTGTCAGAAAGAAAAATAAACACAGATCAAACCTAGAAACTACAAAATCTGATTTTCTTTTATTTTACAAACTATTTTTAGTAATTAAAAAAATACACAGTGATCAGCAAAAAAAAAAAAAGAAATCACACAGCTATTTGTCAAAATCCCCACACCTCTAAAGAACTCATAAAGAACGGAAAGAGAGAGAGCAATGGAAACAAAATGTGCCTGCGCGCATACTCTATTACTCTTTAGCATTTTTTTCCCTTTTTTTTTTTTTTTTTGGAGAATAGCCTATGTAGAAGGAACAGTGATAACCTATTTCAGACATCTAAAACTGTAAAGGTTGCCTTTAATCAAACTAAACTCTATTGCCTGGAGAATTCCATGGACAGAGGAACCTGGCAGGATACAGTCCATGGGGTCACAAAGAGTCAGACACGACTTAGCGACTAACGCTAACACTGCCTAACATATCACTATATTAATGTTTCATGGATCTATTTTGTGTTCTGATGCATATTAAAGTTCTATACCCATTCACAACACTATCCTTTAAAATGAGCTGTTAAAGCATTTTGTACCCAGCTGTATTCCTGAATGCCTTTTAAGGTGGACAGGAAAATACTTAGACTATAGCAAGATAAAGTGAAAATGTTAATAGCCAAATGGGACGTCTGATAAAACACAGCAGATTAACCACCCAGACCTTCTGTCTTCTTTCTCTCTCAAAACATATGCCAGTAAAGGAACAGAAAGTACATGCACCAGGACAAAAAGAAAGTTAGAAACATTTCAACAATGCTGGAGAAGCAATCACAGGTCTGACAGCTTAGAAAGCTGCGGGCCAAGGGTCTGTCAGGGGGACACCAGTGAGATCTGAGCCAATTCCCACACAAGACTCTGACAGGTCAGGTTAACCGAGGGGAGAGAGAGGAGCAGAACTGTAAGCAGGAGGGCTGGGTAAGCTGAATCCCCCTTCATCCTCAGCCAGGTTATTCTCTGGAGAAAATGACCGTTACAACAGAAACCAACACAACACTATAAAGCAATTATCCTCCAATTAAAAATAAATAAATCCCTTTTTTTTAAAGAAAAGGAAAATTACTTTTAGAGGCTTGTAGATCAGAGTTATCATGAAGGAAATAAGGCCTGAAAACCAGGGCTGAACAAAGAGGGAGTGAGTGAAAACCTGCAAACAGAAAGACACTAGGTGTCTCAGATTAACTCTCTTGATCTGCTCTCACACATGGGACTCAAATGCCCCATCTATGAGGTTGAAGGAGTCTCCTCTAGAAAAATTCAATCTTTCTAAGGAAAAAGGTTTCACATGCTGACAGTTATGAGTCCCATGATGAAGCACCTTGCTTCCCACTTCATCACCATACAGCCAAAATAACCTGCCAATAAACTGCACACACAGAGAAAGGGGTGCTGGTCATGTCAGCACTCTATCTTAAAAAACACTTGATAGAGAATGATAACTACACACTTAAGAACAGGCTCCAACATATAAGGGAAACATACCAAAATAAACAGAAAAAAAAAAAAAAAGGCGAGGGGCAGGGGGCGGGGCTGTGGATGTAACAAAGACATTGTGCAGACAGAATACCTTAAAAGCAGAGAGAAATTCTTTATTTAAAAATTATATACAATATTGCCTAGAGAATAATTTAAACACAGACCCCCCAAAAAAGAACCTAAAATTAATATCTTCTCTATTAAATAAAGAAGAAATCATATAATAAGAACAGAAGAAATCATCAGTGACAAAGAAAGATATTCCTGATATTAAAAATAATAACTAAAGGTTTAAAAGAACATGTTGGAAAACTAAGTCAATGAAATCTCCCAGAAAGCAGAAACAAAAGACAAAGGAATAGTAAATACAAGTGAACAAATAATATTAGAATACCAATCCCTATCGTCCAGTAGATCCCAAAATCTAACTAACAAAAGTTTCCTAAATTATAGGGAAAATTGCGAAGAGGCAATCAGTAAAGTAATAAAACCAAAAAATTCCCAGAACAGAAAGTCTTTAGACTTATCCTAGAACCAAATGTTATAAGTCTTCAGATTCAAAGAACTCATCAAGGGCTCAGCATGAAGAAACAAAAGGAGACCTATAAGGAAAATTACTATGAAATTGTACCATACCAGACTACAATAATATCCAAAAGACTCAAAGAGCTCCCAAAGAAAAGAAAATGTAAGACACATACAGACTTATCTAACTAGAAATTACAATAGCAGAGTCTCGAAAGTAAAAATGGAATCTGGAAGACAATACAGAACATTGATTTTTTTAATTCTATAGGAAAACATTATTTTCAACATAGAATTCTATTCCCAGCCAAACGATCATTTAAGTGTGCGAACAGAAATAAAGGGACCTTTAGCCATTTAAGAAACAAAATTAGTGCCCTATATCCCTTTCCTTAGAAAACTACTGATTGAGTGTTCTGCCAAACAAGAAAGCAGAAGGCATGGGATCTTGACAATCCTAAAGCAGCAGTGACGCAAGAACCAGAGTGATGGAGGCTCTTGTGACCTAAAAGTGAGAGCTGCGGGACAGAAGTCCCCCAAAGCAGTTAATCATTTAAAAGATCGCCTTCACATCTGAGGGGGGAAATGGTAAGGGTTTAGAAAAGTAACCAAATGGGCAAGAAAGTCTTAATTATTAACTCAAATTGACACAGAGTTGTACAAGAATGTCAACAAATCAGCCTACCACTGCACTGGACAGTAAATGCTAATGTAGTCTTCATAATGAAAATATACACCACTTATTTAAATAAGAATGGTGACATAAGCTAAAAACACTTAAGAAACAACATAGAAAGAGCTGAATGTCATTGTCTATATAGATTAACAACTAGTAAAGGGAGACAGAAAACCATAGTTACACATGGGAAATAGGAAATTACTGGTTTTTCTCTCACAATCAATGAATATTTAGACTGATTTCACATCTTAATGCTCTGTGTACATACATTAGATTTTTTTTTTAAAGTAATCCTTAAAACTATGTGAATCAGTGAGAGAAGGAAATGGGAATTGTTCAACAGATGAGAGTTTCTATTTGGCAAGATGAAAAAGTTCTGGAGATCTACTGAACAACACTGTAAGTAGAGTTAACACAACTGACCTATACACTTTAAAAAAGTTAAGACAGTTAAGTTTTATGTTACATGTTTTTTACCATAATTCAAAAGAAAATTAAATTTAAAAATAAGTGCAAGAGAAAATTTAAGTCAAAGGAAAAGCATTTCACATTTTCTAGACAACAAATTTGACAGTAGGCTTTTAGCAGCCATGATAAGTGACATGATTTAGTGTCCATAGATTTTTTTAAAACAGAGCCATTATTTTCAGGAAAATTATAACTAAATCCTGACATGTATGTTCAATCACTCAGTCGTGTCCGAGTCTTTGCAATCCTATGGGCTGTAGCCCGCCAGGCTGCTCCATCCATGGAATTTCCCAGGCAAGGATACTGCAGTAGGTTGCCATTTCCTTCTTCCGGGGATCTTCCTGACTCAGGGATCAAACCCATGTCTCCTGCATTGGCAGGCAGATTCTTGGCCCCTAGCTCTATGTGGGAAGTCCAAATTCTGATATAGGAAACAAGAAAAACTTATGGCAAGGATTCCACCAAGATGAGACAATAAAAGAATTATATAAACAGAGCAATATGCCTCATTTATTTTAAAAGAATCTATTGGCAATAAAGAGATTTTTAATATATAATACCTATTTCAGAGAAATAAGAAGGTATTAAATGCCTACAGATCCCCTCTCCCCTTGGCCCCAAAGATGAGGACAGTCCTGGTGCCCGGCAGTCCTGGGGCAGGAAGCAGAGGACAAGGAGGGCCCAGCCCCCTCCCCAGCACAGGCTCCAGAAGGCAAAGTCTCATGCAGGCTCATCTGTCCACATCATTAGCCTACTGATGAGTTTAAGACTAAATCTGGCACATGGAAAGCTGTTGGCTCCTAAAGAGTATCAATGTACAATGTGCCAAAGCAGAGGTTGAATGAAAGTCAATATCTAAAAATTGAAACTCTCTTTAAAGGACTAATTTTCCCGTGTGGCTTACGAGCTAGTTGTGAATTAATATAAGAACAGCATTCCAAAAATATTTGAGCAACTGTGGCATCATTTTGGGATAAACACACAGCTATCCAACGTAGATTATCCTTGCAAGATAAGTCCCTAAAGATAAATATGCCATGGAATGTTTGGGTATATCTGCCTAAAATCAAACAAACAAAAAAATCATTCTTGGCTTACCAGAGAGGAAATGTTAGAACAATGACATAAGGAAGCAAACTAGAAAGATGGCTTCCTAAATATCTGCAATCAAGTGAACCTCTAAATCTTTAAAGGAATTCAAACTGTACATGATGTATTTCTCAAATTGGAGCACAACCTATCTCATTTTCCCTTATTTTTATCTTTTAATTGGAGGATAACTGCCTTACAATATTGTGTTGGTTTCTGCTGTACAACATCATGAATCAGTCATAACTATATATTTTACATATGTACTCTCTCTATATATGTGTATCTATATCCTATTCCTCCTGAGCCTCCCTCCTCCACGCCATCCCACCCCTTTAGGTTATTACAGGGCATCAGGATGGGCTCCCGGTGTTCTACAGCAGCTTCCTGCTAGCTAGCTATTTTACCCATGGTAGTGTACGTACCTCAGCGCTACTTTCTCTTATTTTTTAAATAACCTGTAAGTGCAACAACACATGTGCTTTGGGATTCTATGTAGAAACCTGCACCTCTCCCCTGAAACTGAACACATCAGAAACTAAACCGCTGAGCCGCTGCCCCACAACAATCCTAAAACAGATTCCCCAACAGTCTTTCAAAAGGTCCATTAACAGTAATCCCATCATTCAAGTTATATTCAGGCCCAGCACTTCAGTTCAGTTCAGTCGTTCAGTCACGTCCAACTCTTTGTGACCCCATGAACCACAGCACACCAGGCCTCCCTGTCCATCACCAACTCCCAGAGTTCACCCAAACTCATGTCCATTGAGTCGGTGATGCCATCCAGCCATCTCATTCTCTGTCGTCCCCTTCTCCTCCTGTCTTCAGTCTCTCCCAGCATCAGGGTCTTTTCAAATGAGTCAGCTCTTCATATCATGTGGCCAAAGTATTGGAGTTTCAGCTTCAACATCAGTCCTTCCAGTGAACACCCAGGACTGATTTCCTGTAGGATGGACTGGTTGGATCTCCTTGCAGTCCAAGGGACTCTCAAGAGTCTTCTCCAACACCACAGTTCAAAAGCATCAATTCTTTGGAGTTCACCTTTCTTTATAGCCCAACTCTCAGACCCATATATGATTATTGGAAAAACCATAGCCTTGACTAGACAGACCTTTGTTGGCAAAGTAATGTCTCTGCTTTTTAATATGCTGTCTAGGTTGGTCATAACTTTTCTTCCCAGGAGTAAGCGTCTTTTAATTTCATGGCTGCAATCACCATCTGCAGTGATTTTGGAGCCCCCCAAAATAAAGCCTGACACTGTTTCCACTATTTCCCATCTATTTGCCATGAAGTGATGGGACCAGATGCCATGATCTTAGTTTTCTGAATGTTGAGCTTTAAGCCAACTTTTTCACTCTTCTCCTTCACTTTCATCAAGAGCCTCTTGGCCAAGTGCTCTGTCCAGCACTTGGATGATTCTAATTTGATATCCAATCTGTTAGCAAATTCTGTTGACTCTACTTTCAAAGTAAATCAAGACCCCAGCCATTTCTCAGTATCTCCAGAGCAGTCACTCTAATTGGAAGGTGATGTGATCCATCATCATCTTAACTGATTATTGAAGAAGCCTCTCAACTGGGCTCCTGCTGCTCCCTCCCTTCCTTTCCCAGAATAGCTCATGAAGTGATTCTTCTCAAATGGAAGTCAGATCAATTTATTCTGCTCAAACACTTCCAGACTCCCTTGGGGTTCCAGGGGTGAAGAATCTGCCTGCCAATGCAGAGGATGTGAGTTCGCCCCTTGGTCAGGGAAGATCCCACATGCCACGGGGCAATGCGGCCCATGAGCCACGACGCCTGAAGCCTGCGCTGTAGAGCCCCTGCTCCACGACAGGAGAAGCCAGAGGCCGCAGAGGGCGACCCCACTCACGGCGACCGGAGAAAGCCCACGTGGCGGCAAAGACCGAGGGCAGCCAAAAACAAATACACAAGCTCATTAAAAACAAACCCTCTCCATGGCTTCTCATTTCATAGAGAATAAAAGTCAGTGTTACAGAGGCCAACCTCCATGGCTTCTCATTTCATAAAGTCAGTGTTACAGAGAAGCCAACAAGCCCTCTCTAGTGTAGCTTATTTTTCATTCCTGCCATTCTCCCCCTTGTTCACTCTGCACCCACAAACAGCTCCTTCTGTCCCCGCTGCCTGAAATACTCTTCCCCCAAGTAGCCACATGGCTCACTCCCTCACGGCCCTCCAATCACACTTCCTGTGACGTTTTCTTCAACCTTCCTAATTAAAATGGCCAACTTTCCTACAGACTGGCTTGCTTTATTTCTCCCCATGGTGTCTACGCCATCAGACAAGCAAACTTTGCCTACAGGTCTCTCATCTGCCTCCCTTCACAACGCAGCTCCATGATGGCAGGGATTTCTGTCTGCTTTGTCCACTGCTGTGCCTTCCCTGTTCACATACAAGATGCTCAATAAACACCCATGAATGCAGTAACTTCTATCTGCAAATCACCAAGCTGCATGTGAGTACAGTTCACAGTTTTTAAAAAATAGTTTCTAGTAGAGATTTCCCTGATAGTACAGCGGTTTAAGACTCCCAACACAGGGGGCCTGGGTTCAACCCCTCGTCAGAGAACTAGATCCCACGTGACTCAACTATGACCTGGAACAGGTAAATAAATAAATATTTTTAAATGTATTTTCAAGTAATCACTATCATGAATAAAAATAGAAAAATCGCAGTACAGAGTACATTGTGGACTTAAATCAGAGCTGAGCATCAAGAGAATCATGGTCACATTTATAATCAAACTTACAAGATTTTTCAGGTTCTGCTTTTATTTGCTTACTTTCTAAAGTAATCTCTGTCAAAATAAGCTGTTACAAGTGTAATTATCTTAATGACCTTTAATTCTCTTAAAATACTTATATGTGGAAATAAGTATTTACAACCGAGTGGAAAATTCTATACAGTTGCCATTGTCAATGTTTTGATTCCATATTAATTCCATTTTAAACTAATGTATGTGATTGCTCCTAAAATGACACACAGCTAAAGGATTCTTTTTTCTGTAGCTAGAGAACGCCATCTGGCTCAACGTGAGAGAAACCACACTATTATATTGAATACTGCTATAAGTGCAGTATTTAATGTTTGTAAAGTAATTTCCTTCTAAGATAAAATAAATTACATTGTGGTATTTCATCAATCACTTAATAAACACTTTCTAAATAACAATTACACACATATAGTGACAGAAGTTGATAATAATATTATTAACAACAACACGAGGTACTTCTAAACATTTTACATGAATTGCCACATTTAATCTGACTTTGCCATTGTGCTCAATCACTCAGTCGGGTCCGACTCTGTGCGACCCTGCGGACTGCAGTCCGTCAGGCTCCTCTGCCCCTGCCTCTTCCGAGGCAAGAATACTGGAGTGGGCTGCTATTTCCTCCTCCAGAGGATCTTCCCGATGCAGGAGTCGAGCCCACATCTCCTGAGTCTCCTGCATTGGCACATGGATCTTGTACCACTGCACCACCTGGGAAGCCTATTTCATCTGTACAACGGTCCTTTGAGGTTAGGGAAGTACCACTGTTATCCCATTTTACAGATGAGGAAACGAGAGCACTGAAAAAGTAAGTTACTCTTTGGGGCTTCTTGTAGAGCTAGAATTCAAATTGGAACACACCATACTAGGAGCTCGGCACAGTGGTAAAGAACCCCCCTGCCAATGCAGCGGATGCAGGTTCAATCCCTGCGTTGGTAAGATTCCCTGGAGAAGGAAATGGCACCCACTCCAGTAGTCCTGCCTGGGAAACCCCATGGACAGAGGAGCTAGTCCAAGGGGTCACAAAAGAATTGGACGTGACTTAGTGACCAAACAATAACTGACTCAAGTGAAGGTTAAATCTTCAGGTTGTTAGGCTTTTTAATATGATCACAAGAGACATGCTATCTCCACTTCTATGTCTATTTCTTATTTATTTCCTAACGTGTCATTACTGACTTCCATTAAATCTGCATTCACTGGTCTGTGACCGATCCCAGCTGTCAAAACCAGATACTGGATGTCCACAGGAAAACTGTGAAGCAGTCATTGTATTTAGCTCATTTCAGATGCAGGAAAGGGCATAGGAATGTGTTCAACATGTGTATTCCGACTGCTCTGTGATTAGCACGACCCAACCTGGATTCCTTGAATTTCCCTCCTAATACCTTCCTTGTGGCCTGAGCTTTTTAACTTTATACTTTATCATTCTAATACCGTTGGTATTGATTCAGGTGACACAGAGAAAAAAAGACATCATAATTCTAAGTCATATTTCTCAGGTGTCAAATCCAGTGACTTAAATCAAGTATTTATTGACTGCCTTTTCTGCCCTTCAGCAGCTATTGCTTTAAGCTACCAGCACCGTTCCTGTTTGTTTTAGATCATCAGCAAAAGATGCTACTATTTTACTATTTTATTTATCAGAGTATCTCAGAAATTGCTTTTTTTTTTTTAAAGCAAGTGAAGTTTCTTTGTGACTAACAATGTCTTTCAAATTCCTCTGGAAGAAGTTAATTAGATTTTAGAGGTAAAATGCTATTCTTATATAACTGCCTCAATCCTTCTTTGGGGACATGGGGAGAAAACCTGCCTCGCAACCAAGACACTCCAAAAACTTAGCACGTGGTTTCCCCAGCCCATTACACATTTAGTGGTTAATATGTATCTAGACCCATCCTGGCTCTCACACACCCTTATTCCTTCTGCTTTCAATACAACCACACTTATCTTTCCCTCGTGTGCAGAAAGCCCTCCTTTTCCAACCTTCTGCTCAAATCTTCCACCTTCTACTCTAATCAAAGCCTTTTGCCCTCACAGTTCTTGTATGAATTAGCCTCCCTCAACCTAAAAATACTATCCAATGACTTCTTACCCAGCCTGTCCTTGAAACCCTTAACAATGGGTGATTAACATAACAGACCCATATTGAAAATGATTTTCTTTTTGGTTTACAGGGGAAAAAAAAAAGAACATATTTCATTACTTAAATCTTCCTATTTCTCATGTATATTTGCAGTCCACCCAGATTGTGGATTAAGAAATACTGAAATCCATTTTTCAATCCATGATCCCTCCTGCCCTGATGTGAATGGTTTGATCTGGTTGCAAGTTAACATTTCTAAACTTTGTAAGTCACAGCTGCTGCTTAAAAAAAAAAAAAAAAAAAAAAATTCATTCACAATTAGATCATGCGCTCACTTGTGAGAAGCGACCGTGATGAATGGGTTTTTAAGTCTGTCTTCCTCCCCCATCTTCAGTTCTCAAACAGTTTGGTATGTGGTTAGAGTATCTCATTTTCTCTTCTTCATACAATATAATGCAACTGCATTACTCACTTAAAATTCACTTTAAGCACGACAGAATGTATAACACATGGAAGATTTTAATTGGAGACAAAATAGTATTTCACTGACTTTCTCAACAAATCCCTGTCTCAGGATGGATGCCTACTGGAAGCAATTTGAATTCATCATTTTCCCCAAAAACATTTTACTTTTAGAAAACAATAATAGAAATCATTTTTATAACATCTTATGTACTCCATATAATTATTTTTGGTTAATCCCCTTAGTTAATAAGATTTACCAGTACTCTTGAGGGAGAGGAGATACACTAAGAAAGAAGAGAGTCCCCTTCTAATAAGCTAATGCTGACTTCAGCTTTTAACTGGGGCATTCTGGACAGCACACCTGCTTACAGACTATGTCTCCTAAAAGCTTCTCAAGAAACAATGCCTATTATATAACTCATTTTTCACCAGTTAATTCCCCAAATTCATTCACATTACGAGACAGCTGATATTTTGATCGGTAAGTCAAAGACAATTGAAAATGGTAATGATCCAGGACACTTTTTCCCTGGTTAAACTGGTTTGCAGAAAGGTACTCTGAAATCTTACCCGACTTGAAAAAGAAAACAAAATATTTATAAAGGGGTAAGGGAATAAATATTTGGAAATTACAGAAAAATCAAATGAAAGAAACTACTGGAAACAGTAAGAAAATGCAGAGAGAAACTGTCAAGAACTAAAAATCATAATAATGACAGCAATTAGTATTTGTTGAGAACTACGATGTGCTAATTAAAAATCATCTCATTTAAACCTGAAACAATTTTTATGAAGCAGTTACAACCATTATCTTAAAGATGAGAAAGTCTGAGCAAGTAACTTGCCCAAAGACACACTATGCTCTACTGTTTATTAAAATTTGTATATAGACTAAAACAGTTTTTTTATGTACCAATATTAAAAGACAGAAAAGACAGCCGAGTACAAAGCACAATCAAGCTATCAAGAAAGGAAGCACAAACTACCAGGGAGTAAATAAGAAACCCATAGGACTTACTTGAGGAAAACTAATACCAGTGAGTAACAAAGAAGAAAACAAATAATTGGAAAGATAACTTAGTTTTGAACAGAAAGACTTCAATATTCTTCATCCTTCCTGGTCAATTTCTAAATTCAATGTTATTCTAGCCAAAATCTCAGTAGGAAATATTTTCTATTTTGAAAAAGAAATTCTAATATTCACTGGAAGACTAAATGTATGATAAACCTAACAGCATGTTTTGGTAATTAAAAGAGTGGTACTGGCACAGGTAGAAAAAGACGAATCAATGTAGTATCACCAAGACACAGGCCGGAGTGCGTACTGAAGACTAATGTATGATAACAGCGCCCTTCAAGTGAGGCAGGAAAAGATGGATTATTCAATAAGTGCTATTGAGACAAATGAAGAGCAATCTGAAAGAATAGGTGGGTTCCCGCCTCAAACCTTATACTAAAATAAATTTCATATGACTAAAAAATATAAACGTAAAGATGAAATTATCAGAAGAGAATAAGACAACATTTTTCTTATACAGTGTAGGTAAAACTTTTATAAATACGATTCCAATACAGAAACCATAATAGGATTGATGGATATCATTCCCTGAAAATGAAAAAAAGTCTGCATGTAAAAAAAAAATTATATAGATTTGAAGGAAAAATGACAGACTGGAAAAAATTATTTGCTACACAAATATGGAAAGTAAAGATGGCTGTCCCTAGAAAAAGAATTAGCTCTTGAAATAATAAGAAAAAGTACTATTTCAATGGAAAGACTGACAAAGGTTAAGAACAGACTAGTCACATACACACACATAAAAGCAAATGACCAATAAGCAACTGAAAAAAATTCAATCTCAGTAGACATCAAGGCAATACAAATAAAAACTAAATGTTTCCACCACTTCAATTTCGGCAAAGAAGAAGATCTAGAAATTGCAGTGGTATGAGGCTTCCATACGATTAACTTGGTACAATGCTTCTGGAGAACAATTTGACTATTTCCATTAAAATATAATTTCACATTGACTTAAAAATTCTCTTAAAATTTATTCTGAGAGATGAAATATACACAAACATATGGATGCAAATTATAGCCTTAATTTTAATAGCAGAAAAGCAAAAAGAATTTAATTGTCCACAATCAGGGAATTAGCTAAATAAATCATGATGTATCACAACTGTGCTTTTAACATGAAGAAGTATCTATTGCTTCAAAAAATGTGCATGGATGGTGTTCTGCAGCAATGCAGAGGGGAGGGATAGGGTCGGAGGTGGGACGGAGGGAGGGGGGAGGGGACATACGTATACCTACAGGGATCCATGTTGATGTATGGCAGGAACCATCACAGTGTTGGAATTACTCTCCAATTAAAAATAAAATGAAAATTTTGAAAAATGTGCATGACCTTTTGATGAAAAAAGCAGAACATCGGTGATCACATGAAAGTTATACTCCAACAAGTAGGTGGGAGGATAATGGGGTAAAAAAGAAAAAAAAAAAAAAAGCAGAATTTAACGTATTTGAATGGAAAAAGAGAAAGCAAAACACAAGAAACTTTCAGTACTAAATTTGTGGAGGAAAAAATTTAGTTAAATGGAGGCTATTGTAAGAATATAAATTATCAGAATTAATCCAAGTGATATAAAAACGTTGACATACAAGAAATTGAAAAGTCATCAAAGATCTAGCTACCTAAAGGATACTTTGGAGGCAAATGCTATCAAATCTTTATGGAACAGATAATCCCTTGGTCACTAGCAGAGCCCTCATATCCAAACATGACGAAAGTAATGCAAATTTTAAAACCCTAAAACAATCTCATTTATGAATATGAATTCAAAACTCCTAAAAACACAGGCAAATCAAATTAAGGTGAAATAAGATCATATTTTTAATTAATTTATTGATTTGATTGTGTTGGGTCTTAGTTGCATCATTCGAAATCCTGCATTGCCGTGCACGGACTCTAGTTGTGGCACGCCGGCTCAGTAGTTGCAACACAGAGGCATAGTTGTTCAGAATGTTCTTAGAGGCAATGGACAGTTCCTGTTAGTCCTACAAGACTACCAGGTGGAGATTAGTTATGACAGCGTCGGGTAGATAGCCAACTGGGCTCATCTCTACCAGGTATGAGAACACTCATGTCAAACGAGTGAACTGAGCACTTCACAAAGCGCTCTTAGTCTGTCAGAAGTGCACAGGGATTAAAGTGACATCTGACCAAGGTTATAGGCATGCGGGCTCTATTTGAGACCCTCCTGGTTTTCTTTTAGACCAGCAATACGAGAGAGAAGAAATGTCTGGTGCTAAATAACATACAACAGTTTGAAATTTGCACCCCCAACTAGCCAAGTCTTAAAATAGTTCATTAAAAACAGAAATATACAAACTAAAAGGGAATAACAAGAATATAAGACAAGAGGAAAGTTAAAATTTGATGTTTAACCTTGATGCTCTCTTATGAAATAAGCTAAAGACCCTGATGCTCTCTTATAAAATAAATTCAAGCATCCATACTTTTGACATGTATACTACTTCCAAATGCAGAAATCTATCTCTGCAGAATTCATACAAGGGGCTTTAATTTTCCAACAGAGTTTTTAGAAAATGTGTTAATTACACTCATGGTGTATTCTAAAGTGCACTCAGGCATGACTGAAACCTCCTTAGCCCTACAAAGTTTCAAACCACTAAAATAAGTTCTTTAGGACTTCCTTGGTGGTCCAGTAGATAAGAATCTGCCTGTCAATGCAGGGAAGACAGGTTTGATCCCTGGTCAGGGGAGATTTCACATGCCTCAGAGCAACTAAGCCCCTGCAGGACAACTCCTGAGCCCACATGCTGTACCTACTGACGCCCTAGAGCCTGTGCGCCTCAGGCCTTGCTCCACAGCAAGAGAAGCCACTGCGATGAGAAGCCCTGCCGCAACAAAGAGTCGCCCCCGCTTGCAGCAACTCGAGAAAGCCCACATGCAGCAGCAAAGACCCAGTGCAATCAACAAATAAAAAATAAATAAAGTGCATTTTTAAAAATAAGTTCTTAAAAAATAAATAAATAAATAAAAATAAGTTCTTTAGTCTTTCAATCTAGGATCACAACCGTGTCTCCATTAGAATTATGTGTCAATAACATAAAGATCACTGTCTGAGTAACTGGAGCTAACTTCTATCACATCCACCTCTTCTCCACCCTCAAGGACCCAAAGGAACAACAGTGTCCAAAGGCCGCAGCAGCAGATCTGAATCACTACCTATTACGAATATCTGATATGTGAGGAAAACGAGACGTGCAACTTAACGCGCTATCTTGTTATGAAGAGCTGACAGAGGGCATTTGATTAATTTGCCCAACAGATTTCCATATTACAGCTCTTCGAGAGCAAGACAAATAGAAGCTCATTTTGTCTGACTCCAGGTCTCATCTGGCTCTTTCTTTGCTGTGATTTTTAAATGTATTATTCTCGCTATATTTTATTTCTCCAGTCAATGAAGAACTGGTGCTCTTCCGTCCACTCATGGATGGAGAAATTTAATTATATTAAATAACACTTGACAACGTAAGACAACATTGAAGTATTTTGAGCATTTTAAAATCAGACATCAGAAAATACATACAATGATACAACAAAATTTGAGTTCACCTCATAAAGGCTGTCATAAATTCCACAGCAGATATAAACTGATGTCCTTCTAATGGACATTAGTTGAGCTAATATTTCACAATATACAGAAGGTCAGATGCTACACGAGACTACTACCTTAATGGAGACATTTTTCTATTTAGTCCTCAAATTTCTCTCTCTCTATATATGTATATGGAGTGTATTTGTGTATATACACACAAATATATGTATAATATACAGAAACAAATATGTATATAAAATAAATATAAACTAAATGTACAAATAAAAATTATAGTTTATATAAATTTATATATAAAAAGGGGGGATATTAATGCTATAGCTCCTGATTCTCAATTACACAGAAGCATTTTTAATCACATCTAAATTACCAGGGAAAAAATAATGAAGATAATGGCCTCTGAGAGTCACCACACATTTCTGAGTTGCAGAATCAACCGAGGCAGTCTCTTTAATAGCCGTGGTGACTATGAATATATATGACAAAAGATCACTTTAAAAGTCATTCTCAAAAATGAGAGCTTCAATGATTTGTGAAGCAAATCATATGATACAGCTGCACTTTGCCAACAAAAATGGGTTGACTTGTTAAAAAATAAGATAAAATAATTTTTTAAAAAATCTACCTCCTCTCATCCAGTAAAACGACTGGGGTCACTTCAGAGTATTTCTTGCATATCCACAATACACAGAGTATTTTAAGAGGTAAAAAAATTAAATCAGTTGGATCTTTCACCATTCTTTGCAATGTGGATGAAGGCAGTCAAAAGGTACAAACTTCCAGGTGTAAGATTAAAAAAAAAAAAAAAGATACTAGGTATGTAATGCACATGCCAAATATAATGAAACCCTCCTATACTTATACAGGAAAGCTGTTAAGAGAGTAAATCTTCAGAGTTCTCATCACAAGGAAAAAAATTTTTTGTCTGTTTCTTTAATTCTATATCTGTGTGAGATGATGGACATTTACTGAACTTACTGTGGTAAGCATTTCATGATGTATGTTACTCAAATCATTATGCTGTATACCTTAAACTTGTACAGTGCTTGCTACATGCTTCCCTGGTGCCTCAGCTGGTAAAGAATCCACCTGCAATGCAGGAGACCTGGGTTCAATCCCTGGGTTGAGAAGATCTCCTGGAGAAGGGAAAGGCTACCCACTCCAGTATTCTGGCCTGGAGAATTCCATGGACTATATAGTCCATGGGGTGGCATCGGACACGACTGAGCGACTTTCACTTTCACATGTAGACTATATCTCAACGTAACTGGAAGACAAAGGAGAAAAGACAGAATCTACTTTGGGGAACTGATGTTTCTAGAGGTCCTAGTAAGAAGTAAAAGTTTCAGTTTGACAAAATACACATTAATTCAGTTTGAAATAACTTCTGTTACAGGTTATTAAAGAGACAATGTATTACTTACCCTAATAAGGCATTAGTTTCATTATACAAAAATAAGTACTTTGAGTAAATTATCTGAAAAATATATCTAAAGTAATGAGTTTTCAAATGTTATGTCTGAATATGTAACTGAAATTATTTTGTTAATTCAAGTTGCTATCAGTTAATACAATTTAAGTGGATCACACAAAATTATCTCTGAGTTACATTTCTTAAGAACTGTTCCCAACTCTCCTTCAACTCTACATAACACAATTCCTTTGGAGATAATTTAGGTGGATAACTTTTCTCTTGCTCTTTTTATTTCAAATAAAGAAGTCTGTGAGCTCCTTCATAAGCCACTGATGAGATTATATTTTGTATCCCCAGCAGCTGGCACTTAATAGGTAGTATCCAGGACGTTTGATGAATGAATGAATGGATGGATGGATATTCAATGAATCAATGATGATTCCTGCATTTATATAAAGATGGTCCTGTCCTCTGCTCTTGTACAATCCTTCTTCATTAAAGTTCACACCTTCAAAAGGAAGAGAGTAAATTTACACACTGTGGGCTCCTCAGAACATAGCTGAAAAACAAGTTACCATCAAACTGAAGAGGTTAAAAATGACATTAGTGTCAAATAGATAGCTAGTGGGACATTGCTTTATAACACAGGGAGGTCAGCCTGGTGCTCTGAAACAACCTAGAGGGGTTCGCTGGGGAGCAGGGTGGAAGGAAGTCTCAAGAGGAAGGGATATATGTATACTTATGGCTGCTTCGGGCTTCCCTGGTAGCTCAGCTGGTAAAGAATCCGCCTGCAATGCAGGAGACCCTGGCTCGATTTCTAGCTTAGGAAGATCCCCTGGAGAAGGGATAGGCTACCCACTCCAGGATTCTGAGACTTCCTGGTGACCCAGACAGTCAAGAATCCACCTGCAGTGCAGAAGACCTGGATTCAATCTCTGGGCTGGGATGATCCCTGGAGGAGGGTATGGCAACCCACTCCAGTATTCTTGCCTGGAGAATCCCCATGGACAGAGGAGCCTGGCGGGGAATAGTCCACGGCGTATAAATGAGTCGGCGACAACTGAGCGACCGAGGCCAGCATGGCATGGCTGCTTCACATTTGTACAACAGAAATCAACACAACACTGTAAAGCAATTATCCCCCAATTTAAAAAAGATGACATTAAAAGGGGAAATTCACCCCACTCTTCAGTCCCTTTCCGTAAACAATGCTGATATAAGATGAAGATGCATGAACACCTCTCTCAGGGCATCCACAGCCCAGTGGAGGACAGAGAAAACGTAAACAAACAAAAATGCATGTGTGTGGTCATGTATGTTCTTCCCTTGGCTTCCCCACTCCTCCTCTCCCCCAAGGTGTGAGTCAAGTTTACCCGTTCATGTAGCGACCGGCTGACTGTGCCGTGTCTCAGCAGCCAACACTCTGCTTTCAGCGCAAGCACTGGCCAGAGGCCCCAGCAAACCACCTCCACTCTCCCCTGTCTGCTATCCTGCGCAGCCTCACAGAACCCACCGAGTGAGTGCCTGTGCTCCTACACTGCGGCTTCACTGGACATTCTGAACAAAAAATGGGGGATACTTTCTTCCTTCTCTGAAAGCCCCTATTTTATTTGCTTCCAATAATACTGTTCTCCAACAAAGGCTGCAGCTTTCCACCACTGCACTCCTATAATCAGCTGATAACTGAAGACCAGAAGCTCTGCTCCTCCTAACCATTCAAACTAATATTTACACTCACTGTTGATTTGCAGGCTTTTCTGGCCCAACTGTTAACTCCGCCAAAGAGGCGCCTCCGTGGTCCAGCTGCCTGCCAGCCACATCAGCTGGCAACACTGGGCATCTCCCTAACCCATTCCCCTGACAGCCTAAATCAGCAACATGCCCTGGAGTGGGGCATGAATCATCATGTCAGAGACCTGATATGCATTAACTCCCGCCCCCCACCCTCCTTTCCATCAACAAAGTGATAAAAATCACAAATGTCATTAAAGTGGAAAAATCAAGCCACTGTAAATATCAAACATCAACTTCAGAGGAATTAGGCTTGATTACACATGTGAGGGTGCAGATGGTGGACTTTCCTCCCCCTGGTCACATGAAGAAAGAGCAGCTTCCAAAGAAACACATTATGTATTCTTCTCTCATCACCTCGAAAATTCCAAGTGATTTGATATTTTCCTCCTTAGTGAATACATAGAGGAGACCTCAGTAAAATGACTATCAGGTTAGATTCTGGAGCTAAAACCATGATTTTATAAACCTCACTCTATTTTCTTTAAATAAGCAGATAACAAAAAGCCAACCACACAATAAGACAGTGTGAAAATGACTACAAGACCCAAAAAAAGGTATCTTTGTCTTGAAAAAAAAAGTATAAAATTTGTCTGAAATTGACTTGTTACAAGCATCTTGAGTTTCACAGTAAGCTTTATAGGAACCCATAAATTTAGAGGGGAAATTGGCAGGTAGGTGAATGACAGGAAATTATATTTCAGGGATCAATTATCTGCAATTCTGACTCCTTAAATGAGATTACAAACCACAGCGTTCACCAGCTTAGAGCACAATACTCTTCTGGCGGGCATCGAAGTATTCATAATGTCAAATGGATCCAGAGAGGTCTTTTCTTATATGTGTTCAAAATAAACAGTGATGTACAAAATGTAGAAGTACATCCTAAAATGTTTGCTAAAACTTCAAAATGGTCTACGTCAAAGTAAAGAGAAAACAAACTGTAAACTTGTACCTGTACACGCCAGTATGTCTCTTCATTTTTCCAAGTGTTGGAAACTCTGAGCACATGAAAAACTTGATATACAACTGAATAAAAATTAGGAAGTATGACAAGGCTAATTTCCTTGTTTTTTAAAAAAAACTTTTCATTTTATATTGAAGTACAGCCAATTAACAATGCTAGGATAGTTTCTGGTGAAGAGCAAAGGGACTCAGCTATATGTATACATGTATCCATTCTCTCCCAAACTCCCCTCCCACCCAAGTTGCCACATAACTTTCAGCGTAGAGTTCCCCATGCTATACAGTAGGTCCTTGTTGGTTTATCCATTTAAACACAGCAGTGTGTACATGACCACCCCAAACTCCTTAACTATCCCTTCCTCCAGTCTTTCCTCCCATAAGTTCCTTCTCTAAGTCTGTGAGTCTGTTTCTGTTTTGTAAATAAGTTCATTTGTATCATTTCTTTTTAGATTCTGCATATACGGGATTCCCTGGGCCTCCTTGGGCATAAAAGGGCTTCCCTGGGCTTCCCTGGGGGCACAGAGCAGGTAAAGCATCTGCCTGCAATGTGGCCAACCTGGGTTCCAACCCTGGGTCGGGAAGATCCCCTGGAGAAGGAAATGGCAACCCACTCCAGTATTCTTGCCTGGAAAATGCCATGGATGGAGGAGCCTGGTAGACTACAGTCCATGGGGTCGCAGAGAGTCGTACACAACTGAGCAACTTCACTACTCATATAAGGGATATCATATGATATTCACCTCTGTCTGATTTACTTCACTCAGCATGACCGTTTCTACGTCCATCCATGTTGCTGCGAGTCGTACAATTTCATTCCTTTCTATGGCTGAGTAATATTTCATTGTATATATGTGCCCTGTCTTCTTCATCCATTCGTCTGTTGACAGACATTCAGATTGTTTCTGCCTTGGCATTATAAACAGCACTGCCATGAACACTGGGGTGGGGCGTCTTTTCAAATTAGAGTTCTCCCTAGACACGTGCACAGGAGTGGGAATGTTTTATTGCAGGTCCTGCCCTTTATCACCCAAGGAGCCTTGAAAACGTCTAGGTCCGCTCCTGGAGCTGCAGGCGCTAACCACGACCCTTCCAGCACTCTGCCCAGCCCCTCCTCCCTCCAGCCTCCTACGAGGACGCCATCCTTTAAACTGGCTGTTCCCGCAGCCAGCATCTCTCTTCCCCTGACATCCCGAGCAGGCCCTCCACAGACTTCTGGTCATTTTTCCAAAGACAGCTTCTCAGGGAGACCTTCCCCGACCACTTTATCAAGCACCCTCCCCAATTTTATACCTCTCTTCCAGGTCTGAATTTTTTCTTCTCAGCAATTATTAATATCCAAGATACAATATAGATTGTATATTATTATGGTTCCTACACTACAATGGAAGCTCCAGGAGAGCAGGGATTTGTGTCTGATTTGCTGACTGCTTTGTTTCTCATGCCTAAGTGAGTACCAGGCATAGAGTACATGCTCAATAGACATTTCCTGAATAAATGAATAAATCTACATAAAGACTATGCTTAGATGGTTCTACCAGTCTGTCTTCTAGCCTAGCTATACAGTTTGCTAAAATGACCACACAGGACCTTTGCCTCACCCAAAGTTCTTGACATTTAGCCTCACCACCCACCTCCTCCTTTTTCACTTTTCTTCTGCTTTCCTGTAGTCAATGTTTTAGGTCTTTTTGAAAGTGGACATTCATTATCAGCAACCTGAAATTGTTGGGGAAAGCAAGCAGGTGTAAAGCAATCAATAAATAGAAGACCATGGTTCCCATGGAAGGTTTTCTCTCTCTTTCCACCTTTCTGCAATCTTTGAATCATATTAAAAGCTCATCAAGAGGTAACTGATATTAACTGATGTAGAAAAAGCTGATTTGTATATATACTTTACACATACAGAAAAGAAGATAAATTGCACTGGTGCACTGAATCAGTTCTATTTCTGAGTGTAATTCAAGAAGGTGCTGTTAAAAAGTTAAAGCATAAAAACCCTTTAATAGAATTACAGTTGTCTGGTTATTTTATAGAGCATGTCCCTTGCTATCAACTTCATGATACCCCCAAATTAACTACTGCAAGTTTGTCAACAATAGCTAAATTTGTATTTCAAGAAAAAAAGCTCTACATACTCAAAAAAAAAAAAAAAAATGGAGAAGGAAACGGCAACCCACTCCAGTACCCTTGCCTAGAAAATCCCATGGACGGAGGAGCCTGGTGTCCATGGGGTATCTCAAAGAGTCAGAACTGAACGACTTCACTTTCATCAATAAATTACAATTTTCAAACTCAGAAAAAAAAAAAAAGCTCTACATAGTCTAGATCAACGCTCTTTTGGCATGGTGGGGGAAACCTATATTCAGATCTTAAAAACTAAGTATTCAAACAAATGAAAATAGTTCAAAAAGTTTGAAAGCAGAATGAATTAAAGGCCAGCCTGGCCATACCAGGTATTAGAATGTCTCATACACCTGCAATAAGCAGCACAGTTTAGCACAAGAACAGACATGCAGATAAATGGAAAACAGTATCTCAAGGTTTAAAAAAAAACACTCTACTATAAAACCTCTATTTCTGCTTTATTGACTATGCCAAAGCCTTTGACTGTGTGGATCACAATAAACTGTGGAAAATTCTGAAAGAGATGGGAATACCAGACCACCTGACCTGCCTCTTGAGAAGTCTGTATGCAGGTCAGGAAGCAACAGTTAGAACTGGACATAGAACAACAGACCAGTTCCAAATAGGAAAAGGAGTACGTCAAGGCTGTATATTGTCACCCTGCTTATTTAACTTATATGCAGAGCACATCATGAGAAACGCTGGGCTGGATGAAGCACAAGCTGGAATCAAGATTGACAGGAGAAACATCAATAACCTCAGATATGCAGATGACACCACCCTACGGCAGAAAGCGAAGAACTAAACAGTCTCTCGATGAAAGTGAAAGAGAGTGAAAAAGCTGGCTTAAAGCTCAACATTCAGAAAACTAAGATCATGGTATCCGGTCCGATCACTTCATGGCAAATAGATGGGGAAACAGTGGAAACAGTGTCAGACTTTATTTTGGGGGGCTCCAAAATCACTGCAGATGATGATTGCAGCCATGAAATTAAAAGATGCTTACTCCTTGGAAGGAGAATTATGACCAACCTAGATAGCATATCAAAAAGCAGACACATTACTTTGCCAACAAAGTTCCATCTAGTCAAGGCTATGGTTTTTCCAGTGGTCATGTATGGATGTGAGAGTTGGACTATAAAGAAAGCTGAGCGCTGAAGAATTGATGCCTTTGAACTATGGTGTTGGAGAAGACTCTTGAGAGTCCCTTGGACTGCAAGGAGATCCAACCAGTCCATCCTGAAGGAGATCAGTCCTGGGTGTGCATTGGAAGGACTGATACTGAAGCTGAAACTCCAATACTTTGGCCACCTCATGCGAAGAGTTGACTCACTGGAAAAGACCCTAATGCTGGGAGGGATTGGGGGCAGGAGAAGAAGGGGGTGACAGAGGATGAGATGGCTGGATGGCATCACCGACTCGATGGACATGGGTTTGAATAGACTCTGGGAGTTGGCGATGGACAGGGAGGCCTGGCGTGCTGCAGTCCATGGGGTTGCAAAGAGTCGGACATGACTGAGCAACTGAACTGGCCTGACTATATACATCCAGAAACTTCATGTACGTAAAGGGAAGGTTGATTGGGCAGGATTCCAGGCTTTCTAATCCACAAAGTCATCCCCAACCCTAAACCATCTCAATGTTAATGAGCTCCATGTTGTTGATAAGTCAATATGTTTCTCCCACCACAAGCAAACACCACAAAATGAGAAAGAACTATAGTTAATAAATGGGGCTCCTAAAATTAACTATTGGTAAGGGGACGGAGGAGAAGAGCCTATTTAAGTCTTTTATACAATTGTTGTTTAGTCATGTCCGACTCTTGTGAACCCATGGACTACAGCCCACCAGGCTCCTCTGTCCATGGGATTTCCCAGGCAAGAATACTGGAGTGGGTTGCTAGTTCCTTCTCCAGGGGATCTTCCCAAGCCAGGGATTGAACCCAGGTCTCCTGCATTGGCAGGCAGAATTTTTACCACTGAGTCACCAAGGAAGCCCCTTTTACACCATATATCAAAATAAATCCCGATGGACAGGGCTGGATTCTACCTTCTGACCAGGGTGGTGTGCCCCATCCACGCAGGGAAGGGGAGGCAAGAGGACAGAAATGCCTGGCTTGGTTTCACAGCCAGACTGGGGAGTGCAGGGAGGGGTCTCCGCCGGCCCCAGGAGTCTGGAGCTGCCAGAGTGCAGGCAGGAGGAGCCGGTGCTTCCAGGGGGCAGGCAAGCATGTCACTGTGGTTTCTACCCACCATTTCTAAAACTGCCTAGACAAAATGTTTTGGAAAAATATCCTTACACAAACCATAATTATGCATTTTATATTTTCTTAGCCCTCTCAGGAGAGAACCATCCCTTAAACATCTAAATCTAAAAAAAATCTAAAAGTTTATATGTGTCCTACCTTCCCATTTCCAAGTATAATTATGGAAGCCACTAAGCTGAGTGCTGAGGTTACTCAACAGTTCATTTCTCTTCTCACCTTGAACACGTCTACATCTGCAGGAATTCTAGAGGAATCTGTGGTTCCACTTTACTAACTGATCATTTTTCTCTAGCTATGACTATGCTCTCTCTGGTGGTGGTGATTTAGTCGTTACGTCATATCCAACTCGAGACCACATGGACTGCATCCCACCAGGCTCCTCTGTCCATGGGATTTCCCAGGCAAGAATACTGGAGTGGGTAGCCATTTCCTTCTCCAAGGCTCTCTCTAGACGGATATGCTTTGTTCAGGCTGAAACCACCAATCCAAACTCTGACAATCCCACCACGTGATCCCCAGCCACCTCCATCAGCCAGAGGTCTCTCTCGTGATGCTAACCTGGTGGGCCCATAGCCCAATAATTAATATATGGCTTTGTTTCAGAGGCTATATTGATGTTCTTGCTATAGATAACCACATTCTTAAAAATGCTGTTCCATCTTTGGAAGCAGCCTTTTCATAAGACTAATTCAAAATTTCCTCGCAATTTTATATCCCCCTTCATTATGAACAATAGGCTATCTCACCATGGAACTAGGGGTCAAAACAGCCAACTTCATTTAAATGTCTAAATGTCAAAAAAAGTGTTTCCATAACAAAACACTCATTCCAATGCAACCAGCATGATTGAACATTCTATAAAAGCAATAAGCAGCATGTATGTGGATGCTGCTTAAACAAGTGATAAACAAGTTGTTAATTCAGTTTATTAGATTCTTAATATTTACATAAAAATAAGTTTTAACTTTGATATAAATTTAGTGGATGTCAGAATAGTTAAAAATACATGAACTACAGTATTTCATCATTTTACCAGTGCAATCAGAAGTAACCATGAAAGCAAAAAAAGGATGTGTTACATAACAAGTAAGGCCTAAAATTTATAGCTTTGTGATTTATAAAAGATGAACTTGTGGTTATTCACATACAGATTATTCTCAGGGCAATGATATGCCCTGAGAAATTAGAAGACTTCTAGGGAAAATTTTGTTAATAAGCACCATCTATTTTGTCTCTGGGCAATGGACTAAACAATTTTAAGAGTTTCTTTCAAATTCCATAGCTTTTAATATAACAAAATAAGCAATTTTCACAACACTTATAAATAATACAATAATTAATTATTCTTTAAAAACTAACCTAGACTTCAAAATACTATTTGTGTAGCAAAATTACGCTGAGAAAAACCTGAGAAAAAATTTGTATTAATTTTAAACTCTAGTAAAACATATGATCTCAATGCTAAGAACTTCATCTTTCTATATAAAGTTACCCCATTCTACTTCATTAATATCCAAGTTTTCTGTTCAATAAATGGATAAAAAAAAAGCTTGTCAAAATGTTAATATAAATATAAAATAGCTCAGAAGAAAGTAGAAATAATATAAGTCCACACAGAAAGAAATTTTAATTTTGTACAACTGACAAGGTTTGGTAGTTTGTTATGTGAACATGATTCATTTTATTTTGTTTCCCTAATAAAAAGGGGAAGGGTGACATTATAAAAAAGAAAACACACTGAGTGCTAAATAATAGTGATTATGATGGTAACAAAAAAGTAGTGAGCAAAAATTTAAACTATTTTATATTGTGGCAAAAAAAAAAAAAAAGGTCCTAATTAATTTTTGGAAAACTCAAATTTGACTGTGACCACGTTTGTGAAATGCAGTCTTCACCGACCCTTGCAGGTGTGAAGCCACATTCCTCTTCTTTCTCCAACAACAGCTTCCCACGATGCCATCCGACATACTGAAATCTATCCACGTGTTCATTTCTTCTACTAACGGCCTCTCCTCGCTACTGGAGCCTCAGTAGCATGGAGCCAGCCCCAGTGCCTGACGGGAGAAGGCCCTATCCCTTAGGCAGAGTGAAATGATGAGTGTGAGAACCAATATCTTGGATAGTGATGTGTCTGAGGGAACAGATTTAATAACTCCTTACAATGGAACCTGGAGAAGGAAATGGCAAGCCACTCCAGTATTCTTGCCTAGAGAATCCCATGGATGGAGGAGCCTGGTGGGCTACAGTCCATGGGGTTGCAAAGAGTCAGACACGACAGAGCGACTTAACTAACTTTTAACTTACAATGGAACCAGTTAAAAAAGTTCCAGCTCCATAACTAAACTAAAATCAGACTTCTGAGTTTTTCACCTACTCCTTAGAAATAAATACACAGGTTTTACACTATAAAACATCAACCAGTATTAAAACTACAGTAAGCTAAAATATTTCTGACATCTTTGTTATTAATAGAATAATTTCCCACTGACCTATGTATTACATCTGTGTAAAAATAAAATGTATAAAACAAATGCTTATAGCAACATTATCCCTAACAGCCAAAAGGTGAAACAATACAAATGTGGATCAACTGATGAATGGATAAACAAAATATGATATATCTACACAATGAAATGCTACTCAGTCATAAAAATAAATGTGATACTGAGGTCTGCTATAGCACAGAAGGATCCTATAAACATTATTCTGAAGGAAAGAAGCCAGAAAGAAAAGGCCACATATTGCAACGTTATGATCCCATTAAAACAAATGTGTCCAGAGTAGGGAGATCCATACACAGAGAAAGTACAATAGTGGCTGCTGAGGGCTGGGCCACTGCAATAGGCAAAGCATACAAGGTTTCTTTTTTTTTTTTTAATTTTTAATTGGCGGATAACTGCTCTACAATGTTGTGCTGGCTTCAGCCATACAACAATGTGAACCAGCCGTAACTACACATATATCCCTTCCCTCCTGAGCCTTCCTGTGTTATAGACAGCAAACCCCTGCCCCCAGTTACCTGTTTTACACATGGTAACGTGTGTTTCAACGTCACTCTCTCAATTCATCCCATGAGGTTTCGAGGCGATGCAATGTTCTAAAATTCACAACGGCACTGTTTGCACAACTCTGTGAATATACTAAAAGCCACTGAAAAACCTTAAATGGCTGAGTTGTATGGTATGTGAATTACATCTCAATACAGCTATTACTAAAAAATATATATATGCATATATATATATACACCCAGAATTTTCGACATTCCTATATTCTATATGCCTATACTCTTCTCTCCCAGCTTCACTCAGACTTCATCTCTTCCAGCTTCCCTTCTACACTAGGTCCAAGCAATTCCAAAAGTTATATTTTCCTCCCATTTCACTTATCCGCCAAGACAAACTACATCCAACGGTGAGTGTAACTGACAAGCTCTTCTATTCCCCAAGCCCTAGCAAATGGTTCCTGGACACCAAAGAGAACAGAATAATTTGCAGCTAGCTTAAACACATTTGTCTGTGTCATCCTCAGTTTTAGACAGCAAACCTGTAGTGAGGGCACGTCATGTTAATTTCACTTTTCTTTTGACATACTACTAGGAAATGTGCCAAAGGAACTTTCTATGTGTTAGGCAAGTTTCATAACTGCAATAGTGAGAAACTCATTAGAAACACTTCGGCTGAGCATCAGGAAAGACATGAAACAACAGCCAGTGGTGTTAAATACCAGTCTGCTACAGGAGAGAGAAAGAGGAGCATTACCACCCTGTCTCCCCAGACTCCATCGGTTGCCCCCTATTCAGCCACCCCAAACACATACAAAATAAGAAAATATGGGCTTGCTATCTAAATGAAACATCAAGACATGTCATCTTAATTATCACATAGATTTCCTCTTTTGAGCCTATTCTATGCAAAGATTCTGAGAGTCAATTGTGTGCATAATCAGTCCTGTCTGACTCTTTGTGACCCCGTGGACTGCAGCCCTCTGGGCTCCTCTGTCCATGGGATTCTCCAGGCAAGAATACTGGAGTGGGCTGCCATTTCCTCCTCCAGGAGATCTTTCCAACCCAGGAATCGAACCCAAGTCTTCTGCATTGGTAGGTGGATTCTTTATCACTGTGCCACCTGGGAAACTCCTGAGAGCCCAGTAGAAAAGAGCAAACATTAGCATCAACTTTTCTGAAGAAAAAATATTCTAAATTTTCTTTATCTGCTTACGTCTTAATAGTTTTATGCCAATCTCTGATCATCTTTTTTGAAGCTACAGTGGGTCTGTATAACATTCTTATCATGCAAGTTGCAGAGGGGAGAAGATGGTTCAGTAAAGAAGATTAAAAAAAAAAAAAAATCTCCCAAGAGAAAAAAAGAATATGTGACTTCTAATAATTGCCTGATTTCAATTTCAGTATGCTGGGAATCCTGCATGGTGGAAATAGGTGTGAAGAGATGCTGTATAAGGACCACAGTTTCCCGCCTGATTTAACAGACAGTGGGAGCACCATCTGGATGAAAAGTGGCAGCCATCCAGCCATTCCAGTGGAGTTCGGGTACCAAACTCAGAATGAAGAAAACACCCAGCTGGCAACCTGCTTAACAAAAGGCTCATCCCCATAAAATCCTGCCCTGTTCTTTCCTTTTTCCTCAAGAATTTTACTACAAGTCTCACCAGCTTTTGTCCTTAAAAAAGTGACTTCTTTGTTCTTCAGCAGAAGCCTCAATAAAAAATATGAAATAGAAGAAAGACTAAACTGAGAATAAAGAAACCAAGATTATACAGTTCCTTCCCTGCTGTGTGACTTGGGTATACGCCAGAGGGGCTATAATTTCTTTTCTCGGTGAAATGAATGAGTTGGACTGAACGATCCTAAGTCTATAGGGTTAAAACCACATAATGCACAATACATACAGGGCCTTTATCTCAAACTACACTGAAAAGGACTTCCCTGGTGGTCCAGTGGATAAGAATCCGCCTGCCAATGCAGGAGAAACAGGTTCAATCCCTGGTCCAGGAAGATTCCGCATGCTGTGGAGCAACCAAGCCTGCGTGCCGCAAGCACCGGAAGCGTGCGCCTGGACCCGCGCTCTGCAACAGGAGAAGCCACGCGGTGAGAACCAGGCGCTGCAAGCAGAGGAGCCCCTACTGGCGGCAACTAGAGAGAGTCTGCGCACAGCAACGGGAACCGTGTGGCCAAAAGGAAAGTTTGGGTTTCTTTAATGCACTAAGTAAAATGTAGTAAGGCTCTCAAAACCTTAATGCCACTTCCCAAATGATGGCTTTTCTAACAACCTGGTACTTCGGTTCCCAGCTTCTCTTCATGGCTATTAGAAAGATGCCATGGTGTGGGCCATCTCATAGTTGGTTAACCAAGAGTGTTAACCAAGTGTCCTTCTTCCACAACGTAACAGAGATGATTTCTGTAAGCCGTGGTGGAAGAATCGGTTCTGTTGTTTGCAAGACAAGTTAGTGAACGCCAATTCATTTCTCAACCCCAAATCAGTAATTCTCTTTTTGAAGACTTTTCCAGTTCCCTCCCCAGGAGTTGTGCTGTTCACCGGTTTTATTCAGACGTCTACTCGTGCATTTGTCATGCATTTCTTTCTTTCTCTCTCTTGGTTTCCCTTCTAGGTTGTCAAGTCCAAAAGGGCACAGAGCATTTCTTCATCCTGTGTCTTCAGCTTCCACCACTCTATCTGTGGCAGAACCACAACTCTTTCAGCTGTGAATCTAAAAAGCAATACATGTGTATCTCATGCATTCAAAAGGTCCAGAAATAGTCTAAGCTTCAGGCAAAGCTGGGTCCTGCTGTTGAGTGGATAGTAAGAACCCATCTCTCAACTCACCTTTCCTCATATTGCTTGGTTTTTTATTGGAGGATAACTGTTTTACAATATTGTGTTGGTTTCTGCCACACAACATGTTGGTTTTATTAACAGACAGATACCCCTTTCTGCGAAGAACTGTGGAGTCTCTTGATGAAAGTGAAAGAGGAGAGTGAAAAAGCTGGCTTAAATCTCAACATTCAGAAAACTAAGATCATGGCATCTGGTCCCATCACTTCATGGCAAACAGATGGGGAAACAGTGAAAACAGTGAGAGACTGTATTTTGGGGGGCTCCAAAATCACTGCAGATGGTGACTGCAGCCAAGAAACTAAAAGACGCTTGCTCCTTAGAAGAAAAGTTATGACCAACCTAGACAGCATATTAAAAAACAGAGACATTACTTTGCCAACAAAGGTCCGTCTAGACAAGACTATGGTTTTTCCAGTAGTCATGTGTGAATGTGAGAGTTGGACTATAAAGAAAGCTGAGTGTTGAAGAATTGATGCTTTTGAACTGTGGTGTTGGAGAAAACTCTTGAGAGTCCCTTGGACTGCAAGGAGATCAAACCACTCAATCCTCAAGGAAATCAGCCTGAATATTCATTGGAAGGACTGATGCTGAAGCTGAAACTCCAATACTTTGGCCATCTGATGCAAAGAACTGACTCATTGGAAAAGACCCTGATGCTGGAAAAAAATTGAGGGCAGGAGGAGAAGGGGACAACAAAGGATGAGATGGTTGGATGGCATCACCGACTCAATGGACATGAGTTTGAGCAAGCTCTGGGAGTAGATGATGAACAGGGAAGCCTGGCATGCTGCAGTCCATGGGGTTGCAAAGAGTCGGACATGACTGAGCAACTGAATGTAATGTACCCCTTTCTGACGTTAAGACAGCAGGATTTCCAGGCTACACCTGTTTACTTTCCCACTAATTCCACATACATCTCTCATGATCCTCTTTGGTTCTGTGTACATCTCTGAACCAATCACTATGGCTCCAGATATTAAATTCTCACTGGCCAAGTCAGCACAATTTGCCCACTCCTTGAACAGGCATATGTGCTGTAAGGTCAGCTTACAGACAGGGACTGTGAGAAGCCGACTCCACAAACCACATGCCATTTCCAGAAAAAATGGAGTAGGTCAAGGAAGGCAAAGGGCTTCCCTGGTAGCTCAATCAGTAAAGAATCCGCCTGCAGTGTGGGAGACCTAGGTTCGATCCCTGGGCTGGGAAGATCCCCTGGAGGATGGAATGGCAACCCTCTCCAGTATTCTTGCTCAGAGAATTCCATGAACAGAGGAGCCTGTAGGGCTGCGGTCCACAGGGTCGCAAAGAGGTGAACATGACAGTGACTACGCAAGGAAGGCAAGAACAAACAAACAAAAAAGAAGGAAGACGAAAACACCAGATGTCTATCATAACGTGCTTGTTTGCTTAATTAAATGTAATCAAATTTGTAACGAAGACTTTGTCCTCTCATACTCTGATTATACTGCTCCCCAGTACACAAAGAAATTCTAATAAATTGTGTCCTGATTTGCTAAGGATGGAGGAGTTAGGATGGGGCTTGGGTCCACAAGGACATGCAGGCAGAAGGGAAACAAGTGTCTTTCCAGGTCAACATGAAGGCTGAAGCTAAAATTTCACTTTTAAGAGCGTGGCCCCTTCCTTATATCATACACACACAAAAAAATGAGCTTGGAATGTATCAAAGGCCTAAATAAATGCTAAAGTTATAAAACTCTCACACAAAAATTAGACACAAATCTATATGATCTTGGATTAGACAATGGTTTCTTAGGTATAACACCAAAACCAGAAGCAACAAAAAATAGGTAAATTGGGCTTGATCAAAATTTGAAATTTTTTGTGATTCAAAGGATACCATCAAGAAAGTGAAAAGACAACCTAAAGAATGAGATTTAAATACTTGCAACTAAGATATCTGATTTAAATACCTGTAACTAATATATCTGATAAGGCCCTGGTGTTCAGAATATACAAAGCACTCTTACAACTCAATAGTAAAAAAACAAATAATCCACTTAAAAGCTAGGGAAGGATTTGAGTAAGTATTTCTCCAAAGAAGAAATGCAAATAGACAATACACAAATGAAAAGGTTCTTAATATTTGTCATTAGGGAAATATATGCAAATCAAAACCACAATGAGATACCACGTCACACCCACTAAGACAGCTAAATCTCACAGACAGATGATAAGTAACAGGAAAAGGTGAGGATGTGGAGCAATCAGAAACCTCATAAGTTGATGACAGCAAGAGAAAACATCGCCATTGCTTTCAAAACAGTTTGGCAATTCCTCAGAAAGTTATATATAGAGTTACCATGTGACCCTCCAACTCCACTGTTAGGGATATACACACAAGAAATGTAAACATATGTCAACACAAAAATGTGCATGAATGTTCACAATGATGTGTTTCAAACAGACAAAATGTGGAAACATCCCAGATGTCCACCAACTGGTGAATAGGTAAACAAATGTAACATATCCATACCATGGGACATAACTCAGCCATAGAAAGGAATAAAGTACCAATACATGCTAAAATGTGAATGAACTTTGAAAACATTAAGCTAAAAGAAAGAAGCCAGTCATAAAAGACTAGATACAGCCCAGAGTAGGCAAAATCTAGAGACAGGAATTAGAACAGTGGAGGGAGGAGAAAATGGGGATTGATTGCTGAGTATGGGTTTCTTTGGGGGGGTGATAAAAAGATGCTGAAAACAGACAGGAGTGATGGTTGCCTTTTAATATCCTACAAACCACTGAATTGTCTATTTAAAGACTAACTTTTATGTTACGTGAATTATATCTCAATATTTTTCAAAGTTAGAACGTGAACTGGGTAACAGACATTCCCAAGAAATTATCATAATTTTGATAAGTGCAACAATATTATTGCAAGTAATATAAGCAATGTCTACTTTAGTGAAAACACACTGAAAGAGTAAAAGAATGAAATGATATGATGTCTTGGATATGCCTTAAAACAGTTCAGCAAAAAAGGAGGATAGACAATAAAGAAAAAAATGAAGCAGAATTTTAATAACTTTTAAAAACTTTTAATAACTTTTAATTTTAACAACATATGTAATAAGCATATGTGGGTTCAACATACTCTCCTCTCTACTTCTGTGTATGTTTGAAATTTTTCAAATAAAACATTTTTAAAAGAGATTGTGATACAAATTTGTATTTCTTGTGGTTGGACTATGTGACCATCAGGGAAGCCATGGCTTTAATAAAGAGTCTGCACTAAAAATGATACAAGTATTGAAATACTGAAACCCAGTTGTGAAGTCCATTCAAAGGAACGGACAAAATCTATTTGGTCTCTCCATCATTCCAGAGACATTCTTTTCTAAGAGATTTCCTCATATTAAGCAAAACCATGTTTTAAGGCAAGACTGTCCCCAAACTATGCTCCCAAATCAGCCTTTTCTCAAGACTTTAATAGATGTCCTCAAAGAACAGTGTTCCATTGTCAAATAAGTTCGAGAAACTTATCTGCTATATTCTGACTTGGAACTATGCTCACAAGCTCAAGGTGAGTCATTCAAAAGGACCTATCATATGTCTCATCTGAGAAGCTCATGTCAATCCATTTATTTATGTGTGTGTGAGTTGCTCAGCAGTGTCTGACTCTTTGCGACCCCATGGACTGTGGCCTGCCAGGCCCCTCTGTCCATGGAATTCTCCAGGCAAGAATACTGGAGTGGATTGCCATTCCATTCTCCAGCGGATCTTCCTGACCCAGTGATCAAACTCATGTCTCCTACACTGCACGCAGATTCTTTACCATCTGAGCCACCAGGGAAGCCTTCCATTTATTTCTTCAGCTTATCTTGCCACCCTGGCGAGAGTCAGAATCACTTCTACAGCTTGATGTAAATAAAATTTTCTCTGTTTTCTTAAGCTCTGACTTGAACCAGAGCTTATGAAATGCTGGTTTAGAGATAAAGTATTTGCTTAAGAAAAGATACTTAAGCTGAGCCTGGAAACCACAGAAGCTAATCAGGCAACATTATATTCAAGACAAAGAGAATAACAAGTGCAGGGATGCAAAAGCAAGAAGCATTTGGCAACTGAGATTAGTCCCCTATTCCGGGAAGCAGGAACACATGAGGGAAGGGGGCTGCAGGAGATGAGGTTGCAGGGGCAGACAGCGGCCAGGTCGGGAAGGACTCTGCTAGGCTAGTATGGGTAACGTGTAAGCAGTGGAAAGTCGCTGAATGACTCGATAGGAACGACGTGGTCAAACCTGCAATTCTTTTTGGTGTCCCCAAATACAGATACATTTACCCTGAAGCATGGTGATTTGTTCTGGTTAAGTCACGTATCTCCATGAAAACTGATTTGCAGGCTTCCCTTGAGGCTCAATGGTAAGAATCCACCTGCATATGCAGGAGACACAGGTTCGATCCCGGTCCAGGAAAATCCCACATACCGTGGAGCAACTAAGCCCCTGCATCACAACTACTGAGCCTGCGCTCTAGAGCCCAAGAGCCCCAATTACTGAGCCCATGGGCCGCAACTACCGAAGCACACACAACCGAGGGCCCGTGCTCCGCAACAAGAAAAGCCACAGCAGTGAGAAGCCCACACCACAACAAACAACAGCCCCCCAGGCGCTGCAACTAGAGAAAACCTGCACAGCAACGAAGACCCAGCACAGCCAAATATAAATAAATAAAATTTAAAACAAAAACGGTGATTTGTCAAATGAAGCAATTCCCCAGTCCACACTGACAATTACTCAAACTTCAGCTTAGGCCCAATCCACTTACGTTTTCTTTCCAACTCAGCCTACCATTGGCTGCAGATGCAAAAAATTTTAAATGTGCTATTCCCCTGTACCGCACACATGGAACATACCTCTCTAAAATTCTCTCATTTTTTTTCTCTGATGCTTGGATTTCTAGAAAGAAGAGAAAGCTTCCAGGATATGCTGCCACTTGAAAGAATTTCCCTTCATTACTTAAAAGCTATTCTCCCCAGTCATTTCCCGTGTAGTCCTTTCAATTATTGACCCTGACTGCAGCTGAGGTTAAAGACGGTCCCCTTACTGTGTGGTTGGGGATTTGCTTTTTAACTGGTTTGTCTGCCATCCATTGTGCTCTTAAAATAAATAAATGATAATAATTAGTTAAGAGCATTTAAACGTCTAGAGATTTAACATAAAGTCTGGATTTCTTGCGTTCCTTGATATTTTTATAGAGCTGGCAATACCGAGCTTGAATTTTTGCAGGATATAATCAGCCAGAGATAAAAAAAAAAATAACAGCACCCCTTAAATGAGCCTTCCAAATACAAAAAGCACCCCAACCACCCTGCACTTTGCACATTCACATTCATGAAGCGTGGGCTGTGCTGTCTGGTTGTATTTTTATTAAATAGGTTTAAACTGACCTGGAGAAGGGAATGGCTAACCACTCCAATATTCTTGCCTGGAGAACTCCATGGACAGAGAAGCGTTAAGGGCTACAGTCCACCGGGTCACAAAGAGTTGGACACACCTGAGCGACTAACACTTTCACTTTCACTTCACTTTTCATACTGACTTAAATTTCATCCAAAAAAATTTAAGCAGTTTATCACATTAAATACATAACACAGGATCATTAACAATAAAAACAATACCTACCAATTAAATGGAACAAGCAAATAGATTTTCCAGGCATCTGGGGGATATAATTACACAAAATGCAGCAAGTTGAATCTTGACTTTGTCTAAGTAAAACATGACCTCAGATTCTTTTTCCACAAGAAAAAAATTTTAGGATTCCAAGGTAAGGTTGAGATGATCAACTGAGATTTAGCAGAATCCCCACCACCCCCACCCAGAGTAGCATTCCTTCAACTAGCTTTATTTTATTCATTATTTTTTAAATATTTCTTTTTATTTATTTTGCTGCACATGAGACCTCAGCTGTGAGACCTCAGCTGTGGAATGTGGAATCTAGTTCCCTGACCAGGGATCAAACCCAGGCCCCTGCAGTGGGAGTGAGGAATCAGCCACTGGACCACCAGGGAAGTCTCCCTTCAACTAGCTTTAATCTTCAGATCTTCACAATTTATCTCAACCCAGAGCAGACTCAATATTTCTGTGGTCTTGCGGTGGGCTATCCATCTGAACCCTGTAGGTAATGTCTAATAAAAGATAAAGGCCATAAATCATTTCTGATCGATAAACCTTATCAAAGGTATTAAGTTCTGTTGACTTTTCCTTTAGTTAATTCAGTCTTAATAGTCACTCCTCCTTACCTCTTTCAAAAAAGTGAAAGAAAACTTTTTACACTGATGTGTATACAGCTTTCAAAATATTGTCAAGCTATGAAGAAACAAAGGGAAGTAGGAGAAATTATTTGCTCACACTTTAGCCAGGAGAGTGACTGGCTGTGATAATCCAGCATTGTAATTATCAGATAAATCTAGCACAGAGTAAAGGCAGCAAAAATTTCACCTCAATGTGGGGTTACCCATTTTCTGATGGAAACAGGAAAGTCATCTGGTCTCTCCCGGTTGTCTTGTGTTTTATGGTGGTGGCTTAGTCACTAAGGAGTCCGACCCTTTGCAACCCCATGGACTGTAGCCCGCCAGGCTCCTCTGTCCATGGAATTTCCCAGACTTGTGTTTCAGAGAAAGCTGCTTTTTCCTTTCCATTATCTGCTTCACACTGAAGTTCAAACACTCCGCTCCAAGTGGTTAAATTTGTTGTAGGTGTCAGCTGGCCACAGGATAATGTCTAAGATCCTTCAGGTTCTATGCCACATAAAGTTTAGAGGTAATTTATAAAAGTCCTTGCAAAAGTATAAACAATCACGGTGGTGGTGGGAGGGGGATATATTCGTCTTGACCTATTTTCATAGTTCATCACATCTTGAACATTTTTTAAAATATTCATTAGTTTCAGTACTATTAATAGTACAATTTAGCAACTTCTGCTGACTTTTAATTCTTCCTTACCCATTACTTCATTTGAAGGCTATTTTTTTTTTCCTACTGTCCACTAGATTGTAAATTCGTCAAAGGCTAAAACCAACTTTGTGTCATTCACTATTATATTCCCAGAATCTAGCATAGCACCTGCCATAGAATGCATAATACATATTGGATGAATGAATGCTCCTTCAATACTATTAACAACAATATAATTTTAAGCAACACCCAGGGAAGATGAAATTTACAAAGTTTACAAGTAAAATGCAAAAATGTGTTACAATAAAAGTATTAGAAAACACTATATCTACAGCACTCCAGACTGAGAATGTAAATACTTCCTCCACTGGTTGCAGACTCTGTAACTGTAAAAACTCAGTGCTTTTTTAGAAAGCAATTTCTATTCTGCAGAGAAAAGGTACTATAAAATGTGCACATTACCAAAGATCTCCTGAACCAGGAAAGTAATGGAAATTTGTTTCTCTTTTATTAAAGGTGACTAAAGGTTGCAATAAATTTTTAGAGAGACATTCTGAATAGAAGACAATGGCCAAAAATCTTACGCAGAAACTTTGCTCATAACAAGTCAACGTCTGGGAATATCTCCAGTTTTTTTTACACTAGAACAACAGAAACAAAGGAACGGCTTCTGGAGATGAGAAGAAGGAGGTCTTCATCTAACACAGAGATACTGAGATTAAAAATAGTGAGTAAAGAGGGCAGGTCCCCAACATGCTGGCAGGAGAAGACACACTCCTTAGTCACTTCGATGAACTGTTCCATCAACACCAACATTTCCTTCCTGACTACCTTTCACACACTCAATACCAAGGTGAGCGTTATCCAAAATAAGTACAAATCTTTTTTTTTTTTTGATTGGAAGAGAATTCCTTTACAACGTTGTGTTGGTTTCCGCTGTACACAATGTGAATCAGTCATGAGTATACACATATCTCCTCCCTCTTGAGTCTCCCCACGCCCATCCCACGCCTCCAGGTCATCACAGGGCAGGATGCTGGCTCCCTGTGCTACACGCCAGCTTCTCACTAGCTGTCGGCTTTACACGTGAGAGTGTAAACACGTCATCGCTACTCTCTCAATTTGTCCCCACCTCTCCTTCCGCTGCTATGTCCAGAAGTGCATTACCTATATCTGCGTCTCTATTCCTGCCCCTCGAATAGGCTCATCATACCATTTTTCTAGATTCCATATATATGCATTTATAAGTTTTTCTCTTTTCTTTTTCTTAACTGTGTTTATTTACTGGCTGTGCTGGCTCTTCCTTGCTGCACACAGGCTTTTCTCCAGTTACGGAGTGGGGGGGGCTACTCTCTGTTTGAGGTGCACAGGCTTCTCACCGCGGTGGCATCTCCTGTTGCAGAGCACAAGCTCTAAAGCACTTGGGCTTCAGGAGCTGCAGCACGTGGGCACTCCAGCAAAGGCGCAATGGTTGCTTAGTTGCTCCCCGGCATGTGGGATCTTCCTGGACCAGGTATTGAACCTGTGTCTCTTGCATTGGCAGGCAGATTCTTTACCACTGAGCCACCAGGGAAGCTCTAATTTTGTCTTTTCTTAAAGCTCTTTCTCAGAGAGAGAGAGCAGATGCATGACAAACGATGTTAAATAATTCAAGACGATACACATGAAGTGAAAGAAAGTGGGGCAGGTGTATCATAGTTTATACAAAGAGAGATTTACGAAAGTTGGAGAGTAATGGGGGGAGGGAGACTCAGAGAAGAAACAGAACTCCAGCTAAGAGTGTGTGTGCGTGTGTGTGTGCATGTGTGTGCATGCACGCATGTGTGTGTTAGTGTGTCCGTGTGTGCATGTGTTGCGTGTGTGTGCACATGTATGTGCATGTGTTGCGTGTGTGTGCATGTGTGCGTGTTGGTGTGCATGTGTGTGCGTGTGCGTCATGTGCGTGCGCGCGCATGCGCATGCATGTGTGTGTGTAGACATTCCACTCAGTGCAAAGGGAAAAGCACCTGCCACCCGTGTGCTAAGGCTAGTTGCACCTCCATTGCCTCCAACCATCATAACCTCACGAGCATATAGCCATTTATGAGATGCGCAAACCGAGCCAGCGGCATGAAATGAATCCATTTGCATGGCTAGCAAGTCAAGAAGCCCAGACTGAAATTTATGGTTATCTAATGCCAAAGCTGCACCCCTCCTCAACCTCCTATTACAAACAAAGTCTCAAGATGACTGTTTAACCTTCTCTGCAGATACTGCCTCTTATACACGAGTTTTAAAAAATTTAAAGGGAACTTTCAACACATAATCCTACCAGCTCGTGGTGTACAGCACCTACTCTACGCCAAACACTGTCGGAAGTACAAGTATTCACACACGACATCCTTGCATCTCTACTAGGAGGAAATAGACTTTTTAGGTTAGAAAACTGAAGCACACAGAGGTAAACTAACTGTCCAAGGTCACTGTTCTAGTAAGTGACAGGGCCTTTACAAGCATATTCTACACCATTCCAATAAAGTGTTCAAATGAGCATCGCCTCAATCACACAGAGAGGTTCTCTGAATAATCCCCGCAGGACTCTGGCTTCTCCAGGGGCCCCTGAGCCAGGACAGAACTGAGCAGGACTCAGGTCTCCCTGGCACAGTGCGGTCTGGGTGCTGGTTCAGACTCTGCCACCGCCCATCAGTTCTGTCACTTTGCCCAAGTCATTTATCTTCTCAGGGACTCGGCTCTGACACTTGTAAAACGAAGGGTTTGTGACAGGGCTTCCCTGGTGGCTCAGTGGTTAAGAATCTGCCTTGCAACGCAAGGGACACCAGTTCGATCCCTGGTCCGAGAAGATCCCACATGCCGCAGAGCAACTAAGCCCACGAGCTGCAACTACTGAAGCCTGCGCGCCTAGAGCCTGTGCTCCATGACAAGAGAAGCCACCAAAACGAAGAGGAGCCCCCACTCAACGCAACTAGAGAAAGCCCACACCCCGCGACAGAGACCTGGGACAGCCAAAAGGAAACTAACTAATATTTTAAAAAAGAGTTTGTGATAAATGATACCAGAACTTCTAAACTTGTTTCTGGTTTAAATCAACCAGACTTGCTTAACACCCACACTCCTAACTACTGAACATGCAGAGGGGAAAAGAAAGAAAGGAAAAAGGAAAGAAATCTGGGCAGTGATCTGATTAGTTGGTGTGTGTGTGTGCGCGACGCGTGTGTGCTCACTCAGTTGCTTTAGTCCTGCCCGACTCTTTGTGACCCCAGCAAAGACTGTAGCCCGCCAGGCTCCTCTGTCCATGGGATTTCCCAGGCAAGAATACTGGAGTGTGTTGCCATTTCCTTCTCCAGGGGATCTTCCTGACCCAGGGATCGAACCAGCATCTCCTGCCTTGGTAGGCGGATTCTTTACCACTGAATTAGTTGATGAATAAATATAAATTCATTATAACCTATACAAGCAAAATGTATTATCCTGGTTCCAATCACCCCAAAGTTATTTTTTACTTTCCTAATCTCTCTAAATTAGAATCACAAGCTCAACGTATTCCCTGAAGTACCTAGAAAACTGGTTAAAATAAAGAGAACACAAACTTTTTGTCCCAGTTCAAGTGACCTCATAGAGATCAGTGCCAACATTTCCTTCTCCTTTGTTGAAACACAATTTTGTTTTTCTTTCCTGGAAGTGTTCTAAGCCTCTTGCCAGACACAGCTCCAGCAAACAGCAGATTTAATCCTGGTGTAACGCAGCAGAGGGCTTTGCAGACTCCTAGGGCAGCTGCTGTAGGTCCTCAAGACCCTGCCTGGAGCAGCTGGAGGCACGGCCCGCCCTGCTGCAGACCAGCAACCTCTTACGCACAACCATCAATACATTTATAACCCTGCAGACCTTCCAGAAGGATCAATCCCAGCAACAGCAGCTGTAGGAACACAAATCAGGCTCACAAGTGAAGAATGCTTAGTGAAGTTCCTGCCGCACGAAGGTTCGCATTCCTTTAAACCAGTCACCAAATGATTGAAGAGTGTTAAGACCTGTCCTAATAACCTGGGTAACAACAGCGAGAGTTTGGATTAACATCAAACCAGACAGGGGAGGCAAGTGGGTTATCTGAGTATTTGGAGTTCAACACCCCGACCAGTTGAAGGTCCAATTTCATCCATAAGACCAGGGCACATTCCAAAGGACTTGTGACAACAGGTTCTGAGAACAAAAGCAAGAGTCAACTTCAGGACAAGGACTGCCCTTAGCAGCTGTGCAGTCTGTGTCTCTCACAACTTCAGGGGGCACACTTTACATAAACTACCTAATAAATAATAATAAACGCTACCTAATAATAAATACTGTCCCCTGGCCTTGTGTACTGCAGTGGTCCGGCTCAGCACACTTCTAAAAGAGCAACAATTAAGCCAGAAAAAGAGCAGCAGCAGCCAGGAGCACCTTTGGTCAACAGAAATTCTGCAAAGTACACTGGTTCCTCTTTTTTTTTAACTTTTAATTTTGTACTGGGGTAGAGCCAATTAACAAACAGCGAGGTGACGGTTTCAGGTGAAGAGTGAATGGACTCGGCCATGCATACACATGGATCCATTCTCCCCCAAACTCCCCTCCCACCCAGGCTGCCCCACAACATCGAGCAGACTTCCCTGCACTATATAGCACGATACTGTTGGGTGTCCACTTTAACTACAGCGGTGTGCAAAGTATACTGGTTCTCAATTCCACCTTAATTAGACAGGCCTCAGTGGGCAAATCTTGGCCCTTTTCATAGGATTCCCATACAGACATAGGACTTCCTTGACCTGTGTCTCCACCTTCTACCATGAAAGGTTTCAGAATCCTCGGGAAATGACCCAATGACAACGTCTGTTCCGTCTCTACGTGCCAGCTAATGAGGCTGAAGTCACATGCAGTGGCTTCGCTCCATGGTTTTGCCAGTTTCTCCTTCGTTAGACTCGGGAGCCACTACTTTGCAGCTGAACTGTAACCAAACCTTCAAGAAACAGGAGCATCTCCTCCTCCTTGGTACATTCACCAGAGACATCAGGGTGAAGTTAGTGTGCATTCCCCAAGTGGGCCAGATAGTCCAATCTTAGGAAATCCATCCAACTGGGAGAAAGTCATCGGAACTTACGGAAAAGTCTAAACCACAGGGCACAGTATGAGAAAATGTATTATTTTTATGTTATCTGAAGAGGTTCAAACTAGGTTTTGGAATGTCCACTGAATTGATGCTAGTTGTTAAATTGCAACAAAGAAAACCTGCCCCTGACTGTTCTGTATTGTACTGAAGGCGTATATATATTATATATCAATACACGCTATTTTACCTGCTAGTCCATAAGACCTCTGACACCAGAAATTCTCTCGTATCTCTCCACTGCACTTAGCACACTGCTAGGAACACATTAATAACAGCCAGCATGTGGGGCTTCCCTGGTGGCCCAGTGGTTGAGAGTCCACTCTGCCGTGCAGGGGACACCGGTTCGATCCCTGATCCTGGAAGCACCCACACACAGCTGAGCAACTAAGCCCGCGGGCCACAACCACTGAGCCTGTGCTCAGAGCCCAGCAGCCGTGACCACCGAGCCAGCACACCTCAAGCCCACGCTCTGCAATGAGAGAAACCACTCAGTGAGGAGCCCCCCACTCACCACAACTAGAGAAAAGCTCACACAGCAACGAAGACCCAGCACAGTCAAAAATAAATAAAATTTCAAAAAATGAGTGTGTGCATGCATGCCAAGCCACTTCAGTTGTGTCTAACTGTGACCCTGTGGTCCGCAGCCTGCCAGGCTCCTCTGTCCGTGGGATTCTCCAGGCAAGGATACTGGAGTGGGTTGCCATGACTTCCAGGGGATGTTCCTGACCCAGGGATCAAACCTGAGTCTCCTGCACCGGCAGGCAGACTTTTTTACCACTAGCACTATCTGGAAGCCCTAATGAGTGCGTATAGGACACCAAACATGGATCTAGCTATTTAACATTCAATCCTCACAGCAATGCTATAAGGTAGGCAAAATTGCTATCCCCATCTTACAGAAGAAATTGAGGCTCAGAGACGTTAAGTAACTCGCCCAAGCCACAGAGATAGTATATAGCAGAGCGTGTTTGAATCCAGAAAATCTGATGCCTGCATCTACGGTCTTAGCCATCACATCATTCTTTCTCCACATTCTACAGACTCAGTACATGCTGCTGGAATGTTTACGTGGAGGTCCTTCATTACCGAGTGCTCTAAACCATTCTCTTCTCTTCTTTAAACCATTACATTCTAATGGATCAAACATTCACTTTATGTCATTGAGGCCATTAGTTTCTTGGAAAATTCTATCTAAAATTCAATCCTTACACAATGCTTCCTCAAAATCCCTTAACTGGAGTTCAAAATAATAAAGTACACTTTGACTATAGGGACTTCCCCAGTGGCTTAGTAGTAAAGAATCTGCCTGCAATGCAGGAGCCGCAGGAGACATGAGTTCAATTCCTGGGTCAGGAAGACCCCCTGGAAAAGGGCATGGCAATCCACTCCAGTATTCCTGCCTGGAGAATCTCCATGGACAGAAGAGTCTCATGGGCTACAGTCCACAGGGTTGCAAAGAGTCAAACACAACTGAAGCGACTTAGCACACATGCACACTCTTACTATAAAGAATCAATTCAAGGTTCCTTCTGATAACACATATATATATTACATTCTGGTGAGCGATGCTGATAATGAGGAGGCTATGTGTGGATCAATTCAGCTCAGTTCAGTCACTCAGTCGTGTTCGACTCTTTGCGACCCCATGAACCACAGGACGCCAGCCTCCCTGTCCATCACCAACTCCTGGAGTCCACCCAAACCCATATCCATCTAGTCGATAGAGAAGGGTATATTTGGGAAATCTCTGTAGCTCTCAATTTTATTGTAAATCTAAAACTCCTCTAAAAAAAATAAAATGTTTGGGGGGAAAAGAGTCAATCCAAAAGATCTATATCCACAAATAGTCCCCAGCTCCAGAATTCCATCCCCTCAAAGCCCCCTAGACGGCTGAGCTCTTTCTGAAGTACTGAACTCTCCACAGCCTTCTGAATCATTCTTGGAGTCTCTCCCCATTTCTGCTTTATTTCATTATTTGCATAAGCTCCTTGAAGACAGGAACAACATGCACACTGTTATGGTCTCCTCAGCACCCAGGATAGAAAATATATAGTAGAAAATATTTGGATGAAACACAGGAAATCAAAGCAATATCACAAATGTGGAGATTCTTATCCCAGGACATTAAAAAAAAAAAAAAAACAACTAACTGTACTGTAACGGAGGGCAATATTTTTGCAGAAAGTACATCATAAGATCATTTCTGGCAACATTCAGAGTTAAACTATGTGTATTTTTAAAGAGTAGTTTCAGGCTTCTGTCATCTCAGCAAGAAATGTCTATTTATTGAGCCAAAAAAAAAGTTATGCTGCTTTAAAATTCTGCTGTTTCTTGCAGACAGATCAGTAGGGAGGCATGTAGTCCAACCCTTTAGGGTCTGAACATAACAATGCCTAGAAAATGCTATGAACCAACAGAGATTATTGTACTGCTTTGGGTTCATAAACTTTCCCCCCAGATACCATTAATGCTCAAAAGTGCAGATTCTTACTTCAACTGCTATTCTACCAACAATCTGTGGACTCCAGTTGTCCACAAGACATTAAGACTGCAACCTGCATAAATACCAACCTATATATGTATACTATAGATTTTCAAACATGAAAAAAAGAGATAAGAAGGAAGACTGTCATGAATTTTTTATAAGATTTAAAGAATGATTTGACATGTACACCCTGGTCTATTTACCTATGGCTGCACTGGCTTTCTATTGCAGTGTGGGGGCTCCCTAGCTTCAGGAGCGGGGGCTCCTCTCTAGCTGCGGCACACGCCTCTCATTGCGGTGGCGTCTCGTGCTGGGAGCACAGGCCCCGGGCTCCTGGGCTCTCAGGCTCCAGAGCGCAGGCTCAGCTGCTCCAAAGTATATGGAATCTTTCCAGACCAGGGATCAAACCCATGTTCCCCGCACCCAGGTGGATTCTTATCCACTGTGCCACCAACCAAGTCCTTGTCATGCATTTTTTAAAATCTCAATGGCACGTGCAGAAATCTGAAAAGAAGCATGGATTAGTTTTATAAATTTTTTACCTGGTACTAAAGGAGAGTATCAGATACACTATTGCTATTGTCTTGAATGTCATTCCATTGTAACCCTAATTCCCTAGTGGACAGAAACCCAAGAAACAATGAGGAACCAATCATATGTATCAAAAAGAAACCACCCCTACCTCAGAAATGCTAAATACCAGCAATTCCACTCTCAGGTAAACACCCAAACAAAATGAAACCATATGGCCCCACAAAAATTCGTGCATAACCATTTATAGCAGCATTCCTCACAATAACCAAAAAGTGGTAACAACCGAAGTCTCTAGTAACTGATGACTGAATAAACAAAAGGTGACATCTCCATGTAATGGAATATTATTCAACCATACAAAGGAAAAGAGTACTCACACATACTTCAACAGGATGAACTGCGAAAATGCTAAATTAAAGAAGTCAGTCACAACGACCACAACGATTCCACTTATGTGAAATCACTAGAATAAGGAAATTTATAGAGACAAAAAGTAGCTTTGCGGTTGTGAGGGGCTGAAGAGAAGAGATGAGGAGCAGTTTCTGCTAGTAGGTACAGGGCTTCACTTAATGAAAATATTATAAAACTTCAGTCCCGGGGAAGGAGCTGGTGGGACCAATGAGAGGCGCAGCACTGACATACACAATCACGTGCAAAACAGCTAGTGGGAGGCGGTCGTGAAGCTCAACGCGGTGCTTTCTGATGACCTCGAGGGCTGCGAAGGGAGGCTCGAGGGAGGGGATTTATGAATACTTACGGCTGAGCATGCACGCACACACACACACACACACACACACACACACACACACACACACACACACACACACACACACACACACACACACACACACACACACACACACACGGCTGATGCGAGTTCTCGTACAGAGGAAGCCCATATAATATTGTAAAGCAAGTATCCTCCCATTAAAAATGCTTTAAAAAAAGACAAAAAAAAACTTCAATCATAAGAAAACATCAGACAAACCCAAACTGAGAGACATCCTACAAAGTAACTGATGCCGCGGTTTGAACTGAAACGAGATCCTGTGACCACACAGAATGAGCAGGCACCGTGGAGCAGCTCTGTGACTTTGGCCATGGTACTCACGCTCCCTGGGCCTTGCCTCCCTCACGGCAGAACAGGAGCCCACGAGGTTGCCACAAATCATGAACAGTAAATACCCAGCAAAATCTCTAGCACAAAGTAAACAGATGCTCCATAAAATTTTTATTTTTGTTGCTCTTGTTAAGCACATGAGGATGTTAAAATAAAACTTGACTCATCAGAGCTGTGCTGTCCAGCACAGTAACCACTAGCCACACGTGGTTCTTTAAATCTAAGTTAATTAAAATAAAAAAACTCAGTTCCAGGAGACACTTTTCACGAGCTTAATAGTCACAGAAGTCTAGTAACTACAGTAACAGCACAGATCCAGAAAAATATCAAAAGAAGAATTTCTACAGATCTCGAACATGTTTACCATCACTGCACTAGAGACCTGAAGACACTCCAATGAGTGATCACATGTTAAATTTTAAAAATAAACACATTTTACATCCAACTTTAAACTTCCACACTTGGCCTAAAACATTGCAAGCATCAACTACTAAAAGTTCTGTCAAGACAATGATAAGACAGAGGGGAAATTAAGTTAAAGAATGTTCACAGAAAATACTTGCAAGACATATTTCAAACTAAAAGCAATAAAAACAAATCCAACTGCAATCAAAGTCCTTATCACAGTTGCATTGTTTGGGCTGTTAAATAAGCACTGCCAAAGTGCAAAAGTCTGACAATTACAAAATGAAAAGGAGGAGAAATTAAGTCAGTGAGCAACAGAGATCTCTGAATGTTTGTGGCACAAATTTCTCACTCATAAGTGACACTTTTTTAGAAAATATTTTAAATATCTATTTCTCTGCAGCTGTTTCCAGTTCATGCTTTATCAACTGATGTCAACTAAAGGAGGCTTAAATCTCCAAGAGATGCTGTGTCATCTTTTTAATACAAAAGTATTTTAAAGTGCTTTAGAAACATGGGCTAATCCACCTTACAACATCCCCAGGCAGCAAAGAGAGGCTTGGTACTCCCAAAAACACAAAGAGATTGAAGTAATTTCCATTCAGAGTTTGGTGACTCAAGGTGGGAATTTCTATGTTCTGGCTCAGCACCCATATAACCCTGAACCAGAAGCTTTAAACGGACCACTAGAGACACTAAGGGCATCAGTCAAAGTCTCTAAAGAAAGGCTGGCAAATTCCCAGCCATTTTCTAGGAAACAAAAAATAGATCCAATTTATCCATATAAAAATCTTGTTTATGATTTTTATTAACAATTACAGGAAATGACAAAGTCATCCCTCAGTCTTTCTCACTTTTATTATCACACTAGATGCTCTGAGCTACACGGAGAAGCCACAGACTGGAACGGTTCCGTGAAACAGGCAAAAGTAGACCAAGAAGCTCTGTCCACTAGTGATCTTCAGAAACAGGAAGGGAGAGCACCTGTCCACTATGGATTAAGGAAAATTCTGGGTCACTGCATACAACACCTTTAGGTTCAGCTTTCCAGGTGTCCCAGTGGTAAGGAATCCACCTGTCAATGCAGGAGATGCAAGAGATGAAGGTTCGATCCCTGGGTCCAGAAGATCCCCTGGAGGTGAAATAACGACCCACCCCAGTATTCTTGCCTGGGAAATTCCATGGACAGAGGAGCCTGGAGTGCTACAGTCCATGGGATCACAAAGAGTCAGACACAACTGAACGATCGACCACACTCACACACCAAAACGATCATGAGTACCAATTTATGATGAAATATTGAATAATAATTAAAATCTCTCCCATTGCAACTCAAATGCTCTCACATTCAAAATACATTACCCTTCTGAAGGAATTAAATGGGAGTCCTCAGAAGAAAAGGGTTGAGTGTTTGGCTCTGCTTGCCTTATTCCAGCTAGAATACACCCAGTAATTATGCCTGGAAGTTGCAAGGCACTTTTCCCTGGGGAGCTTTAAGTGCTTTAAAAACATGGGCCAATCCACCTTTATAATATCCCCAGGCAGCAGCAGAAAGAAGCTTGGTATGCTCAAAAGCACACAAAAAAAGTTGAAGTGATTTTTATGAAGTTACACCACTCAAGAGTTAGGCGATTCGAGATGGGAATTTATAGATTCTGGCTCAGCACCCACATACCCTGAACCAGAAGATTTAAACCGATCACTAGAAACACTTGTGGGTGTTTCAGCCTGAGTTAAACCCTCTGAAGAAAGGTTGGCAAATTCCCAGGATGTCAGCCCCTTTGGCAGAATTATTAGTGGCCAAAGGAAGTCTCGAAAGAATGGCTCTTTGCTTACTCAAAAGCAAGGGAAAGCCTCATTAACATCCCAAAGATGAGTTCAAGCATGCATTTGTAACGTGTTTACTTCCCTCAGTTTGAAATAAAAGTAATCTGGTAAATTGCTCATATAAAATTATAAAACAGATAAGTATTTTATACTTGATTTATGATGTCAGATATTCAGTTTGTATTTCACCCCTAATTCTCAGGTCATGTATTAGCATGTGATTAATTAAGCAATTAATTAAGCCTTGGTATGTCTGGCGAAAAAGCAACTATCTGCCTTTGGCTCTGACTAGTCAAAGAAACTCCTTTTCAGGATTAGAGTCTGGACTTTACATCTGAGTAGTAGTATACTTCCTTTTCCTGTGTTATCTTTTACTATTATGTCTTTGCCTTAGTGCTTATTTAGTATCGAAATCATTATAATAGGGTGAGAACCGAACATTGACAGAGAAAAAAATTACATTTCTCCTGGCTGTTAAGGAAAGATTTATGCTCCCAAACTCCACATACATCTTAAATCCTGGGACACTAGTCCAAAACTTAGGTCCACACAAAAACCCACACACAAATATTTACAACAGCTTTAACCGTAGTTGTCAAAATATGGAAGCAACCAAGATGTCTTTCAATAGATGAATGGTTAAAAAACTGTGGTACATCCAGACAATGGAATATCATTCAGTAATAAAAAGAAATGAGCTGTCAAGCCATAAGACATGGAGGAACCTTAAATGCATATTGCTTAGTAAAAGAACACTCTCTAGAAAGCCTCCATGCTGTATGATTTCAACTCCACGACAGTTTGAAGAAAGCAAAACTATGGAGACAGTAAAAAGATCAGTGGTTGCTAGGGGTTCAGGGAAAGACGAGAAAGGATGAACAGGAGGAACACAGGAGATCTTTAGGGCAGTGAAGTTATTGGGTATGATGCTGTAACAGTGGATATATGTCATCAGACATTTGTCCAAACCCATAAAACTGTAAACACAGTCAACCCCTAAAGTAGACTATGGACTTTAGCTAATAATAATCAGTTAATAAGGGCTCATCAATTGTAACAAATGTATCACACAAACCCAAGATGTTAGGGACAGGGGAAATTAAAGGGAGAAATGACGTGAGAACTATTTTCTGTAAACTTAACACTGCTCCATTAAAATGGTCTGTTAATTTAAAAAACAGAAGCCTGATAGATTTTCCTAAACTTCATATGCCTCTTAAATCCAGGGACACAAGTGAAGAATTTTATTTGATTGACACCTTTTCTGGTGAACTCGGCTTTTGATGAGTTCTAAAAACCACACTTGCGGCTACTTTTTGAAAAAACTATAGTATCCTCTTTGATGTCAATTTTCAAAATTCTGGGCAGGAGACAAAGTAATGTACAGGTAGACAGAATCAGTAAGCAGTTTTTACATTACTGGCCACATTTCACCTGAGTTATCAACTCATTTCCTGTGCAAGCTGGTCCCTTTAGTCACGCTACTTCTGAAGTCCATTACCAGTTTCTTTTTCTTTATTATTATTATTAAAAATTTAACCTACACTCTAAGTTCCCGGGGTCTTCCCAAGTGGCAGAATGCTAAAGAATCCTGGGTCAGGAAGATCCCCTGGAGGAGGAAATGGCAACCCACTCCAGCATTCTTGCCGGGGACATCCCCTGGACAGAGGAGCCTGGCAGGCTACAGTCTACGGGGTAGAAATGGGTCGGACAGGACTTAGTAACTGAGCACATTCACACCTAAGTTCCCCTAAGAGAAGGGCCATGCCTTAGCTATCTCTTATCCTCAGTACTGAGCATACTGAGGAAAGATGCCAGGGGGAAGGCATGGGGAAAGAAAGGGACACTTAAGTATTTGCTCATCAGTCTCAATCAGAAACACACAATACATTCAAACTGGGTAGAATACACTCAAATTGAGTTTGATCAAAAGACCACTTTTAAAGGCAGGGCAGGGCTCATGCTATGTTACTCACTCTGGACTGGAAGGGTCGAGGGGTGAAAGCGACTCCTGGAATTGACAGACAGAAAGACAGAGGAGGGAAGCAGGAAGCCGTGAGGTTAAAAGTATGGAGCCGACAGGCTGGGACCCAGTAGAGAAAAGTTGAAGGAATAAACACCCATCACTCTCGACCTGCCCTCAGAGTTCCTATTTCTTCCCACTGGTGGAATCAGTCTGGAAGCAGAGGGCAAGCGTTCACTGGTACAATCCACACAGGTCAGCCACCCAAGGCACAGAGCAGAATGGGCAGAATGAAGACTGGATCCAGGGGAGTAAATGAAAGATACCCAGCACATCTCAAGACACACATGCATACCAGCATGATCCAAGCACTCCCAACCTCCCCTTCTACTCCTGAGAGTCTTTAGACTCAAACCAACCTAGCATTCAACTTCTAATTCCCATCACTTCATTGATGAGTACCCTTGGGCAAATGATTTAATCTCTGAGCCTCAGATTCACCACCTGCAAAACAGAACTAACTAGAGGGACTGCTTGAGAATTGCAAGGATTAAATGAGACAACACAGAGTGCTTAGTGGTTGTGAACAGGAAGTAACATTATTAGAGGCCCCACAACACACACTTAAATACAGCTTTTAGCACATAATCTCATACTTATTTTTGTCCCTTAGCTGTTTAATGTATATGTTCTGTCTCTCCAGGTACACAGTATGGTCTTTCAAGACAGGCAAAAGAGTTGGGTCATTTTATTTCTCTGCTATCCCCCAATGCACCTATGATATAGTGAGCTGTGTAAACAGGGCAACAAAATAAATATTTACTGTAGAAACACATAACCCCCCCAATAAAAAGAGAAAGGCTTAATTAACTTATTAACCTGCAGAACAGAAGCATCACTAATGAAATCACTAGATGTTTCCTCTGGTCTATGAAGTACTCACTTGATTCATAAGTTGATATCTCTTTTCAAGCAAGTGCTTCAAATTTTAATATATACAAACTTGGCATCATTCCAGTTGGGGATAATAAGAAAAAGAGGGAACTAGAGTTGGGAATAGAAAAGGAAATAAAGCAGATGGCAGAGTAGGAGTAAAAATCTTGGGGAAAATGAAGGAAGAAGAGGAAAGATAAGGGTGGATCCCCCACTGCCCACTGCTGGGCGGTGTCTTCGAGGAAGGAGGCCACTGAATGCGTGGTGAGCTCAGTCGCTCAGCCACGTCTGACTCTGCAACCCACGGACTGCAGCCCACCAGGCTCCTCTGTCTATAGGATTTTTCAGACAAGAATACTGGAGGGGGTCACCATGCCCTTCTCCAGGGGATCTTCCCAGGAGGGAAGACCAGGGATCGAACCCACATCCCCTGTGTCTCCTGCATTGGCAGGCGGATACCCACTGAGTCACCTGGGAAGCGCAAGAAGTGGGTAGAAAGACAAACCGCAGATGCTCAGGCAAGACTTGGTAAAGCCAAGGCTCTTCAGTGGATGCTCTTTTGTATTGGGAGAGAAAGAGGAAAATACTGGGGTTGAATAGATTAAACAAAACCATTCAGGCGTCCCAATAATCTGCATCTCTAAGACCACTATGGAAACAAGGAAGCAGGATCCCAGAGGCCTGCCCATGTGTGCAGACCCATAACACGAAGTCAACAATTATAAGTGCTAAAATACAGAACAACACTCAACATCTGGACTAAGAACCACACGAAGCAAACCAATGCCCCCCAACTCTGACCTTGCAAGAGAGAAAATAACTCCAAAGAGATCACAACAATTGTGAGGGATGACGTATCTAGAAACCTGAGTAACTCTTTCAGTCAGTGGGAATACTGAAACATTAGGTATTTTCAATGGCAGAGGTTTAATAGAAGGAATTGATCACATAGGTATTAAATGACTAGAAAAGTGGACATGGGACACAGAAATAACCTTGATATCAGTCACTGCAAGAAGCAGCCTTAACCTTAGGGCTCAAGAAACAAAAGGGAAGAGGTGGGGAAACCAGAACCTAGCTTCTCAAGGGAGGGACTATTAATAGGACTCAAAGCAGGCCGGGGAGGGACTTCCCTGGTGGTCCAGTGGTTAAGAATCCACTGTCAACGCAGGAGACAAGGGTTCAATCCCTGGTCCAGGAAGATGCCACATGCCTTGGAGCAACTAAGCCCATGTACCACAACTACCAAAGCCCAGCTCTAGAGCCTGTGCTCTGCAACCAGAGAAGCCGCTGCAACGAGAAGCCCATGCTGCAACTAGAGAAAGTCCTCGAGAAGCAACGAAGACCAGCATAGTCAAAAATAACAAATAAAATTTAAAAAATGCAAGAAGCAGGGTGGGGAGAACAGGACACACTCAGAATAACTGATACTTGGAACCTGGCTGGGACCATGGTAAAGCGGGTACCAGAAATTCCTAAGGAAACTACAGACTAGAGCTATAGCTGGCCACAGGAGAAACGCTGACAGGGGCTGAAAAGACCAGAGTCCCTTCTCCCCCGCGCTCCTACATTTCAATCTTCCACCAGCGTCTCCTCCTGCCAGAAACCAACAGAAACTGAGATGGCCAGGGAATCTGGGAGATGGATTTCTCAGAGTTCCAGCCCCAGCCTCACAAAACAAAGCAGAAAACGGTGGGCTTGAGGCTGAGACCACAAGTGAAGAGCCAGCACAGTGGGATATCCACATGTTCCCTATTACGTTTCAGGTTCTTTGACGGAAAACTCTCCACTATTGGTTTTCCAGGAACCTAACCCTGATTTTTTTTTTGAGAAACAGTGACTGTCATGAAGGTTTTCCGATTAAAAATCAGTTGGAATATTTCACTAAAACTCCTTTTTCCCCTGTCAGGATTATAAATATTTCCTATTTATTTGGGACAGAAATTTCATAGGATAGAGCATAAAGAATCATTGTTACAACTGAGAACACCGGCCAAATACAACCAACTTCTCCTCCAACAAAGGAAAATTCTTAATAGACTTCTAGCATTTCCAAAATCTGTTTAAATAAGTATCTCCTAATTCTCCTACACAAAGAGTTGGCCTCTGCGCTGGGATGAGATTTGTGTGTGTGTGGGGGGGGGGGGTGGCGTCTGAGAAGAATGAGTGTATTTTGTTCTGCAGGTAAGAGAAATACGGATCTTTGGGGGCCAGAAGGAGAGCAGTCATTCTCCAAGAAAGCCCCCAGTGAACCATGTCTCCTAGAATTCACCCTCTTGTATGGCCCCTTCCCACACTGAATAGGGCTGACCAGTGGAACCACAATACAAGAGTATTGCAGAGACAGCCATGCATGACTTCCAAGTCAGAAAAGACATCATAGCTTCCATTTTGCTCTCTTTCTGATTGCTCACTCTGGGAGAAGCCAGATGCTGGAATGCAAGGACCTTCACTGAAGCTCTGCAGGGATGTTTATGTGGCAAGAACTGAGGCCTTCTACATGAGCCATGGGAGTGAGCCGTGTACAAGCACACCCTCCGGCCAATTGAGCCTCCAGATGACTATAGCTCCAATATCCCGACTACAACCTCTAAGACAGAGTCAGTGCCACCCAGCAGACTTTGATTCCCAATTCCTAACCCTCAGAAACTCTCTGAGATAACAGATTTTTATTACTGTTCTAAGGCATTAAGATCAGAGGTAATGTATTATGGGGCAGTAGCTAATTAACATACCCTTAAAGAGCCCCACGTGGTCATATCCTTTAGTCAGGTGGACAAGATTTGTTTCATAGGCATTGCTGCCAGCCTCCTGATTTGGACTGAAAGAATCTTCCAGTTTCATTAAGGTGGTTTATTTAAAGAGTCCAGCTGCTCCCACCCTCTCTATCTACCCCACTACTCTTTTAAGATATCTTGAATTTTCTATCAACTAAGCCAACAGAGGAATTAGATGCCCATGAGGTTTTAAGCCCCTTTAATACTGGAAGTATTCAAGCAGATGATCCAAGGTTATAAAGTACTTCCTTACACCAACTGGGAGGTGGGACCAGATGGCCCATAAGGTTTCTAATCACACTAAGAAATTTCTAAGATGCAAGTCTCTGGGTGTGCCCCCCCAAAACTGTGAAGTAATTCTCATCAGTTACAACAAAGTATTGAAAGAGGCCTGGAGTTCATAGGGAAATAAAGAATTAAAATGGCTCACAGGCCATTATAAACTTAAAAAGATGTGCAGCCTATTAATAACTAAAATAATGCAAAAATAACAACTAGTCAAACATTAATTTACATGTGCCCGGTTGGAAAATCTGCCAGTTCCAGAAAAGACATTAGGGCAAAAGGTAGAAAAACAGACATGGGGAGGGGGGGTAGGTAGATCTGTGAATGTTCTTCAAAAAGTAGTTCAGGCAACGTATATTAAAATTTTAACTCCTCATAGCATGTGTGGAGCTTCCCAGGTGACACAGTGGTAAAAAATCTGCCTGCCAATGCAGGAGATTCGGGTTCAACCCCTGGGACGGGAAGATTCCCTGGAGAAGGAAATGGCAACTCACTCCAGTATTCTTGCCTTGTCTGGGAAATCCCATGGACAGACTACAGTCTAGGGGGTCGCAAAAGAGTCTGACACGACTTAGTAAGTGAAAACCAACAGTCACATGACTGAGCACTTCCCACTGTCAACAAAATTATCCATTCTCCTGTTTGTAAGGACAAAATCCTATAAAAGGCCTAAATACTTACCAATTTTAAAAGGGGGTAAATAAATTTCATTGCAACTATATAACGAATAGCATACAACCTATGAATAGAATGAGTTGTATCTATATACGGGCTGATAGGAAACACTGTCAAGGTATATTGCTAGAAAGGAAAACAAGATCTGTATTCATATAAAAGGAAGGAAGACCTACAAGCACAGAAAAGACCTGGAAGGAGTTGGAAAATGCCGTTCACACTTGCCACCAGGAAGGGATGCTAATTACTTGGGAGGAGGAAATCTTTTTGCTATATGCTCATTTGTACACGCACACACTCTAATTTTTTTAAAGTGTGTGTGTCGGCAGTGGGGAAGCTCAATGCAGAAACAAGAACAAAAGAAAAAATAAAGGGTTAAGTTACAGCTACTTTCCAAATAATTTAAAACACAGTCCATCCAAGTAGCTGGAGTCTGGCTTTGGGTTTAAGACACTCACATGCACGTTGAAAAGTTAAAAATCATCTCTGAGACGAAAAAAGGTCCTTCACACCGTCACTGTGCCTCTCACTAACTGCAGAACGAGAGCTCTCTGGCCATCTTAAAGCAAACCACTAACTCAAAGACGCGAGGGCTCCACAAGATGATCATCTTCCTGCCCTGAGCACCACAGATCATAAAAGTGAGAGAGCCGCCTTACTCTGAATGCTAGGCAAAGAGCGGCAAGGCTAAAGAAATACAAAGGAGTCAGCATTCCTGTTCCTAACTGGTCCAGAGCACACAGCTGTTGTCAAAAAGCTGGCTGCCCCTGCCGATGGCCTCCCCCCAGTAAATGCCAGCTTCACGTGATTCTCTCCTCTGTTGGCCAAACCCTTCCTGAGACTAAGTGGGCACTTCCCAGATCAGTGATTTGCTTTGAAAAGAAGTCTAGTAAATGGGGGTTAATTAATCTCAGGGTATGTGACACAGAAGGGAAACTGCATTCAAAAGGAACATTCTTTTGAGGAGGAAGAGATAGGGAGTTTGGGATTGCCATGGGCACTTTGCTATATTTAAAATGGATAACCAACAAGGTCCTACTGTATAGAACAGGGAACTCTGCTCAGCATTACGCGCAGCCTGGATGGGAGGGGAGTTTGGGGGAGAACGGATACATGTGTATGCATGCCTGAGTCCTTCTGCTGTTACCTGAAACTATTACAACACTGTTAATCAGCTATACTCCAATATAAAACAAAAATGTAAAATAAATAAAATCGGACTGCGAAAAAAACAAAAGAACATTTCTTTTTCTCTTTGGTCCACTATGTTAAAGATGAGACCTTTGTGTCTTAAAAGGGGCTCGTATTTGCTCATAGGCGAGGCACTTTTGTTCATCTCACAAGAAATAAATTGAAACTATCTAGAAACATTCATTTAAATATTATCAATTAACTTATGACCTAAGTTGGACCATAAAGAAGGCTGAGGGCCAAAGAATTGATGTTTTTGAACTGTGGTGCTGGAGAAGTCCTGAGGGTCCCTTGGACACCAAGAAGATCAAGTTAGTCCATCCTAAAGGGGATCAGCTGTGAATAGTCACTAGAAGGACTGATGCTGAAGCTGAAGCTCCCATACTTTGGCCACCTGAGGAGAAGAACTGATTCATCGGGAAAGACCCTGATGCTGGGAAAGACTGAGGGCAGGAGGAGAAGGGGATGACAGAGGATGAGATGGTTGGATGGCATCATTGACTCAATGGACATGGGTTTGAGCAGGCTCTGGGAGCTAGTGAAGGACAGGGAAGCCTGGCGTGCTGCAGTCCACGGGGTCAAAAGCAGTAGGACACAACTTAGTGTCCGAACAACAACACATCATAAAGGCCGCACCTCCAAATACAGTCACGTTGGAGGAAAGGCTTTGGCGCAGAAACTAAGGGAGGACAGAGTCAGCCGCCAGCAAGTCCCCTTTCACATGGTTTCGCTCCTCTCACCCGTTAGTATCTGCTATATTGTTGAAAGACTAAAACTCTCAGGCTGTTGAGCTGCGAGTAAGTTTGTCCCTTTCCTGCTGCTACAGACTCAAAGAGCTTACGGCTGTTGGTTTGGCTCTCTGAGTCAGACACGTGAAGCGCTCAACCTAGAGAAGGTGCAGTAAAAAAGGAAGAGAGGGAGACAGACACCGTCTCCTGGCTCGCTCACTCAGCAAGAACACGAGGCTGTTTACCATCGAGGAGTAAGACCTGGGAAGAGCTGAGTGTGGGAAACGTGGGCTCCACATGCATGTTACACGCCTTCTCACCCTTTAGTGGGAAAACCACTTTCAGAAACAAGATTTCACTGCTGCTGTTTCAGCCAAATCTGTAATTTTATGAATTAAGAGATTTCCATATGGTATACATCAAAACAAGTCATCATAATTCTATGTGACGAGAAAGTAAAACTGAAAAGTAACTAAAATCAAAAGTCAAAGAACAGACTACAATAGAATGTCTGCCTTAAACGTGACAATCATTAACACCAATGTTAGCATCCGAATGGAATGGAGGCATGTTAACGACAAAAACAACTGCACGTCTAATGAATAAGCAGAAAACACCAAGGACCTAACAGTTCTTCAGCCTGAGGGAACCTCTGGGAACTCCTGGCCCACCACACAGGGCTTGGTGGCTGTCTGTAACTCACACTCTCTGCCCCTCATCACTCCTCCCTTCAGGCAAAGACGGCTGCACATTTTCAAGCTGCTCACATACATAACCTCGCTCCTATGCTGGCCACATTCCCCAGCTTCCTCCTCAAACACCTTCTTATACTTTAAGTGACGCGCTCGTTTTACCTACTATAATTAATTATTTTTGCATGAGAAATGGAACTTTTTTGAGTGCACAGGCTAAATAAGTCTTTCTCATCTTTGCGTATCTCCAGCAACTGGCACAAATCCCGACACCAAGTGAAACGTTAGTCGCTTCAGTCGTATCTGACTCTCTGACCCATGGACTGTAGCCTACCAGGCTCCTCTGTCCGTGGGATTCTCCAGGCAAGAATACTGGAGTGGGGAGCCATGCCCTCCCCCAGGGGATCTTCCCAAGCCAGGGATCGAACCCAGGTCTCCCGCACTGCAGGCAGATTCTTTACCGCCAGAGGCTCTGGGGTGTTCAGTAAACACTCTTGAACAAATAAAAAAGCCCATCATTCATGAGGTAATCATAAGAAACAAACAGATTTAAAAACAATTTGTTTAGTCAAAGAAATACAATTTAAAGAAACTTTGACAATGGTGGGGGACACTATACTTAACAAAATAGCAAAATCGTATTTTAAATGTTCAAAAAATTCTTCAACCCTTCAGAAAAATAACATGGCACTACCTATTTAAAGTCTCAGCAATCCATTCATTCCTGAGAGTCAGCTAGAATTTTATCCAAAGAAAATAACAGTAGGGGAAAAAAAAGCTTGTCTGGAAAGTTTCATTATTTAAAATATAAAAATATGAGAAAATCCTTATATAGGAAGAGAGTAAGCAAAGTAGTCTGCATCAATTCAATGAAATATTATGCAACAAAAAAACTGATAATTTATGACTGCAGAAATATGGCACCTTTTTTTCCAATGTTTAAAGTTACATCTGGAACAGTTCACCTTAAGTTTATTTAAAGGATCCAAAGGATGTCATTTCTGGCATATTCCAACCACTGACATTTTAAAAACAGAACTATTACATTATTGTTAAGGAACTCTATTGAGGTACAGTTCACATGCCATACAATTTACTCATTTAGAGTACACAACTCAATGACTTTTAGTATATTCACAAAGTTGAACACACAATGAGTTTTAGAACACTGTCACTGCCTCAGCAAGAAACCCCACACTCCCTAGTTGTCAGTCCCTAACCTTCTCACCATCCTCCTACCCAAGTCCCAGGCAACCATTAATCTACTTTCCATATCCACAGATTTGCCTATTTTGGAAACTTTGCATAAGTGGAATCATACACTATGTAGTCCTTTGTGACTGGCTTATTTCTTTCAGCATACTGGCTTATTTCTTTCAGCATAACGTTATCAAAGCACATTCATGTCAGCATCTATCAGTACTTTATTTCTTTTTATTCACAAATAACATTCCATTGCACAGATATAGCAGTTTTCACTTATCTACTCATTAGATGGACATTTGTATTGTTCTCATTCCTAGCTATTATGAACACTGGTATAGAAGTCTGTGTATGGATACAGTAAGGAGTGGAATGACTAGATCCTATCATAACTGTATGTTTAAGTATTTAAGGAACTACAGACAGCTTTCAAAAGCAGCTGAATTACACACATCTGTGACAACACTTGTAATTATCTGTCTTTTTTATTCTAGTCATCCTAGTAGGTATAAGGTGGTATCTCACTGTGGTTTGACTTGCAAATCTCTGATAACTAATGATGCTGAGCATCTTTTTTATGCTTACTGACCATTTGTATATCTTCCTTGAAGACACGTCTATTCACATCCTTTGACAATTCTTAATGGAATTATTTGTCTTTTTATTACTGAGTTATAATAATTCTTTATATATTCTGGATACTTACCCCTTATCAGATACACGACATGCAAAAATTTTCTCCCATTCTGTGGGCTGTCTTTTCACTTTCTTAACACTGTTCTTCTAAATGGGTCCAGAGAAGCCTAAATATCATGGAGATTTCATTCCACCATAGTCCATATAAAACAGACATGAACAAAGGCTAGGAAAATTTACATCATACCCTTTTCTCTTTGAAATATTTCACTCCTCTTCTCCCTCAGAATTTCATCCTAATGTATTTATGCTTGATAGTCTTCTGATTTATTAATACTCTACTGTACTTCTGTGTAACAGCTTCATACATACTTAAAAATTATTAAATGCCTTTGATCTCCTGTGACCACAAAATCTAAGCTTTAATATTTTTCTTCCAAATTCAATTATTCTAATTATTTTTTTATTTGTGTATTTTATTATAACTACTCATAACCAAGGGCTTCCCAAGTGGCACAGAGGTAAAGAATCTGTCTGCCAATGAAGGAGATGCAGATCCGATCCCTGGGTTGGGAAGCTCTCCTGGAGAAGGAAATGGCAACCCACTCCAGAATTCTTGTCTGAAAAATTCCATGGACAGAGGAGCAGGTGGGCCACAGTCCATGGGTTGCAAAGGCTCAGACAAGACTGACTGAGCACACACACAAACACACACATGCAAGAAGAGATCCAAATGCTGATTAATTTTATGCAATTTTCTATCTTTTACTCTAAAGTTTGATGGCTCCAAATCCCTTGTTACACTAGACAGAGATAAACAAAGTAGCCTAAAACCTATACTTTGAAAATCAGGCTTAAGCTTGACAAGTGTATGACTGGATTAATACTGCTTACACGCATCTAAACGTCACTTTGACAAACAACATGTTTGTCTTGATGGCATCTCCCCTCTAGGCATATGGCGCTTCCATTAACTCTGGTGTTATCTTTGTAGCAGGAGAATATGCCTCATTGTTTTCAGATTGTTCATAATTTACAAGGTCTCTCCTTGGTCACGATTCATAATTGCTCATAACACTGAAGGGAAAGGTCCCTGCGCAGATGCTGTTCAGCGTGTGTGTGGGGAGGGGTTAATTGTTACTAATTTCAAAGAACAAACTGTTCTATTTGAAGCAAACATTTAGCAGTCATAATCCAAATATTAGATGAAAATGTTACCTTATAAAGTATAACATAAAAAAGATGTTAGGTCAAATTTTACCATGGCAACCTTGGGCAACTTGGAGAAAATCTGCAAATATGAAGTCACAGAAGAATATAAATTCATGATATTCAAAATAATTCCATTAACAAGTATTTATTATTAATTCTCCTTGCATATTACTCAATGATAAGACATACAAATCATACACACACTTCAACCCTTGATTCTATCACCTAACTGGCGTAATGAAATACCCAAAGAATTTGAGGGCTATAAGGGGATTTGTTATATAAATGTTTATCCCCAAACTTAGGTTGTCTTAATTCAAAACTATCCTCTGGAGAACTGATGAATTATAAAATCAGTTCCACAGGCAAACACTCCCTCCCATCTGCCCTTCCTGCAGTGGCATGAAAATTCAAACAAATCAACTACAAATCTCGCCCAATACATAATATTTCATGACATTAATTAAAGTGACTTTGGAAAACTGCTTGTCATGCACAGGACCAAAGAAAGAAGAGGACCACAGGATTTTCTTTATAATCCACAATTAAAGATTTTTAAATCTAAAAAAAAATAAAAATAAAAAAAAATAAATCTACAAGCTTATAGATACTTTAAAAGAGAATATAATGATTATCAAATTTTTTCTCTTAGAGAAATGAAAATAAATAAGACCCTCCTTATGATTATACTTAAAGGACAGCAAAAGTCATTGGAAAAGGCCCTAAAGCTGGAAAAGATTGAGGGCAGGAGGAGAAGGGGGCAACAGAGGATGAGATGGTTGGATGGCATCACTGACTCGATGGACATGAGTTTGAGTAAACTCTGGGAGACAGTGAAGGACAGGGAGGCCTGGTGTGCTGCAGTCCATGGGGTCGCAGAGTCAGACATGACTGAGCAACTGAACAACAACATATATGTTATTATACAATTTCAGGAATGATTTTTCCCAAAAACCTTATTCATTTCTTTTTTTTTTTCCTAATTACTGGCATATATTTTTCTAATTAATTGCAAATAAAAACTAAAATGAACTTTATTTTCATGATGATCAGTTTATTTTCTAAAAGACCAAATCCCAATCACACTTTATATGCACAGTAATCATGAAATGTCAATCTTCATTTCAGTGGATTCACCTTTACTGACTTTTTTCCAGGGTCAACTGTCCTTGAGCCTCCTCTCTCTTTCTAGTTCCAATTAATGAGCAACATTTTAGCCAGATCTAAGCCTACCTGCAGTATTTCTACTGTGGAACCAGTCATCTTCCTCCAACTCAGCCCCAGGAGTCTTTCCCGGCACCAAGTATGGGCTGTGTATACCAACCTCCCCACCCCGCGCCCCGAGACCACTCAAGAGAACCACTGAGCAAGACACACAGCCTCCCCAGTCCTTGAACTTCAAAGATTCCATTGTTAATAGCTCTGGAGTAGACATATAATTGTCAAAAAATTCTTATAATTGGCCCCCACTCTAAGAATCTTCAGTTCTTCCTGGAAAACCAAAACACATTCTACTTTTACTCATTTGACACTTGAACTTTAATTCATAAAACTCCCCACCTCCACGACTGCCAGCACTTTTCACACCTCTTCATCCCTCAGCATTTTCCTAATCCCTTCCTCCAGGGATTAGACACAGTCTGTCTTCCCTATTATTAATAAAAACACAAGGGAAGCAAAACAGTGGGTCTCAGGTGGGCACTCTGTCTTTCTGAGGAGCTCCAGGCAAGAAGTCACCAAGTAAGCTAAGACATTCTACCACATGTTCAGTCGGTCACAAATCATTTACTACAACTCATATGATGCAGAAGTGGAAAGTATTAAGTCATTCAGTCGTGTCAGACTCTGCAATCCCATGGATGGTAGCCTACCAGGCTCCTCTGTCCATGGGACTCCCCAGGCAAGAACACTGGAGCGGGTTGCCATTTCCTTCTCCAAGGGACCTTCCCGACCCAGGGATGGAACCCAGGTCTCCTGTATTGCAGGTGGCTTCTTTACCATCAGAGCCGCCAGGAATGACATAGAGCATCCAGTGAATTCCGAGACATTAAATGAGCAGCTTGTAACAATAAGCCAAAGACAGAATGCAAGAATCTTTGATTCCATGATGTTTCCATAAGAATAAAGGTTCTCGACCCTACCAGACCAGTGCCACCTTTAGACACCAAACCTTTGGAATCCACAGAGAACGTGTAAACACACAAAGAGAGAAAACGGTAGTATAAAGGAAAATGACAGGGAATAACTTTTGCCATCTTTCATATGTGTAAATTACATGTATACATATTTCGAGATGCAAACAGACATGACCACATCAAATGATTTTTGCTACTATTTTAAATGAGTCTGAACTTAAAAGAAGCAAAACGCATTCACCTGAAAATTTGCAGTGCTTTTTATTGGATATTTTTATTTGTTTTGCTTTTTTTTTCTTTTTATTTTTTTAATTGAAGGATAATTGCTTTACAGAATTTTGTTGTTTTCTGTCAAACCTCAACATGAATCAGCCATAGGTATACATATGTCCCCTCCCTTTTGAACCTCCCTCCCATCTCCCTCCCATCCCAGCCCTCTAGGTTGATACAGAGCCCCTGTTTGAGTTTCCTGAGACACACAGCAAATTCCCGTTGGCTATCTATTTTACATGTGGTAATGTAAGTTTCCATGTTACTCTTTCCTTACATCAACCCTCTTCTCCCCTCTCCCCATGTCATTAAGTTGGATATTTTTAAATAAAGGCTAAGTGCGTGTGTGTGTATGTATTATTAATCATTATATTGCCCACAAATATGTATTGGTACAATTCAGATGTCACAAACAGCACCACCACAGGTGAAAGGATTTGCCAAAAGGTGGACACATCTTTGAAAAGAAACCAATAAATCAAAGTCAGTCAGTCAGTCAGTTCAGACGCTCAGTCATGTTCCTACTTTATGAGACCTCATGGACTGCAGCACGCCAGGCTTCCCTGTCCATCACCAACCCCCAGAGCCTACTCAAACTCATGTCTATCATGTTGGTGATGCCATCCAACAATCTCATCCTCTGTCGTCCCCTTCTCCTCCCACCTTCAATCTTTCCGATTAGTCAATTCTTCGCATCAGGTGGCCAAAGTATCGGAGTTTCAGCTTCAGCATCAGTCCTTCCAATGAATATTCAGGACTGATTTCCTTGAGGATTGAGTGGTTTGATCTCCTTGCAGTCCAAGGGACTCTCAAGAGTCTTCTCCAACACCACAGTTCAAAAAAAGCATCAATTCTTCAGCACTCAGCTTTCTTTATAGTCCAACTCTCACATCCATACATGACTATTGGAAAAACTATACCTTTGACTAGATGGACCTTTGTTGGTTGATAAAGTAATGTCTCTGCTTTTTAATATGCTATCTAGGTTGGTCACAGCTTTTTTTCCAAGGAGGAAGAGTCTTTTAATTTCATGGCTACAGTCACCATTTGCAGTGATTTTGGAGCCCCCCAAAATAAAGCCTCACTGTTTCCATCGTTTCTCCATCTATTTGCCATGAAGTGATGGGACCAGATGCCATGATCTTAGTTTTCTGAATGTTGAGCTTTAAACCAACTTTTTCACTCTCCTCTTTCACTTTCATCAAGAGGCTCTTGAGTTCTTCTTTGCTTTCTGCCATGAGGGTGGTGTCATCTGCATATATGAGGTTATTGATATTTCTCCCAGCAATCTTAATTCCAGCTAGGGCTTCATCCAGGCCAGCATTTTGCATGATGTACTCTGCATATAAGTTAAATAAGCAGGGTGACAATATAAAGCTTTGACATACTCCTTTCCTGATTTGGAGCCAGTCTGTTGTTCCATGTCCAGTTCTAACTGTTGCTTCCTGACCTGCATACAGGTTTCTCAAGAGGCAGGTCAGGTGGTCTGGTATTCCCATCTCTTTCAGAATTTTCCACACAGTCAAAGGCTTTGGAGTAGTCAATAAAGCAGAAATAGATGTTTTTCTGGAACTCTCTTGCTTTTTCGGTGATCCAGCGGATGTTGGCAATTTGATCTCTGGTTCCTCTGCCTTTTCTAAATCCAGTTTGAACATCTGGAAGTTCATGATTCGAGTACTGTGAAAGCCTGGCTTGGAGAATTTTGAGCATTACTTTGCTAGCATGTGAGATGAGTGCAACTGTGCAATAGTTTGAACACTCTTTGCCATTGCTTTTCTTTGGGATTAGAATGAAAACTACGGACAGAAATTAAAGTACAGCTTTCTAAGTATTCAGCAGTCACATTTTCTGAAAATTTCAAAATATATTAATATTAAAACTGGGTCCCCAAAATTTTGTCTTAATATGTCAAATGGGGTTAGGTTTTTCACCTAACCTAAACCAGGTATTTCACCAACCAAACCCCCAATAAGGATAATCGAAGATTTTGCAGAACGCACAGGGTAAGCTTTCACTTGTTTGGTTATTATTGTTCTGTAAATTACAAAATGCCTAGCACCTCTGGTCCCCTACCCACCAAACACCAGTCGCACACTCCATGCTCCCGGACCACCAAAGTCAGTTCCCACCAATTTCCAAAACACTCCTGGAGGAAGCAGTCCCCCTCCACTGAGACCCAGTGAATAAAGCTCTACGGAAAAGTACTGCCTAGGGACGAACGGGCACCAGACCCAATGCAAGACACTAGGGCAAAGCAGCAAAAAAAAAAAAAAAGTGTAGGAACTTCCCTGGTGTTGCAGGGGTTAAGAATCCACTTGCCAAAGTAGGGGACATGGTTTCCATCCCTGGTCTAGAAAGATCCCACATGCCCTGGGGTAACTAAGCCCCTGAGCCACAGCTACTAAGCCCATGTGCTGCTACTACTGAAGCCCGCACACCTTTCAGCCTGTGCTTCACAACAAGAGAAGCCAAGGCAGTAAGAAGTTCACACCACAAAGAAGAGGAGTCCCTGCTCTCTGCAACTGCGGAAAGCTCAGGGGCAGCAGCAGAGACTCACTGCGGCCAAAACTAACTAAATAAACAAAAATATTTTTAAAAACAGGATAATAACTATAGCAAATATCTTTAAAAAAACAAAAACTTGAAAAAAAAAATAGAACCTAGAGCACAGTGGAGAAAGTGATGTTAAACAACGCCCAAGTAATTATGTCAATATAAAACCCTCTACCATGAAAGGAAATTAATAAACTAATAATTTAGACGGTGGGGTGGCATCAGACTTTAGAAGTTTGCAAATCAGTGAAAATATTTTCTTTTATTAACTTGGAGACATAAATAGGTTTGTCAGTTTTTTGATTTTGCCATGAAAGATCGTTTTTTTAAAAAAAATAAGAACTACCATTTACCATCACCATGGTAACAAGAAGGCAGGAAAGAAATTATTTCTGAATTTTAAAAGAGTAGCTATAACAAGAACACGTTTAGTGTAGTGGAAAACCTCACTCACTGTATTATTTTTCTCTTTTTGTTGCAGGCTAGGAAAAACTTAAACAAAGATTGGCATTTGTGACCATAGCACAAAATCCTTGCTGCTCCAAGTGTGGCCTCTAGGCCAGTAACATCGGCATCACTAGAGAATTTCTGAGAAAGGCAAAAATCTCAGGCCCCATCTCAAACCTACTGCACCGAAATCTGTTAACAAGACCCCCAGATGATTTACATTCACGTTATAGTTTGAGAAACACTGTCCTAGAATAGATACTGACCCTCCAATGGCTGAAATTCGGCCATAAATATCTACACTGGTGACTCAAAAATGATCTTTAATACTCAAGAACCGTTTTGCTCTAAGAAGGTAACAGAGGGGTCCTGGGAAAATGAGGGCACAAGATGAAACATAAAGCACATGAGCTGGCATAGTAAGGATCAATCTTCTTTTACCTTTTAAGCCTGATAACCTTGAAACATATGGGAGGCAGGTGTCAATCACAAATGACATTCACAGCTTTGCAGTAGCTTCAGCAGCAGGAAACGGAGTCCCCCAGCTTCTGCGCATGGCAGAGCATCCAGACACCGTGCTAAATTCTGAGTCTTATTCAGACAGCCAAGTCTCACCATTTGTTGTTCAGTTGCCAAGTCATATCCACTCTGCAACCGTGTGGACTGCAGCACAACAGGCTTCCCTGTCCTTCACTACCTCCCAGAGTTGCTCAAATTCATGTCCATTGAGTTGGTGACACCATCCAAACCTCTCATCCTCTGTCCCCCACTTCCCCTCCTGCCCTCAATCTTTCCCAACATCAGGGTCTTTCCCAGTGAGTTGGCTCTTCACATCAGGTAGCCAAAGTACTGGAGCTTCAGTTTTAGCATCAGTCCTTCCACTGAATATTCAGGGTTAATTTTCTTTAGGATGGACCGGATCTCCTTGCAGTCCAAGGGACTCTCAAGAGTATTCTCCAACACCACACTTTGAAAACATCAATGGAGGGGGACCACAATAAAGTCCAAATCATAATACTTTGATATGCTGGATTAAATAGTATATAAAATTAGTCACCTATTCTTTTTATATTTAATGTGAAAATGAGATGTTTTCTCATTTGCAGTAGTTTTCTAGTAGTCACTAGAAAATGAGATGTTTTCTCATTTTCTAGTGACTACTAGAAAACTTCTCATTTTCTAGTAAGTTTTAATGTGACTTGCATTATAGATCCACTGGATAGTACAGGTCGAGAAGTTCATTAGACTTAAACATGCATCAACGTTATGTTTAAAATAAGTATGGAGATGAATAAATCCTAGAGATTAACTGCAGAAACTGTGTTTAGGAGGTAGGCAAACTTAAAAGGGGATGGCAAGTGTTCAGCAGATCTTTTTATTTTAACAACTGCTGAGCAAGTGAGTCCTTTCTGAAATGAGGGGGCGGAGGGGTCCCCTGAATTTACATCCAAAGAAGTGAGAAACATCAAGTGTTTAATAAAAATAGCAAGGGGAGGAGCTGACACTAACTGAAAGGCAATCCCCCAGCGATGATGAGCTCTCTCAGAGTCCAGGAATGCAGAGGCGTAGAAAAGATAAACAAATTCCACTGACAATAGCCAATAATTTCCTGGCCTGAGCCACTCAAATCACCAAACCTTTCCACCCCTAAAATGGGAAAGGTGAAAACCACAAGCTCAATACCTGGATCTGATCAAGAAAGGTGTCAAGAATGGACAACACCAGGGGCTGACCATACTGATTTGCAGAGATGAAACTATAAATGAAAATGAATTCACAATTCTTGTGCAGTAGAAATAAAAGCTAGAAAAACTTCCATGAGATTAAAAAGTAGATTAAAAAAAATTTTTTTTAATAAGACCTTATACACCAGTGTGAAAACAGCATCCCCAACAATGGGAAAATGGTGCTGGGTTGGTCAGTTTGGGAATGGGGCTACCAATCTGAAACTAGCAGAGGAGCTGAAGCCATATCCAATCTGGGCAGATTCCTTTCATTCCCGCCTGGGAACAATCCCATCACTTAGGAAGCCTGGATCTCTGCCAAGGCTCTGCTTCTGCAGTCGGCTGGGGGATGGGCGAGGAGGGTGGAAATGTCTGGGCAGCTGGCTTTTATCACAAAGCCTTCTCTCTTCAAAAGGCTTATCATGAATTTCCTAGACATGGTATAACACAATATTTTAAGAGTTTAATAACACAAAAATATCACATTTAAAACATAAGTGTCCAATGTGGAGGAGGCCAATAACTACATAAAGGGAGGCTAGTGCTTATATGAAAATATATTCTAAAGGTTTTTAAATTCCTTTCATTAGGCTAAACCTCAACAAATCTATATGGGAGAAAAAGAAACCAGCATACTGAGAGCTTAATAGAAGCACCAGGGACTTCCCTACTTTGTCACACTTAAGAATGACTAACTTTTGACAAGAAACTTACTGTAAGTCACTCATGTGATCTTAACCACCTCAGGTTATGTTCCAGTTATGTTAGTCACTCGTCAGTCGTGTCCAGCTCTTTGCAACCCCATGGACTGTAGCCTGCCAGGCTCCTCTGTCCAGGCCAGAATACTGCAGTGGGTTGCCAGTTCCTGCCCCGGGGAGGAATACTGGAGTGGGCTGCCATTTCCTTCTCAGGGGATCTTCACAACCCGATGAGGTAGGCATTATCTGTGTCCCCCTGTTCAGGATCCATGGAGAGGTTGAGTATCACACAACCAAGAGGAGCTGGAGCCTGGACGTGACTGCAGGTTTATGACATCAGACATCGCCGCATCCGCACCCTGACCTCTCAGCTCGCATACACCGCACTGCCTCACAGCCTTCATCCTCAGATGAGGAGACGGGGGCTCAGAGGGGTTAAGAGACTGACCGTCCATCCTAACAGAGAGCCTACAGAGCGGAGCACGGACTCAAACCCACACCGAACGCTGAACTCTTCTCATAAGCAGCTTCCTGTTTTCACCGAACCTTTGGCCCAGCGTGTAACGCTCTCACAAGTATGTTCTCCCTGACCCCAGGGAAGAGTGGCTAGCTACCTCTCCTTTCTATTCCCTTAGCTAAACGGCCGAGACTCCTACTACGGTTTGAGCTGCTGGCCCTTGAGGCATCTGAAAAATACAAAAGAGGATCGATGCTCTGCTGCTGCGGCCGCTCACTCACTGCAGTCCTGGCCGACTCTTTGGACCCCGTGGACTGTAGCCCACCAGGTGCCTCTGTCCATGGGATTCTCCAGGCAAGAATACTGGGGTGGGCTGCCATGCCCTCCTCCCAGGGGATCTTCCTGACCCAGGGATCAATCCCACATCTCCATCTCCTGCACTGAGCCACCGGGGAAGCCCTCTTCACAGCTATGTAAAAGTAAGTATTCAGGTCTATAAATCTGTCATGAAATATAGAAAATCAAATGCATCTGTCCGAATGGACAAATTAGTGGGTGAGTCACATTAATTCTCATTAAAATTATCAGATTGAGAAAATTAAATACCACTTTGCAGGCCACGTTATTAGAGCTTGCCTGATTTGATCCTGAATGCAATATCCTTAAATCCTGACTTTGGTGGGTGAAGCAGAATAACGGGGTCAAAGCAGGAGGACAAGAAACCCTGGTTGCAGACCCAGCTCCACTGTGAGAATAGAAAACTGTGGCCTGGGGCCCAGCACTCCCGTTCTTGGAATGCAGTTTCCCCCTTCATGGAACAGGGATGAAAATATTTATCCACTGCTTCACAGGGTTGTGGCAAAAACTGACTGAAGTAACATGTGAAATTGTTTTGTAAACCCTGAAGCCCTGTAAAATCTGTTCTAAAAACACAGTGACGCTGTTGCCTGATATGAGCCAGCATGAGAAAGGGTTTCAGGACCTCGGATGATGACAAAGAGGGAGACAGCGGTCTGTCCCTCTCTTCCCACAAACCCAGTAACTCAGCCTCCAGGTGAATTCACCACCAGATTCTCAGGTCGCGAGCTGTGTTTTTAAACAACAGTAAGAGATAATAAGCATGGATTTAAATAAAAGGCTTGCAAACTCCAGAAGGCAAATCACCCCAGCAAGTGCCATCCTAATCAAATCTCCAAGAGGTGTCTAAGGATGCTCGAGGGGCACTTTCATTGCTAGACCCTTTGATCAAGTGCGAGAGAAAGGATTTTACCTTAAAATTACTGAAAAATGAATGACATGTACAATGCTTAGATACTTTACGTTTTTTTTAAATCAACCAACCACAACAAAAAAACTTAGGAAAACAAACGAATACCTTAAAATCGAATGTTCAGAACTCTTCAGATAATCCTTTTCAGATGTTTTTATTTTCCCTCCATGTATCACAGCGATACGCCAGTAGCAAAGTCTGTTACCAAACATGCCAAAAAGATGCATATATGGGGAATAGCCCTTTAAAAAGAGGAGCAAAATAGCTCAAGATCTTCTAATTCAACTCCAGTAACAGCTGCCCCTCTCTTAAAATAAAGGATGCCTAATTATTGGTATTCATGTGGTCAGGCTATACCATCAGAAGACACAGAGCCACTCTTTCAGGCCACAGCAGAAATCCTTTTAAGCCAATTGACATCTTGCACGGTGCAGTTTTAGGCCTGCACATACGCCTCCGCTAGAGACAGAAAACTCACATGATCACAAACCGTAGGGGAAAAAAAAATTTTTTTAAGACAGAGGCCAAAAAAAAAAAAAGACAGAGGCCAAAATTTCTAAAATAAATAAAAGAAACAGAATTTTAAACAATTACAGTACAAGGAAGCCAGTGCGCTGACAAATGACACGCTACTACATTAATGATGGAAACTATGAATATTCATTACACAAGAGTCATAAATAGAATGAAGGGAAACCAGAGTGCACATGGAGCGAAAACTCAGAAAGCTTTTAAAAGAAAAAGGAAAAAGAAGAAGAAAGAAGGAAAGAAAACACAGACCGCCTTAGACAATACTATTTAAGTAAGGGGCCCTGGGTGGAAACCTGATCTAAGATAAGATAGGACGGTAAAGAAGGAATTTCCTTACAAAAAGGTAAATAAATAAACAGTATAAAATTGCCCAGAATGACAGGAAGAGCTCTCAGTAAAAACACACCTGGGGTCATCTTTGCTCAGGATGTTTGGGATAAGAATGCTGCAGTCTCCTAATTACCTCTCAAGTTAGTTAGGCACTGCCACACCCCTCACACCCAACTCCCCACTTAGAGAAGGGACAATCCCAGAGAAAAACTCAAAGCACACTGATCTGCAATGCAATCTGGAATGTTTACTTTGTACGTATCTTAAGAACAGGAGGAAAAATCAAAGATGCAAGACTTTGCCTTCTAATGCAAGGGCAAGGGTTCAGTCCCTGGTCAGGGAGGTAAGATCCCACATGCCTGGCAGCCAAAAAAACCAAAACATGAAACAGAAGCAGGATGGTAACAAATCCAATAAAGACTTTAAAAATGGTTCACATAAAAAAAAAAAAAAGTCTAAAAAATAAAAAAGAATCACAGATTTTGTTTCCCCCATGAGAAGCTAGAAACTTCTGGGAAAAGACAAAACACTGGGAAGGCTTTCTAGAGGACAGTTTCAAGACAAGGACAAAATCCCCACACGCTCTAGATGAACAAAAACACTACCACACAGACAGTCATTCTACACTTTAAAAATATGTGCACAGATTATTCTAACTCACTGTCTCCAAACTAACCGTGGGGGCAAAAAGACGCAGGTACTAAATTATTGACAACACGTAACATCTGGCCTGTACTGTTTAATTAAGAAGAAAGGATCCTTCGGGCAAAAGCCACGGGATGGACGGGACTGCGAGGAAGCAGCTCCTCTAAGCAGGAGAATCAATGAGTCTGCAGCACTTTCATTTTGCTCCTCAAGTAGTCCCACAGCCAAGGGATGCTCTAATGTCCTCTCTGCATTCATGTGCAACTTTAAAATTCACACAATCCAATAGTGAGTGTTACTCAGTGGGCATTTAAATGCAAGGAACTTACAGTGTTCCTTTTAAAAGGCCAACAATCCTGCAAGTCCCCCCCAGCAGCTTCTTTAGCTGTTTAGCTGAAAGGGGGCTGTGGTGGTCACCCCCAGCTCTGCCACTTCACCAGCCCTGGGATCCTGAGCTGGTTGCTTAACTTCTCTAAACTTCCGTTTCCCCATGTGCAAAAGTAGAAATACTAAATGCCAATATTATCTGCAAAAGTAGAAATGCCAATACTATTGGGAAGACTAAATAATGTGCAGAGGGAACAATCATTTAACAGTTTATTGGGTTTTTCCCAAGTCTCACCATCAATAAGTGATTAGTGAATTCCAAAAAAAGACAGAAGAAAAAGATATTGTGTGAATTATGGAAATAAACTCACCAAAAAGACCCCAAATGTGTCTTCTACTTATTCTTTCAAGTACTACTTACTCAGCACATACTAGGTACAGAGCACAATATTGAACAAAGGAGGTTTAGAGAGAGTGAGCAATGATCTCTGCCCCCAGGAGCCGACACTCTTCTTGGGGAAATAAAAGATGATTTTAAGGATGTGAATATCTGCTCAGGTAACAGGTCCCAAGATCCTGATAGGAAGCACCTATGAGGGGCTAACATCCTGATGGGGGTGGGGGGGAACTAATTCCTCAACACATGGGCATAGGACACACACAAAGGGACAAAGCGCTGCACCCGATCATGAGTAAGTTCCAGGAAAAATACTGGTGACCAAGGAAGAGAACCACACAGGCATCACCCAGAGAAACTACAGGGGAAGCAGCGACCCGGAAGTGGGAAAGGATGGGAAGATGTTCCTCGCTCGGTAGCCAAGGTAAGCCTTGGAGATCTTTCTGGAAATTGTCAACAGACACACACTGTAGATGTGATGTATGTGACCACTGCTTCCTACTAAAACACTGGTTCAGAATGCTCACCACAACAGCCAAGGCATGAAAGCAAGCCAAATGTCCACTGACAGACGAGCAGACACAGAAGGTGTGATACATGTATGCAAAGGAATATTACTCAGCCATAAAAAAGAAGGAAACAGCGCCATCTGCAGCAAGATGGATGGACACAGAGACTGTCATACTGACCGAAATAAGTAAGGCGGCAAATGAGAAATATTCCATGACATCTACTCTATGTGGAATCTAAAAAGAAATGATACAAATCAGCTTACTTACAAAACAGAAACAGACTCACAGACTTAAGAGTTGCCGGAGGGGTGAGACTTAAGAGTTGCCGGAGGGGTGGGAGAAGGATGAGGGAAGGGGTAGTTAAGGAGTTTGGGATGGACATGTGCACACTGCTATATTTAAAATGGATAACCAAAAAAAAATAAAATAAAATAAAATAAATAGCCAACAAGGACCTACTGTACAGCACAGGAAACTCTGCTCAATGTTATATGGCAGATTGGACGGGAGGGGAGTTTGGGGAAGAATGGACATGTGTACATGTATTGCTGAGTCCCTTTGATGTTCACCCAAAATTATCACAACATTGTTAATTGGCTACATCCCAGTACAATATAAAAAGTTTCATCAAAAAAAAGAAGAATTCTTACCAATGCAGAGTCCATGACTGTCTCCTAGGATACAAAATTCCACCCGCCAAAACCCACATGGCTGACAAACCCCACTGGTAGACACTCCCTTAGGCCATGGTAAGGCCACTGAGGAGGAGGAGAAGGGGGCAGTGGCAGGAGGAAGACTCAGCGTGGGCTTCAGAGAGTCCTTGTCTTTAAAATAAGGCAGTTTCTTAAATTCTATCACTGGTCTGTCACAATAAAGCCAGCCATCATGTGACCCCCAGCTTGTGAGAGCACCCCCCCGCCCCCAGACGGGAGAGCTCGCACTCAGAGGATGACTGAGCGTGAGGGATGCTGTGAGTGGCGCAACGGAGCCCTGTAGGCAGAGTGCCCACCATGTGCCCAGTCTGATAAAGGATGGGCAGGCACTCTCTGATTAATCATAGTAACATTGCCAGGAACTTCCCAGGTGGCCCAGCGGTTAGGGGTCCATGTGCCAGTATGGGGGACATAAGCTCAGTCCCTGGTCCAGGGAGACCCCACATGCTGCCGGGCAACGAGGCCTGTGCACCGCAACTGCTGAGCCCGCAGGCCCAGTGCACGCTTCCCAACAAGAGGAGGCTACACACCACTACGGAAGAGGCCCTGCTCCCCTCGGCTAGAGAGAGCCCTTGCAGCAATGAGATCCAGAACAGCCAAAAAGAAAATAAACAAATCAAATAAAACTTTACAAATGTAATGGTGCAGGGGCAGTTCAGTGGGAGGATTCTTGCCTGCCAGATGGGAGGTCCAGGTTCAATTCCCGGCCCATGCAGCCAGAGTCCCCTCTAGAGCTTCCCTGGTGGCCCAGACAGTAAAGAATCTGCCTGCAGTGCAAGAGACCCGGGACCAATCTCTGGGTCGGGAAGATGCCCTGGAGAAGAGAATGGCTACCCACTTCAGTATTCCTGCCTGGAGAATCCCCATGGACAGAGGAGCCTGGCGGGCTACAATCCATGGGGTCGCAAAGAGGCAGACACAACTAAGCGACTAACACTTTGACTTTGCACTTTAAAAAAAATATTAATAATAACATTGCAAGATACACTGTCCTTGCTGCACAGATCAGGAAAAGGGGATGCACAAAGACTGGCGCGTTGGGGTGGAGAACTCCCTGGACTACGGGAGAAGTGAGACCCCAAAGCTCTTGTCCCCGTGTTTTCCACTCTCCACTCTGCTTCACAGGGAGCTGGGGATGGACAGGAGCCACACAGCGGAGCAGGGCACATGGACAGCCAGGACAGCCAGCACCAACCACTTGAAAAAAATTTTTAATCTAAAAAAAAAAAACACCAAAAAAAAACCCAACCCATCAACCACTGAATCAAAAGTTCCTGAGAATCGTCCCTGAATTGGTGATCTTTGCTGATCTCAGATATGGTGGTAGATGTGCCACAGAAAGTTCATACACATTTTTCAGGTTTCTGACTAGATTAAAATACCCTGAGCTAATGGTGACCCAGGACATACTTGTGACTTTTATCACAAAACCATTTCATATATAGACTCTTAAGACCAACGGAATATCAAAAAGATACTGAACAAAAAGGCATCTCTCTCTTTTTCAAAAGTAAGTTTAAGAATTCCTCAATGCAACCTTCAAATAATCAAACATAATTGGCAGTTCTCTAACACAGAAGGCTTAAAAAAGTCACCAACAAAACTTACTATAACATGTATCTGAGAACCCTTTGATTATTAAATATCTAGAAGTAGAAATAATATCTTATGCCCAGTAGTATTTCTTTATTTTCAAAAAACACTCTTCTGAGACCTGAAGAAAAATGAGAGCCTTCATTTAGAAAGTTATAAACATCAAGAGAAAAAAAATAATAATATCATTTCATGCAATACTAGAAAGGAAGAGATAAAAAAAATCGTTTGCAGGTGACATGATTATATACCAAGAAAACCCAAAGGAAACCTCTAAAAAACCGGGGAACTAACAGAGTTGAGTAAAACAACAAAACACAAAATAAACATGTAAAAATCTACAGAAACAAGCAGAAACGATAAAAATTCATCCTCATTCTTAATTAACAATTATTTTTTAAAAGAAGTCTCAAAATAGCATCATTGACAAAAAAGCAGGTCATAAAAATTTTTTAAACTACAATACTTTACGAAGAGATTTTTATTTTTTACAAAAGGCTTAAGTGATACTAGAATATCATTTGTTTCTGGATTTAAAAAAAATATAAACTTTTTGAAAAGAATATTTTAATAGTATTGAAAGAAAACTTATTGCTAAATATAAAACTTAATATTTTAAACTTCCCTTTTTTATATCATCTGTATTTTTTCACATTTTCATTAATGACCAGGTGTTATTTTACAATGTAAAAATACAACAGTATTAGAATTAATGGTAAAAATATCAAAAGTCTTCAAGCTCAAAACATCTTTGAGTTTTGAGGCTGTATTTTAATCAATTTTCCAGTTTTCTTAAGCCCCTAAATATGTGTGAATTGAGTTATTAATATTAGAAATGAGTTTAACAAGACTGAGCAGCAGACACAGAGAAACACGAAAAATCTGACGGTTTCATTTCTTTCCCTTTCTTTAGTCTCAAGATAAATGTAATTTGAAGCTTTAAAATAAAAAACAGGTGTTACAACAGGATCAGCCCATTGGACGAGTCACTGGCCTCAGAGGTGAGAGGCCCAATGGAAGTGGAAACCAGTTAGAGGCTGTCACATGTGAGCCAAATGCCCCCAAACAAACAGCAGGAAGGGCTGGCAAATACATTCGTTTTAAAAGTAAATATTAACTTAATGAGCTTGGTGACCGGAAAACCGATACTGCTCTCTTGAGATTTTTCACTTCCCTGCTCCTTCTCATCAAAAAAAGAAACGAAAATACTAAGAAGGCACACATTCTTCTACATCTCAGCCCACTGGCAAGTACCAGAGAAAAATCTAAAAGTCACTCTCGGGACGTCCCTGGTGGTCCGGTGGCTAAGACCTCCAAGCTCCCAATCCAGGGTCTCGGGGTTCCATTCCTGGTCAGGGAACTGGATCTCACACGCAGCAACTGCGACCTGGCGCAGCCAATTAAATTAAATATCAAAAAATAAACTAAAAAAATAAAAGTCACTCCTTACATCTGGGTACTCAAAACTTCCCAACTTGATCAGTGGTAAAAGCAGAAAGACCAAGTAAATCAAATAATACACATGCCACAACTAGTCCATGAAACACAGCAGGGAGCATAAGGAAGTTCAGGTCTTCTTTTTAGGGGGTGTAATTCTGTTGATCAGTTGCGGAACAGGGGTCAGTCCTGCCTGCAACTCTACCCTTACCCACACCAGTCACGCAGCAGAAAGAATCCTGTCTGCCACAGTGGGACAAGGCAGGAGCAGCCACAAAGGTTACTAAATGCATGAGACCCAGTGCCTGGACTGGGAAAGAGCTCAGGGCAGAGAAAGCCCAGGGGCTGCCAGTTGGACCACTTGCTTCAGAGAAGGAGTGGAGGGTCCCCACCAAGATCAAGCAGTTTCAGGGAAAAAAGGAAACCCAACGATACTGGAAGCATAGGAAGAAGGGAGGAAAGAAGGAAAGAGGGAGGGAGGAAAGGAAGGAGAAAAAGAGAGAAAGGAAGGAAGAAAGGGGGGAGGGAAGGAGGCAGAAATGGTCTCTTTTCTCAGCACCCATCCTACTAATAAAAAGGAATATGAAGCATTCAGTATCTCTCTCCATGCCCACCTACAAGACTTTTTTTTCTTACTAAGATCTATTGAAAAGATCTGCCTGTTTCCTCTTTATTTTTAGCCTTCACAAACATTCCAGTTGTCACAGTATGAAATAAAAATGAAGGTAGAGTCACTTCACATGCACAAGCTAATAATCCCACGTGTATACATAGCCAGAACTTGGAGAAAAGAAATGAATTTATCATCTGACACTTTCTGTTCAATATTAACTATTTACCCTATTTGAGGAAGGCAGTGTACACCCTCTGAAAGGTGTTCTGACACTGTTTTCTGAACACACCAGTTAAAACATACACCAGCATCACCCTCATAATGTCTCCCAGCTCCAACCAACCTACTGGCAGGCTGTTTGGTGATCCAGGGTACCTCATGCAACAGATAACCTTCCATACCCTTCACTGGGGCAGTGCCTTAACGTCTAACTGGAAATTTGTATTAAATGATCAAGGATCAAGCTTATGCCTCAAACCATTCCACCTAGTCCCCATCGATATCCAGATAAAAAATGGCAATCCAAGCACAGTATTAACAAAAGCATGAAACTAAAATGTAAAGAGTTATTTAGACAAGAGACCTCCTGGATCTCACACTAACCAACCATATTCTCTTCACAAGTGATTTCATCTGCCCGGACCTCAGTTTCCCCTCTGTAAAATGGTTACATGTAACTTGGTTCAAAAACAGCATAGCTCCGCTGCAGGAATCTTTTAGGCTCATTCACTCCCTGTGCCTTATTAGGAAAACCATTCACCTATTAGAATTACTACCAAACATGAATTGCACCTTTGTAAGAATGTGGGGTCCTTTCTCCATCTATCTGCAACACACCACACCACAGTCCCTTTGTATTGCTTCCCCCTTCTCCTAGGAGGGCTTTCCTCATAGCTCAGTTGGTAAAGAATCCACCTGCAATGCAGGAGACCCCAGTTTGATTCCTGGGTGGGGAAGATCCCCTGGAGAAGGGATAGGCTACCCACTCCAGTATTCTTGGGCTTCCCTTGTGGCTCAGCTGGTAAAGAATCTGCCTGCAATGTGGGAGACCTGGGTTCGATCCCTGGGTTGGGAAGATCCCCTGGAGAAGGGAAAGGCTACCTACTTCAGTATTGTGGCCTGGAGAATTCTAAGGACTGTATAGTCCATGGGGTCACAAAGAGTCGGACACGACTCAGCGACTTTCACTTTAACTTTCATTTCTCCTAGAAAGCAGCCTAGAAAAACGACAAGCACACACTGGCGTCAGAAAGACTATCTTGTACTTACAGATTAACTGAGCTTTTAGCTAAGGGGCTTTCAGCAAGTCACAACGTCAATGAACTTCAACTTCCATATTAACCTTTCATTGTTTTCCCTTTTTTCTGATGTTTCCCCCATATAGAGAACACATATGTTCTACAAAGCTGAGATCATACTTACATACAATGGCTGCTTTCACTTAACATAGTCATTTTTATTTTTTAGTATTTCATTAATTTTCTGCAATGAGCATCCTTACTTTCCTCCATAGAAATATTAAAACTATTCAGTGATGAATACATAATTGTGATAAAAAGGGAAAATTGTGAACCAGAAAAAAAATGTCCAGGGTTAATTCAATATGCTGTGTTGCCTGAGAAAAAAACATTCAAATGAGAGAAAAATGTGTGTGTGTATGTGTGTGTGTGCGTGTGTGTGTGTGTGTGTGCAGAGAAAGAAAGTGTTAGTCACTCAGTCGTGTCCAACCCTTTGCAATCCATGGACTGTAGCCCACCAGGCTCCGCTGTCCATAGGCTTTTCCAGGCAAGAATATTGGAGTGGGTTGCCATTATGGAAATGGGTTGCCATTTTCTGCTCCAGGAGCTCTTCCCAACCCAGGGATCGAACCCACATCTCTTATGTCTCCTGCATTTACAGGCAGATTCTTTACCCACTGAGCCATCGGGGAAGCCACATATATATGTGTATGTGTGTATATGTGTATATATAAATGTATATATACATTTATACAATGGATATGCCAATGGAGGAGATGTAAGAGACATGGGTGATTCCTGGGCCAGGAACATCCCCTGGAGGAGAGCATGGCAACCCAATCCAGTATTCTTGCCTGGAGAATCCCATGGACAGAAGAGTCTGGCAGGATACAGTCAATGGGGTCACACAGAGTCAGACACGACTGAAGTGACTTAACACGCATGCATACATATATATACACATATATATATATATAAAATATCATAATAAGGGAAAGAAAGGGAACATTGTGGATACTAAAAGTGAATCACCCATAATTATGGTCACCCAATTACTGCCTTTCATACAGGTTTTAACATTTTTATCTTCTAATAAGTCTAGCGAGGGTAACGTAAAGGTAGACTTGCGTATCTTGCAAAGTACCTATCTATCTTTTCCTTTTATGGGACAAAGCACTTTTTTGTTGTTCATGTAACACATCATTTAGGTAAAGTAATGCAAATCTCCTGGAGAGAGTTCTGAGCTCAATTAGGGCATCTGGGAACAGGCCATACGTTACCAAGTCTTCTGCATACTTGAACCCCAATACCTATTGACCCAAGGACGCTCGTTCATAAAATTAAATAGTCTGCCTTTTAGGAGAAGAGAATCAAGCACTGCAGAACATTCTCTATCATATTCACCTGAAGACAATATAAGGCAAGCTATACAGCTGAAGAAGATTTAAAATAAATGATCAGGGACTTCTCTAGTGGTCCAGTGGTTAAGACTCCATACTTCCTCACAAGGGGCGCGGGTTTCATCCCTGATCAGGAAATTAAGATCCCACATGCTGCACAGTGAGGTCAAATAAATAGAATTTAAAATAAATGAGCATCAATAACACAAAAGATGTAATTCATGCCCTGAGTGACTATTACTAACATACAATTTTATTTCATCAATCTTATCTCTTCTTTACCTATAATGTTTTCAATTAATGAACTTTTTATTAAAATTGAAAAAATAACCATAAGTTACTCTTACCCCTTTTTAATCTGTTGTAGATATTTCTACTTAGTCTCTTCTTTGTTAAACATTTCTTTATCACTGTCTGCACTTTTCTTGTAGCTAAAATACCTAGAAAATTAATGTGATGTTAAGAAATACACAATTGTAGAACTAGGACTCTCTTTCAGGACCAAAACTCAGGACACATGATCTAAAATCAAGAGCTGTTAAAAAAAAACTCAGACTGCATGTGATTGTACCAGTATCCATCTTCAACTCACTTCTAATAGTTCAGTAACATAATTTAGAAGAGTGGTTCTCAGTCATTTCTATCATCAAACACACTGTGGGATATGACACTCTCAAAAACCAACCTGCCCTAACCATAGCAGCAGTATCCTCAAGGTGTGTGATCTGGGACAGGAGGACGAAACCTGCCCCAAGTCTTCACTCAGGGAGCATCTGGAAAACCTCCACCCTCCACACCATCACTGTTTCATGGAGCTGGTGCAATCCCCGTTTTTGAAAATCCTTTAGAATAGAACAAGTAACGCTCTGAGATAAGTAAGTTATAGTCATAGCCCAGCCTTAAGGCAAGGAACAGACTAAAGGAACATATTTCTTTAGTTTCCACTAAGACATATGTCATGGGTAATTGTTTCATATTTGGCACATTCCCACGGGCAAACTCTGGAATGAGCCAAATTCCTGGTCCTCTAACTGCAACTCAGCCCTCATCTATCCCACTCAAGAAAATGCATCAAAACACAATGGAGAGACTGACCTCAATCTGTTATTTTTTTATAGGAAGCTACTGGCATAGCTAATATTTCAGCTGATCAGAACTCAGCTCTAACTATGTTTTGGAGGCAGAATAGGCTAGAAGGGGTAGTCCCAAACATAGAACAGGAAGATACATTGTAAACATCACACTTGATAGACATCTCACAGGAGAGCATGCAGAGACTGACAAAACACAACCCACAGATTCAAAAACAGTGGACCTGAAGACTTCAAGACCTTCCCAGATGCCCCATCCAGTTCCAAGTCTCTTTCAACACTTAAAAGTCTGATTTGCCAGGTTGGAAGAAACTATCAGTGGAAAGTCAAATAAATACTCTACCTGATATCATGGTGGCTGAGTCTACAATTACACGTTGAAGCAGTTTTTCTACTTTAACTATATGGTCATAATAGCATTTAAAAAGTTTTCCCCACACATTCGTTAGTCATGCACGTAAGATTTAACATCATGTAATTTAAAATTTAGAGTAGCTATTTAAAAAACACACACTGACTTCCCTGGTGGTCCAATAGCTAAGACTCTGCTCCTAGTGCAGGGGACCTGAGTTTGATGCCTGGTGAGGGAACTAGATCCCACATGTTGCTAGGACCCAGTGCAGCCAAATAGATAAATAAAAATAAATATTTTTTAAAAGACTTACACAAAAAGCTATGAATCTCATTATTTAAAAATTAAGCATATAATGTTGCAGTGTAAGACACTGTAATAAAGAGTACTGTCATACTTCCAGATCATAAAACTTACATAGTTTTAAGAAAATCCCCAAGCTCATATATTGAAAAGGAAGGGAGAGAGGGAGGAAGAAGTGGAAAGAAAGGAGGAAAGGGAGAAAGGAAGGAGGGAGGGAGAGAGGAAAAGAAATGAAGGACGGCAGAAAAAAGTAAAAGAGAAAATAAAATTTTAAACTGAATAAAATATTGAAGAATAAGCAGAACCTACTTTATATTTCAGAAAATACCCTGATGTTAATAAAGACTGAAGGCAGGAGGAGAAGGGGATGACAGAGGACGAGATGCTTGGATGGCATCACCGACTCAATGGACATGAGTCTGAGCAAGCTCCGGGAGATGGTAATGGACAGGGAGGCCTGGCGTGCTGCAGTCTGTGGGGTAGCAAAGAGTCAGACACGACTGAGCAACTGAACAATGACAACTTTATATATTGAAAATAAAGCTGACTCAGAAGGAAAAAGTGAGTATTCCTTCCTGAAGAGCTCCTTCAGGAAGCCTGACACGAATCCACTGTGGAGAAATCAAACTTGCAATATGAGAGCATTTTGCTGGTTCCAATTTTTGATAACTGTGCCTTTTGTAAGTTTTATGACACAGAGAAGAAGAGTCATGAGCGTTTTGGAGCGTGCGTGAGCGTTAAGTCGCTTCAGGTATATCCAACTCTTTGCAACCCTGTAGCCCTCCAGGCTCCTCTGTCCATGGGATTCTCCAGCCAAGAGTGGAGTGGGTGTCACCTGGGAATCACCTGTGGACTGTAAAAAATTTTTTTTTAATTAATAAATGTATCATCCTCAGGAAGCATCATTTAGGCATCACAGCGCCCTAAAGGGCAGCACACTCCCAGTCGAGAGTAGACGAGGATTCCAGTCCTCGGAGCACCCTCACCCCTGGCTGAGTTCATTGTTCTGGCTCCATGAATAAGAGGCCATTTCAAACCTGTGTGCTGTGCTTAGTCACTCAGTCATGTCTGACTCTGTGACCCCATGGACTGTAGCCCACCAGGCTCCTCTGGCCATGGTGATTCCCCAGGCAAGAATATTGGAGTGCGTTACCATGCCCTCCTCCAGGGGATCTTTCCAACCCAGGGACTGAACCCCGGTCTCCTGCATTGCAGGCGGATTCTTTACCAGCTGAGCTGCCAAGGAAGACCGACACAATCAAACAATTTAAGGATTTGGGGATTATAAATTAGTGGCTCAAATTTCAGTCAGAAGGAAAATGGGTATAATGTGCTTCCTATAACTGGATCCATTTTGAACCTGTTGAAGAAAATCATAAGTACCTGGGTTGCACCGAGAGACTTCCTAAGCCAGAGGTCAGCTCTCTGCAAGTGAGTTCAAACACACAGATGAAAGCACTGCCGGCAGGGAACACCAGCCACCTTCCAGGAGGGACTTCCTACAGGCTAACGCACCTGCTCTCAGGGTACACAGTGTCCACACAGAGAAAGAGGGTGCTGCTCAGCGCCTTCCACTTCTGTAACATTCTGTCTTTGGGGAATGAAGACTATCAAAGTGACTAACTCTCCCAAATTGTCATACGTTTTGCATTTTGGTACATGTACCTCCTCTCTGAATCTTTACAGAACCACCCAGACATTCTAGCCACTGTCTGGGACTAGATATAATTATGGTAATTATGTCTACCATAATTAGGGAGAGGGTAAATGTGATTAAGCATTTATAGAAAGGAAAAAATGAAGCATAGACGAAGTTTTAAGAATCCGAAAATTTCAACGAAATTTCCAAAGAGAGAATTAAAGAGGAAATGATGTTCTTTCTCAGCCATCTAAAATGCTGAATTGGAAAGATAATGACTTACCAAAGTACTGACATCATCAGGAAACAGTCTGTTAATTTCTAGACCTCTTTTCAGGTGATAGGTTCATAGCATCCCAGGCTGGCAAACAGGGCCACAGCAAGAGGAAAACAGGATATAAAGTAATATAAAATCTTAACATAAAGAGACAGACTGAATCTGTGCCCAAGCACAGAGCCGTAAGATAACAGGAGCTGGTCAACTTGTGAACGCCAGGGGGATGATCGTGTGAGACCAACTAGACCAAGAGTCAGGTTCTGAGTATATTCAGACCTGACGTGAAGCAGACGTCGGTTCAGTTGTCCATCAGTACCATCAGCACAGACGCTCGAGTTCCCCAGAGAAAAGTCATCGTATCTGCACATACACACAAGTTTTCCCATACATTTTATCTTTTCCGTATCCTTTTTTTAACTTTTTATTTAGTCCTGGGGTATAACCAAGTAACGATGTTGTGACAGTTGCAGCTGAACAGTGAAGGGACCCAGTCATACATGCAGATGTACCCCTTCTCCCCCAAATTCCCCGCTCATCCAGGCTGCCACATAATCTTTAGCAGAGTTCCACATTCTCCCCTATACTTTAAAATCATCTCTAGATTACTTATAATACCTAATACAATGTAAATGATATGTAAATGGTTGTAACTGCAATGTAAATATTACGTAAATAGTTATCAACAGAATGTAAATGCTATACAAATAGTTGCCAGCATGCAACAAATTCAAGTTTCACTGTTTGGAACTTTCTGGGTTTTTTTTCCCCTGAATATTTTCGATCCAAGGTTGGTTGAATGCATGGATACAAAAGCCATAAGAGGAAGGGCTGACTGTGAAGGCCTGCTGCACAAATCTCTGATTAGGAAAGGATCAGGACAAGTTGATCTTGTTTCCCTGGTGGCTCAGATGGTAAAGAATCTGCCTGCAATGTGGGAGGACCTGGGTTCGATCCCGGGTTGGGAAGATCCCCTGGAGAAGGGAATGGCAACCCATTCCAGTACCTCTGCCTGGAGAATTGCATGGACAGAGGAGCCCAGTGGACTACAGTCCACAGGGTTGCAAAGATCAGACACAACTGAGTGACTAACAACAACAACATAACAAGATGCCTTGGGAAGGCTGGAGTGGAGGAGTGAGAGGTGGAACAGTAAGATCAATGAAAGGGCTACTGGCATAAAATAAGTACAAGTGATAAAGTCCTGAACAGAAGTGGCGGCGGCTGGAATGGTAATAAAGACATTAAAATAAGAGATGACTGTCTGATAAGGTGGAAAGGTAGGTGAGAGATGGATGATGAAAGTCCTTAAAAGTCAAGCTAGCAGTTTGGACTTGAACCTGCAGTTAACATGCAGCTTTTAAAGCATTAAGCAGGAGACCAGCACAATTTGTATTTCAGATCCATCATTCTATTAGAATAGGAGGCAAGCTGCAGGCAGGGACGCCAGTCAGAAGACTACTGCTGTCCAGACAAGGGAGGCTGAATGCTTACCTCAGCAGTGGGAAAGGACGGAACATGAGGGAACAAGAACCTACCCAAAGCATGGATGCGGGGCTTAGAGGAATGTATAGGATGCTGCCATGTTTCTGCCTTGAAAAGTCATGTGGCTGTGAAAGCCAACCACTGGGATGGGAAGGAGAAAGCACGGATGTTTAGAGAATATAGGAAGCAGTAACACAGGTGACCCTTGAACACTGAGGGGAGCCAACCCCAGCTCAGCCAAAAATTTGAGGATAGGGCTTCCCTGGTCGTCGAGTGGTTGAGAACCCATGTGATAATGCAGGGAACATGGGTTCGATCCCGCTCTGGAAAGATTACCCCATGGTGAGAAGCAACGAAGCCTGTGCTCAAAGTACTGAGCCCATGGCCCAGAGCCTATGCTCAAAACTACTGAGCCTGTGCACCCACAGCCTGCGCTCACAACTACTGAGCCCGTCCGCCCAGAGCCCGCGCTCACAACTACTGAGCCCGTCCGCCCAGAGCCCGCGCTCACAACTACTGAGCCCGTGCGCCCAGAGCCCGCGCTCACAACTACTGAGCCCGTGCGCCCAGAGCCCGCGCTCACAACTACTGAGCCCGTGGGCCCAGAGCCCGCGCTCACAACTACTGAGCCCGTGCGCCCAGAGCCCGCGCTCACAACTACTGAGCCCGTGCGCCCAGAGCCCGCGCTCACAACTACTGAGCCCGTGCGCTCAGAGCCTGCGCTCACAACTACTGAGCCCGTGTGCCTACAGCCTGCGCTCACAACTACTGAGCCCGTGGGCCCAGAGCCCGCGCTCACAACTACTGAGCCCGTGGGGCCAGAGCCCGCGCTCACAACTACTGAGCCCGTCCGCCCAGAGCCCGCGCTCACAACTACTGAGCCCGTGGGCCCAGAGCCTGCGCTCACAACCACTGAGCCCGTGTGCCTACAGCCTGCGCTCACAACTACTGAGCCCGTGCGCTCAGAGCCCGCGCTCACAACTACTGAGCCCGTGTGCCTACAGCCTGCGCTCACAACTACTGAGCCCGTGGGCCCAGAGCCTGCGCTCACAACTACTGAGCCCGTGCACCCAGAGCCCGCGCTCACAACTACTGAGCCCGTGCGCCTACAGCCTGCACTCATAACTACTGAGCCCGTCCGCCCAGAGCCCGCGCTCACAACTACTGAGCCTGTCCGCCCAGAGCCCGCGCTCACAACTACTGAGCCCGTGGGCCCAGAGCCCGCGCTCACAACTACTGAGCCCGTGCGCTCAGAGCCCGCGCTCACAACTACTGAGCCCGTGGGCCCAGAGCCCGCGCTCACAACTACTGAGCCCGTGCGCCCAGAGCCCGCGCTCACAACTACTGAGCCCGTGCGCCCAGAGCCCGCGCTCACAACTACTGAGCCCGTGGGCCCAGAGCCCGCGCTCACAACTACTGAGCCCGTGCGCCTACAGCCCGCGCTCACAACTACTGAGCCCGTGCGCCTACAGCCTGCGCTCACAACTACTGAGCCCGTGTGCCCAGAGCCCGCGCTCACAGCTACTGAGCCCGTGGGCCCAGAGCCCGCGCTCACAGCTACTGAGCCCGTGGGCCCAGAGCCCGCGCTCACAGCTACTGAGCCCGTGGGCCCAGAGCCTGCGCTCACAAGTACTGAGCCCGTCCGCCCAGAGCCCGCGCTCACAACTACTGAGCCCATGCGCCTACAGCCTGCGCTCACAACTACTGAGCCCGTGGGCCCAGAGCTTGTGCTCTGCAACCACTGAGCCCGTGGGCCCAGAGCCTGCGCTCACAACTACTGAGCCCGTGCGCTCAGAGCCCGCGCTCACAACTACTGAGCCCGTGGGCCCAGAGCCCGCGCTCACAACTACTGAGCCCGTGCGCTCAGAGCCCGCGCTCACAACTACTGAGCCCGTGGGCCCAGAGCCCGCGCTCACAACTATTGAGCCCGTGCGCTCAGAGCCTGTGCTCACAACTACTGAGCCCGTGTGCCTACAGCCTGCGCTCACAACTACTGAGCCCGTCCGCCCAGAGCCCGCGCTCACAACTACTGAGCCCGTGTGCCTACAGCCTGCGCTCACAACTACTGGCCCGTCCGCCCAGAGCCCGCGCTCACAACTACTGAGCCCGTGTGCCTACAGCCTGTGCTCACAACTACTGAGCCCGTCCGCCCAGAGCCTGCACTCACAACTACTGAGCCCGTGTGCCTACAGCCTGCGCTCACAACTACTGAGCCCGTCCGCCCAGAGCCCGCGCTCACAACTACTGAGCCTGTGGGCCCAGAGCCCGCACTCACAACTACTGAGCCCGTCCGCCCAGAGCCCGCGCTCACAACTACTGAGCCCGTCCGCCCAGAGCCCGCGCTCACAACTACTGAGCCCGTGCGCTCAGAGCCTGCGCTCACAACTACTGAGCCCGTGTGCCTACAGCCTGCGCTCACAACTACTGAGCCCGTCCGCCTAGAGCCCGCGCTCACAACTACTGAGCCCGTGGGCCCAGAGCCTGCGCTCACAACTACTGAGCCCGTGGGCCCAGAACCCGCGCTCACAACTACTGAGCCCGTGGGCCCAGAGCTTGTGCTCTGCAACCACTGAGCCCGTGTGCCTACAGCCTGCGCTCACAACTACTGAGCCCGTCCGCCCAGAGCCCGCGCTCACAACTACTGAGCCCGTGTGCCTACAGCCTGTGCTCACAACTACTGAGCCCGTCCGCCCAGAGCCTGCACTCACAACTACTGAGCCCGTGTGCCTACAGCCTGCGCTCACAACTACTGAGCCCGTCCGCCCAAAGCCCGCGCTCACAACTACTGAGCCTGTGGGCCCAGAGCCCGCACTCACAACTACTGAGCCCGTCCGCCCAGAGCCCGCGCTCACAACTACTGAGCCCGTGTGCCCAGAGCCCGCGCTCACAACTACTGAGCCCGTGCGCTCAGAGCCTGCGCTCACAACTACTGAGCCCGTGTGCCTACAGCCTGCGCTCACAACTACTGAGCCCGTCCGCCTAGAGCCCGCGCTCACAACTACTGAGCCCGTGGGCCCAGAGCCTGCGCTCACAACTACTGAGCCCGTGGGCCCAGAACCCGCGCTCACAACTACTGAGCCCGTGGGCCCAGAGCCTGTGCTCTGCAACTACTGAGCCCGTGGGCCTACAGCCTGCGCTCACAACTACTGAGCCCGTGGGCCCAGAGCCTGCGCTCACAACTACTGAGCCCGTGTGCCCAGAGCCCGCGCTCACAACTACTGAGCCCGTGTGCCTACAGCCTGCACTCACAACTACTGAGCCCGTGGGCCCAGAGCCTGCGCTCACAACTACTGAGCCCGTGGGCCCAGAGCCTGTGCTCTGCAACTACTGAGCCCGTGGGCCCAGAGCCTGCGCTCACAACTACTGAGCCCGTGGGCCCAGAGCCCGCGCTCACAAGTACTGAGCCCGTGTGCCTACAGCCTGCACTCACAACTACTGAGCCCGTGGGCCCAGAGCCTGCGCTCACAACTACTGAGCCCGTGCGCCCAGAGCCCGCGCTCACGACTACTGAGCCCGTGCGCTCAGAGCCCGCGCTCACAACTACTGAGCCCGTGTGCCTACAGCCTGAGCTCACAACTACTGAGCCCGTCCGCCCAGAGCCCGCGCTCACAACTACTGAGCCCGTCCGCCCAGAGCCCGCGCTCACAACTACTGAGCCCGTCCGCCCAGAGCCCGCGCTCACAACTACTGAGCCCGTGCGCTCAGAGCCCGCGCTCACAACTACTGAGCCCGTGGGCCCAGAGCCCGCGCTCACAACTACTGAGCCCGTGGGCCCAGAGCCTGTGCTCTGCAACTACTGAGCCCGTGGGCCTACAGCCTGCGCTCACAACTACTGAGCCCGTGGGCCCAGAGCCCGCGCTCACAACTACTGAGCCTGTGCGCCTACAGCCTGCGCTCACAACTACTGAGCCCGTGGGCCCAGAGCCCGCGCTCACAACTACTGAGCCCGTGGGCCCAGAGCCTGCGCTCACAACTACTGAGCCCGTGGGCCCAGAGCCCGCGCTCACAAGTACTGAGCCCGTGGGCCCAGAGCCTGCGCTCACAACTACTGAGCCCGTGGGCCCAGAGCCTGCGCTCACAAGTACTGAGCCCGTGGGCCCAGAGCCTGTGCTCTGCAACTACTGAGCCCGTGGGCCTACAGCCTGCGCTCACAACTACTGAGCCCGTGCGCTCAGAGCCCGCGCTCACAACTACTGAGCCCGTGCGCTCAGAGCCCGCGCTCACAACTACTGAGCCCGTGTGCCTACAGCCTGCACTCACAACTACTGAGCCCGTACGCCCAGAGCCCACGCTAGAAACTACCGAGCCCGTGGGCCCAGAGCCTGCGCTCACAACTACTGAGTCCGTGGGCCCAGAGACCGTGCTCACAACTACTGAGCCCGTGGGCCCAGAGCCTGTGCTCTGCAACTAGAGGATCCACCGCAGGAAGAAGCCGGGCCTAGCCCCCTCCTCAACTTAGAGGAAGCCCACACGCAGCAATGAAGATCCAGCACAGCCAAAAACAGATAAATACATAAATCTTAAAAAAAATAAATCTGAGTATAACTCTATAATCAGCCCTTTATATCCACAATTATGCACCCACAGCTTCAACAGACTGTATTTGCTTTAAAAACAATCCATACGTGAGCCAACCCCTGTGGTTCAAACCCGTGTCATTAGAACGCCAACTGTATTTCGATGCACTGAAATCCAGGTGACTACAAGATGTAGAAGCAGAAACATCCAATGGGCATCTGGATAGGCTTAGCCATGCTCAGAGCCTCTGCTGAAACACCTATATAAAAGGGAAGAGACAGGAATCTCAGATAAGGAAGTTAAGATTCATGGTTTTCTCGGGGTATATGATCAGTAGTGGGACCGCTGGGTCACATGGTAAGTTTTATCTTTAGTTTTTTAAGGAACCTCCATACTCTTCTGCATAGTGATTGTATCAATTTACATTCCTACCAACAGTGCAAGAGGGTGGATGAACTGAGAGTCTGTCATACAGAGTGAAGTAAGGCAGAAAGAGAAAAACAAATATTAACGAAGGTATATGGCATCTAGAAAAACAGTACTGATGAACCCGTTTGCAGGGCAAGAATAGAGACGCAAACACAGAGAATGGACCTGTGGACACAGAGTGGGAAGGAGAGGGTGGACACGTTGAGAGCAGTGCTGACCAAGTGTAAAAGAGACGGCTAGTGGGGCCTCAGCCTGGTGCTCTGTGATGACCTAACGAGGCGGGATGGGGGGCCTATGGGGAGGGGATATATGTGTACACATAGCTGATTCACACTGTGGTACAGCAGAAACTAACACAACATTGTAAAGCAATTACACTCCAATTTAAAATAAATTTTAAAAATAAATTATACAAATAAAAGAAAGGAAAAAATCAATTACACAAGCTTCTGGAGTGGACAGAAGGAGAAGGAATCATGAGGAATGGAGGAGCAACCAGAAGAGGAAAAAAAGACATATCTTCCTTTCAGTTAGAGAAAAACAGGAAGCATGATTGTAGCAAATAATGTACACGTGTAGGCAAGGGGCTAACACCTAATGTTGTTAAGGGTTCTAAGAACATGAAGGTTATTATCAGGTGACTTGTATCTACCAAAAATTCCTATGTTTAAGTCTTAAGTTACCCCAGTACCTCTGAATGTGATCTTCCTTGGAAACAGGGTCACTGCAGACATAATTAGTTAAATTAAGATGAATTCATAACAGTAGTCATTTATGGTTCTAAGAGTTGGACCATAAAGAAAGTTGAGTGCTGAAAAATTGATGCTTTCAAATTGTGGTGCTGGAGAAGACTCTTGAGAGTCCCTCGGACAGCAAGGAGATCAAATCAGTCAGCCCTAAAGGAAATCAACCCTGAATGTTCATTGAAAGGACTAATGCTGAAGCTGAAGCTCCAATACTTTGGCCACCTGATGTGAAGAGCTGACTCACTGGAAAAGACCTTGATGCTGGGAAAGATTGAAGGCAAGAGGAGAAGGGGGCGGCAGAGGATGAGATGGGTAGATAGCATAGCCAACTCAATGGACATGAATCTGAGAATAGTGGAGGATGGAAGCCTGGCATGCTGCAGTTAGAGGGTCACAAGGAGTCGGACACGACTTAGCGACTGAACAACAAACCAGAGCAGAGAGTCAGGCCCTAATTAGAGTAAGCCCCAAATTCAATATGACTGACGTCCTTATAAAAAAAGCTGGGGGGATTTGGACTCACACTCACTGAGGGAAGATGATGTGAAAACACATGGAGAAGAGGACCGTCTACAAGTTAAGGGAGGAAGTCTGGAAGAGATGCTTCCTTCTCAGCCCACAGAAGGAACCAAAGCTGCCAATACTCTGACTTCAGACTTCTGATCTTCAGAACTGTGAGACAATAAAATGTTTGTTGTTTAAGCCACCGACTTTGTGGGTGTTTTTCTATGGAAACTCTAGCAAACTAATAGAGAGGGAAAGTCAAGTAGAAAAGGAAGGAGGGGTGGATGAGGGTGCTTCAAAGGTTTGACGGGAGTGGAAATGTTTCAGCAGGAAACAGGTCAGCCACACAGTGCAAGACTGTGCACCACTGCCTCGGGTTCCAGCAAAAGAACAGAGACGATGGATTTATTTGCAGAGTGGTTTCCTCAAGCAGCTTTGGCAGCCACTGGGTAAGAGAGGAAAAGACGCCAGGTCAAAATCGAGAGCTGGCAGAGTAGATTAAAAGCGAAGTACAAAGGGGTAAGGCCATTGAGGATACTGTCAAGGGAGTGATATACCATGAGCAAACAGAAAGGAAATAGAGAAGGGAGGATCAGTTGTGGGCTGGAAGCAGGAGGCAAGGTAGGCAGAGGAGGGGTCCTCTGCAAACTGGAAGCCAGCATAGAAGAGATACAAGGACTATAACCTCAGCAAGAGGGCTAAAGAACCACTGTTACCAAAATTTAGTATTTTAGATGAGGAAGTCAGGGAAGCCTGAAGCTGCAACACTGTATACAACACATACATCATTCACAAGACACTGAGCTCCAGTAATGAAGACAGTTAGGGTGAAAAAGGAACACAAAGGCTTCTGCCACCCTCAAAGGATGGCAAAGAATCACCAGGAATATCTCCAAAATATTTGTACCTAACCCCTAGACTCTGGTTCACATTAAAAAATCACTGCCGTATTTATCACCTTGGGTACTAGAGTTATACCTTTATACAAAATAACGAAAGAGGGACAAGAACTGGAAACTGAGATCAATGTACAATGCCCCATCTAGCTCCCAATCTGGGTTGGCTGAATCCATGGGTGTGGAACCCCAGATATAGAGAAATAACTATAAAGTTGACATGGATTTTTGACTGTGTGGGGGTTCAGAGTCCCTAGCACTGGAATTGTGAGTATAGAGGGAGTGTATCTCAACATAATAAAAAGCATATACAACAAGTCAAAGCTATCATGCTCAATGGTGAAAGCATTATCTCTAAAATCAGGAACAAGAAAAGGACAGCCCTTTTCACCACTCTTACTCAACAAAGTACTGAAAGTCCTAGCCAGAGCAATTAGGCAAGAAAAAGAAATAAAAAGCATTAATGGAAAGGAAGTAAACCTGTCACTATTTGCAGATGACATAATACTAGATATGAAAAACTAAAGATTCCACCAAAAAACTGTCAGAAGTAATAAACAAAGACTTCCCTGGAGGTCCAATGGTTAAGAATCAGCCTGCGAATGCGGGGCGCATGGGTTCAATCCCTGGTCCAGGAGAATTCCACATGCCTCAGGGCCACTAGACTCATGTACAATGACTACTGAATCCATGGGCCACAACTACCAAAACGTGAATGCCCCGTGGCACATGCTGCGCAACCAGAGAAGCTGAGGCAATAAGGAGCCTGCACACTGCAACCAGAGAACTGCAACCCGAGAAACTAACTGCCCTGCTCACGGCAACCAGAGGAAGCCCACACAGCAACAAAGACCCAGCACAGCCAAAAGCAAAAGTAAATGATTTTTAACAAGAAACAATAAATTCAGTAACGTTTCAGGATGCAAAAATCAATGCCCAGAAATCTGTTGTTTCTATATACAAATAATGAACTATCAGAAAGTCAAATTAAGAAAACAATTCACTTTACAACTTAATCAACAATTTTAAATATCAAGGAATAAATTTAACCAAGGAGGTGATAAAAATCTGTATACTGATAACCATAGGACACTGATGAAAGAAATAAATGGACAGATATTCCATGCTCATGACTGGAAGAAATAATTGTTAAAATGTCCATATCACCCAAAATAGCAAATAGAATCTAATTTCACAATTCTCATAGAAATAGTGTAAACAATTTCAAAGTCTGTATAAAACCACAAAAGACCCTGAATCGCCAAAGCAATCTTGAGAAAGAAGAACAAAACTGGAGGCATCATGCCCCTGATTTCAAGCTACATTAAAAAGCCACAGTAACCGAAACAGTCCGGACAAAAAGAGACACATAGATACGTGGGACACAATAGAAAGCCCAGAGACCAACTCACACATATGTGGTCAGTTCCATGCAAAGGAGCCAAGGACATACCGTGGGGAAAGGACTCTAATAGTGTTGGGAAAACTGGGCAACTGTCTGCAGAAGAGTAAAGCTAGACCTCTCTCTTACCCCATACACAAAATATAACTCAGATGGATTAAAGACTTGATTATAAGACCTGAAACCCTAAAACTTCTAGATGAAAACACTGGCAGGAAGCTCCTTGACATCAATCTTTACAATCATTTTTGGACCTGACACCAAAAGCAAAAATAAATAGCTTCTGCAGAGCGAAAGAAACTATCAGCAAGGCATATCAACAAGGCAACTGGATTACAGAAAGAACTGCAAAGGCAATCCACTGAACGGGAGAAAATATCTGCAAATAGTGTATCTGACAAGGGATTACTATCCAAAATATATAAAGATGTAACACAGTTTAACGGCACAAACCAATCCTATTCAAAAAATGAGCAGAGAATCTGAACAAACGCCAGAGAAGACATACAGATGACCACCAGATGTAATGTAGAGCCCTGTGACTACAGTTCATAATACCGTACTGCACATTTGGAAGTTTCTAAGGGAGTAAATCTTAAAAGTTCTCATCACAAGAAAAAAAAATTCTGTATCTGTGTATAGAGACATATGGATAGAGACTTATTGTGATTACTTTGCAGTACGTACAAACACAGAATCATTATTGAAACTAATACCATGTACTATAATTTAATAAAGAAAGAAGGAAAGTAAGGAGGGTTAGAGGGAGAGAGGGAAGGGAAAGAAAAGGAAAAATAAAAAATTCTTCCAAAGAAAGCCGCATTTCTTTTTCTCCTCTTCCTGTTCAAAGTCAAACATTTACACAACCTACAGACATCCTCTACATGAATAAGGGACTAGCCACCACACTCCCCTCTCTAGGCATTCTAAAGAAAGCCACTCCTTGAGATAAAGCGCTCTCCAGCTCAGGAACACAGAGTAAGGAGTCGCCACACCTCATGAATATCTAAGAATCACACCCAACCCAGATTCCAAGACTCAGATCTTAATTGGATTCCAGTGGACTGTTTGAGTTCCCCAACTCCTACAGGAAAAGCGGAAGACCATGAAAGGAATTCAAGAAAATTTCTGCCATTATAACCTGAAAATGATCATACAAAAACTCAGTGACTTCTTGCTTACGTAAGCACCGGTCTAGTACTCCTTTCTGATCTTGGTAAAACTAATTTTATGTTGACGGTTTTACAGAATTCTATGCTGCACTGACAGATAGAAAGCAACTTGAAGATCACTGTCTTACTGACTGGTTTGACAAATGAGAAAACTGAGTCCTCGGTAAAGTAAATACCTGCAGAAACAGCTAGGAAGTGGCAAATGAGAGTCCATGTTGGCTGGCCCTGGGATGAACTTTCTCTCCATTTGCCACATATATTCACTCATATTCAATAGATATTTTTTGAACATTAACCACATGCAAGACACAGAGGAACTACAAAACTGAACGCAGGCAGTCATTCCTTCAGGGAATCTAAAAAATGGTGGTTTTTAGATGGTAGTTTCACAGTCTTAATATGCAAATCATCGCATGAAGTCTTTGAAATTTTAAGGGACTATCTGAAAATAATTCTCCTCATAGACCTAATACTTACCTTTGAATTTAATCTTTTCATCCTCCTTGTAGCCCTTCAACTACAGAAGGCAGATGTCATGGTAAGAGCATCAATGATAACAGCAATAATGAAGACAAGGACAATGACAAGATGAAATATAAGACATTTGCTATGTGCCCGTGGCTATTCTGGAACCTTTATACACTTAGCTTATCTAATCCTCCCAATATGGGCTTCCCTGGTGGCTCAGATGGTAAAGAATACGCCTGCAGTGCAGAAGACCTGGGTTCGATCCCTGGGTCAGGAAGATCCCCTGGAGAAGGGAATGGCAACCCACTCCAGTGTTCTTGCCTGGAGAATCCCATGGACAGAGGAGCCTGGCAGGCTACAGTCCATGAGGTTGCAAAGAGTCAGACACGACTGAGTGACTAACACATACACAATCCTCCCAATAACCTTAGGAGGAAGGTACTATCTCATCTCTATTTTATAAAAGGCCTGGGGAACGGAAGTTGATTGCCCTTGAAAGGGTGGTTGATTTGGGGCTGATGTTCAAGCATGTCTTTACTAACCCTGTCTCCCAGGCTCCTGGCCCTGGGTCCTCCCCTGACTAAATGAAAATCACCTGTTCCCCCACCCCGGACCTCAGCTCCTTCACCTTTGAAAATATGAAGTCAATCACCTGATTTCCAGTATCATCTCAAGATGGAACATTCTCTGATTTACTGACTTAAGGTATCTACCCAATCTCTTTCCTTTAGCAGGTGAAGAAAAATGGCTTCATACAAGTTAAGGGTAGGGATTCCCTGGTGTCTCAGTTGTAAAGAATCAACCTGCCAATGCAGGAGACACAGGTTCAATCCCTGATGCCAAGGAGCAAATAAGCCCGTTCAGCACAACTAGTGAGCCTGAGCTCAGAGTCCACCTGCCACAACTATTGAAGCCCCTGCACCCCAGAGCCTGGATTCTGCAACAAGAGACGCCCCCTCAATAAGAGGCCCCTGTACCACAATTAGAGAAAAACTTGCGCAGCCAGGAGGACCCAGCACAGCCAAAACTTAATTAATCAATTAATTATTTTATTAAAAAAAGCTAAGGATAATTTTGCCCCAAATTACAAAATGCAGACCTTCAGCTGTGCAGAGGTTTGGGGGGAAGGCAGCGCATGAAGTTACAGGTTTCGCTCATACATCCTTAACTTCCAGCTAGGTTCCAGCCTCAGGTGTATTTTGAAAGCTGATGTCACCACCACGTGGCAGAATAACACACAATCATTAATGGTGTTTAAACCAGACAAAAGGTTTTTTAAGTTTCTATTAAAGATTAGGGGTCATCTGTAAAAACAGTCAAAAACAGAGGTTGAAAAAAAAAGTAGGATAGACTATATGGGCTATAGTTTGGGGGCGGAGGTTGTTTTTGTTCGTTCTTTACATGAGAAAAGAGGCAAGGACATTCATTAGCAGATGTAATTGAATAATAGGATTTGGGAGGTTTTTCCTTCTCTTTTTCCTTATTTCTTTTTTTTTAATGTAAACTTAAATTACCTCCATTATTAGAAGGGAGAGCTTTCTTTATACAGAAAAGGTGCTCAATATTCTCACACTGATTTCTTCGGAGAAGAAAGAAAACACTCTCCGGAAAACATCTTGGTAACACTGCAGAAATTCCAGAAAGACAGGTTTCAAGGAGAATAGCATTATGACCCACTACAGATGGGAAAGAAAAGGCTCCTTTATTGCTTCAGGTCTAGAATCACTAAATTTCACAGGCTATTTCAGGAATGTTGGCAGGGAAAGTTGCTTTGGAGTCCAGGGACACGCAGCTTTGTAGAGCTGCTGCTGTTCAGTCACTCAGTCGTGTCCGACTCTTTTGCGGCCTCATGGACTGTAGCCCACCAGGCTCCTCTGTCCATGGGATTCTCCAGGCAAGAATACTGAAGTGGGCTGCCATCGCCTCCTCCAGAGGATCTTCCCGAACCAGGGATCGAACCCGATTCTCCTGCATTGGCGGGAGGATTCTTTACCGCTGAGCCACCTGGGAAGCCGTGTGTAGAGCTGGACCCAGTGGGGAAAAAAGAACAGGTGCAACAGACAAAGTGTCAGACAGTGAGAGCCAAATGTCTCGGCACCTTCCAGAAATCCCGGTCTGGTGCAAGTTCTCCCTGAGTGCCCCCGTCCCACACCACAGCCAGCCACATGGCCAGGGGAACCTTCCATGAGCTCGTGTATCCTTTCCTCTCTGAAGCACTGCAACACAGGGAGGTCGGGCAGCCTCTTTCATGGAATCAGCAACTGTTAAATCAAACCAAACCACAACCAAACTCATCTATTCTTCCATCAGGCTACAGGATAAGTACATTGTGTAGATACATATGTGTTCATACATAAACATACTATATATATGCGTGTGTGTGTGTGTATGGGATAGGCTACCCACTCCAGTATTCTTGGGCTTCCCTGGCGGCTCAGACGATAAAGAATCCACCTGCAATGCGAGACCTGGGTTCGATCCCTGGGTTGGGAAGGTCCCCTGCCAGAGGGCATGACAACCCACTCCAGTATTCTTGCCTAGAGAAACCCATGGACAGAGGAGCCTGGCGGGCTACAGTGCTTGGGGTTGCAAAGAGTCAGACACAACTGAGCACATATATACATATATATATACACACACATGGCCCCCTTTACAACATGCATCAATGACAGTGGCTTTAGATGGCAGCAATGAAACACTTCACTCTACAGAGCTCTTGAGAACATTCTGGAAACGCGTTATTTGTCTGGTGATTCCCACAGATACTATCAAAAATTCAGAGAGAGCACAACTGAAAAATTACATTCAGAGTGCTATTAATTACAGAGGAACCCCCTGCCTTTCTGGAACGAGCTTTGTTGCTACTTTGCAGCAAGTAGATAAAGACAGATCTGGTAGGCAAAGAATAGGAAACCTAGAACAAGAGAAGACAGCGCCTCCTTTGCGACTCTGACAGACAGTCTGTGGCGTCAACACCGAACCCGACCTGCCAACAGCTCCAGACTTGCCCTACCACACACGTCACACTGGGCTTCCCCAGCACCACCATCATCAACAAAGCAACAAAACAAAGCTGGCAGGAGCCTTGTGTTTGCTTCTTAATTTCAAAAGACACAGTTCTGTTGATTGATAACAAAATTCAATCTGAACAGTTATTTAAAATTGGAAAATACACTGTAACTAAATAAAAAGATGCCATCACCTGTTTTTTTGTTTTGTTTGTTTTTCTAAGGCATTTTTTGATTGTTTGCTTCTAAGTGCAGAGTTGACACCTACAAGTTTACCTGGCAGTAATCAAACACTTCTCATGTTAGATAAAGAAATTTAACCTACCTCTTCAAAGGTGGTGTCGTCTTTCTTCAAGGCTATAAAATAAAAGGGGAAAGGAAACAATTATTGTGAAACATCTCCAAGAGGCCAAGTATCTAAGTTCTAAGAAAAAAAAAAAAGTAGTATGGTGTTTCCATTTCAGAAAGTAAAATTGTACCCCAACCACAATGTTAAGATACAAATATGAAAACTGCAAATGACAGAACTGCACAGCATGCACCTTTGTGAAGCACTTTCATAAATACGTAAATGAAACTACACTCCCAACTATGGAAAAGAAGTAGGCATATCTTTCCTCTATTTCTCCTTTAGTAGAAAAATGTTTTAATCAAAGTATGAAGGAATCAAAAAGGAATCTTAAAGAAATTTCCCCTTAAACTTCTGTTGTTTGCTCGTCTACCATTATGCAGGGGGTGGCTGGACCTCCCAAACCAATTGTCAGAAAGATACCGACTCTGCACAGGGCCCCACATGAGATTTTCATACTGAGAGAAGTTTAAGTTTGATGATGAAAGATAAGAAGTGCAAAATAAGCACTGCAGAAACATAATTCAAACATTTTCAACATAACTCTTCTAACAGGGTATCACCAAAGGAGACAATACATTTGGAGTGTTTCATAGAAACAAGCAAATACTTGAAATTTACTTGAAATATTCATACCCTCAGAACTGGCATTTAATTACTCTGAAGAGAAAGAGAAGTATTTCATGTTTAGCTGACAAACACCTAGGTCCTTAAATGCTACAATAATTTGAATGTTTGAGATGAAAAAGAACGCACAAAGGAGCAAATTTAGCTGAAATCATGAGTTGGAGAAACGTTTCAGATGTACACAATCGTGCATAGGGGCTTACTGGTCTATACTCTAAAGTGCTATTCAGACTGAATAGAGTAGAAACTAGAAAATCTTTAACACCCAGACTGGACTATTTCCTTCTTGCCACCTAAGTCTTACCAGTTCCTCCAACTTTCTGGATAAAGGGCTGGGATCTATAGGTAGAAAGAAAAGGAGGTAAGAGAAGGGGGAATTGCAGGTGTATTTTCTAAGATATAAAGAGCAGGAAGCCAGATAATCTCCCGTATACACTATTCTCAAACCCAGGACACCACAGGGGAGAATATTTTGAGACCAAGAAGTCTACCCCTTCACTGAACACTTCATTACTAAATTGACACCTTGCATTGTTTCTTTTAAACACTGAATCCCTTCCCTGAAGAGCAATTAGTGGAACAAAAAAGACCAATTAAAGTTGTCTTTACCAAATATTTATCAGGTCACTGATGAAACTCTGACCTACACAAGCATACAACATCTCATTATTGATTACATTCCCTGATTGTCATTAATCATTCATGTAAATACAAACCCACAACTGTCTTCAAGGATATCATGGGATAGCAAGCATATTACACTTTTCTGGGTTAGCAAAGGGGCATATATTAACCCATCTAACAAAATCAGATATTCTATTCAGTCCTCCGCTCAGACCCTGCTCCCTCCAGAAGTCTTTCCATGATCTCACCAAGACTAAAATGGTATCCCTCTGATGTTCACCAACAGAAAATGATGCTAATCTTCCTGGTAGAATTTGTCAATGCTCATTCATTGGCCTGTGTTCTCTTAAAGTCTTTGAGGGACAGGAGCCGTATCAATGGTCTCTGACTCTGAACACCAGCACAATACCCAGCACACAGGACGTACTCAATAATTATTTGTGGAATTAATGAGCTGTACTCCAAGGGCAAAAGAATAGCATCTTACCCTTTGAGATGCATTAAGTTTTGGCATATGCAAACCAGGTACTATTGTCTCTTATGAAAGAATCATAGATATAAGTTCCATATCAGTTTTCAAAGTGAAGTCTTTTGAAACTGCATGGGGAAGGGGAGGATATGGTGCAATAGTTCAATTTTGCATGTGAATCTTTAACCTTACATTTCTCTTTTTGACAGAATGGATTTATCAAGTGACAGCTGGACTCTAAAATTACACTTACAGAACAAAATAACAAACCCCCAATTTCAACGTAACCACAGCCTCTTCCTTTTTTTCAGTTATCTCACAAACTTCATCTTTTAAAGAAATGGTGTACATAGGGTTCATCTCAAATATCACAGAGTATAAACTTCCTTTCTCAGGGAGATAATCCAAGTTAAGTGTGAAGAAATGCATTCAAACGAATATAAAGAAACATCAGTTCAACCTTAACCTCACATTAGGTATTACAGAAAGCCTTTCTCCTTCTAAGCAGTCATCTGAAAATAAAAGAAACAAGGAAAGAAAAGAGGAAATGGATTTTAATATTTAAACAATCAAGTTCCCATTTGTCTCTGTTTATGCTAATTTTTTTAAGAAGTGAGACAACTATAGTAATTCCTAATAAGTGAACACGCTAACACTATTTAGGAAAAGACCGTAAATACTCACTACTGAAATCAATGGATGACTTTGAAATTCAATTACACCCATCTTACAAAAGAACCATAGGTGTGTCAGTCCCTGGCAAATGTCATAAATTAGAGTGCTATGGCTTGAAAGCCAGTGTGTTTTATTAGACCTTTTATAATAGAGTAATCTCAGATCAGCTGTATTTGAAGTGGGTACTGACGAAGTTGGCCGATCTTGCATGTGCAAGTAAATTAAACATTAGCAATGTCACTGATATATAGTTAGAGTTATTATTAATCTTTTATAATAACGGATTATTAATCCATAATTAATGAAAATCACAGACTTTCAAAAACTGTCCTCATTTTCTGTAGATGATTACTAATTTCTCACGGCTAAACAATGATACTATATGTTTTACCATATAACAAACTATACTTTTGAGTCATACTAAAAAAGCAAAATAAAGTCAGTATGTTTATTTCAAAACCCATAGTAGATTGGTTAAAGGGAATAAATATACTGAGATGTTGAATTACTCAGCAGGAATAAACCATTCACTCTTTGATCTCCTCAAGAAGTACCAACTGAAGAAAGGAAGAAGATAGGATAAACTGAGAAATCAGAAGGAACAATAACAGCCTCCAGTATCAATCTTCACCATGGGACAGATATTCACTAGACAATTTATGTGTTTTATCTGATCTAATCTTCATAATGGCCTTAAGAAAACTGACAGATGAGGACTCGAGGATTTAGGGAAATTCTGCTAGTTGGCCAAAGTACACAGCAAGCAACAGAAATGGGATTCAAGCCCAGATCAGCCTAACTCCCAAACCCATCCACGTTTCAGGTTAACTCTACTATCAAGTCAATGGCCACTTCTTTTCTCTTGCTTCCCACCAGAAGATCCATGTGTCAGGATGTTGTAATCACCAACATAACACATTAGGAACATCTATGGAGTCTTCAATCCCACACAACACAGGGCATCTTATGCGTTACTTAACTAAGTACCAATAACAAAGGAGCTTGAAAAGCAAGCTCAGAGGTGAGGGACCTGTCCAAGGTCACTCCACTAGAACCGATGACACTGGAGACCCCAATCCAGCTGACACACAGCCCGTACCTTTAATCTATGCACTAGGTAATCCCACAGCAACGCTTCAACTCAACAACCTTAAAAATCCTTAAACAACGGGATCGATCTCTTTGCCTTTTGGTTTTGCAAATAAAACTTTAAAAAATATGTAGATAACAAAGACTTCTCTTCTGTAATGCTACTTCTAATGAATGTCTTGAGCTTGGTGTACAGAATCACTTAACCCTCTTTATATCCTTTTACAGTATTCCAGAGTGAGATTTGCTATTCAGAAACGTGACCCTCCATCAATACAAGAAATAATCAGTTATGTTCACAGCACTGTACTGCTTCTGAAAAGAAGGAGGTAAAAATCTACTACAACTTAGAAGATATTTTCACAAGAGTTGGAATCAAAAGGAGTTCCACATCACTAAATCTCTGTAAGCTATAAGATCCAATTAACAACAATATCACATTTGCCAGCATTGTAGTTAATCCAAATTTTACTGATTGTAGATCAAAACCTTGAAATTATTTAAACATAAGGAATTTTTATATTAATGTCCTTGGCTTCTTACTGAGATTCAATTGCAATGAATTATTTAACACAAAACTGGATGGGTTCCAACAGAGTCATTAGCATTAGTAAATATACACTTAGTGCCTTTTAGAACAGGGCTTAATGGACTCCAGAATCTGCCTCTGTGATAGTTTGGGTCAGGGGCCTCAAACATCCTTCTTAATAATGCACAGGACTCAACACCTTGCTCTCTCACACTCTTCTTGGCTTCAAACTTCATTTGAATGCAAGGACTCTTCATAGGCATCCCTAACTCATAAAACTGCAAATACCCAATACACAAAATAAATAAACCAGGGCTAAATATTGGTTTCATACCATAACTTTATGGTCATCTTGGGAAAGTTTATGTATAACAATATTAAATTTTTTAAGTTAGAAGACAACAAAGAAACCTAGACTAAAAACATATTTTGACTTGAGGGAAGTTTGCATATTTCACGATGCACTTATACCACTATTTTTAAATGAATGGATGGAAGGACAAGGACAATACTCATATGCACTCCACGGTTTTAATTTAAGGCATGAAGCACCTTCGTTTAATTTCCATTAACACCTTCATTAACATGGGTGACATGTTAAGTGAAACAAAAGGCTAGAGGGACTCTAAAGGCTTCTTAGGGACTCTGAAGTATTAGTTTTAGTACCTGTACCATTTTCCTGCTGGAAAGAGTTGCCTGTGTAAATGAAAGTTAAGATGTTAGCAAAGGTAGCCGCCGTTGTAAGGTAAAGGGGGGTTTTATGGCCAAACCTAGAAATCGAACCAACCCATTCCACGTGACACTGCTGTCGCCCTGTGATAGTCTGCGACACGGATTTATTCTTAAATGTCCCAAATATTTCTCGGTCGGCTATCTGTCCGTCAATTGGCCGGCTGATTTAAAGACAATAGCCCTGGAGCGCTAGTATATGGAAGAAGTTTGGGAGACTTACTCCTAAAATGTTCAGACAGGTTCACAGAACGCATTTCTCTGCAGCAATGGAAAAATTCAGAGAACTCGGGACTCAACAACCAAATCTCGCTTTCGAGGACCCGAAGTACCGAACAAAAGATCCCAAGGTATCTGTCCCACTTTTCGTTAGGCTGGATGTTAAACAATACCATGGCACAAATTCAACATTTCACCAATTCCCAAAGTTAAATTACTGACTAAACACCCAATACCAAGGCCTGAGGGGTGGGGGGAAAAAGTGACCCAGGCGGCCGCGCAGCTGGGAGCGCAGTGGGGGCCGGACCGTGCCCTCGCCTGTCCCCCGCGGGCGCGAAGGCAGGAGCGCTAGCGGCGAGGAGAGGGAACCCAAATCGTAGGCTTACGATCATGCACAAATGAACCCTCGGATCATGAGGGCAAGAGGTGTCCCTCCTTTTTGTCGTCTCCCTCCCCCAGGTCCCGGGCACTGTTCCCCCCACCCTTCGCGCGCAGCGCACCCCACGCCAGCCCCGGGTGGCCCCTGAGCCGCTAGTGCCAGAAGTGCGGGGCCGAGGGCGCCGGGCCGGGTGCCCGGGACAGCACGCCACTTACCAATGCGGCTGAAACTATCCGACAAAGTTCTCCGCAACTTCTTCATCTTGCCGATCTTCTCGGCCGGCTGCGGCTCAATGAGGTCGCACATCTGGGCGATACGGGGCTCGGGCAACTTCCCCAAACTGGTCCAGAGCGCAGCGCAGACAACGGCGAGGGCGCGCGGCGCGGCGAAGGCGGCGCCTCCTCCGCCTCCTGCACCTCCTCCACCTCCTCCTCGGGCCGGGAGGCGAGGCGCAGGGCTGGGGAGGCTAGCGAGGAGCGGCAGGCTCGGCTCGGGCCTGGGCCGCGGCTAGACGGGCGGGGGCGTTCTACGTGGTGCCGGGGGCGGCCGCGATTGCAGCCGCCGCCGTGGTGGCCCCGCGCCGCGCCGCCGCCGCCCAGCTCATTTTCCCTCCTTTGTAACCGAGAGAAGCGCGGCCGGCGGCGGCGGTGGGGGCGGCGCGGGCGGAGGCGGGGCGGGGGCGGGCCGGGGACGAGATGCGGGCGCCCGGGCTTGGGGGGCGGTCGCCGAGCGCGCGGGGCGCGGGCGGGGAGAAGTTCTCAGCCCCGAGTTTCGGGCGCTCGGGAGAGAAAGCCGCGGCGCAGATCCGCCAGCCGCCCCGCCCTCAATCCCCTCCCGCCGCCGCCGCCTCGGCCCCGCCTTCCCTCTGGCGCAGGCCCCCGGGGCGCGGGACCCCGGCGCGACCTCGGCCCCCGGCCCGGAGCCCACGTTCCCTGCCGCCCTCCCCGGCCCGCTCGCGCCCCCGCGCGCCTCCCCCGGCAGCCAGCCGGGCCCGCGCGCTCCAGGACCCCGGCCGGCGGAGGAACGCGATCGGGCAAGGCTGGGAGCCGGCCGCCGCTGGGAACCCGGTCTCGCCCTGTGCGGAGGCCCCGAAAGGAAGGGGGGTGAGCCTGGATGGTTTATTACAGCGATTTTGTCCCTGCCGCGATCGCCTGTGAAAAGAGCGGGGTGGGTAAAGGTGGGGTTGGCCGAGATCGCTTCCTCCCGGTCCGAGGAGTGGAAAAGCCTCGGGGATGCACCCAGGTTTGACGGTGACTTTTTGTTTTTTCTTCAGTTTTGACAAGGAAACTGTGAAGCGAAAGAACTAAACAGGAAGGTGGGCCCGTTTTTTAGGAGAGTCAAGTGCAAAAGCAGAAGCTTCAAGTGTTAAACTCCCCAGGCGGGGCAGGGCTGGTGGTCTGTTCCTTTCATCCCCCGTCACGCTGAGTGACAGACGGTAATGTAGACGCGGCTGATTTCTGATATGAATACCCAGTTCTATAGTAAGTAGCAAGCAGAAGGCCTTAGTCTATCTACCATTTTTAGAATATGGTTCTAAATTGAAAGGCTTAGAGGCAAAAAAAAAAAAAAAACATTCAGACCTCCACTTCCCCAATCTCAAAAAAAAAAAAAAAAGAATTTTAAAAGTGGGGTTCGGGCTTTATAAAATCCCAGAACCTACAGTTTAGGCAGCAGACACACATCGTCTTCATTCTGCAGCGAGCCTCCAAAACTCTGTTTCCCAAGGGAGAGAGAAGGAAGATGGGGGAAAGGCCTGACTGTTGATTTTGGGCCAACAAACTCCTTATGAATAGAAATGTAGTAATCTTGAGTCATCTGGCTATGAAAGTAATGAGAGTTTCTGAGCATGTGACAATGCTGTTTGGTTTAAAGGAAGTTTTAGGGAGTTTATGTTTTATTAATAGACTTTTATCTGAAAACAAAAACTAGCCCCCTGCCTTCCTTAAATTGTGAGGTGGAACGCTTCGATTCGTTCTGCTCTGCACTGAGCACATTATAGGGTCTTGATAAATGGGGACTGATAAAAGACAGGAAGTCAACCCTAGTGGGGAGCAGAGGAGGGTGGGGAATTCCTTAAGAAAGTTAAAGGGATGAGTTGAAATGGATGTTGGGTCCTGGTGACTCTGCCTAGACGTTACTGACAGCACCAAGTGTGACTTCAGACAGGAGAAGGTTTGACTTTTACCTCTACATCAGGTTAGTTGGGGAGAAAGATATCAGCAGCTTTGAAAGGAAAGTCTAAAGCCACCAATCAAAATACTGATGGATTGTACCTATCAGTCAAGAGCGATGAAGTAGTCATTAACTGAATGGACTTTGACTATGGTGCCTCTGTGGCTAGCCTATTAATCCTATTATTCATTCTGACAACATTTCGTGTGTGTATGTTTATATATGTATATACATATATATATTCATATTCTCTGTTTTACCTTCCCAGTATTTAGTATCATTGACTTTTTAAAAGATCAACTTCTGTTTGAATAAATTATGGTATATGCAGCCTATGGTATAGTAGGTAAACGTTTTAAAAAATGAAATAGATCAATATGTGGGGATATATAAATATATCTTGGGTTAATGAAAAAAACTATATTTACCATTAACCCATTTTCATAGTTATAAGAAAAAATAGACATATATATGTTTCTATATGCTTAGAAAATTTCTGAAGAGGAACAAAAAGCTGAGTGTGTATACTCAGGATAGAGAGAATGTTTTCTGTGTACCTTGTACCCTTAAATATAATTTAAATGCTTTACCCCTCAAGATGCATTAATTTTATAATAATAGAAATAATAATTTAAACATAAACATAATATTTACTACATTTTTACCTATCCCTCTCCAAAAAAATTTCACCTAACTGCAGTGGTATACCTTGCAGGAGAAACAGTTGTTAGTAGTGGACCATGTAAATAAAGCTTGGCAAGTATGAAAAATCACCTTCCCAAGATATCTGCTTCCTTCATTGGTTAAAAATTAAAATGGCTAATTTCCAAGAAACTGTGATATTAAAAAGGAAATTTTAACTGGATACTTTTAAGCTATGTACACTTAAGTTATAGGATTCAACTTTCTTTCTGACCGTGCTGCCCAGCTTTCAGAATCTTAGTTCCCGGACTAGGACTAGCACCTGTGCCCTCTGCATCAAAAACCCAGAGTCCTAACCACTGGACCACCAGAGCATTTCCAGGCTCAACTCTTGGTATGGTTATTTGTTTCACATTTGCCTTCATTTTAGAGTGTAAGTTCCCCAAGGGCTAGGGCCTTAGATGTTGTTGTTTAGTCACTAAGTGATATCCAATTTTTTTGTGACCCCATGGACTGTAGGGCCCTAGATATGAAAGGTATAATACCTGTTTCATAGTGGATGTGAATTAAATATTTGTCATGGCTCAGACAGTAGGAAATCTGCCTGCAGTGCTGGAGACCAAGGTTCAATCCCTGGGTCAGGAGGATCCCCTGGAGGGGGAAATGGCTACCCACTCCAGTATTCTTGCCTAGTAAATCTCATGGACAGAGGAACCTGGGGGTCTACAGTCCATGGGGTCACAAAGAGTCAGACACAACTGAGCGACTAATACTTTCACTTTTCACTTTCAGATGAATTCAGAATGTATTGCTGCCACTGAGAAGTTACATGTTGTCCTCAGAGACAAAGATGACTCTCCAGCATCTGTATGGCATATGTATTTTCAGTGGGAGAATGGATCTGTTCCAGTTCTCTGTTTGAACTTCTGGTAAAGAAGGTTATAGTTTTGACTGGCCTGAATTAAAGGTGTAGCGTCTGCCTATAAACAGATAAGCCTACTGAGGGGCTGAACCCAGCATGGGTGGAAGTGAATCAAATTCATCAATTAAAGCATATATGTGTATTAATTTGCTCAGTCATGTCTGACTCTTTGTGACCCTGTGGACTATAGCGCACCAGGCTCCTCTGTCCATGGGATTCTCCAGGCAAGAATACTGGAGTGGGTTGCCATTTCCTCCTCCAGGGGATCTTCCTGACCCAGGGATCAAAGTGTATTAGTTAGGCCTAGAGTAATACCAGCAGGTGGTTGGAGACCCAGGACTCAAGGGTTCTCATCCCTATTGTATCCCCAGATGTTGTGTGGCCTTAGACAAGTGACTTACCCACTTCATTATCTATGAAATGATGATTTTTAACTAGCTGACCTCTAGGGTCATCCATAGCTGCAAAATTCTAAGTTGAATGGTGACACTTCTCCTCTCTCAGCTCATACACTGGGATACATTAATGAAGAGTAATTAATACACAAGTAAGACAGACAAAGATCCACTAATAAAAATGTTGTGAAATTTAACTAAGATACACTAGTCATGTTATACATCAATTATGCTCTTATGAATGGATCTTGTTCATATAAGAAAAATAGTAGGCTCATATGCTGGCAGTTAATTTTAAGGGAATGAATCTTAATCCAAATGAGATGAAATATAGAGGATTTGATTAGAATCTTAAGTTCCAGCAGAAGCAGCTTTACTGATCTGAAACAGTATCAGAAGATATTATCAGAGAAAAGAAATCCATGAAACAAGGATGTGGGGACTAGAGTTGGAAAGCGAAGTTAAAGTGAAAATATATGTTTATTAATGTAAATATTTAGAATTTAACTATGGTAGATAGCTAATGATTACGGCACATAGTTGAGTGTAGTTATTAAAGTGATGGAAACTTGCCTAATTAAATATCCTCCTAGAACTCTAAACAGTTACCCTAGTTAATTATTTTTAGGATCAAATATTATCCTTTTTTTTTTTTTTTAACACATCCAGGAACTGAAGTAGCACAAGTTTAGGTGACCTATTCCAAGTTCCCAGTGAGTCTCAGTGAAACTGGTACATGGAAGTCAAAACACTGACTTTTATGTTCCAGCTGTTGGGTAATGTCAAGTCTTAAGGGTTCCTTTTTGTTATTGTTGTTGTTGTTTTGACAAAGAGAAAATTAAAATTTAAGAAAGGGAGAACTTCCCTGGTGGTTAATGGTTAAGACTCTGCACTTCCCCTGCAGGGGGTGCAGGTTTGATCCCTGGTCAGGAAACTAGGATCCCACATGGCCTGTGGTGTGGCAGAGTCAAAAACAGATAAATGAATAATACATTTTTAAGGCAATTTTTAAAATTAAAATCAAAAAAAGGGAGGGAAATGGAAGGTTCCAGAAACCAATGTTTCTCACACGCAGGTAAATGGAGGCTCTCCTGCCTCCTTCTCTCCTGTTCTATCACCCATCCATTACCTAGCCACTCATAATCCAAATCCTTTTCACTTTCACAGAAATCACTCAGTGCTGACACAAACCTCTCAGTTTGTTCGGGAATAAAACCTATTTTTGTCTGATTATTTTGCAGGTAATTCTATGTTTTTTCATCATATATTTCAGGAGACCAAGGGATATAAGTCAGCTGACCTACTTTCAAATGACTGCAGAAAGAACAAAGAAGTTGCAAACCCATTCAAATGGTGTTAGGGATAAATTAGCTCAGAATAGTTTTGAAGAAAATAAACTATCAAGGTCAAAGTGTGCATTGAAATATTGATAAATTCCCCTCTCCTGTTAAATCATTAAAGATCTGGTAAACAACCCAGGGATCAAACCCGGGGGGGGTCTCCTGCACTGCAGGCAGATTCTTTACCATCTGAGCTACCAGGGAAGCCCAATCCTGCTAGGCTCCTCTATCCATGGAATTCTCCAAGCAAGAATTCTGGTGGGTAGCCATTCCCTTCTCCAAGGGATCTTCCCCACCCAGGGATCAAAGCCAGGTCTCCTGCACTGCAGGCGGATTCTCTACCAGCTGAGCCACGAGGGAGGCCCCCTATTAAACCATACTTAAGAATGGCCTCTCACTCTTGTTTTCCACTGTCGTGTTATTTGCACAATAGAATTTTGTATGAGAAAATATATACTACTATCATTTCGAACTAACTCACGACTCCCTCAGTTATCCCTTTGGTGTGGCTTGTGTGTGTGGTACACATGTGTCATTACTAGAGGGTCCTTGTTTATTGTTGTCATCAATTTCAGAGCATCCTGTTGCACCCATCAGAATGAAACTTCAGAGGCCAGTACTGTAATTGAGCTCTGGACACGGATGCAAAAGCAGTCAGAAGTTAATACTTCCAGGGAACCCAAACCCTGTGCCTTTTGGTCAGTCTAGACAAGTCCTGTTAAGAGTAATTAAATTTAGAAATGTAGCTTTTTTTACCAAAACCATCCTAGTCTTTTTTTAAAAAAAGTTTAAAAAAAATTCTAGTCTTTCTTCCCAAGGCCCTTGACAGTTCAACTACATTCATATACCTGTTCTAATCAAGTGCTTACAAGCCAGAAAAACTATCCATAAGATGGTGTCATTGGACATATCATATTTCCTAGCTAAAATGGCTTACTATTTATAATTGTAAAATGTAACTAGAATAACTTATGGCTTTATACTGGGCTATAAACTGATGATCTCATCTTATTTTAACCCATACTACTCCAAGGACATTATCATTATCACTATGTTACATAAAGGAAATGGGCCTAGAGATGCCAAGAGACTATCTCCCAGAGCATTACACAGGTTCCAGTTTTAGACTGAGACACACTTTGGTTACCAAAATCTCTTCTTTCATAAAGCATTTTTCTAACAACTTGTATGGTGTCTTCTTTTTCTTTTGGTATATTTTGGATATAATTATGGTTGTCCTTATTATATAGAAAGGAACTATTCTAAAGCAGAGAGAGAGAGAGCAAGGAACTGGCCAGACTCAAATAGGCCAATGGATGGATCAAAACTCCTAAACTCTAGTGCTGTGTCTTGCCTTTTCCTACCTTATGGGAAGAAATTAAAAATGTGATATTAAAGATAGGGCTTCCCTGGTAGCTCAGACAGTAAAGAATCTGCCTGCAGTGTAGGAACTTCAGGTCCAATCCCTGAGTGGGAAAGATCCCCTGGAGAAGGGAATGGGTACCCACTCAGTAGTCTTGCCTGGAGAATCCCGTGGACAGAGGAACCTGGCAGGCTATAGTCCATGGGGTTGCATGGAGATATACACTTGACTTTGAAAAATAGTGTTTTAATTAGTGTTTATAAATGAACTAATCATTCTAAAACTATCACTTGTTGAACCATTGTATCATGTGTCAGTAATGGATTAATGCAATTTTGCTCATAACTAATAGTTAATCCAATACTTCGTGTCCTATGAAGGTGAGTCAAATCAAAACTAGTTGGTGTCTTTGTTCAGGCTACTATAACAAAATACAACAGACTGGGTAAAACAACAAAAATTAATTTCCCATACTTCCAGAGGCTGCAAGTCCAAGGTGCCAGCATGGCTGAGTTCTGCTGAGAACCCTCTTCTGGGTTGAAGACTGTCAACTTCTCACTGTGTCCTCATATAGCAAAAGGGATGAGGAAGCTCTTCGGGGCCTCTTTGTAAGGGCACTAATCCTATTTTTGACAGCTTCACTCTCATACCCAAATCATCTCTCTAAGACCCTTCAAATACTGTCACACTGGGAGTCAGTTTTTAAAGCATGAATTTTGGGTGGTGGGACTGGGGCACACAAATATTCAGTGTATAGCTCTCGGGTAGCATTTTCAAAGGACCACTAGGCAGGGATAGGAGGAGGAATGGGGCACAAAGAGATTGAAAAACCCTCCAAGATGATTCTGCACAACCTGTAGCAAATGAGAACCGTTGATTTACAGCAACATGATGGTAGTTATTTGATGAAAGTTAAATATACCTAGAGGACAACACAGAAATATCCATGAAGCATAAAAGGCAATAAGCTTGGAGACGTAAATCCTAGATGTGTCTCAAGCAGTAAAAAATAAAACGGGATTAGGAGCCAGAAGAGAACTAATTCTCAGTTCTAGAACCTCTTGTGACTTGTATAATATTACCAATGCTCTGCTTCCTCACTTGTAAACCAGAGATAGACTGTCCAAGAGAAGTCCAAGATCTTGGAGTTTCAACCTCTAGAACTGTGGGAAATTAATTTTTCGTTGTTTTTAAGTCACCTAGTCTATTGGATTTTGTTATAGCAGAGATAAACAATTATCCTGGTACTGCCTATATGCAAATTTAGGGGACTGTTATCTCCTTTCCCAAATCAAGTCTGTTGTGATTTCTTCTAACCAAGGAATAGGCCAATATAGTTGAATAGAAAAGATTGCAAGAACGGATGTCCAGTACTAACTCTGTTCTCTTATCACAAGCAAGTCCTTTTACTTGTCTTCATTTGTCTATGCATCAAATACAATCTGAGCGCCCACTGTGTCCTAGGCACTGTGCTAAGAGGTGGATATCCTGCAGTGAAGGAAGCAGAGCATGGTCACAAGCTCTGCTGCCACAGAGCTTAACAGACTAGTGAGGGAAAATAAGAGGTGGCCCATCTTACGGTAGGGGAAGGAGACGTCCCTGGTGGTCCAGTGGTTAAGACCCTGCATTTCCACTGCTGGGGGTGCAGGTTTGAACCCTGTTTGGAGAACTAAGATCCCACATGCAACATGACACAGCCAAAAAAACAATAAAAATATTTGAAAATAAAATCGGGGAAGGACTGGATGCTATGGATACTCCAGCAGGGAGATTTCACCCTAAGCTGAAGGTCAGTGATGTCCACTCTGAGCAATCACACCTAAACTGGGACATAAAAGATCCATGGAGGCATTCGAGGGACAAGCAGGAGCTCCTCGAAGAGGGATCAGCACTATGGAGACCAGATGGCATAAAGGGAGACTGTACTACATTCAAGAAATTGAAAGGTGGCCCACGTAGAGAATGGACATGAGATAAGGCTAGTGAATTTCAGGAGGGCTAAAAAGGTAGGCACTTCAATAATCACACAGTAAAGACCACATACGCTCTAAGTCCTACTAGAATGTCAGAGAACACTCAGGAGAGTCTCTGTTCCTCCTGTAAACCCACTAAAATGATAATGAATGCATTTTTTAAAAAGTGTAAGTCCACCAGCAGATAGATATTGAAAGAAAAAATGGCAGCAAAAAAATTTGGGAACTGGAAGAATAATGGTTGAGTCGTAGTTGACTTGTCAGTCCCAAGAAAGCTGATCCTAAGCCAGCAGCTGGACGGACTGGGAGGCAGTCTACTGAAGGTCTGTAAGTGACCGTCAAGGTGCAGGGTGGGGGGTGCAGCACAAGAGCGGGGTCCCGTCTGGGCCCCAGGGACGGCCACTACGTGTGGGCTCTTCTCCTCATACAGGAACAAGTTCACGAGTGAGCCAGGTAAACAGAAGAAAGGTTTATTCAGGAAGGAAGCACACTCCAGAGACAGAAGGTGAAAGAAGGTGAGGGTGTTAGTCACTCAGTCGTGTCCAACTCCTTGCAACCCCATAGATGATAGCAAATCAGGCTCCTCTGTCCATGGGAATTCTCCAGTATGAATATTGGAATGAGTTGCCATTTCCTTCTCCAGGGCATCTTCCCAATCCAGGGATCAAACCTGTCTCCAGCATTATAGGCAGACTTTTAACCACTCCATAGACAGACTGTGGACCATCTCAGAAGGCAAAAGAGGCTCAAGGGTATAGGGTTGTCAGTTTTTATGGATTGGGTAATTACATAGGCTAATGAGTGAGACAAGCTTCAAAGGCTTTCAAAGGATTTCTGCCAAGAGAATGCACTGGCATAGCAAACACCCTCTTCCAACAACACAAGAGAAGCCTCTACACATGGACATCACCAGATGGTCAACACCAAAATCAGATTGATTTTATTCTTTGCAGCCGAAGATGGAGACGCTCTATACAGTCAGCAAAAACAAGACCAGGAGCTGACTGTGGCTCAGATCATGAACTCCTTATTTCCAAATTCAGACTTAAATTGAAGAAAGTAAGGAAAACCACTAGACCATTCAGGTATGACCTAAATCAAATCCCTAACAATTATACAGTGGAAGTGAGAAATAGATTTAAGGGACTAGACCGGATAGACAGAAGGCCTGATGAACTATGGATGGAGGTTCACAACATTGTACGGGAGATAGGGATCAAGAACATCTCCAAGAAAAAGAAATGCAAAAAAGCAAAATAGCTGTCTAAGGAGGCCTTACAAATAGCTGTGAAAAGAAGAGAACTGAAAAACAAAGGAGAAAAGGAAAGATATACCCATCTGAATGCAGAGTTCCAAAGAATAGCAAGGAGAGATAAGAAAGCCTCCCTCAGTGATCAGTGCAAAGAAATAGAGGAAAACAATAGAATGAGAAAGACTAGAGATCTCTTCAAGAAAATTAGAGATACCAAGGGAACATTTCATGAAAAGATGGGCTCAATAAAGGACAGAAGTGGTATGGACCTAAGAAGCAGAAGATATTAAGAAGTGGTGGCAAGAATACACAGAAGAACTGTACAAAAAAAGATCTTCATGATCCAAATAATCACGATGGTGTGATCACTCACCTAGAGCCTGAAATGCTGGAATGTGAAGTCAAGTGAGCCTTAGGAAGCATCACTACGAACATAGCTTTGTCACTGTGACAAAGCTAGTCAAATTCCAGTTGAGTTATTTCAAATCCTAAAAGATGATGCTGTGAAAGTGCTGCACTCATTATGCCAGCAAATTTGGACAACTCAGCAGTGGCCACAGGACTGGAAAATGCAGTTTTCATTCCAGTCCCAAAGAAAGGCAATGCCAAAGAATGTTCAAACCACTGCACAATTGCACTCATCTCACATGCTAGTAAAGTAATGCTCAAAATTCTCCAAGCCAGGCTTCAACAATGTATGAACCATGAACTTCCAGATGTTCAAGCTGGTTTTAGAAAAGGCAGAGGAACCAGAGATTAAATTGCCAACATCTGCTGAATCATCGAAAAGGCAAGCGAGTTCCAGAAAAACATCTATTTCTGCTTCATTGACTATGCCAAAGCCTTTGACTGTGTGGATCACCACAAACTGTGGAAAATTCTGAAAGAGATGGGAATACCAGACCACCTGACTTGCCTCTTGAGAAATCTGTATGCAGGTCAGGAAGCAACAGTTAGAACTGGACATGGAACAATAGACTGGTTCCAAATAGGAAAAGGAGTACGTCAAGGCTGTATATTGTCACCCTGCTTAGTTAACTTATATGCAGAGTATATCATGAGAAACGCTGGGCTGGATGAAGCCCTAGCTGGAATCAAGATTGCCGGGAGAAATATCAATAACCTCAGATTTGCAGATGATACCACCCTTATGGCAGAAAGTGAAGAAGAACTAAAGAGCCTCTTGATGAAAGAGAGGCTAATGCTGAAGCTGAAACTCCAATACTTTGGCCACCTGATGTGAAGAACTGACTCATTGGAAAAGACCCTGATGCTGGGAAGGATCGAAGGCAGGAGGAAAGGGGGGACAACAGAGGATGAGATGGTTGGATGGCATCACCGACTCAATGGACACGAGTTTGAGTAGACTCAGGGAGCTGGTGATGGACAGGGAGGCCTGGTGTGCTGCAGTCCATGTGGTCACAAAGAATCATACACGACTGAGCAACTGAACTGAACTGAATGAGTTAGAGGAGCATTCCAGCTATTTTGGGAAAGAGGTGGAGATTTCCAGGAATTGAGCCACCACCCACTTTCTGACCTTCTGCAGTCATTCCGGGAACCATTGTGGCATGTATTACAATAAGCATATACTGAGGTTGAGGTCAAGTGGAAGTTGATTCTGACATCTCGGACCTAGTTGGTTCAAATCAGTTTATGTCATGTTCTTGGGCTATGTCATTCTTTCAAAGGTTGTGCCCTACCCCACTTCCTGTCTCAAAGACACCTAGACTTCTTTCCTCACTTTCTTCCCATACTTCTGCCCAATATATTGCCCTTCAGTGAGACCCACAGTTAACAAGTCAACCGTGTAAACTGAACTTGCCCCAGACTTTCTAGTGCCTCTCTTCTAGATATGGGTGGACAGCCAAGGATCTCTAGACAGTTGATGGAATATTCTAATAAGAAAGAGAGTGGCCAAAACTAACAGAAAAGAAGCAAAGAAGAAATAAAGATGATGCAGGAGGGAAAAAAAAAAACCTATTATTAATAACTTCAAAGATTCAAAGATACTGACATATTATGATATTGCAGCCATTGAATAAGTGCTAGATGGTATTAGTGATTTTAAAAGTATCAGTCAGAGGATAAAGATGAACTCTTGGATATTAAAAGCATCATAGTATAAAAGAAAATTTCCAGTGAAGGTTTAAAGTATAAAGTTGAGGAAATCTCTCAGTAAGTAAAACAAAAAGAAAGAGAAGAGGAGATAAAAGTTGAAAAAGGTACAGACTAGTCCAAGAAGTGCAATATCTGAATAAAAGGAGTTCCAGAAAGAAAGAACAGACAAAATGGAGGGGTGAAACTATCAAAGAACCAATTCAAGAAAATTTCTCTGAATGAATGGACATGACTTTCCAAACTGAAAGAGCCTATTGAGCTTCCAAGACAATGGATGAAAATAAACCTACCCTGAGACACATTCATCATGAAACTGAAAACCCTGTAGACAACACAGAATATTCTAAAAACTTTCAGGAAAGAAAAACAGGATTTTAAACAGAGTTAGGTATGAGAATGGCTTTAGAATTCTCAGCAGCCACACTGAATGTAGAAGGAAATGACTTCTAATTAATAACTAAGTGAGAGGGCAGAATATATATTTTTCTAATGTGAAAGAGCAAAAATACTACCTGATCGGTCCATTTTTCGGGGAGCTATGAGATAATTTATTCAACTGAAATAAGAAAGGAGAAGATGGGATCCAGGGAATGGAATTCTGATACACGAGGAAGTCTGGGTGATAGTGAAGAGAAAATCTAAGACCACAGCTCTGAAGGAAGCCTAAAGATCAACCAATCTGCTGGCCTGGAGCAGGACAGAGGCCATGGAGAATGAGCACCAAGAAAACGACCTGAGTAGAATGAGTGGAATTTAAAAAATGCTGAAGGAAGCAGTAAAACAGGGGGTGGGGCAATTTGGGAATGTATTGATGATAAGTATATAGAAAAAACGGAGTAGGAAAAGGCAACCCACTGCAGTATTCTTGCCTGGAAAATCCCGTGGATAGAGCCTGGTGGGCTACAGTTCATGGGGCTGGACACGACTGAGCAACTGAGCACATGTAGAAAGTGCATAGTTCGGTCTGCCCAAAGGTGAGCATTCCGCTTAGGGATTTATTTGGGTGTCCACCCATGAGTATAATAAAGAATACTAAGCTGGGGTTCCCAGCCGGGAAAGGGCTCATACAGAGCTCTGATGAGGAAACGACAAAGGTTGAAGGGTAGCATGGGGGCTTTTACTGTGGTTAAAGGGTAGAGCTGGCACGGTGGGGAATTTTCCTAAACATGGGCTAAAGTCTGCCCTATTTGAAATTCCCTTTGACTCTTAGGGGGCTTCCCTGGTGGCTTAGATGGTGAAGAATCTGCCTGCAATGCAGCAGACCTGGGTTCGATCACTGGGTCGGGAAGATCCCCTGGAGAAGGGCATGGCAACCCACTCCAGTATTCCTGCCTGGAGAATTCCATGGACAGAGGAGCCTGGAGGGCTCCAGTCCCTAGCATTGCAAAGAGTCAGACACGACTGAAGTGACTTAACTGTAAAGACCTACACAGGTCTTCTCATCTTGGTTGCCCAGATGTGAGGAAGATAGGGAAGAGGGGTGAGGACTGGAAGCTGCCAAGAATCAAGCATCAAAAATGGAGCCAAGGACTTCCCTGGTGGTCCAGTGGCTGAGATTCCGCACTCTCAATGCAGGGGGCTCAGGTTCTATCCCTGGTCGGAGAACTAGATCTCACATGCTGCAGCGAAGAGTTTGCATGCTGCAACTAAAGATCCTGCACAGGAAAATACATAAATAAAAATAAATATTTTTTACAATGATTTAAAAATGGAATCAAGCCTCTTCATTACAAAAATCAAGTTATGGGGCAGGGAAGTTATTAACTAAAACAACAAAAAAAGTTTGTACAGGAAAAGAAAAATATTTGTAGCTTAGTATTCTTTGCTATTTTAAAACAATTTCCGTGACTTCCACTGTAGATAATGAAGAGTGAGCTTATTTTCCCTAAGCCCTATAACACCACCACATATGTGAACACTTTCTATTTCTCATCTTCTCAACATGGCCATGAGTTAACTATATTACTTTCAGTAGTTACACTGATATGACTTTGAAATGTTATTCACATCTGTGTCTTCCCTGGTAGCTCAGACGGTAAAGAATCTGCCTCCAATGCCTGAGACCCAGGTTCGATCCCTGGGTCAGGAAGAACCCCCTAGAGGAAGGCATGGCAACCACTCCAGAGAATCCCATGGACAAAGGAGCCTGGAGGTTTACAGTCCACAGGGTCACAAACAGTCAGCATGCAGCATGCATGCAGCATGCATGAATGCCCCTGAAGAGGCTGAAGTATAAGAAATAGAGGACAGTGCTGTGGAGGATTCATTTGTAACAAGTGTGCATGAGTAACTTCTCAAACAGATATAATTAAATTGCCCCTCAGATCTGACTTTATCTTAAAGGCAATGGGGAGCTACCCATCACCTTGGCAATCTAAGCAATGAGGCTCTGAGCATGATAGTGAGATCAGTTTGCACTTTATTGAGATTACTCTTGTTACTTTATGGAAAGGAATCACAGCAAGGAAAGAATGGACATGGTGGTGTCTATCAAGAAGCTTAGCTAGTCTAGCCTGAAATCCAGATAGGAAGTGGGCCTGGATTCAGGTATGGCTCCAGGGGTAGGTAGCAGTGCTAAGATGGTGATTGATTGGACTGTGGGATGGAAGAGACTCAAGGCTGAAGACTAATATTGCCTTCTCTGGTTTGAACAATGAATAAGTGGGGTGCCATTTATTAAAATACGAAATCCAGGGACTTCCTTCGCGGTCCAGTGGTGAAGACCACAGAGATGTCCATGTAGGGGGCGCATGTTTAATCCCAGGCTGGGGAACTGAGATCCCACATGCCTTGTGGCCAAGAAACCAAAACATCAAAGAGAAACAACGTTGTCAAATTGTTTTACAATTGCTTCAGTCCTGTCTGACTTTTCCACCCTATGGACTAGAGCCCCCCAAGTTCCTTTGTTCATGGGACTCTCCAGGCAAGGATACTGGAGTGGGTTGCCTATGCCCTCCTCCAGGGGATCATCCAGAAAATCCAAAAGAGGAGCAGGTTTGAAGGAAACAAGAATGACTTTAGTATTGGATATCTAAATATCCAATACTCAGACTCAGGAGAGAAAGCCCGGCTGGCGATGGAGATCTGGCATCAGCAACATAGAAATAGCCAGTGAGGTCCTGGGAGTGACAGACTGCTCAAGGAGTAGGCGAAGAGTAACCAGCACCAAAGACAGAGCCTGAGCGAATACAAACAGGGAAGAGGCGTCGGCGACGGGGAGGAAAAGGGAATGGGTGCAGAGGCGATAGGAAGGTCTCTGTACGTTAGGAAGTCAGGGAGAAGAATGCTCAGCCATATCCAAAGAGCTGAAAGGGAACACCGCAGTACGCTGGAGAGGGAAACAGGAGGGAATGTAAATAACCTTGATAAGGGCCCTGTCTGCGGAGCAGGTAGGCAGGTTGAAGAATACTTGTGAGCCAAGACACTCATTTTAATCACTGTTTAAAAGATCATAATAGGACGTTTTCTTGCGTGCTTATTATGGCAAGGTGCCAACTTAGGTATGTTACATCCTTTAGCTCATTTAATTTTCAAAACAACATCATCTCTATGAAATAGATACTATTGTTAACACCCCCATTTTTCAGGTAAAGATCCTGAAGTTTAAAGAAGTTAAGCAATTACCCAAAAGAATAGAGATGATAAACAGACTGGCTGGAATTTGATCTCAAAAAAATGTCCGATTCCAGACTGTACAGTCTTCAACACTGCACTCACTATACCGTCTAAACAATCTGCCAAAAATAATACCATCCACTTGTCCATTCAACAAACGTACTGTGTGCCAGGCATTAGTCCAAGTGTTGGTAATCCAGCAGTGTACATAACAATGCCCTGACCTCACAAATCCCACTTTCTACTGGAGGACATAGATGGTAAACAAATTTTTGAACTGCTTGTGTATTCTCAGTATTTAGTGTCATGAATACCAAGAAATCAAGGTAAATAGCTGGAGAATGGCTAGCAGGGAGAGATATATTTTAGATCACAGGCCTTCCTGAGATGATACTTGCGCAAAAACCTAAATGAATTCAGGGATTGAGCCAGGAGAAGGTGCATTCCAAGCTGAAGGAGGAAGTGCCACAATCCTGAGATGGGGGCAGGAGCAGAGGGCACACAGAATGAATGGGGGTGGGGTGGGGAATTGGCAAGCCAGATGGTTGGTAAGGGTTGTAGCATGCTCAGCCTGAGAAAGAGTTTAGCTGTGGTTTTGGGAGTGATGATAAGCCAGGAGGATTTTGAGCAGGATGACGACAAACTCTGACTCACACTGCATTAGCTTGCAATAAAGTCCAGACTTTGGATTCTGTGACCATCACCCTTTCCATTTTTCCTCTATAATTGAGATGCTACCGGGGCTTCCCAGGTAGTGCTAGTGGTAAAGAACCTGCCTGCCAATGCAAGAAGACATAGGAGATTCAGGTTCAATCCCTGGGTCGGGAAGATCCCCTGGAGAAGGAAATGGCAACCCACTCCAGTATTCTTGCCTGGAGAATCCCATGGACAGAGGAGTCTGTGGGCTATAGTCCATGGGGTCGCACTGAGTCGGACACGGCTGAAGTGAGTTAGCACGCACGCACATGACTACAGAGCCCTTGAAATGTGACCAGTCCAAACTGAGATGTCCTTAGTGTTACATGCACACCAGATTTCAAAGACTCAGTACCAGCAAAAGAATGGAATAGAACTCATGGCCAACTTTTTATCTTTGTTATATGTTGAGATGATGATATTTTAGATATATTGGGTTAACTATAATATTCAAAGTAATTTCACTTTTTTAAAACATTTTTTTAACTTTTTTTTTAAATGTAGTTACTAGAAAAATTTTAATTACTTTCTATTTGGCTCATGTTATATTTCTAGTGGACTGCACTGGTCTAGACAACTTCCCTTCTGTTTTCAGCTTCAGAATGTTATAAAGACAAATGACATCACTTGTGTAGAGTTCTTTGAGTTTTCTTAAGGAAACATATTATGTAACAACAAGATAAATTATTGAGGATGATAGTCAGCCAAAACATGTACTGTTCTTTAGAGGCCAAAGATAATGTTACTGAACTGGTCGTGGTTTTGTGTTGTTTTTCCAGCAATGCAGATGAGTTTGCACAAAAGCTTCTGTGGTGTCTTCCCACCCATTCCACCCGCTCCCTGTAGTTCCTTATAACCAAAACAGCATGTTTTCTAAATACCTGGCCCAGGTTAAGAATGCAGTTCTCTAGCCATGAAATTTTTTCTCTGTGCAAAGCATTCAGTCTTATATAGGTTTGAACCTCAGCATATTTAACATGATATTCTAATTATCTGGTCTACTCAAGCAAGCAGATTCCAAATATCAGTGATTATATCTGTAATCATAATTATAGGATACTCTTGGCTCTTTTATATTTAATTCTAAATATGGTCAATTAGAATGTGCTATTTATAGTGAAAAAATTTGCACACATACCCTGATCAAGAAATTTGTTTTTCTTTGTGAATTTCTATCTATGGAAAGTCTCACAGTGCTATAAATTAAATCATATTTTGACTTACAGCTAACATTATGATAAGATGTTGGAATTATTGGGGATGATGTAACTATATTACTCTCTCCTAGGCCTTCAACACCAGAAAGAAAACTGAAGAATCAGACAGAACCTTTCTCATCTTCTTTGACCATTCACTTCTGTTCCCACCTCCTTTTTCCTGTTCTATTAGGTGGATGACAGGCTTTCACTCTCAATTTTCAATCTCTGTTCTTATGCTCTGGAGTCATTCTCTCTCCCAAGGACCTCACTGCTCTGCCTCACCCTTCTCCCCTGCATGTCACCATCACCCTCCTGGATCATCTCCATCAGCAGTGGCTCTAAAACCTCCATCATTAACACACACACACAGAGAATCCTCCATAGCCCCATGGTCCCTTCCCTTTGTACCTTCTCTATTCCTCTTCAAAAAAATTCCTTTCAAAAGCATTGCCAGTAACTCTGTCTCTATTTCTTCTCCCATTCATTCTTCAACTGTAGGACAATTGGATTTCCCTCCCCCACAGAAATTGCTCTTGTTGAGCAAGCTAAGACCTCCTGGGGCCAAATACAGAACACCTCTCTGTTTTCATCTGAAGAGTGTTCTTGCAGTACTGTGATACTCCCTTATCTACACTTCTGAGCCATACTCTTGTTTTGCTCCTAACTAATTGGCTACTCATTCTCAATTCCCCACCCCCTACTCCTTTGTTTCCATTGACCTCTAAATATAGGGGATCCTCTGATTGCTTAGACTCTTCTCCTTATCTTCTCCTTCCTTTGTTGTTGTTCATTGTTCAGTCTCTCAGCCGTGTCTGACTTTTTGCGACCCCAGAGGTTGCAGCACGCCAGGCCTCCCTGTCCATCACCAACTCCTAGAGTTCACCCAAACTCATGTCCATCGAGTCGGTGATGCCATCCAACCATCTTGTCCTCTGTCGTCCCCTTCTCCTCCTGCCCTCAATCTTTCCCAGCATCAGGGTCTTTTCTAATGAGTTGGCTCTTTGCATCAGTTGGTGCTCTCAATTGCCATAGTTTTAAATGCCATCTAATCATTGATAATTCCAAATGTATATCCCAAATGCAAATTCCAGATTAATAGATCCATACAGTTGAATCTCAACTGTGTACCTCAAGTTTAACATGTCTACAAAGAAAATATTGATGTATTCCTCACATACAAAAAGAAATAAGAAAAAAGATGATAAAAGAAGAGGAGGAAATTCCCAGGTGGTGCAGGGTATTAAGACTCAGCGCTTCCACTGCAAGGGACATGGGTTTGATCCCTGGTTGAGGAACTATGGTCCCACATGCTGTGAGGTGTGGCCCAAAAAATAAAAAAGAAAAAAGATAAAGGAGAGGAGTAGAAGGAGAAGAACGGTGAAAGAAAGAAAGAAGAAAGGACATATTACATCTTTGCTCCAAGCAAAAATTAAGATGTTTCTTACTTCCCATATTCCCATATTTAATCCATCAGCAAATTGTATAGACTAGCTCCAAAATATGTCTCAAACCCTTCACTTTCTGCTTATGTCCACTGCTACTGCTCCAGATCAGGAAATCGTTTCTCTGGGTTACTACTACATCCTTCCTGGGTTACTGCCAGTAGTAATCTGGGTTACTACTGTAAGTAAATGAAGTTACTAAGTCGTGTCCAACTCTTTGCGACCCCTTGGACTGTAGCCTGCCAGACTCCTCCATCCATGGGATTTTCCAGGCAAGGATACTGGAGTGGGTTGCCATTTCCTTCTCCAGGGGATCTTCCCGACCCAGGGATCGAACCCCGGTCTCCCACACTGCAGGCAGACTCTTTACCATCTGAGCCACCAGGGAAGCCTCTGGGTTAGTACTACATCCTTCCAACTGATTTCCTGTCTCTGTGCTTGTATCTGCTCTCCTCATTTTCAGAACAACCAAAGGGCTCTTTTAAAATCACATATCAGTTCATGTCACTCTCCTGTTTAAACTGTTCAGTGGCTTGACCACTGCCCATTGCACTTGGGAGTTCAAACACCTGACCATCACTCACGAGCTCCACATGGTTCGGCCCTTGCCTAGTTCTCTAGCTTCACCCTGTGCCACCTCCCATCCCCACCTTTCTTCTCCCATCCCCTTTCTTCCACACCTTACAGCTTTTGTACTTGCTCATCCTTCTACCAGGAATGCCCCCATGTTCTCCCCTCATCTGAACGACAGGCTTCTTTTCACCTTTCAAGTCTCACTTCAAATGTCATCTCACAGAGCCTTGCCAGATTACCCCTTTGAAAGGATCCTTGTCCATTAATCTTTTTCACAAGGCCTTGTTTGTTTCCTTCCTGGTATGTGCCACAGTTCTAATCAGGTCTTCTTAGTAGATCTGCTTTCTTGACTCTCAGCCCTGCCTCCCACTTATCTCACCCCTGGTAAGAAGACTGACAGACTGGTTGGGGTTGGCCACTGGGAGCTACAGCCGAGTCTCTTCTTCTCCCCTTCTCTTGAAGCTAGCCTGTCTATTGAGTATATATCTGCCTACGCACCCTTGTCAGGAGTTTCGTAAGACCGGTGTGTGCCGGTTCAGCACAGCCTGTGGCTGAGTGTGAAGTTCAGGCCAAAAGTATTAGGAAACTTGCTCCAGGGATAAGCTGAGCAATGACCACACAGCTCCATCTGTAAAAAGACTAACATTTTGAACTGGAGCCCACTGTCTTTGGAGATCAGGTAAAGAAAAGAGAACATACTATATACTGTATATACTGACCCATATAAATACCAACACCTCTTTCCTAAAACTTACGAAAATCTAGGTCTGTGGCTTTTCAATTGTCTTGAGCATGGTATCCTTTCTTTTAACCATGTATGTTAGTCCCAATACATGGGAAAAGAAAAAAAAACCCTAACAAAATAAATGCAGATATGTCCTAGGGATTATATTAACGATCACTTTTATGTAGCAAGTAACAGGAAACTCAACTCAGATTAGCAAGCAATGAGAAAAATTCATTAGCTCACATGACAGAATTTGGGGATTTATATGTATCTGGGAGAGGCTGGTCCCCGATTAAATGACTCTGAGGAGTTCCCAGTTTCTGCCATGAGCTCTGAGAAGCTGAAGATGGAAAAAGAAATTGTACTTGTGGACATAGGGTGGGAAGGAGAGGCTGGGACAAATTGAGATAATAGCATTGACATATATACACCCACATTCATAAAACAGATAGCTAGTGGGAAGCTGTTGTATAACCTCCAGGGACCTCAGCCCAGTGCTCTTGAAGCTGTTTACCTTAGACTGGGACTTGGACCCTTGTGCTGGGACTCAAACCCAGCCAAAACCCACCATACCTGGTTTCAGGGCCTAGTAAAGCTCAGGTTCTTGATGTCTCATCACAGAAAGAATTCAGTGAGAGACAAAGTGATAGTTAAGAAGTGGATTTATTCAGAGAGAAGAACACTCCACAGACAGAGTGTGGGTCGTCGCAGAAGGCGAGTGTGGCCTTGAAATGTGGCCTGGTTAGTTTCATATGCTAATGAGTGGGAGGATTATTCCAACTATTTTGGGGAAGGGGTGGAGATTTCCAGGATTTGGGCCACCGCCCACTCCTTGGTCTTTTAACAGTGCCTTGGAAGTGACTCATTGGAAAAGGGCCTGATGCTGGGAAAGATTGCAGGTGAGAGGAGAAGGGGACGACAGAGGATGAGATGGTTGGATGGCAACGCTGACTCGATGGACATGAGTTTGAGTAAATTCTGGGAGTTGGTGATGGACAGGGAGGCCTGGCGTGCTGCAGTCCGTGGGGCTGCAGAGTCGGACACGACTGAGCGACTGAACTGAACTGAACTGGAACTGTCATGGCACCTCTGGGTGTGTCATTTCACTTGCTGATTGAGGATCAAGGTATAGTCTTGTCTGCCATCTTGGTCCCATTTGATTCTAATTGGTTTATGTTGTGTGCTTGGCCTATGTCATTCTTTCAAAAGTTGCACCCTGCCCCTTGCCCTCCTGTTACACTCTGTGATGACCTAGAGGGACAGGATGTAGGAGAAGGAGTGGGGCAGGGAGGCTCAAAAGGGAGTTGATAATATACCTACTTAGGGCTGATTAACGCTCTCCTTTGACAGAAGCCAGCACAACACTATAAAGCAATTATCCTCCAACTAAAAAGAAAAAGAAAATTGTACTACAAACAAGTAGTGTTGCATCTGTTTTTAAAAGACCTCTGCCCTCAGGGAGAGAGGTGCCTGGCATGCTACAGTCCAGGAAGTCGCAAAGAGTTGGACACAACTCACGACAGAATAACAACAGCCCTCATGCTTGCAAGACAGCTACTGGAGACGCTTGGGGCTTGTTCTCGTCATTCATGTCCAGCAGCAAAGGAAGCATCTCTGCCAGTAGCTTCTGCCAAAACATATATTTGAATTTTTTATGTTTTCTTTCTCCCTAGAAGCCTGGGGAAAATCTCCTGGATTGAATTATGTGCTATCTCAGACCAATCAATTCCTACAGAATATGGGATACACTGGCCTAGGTCAATGACCAAGTCATAACCACAGGGCTAAGACGGGATCAATCACCAAAGCCTTGTGACTGAGAATGAGTTGCGGGGGGCTCGCACTGGGGGAAAGTGTGACCGAAAGCTCAGCCTCTCTTAAACTGGTGCTGAATCAAATCCTGGAGATGCAGTTTTTCGTGAAGGAGGAAAGAATTGTTTGATTGCTTTGCCAGGCAAAGGGGGACACACTGGGCTTCTGCCTCAAGAAGCCATGTGTCTTCACTCCAAAGAGCTTGAGGGTTTTACAACAGTGAGTCAACTGTTAATAGGGGTCTCTGACAAGACTAGCATGTGAGCAGGGTCTCAGGCGGTTTCCTCACCTTGAGGAGCTTCTCTGGGCCCTTTAATCTTGCCTCGGGTGGTTTCTCCGCTGCCCCTCCCTTGGTTGGCAACTGTTCAGATCTGCCCTTTGGAACTCAGGGAAAGTCATAATGGCTGGAGTCTTGCCTACAAGATATGGGGGAAAGAAAGGCCTTCGTGCCTGCAAGCCCCACAGAGCGCTGCTCGGGTTCAAAAGGAGGAAGAGCTGTTGAATGGAGACACGCAATCAAAGTCTGTGTGAGCCTGAAAAACCCGAATAACCGCAGCCTGACGCACAGCCCCACTGTATGGAATCAGACACTTAAAATTTAAAATTCCATCTGTATCTTTAAGAGTGTTTGTGGGGGTACTCTTTTGCCCCCTTCTGATGCCTATGTCAGAAGCTTTCTCTATCTCCTTTATACTTTAATAAAACTTTATTACACACACACACACACACAAAAAGAGTGTTTGTGATCTTCCCTCCCTCCTCTCTCTTTTTTAAAAACAAATATTTATTTACTTATTTATTTTTGGCTGCACTGGGTCTTTGTTGCTTGCTTGGGCTTTCTCTATTTGCAGCAAGCAGGGGCTACTCCCTAATTGTGGTGTTCGGGCTTCTCATTGCAGAGGCTTCTCTTGTTGCTGAGCATGGGCTCTAGGGCACGCAGGCTCAGCAGCTGTGGTGCATGGTCTTAGCTGCCCTGCAGCATGTGGGATCTTCCCGGACCAGGGATCAAACCTGTGTCCCCTGCATTGGCAGGTGGATTCTTAACAATTGGACCACTCCTCCTCTCTTTCTTTCTCCCTCCCTATTTTTTCTTTCTTTCTATTAGATTGGCCAAGATAGTTAAATATCTGTGTTCATAGAGTTGTCTTACTTATAAGACCGTATAGGAGCTTTCAGAATACCTTAAAGTTTGAGAAAATATGTACAAGAGATGGGGAGAAAAAAAGACTCTCTTCACAGAACGAATATAAAAGACTAACCATAGAGCTTATCAGCAATGCTAAAGTGTCAAATGAACTAAAGCTTAGAAAAACAAATGCTAGACACCAAGGTCTTCAATTAGAGGAGGGGAGATACAGGAAGCATAACCAACGGGTAAGTGGGCACAAATTGTTTCAAGGGAATTCCTTTTCAGATAAGCTTTCCTAGAATGAATTGACCCAAGAAAGCTTCTGTTGTCCAGACTTCAGGCTGTTTCTCCTCTCCCATCTCTTCTGCTCAATTTCTTTTATCAATTGATCATAGGAAGACATACCTCACACTCATCCCAATCCTACTAAGGCATTGTTATTATTGTTTAGTCACCAAGTCATGTTTCTTTGCAACCCCAGGGACTGCAGCATACCAAGCTTCCCTGTCCTTCACTAGCTTCCAGAGCTTGCTCAAACTCTGTCCATTGAGTTGGTGATGCCATCAAATTATCTCATCCTCTGTCACACTCTTCTCCTGCCCTCAGTCTCTCCCAGGATCAGGTGACCAAAGTATTGGAGCTTCAGCTTCAGCTTCAGCATCAGTCCTTCCAATGAATATTCAGGGTTGATTTCCTTTAGGATTGACTAGTGTGATCTCCTTGCTGTCCAAGGGACTGTCTAGAGTCTTCTCCAGCACCACAGTTTGAAGCATAAATTCTTGGGATCTCAGCCTTCTTTATGGTCTGACTTTCACATCCGTACATGACTACAGGAAAAGCCATAGCTTTGACTATACGGACCTTTGTCAGCAAAGTGATGTCTCTGCTTTTTAATACGCTGTCTAGGCATTGCCTGGGATGTAAAAGCCTCTAGGGTGCTGAAGAAAGGAGAATCGAATGACTCTAATAATAAGGTACTTAATTCTTTGCTACTCAAATGGACTCTAATTCTCTGCTTTCCACAAAGAGGAAGGACACCTAATTAAGTCATCAAGATGACAGATTACTAAAAATAATCTTGATGATGTATTACCATGTAATTTTGGGTATATAACTGAGAAGAATCCAAAGAATTGAGTCCTGTTCTATAACAAAACTCTATTGCTCCCATTAACTTATTTGGGTGAAGAGCTTCTTAGTAATTATCTGCCAAACCACACATTCAACATTGATGCTGACTCCTGTATATTTATCCCTGGATACACGGGGGAGAAAGGCTTTACTTGTCTCATGAAGAGCTGGAATTCCATTGCAATCTTACATTTTAGGTTTAATTATTCATCAATATTTGTAATATATTTATGCCATTCTGAGAAATTGTGTAGAGTTTTTTAACACTTAGAATCTTATGATCACATAGAAATTTTAAATTATTCCCATTTTTTCCATGTTTCCATGTTTTAAACATGCATAGAAGTATGTTATTCATGAAATACTTTAAAGTATAAAATATATTAGGAAATGGAATGGAAATACAATTTCAAGGAGAAAAACAAGCAAAGAAAATTTCTGATAGGTTAAGAAGAACTTATTTATGTGTATCTTAAAAGTATGATGGGGCGTCAAATTGTTATATCATTTGCAGGAGAAGAAGGGGACAACAGAGGACAAGATGGTTGGATGGTATCACCAACTCAATGGACATGAGTCTGAGCAAACTCCAGGAGATGAAGGACAGGGAGGCCCGGCAAGCTCCACTCCATGGGGTCGCAGAGAGTAGGACATGTCTGAGCGACTGAACAACAGCAACAAATAAGAACTTATTTATGTGTATTTTAAAAGTATGATGGGTCATCAAATTGCTATATTATTTAGATTCAACTGGATAGATATTAAATAGTGATGTGACAGTTTACTTTTAAATGTCAGTATTTATAGTGTGCTGGAACATATATAAATATATATATATTTGTACATATATATATTTGTAGCTCGATATGATAAAAATTCTAGGCATCAACTGAACAATGTGGTGAGGAATGTATTGCTTCTTAAAATATTTTAGGAGTACTTTAGTGAACACATCCAGAGACAATGAAAGGAGAAAATTATGTTAGATAAGAAAATGATGAAAGGAAGAACAGGCCTGCTATTGAGACCGATTGCACAATGAAATGTGATGACAAGGGACCTGTCTATTCACATTTCTTTCATGTCCTTTATCAGAGAGAAAGATATAACAAGAATGATGGAGTGGACATTGGTAGAGAGGAAGAGAAGCCCAAGATGGAAAAAGAAGGGGTTCCCTGGTGGTCCAGTAGCTAAGAATAAGCCTTGTAATTCAGGAGACACTAGTTCAGTCCCTGGTCCAGGAAGATCCCACATGCCGTGGAGCAACTTAGCCTGTGTGCCACAACTACTGAAGCCCACATGCCCTCGAGCCCATGCCTGGCAACAAGAGAAGCCGCCACAGTGAGAAGCCTGCACTCTGCAACTAGTAGCTCCCGCTCCCTGCAGCTAGAGAAAGCCCACGCAGCAGTGAAGACCTAGCACAGCTAAAAACAAGTAAATACACAGTTTTTAAAAAGATGGGGAAAAAAGTTGTAACGGTGTACCCATTTCCTTTGGGAACCAGTAGAAGTAACAAGGATTTGAGTCAGCCAGAACTGACTCAGAATTCTGATTCTGCCAGTATTATTGATGTGACCATGGCAAGATGCTTAACCCACCTCATCCGTATAATGGGCATAGAATGATTTACCACACAGGGTTCAATTTCCACACATTTCAATGTAAAGTGCTTTGCATAGAGTCAAGCATGCGTGCGTGCATGCTAAGTCGCTTCAGTCATGTCTGACTCTCTGGGACCCTATGGACTGCAGCCCGACAGGCTCCTCTGTCCATGGGATTCTCCAGACAGGGACACTGGAGTGGGTTGCCACGCTGACCCTGGTCTCTTACCGGATTGTAAGAGACCGGGTTACAGGTTCTCCAGTTGCAGGGAGTGGGAGCTACTCCCCAGCTGCAGTGTGCAGACTTACACTGTGCTGGCATCTCTTGTGGCCAGGCATGGGCCTGAGGGCATGCGGGCTTCAGGAGTTGTGGCTCACAGGCTAAGATCAAACCCACGTCTCTTACATCTTCTGTATTGGCAGTTGGGTTCTTTACTCTAGCCCCACAAGGGAAGCCAGAGTCAAACATAGACATGCATAAATAGTGGCTATTTTAATTGGCCTTGGGCAACTTACCTGCCATGAGCCTCACTTTCCTCCTCCATAACACAGGAATAATAACGTCTACCTCTTAGGATTGCCATGAGGATTAAGTTGATAATAAACCTGAGAGCATTTATAGCACAAAGAAGGCATCCAATAAATATTAGTTCTTTCCCCACCCCTTCCTTCCCTAGCTTCCTATCGATTCAAGCAGTTCTATGGCATCCCTGTGGGGTGTGATGAACAGGAGTCTAATTCCAAATACCCATGTATAGATGAGTATATTACTTTTATTGTGTCTATTAATAAACAGACTAAATCTGAAGTGATTCTTTTTTCTTGCTAAGAGACCCAGGTCTCATATTACAGATGACTCTATCCTTGTGGATATGACCTTTCTGCTTTACTAGCAAATCTCATTAATGACAAAATTATTTTCCTGAAATTGCGGAAGACAAATATATCGCTGGTCTACGACCGCGTAATCAATCCTCTCGCAAAGAGGCTTGTGCATGTGCGCTCAGTCCTGCCGGACTCTTTGTGACCCCACAGACTCTATTCACAAAAAGGACCACCTCACAAGGAAAATTTTCTCCCAAGTGTTTCCTATTCTCTTATGAGTGAAATGACAAGCATGTATTAATCTGTGGGAATCAATACTGTTGATCAGTGTCATTCACTTGTTTTGAATGGCACCAAGTATGCCCTCTCTTTGAAGCTTTGGGTACAAAACAAAGCCTGGATGAGCCAGGATTCCTGGGGGCGGGGGGGGGGGTCAGAGTGGGGAGTTAGGGAGCCAAGTTGCACTGAACAGGCAGGAAATATGTGTAAAGCCACTTCCCCTATTTTAACCTGTGGGATAATGTCCATTTGGTTCTTCTCAGAAATAGTCTGACATGTGGCTGTCCTAGTTGAAGAGGGAGGTGTAATGACTCTGAACAGTAATTCAAGTGCATAGGGAGGCCCTACATCAGTCAGGATCCCAGCCAGAAACAGAAGGCACATGCCAAAGAAGTGAAAGAAGGATCACTGACCCTGGAGAGTGGGCACGCGGGCATCCGTTATACTAATTTCTGTATATCTGTTGTGTTTGAAATTGTCTATCCTAAGACATATGAAAATGGAAGCATGGAAAAGAGGGTCTTGTTGTTCAGCCACTCACTTGCGTCCAGCTCTTTTGTAATCCCCAGGACTGAAGCTGGCCAGGCGCCTTTGTCCGTGTGATTTCCCAGGCAAGGATACTGGAGTGGGTTGCCATTTCCTTCTCCAGGGGATCCTCCCGATGCAAGGATCGAACCCCCATCTCCTACACTGGCAGGCAGATTCTTTACGTCTGAGCTACCAGGGAAGAGGGACTAGAGAAAGTGATTTACATTTAAAGGCCTGGGCAGAGGATAAAGGAAAACCATGGAAGTGATGTCTCCCTACCCACCCCCCCCCACCAGACTGGCAGCAGTGGCAGGTATACCAGCAGTGAGCTTGAAGATGCAAGATAGAGGGCTCAGCTCTGGGTGCCCAGGGAGGCCCGTGGCTATAGAGAAGGGCCACCGACAGGAACTGCAGCCTTGGGTGGAAGAATCATTAACTAAGACCCAGTACATAAATTTGTGAAGCCCAGTGCAAACTGAAAAATCAAGGGGGAAAAAATGTAATTAAAGATCCTGAAATATAAAACTTCAGCTTTTCTTCCACCGTCTCTCATTCCTTCTCACTTGATGGGTCATGTTTTAATTTTTTTTCTATTTCACACCATTTTAAATTAAGAAAAAAATTAAAAGTTTAAATGATTAGTACAAACTTCACCGCTTACATTGTGCAGCGTCAATTTTAAATGCAGTATAAGAGCATTTAACTTGGATGCAGAATCACAAAATGATACAATTTGTATTTCATAATCCATACATAACACTGGTGGTGGGTTCAAATGTTCCGACTCGGCTCTCGGCGCCTGGAGGAGCCTTGAGTCCGGTTTCTTGGTGTCCCCACTGGTGTGAGCGTCAATACATCACAGGGTAGACCAGGAAGCTGAGGTGGCTGTATCCAGAGCTGGAGGGTAAGAATGGCACTATATACCACTGTCTCACAGAGGAAGATGAGAAAGCGCAAGCTCCCTGTGGCTTTCTAAAGTGCGTCTTCAAATGACAGTAGTCTCCTTGGTGGTCTAGTGGTTGGGAATCTGCCTGCCAATGCAGGGGACACGGCCTGAAAAGATCCCACACCTCAGGGCAGCGAAGCCCATGTGCCACAACTACTGAGCCCACTATCTAGAGCCCACGGCTCCACAAGAACAGCTTCCACAATGAGAAGCCCTTGGACCTCAATGAAGAGCAGTCCTCACTTGCCACAGCTAGAGAAAGACCATAGACAGCAATGAAGATCCAATACAGCCAAAAATAAATAAATAAATAAAATTATGAAGAAAAAGAAGCCTCACCTTCGTCTGGAGACAAGTCACAACCTACTGGTGCATCTGAACTGTTTACTCCTGTTCATCAATTAGCAGAAAAGTCTTGGATAAATGTTGTGAGAATAAGCATGTATTCATTAAAAAGGCGTATGTACTGGCCACAGCAAAGGTAATTCTAAAGAACAGCAGAGGTTAGAAGTCAAAGAACACATTTTTGAAAATTATATGATGTATTATTTTAGGTTGCAGCAAATCATGAAAGCATTTTTTATATAACAGTATTGTGTATTAAATTACTGGCTAGCTGAGGGATGTGTGTATTCGTACGTTTTTTACTGGTATTGAAATACCTCAAGTAAACACACAGAACTACGTAATCTTTGTTTCTGAGGAACTGCTTCATTTTAAGTTCATTCTACTTCCCTTTTGTTGGGATTGCAAATGTTGTACCTATGGAAATTAAATGAAACCAGTGTGTGAAGTAGCTTGAAGAGATGTATTTCTTAGAATTAAGTCGATGAGTATTTAGACGTAGTCACAGTTAACTATGGAATCAACTTAATCTCTGAAGGAAGACAATGTGCACTCAAATCTAGGTACATTTAAAATATTTTAACTCTTTAATGCCTTTGCATAAGCAATACACTCTGCTTTTATGTTAGGCCAATAGTATAATTCCCTGTCAACACATGTGCTTTTGGGCTCCCCTGGTAGCTCAGATGGTGAAGAATCTGCTTGCAATTTGGGAGACCCAGGTTCACTTCCTGGGTTGAGAAGATCCCCTAGTGAAGGAAATGGCTACCTACTCCAGAATTCTGGCCTGAAGAATTCCATGGACAGAGGAGCCTGGTGGGCTACAGTCCATGGGGTCTCAAAGAGTTGGATATGACTGTACAATAACACACACATACATAGCATGTATTTTTTTTCTTACCAGAACAGTGAGAACACCCCACAAAAGGAACTCAACTATTCCATCTCACTTCTTCATACATACACACTGTGCCAACACTGTCTGCCTTTGGCTTAGTAATGAGTAAAGAGGGACTGAAAGGAAAAGAAACTATGAATTGCGCATCTTCCCTTTCCTTCGACGGCATTACTTTCTAGTGTAAGCAGTTGGCAAATATAGGGAAGTAATGTGAGTAAGAAAGGATATGATAGAGCTTCTTGGTTAGTTGGGTTTCTTAGCATGCCGCTGCCTTCTTCTTCTTTTTAATGAATTTGAAGCACGTTTTGGTTCAAATGGGAAGAGAGGCATTTTGGGCTTAATTAATCGCAGGGGTTTACTTCGATCTTGCTTTGGTTCTCAATGAACCTCCAAGCATCACTGAAGCACAAGAATCCTATACCCATGCATGCTAAGTCGCTTCAGTCGTGTCTGACTCTTTGTGACCCCACGGACTGTAGCCCACCAGGCTCCTCTGTCCACGGGATTCTCCAGGCAAGAACACTGAAGTGGATTGCCATGCCCTCCTCCAAGGGATCTTCCCAACCCAGGGACTGAACCTGAATCTCCTACATCTTCTTGCATTGGCAGGCAGGTTGTTTACCACTAGCGCCACCTGGGGCACTGAAAGTGCTGTATGTAAATGGGGCAACTGGAGATGGTAGACGTGTATCGTGGGTCTCTCCTCTGTTCACATATCAGACTTTACTAACGAAACACACATTCGAAGAAAAAATTAAGAGTTCCAAAATGATGTCAGCAAAGCATTAAGTCAAGTGCAGGGCCCTTCTGGGCATGGGGTCCTGTTGACTGCAGACGTCACACACCATGAAACCTGCCCTGCTGCCAACCCACAGCCAGATGAGGAAGAGGCCAGGAGAATTAAAGCTCTTTTGTGCAGTCCTCCCACCTCCCGTAGGTGCCCCCATTGGTAGGCCCAAGCTAGGTGGCAAGGGAGCCAAGAACATAGCTAAAGAAGAGTCTCCTTAGCTAGAGACCAGGGGAAAGAAGGGTGGAGAACGGGTCTGCAGGGCAAATAGGCTCTCCAGCACAGGCTGTGTGTGTGTGTTAGTCCCTCAGCTGTGTCCGACTCTCTGCGACCCCCTGGACTCTAGCTTGCCAGGTTCCTCTGTCCATGGGATTCTACAGACAAGAATACTGGAGTGGGTTGCCAGTTCCTTCTCCAGGGGATCTTCCCAACCCAGGGGTCAAACCCAGGTCTCCCACACTGCAGGCAGATTCTTTACCATCTGACCCATCAGGGAAGCCCAGGCAGCTTGTTCTCAAATCCCTTTTCAGCAAACTTGGTTCCTTTCCAGTTCAGCTAAAACAATAAGGACCAGGCAGGCCCCAGGTGTGACCACATTTTTGTGGGGCCCGATCCTGATGCAATTTTGTGAGCCCTCTACAAAACAAACAAACAAATAAAGCAGAATCACAAACATAAATTTGGTACAAAGCTGGCTATTTACTTAGAATGAGAAATCACAGTAAAATCCTGGAGCTTAGGAAACTCAAGTCCCTTTCTTCTGAGGTCTCTAGGGAACTACACCTTCAGAGACATGCTTCTTGATTGCACCAGCTTCCCCTCCCCACCTGGGACCCTCTACAACTCCAAGCAACTCCCACCACTCTCAGGGGCCTGGGATGGGAGGAGTCCTGAGGTTTAAACGCTGTTAGCTTTATGGTAAATTTCTCTGTAGGCCCTGAAACTTAGAGCATAGAATTAAATGACTGTAGAGTAGCAAGCAGGCTTCCCCCATGGCTCAGTGGGGAAAGAATCTGCCTGCAGTGCAAAAGACACAGGAAACAGGGGTTCAGTCCCTGAGCTGACAAGATCCCCTGGAGGAGGGCATGGCAACCTACTCCTGTATTCTTGCCTGGAGAATCCCAGGGACAGAGGAGCCTGGTGGGCTACAGTCCGTGGGGTCTCAAAGAGTCAGTCACGACTGAAGCGACTGAGCGTGCGCAGGAGAGCAGCAAGCATTTGCAAGCAGGTGAAAAGGGAGGCCCTGGAGCTGTGTTGTGACCCCTTCCCCCATAGCACACAGCACAGGCAGCGGGCCCCTGTGCTGGGCTCCGCGGGTCTGCTGCTTTTTCACTGTATGTCGGAAATCATATTGAGCCTTGGGTACATTATGTAGGGAACTGAGAAGGTAGTAGACAGTCATGGCCACTCCTCTGCATCCACAATGTCTTTACCCTCTGCACTGTTGTCTGACCAGGTTGGAATAAACCAGAGGGAAAATGACCTTAAGGAACTCACTGTTCTCAATCACCTTCAAATTCTTTTTTTTTTTTTTTAGCTGCTGCACACAGCATGTGAGATCTTAGTTCCCCTACCAGGGATCAGGGAAGCTCAAGTCTTAACCACGGGACCACCAGGGAAGTCCCGGTCACCTTCAAGTTCTGACCTGACTTTGTTGCCCTAGCCTAAGCAACAGGTTCCTCTGTAGACATAAAATACTACTGGGCTTTCTTCATAATAGCTGAGGCAATAGTGGAGGCAATTTAGATTCAGAAAAAAGAAGGAACAGGTCAGTTTTTTGGAAAGGCTGCCCTCAATGGGGTTGTGGGGCCAGGGCTTAGGAGAAGCCCATGGGAAGAAGGAAAGGGGTAGATGAGGACGGAAGAAGGGAAATCATGGGCAAACGCAGGGAAATGGAAAGATGCTGAAGAAAGATTTCAAATTTTGCTAAAACCCTGGTGTTGGTGAGCTATTCGCTTTTGATAAGTAAGGTTGTTATTGTTGTTCAGTTGCTAAGTTGTGTCCAACTCTTTGTGACCCTGGAGATCAAACCTGGGTCTCCTGCACTGCAGGAGAATTCTTTACCATCTGAGCCACCGGGGAAGCTGCTAAGTACGGGGAAGACTACTAATATCTGAACCAAGAATATGTGCTTAACTGAGAGCATCTGGTCTAAATGAGATGGAAGAAGGCACTGCTTCAGTGCCGGGTTCAAATTTTAATGCTTAGTAGCTACGAGACTTTGATCAAGAAACTCATTCTTTTCGTGCCTCAGTTTCGTCATATGAAGCTCATAGTGTTGTGTGAGAATTAGAGAAGCTAATAGTTATAAAGCACTTCTAATAGGTGTTAGTAAATGTGAGATAATAGAAAATATACATATACTGGTCTCTACCTGTAGTTCCTGGTACACAGCTCCTAAAACCCTTTTAATTTCCTAAGTGACAGAGCACTAGGAGCATCTTTTGTTCTAGTATTTGGTCTTTGACCCTAGTTCCTGACACCAATCTCCTAAATCCTTTGGAATTGCCTGAGTGCTAACAATGTCTTTGTTCTAATAAGGTGACTCTCGGTGGGCTCTCAAATGGGGGCTGGTCACCAAAAAAGACCAAGCCACGATTAGACGTTTCGAGTTTTCAACCCACTTCCCATTCTCTAGAGGAGCGAGCAGGGCTGGAAATGGAGTTAATGATCCATCATGCCTACATGATGAAGCCTCAAAAAACAAACAAAAATCCCCAAAGTGTGGAGTTCTAGGAGCTTCTAGTGTAGGTTGTGGAATACGTGGACGTGCTGGGAGAGAGAGCATGGAAGTTCTGCACCCCTTCCCATGTTCTTTGCCCTTCAGATCTCTCCCATCTGGATGTTCAGCTGTATCCTTTATCATGCCCTTTAATAAACTGGTAAACGTGTTTTCCCGAGTTCTGTCAGTGGTTCTAGCAAATAATCAAATCCAAAGGGGAGGAGTTCTTGAAACTTTTGATTTGTAGCCAAGTTAGACGCAGGCTATGGGTAACCTGTCAGGGGAAACACACTGACTAGAACTGCCTACCTGGCCAGGCACCACAGTAACGATTTGCATGAGTTACTTTGTGATAGGAGGTCCTGGTAAGGGACATGGAACTGACAAGCCACCACCAACCTGAAGAATTTGGGAAAGGTCAAAAGGAGACACCACATCTTCTCCCACCTCCCACAATCCTCCTTGATGGGATCCATCTTGCTTGAGCATTGCCTACACCACAGGAAGGACCCTGAGTCAGAATGATTGGCCAGAGACAGCCAGAAACTAATCCCATCACCATAAAACCCACGAGCCACATGGCAGAGTAGTTCTCCTGGGTCCTTGAAGCCTGCCCCTCCCCGTCTGGGCACTCCTTTCCAACAAAGTCTCTCGCTTTGTCAGCATGTGTCTCACACAACTCATTTCCAAGTATTAGACAAGAGACTCCTCTCGGGCCCTGGAAGGGGTCCCCCTTCCTGCAACAATGCTACTTGTGAGTGGCATCTACAGTGGTGGAGGGCAGGGGCAGTCTAGGACTGAGCCCTTTACAAGTGGGATCTGGTTCTACCTCCAAGTAAATGGGGTCAGAATTGGGTTAAACTGCAGGACATGAAGCTGGTGTCGCAGGATTGCATATTGTGGGGAAAACCCACACATCTGGTGTCAGAAGTGTGGTGAGTGTGGCAGCAGTGTGAGAGTAAAAAGATACACAGGGGCAGTTTAGGTTTTCTCTACACAATTAGTACTTGGTAAAAGTGAGACATTATTATTATGAAATGACTCCAAATATAGCATTTAGACACAATGTTTGAAGCTATAACATTTCAGCAACAGATGAAGAATAAGATCCATTCATTTTCACTATGTATAATTTTATAAAAATTATGATTTTGAGTGAATGGATTTTTCCACGTTTAATCTCTAGGTAAGTACTGTAAAGTACTGTGAAGTTTTCATTAACAAAACACAATCACTTCAGAATTTTTCTTACCAAAAAGCAGAGGTACAGTTTACCATTTTTTGCCTTACAGATAAATTGTCCTACTCCACAATTCCCAGACATTGAGAAAAGCTTTTGTTTTCTCTTTAACCTTGGTCCATTTACACACTAACATGAGGAGATTAGATGGAATACCAGATCCCACTGGGCAAATAGCTAGGAGGGGCTCTTTTCTCATTAAAGGCAACTTCAGATTATAATCAAGTTTGAATAAAATAAACAGTTTAGAAAAAGTTAGGGCAGCTTGATCATCAGTCTTTCTTGCTTCTAGAGGTCAAGCTGAAATAAAACTGTAAGAGCCAGACTTTCTGGATTCCTGTTGTTGACTTAAAAAATATTCCCAACCTTAAATTTGAGAGTTATGCTTTATTTGGTGGGAACTTTTAGAACTTCAAGACCCAGGAGACAGCGTCTCAAGTAACCCTGAGAGAACTGTTCCAAGATTGGGTGGAGGGGTGGGGTAGGGAGCCAGGTTATATAGAAATTTTACCAAAAAGGTCAGGTAGCCTGATCATCAAAACATTATTGTTAATGAAAGAAAACCAGATAATCCAAGTTAAGGAATTTAGTGCTTTTCTATGTATAGGAAGATACAACAGTCCAGGCTCACTGAAATCATTCCTTTGGTATGCAGCTCAGCTTTCTGGGGCCAGTATCCTGTGTTTCCACATCCTGAGTTTCCTCGGGGCTCAGCGTAGGGAGTGGCTGCGGTCTGATGGCTGCTAGAGGGCAGGTATTCCTTCCATTCTGAGTTTTCTCAGAGCTCACCAGCTCACCATTGGGGCGGCTGCAATTGCTGACGACTGTGACATCTTTGTTTACTGATATGACAGGAAACATTCCTTTTCTCACTGTGCATATCCAAGCAAGACTATCACATAACCTCTCTGACTTTCTTATCCTCATCCAGGGAAGAATCACGTGGGAAGTGCTGCCCAGCCCCACTTCTAAGGTTCTTGTGAGGATTTTTTTTTTTAATGTTATTGTTAAAAAAAAAAATCCTGAAAAACAAAAGCACTCTACAAATGCAAAAAGAATTTACTCAAATGACTCTCTTCTTACCCACTTTCTTTTTTGCATGTCACTCAACTGCAGGTAGGCTGGCTTATCTGCTAGAAACAACAGCCTGAATTAAACTGATCCACATCTTTGGAGTGCTCTTACCAGTATCTGTAAGAAAAAAAAATCATACTTGATTAACCAACTAGTGTTCTCTAGTGTTCATTATAAATAAATGGTGCCTGGTCAATAACAGGTACTCAATAAATATTTGTTGAATGAATTTGGAAGTTCTATAATTTAAAACATTTGACGCAATTCTACTTCTAAGGCTACTAAAAGTCAAAACAATAGTTAAAACAACTCAATTACTAAGGAAATGTAATTTTCTTCTAGAGAGAGTTGAATAATAACAAGAATCAGGCCCGTGGCAAGTGCTTTTCTTTTGGCAAACTCAGCCAGGGTGGTGATTGTCCAGCATGAATGCATAACATCAACACTACTTAGCATTTCTATTAAAAAAAAAAGTTCACGGTAAAAGTAAAAAATTGAAGATGGTATTAAACTCTTAATCAAGTCATAGTACAGCATACTGTTGGCCAAAAATTTAAAAAAAAAATTGCATGTGGGTTTTGTAAACTCTGAGTAAGAAGGATATTTGCAATGGGAACAGTGAACCCCCAAGGGGAATGAGAAGGGAGAAAGGGGTTTAAAGCATCATTATAGATTCAAGATATTGGCAACTGTTATCTATAATTCATAGAGAAGGTTGAGAAAGTGAAAAAGGGATTTTTTGTGTTTTGTTTCTTTGGGTTTTTTTTTTAAAACATTATATTAGCAGAGACCATCTTCTACCATCTGTCTTTCTTCAACATTTATCTCAATGTTTTGTAACTATTTGTTAGCATTTTTTTCTTTCTTTAAACGGTTTAACTGAGATACAGGTCTCACATGCCATGTAATTCAGCCAAGTAGAGTATACAATTCAAGTTTTTAGTGTATTCACAGGATTGTACAACCACTGCCACCATTTAATTCCCGAACATTTTCATCACTCCTAAAAGAAGCCCTTACCTATTAGCCGTTACCCCTCATTTCCCATCCTTCTCCTAGGAAAACTATTAATTTACTCTCTTTACGTCTATAAATTTGCCTGTTCTGGACATTTCACACAAGGGAATCATAAAATATGTGGTTTTTTGTGATTGGCTTCTTTCACTTACATAATGTTTTCAAAGTTCGGTCTATTGCAGCATGCATTTATGTTTCAATTCTCTTTGTTGCTGAGTAATATTCCAACATGTGGCTATACCACATTTTATTAATTCTTTCATGAAGCGATGGACATTTGGGTGGTGTTCATTTCAGGGTTATTTTGAATAATGCTGCTGTGAGCATGCATGTGCAAATTCTTGTGTGGACATGCATACCCATTTCTCCTGAGTGTATATCTTTTGGGGAGAGGGTGCTATGCTGGGTCTTGGTTGTAGCATGTGACATCTAGTTTCTTTTCTTTTTTTTTTGTGAGGGGGATCTAGTTTCTTGAACAGTGGTCAAACCCAGGCCGCCGCATTGGGAACATGAGCCTTAGCCACTGGACCACCAGGGAAGTCCCATCTTGAATACTTATCTAGGAGTGGAATGGCTAGGCCAAATAGTAGCACTTGCAAAATTTTAAATAAACTTTTAAAAACTTAAGATATAATTCACATACCATAAAACCCACCATTTTAAAGTGTGCACTTTACTGGGTTTTAGTATCCACACAAGGCTATGCAACCATCATCAACATCTAATTCTAGAAGAATTTCATAACCTCAAATAGAAACCCTGTACCCTTTTACCCTTGAATTACTGTTGGATCAGTAAGCCTGCATGCCTCTGTTCTTTCTTTTGTCTTGAGAAAATGATTTAAAACACATTGTCATTTTTATTAAAATTGAAATTTCAAGTGGTTATTCAAGAAATAAGCATATTGACTTTCTAAAATAATGGACTTATTGAGATGTAACTCACATACCATAAAATTCACCCGTTTAAAAGTGTACAATTTAGTGGCTTATAGTACTTTCACAAAGTTGTGCAATCATTACCACTGACTAATTCCAGAACATTTTCATCATGCCAAAAAGAAATCTCTACCCTTTAGTAGTCATTCCCCATTCTCCCCTCCCCCTAGCTTCTGGCAACCACTAATTTACTCTCTGTCTCTGTAGATTTTCCTATTCTGGACTATGGCTAACTTTTTAAGTGTAAGAAAGAATTCTTTACACTTGCATAAAACATTTGGCTACACACACCATGTACAATCACACATGCACACCCCCCCACAAACACACTTATTGCTTTTTGTCATTACTGCCATTTTTATATCTCCATGACACTTTGTTGTACTCACAGATGAGTTTGCTACCTGATAAAATACCAAAGTGGGGAAAATAAGATAAATTTTTGGTATGATATGATAAATAATATGATGAACTATTGGTATCCTCAATAGAGAGGTTTACTCATCTCCTGAGTGACCATATAATTACAGACTAAAATAACTTTAAAAAATTTATTTTGGCCTCGCCTCACAGCATATGAAGTCTTAGTTCTCTGACCAGGGTTGAACTCACACTTTCTGTACTAGAAGCGCAAGTCTTAACTAATGGACCATCAGGGAAGTCCCTAAAACAAGATAATTTTTAATCAAAAATTTCTCTTCCGAAAGAGAATCTAAATACTGTTGACTTGAAACGAATATTCACAATCTAAAAGTTGAGTTATGTTTTATTAGGTGGAAATTTTTAGGACTTAAGCCCAGGAGGCAGAATCTCAATTAACCCAGAGAGAATTGCTCAGAGGAGGTGAGGGGAGGAGACAGGTTATATAGAAGTTTTGCAGCAAAGGGTGGGTAGTCTGAACATCAGAAATCTCAAGTTAAGGAATTTAGCACTTTGCTATGTATGGAAAGGTACGTACATACAAAGGGCTCACTGAAATCATTCCTTTGGCATGCAGCTCAGCTATCTGGGGCCAGGATCCTGTGCTTCCACGTCCTGAGTTTCCTCGGGGCTCAGCATGGGGAGTGGCTGCAGGCTGATGGCTGCTAGAGGGCAGGTATTCTGCTCCTTCCTGAGTGCCCTCGGGGCTCACCAGCTCGGAGGGCTGTAACCACCCTTGTTTACTGATAGGGCAGGAAATATTCCATTTCTCAACAGTGTAATACCCAGTATTGCTGAGGATGTAAGGAAAAAGGCACTCTCAAACACTGTCAATTGGAATTTAATGTATAACATTTCTCAAGCCCTCTTTGGCCAAATATATCAAAAGCCTTTAAAATATGCATATCCTTTTTGGCCCAGAAGTTCCACTTTAAGGAACTGATTCTAAATAAATTATCTTAGGAACCCATAAACATACATGTTCATTATCTCACTGATATTTAAAATAGCAGAAAACAGGAAAAAATTCAACATGTATTTTAAGAGAAGGAGGTTAGCTAATTAACTTAACAAAGAGCTTATCCATTACAAAGCTGCAGTTAAAAACTACATTGAAGGTTAGCCATGAACAGTGGATTTGAAACAAAAACCACAATATCTTTATATTGTGTGTGTGCTCAGTCGGTCAGTCACGCCCAACTCTTTGCGACCTGCTAGACTGTAGCTCTCCAGTCTCCTCTGTCCAGGGGATTTCCCAGGCACAAATACTGGAATGGGCTGCCATTTCCTTCTCCAGGGGATCTTCCCAACCCAGAGATCGAACCCGTGTCTCTTATCACTTGCATTTGTCAGGAGATTGCATTCTTTACCACTGTGCCAACTGGGAAGCCCATTGTTTACATTCAGTTCAGTTCAGTCGCTCAGTCGTGTCCGACTCTTTGCGACCCCATGAATCGCAGCACGCCAGGCCTCCCTGTCCATCACCAACCCCTGGAGTTTACTCAAACCCATGCCCATCGAGTTGGTGATGCCATCCAGCCATCTCATCCTCTGTCATCCCCTACTCCTCCTGCCCCCAATCCTTCCCAGCATCAGGGTCTTTTCCAATGAGTCAACTCTCGCATGAGGTGGCCAAAGTACTGGAATTTCAGCTTCAGCATCAGTCCTTCCAATGAACACTGAGGACTGATCTCCTTTAGGATGGACTGGTTGGATCTACTTGCAGTCCAAGGGACTCTCAAGAGTCTTCTCCAACACCACAGTTCAAAAGCATCAATTCTTTGGTGCTCAGCTTTCTTTATAGTCCAACTCTCACATCCATACATGACCACTGGAAAAACCATAGCCTTGATTAGACGGACCTATGTTGGCAAAGTAATGTCTCTGCTTTTTAATATGCTATCTAGGTTGGTCATAACTTTCCTTCCAAGGAGTAAGTGTCTTTTAATTTCATGGCTGCAGTCACCATCTGCAGTGATTTTGCAGCCCCCCAAAATAAAGTATGACACTGTTTCCATTGTTTCCCCATCTATTTACCATGAAGTGATGGGAGCAGATGCCGTGATCTTAGTTTTCTGAATGTTGAGCTTTAAGACAACTTTTTCACTCTCCTCTTTCACTTTCATCAAGAGACTTTTTAGTTCCTCTTCACTTTCTGCCATAAGGGTGGCGTCATCTGCATATCTGAGGTTATTGATATTTCTCCTGGCAATCTTGATTCCAGCTTGTGCTTCTTCCAGACCAGCATTTCTCATGATGTACTCTGCATATAAGTTAAAAAAGCAGGGTGACAATATACAGCCTTGATGTACTCCTTTTCCTATTTGGAACCAGTCTGTTGTTCCATGTCCAGTTCTAACTGTTGCTTCCTGACCTGCATACAGATTTCTCAAGAGGCAGGTCAGGTGGTCTGGTATTCCCATCTCTTTCAGAATTTTCCACAGTTTTTGGTGATCCACACATTCAAAGGCTTTGGCACAGTCAATGAAGCAGAAATAGATATTTTTCTGGAACGCTCTTGCTTTTTCCATGATTCAGCAGATGTTGGCAATTTGATCTCTGGTTCCTCTGCCTTTTCTAAAACCAGCTTGAACATCTGGAAGTTCATGGTTCACGTATTGCTGAAGCCTGGCTTGGAGAGTTTTGAGCATTACTTTACTAGCTCGTTTACATTAGTACTCCCCAAAATGAAAGACTTAGGTATAAATCTAAGAAAATATATAAAGAACTACATGAGAAAAACTACAAAACCTTGATGAATGAAATCAAATAAGAACCAAATAAATGGAGAGCTGTTTTGTGTTCCTGAATAGGAAGAGTCAATACTGTCAAGATGTCAGTTCTTCCCAATTTGATCTATAGATTCAGTGCAATTCTGACCAAAATCTCAACAAGGTTGTTTATGGATATTAGCAAAGAGATTCTAAAGTTTATATGCAGAGGGGAAAGGCCCATAATAGCCAACACAATATTGAAGAGTAAAATTGAAGGACTAACAATACTGACTCCAAAACTTGCTACAATAAAACTACAGTAATTAAGCCTGTGTGAAATTGGCAAAAGAATAGACAAATAGACCACTGGAACAGAACAGAGTCCATAGATAGACCCACATAATACAGTCAACTGATCTTTGACAAAAAAGCAAAGGCAATACAATGGAGCAAAGATAGTCACTTCAACAACTAGCTATCCACACACCAAAAAAAAAACAACCCAATCAAGACATGGACTTTAGACTCTTCTCAAAGATTAATTCAAAATGGATCATAGACCTAAACATAAATGCTAAATTGTAAGCTGCTATAAGATAACATACCAGAAAACCTATATGACTTTTCAGATATACCAAAGGCACAACCCAGTAAAGAAATAACTAATAAACTGGATTTCATTAAAATTAAAAATGTATGCTCTGTGAAAAATGATGTCCAGAGAATGAGAAACAAGCCACAAATGGGAGAAAATATTTTTAAAAGACACACCTGATAAAGAACTGTTATACAAAATATACAAAGGACACTTGAAATACAATAATAAGAAAAAAACAACTCAAAAAATGGGCCAAAGAATTAAACAAACACCTTGTCAGAGAAGATGGCAAATAAGCTATGAAAAGATGCTTCACGTGGTATGTCATCAAGAAAACGCAAATTAAAATAACAATGAGATAGCACTACATATCTATTAGAGTGAGCAGAATGGGAAACAGTTACAACACCAAATGCTGGCAAGAGTGTGCAGCCACAGGAGCACTTGTTCATTGCTGGTGGGAAGGCACAACGGTACAACCACTTTGAAAGACAGTTTGGTGGGGTCTTACAGAGCTAAACCTACTCCTATACCATTCATCAATCACGCTTCTTGACATTTATTCAAATAAACTGAAACTACATGTCTGCAGAAAAACCTGCATATGGATGTTTATAGCAGCTTTACTCATAAGTGTCAAAATTTGCAAGCCACCAAGATGTCCTTCAGTATGTGAAAGAATAAATAAACTGTGGTACATCCAGACAATGGAACAGTATTCTGCAGTGAAACAAAGTGAACTATCAAGTCATGAAAAGATATGGAGGAAGCAAATGCATATTACTAAGTTAAAGAAATTAACCATATAGGTAAGCTATTTATATTTATTCCCTATGTAATGTATTTTAAATTTTAAAATATTATGCAATTTAACAATAAATACTTTTAGGAGTTTTTTTAAAAAGCCACAAGAATGGCAAAGAAATTTTTTTATAATGTTATGTATTTACTTACCTATTTTTGGCTGCGCTGGATCTTCATTGCTGCCTGGGCTTTTCTCTAGTTCCCATAAAAGTGAAAGTCGCTCAGTGGTGTCCGACTCTTGGTGACTCCATGGGCTATACAGTCCGTGGAATTCTCCAGGCCAGAATACCGGAGCAGGTAGCCGTTCCCTTCTCTAGGGGCTCTTCCCAACCCAGGGATCGAACCCAGGTCTCCCACATTGCGGGTGGATTCTTTACCAGTTGAGCCACAGGGGAAGCCCAAGAATACTGGAGAGGGTAATTTATCCCTTCTAAAGCAGATCTCCCTGACTCAGGAATTGAACCGGGGTCTCCTGTACTGCAAGCAGATTCTTTACCAACTGAGCTATCAGGGAAGCCCTGTTACCACGAGCAGGGGCTACTCTCTAGTTGCGGTACATGGGCTTCTCACTGCAGTGGCTGTCTTGTTGAGGAGCACAGATTCTAGGGCACGTGGGCTTCAGCACTTGTGGCACACAGGCTCAGTAGTTGCAGCTCCTGGGCTCTAGAACACACGCTCAGTAGTTGTGGCACATTGACTTAGCCGCTCCAAGGCATGTGGCATCTTCCCAGACCAGGATTCGAACCCGTGTCTCCTATATTGACAGGTGGATTCTTTACCACTGGGCCACCAGGGAAGCCTGCAAATATATATATATTTTTTAAACCTGGTATATTATAAGATAAATAACATAAACCCTGTGAAAGAGGAAAGGGTTCATCTTTCACTTTGTTGAAAGTTAGTTCCTAAACAGCAACCAGGGATTTGGGGAAACAGGAGGGAAATGAGTCCCTGTGTACTCTTTACCATGGCACTGGCCAATAGGAAGACAGAAGAAGACTGTCATTCTTTTTAAAATGAGACGACCTCCACTGTAAAGACTATTCAAGCAAGTTTATGGTTCTAGAGGAAAGACTTTGAACTAGGGATCCTTCACTGAGAAAGTTCTTTTTTAAATTATCAAATAGAAAGGAGCTCTTTCTGAGGATTGTGCTAGAGGATAAGATGTCTGTGGAAATGGATGGATGGATGGATAGAAGGATGGGTAGATAGACAAATGGCAGATGAATCAATGGAGAGATGGATAGAGGGATGGATGGAGGGATAGACAGATAGATGAATGTACTGGGATAGATGGATGAATGGATGGGTGGATAGTGGGTAGATGGATGCACGGAAAGTATAGCTGAGGACTACATGAAAACATAGAATAGTCTATAGAAATGTTAGTCCCTTAAGAATTTACAGGTAAGTACATGATTAAAACAACAAATAATCATGAAAAGCCAACTGCTGGCCATTGTATTTGGCAAAGTCCCTGAAGTATATGTCCTTGACCTCACGGAGCATTCAAACTAGAGGAGGAGACAAACAGCAAGCTAATTAATCTAAAAAAGATAAATAAGTATCACCTATTAAAGATAATAAAAAATACTTTAAAGAGAATTATTATCATCTTAATTTTTATTTTTAATCCCATTCAATTAACGTTCAGTTCAGTTCAGTTAAGTTCACTCGCTCAGTTGTGTCCAACTCTTTGCAACCCCATTGACTCCAGAACTCCAGGCCTCCCCATCCATCACCAACTCCAAGAGTTTACTCAAACTCATGTCCATTGAGTCAGTGATGCCATCCAACCACCTCATCCTCTGTTATCCCCTTCTCCTCCTGCCCCCAATCTTTCCCAGCATCATGGTCTTTTCAAATGAGTCAGCTCTTCGCATGAGGTGGCCGAAGTATTGGAGTTTCAGCTTCAACATCAGTCCTTCCAATGAATACTCAGGACTGATCTTTAGGATAGACTGGTTGGATCTCCTTGCAGTCCAAGGGACTCTCAAGAGTCTTCTCCAACACCACAGTTCAAAAGCATCAATTCTTCAGCATTCAGCTTTCTTTATAGTCCAACTCTCACATCCATATATGACCACTGGAAAAACCATAGCCTTGACTAGAGGGACCTTTGTTGGCAAAGTAATGTCTCTGCTTTTTAATATGCTGTCTAGGTTGGTCACAACTTTCCTTCCAAGGAGTAAGTGTATTTTAATTCTTGGGTGCAGTCACCATCTGCAGTGATTTTGGAGCCCAGAAAAATAAGTTCTGTCACTGTTTCTACCGTTTCCCCATCTATTTGCCATGAAGCGATGGGAGCAGATGCCATGATCTTAGTTTTCTGAATATTGAGCTTTAAGCCAACTTTTTCACTCTCTTCTTTCACTTTCATCAAGAGGCTCTTTAGTTTTTCTTCACTTTCTGCCATAAGGGTGGTGTCATCTGCATATCTGAGGTTATTGATATTTCTCCTGGCAAATCTTGATTCCAGCTTGTGTCTTCCAGACCAGTGTTTCTCATGATGTGCTCTGCATAGAAGTTAAATAAGCACGGTGACAAAATACAGCATTGGTGTACTCCTTTCCCAATTTGGAACCCGTCTGTTGTTCCATGTCCAGTTCTACTGTTGCTTCCTGATCTGTATACAGATTTCTCAGGAGGCAGGTCAGGTGGTCTGGTATTCCCATCTCTTTCAGAATTTTCCACAGTTTTTGGTGATCCACACATTCAAAGGCTTTGGCATAGTCAATGAAGCAGAAATAGATGTTTTTCTGGAACTCTTGCTTTTTCGATGATCCAGCAGATATTGGCAATTTGATCTCTGGTTCCTCTGCCTTTTCTAAAACCAGCTTGATATCTGGAAGTTCACAGTTTATGTACTACTGAAGCCTGGCTTAGAGAATTTTGAGCATTACTTTACTAGCGTGTGAGATGAGTGCAATTGTGCAGTGGTTTGAACATTCTTTGGCATTGCCTTTCTTTGGGATTGGAATGAAAACTGACCTTTTCCAGTCCTGTGGTCACTGCTGAGTTGTCCAAATTTGCTGGCATATTGAGTACAGCACTTTCACAGCATCATCTTTCAGGATTTGAAACAGCTCAACTGGAATTCCATCACCTCCAATAGCTTTGTTCGAAGTGATGCTTCCTAAGGCCCACTTGACTTCACATTCCAGGATGTCTGGCTCTAGGTGAGTGATCACACCATCATGATCATCTGGGTTGTGAAGATCTTTTCTGTATAGTTCTTCCGTGTATTCTTGCAACCTCTTCTTAATATCTTCTGCTTCTGTTAGGTCCATACCATTTCTGTCCTTTATTGAGCCCATCTTTGCATGAAATGTCCCCTTGGTATCTCTAATTTTCTTGAAGAGATCTCTAGTCTTTCCCATTCTATTGTTTTCCTCTATTTCTTTGCACTGATCATTGAGAAAGGCTTTCTTATCTCTCCTTGCTATTATTTGGAACTCTGCATTGAAATGGGTATATCTTTCCTTTTCTCCTATGGTTTTCAATTCTCTTCTTTTCACAGCTATTTGTAAGGCCTCCTTAGAGAGCCATTTTGTTTTTTTTGCATTTCTTTTTCTTGGGGATGGTCTTGATCCCTGTCTCTTGTACAATGTCACAAACCTTCGTCCATAGTTCATCAGGCACTCTATCAGATCTAGTCCCTTAAATCTATTCCCCACTTCCACTGTATAATTGTAAGGGCTTTGATTTATGTCATACCTGAATGATCTATTGGTTTTCCCTACTTTCTTCAATTTAAATCTGAATTTGGCAATAAGGAGTTCATGATCTGAGCCACAGTCAGCTCCTGGTCTTATTTTTGCTGACTGTATAGAGCTTCTCCATCTTTGGCTGCAAAGAATATAATCAATCTGATTTCGGTGTTGGCCATCTGGTGATGTCCATGCGTAGAATCTTCTCTTGTGTTGTTGGAAGAGGGTGTTTGCTATGACCAGTGCACTCTCTTGGCAAAACTCTATGAGCCTTTGCCCTGCTTCATTCTGTACTCCAAGGCCAAATTTGTCTGTTACTCCAGGTGTTTCTTGACTTCCTACTTTTACATTCCAGTCCCCTATAAAGAAAAGGATATCTTTTTTGGGTGTTAGTTCTAAAAGGTCTTGTAGGTCTTCATAGAACCGTTCAACTTCAGTTTCTTCAGCGTTACTGGTCGGGGCATAGGCTTGGATTACCGTGATATTGAATGGTTTGCCTTGGAAACGAACAGAGATCATTCTGTCGTTTTTGAGATTGCATCCAAGTACTGCATTTCGGACTCTTTTGTTGACTATGATGGCTACTCCATTTCTTTTAAGGGATTCTTGCCCACAGTAGTAGATATAACGGTCATCTGAGTTAAATTCAGCCATTCCAGTCCATTTTAGTTCACTGATTCCTAAAATGTCGATGTTCACTCTTACCATCTGTTTGACTACTTCCAATCTGCCTTGATTCATGGACCTAACATTCCAGGTTTCTATGCGATATTGCTCTTTATAGCACTGGAGCTTGCTTCCAACACCAGTCACATCCACAACTGGGTGTTGTTTTTGCTTTGGCTGGGTCTCTTCATTCTCTCTGGAGTTATTTCTCCACTGATCAACAGTAGCATGTTGGGCAACTACCGACCTGGGGAGTTCATCTTTCAGTGTCCTATCTTTTTGCCTTTTCATACTGTTCAAGGGGTTCTCAAGGCAAGAATAATGAAGTGGTTTGCCATTCCCTTCTCCAATTCCTTCTTATAGGAGGAACACCAGTCACCAGAGAGGGGGTAACCTAAGATCATAATTTAAAACATTCATATTGGCCAAATTGCTCGACTTCCTGGCTACTCTCACTGTTGCCAGAAAAAAGTGAGGGGGTAAATTTAATTCACAGTCGTATTTGAAGATCAACTTAAAAAGTTCACTGTATATAAAAATAATGCAAATATATAAAACTCAGAAACATTTATTATAATTGAAAATTTTAAAATATTTTATTAAATATGTCTCTTTTCACTTTCTGTATCTGTAATATCTAGCTCTTGGAATTATTATAAAAATACTACTACTATACTTAAAAGTATTGCATCACTATTGTATTAAGCTGCCCTCTGGTGGCTTTTAATTTAGTAAATATCTTGAACTACCTTAGTATCTGATGTGAAGTATCTTTAAGGTATTGTGGTTTATTCAATACCATATTAATTCATATTTTCTAAATGTACTTATTTGGCAGAAGCTTTGAAATATTCATTTGATAAGAATGGACACTGTCCAGAAAAGGAGAAAACAATAAGAGAATTTATGAACCTAAGTTTGTACATTCTGTGTAACAAATCATCAGTTATTACCATTGTTTCTCTTATTATCATGACAGTACAGGAATGACTGATACAAGCCTTAATCATAAAATGCAGAATATAAGCATCGAAACCGCATGAAAACCAGAATACATTTATTAAGTAATGGTCCCTAATACTTGCTAAAGGCTCTCATATCACACAATATAATTAACCTTTGCAATGAAAGTGTAAAATATTCTCACTAATGAGTTGGCTACATGTCTGTCACTGCTCCATATAATTTTACAGAGCTTTTAACTTTCAGCCAAACATAAACAGGATATACCTGTTGAAAACATACTTCAAGTCAAACCAGCCTCTTGTCTTTTGATAATAAAAAGGAAATAGTCACTTTTGTTTTTATTTTGTTGAACTTTCTCTAGTATAATGACTGTAATGTACAAAATGACTATGATTGCAAAAATGATACATTTTAACTATAAGATTTTAAAAGGTGAAGTACTATTCAAATTTTCTCATTATTCTTTTTAGAAAATGCAAGTTCTATTTGGACACATTAAATTACATGTATACTCTTCAGTTCAGGGAAAGGAGATCTTCATTACCTAAGATTTACATTAAACATGTTTAAGTTCAAATATTTAGTTAAGTATTTGAGTGCCTTCTGTGTGCCTAATGCTGTGTAGTCTGCACTGTAGAAAAGATGGCCATTTCTAGAAAAGAAGCTCCAAATACATTTTAAGTGGTTGCAACATCATGAGAATTAGCACTTGAGAGAAAAAGTGTTCCAGTGGTTCAGGAAAGAATTAAGAGTTATGTTAGCTGCAGGGGGAGATGAAAGCCTTATAGAGGAAATGGCACTTGAATTGGGCTGTGATAGATTGATGGGATTTTGGTGGCAAAGAATCAAATGTTGAAAACATTTCAGATCAGAAAATAAAGATGAACAAAAAGATGTAAGTGGATCACATGTTGGTGAAAAGCACTAAAGGGAACCGAGCTGAAAATCAGTCATCTTCTAGAACAAGTCTACAAGGTGTTGTAGTAGAAACAGAAATATATGTGCAGCTATGTTTTGCAAAATTCAGAAGATTCAAATGTTGTTGCTGTTTAGTTGCTAAGTCATGTCCAGCTCCTCTGTGACCCCATGCACTGTAGCCCACCAGGCTCCTCTGTCCACAGGGTTTCCCAGGCAAGAATACTCGAGTGGGTTGCGATTTCCTTCTCCAGGGGATCTTCTCGACCCTCAGATCGACCCTGTGTCTTCTATGTCTCCTGCATTGGCTTGAAGATTCTTTACCCCGAGCCACCAGAGAAGCCCAAATCAACAATAGTTTCACCTGCTTAGATAACATGTGAACTGTTATTCATCAGCACCATTGAGTAATTGACCATCGTTAATAGAATTAGTAGGATCTAGGAATCAGTGGTTATGACAGAGACTAAGTGCAATTATCATACTATTTTAAACTGCTCAAGTTTTTAAGGATTGAGATACCATTTAAACAGTGGGAAATGCACAGATCTTGTGTGTATAGTCCAGTCAGTTTTAATAAAATTCCCAACAGGCTTCAGTTCTGACACCTGCATTCATCCACACTCTTATCCAGACAAAGAATGCTCTAACACAGCAGAGATTCTCTCAGCTCATTTCCGGTTATGCCATCACCTCTGCCCCGAGGCAAGAGCTCTTCTGACTTCTGCAACCATAGGTCAGTTCTGCCTGTCCTTGAACTTCATACTAAATCATATAACACGTCCTCTTTTTCAGCCCGGGTTCCTTTACTCAAGCACAATGTACGTGAGACTCATCCCTGCGGCTGCATCAGTCCCTTTTTATCACTGCGTTGGCTTCCACTGTAAGAACAGATCCCAGATTATCTCCTGTCCTGTTTGTGGATACCTGGACTGGTTCCAAGTGAAGGCCACCAGGAATGAAGCTGCTGTGAACATTTACGTATAGATTTTTGTGTGATCATTTCTTCACCTCTCCAGGGTACGTGTTTAGGAGTGGGATTGCTGACTTGTACGGTAAGTATATATCTTTCAAAACGTCACTTATTTGCTTATTTGACTGTGCTGGGTCTTCCTTGCTGTGAGGGCTTCACTCTGCATTTGCAAGTGGATTCTTTGCCACTGAGCCACCAAGGAAGCCCCGTAAATATATGTTTAACTTTATAGGAAACTGCCAAACAATTTCCCAGAATGGTTATATCATTTTATACGTCTACTTGCAAAACATGAAAAGTCTGGAGTTTTTCTTTCTTTTTTTTTTTTTGCCTTTATTTTGGAGTTTTCCTTTTAAGCCATTCTAGTGGGTGTGCATTGTATCACTGTGGTTTAAAATTGTATTTTTATAAGACCTTAATGATGTTGAGCATTTTTCAAGTGCCTATTGGCCATTTATGTATTTTTTGTGTGTGAAATGACTGTTTAAACTTTTTGGCCTAATTTTAAGATTAGATTTTTTATATTATTAAATTGTAGGGTCTTTTTGCAGGGGCGGGGTACAAATGTTTGGTCAGACACATGTGCTGTAAACATATTCTCCCAGTCTGTGGCTTATCTATTCATATTATTAACATTGTCTTTTGAAAGTGTTTAACTTTGATGAAGTCCAATTTAATGTTTTTATTTTTCCTTTTGTGGTCAGTGTTTTCTATTTTCCTCAGGAAATCTTTTCCCCAGTACTGCAAAGATATTGTCCTATGATCTCTTCTGGAATCTTTATTGTTTTAGAATTTATGTTTAGGGCTATAATCCATGTTGAATTAATTTTTGTGTATGGGGTGAGGTATGAATTGAATTCCATTTTTCTCCACATGAATATCTAGCTGTTTCAGCACTGTCTGATGAAATTACTTTACTCAAGATTAACTTCACTGAAATTATGTCAAGAAACAGGAAAATTTTAAATGATTCCTGAAAAAAGGGAAATTAAGAGTAAAAAGGGCACTTGACTCATACTTAAGTCATTCTTTGAACTCATAGAACAAACATGCACAAATGACCGCTAATTTTTTTTAAAGATTTTTTTGATGTGGACCATTTTTAAGTTCTTTATTGAATTTGTTACAATATTGTTTCTGCTTTATATTTTGGTTTTTTGGCCTGGAGGCATGTGGGAGCTTAGCTCCCTGACCAGGGATCAAACCCATTCCCCTTGTTTTGAGCGATGAAGTCTTAACCACTGAGCTGTCAGGGAAGTTTCAATATTAAAAAAAAAAATACAGCCACACGTTTTGCATTTCTAACAGTTAGCTCTATTCCTCTGAATGAACTAACAAAATTATTTTATATGGAAAGTTTGCTCTATCTGCAGCAGAATCCTGACTTGTTTGAAAACTTGCAGCATCTTTCTATTTCACTAAGTGCCTATGAAGCCAGTTAAATATTTTGGAGGCAGGGGTAGGCTTAAGTGGATCTTTTGACTCTGCAAAAATAAAGTTCCAATCTCTTCTAAATCGGAGTTTTAAGGATTTCTAAGAACTAGATTGCATAATGGCACATGGTGGACTGGGACAGGCTTTACATCAGGACAAGAAAGGAAAACTAGGTTTTTCTCTGTCCTTGGCCCTCAGATGAGATGGGGGTTTATGTTCTGGGTTGGCAGTAATTTGGAGGAGGCACAAACATGGGGTAGAAGGCAGGGGTCAAGGGGGGGTGGGTAGGTGAGCCGCATTTTAGCAACACGAAGACTTCCCCAGTGGCTCGGTGGGTAAAGAATTTGCCTAAAATACAGGAGACACAGGAGACCTGGGTTCGATCCCTGGGTTGGGAAGACCCTCTGGGGGAGGAAATAGCAACCCACTCCAGTATTCTTGCCTGGAAAATCCCATGGCCAGAGGAGCCTGGTGGGCTAGAGTCCAGAGGGTCGCAGAGAGTCGGACACAACTGAGCAACTCAGCACAGCAACAAAATCAAAGGTCAGACTCCGTGAGGAAAGTTTAGCTGTGAGCCCCTGAAGCACCCTTTCCAGTGGCCAGTTTTCTGCCTGTGTTTCCATTCCACAGACTCTCAAGTTCTGGGTAAAGTTATAGCTAGATAGTGCTTAGGGAAGTTCAAAAGAGAGAAGTATCTCAGCTTGGAGTGAAATTGAAAGGGCAGGAGGCAGCAACCTCAAGAAAGGCAAGCTGTGAAAAGTTTGAAGAATAAGCTGAAAAGCTTTGCTAGCAGAATCTAAACCACAGACAATAACACCAAGCGTTTGGTTTAGATGTGCCATATTCCAACTCTTCTGAGGCACCGTGAATCTATTGTGAGGATGTCTGTGTTTTCAGGGAGAAAATTTAGATCTAGAGAAGAATTAAAAGCAAAGAGTAGGGTCACACATCCAACCAGTCCATCTCAAAAGAGATCAGTCCTGGGTGTTCATTGGAAGGACTGATGTTGAAGCTGAAACTCCAATACTATGGCCATCTGATGCGAAGAACTAACTCATTTGAAAAGACCCTGATGCTGGAAAGATTGAAGGCGGAGGAGAAGGGGACGACAGAGGATGAGATGGTTGGATGGCATCACCGACTCTATAGACATGAGTTTGAGTAGGCTTTGGAGTTGGTGATGGACTGGTTGATGTTTTTTTAAAAAAGCAGCTTGAAAGGCGAAAGCAGGCAACGTTGGAACTGTCTGATTTACACAAAATCATCTAAGTGAGTGCTTCTCAAACTTTAATGTTGATTCTGAAATTAATACATGTCAACTATACCTTGGTAAATTAAAAAAAACTTTAATGTTCATACAAATAATCTGAAGAGTTTGTTAAAATGTGGATTCTGACTCAGTCAAACTGGTATGGGACCTAAGAGCCTGTATTTTTTAAAGTATCTGTTATATTTTTAGCAGCATCAGGTCTTAGTTGTGGCATGCGGGGTCTTCATTGTCCCTCGGCATGTGGGATCTGAGTTCCATGACCAGGGATAGAACCTGTGTCTCCTGCACTGGAAGGTGGTTCTTAACCAGTGGACCACCAGGGAAGCCTGTGAGATTTTTTTAAAGTACTGTTTCTTGGGCCCACACCAGACCAACTGAGTCAGACATTCTGGGGCTGAAATCTTAACCCTCAAACTTTCATTCTGCACTGGCCTTAGGCTATGGAGACCAGTAGAAGTAGAAATAGGAGGTTGGGTTCAGTTCAGTTCAGTTCAGTTCAGTCACTCAGTCGTGTTCAACTCTTTGCAACCCCATGAACCGCAGCACGCCAGGCTTGCCCATCCATCACCAACTCCAGAGCCTACCCAAACTCATGTCCATAGAATCGGTGATGCCATCCAACCATCTCATCCTCTGTCGTCCCCTTCTCCTCTGCCTTCGATCTTTCCAGCATCAGGGTCTTTTCAAATGAGTTAGTTCTTCGCATCAGATGGCCATAGTATTGGAGTTTCAGCTTCAACATCAGTCCCTCCAATGAACACCCAGGACTGATCTCTTTTAAGATGGACTGGTTGGATCTCCTTGCAGTCCAAGGGACTCTCAAGAGTCTTCTCCAACACCACAGTTCAAAAGCATCAATTCTTTGGTGCTCAGCTTTCTTTATAGTCCAACTCTCACATCCATACATGACTACTGGAAAAACCATAGCCTTGACTAGACGGACCTTTGTTGGCAAAGTAATGTCTCTGCTTTTTAATATGCTCCCAAGTTGGCCATAGCTTTTCTTCCAAGGAGTAAGCATCTTTTATTTCATGGCTGCAGTCACCATCTGCAGTGATTTTGGAGCCCCAAAAATAAAGTCTGCCACTGTTTCCATTGTTTCCCCATCTATTTGCCATGAAGTGATGGGGCCAGATGCCATGCTCTTAGTTTTCTGAATGTTGAGTTTTAAGCCAACTTTTTCATTCTCCTCTTTCACTTTCATCAAGAGGCTCTTGAGTTCTTCTTCACTTTCTGCCATAAGGGTGGTGTCATCTGCGTATCTGAGGTTACTGATATTTCTCCCGGCAATCTTGATTCCAGCTTGTGCTTCCTCCAGCCCAACATTTCTCATGATGTACTCTGCATGTAAGTTAAATAAGCAGGGTAACAATATACAGCCTTGAGGTACTCCTTTCCTGATTTGGAAAGTCTGTTGTTCCATGTCCAGTTCTAACTATTGCTTCTCTAATGCAATTTCCCAGAATGGGTTTTTCTCAGATCCCACACTGGGACTTTGAATGTTTTACTTCCATAAACGTCCTTCCTATGAACAAAACGGAGAAAGATTCTTCCTTTAAAGAGTTTAGAGTTCAACTGGGAAGTCAGTCCTCAAGTAAATTATAAATACAGAGGAAGAAAAGGCATTATATGAGGTGTACTGTATGTTTTAGGAACCCACAGCAGAGGAATCTAAGGGTTAAGAAAGATCTCCCCAGACAGGGGACATTTAAGATGAGTCCATATGGATGAATAGGAGGTTTTCAGAAGAACAGGACGGGTAGAAAGTTTCCCAGGGAAATACAACAATATGTCCAAAAGTCCAAAAACAAGAGAGATTATGGTGAGTTCAGAAAACTGAATGAAGCTCAGAATGATTGGAGTGTGTGGTAACACAGGAGATGGGCTGTGAGGTTGTCGGGGACCAGATGTCACAGGGCTTTATAAATAGGGTGACCTCTTACCCCATTTTCTCAGACAGTCTCAGATTACACACTCATTCCTTCATAATTATTAACAGCACTTCCTTTCACTCTCCAAAGTGTCCTATTTGGACATAAATTAAATGGCCGTAATTCCTACAGGCAAAACTTTGAATTTTTCCAAATGGGAAGAGATTGATGATTACTTTTGAGATTGATGAATTTTAGGCAGAGATTTGACATTGTTAAAGTGTTTTGAGAAATATCAATAACCTCAGATATGCAGATGACACCACCCTTACGGCAGAAAGTGAAGAAGAACTAAAGGGCCTCTTGATGAAAGTGAAAGAGGAAAGTGAAAAAGTTGGCTTAAAGCTCAACATTCAGAAAACTAAGATCTTGGCATCCAGTCCCATCACTTCATGGCAAATGGATGGGGAAACAATGGAAACAGTGGCTGACTTTATTTTTCTGGGCTCCAAAATCACTGCAGATCGTGATTGCAGCCATGAAATTAAAAGACACTTGCTCCTTGGAAGGAAAGTTATGACCAACCTAGACAGCATATTAAAAAGCAGAGACATTACTTTGCCAACAAAGGTCCATCTAGTCAAGGCTATGGTTTTTCCAGTGGTCATGTACGGATGCTTTTGAGCAGACTCTTGTATGTATGCTTTTGAGCTGACTCTTGAGAGTCCCTTGGACTGTGTGGAGATCCAACCAGTCCATCCTAAAGGAGATCAGTCCTGGGTTTTCATTGGAGGGACTGATGTTGAAGCTGAAACTCCAATACCTTGGTCACCTGATGCAAAGAGCTGACTCATTTGAAAAGATCCTGATGCTGGGAAAGATTGAGGGCCGGAGGAGAAGGGGACGACAGAGGATGAGATGGTTGGATGGCATCACCGACACAATGGACACGGGTTTGGGTGGATTCGGGAGTTGGTGATGGACAGGGAGGCCTGGTGTGCTGCAGTTCATGGGGTTGCAAAGCATCGGACATGGCTGAGAGACTGAACTGAACTGAACTGAAAGTGTTTTGAAACAATCATTTATACTTCAGAGAGAATAATGAATCAAAGACCAGTTAAAAGGCATTTATCGGTACAGGTAAGAGTCACTGGTGTCCTAGAGTTGTGGCATTGTGCATGGAGAAAAGTAGATAGAACTGTAAGCTATTAAGAAAAGAGAAACAATTTGGTATATGAACAGATGGGAGCCAAGTCGACCACTCTTCTAGGTTGAGCTAGTATTACTTGGGTAGTGCGTCATTTGTTATGACAGAAAAGAAAGAAGGAAGGAAAACATTTTTGAGAGAACTGAAGTGTACTGAATGATTAAGAAATGTCAAGTAAAACGAGGTCTGAAAATTCCCACTACATTCATTGGCCACACTGTGAGAGAGGCTTTTCTATTTTCTTGGAGCTAATGACTACATAGCAATGGAATGAATAGGAGGTAAATGGGATGAAAGAGAAGAGAAGGGAATGAAGGGAAGAGAAATTGAGTGGAGATAATTCAAGAAGTTTGGCTCGGAAGAGGAAGGGAGGAATGTAGCTGTAGCTGGAAGGGAAATTGGAATTGAAGGTTTCTTTTGTTTAAATCGTTTTTCCATTTGTAATTGCTTGTTAAGATGGAGAAGGTAGATAGAGAAGATTTGAAGATGTGGAAAAAGAGAAGCAAGTGAGAAGGATTCAGAGCACAGATGAAGGTTGATTAGTTATCTATTGCTGCGTAATAACTTATCCCTAAATTTAGCAGCATAAGACAGTAAATATTTACTATCTCACAATTCCTGTCTGTCAGAAACCAGGGCACAGCTAGGGCTCAAGGTCTTTTAAGAAGTTGCTGTTAGGCTACTTGCTTGGTCTGTGGTCTCGTCAGATGACTCAACAGGGGCGGGGGGAGGAGGGATGAGGATCTGCTTCTGTACTTACGCATTATTGCCAGCATTCAGCTCCTCAGAGGCTGCTGAGCTGAGAGCCTCAGTCCCTTGGTGCCTGTCAGCCAGAGGCCTTCCTTGGCCCATAAACCTCTCCAGAGGGCTTTCTTCAGGGCCAGTCAGTGAGAGAGGAAGAGAGAGCTAGACAATACCCAAGACAGAAGTCACAATATTTTTGTTAACCTAGCCATAGAAGTGGATAAGGCAATGGCAACCCACTCCAGTACTCTTGCCTGGAAAATCTCATGGACGGAGGAACCTGGTAGGCTGCAGTCCATGGGGTCACTAAGAGTCGGACACGACTGAGCAACTTCACTTTCACTTTTCATTTTCATGCATTGGAGAAGGCAATGGCAACCCACTCCAGTACTCTTGCCTGGAAAATCCCATGGACGGAGGAGCCTCGTAGGCTGCAGTCCATGGGGTTGCAAAGAGTTGGACACGACTGAGTGACTTCACTTTCACTTTTCACTTTCATGCACTGGAGAAGGAAATGGCAACCCACTCCAGTGTTCTTGCCTGGAGAATCCCAGGGACAAGGGAGCCTGGTGGGCTGCCGTCTATGGGGTCACACAGAGTCGGACACGACTGAAGCAACTTAGCAGCAGCAGCAGCCATAGAAGAGACACTCTATGACTTTGCATTCTGTTTTAGGGGAGAAGTTACCTGTGTCTGACCGTCATTTGAGGGGAGGGGGTTTTACAGAGCTTGACTGTGGCTGTGTGCATGCATGCTCAGTTGCTCGGTCATGTCCAACTCTCTTGTGACTGCATGGACTGTAGCCTGCCAGGCTCCTCCGTCCATGGGATTCTCCAGGCAAGAATACTGGAGTGGGTTGCCATTTCTTCTTCCAGGGGAACTTCCCAACCCAGGGATTGGAACCTGCATCTCCTGCATTGGTAGGCGGATTCTTTACCCCTGAGCCACCTGGGAAGCTGATGAATATTGCTAAGTAGGAGCCACTGGAGCCAGTTTACAGACTGCCGGTCACAGAGTAATAAACTATCAACAAAAAAGGGAGAGCTCTTCCCTGGTAATAGAAGGAAGGGGGAAGACTTGGATCTAGATTTGGGTAGTTTTGGATCATTGTAGTGAGAATAGAGAGATTTCTGTTCAGATGGCTTGTATTTTCTATGCCAAGTAAGACACATGGTCTTTTTTTTTTTTTTTTATGAAACAAGAGGAAATTGGAGTTTTGATAGTAGAGATGCTTTGAAACAATCCCTGTTGAGTATAAGATAGAGAAGTGAGCTGGGAAACAGAGGACTGAATAGGAATGTTACAAGCCCAGCTGAAGGGGGTATCCACAAATTTATACCCAAATCAATCTGCCCAGAAGGGTGATTTTTCTCCGGCAACACTTAGTAAGGGAAGAGGAAGTTCTCCATGGCTACTTTCTGATGATTGCCCATTTTCCCTTAGGGTGACATGGAAAGCATGAAAAATTGCTGAAGCTGACACCAAAATTTATATAACCATAAAATTGAACAAAGTAGCTGTCAGTGTCAGAGTCTAAAAAAGGAACCTGTCACACAGAGTTTCATTTGCTGCGAAATTCATGGAGAGTCAGGTTAGCACAAAATAGGCCAGGTTGCTAAGTTATATGCCATAAAGTTGTCTATTCGTCTGCCTTCACTGGAATTCATGCTTGCTAAAGATAGTTAAATCCAACAACAACAGGAGAGTGTTAGAAACTTCTCATTGATTGCTTTGGAGAAGATCTTTTTTTTTAAATGAAAAGTCCCCAAAATGAATTTTTGAGAAATAGGTTCACCTGTTAACTTCACCTTTTTAATAAGACCTAATTGAAGCTCTATTCTGATGCTTTCATTTCCTATATATAAAACTAGTCCTTTTCTGGGCTTCCCTGGTGGCTCAGCAGTAGAGAATCCACCTGCCAATGCAGGAGACACAGGTTCCATCCCTGGTCCGGGAAGATCGCACACGCCTTGGAGCAACTACATCTGTGAGCTGCAACTACTGAAGCCTGCCTGCCCTAGAGCCCGTGCTCCGAAACAGAGGAAGCCACCGCAGTGAGAGGCAGGCACACTGCAGCTAGGGAGTAGCCCCCTCCTTGCCACAGAGGGAGAAAGGCCTACCCAGCAGTGAAGACCCAGCACAACCAAAAATGAATAAATAAACACATAAATTTCAAAGTAAGTAAATGAAGTCAAGAATGAAAAAAAAAAAGAACTAGCCCCATTCTAAGAAGAATGAGAAAATTTCCCTAGACTGGAGGCCTGCCAGTCTAGGGAGGCCAGAGACAGGGAGTAGCTGTCAGCCTTTTGCTCTCTGCCCAGTGAGCGAACCACGCCTGACTGATGCTCGGCCGCTGCATCGGTGGAGGGAAGGCTCTGATAAAAGCTGACATGCACAGCCCTCTCTCTCACCCGTGTGTGCACGTGTTGCTGGATCATGAAAGTGAAATACTGAAAATATTTCAATATTGAAAAAGTGAAAATATTCAGGCTCCAAATCACTCAGCGTTGACTCACCAGTTGTTTTATATTCAAGGATTTTGTGAACAAAGGACATCCAAAGATGGGAACATAAAGAGACATCATAAGGCAGGAGATAAAATTTTCCTACTCCAGAGACAGCTTAAAGCCAAGATATGAACACAGAGAGAAGACGGGCCATTGGATTTCTCCAGAGTTGAGAGTTTCTCAGACAGGCAGTGAAAGAAAGGGAGCGAAACAAGGAGGTTTAGGATGAGCCAGTAAGCATGGTTGACACGTGGGTCTTGTCAGGGTCGGACTGGGGCAGCAGGGCCTGAGGGATGTGAAGAGGTAGAATTGTCAGTGGGTGGGTGGTGTTGATAAAGCAGACCCGAGGTGCTGAGGTGCTGGGGTGACTGAACCCCTGAGCTAGAAGGGGAGGCAGCTGTACCCTAAATGGGACCTGAACTCATGCACTCTGCGAGTTTCACAGCGTTATCACGATATAATGGGTTTTTCCCACTAACTGCTATGCATGACATGATTTATATGGGAGAATGCTTTCCAGATTCCTGTGTTTTTTACAGAGATTTAGTCACATCTCTTCTGCAGAATGGAAACTCCTACCTAGATCTTGTAAGAAGAATGTGCTGTGCTTAGTCGTTCAGTCATGCCAACTCTTTGCAACCCCAAGGACTGTAGCCCATCAGGCTCCTCTGTCCGTGGGGATTCTCCAGGCAAGAATACTGGAGTGGGCCCTCCTCCAGGAGATCTTCCCAACACAGAGATCTAACCCAGGTCTCCTGCATCGCAGGTGGATTCTTTACCAGCTGAGCCACCAGGGAAGCCCTGTAAGAAGAACAGAGCAACCAGAATCGGCCGGGGGACTCCCTGGTGGTCCAGGGGCTAAGACTTCAAGCTCTCAGGGCAGGGGGCCTGGGTTCCACCCCTGGCTGGGGAAAGAGATCCCACATGTCACAACTAAGACCCAGCACAGCCAAATAGATACTGAGAGCAACAACAGTAGGCCTGGAAAATCACTGGATATGACAACTGAGAGAGACCAAGTCCATCCTAAAGGAAATCAACCTGAATATTCATTGGAAGGACAGATGCTGAAGCTGAAGCTCCAGTACTTTGGCCACCTGATGTGAAGAGCTGACTCATTGGAAAAGACCCTGATGCTGGCAGATTCTCAGTCACTGGACCACCAGGGAAGTCTGGTCCACATTTTTAAAGGATGACTTTGGGGAATTGAGAGGGTATAACTTTGGAGTTTGGAATTAAAATATATACTCAACTATATATAAAATAGATAACTTACAAGGACCTTCTGTATAGCACAGGGGACTGTATTCAATATCTTACAATAATCTATAATAGAACAGAATACATATATATATATCTGAATCACTTTGCTTTATGCTTGAAACTAACACAATTGTAAATTACACATATTTCGATAAAATTCTTTCTTAAGAAAAGATGACTTGGGTTGCTTTGTGAAGAATGAATAGGGAAGGGTATATGAAAGTATTAAAAAGAAAATCAAACCTATGAATGTATTTCTAAAATCATAATTCTAATGCAGGTATACTTTTGGGTCTGCTTTTTTCATTCCACATCACAAGGACATAATCATATCATTAAAAGTCATAAGAAACAACTTTTAAGTGAATTCATGAAATGCTTGGGGCTTCCCTAGTGGCTCAGATGGTAAAGAATCTGCCTGCAATGTGGGAGACCTGGGTTCAATCCCTGAGTCGGGACGATTTCCTGAAGGAGTACATGGCAACCCACTCCGGTATTCTTGCTTGGGAAATCCCACGGACAGAGTAGCCTGGCGGGCTACAGTTTATGAGGTCATAAAGAGTTGGACATGACTTAGTGATTAAACAACATGAAACTCTTGTCTGTGTCTTACCTTAGTTTATTTTACCATTCTCCTATTTTTGTTTTTGTTCAGTCGCTAAGTAGTGTCCAATCCTATTACTGGGAATTTAACTTATTTCCCGTGTTCTCTATTTTACGTGTGGTAACTATAGTTAGTTTTATTTGATCTTTGGCTGCAGTTCCCAACTTATTAGGATCCATTCCTATATGGGGAATGAAACTATAGGATCAGAAGATACAAGTGCCGGATTATTCTAGTTTCAACTTGGTGGTGCTGGGAACTACAGTCCGCAGAATTCCTTTACCTACACACTTAGAGGTAGAATTGGCCAAGAGAGGAACTGAGGGTGGGGTTTGGCAGCAGCTTTGCTTCCTCTTTGGAGGTCTTTGTCGTCAGAAGCTGAGCTGCCTGGTGAGTTCCAGGATGTCCTCACTCTTCTCTTGGCATCAGTCCTTTTTCCTGACGTCTGGCCCTGTGGATGGACAGGGGTCCTAGATTGGCTGCCCAAACCCTGGCTGTGGATCCTCAAGACAGTGGCCTCCCAGAGATCTCCCAACAGATCCGAATCCCCGTTTGAATGTCCACAACAGTGTCTCGGATCTGCTCCACCGTGTTCACCCGCCCTGTGGACTGGTTAGTGTCTCTGTCAGGGCTTCACTCCCCCAGCCTTCCCCATGGTTGTGGAAGGTCTCTGCATGTAATCAGTCCCACACTCTGTAGCACTCATAGTTCTGACTAGTCCAGTATATGAGTATCCTGATGGTTCTTGTTACACGTCACCAGATTGTGTTCCTGAAAACTCATAACCAGTTATAGACTCACCAGAAGTCTATGAAAATGCCCATCTAATTGCCATCTCAACAGCATTGCTATTTGGGGTTACTTTTAATTATATGGGGAAAGTTGATATCTAGTTTTAGTTTTCTTCTCTTTGGTTAGTAATGATGTAGACCTTTCGGTGAATGTGGTACTTTCTGAGATACTTTGATACTTCCTCTTTTCTATTCTACTGGGCACAGTTTCCTGTTTGTAAAGATGTTCAAAAATTTCAAGGACAGTTAGTAGCTACTTTATTCATCAGTTCAGTTCAGTTCAGTGACTCAGTCGTGTCTGACTCTTTGCAATCCCATGGGCTGCAGCTCGCCAGGCTTCCCCATCCATCAGCAACTTTATTCATACTTCTCCCCTTTTATCCATCCTGACATTCCCTGCCTAAATTCCTTCATATTATAGGTTATAGGTTGTTGTTGGTGGTGGTATGTGTGTGCGTATGTTCTAGTCTTACATCATAGTTCAGTATGGTCAAATTATAAGTCAGTAATAAAAGTGAATCAGTTAGGGCTTTTAGATGAAAAACAACAGGGACTCTCCGAGCAGTCCAGTGGTTAAGGCTTCGTCTTCCAATGCGGTGGGTGTGGGTTCGAGCCCTGGTCAGGGAACTAAGATCCCACATGCTTCATGGCGAAAACAAAACAAAGCAAAACATAAAACAGAAGCAATGTTTTAACAAATTCAGTAAAGACTTTAAACTGATCCACATGAAAAGAAAAAGACATCAAATGTACTAGATTAAAGGGAAATAGGAACTTGCGGAATTTATGCAAATCTGTAGTAGCCTAGGCCTCATTTCAGTGATCAGAGTGCTGTTGCAAGAATGAATAAATTCCACCCATGTCAGTTTCACTAACACTCTAGTCAAGATTTAAATTCTCAGGACTGAGCCTGAAATTGGCCTAGCCTACATGGAGTGCTGGCCTCTAGTTTCATATGGTTACTAAGTGAAAGGATCTGGGTGAAAGAGCATCCAAAACCCCTTTCTTATCCATAGAGGGAGGGAAGGCACTTGAATTTACCATTTTACCAGCAGTATTTCCACAGCAGAGGGAGTCATTTCCCAAGGGAGACTGAAGTGTTGTTAAGAAGCACCCCAGTGCTTCTTGAATATTGGGTGGCCAGTGTCTGAATATCCATAGGCAAAATCTAACAGTCTTTAGTGAATTTTCACTGATACTGATAACAGACTGAACATATTTTGGAATCTCATAATTACTTTTTACAATTAATTTATTTTTAATTGGAGGATAATTGCTTTACAATATTGTGTTGGTTCCTGCCATACATCAACATGAATCAGCCATAGGTACACGTATGTCCCCTCCCTCTTAAACCTCCCTCCCACCTCCCTCGCTATCTCACCCCTCTAGGTTATCACAGAGCACTGGGTCTGAGCTCCCTACACCATACAGCAAATTCCCACTGGCTATCTGTTTTACATATGGTAATGTATATGTTTCCATGCTACTCTCTCTACTCATCCCCCCTCTCCTTTTTGCACTGTGTGTACTAGTCTGTTCTCTCTGTGTCTCCAATGTGGCCAGTACCATCTAGAAAGATTCCATATATATGTACTAATATAAAATATTTGTTTTTCTCTTTCTGACTCACTTCATCCTGTATAATAGGCTCTATGTTCATCCATTAGAACTGACTCAAATATGTTCCTTTTTATGGCTGAGTAATATTCCACTGTCATATTTCTTTTGAGCTACAAGTATTCCACAAATCATCGTTTATAAACCTATCTTGGAAATACATAAGTGAATTTCCATTTTAAAATTGTATAATATTATCTGAGCTTTATGGCTTTCAACAACCACTAGTAGATCAAGACTTTTGATTGGGATGTATTACAGGTGTTTGTCATCCCATATAGGAAAGCCTTATTGCTTAAAAAACTATACAATCCTGGAGTAGCAATTTGTAACATGGGTGAAATGTTTTCTAAAAGGACAGTGTCATTAAAACAATGTTTTACTAAAAAATAGAAGGGCTTAACAGAAAGCCCTACCAATAATCTTCAGGATCTTTTATATATGCTTTTTAAAAACCATACATATCTTCTTTTCTGGTTATATATTTTTGTGGCTATATATATATTAAATCTTGACTAGAGTGGTTATATATTATGTGGTTGTATATTTTATATATATATATAAATATATATTATATATATTTTGTGGTTACTAATACTCAGTTAAAATACCAGTACATGTTATCAAGGAATTGTGGAGCTGACTTCTTTCCCATTTTCTATTTTGGCAATTACTCTCCAGTAAGAATAAGCAATGAGACCTAGTTTTCTGAATTGTTGGTTGAAAGTACTTGTTTGGCAGCTAACTGGGCGTTGTAAACAGGAAAGCCAGTGTGAAAAGAAATTAAAACCTGAATTTACAAGGAAGTTAGGACTAAAAAATAAGAAACAGGGCTTCCCCAGTTGTCTGTGCCGTGGTTAAGAATCCTCTTTGCAATTCAAGGGACAGCAGCTTGATCCCTGGTCCAGGAAGATTCCACATGCTGAGGGGCAACCATGTCTGTGCCCCACAGCTACTGAAGTCTGCCTGTCCTGGAGTCCGTGCTCCACAAGAGCGGCCACCACAGTGAGACTCTGCTCTGCCACGAGAGGAGCCCCACTCACCACCACGAGGGAAGACCCTCGCCCCGCAGGGAAGACCCAGCACAACCACAGATAAAGTAAACAAGCAAATAGAACATGATTTAAAAAAAAAAATGGACAAAGAATATGAGTAGGCCATTCAGAAGAAAATAAAGCAAATGGCTAGTAAACATATAATGAATCACTTCCTAGTAATCAGAAAAATGCAAATTAAAATTTTTAAATATAAGGACACAAGAAAGCGTTCCCATAATATAAGGGGTAAGAACCAGAATCTCATAAAGCCTTGGGCACCCAGACGACTTCTCATTTGCCCTGGCTGCTCTTTGGTCTCTGGTGTCCACTTTTCTGAACTTCTCTGGTTTTTTCCATCTCTTTCTTTGTAACAGCCTTTTCTGCTTCTGTCCATACTAGCCCTTTCTAACTTACTATACTCTAGAAAATCATTGCCTGTGTTATCGTCTCTGTCCTCAGTAATCAGCTTCTAATACCCATATGCCCTTTTATTCACAGGAAATCATGTTTAGCTGGACTCTTGACTACTTAGGGGCTTCCCAAGAGGCTCAATGGGTAAAGAATCCACCCGCAATGCTGCAGACGCAGATTCGATCCCTAGGTCAGGAAGACCCCCTGGAGGAGGAAATGGCAACCCCATCTAGTATTCTTGCCTTGGAAACCCCATGGACAGAGGAGCCTGGCAGGCTATGGTCCATGGAGTCGTAAATGAGTCAGATACAACTGAAGCGACTGAGCAGCCACGCCTGCATGACCACCTAGCTTTTCAACCACTTTGATTTTTCAACCTTCTTTGCTGCCACCTGTGGATTTCTGACTTTCTTTAGACCAGAAATAGTAAGTAAAAACTCGAAGTCAAACTCTTAACAGGAGTGTGCCTTTCCCTTTTCCCCTGCCACAGGGCTTGAGAGCCAGGAAGCTGCTCTGTGACCAGAGGGGATGTCAAGTCAAGATGCACAACCGTCTTGTGGGCCCCGCTGTCCCACTCAGACAGTTCTGAGAAAGTTCCATCTCTTCCACTCTGGGGTCTGTCACAGAGGCTCACATAGCATTGTAGATAGAATGTACCCTTCAAGACTGGACCTTTACAAGGGTGGGTGGGAAGAGTTCTCTTTTTCATAGTTGTCCCCAACCTTTAGAACAGCTTATGTTTGGCACTCAAAATATATTGGTTAAATGCTGTTATTAGCTGAATTGTGTCCCCCCCTCAAAATTAGTATGTTGAAGTCCTAACCCTCAAGTGCTGCAGAAAGTGGCTGTGTTTGAAAAAAAGAGTCTTTAAAGATATAGTTAACGTTAAATGAGGTCATTAGGGTGAGCTTTGATCCAAAATGACTGATGGTCATTCTAAGAGGCCATTTGGACACTAGCCCAGTGGAAAGACCATATAAAGACGTAGAGAGAGAATAGCCATCTGTACTACCTACAAGCCAAGGAGACAAGCCTCAGAAAAAACCGACCCCACGGACACCTTCATTTCAGAATTCTAGCCTCCAGCATTTTGAGAAAACATATTTTTGTTGTTTAAGCCACCCAGTCTGTGGTTCTTTGTTATGGCAGCCCCAGCCAACTAATACAAATATATAAATCATAGAGAGATTTTCATAAAAGCTTTTTTTAAAAAAAAAAATAAGAGAAGGCCTGGGGCATTAATCAAAGTTAGCAAAAGACAGGTAAATAGAAAACTTTTCTTTTACTCAAGGACAATTTCAATGTGTACTAGAATCACTTAAATAAAAAGTAAAAAAAGACCATTAGAACTAAAAAGTAAAGTTCAATAGTTTCAAGTTTGCCAAAGATTTGAGTCACTTGTGGACTCAGCAATTGATCAGAAATCTAATTACCACTGAGATATTTAGAGGAAAAAATCTTTCTTTATTTTAAAATCCTCAAGAACATTGCAAATTGTACCACTCATATTATCCAGGATAAAAATGACTGCTTTAAATAGAACTTTCTTATGTAGCAGAGGAGCAAATCCTCATTCAAGTGACAGTAATCGTAGCATTTCAAGATGTGTTGGGACCAAAAAAGTCACTCTTCAGATTTGCTTTAGAGTTTAATGAGCTAAAAATCCATGACTATACTCAAGTTAGAAGACAGACTTTTATAAAGTAGGTGTTTGTTAAGAACTTTCACTTAAAGCATTAAAAACCTAAAGAGTAAACAAAAAACATATTTTACTGGAAAGTTACAGGGAGTCTCTCAGAATAAACAGGCGGAAACTAAAGGTGGCCTCTGGTGACCAAGGTCTTCACCATCACTCTTTCGCGATGTGTGTGTCCCTCTGGACTCTCTTGCTCTCTCATCGCTGTCCCTTTATTCAGCTTTATTCCCACCCCTGTCCCCTTCCTCCTCTCTTGCTCTCTGGGGTCAAAGGTGGAAGTGGTAGTGGTAAGGCATGTTGTATATAGAGTAGACATATCCTCCATCTACAGGAGCAGGGGACCTTGATTCTTGGAGAACTGGAGATGATCTGTGTTTGGGCTAACACCCGCAAAAGGTTATGTTATCGTGTTCACTTAAAAAAATCCACATGTATGAATTCTCATCCTTGACATTTTTCTTTGTTAGAAAAAGCACACACTTCTGGTAGCTGAATATAAATACTTAAAAAAAATTGCATCATTGTCTTCCTATTTTTTTTTTCAATAAATTGTGATTTGAAACAAAATGAACATGAGCTGGGCATTCTAAAAGATCTTGCTTACAAATTAATCATTTTACCATAAACCAAAGAAATATTAAATTGAAGAAAAATGAATTGAGCTTGCAGTTCTGTTAACTTAGATCAAAAACAGAAGGTGAGATAGTTAGGGAGTTAAGGATGGATACGTACACGGATAACCAACAAGGACTTACTGTATAGCACCGGAAACTCTGCCCCATGTTATGGGGCAGCCTGGATGGGAGGGGAGTTTGGGGGAGAATGGATCCCTGTGTATGTATGGCTGAGTCCCTCTGCCGTTCACCTAATACTGTCACAACACTGTTAATCAGATATACTCCAATAGAAAATAAAAAGTTTAAAAAAGATATAACCAGAAGAGGGTAAATCTTACTGACTGTTCTGAGAGTGTTTAAAAAAAGCAAAAAGCATAGAAGGTGGGAGAAGGCAGTCTACATTTACAACGCCTGCAGGCAACACATGGGGAAAACACTATCTTCATTTTAGAAAAGAAAAAGTGAAGTCCTATTTAGATTCCACTTAAGAATCTATACCTAAGAATTTTACTCAAGGCAATTTTAATTGTATTTATGAGGTGGTTTTATTTTTTAAAATCATCTCGTTGTGCATTTTTATGTAATACTGAGTGTGAACTTCTAGACAGTTTCAAGAGTTTATAAGACTTAAGTGGCACTGTATTTTTATAACTTCACTGACAAGACTAATGATATTTCATACCGATTTATTTGCTCTTTTTTTTTTAAGCTTTAATTGTTTAAAGCTAGAGACATTTTACCTTTAAAAAAAAATCACACACTTCATCAGGGGATGATGATGATTAGGGTACGATTTTCTAGAGAACCAAGTCAACTGAAGTTGATAAAGCTCTGTTTTCATGTAGTATTCCCTGTGACCTCCAGTTAATTTCTGGGATTTAAAGTATCTGCTGGTGGTGGTGTAATTGCTAAGTCATGTCAGACTCTTGCAACCCATGGACTGTAGTCCACCAAGCTCCTCTGTCCATGGGATTCTCCAGGCAAAAATACTGGAGTGGGTTGCCATTTCCTTCTGCAGGGAATTTTCCCGACCCAGGAATAGAACCTGGGTCTCCTGCATAGCAGGTGGATCCTTTACCAACTGAGCCACCAGGAAAGCCCTAGGGTACCTGAGCTGAACCTTTATTGATTGGTACTGAAATAAGGCAGACCATTGGCAATGGGGAATGAGAAGCAAAGTTCTTTCATGTGTGTGTGCTCAGCCGCTCAGTCGTGTCTGACTCTTTGCAGCCCTGTGGACTGTAGCCTGCCAGGTCCCTTTGCCCATGGAATTTTCCAGGCAAGACTACTGGAGTGGGGTGCCACTTCCTACTCCAACAGATCTTCCCAACCCAAAGATAGAAGTCATGTCTTCTGGGTCTCCTGCATTGGCAGGGGGGTCTTTACACTAATGCCACATTGGAAGCCCTGCACACATACACACATCTTAAACAGCAGTTGTCAATAAACAGAAGAACCAGTTTTCAAAGTAGGTGTATTTCTATCCCACATGTTTAGAGTACTCTTTCTGAAGAAGCTGATGATGAAGAATTGATGCTTTCAAGAATATAGAGTTCATGACATTATTTGAGTCTCTCTCTGACATCTATCACACTATAGCATATTTTCAGTTGGCCCATCTGCTGGGGGTTATAAATTTACCAATACTTTTAAGAATGGATCATTGTTTGGCAGTTTATAGCTCATTCCCCTTGGAAACTAGGAGGACACATGTAAGAGGCAGGTTGGTACCCAGGCAGAATAGAGCTGATGAAGAAGAGGATTTACACTGGATGTAGAGCCCTGTTCCACCAAGATGCACGGGAGGGAGATGGGGCAGCTCTCTCATTTGTGGAGATTGTTTGGATCAAGGTTAATCCACAGCCTTAGGAAATGGAGCAGACCAGACATGAGTCATTCACACAATACCATCAAGAAATCTACCAGACATGATTCTTTCAGTCGCAAATAATAGAAACCTTACCCCAGATTGGTTTGAGCAAAACCCAGATGAATCAGCTCATAAACTGGACAGTCCCAGGAGAGTGTAGGTGTGGCTTATGTGGAAACTTACATGATATAACCATAATCTGGTTCGCTCCACCTTTTGGTTTGGCTTGGTTCTTCTCTGATATGTAGGATTTTTTTTTTTAATTTTTTTGGATGTGGACCATTTTTCAAAGGTCTTTATCGAATTTGTTACAATATTCCTTCTCTCATATTTTTTTGGCTGTAAGGAATGTAGGCTCTTAGCTCCCCAACCAGGGATTGAACTCATGCCCCCTGCATTAGAAGGCCAAGTCTTAACCACTGGACCACCAGGGAAGTCTCTGATGTGTTGGATTTAAGACACATCCTACCTTTATGGTTGTGAGACAGCTTCCTGAAGCATTGCCATCCTTCAGTCCCATGAAATGGGACCCACCCCTCTCCCCCACCCCAGCTCATAGGACCCTGTACTCTAGGGAGTTCTTCTCTGGATCTCCTTCAGCCATGCCCTTCCCTACGAGGCAAAGAGCCTCAGCAGCCAAAGGCACACACTCCCCTAGAAGCTTCTCACATCCCTCTAGATCACACTCTGGGTACCACAGACCCAAGGATTCCCTGCCCCAAATCTGCAAGCTAGCTCTCAGTCCTGAGGGGAACTCTGCTTTAGTCCATCCCCCTGAAGGTGAGCGAAGCTGACAACTTCACATCTTCAGGCTCGAGAGTGAGCTGCTTGCAGATGACGCATATGGAATTTAGATGAGCAGGCTGGGCTTCTCTTACATGTCTTATGAGGCCCCTTCTGGCACAGAATTGAGGCAAGAGTAAGGAGAGAAGGAGTTGGACCATGGTGTGCAGATCTTTTCATCCAACTGTGTTTCAGAGCAGAAATATGAAGAGTCTGAGGATTTGAACCTTGCCTTCAAGGTCATTATGAGAGTATATTTGTCCAAAAGTCAAAGTGTTAGTCACTCAGTCATGTCCAACTCTTTGCGACCCCAGGGACTGTAGCTCACCAGACTCTGTCTGTGGGATCTCCCAGGCAAGAGTACTGGAGTGGGTTGCCATTCCTTCTTCAGGAGATCTTCCTGACCCAGGAATCGAACCTGGGTCTCCTGCACTGTGAGCGGATTCTTTACTGCTGAGTCACTGGGAAAGCCCAAAATAAAATTATAGTAACTCATATATTGGGCTTCCCTGGTGGCTCAGCTGGTAAAGAATCTGCCTGCAATGCAGGTTACCCTGGTTCAATTCCTGGGTCGGGAAGATCCCCTGGAGAAGGATAGGCTACCCACTCCAGTATTCATGGACTTCCCTGGTGGCTCAAATGGTAAAGAATCTGCCTGCAATACAGGGGACCTGGGTTCAATCCCTGGGTTGGGAAGATGCCCTGGAGGAGGGCATGGCAACCCACTCCAGTATTCTTGCCTGGAGAATCCCCATGGACAGAGGAGCTTGGCAGACTATAGGCGATGGTGTTGCAAAGATTCAGACATGACTGAGAGACTCAGCACAAACACACAACTCGTATATTATGGGGACTAACCAAATATATGATTTATATGGAAGAAAGTAAGATAGACTTTACTGATGTCCTAATTCATATCATACTGACTCAGAGAAACTTGAGCCTAGAAAAATATTTGGAAAGCTCTCTTGTCCATCTTTTCTTTACAGAGGAGGAGAACTTTTCATATAGTTAACTGCCTTACAAAGGCATTTCAAAGGCAAGTACTAGATAATGGGAATATCCTGAAAGACCTGAAAATCACCACTTCTTTGTCTACATATAAAATTGGCTTGAGATGGGTTAACTTAAAATTTCTATCAATAACTGGGAAATGTTAATAGTTGTTTTTGAAAATAGAAAAAAATTCCACTGGAGAAAATGTTTACTTCTCAGGAACTCTCAAGAATGGGACAAGGCCTTGGAGATCAGTTGGCTTAAAACCCAATGTGATGCAAGAATCCTTTTTTATTGCCTTCAAAATTATTGCAAGGTTAGGCAATTTTGAAACATCATTAACAAGGAGAAAATGGCTTAGAAATACTGGATGTAAGTCAACAGGAGCAGCAGCAATACCACAGAAAGCAAAAGAGATAGGCCAGTACTGGAATGCTGGGACTCCCAGTCTAGATTCTGCTGCTTGGCACTTACTCAACTTTCTTACCAATTATTTCTCACATTATATCAACATGGGGCACATATCAACTTTTGAAATGCCTGGAAATCTTTTAATAACTTAGCCCCAGGCATCTTTTAAAACTCATGCTTCTAGAAACTACACTGAAAATCACATTAGAGCTCAATGATGTTTTCATTCTCCGGATTATGTATTTTCACCAGCAAGAGGGACGCAGTAACTTCAGTGTCATGGTTAGTGGATTGCAAGAAGCATGGGATGGTGATAGAGCAGAATGGTCCCAGATGGATGGGCTGAAAAATCATCTTCCTCATCTTATAGTTGAGGAAGCTGAGGCCCAGATCCCTTGGCTGGTTAGTAGCAACCCCAAGGTTGGATAAATGAGTGGCTCAAGGACATCACTGAAGACCTGGGTTCTTTCCAGTTGCCAGGTCTGCCTCCTTCAAGGTATTCACTTTTTTCACCTGCTTATCTCAATGATTGGAAAGTAGATGGAGCAGCTCTGGGAATCACAGCTAGATATAATATTGCCCAACAGAAAATGAGGAAGGTGTCTTTAAGAGTCAGAAAGCCTTTCTTAGAGGAGTCCAGCAGATATCTCATTTCTGATTGGTCAGAAGTGGGTCATGTATCCTTCCTAAACAATGGCAAGTAAAATGAGAGTGCCGTTGAGCCATTAAGATTTACCTTCTTGGGCTGGAATAGGGCCAGCCTCTTACTAGCACGTGGTCACATGGAGGAGGGTAGCTATTTGAACAAAACCTGGGTCATTTTAGCACATGTGTGCAGAGAAATAAATATTGAGTAGGCAACCAAAAAAATCTTCTAAAATCTATTAGGCACCCCAAGCCTCAAGCAACAGCTGAAGGTCACTGGAAATGATTTATTTTAGAACCTGCAGAGCATTTCTTTGCTGTCTCTTGCTCTGTTGCACCTAAAGTTTTCCTCTTCGGACTTCACTAGTGGTCCCGTGGTTAAGTATCCACCTGCCAATGCAGGTGACAGGAGTTCGATCCCTGGTCTGGGAGGACCCCACATGCCATGGGGCAGCTCAGCCCGAGCGCCGTGGCTACTGAACCTATGCACCTAGAGCACATGCTCTGCAACAAGAGGAGCCACTGTAGTGAGAAGCCCACACACCACAACAGAGGCGTCCCACTCCACCCAACGAGAGGAAGCCCAACCGAAGCAGTAAAGACCCAGGACAGCCAAAAATAACCAAATAATTCTTTTTTCTTCTCTCCTGTCTGCCTCCCCACTTTCTCCTTCCCTACATTTTCCCTAAACTGGCTGTGAACTAAAATTAGTGTATACCACTTTCAGGGTCTACCGTATGCAAAGCATCATACTAATATAACAATCTTTGGGGAGTGTTTATTACAAACACTATAAACCATATTCCTTAAGTCAGTTTAATTATTTTATAATATTAATGAAATTGCTATTTGATACCAAAACTTGTTTCTTGCTTTCTTTCTTTTTTTTCACCCTGGTAATCACAGATCTTCCAAGAGAAAAGATTTACACTGAGTTACAGCCACCAAGAGGGTTTCCTCAATGACTCAGCGGGTAAGAATCTGCTTGTAACGCAGGAGAGACAGGAGACTTCAATCCCTGCGTCAGGAAGCTCCCTGGAGGAGGAAGTGGCAGCCCACTCCAGTTTTCTTGCCTGGAGAATCCCATGGACAGAGGAGCCTGGTGGGCTACAGTCCAAAAGGCCACAAAGAGTCAGACACGACGGAACACACAGCACACGTGGAGCCACCAAGATACGTGAGAATCCACATCAGTGCGTGGAGCTTTTCCTTACGTGTTCACTGTATCTCGAAATGCTAGTGAATGTATTATTTTCTCTACTAGTCATTTCATTCTATAATCAGAGTTACATTCTCCACTAGTAGGGAGGTCTCATTTCCTTAAAATCCTTTCAAATTACAGTTCCTTGTCTTGACAACCATACCGGTACTGTTGTACTAACTGACAGGGGTCAGTTGCCTTGTGTTCCAAACCCTGCTATAAAAATTGAAATGAATATTTTTCTTCAGCTCTGAAGGAATATAATGTAAATCATCAAGCATTATGATATAAATGTATATAAGTAGTGACTATGAAAAAAATAAGGCTAATTATTATTTAACATAACAAACCTTCATTAAGGATAAGCCAGTTCTATCACTGGGCTGAAAGACACAGGAAAGTACCTAGATTTTTCAGGAAACAAAAACCTAGCTGAAGTCTACACTGAAATATTGACTATTTCTGTGGCTTTTTGAAAGCTGTTCCTAAATCTTACTTTTCTTTTCTCTACAGTAGAAAAAATAAAAATACAAAGAATCTCTCTCTCTCTTTAGTCGCTAAGTGGTGTCCAACTCTTGCGACCCCATGGCCTGTAGCCTGCCAGGCTCCTCTGTCCGTGGAATTCTCTAGGCCAGAATACTGGAGTGGGTTGCCATTTCCTTCTCCAGACAAAGGATAGGGTCGGCCTATAACTTATTGTCCAGCTGGGACACTTTCTGCATGTTTCCCGCAGAAATTCTTTCAGGTCCTTTTATGGGGGAAGTTTTGCTTGAAGTTTAATACATATATAGAAAAGTGTACATATCATAAGTGGATTTTCAAAAACAGAATATATCTATGAAATAGATTTATTATGAAACAACCAGATTAAAAAATCTATAAAATCAGTACCCAGACTAAGGAATAGAGTATGACCAACATTTAAGCTCAGGTATTTTCTCTTTTTTTAAATGTACTTGGCACAGCACCTGCGATCAAACTGGGGCTCCGGCCGTGAGGGTGTCAAATCCTAAGCTCTGGACTACCGGGGAATTCCCTAAGCTGAAATATTTTTGAGAATGAAAGGTGGCATTATTTTTCAACAGCCAGTTGAGGTGTATTGATATACAATAAACTGTGCATATTTAAATTTACAGTTTGTGATCCTTTCAGCAGCACATATACTAAAATCGGAACAATACAGAGAGGATTAGCATGAGCCCTGTGCAGGCATGACACGAATTTGTGGAGCACTCTATATTTTAAAAATAATAAAATAATAATAAAACAAATGTACAGTCTGATGAGTTTTGGCATATACCTGTGAAACTATTCACCATAAAATAACAAAAATATTCACCATCTCAAAAAGTTCCCTTATATCTCTTTGTACTTCTCCTTTCACCCCTACCTTCCCTATCTTCAGACAACCACTCATCTGGTTTCTGTCACATTTGTATTTTATAGAATTTTATATTGGCAGAATCTTAGTAGAAAAGCTTTCAGTTTTTCACCATTGCACATTTTAGCTATAGGCGTTTATATATGGCCTTTATTATGTTGAATATGTTTCCTCTATACACTGTTTGTTGAGAGTTTTATCATGAATGGATGTTGGATTTTATCTATTGAGATGATCATATGCTTTTAAAATTCATTTTGTTAATGTGTTGTTTCACGAATCACACACTACATTCTTTTTTGTTGAACTTTTTTCCACATAGTGATTCTTAAACATTGTATGTTATGTATCAACAACTTTTTCACATGGATTTCTGAGTAATATTCCATTGTATGGCTAAATCATGATTGTTTATTCATTCTCCTATTGTTGGATGTTTGGGTTTCCAGTTTGGAGTTATCATAAATAAAGCTGCTATGAACATTCATGCAAAAGTTTTGGTACAAACATATGTATTCATTCTTATATAAGCATCTACATGTGGAATGGCTGGGTGATATGGTAGGTGCATTTCAGTTTTTAAGAAACTATTGGGAATCCCCTAGAGGTCCAGTGGTAAGGAGAGTTTTCCAGGTTGTGCTAGTGGTAAAGAACCTGGCTGCCAATGCAGGAGACTTAAGAGATGCTGGTTTGATCCCTGCGTCAGGAAGACCCCCTGGAGGAGTGCATGGCAGCCCACTCCAGTATTCTTGCCTGGAGAATCCCATGGACAGAGGAGCCTGAGGGCTACAGTCGCAGAGAGTCAGACAGAACTGAAGCGACTACCCACACACCACGCCAGTGGTTAAGACTTCGAGGTCTCAAAAGTGATGGTTTAGTCATTCAGCCATGTCTAACTCTTGCAATTCCATGGACTTTAGCCTGTGAGGCTTCTCTGTGCATGGGATTCTCCAGGCAAGAATATTGGAGTGAGTTTCCATTCCCTTCTCCAGGGGATCTTCCTGACCCAGGGATAGAACCTGGGTCTCCTGCATATCAGGTGGATTTTTTCCTGACTGAGCTACAGGGGAAGCCCCCCAAGATTTCAATACCATAGTTCAATCCCTGGTTGGGGAACTAAGACCCTGCAAGCCATGTGGTGTGGCCAAAAACAAACAAACAAACTGTTAAATATTGTCTGAAGTGGCTGCACTATGTAACATTCTTTATTGGGCTTCCCTGGTGGCTCAAACGGTAAAGAATCTGCCTGCAGTGCAGGACATCTGGGTTTGATCCCTGGGTCAGGAAGATCTGCTGAAGAAGGGAATGGCTTCCCCACTCCAGTATTCTTGCCTGGGAAATGCCATGAAAAGAGGAGCCTGGTGGGCTACAGTCCCAAGGGTTGCAGAGAGTAAGATGGACATGACTGAGTGACTTACACTTTCATGTCACATAGCACTGTATTAAAGTTATACTTTCTCCATATGCTCACCAACAATTGTTATGATCAATGTTTGTTACGTTAGCCATTCTAGTGACTGTGTATCTTATTTTGGTTTTAATTTGCATTTTCCTAATGACTAATGATGTTGCACATGTTTTCATGAGCTTATCTGAGCGGCACTATTTTTAATTACACTAAGAAAACAAGCATAAAGTAAAAATGTCCCAGGCAAACTGGGACATATGATGGCCTAAACAAAGGTAAATGAAGGTCTGCTTTGTGGATGCTGAAACATCCTTATACCCCTGGAATAAAGCCCACTTGAACATGGTGTATGTGATACAACATATATGACAAGCCCATAGCTAAAATGTGCAATGGTGAAAAACTGAAAGATTTTCTACTATGATCTGAAACTTTTGCCACTTTTATTCAACATAGTACCAGAAGTCCCAGCCACAGCAGTTAGTCAAAAAAAAGAAAAAAAGGCATAATTGTTTCTATTTGCAGATGACATGATGTTATATAAAGAAAACTCTAAAGACTCTACCAAAAACTGTTAGAAATAATAAAGGCATTCAGTAAAGTTGCAGGATACAAAATCAATATTAAAAAATCAGTTACATGTTTATACACTAATAACAAACTATAAGAAAGAGAAATTAAGAAAACAATTCCATTTCTAATTGCATCAAAAAGAATAAAATAGTTGATATGTAACAGAAACAAACACAATAATGTAAATCAATTATCCTCCAATTAAAAAGAAATAAATTTAAATTTAAAAAAGAATAAAATACATAGGAATAAATTTAACAATAGAGGTGGAAGACCTATACACTGAAAATTATGACATTGATGAAAGAGACTTAAGAAGACATGAATTAGTGGAAAGATATTTTGTGTTCATTGACTGGAAGAATTAATACCGTTAAAAATGTCCATACTACCCAAAATACTGAATCTAGACTCAGTGCAACCCTTGTCAAAATTCCAATGGTATCTTTCACGGCAGTAGAACAAACAATCCTAAAATTTGTATGGAACCACAAAAGACCATGAATAGTCAGAGCAATCTTGAGAAAGAAAAACAAAGCTGGAGGCACCAGGCTCCCTGATTTCAAACTACATTACAAATCCACAGTAGTCAAAGCTGTGTGGTATTGGCATGAAGACAGACACATAACCCCATCAGACAGGACAGAGAGAGCCCAGAAAATAACCCATACACACAGGGTGAATTAATTTACAAGAAAGGAGCCGAGAATATACAATGAGGAAAAGACAGTCTCTTCAATAAGTGGTATTGGGAAAATTCAACAGGCTGTACACAAAAGAATAAAACTGGACACCTATCTTAAACCATATTCAAAAATCAACTCAAGATGGATTAAAGACTTGAATGCAAGATTTGAACCATAAAATTTCTAGAGGAAACCATAGGCAGAAAGCTCCTTGAGATATCAGTCTTGGTAATGATTTTTTTTTTTTTGACACAAAAAACAAAGATAACAAAAGCAAAAATAAGTGAGACTACATGAAAAGAAAAAGCTTCTGAACAGCAAAGGAAACCATTAACAAAGTGAAAAGGCAACCTATGGAATGAGAGAAAATATTCACAAATCATAGGTCTGATAAAGTGTTAGTATTCAAAAAATATAAAAAACTCTTACAACTTTATAGCAAAAAATCAAAAATTATAGTTATGTGGTCATCATTTTGCTATATATATACATATATATATATATATATACACATATGTATCAAATAATTATATAGAATATCTAAAACAATGTTACATGTTAGTTAAATGTCAAAAAACTGGGGGAGTGGAGGAAGGAAGAATGAAGGAGAGAAAGGGAGAGTGATGTAGGGAAAGAAGAAAAAAAGCCCTTCATTGGCAATGCTTTGTTAACATAAAGTTGCATAAAATTTTATTTTGTTATTATATAATCTAATAATAATAATTCAAGTTGATTTTTTTCCCAAAGAAAAATATGGTAAATGTTACATTCTTGATTAAGGGATCCCATATTCAAAATTTTTATAAAAGTTACCAGACTGCTATGTTTAAAATGCACACATACACACACATATAGTATATACCAAATGGTTTAGATAGTGTATAGGGCTTCCCTGGTGGCTCAGTGGTAGTGAATCTGCCTGCCAAAGCAGGAGATGCAGGTTTAACCCCTGAGAAGATCCCCTGGAGAAGGAAATGGCAACCCACTCCAGCATTCTTACCTGGGAAATCCCATGGACAGAGGAGCCTGGCGGGTATAGTCCATGGGGTCACAAAAGAGCTGGACAGAACGTAGTGACTAAGCACCAACAACACAGAATATACAAAAGAGTAAAATGTACCATCTCATAATGCTGTACTTAAAACAGCTCAATTTCATAGAACATTGTAAATAGCTCTTCTTCCTAAAACAATTCTAGTCTTTCTTTTTTCCGTAGTGCAACAAGCCAGGATGTGTAGGATTACAGAATGCTGAGTACTCTTTGGAGACAGTCTGCCAGTCACCTTTGAGACAACTGAAGAGACAAAAGATACTTATTATGCATTTTGAAGTATGGATTTTTTGTTTTTCTGTCCTCTTCTTCTAAAAGACAAAACAAATATTGGATTTTTAAAAAATCATTTGTCCCCTTACTTTTAAAAAAAATTGAAGTATAGTTGATTTACCATGTTATGTTAGTTTCATGTGTACAACAAAGCGGTTCAGTTATACACACAGATACATATCTATTCTTTTTCAGATTCTTTCCCATTACAGGTTATAATATATATACTTATATATATATTATAGGTTATAATATATAATAGGTTATAAGTTACTGAATATAGTTCCCAGTGCTAATAGAGTATGTCCTTGCTGTTATCTATTTTATATATGGTAGTGAGTATCTGTTTTTAAAAATCTCGTTTAACTCACATTTTTCAACATAAAAGATTGATACAAGATTAGAAAAAAAGCATTCTAGCTGTGAAAAGACTGAGACAAGCCACAGTCCTTATTTGTTGTTTTCTTTTTTAATGAAAACGTTAGAAGAATTTTCAAGTAAGAAGAATTAAGTCAAGAAGATTTTGGAACAAAAAAGGGAGATACATGTGATAAAATATATTACTGACTAAAAAAATACATAGACTTAGGAAAAATATTGGCAATTGCTGAGGTTTATGTATATTCAATTGATTTTTTTTCTATTGTAATTATGTTTTAAGATTAAATAACCTGTCTATTGGCTAGAGAATGAAGTTTAGAGCATGCAAGCAAACATGAAAACATCCTATTAGCTAGAATCTGTATCTACAGTGAATGATGTCTGGGGCATTATGTCATATTTTTATATGCTGCACTGTTATTGCAATTATTATGAACAACCTATAATGCTTTGTACAGAGTAGGGCCTCAAATATTGTTAGGATTAAACATTGGGCACAAAACTATTGCCCAAAATGGAACCTGTTTCACTAAGGTTTTAGTACATGATTTCCAGATGACTAGAAGACTGTCTTTAATATAATCTTTTGAAATTTAGGATTTTCACCATGATGAACAAAGTAAACATTTGAGCTGTACGTCAGTGGAAGTGTTTGAAGCAACTAAAAGGGTAATAAAAAGCATACCAATCCTTCACTTCAAAAACCAAGTATGGATTTTTCTGGTTTACTCTTGTATAGCTGAAAAAGCATTTTCCTCCAGAATTGTTCAGTTTCACTGAGAAGGATGTCTTTTCTATTTAATGGCAAAATAACCTCTTTTTTGCATGATTTTGGAAAAATGGAAAGAAATTTTTTGCGTTATTATCTCACTGAGAAGCAGCTTTTTATGTGACAAAAACTGTGTCCTTCCAAGCCTACTTCCACATCTTAAACCCATTATGATCTTGGACAATTCATTTTGCTGTGGCTGGCTTGTTTAAGGGGCTTCCCTGGTAACTCAGACACAATGCAGGTGCAATTCAGGAGACGCAGGTTTGATCTCTGGCTTGGGAAGATCCCCTGGAGCAGGGAATGGCTACCCACTCTAATATTCTTGCCTGGGGAATCCCATGGACAGAAGAGCCTTCCTTGTTTAAATACCTTATTTATAAAACAGAGACACTAGTACCTGTCTAGTTCAAAATACCCATTTAGAAAATAAGAAAAGTGCTCGCTTCGGCAGCACATATGCTAAAGTTGGAACGATACAGAGAGGATTAGCATGGCCCCTGCGCAAGGATGACACGCAAGTTCGTGAAGCGTTCCATATTTTTAAAAAAAAAAATAAAGAAAGAAAATAAGAAAAACACCATTTTCTTGAATTAATTTGTCTTGATCACAAATAATTTGGGGTCTAGATTAAAATTAGGGGGTCACATGAGGGGAGGAGAGAGAGGGTTAAGAGGGAGGTGATATATGTATAATTATGGCTGATTTGTGTTGTGTTACAGAAAACAACAAAACACTGTAAAGAAATTTTCCTCCAATTAAAAAAAAGTTGAAATTAGGACCAGGTGTCCTGAATATAAAATCTGAATGCCTCTTCCAAGCATACCACCCAATCTCATGAGGTTAAGACAGAGAAAGTTGAATAATCAGTGTGAAATTTCAGTTAGCAGCTTGTATCAAAATGCTCATTTTTGATATCTCTGCAGATTATATCTTTCAAAGGTGAAAACCATGGGTTTCCCTGGTGACTCATTTGGTTAAGAACCCACCTGCAAGCAGGAGACCCTGGGTCTTTGATCCCTGGGTCAGGAAGATCCCCTGGAGAAGGGAATGGCAACGCACTCCAGTGTTCTTGTCTGGAAAATCCCATGGACCGAGGAGCCTGGTGGGCTACAGTGCATGGTCGCAAAGAGTCAGACATGACTGAGCAACTAGCATTTTCACTCTTTAAGGTAAACCAAAGTTCTGGTGTGGAATGGAGACTCTCTCTCTGAATCTAAATCCCTCTCCTCCTTTATAAAAGTACTTTGCTTCCTCTCTTCACAGCTAATGTTTTCTGGAGTCACCTTGATTCAGCATCATCTACGAAACTCAAGTTGGTGATGGACAGGGAAGCCTGGCGTGCTGCAGTCCCTGGGGTTGCCAAGAGTCAGACACGACTGAGTGACTGAACTGAACTGCACTGCACTGATGTAGCTCAAGAGCTTTCAGAAACTCAACAAGGCTAAGATGTCTTCCTAGTAAGAATCAAACAGGCTGGTACAAGCTGGAGAATGAGGCTTTTGTCCAGATGGATGCCAGGTGAATGGAAGAGCCTTGGGAAGAAGTAATCAGATTCAGTTTTGATTTATATGCTGTTTACTCTGAGTCCCAATATGGATATGAACCCAGAAATACAAATTAAAATCATATACAACTTTAGCACTTCATGCGCCACCACTACTTCCAAATGTTTGCATCCTTTCAAAACAGTCACCATAGAAAATTCAAAGTTTTTTCAACAACTGCTGAAATTGTTTTGAATTTTTCTTTTCAAATTGCTATCCTATCATAATCAATTTCAGCCCTTCCCTTCCCTCCCTGCCTTTTCATTTTTCCAACTTTTTCATAGCCTATCCTTGACTTGGACCAAAAATGGATTTTCTGAAGCAGTCAGTTACCTGTTCTCATCACATATGGGTATGAATGCCTGTCTGCTATTTCAAAAACAAATTCTTTGTTCCCATCTCTCAACCATCCTTAAAGTATGATGACTTGCCACCACTGAAGATGTTTTTTTATATGTTCTCCAGGTTCTTAAAGACATTTCAAGTAACATCAGAAGTGAAATACATGAATAATTTCAAATAGTGAATATCCTCAAGGGAGAAAATTAATTTTGGTTCTTAATTTTAGTGTTAAAAGATGAGACAGATTAAATTATAGCTATACTTTATGTATATATGTACACACACATATACACACTGCGTGTTCATGTACATCATCTTGAAATCTCTTGTATATTTTTAAAAGGAAAGTGAAAATTGAAAGGCAGCAAGAGAAAAAATACCAGCAGGTAAAATGCCACAGGAGGAAACACCTGCTGGGAAAGCATAAATGTAAAAAAGATCTGACAGCCTTCCTTCATGATTTCACCCCATAAAGCAGTAATATTTAGAAACAAAATGTTGTGGAGAAGCAGTAACATTTCACATTTTATTTTAACACCTTTAAAGGCTCTGGTTCCATTGTCAAGTTGTCAGGAATCTAAAAGCCTTTAAGAAAACCTTCTGTTTTTCCAATTAATCTATTTCAATGTGCATTTTACTCCATTATTTTACTCATTTAAATTAATGAACTTTTAGGAATAAGTTTTTAAACTTTATAAGCATTTTTTGTCTTACTGATAAACTTGTGAAGATTACATTTACATTTTATCTAGGTATTTCATTTTTTTACACACTACTGAAAATCCAGTAATCATAAATGCACCATCTTTTACTCCTGAAGCACACACACAGGGTCTCTTTAATAATTCAAAGAGCTTTCTATAATGATGAAGTCATACTGACGAACTCAATAGGAAAATTCTAATACTATTAAACACAATTTAAATAATTCACTGTAGAAACCAGGCCTAATAGAGCAAGAAAAGTAAATTCTAAGTGCTCAAAATATTTTGCTTTTTCTTACACCAATGCATATTTCGTAAATCACAGTGACAGTTCTCCTCTCTTTTGATGGAGTACATGACAGCTATTCATATACTGGAGCAGGTGCAAAAGATAAAAGCCTTCCTATTAGAGTCAAGAACGCCAGCACTCCATGTGCTGTGATGGGCAGGTCTCCATCATTTTTGCATAAGATGTCTCCTGGGAAAGCTATCACCAGACCATGACTACACTATCAACTTACTCTCATCTCAAATTATTATTCTTCAAGACAGCCAGCTGAGTTGCACTTTACTTTTTTAGATTCCCTGATAGGTGATGAAATGAAAATGTCAAACAGAGCACAGAGAACAGGGTTATTCATATTTTCACTTAACACCAAACAACTCCAAAGTCCTTAATCCTTTAAATATAGTATTGTTTAAAAAAATATAGTATTGTTCAATTTGGAATTATGATATATTGATAATTATTCAATCTGACTATATAAAGTAAGTGATTGAGAAAAAACCTCTAAAACTATTTAGTAAATCATTTTTATAAATATAGAATTATAGTGAATTTTTAAAATGAATTAATTAGGAACAGTCATGAAAAAATTAATTGAAAAAGTCTATTAAAATAAAATAAGTATGGCTTAATATTTTATTATTTTCTTTGGTATTTACTTATAGAAGCCCTCTTTTAGATGACTGATAATCAAGAGCCACACTCAGATTATATAACTAAAATATGATTTTTTTTTGCAATTTAGTAGAGATGAAATGACATTCTACAGAAGATAATATAGCCTATACTGAATTATTTTGAACTAAGAACCTAAATTGGAATTATCTTGGTGAAACAAAACAAAACAAAAAAAGAAACTCTCTCCAAATATTAATTAATGAGATTTTGACAGACTTGAAAATGGTCATACGTATTAACACAAAATGAATGTATTTTTAACATTCTGAAAGCTAGCATGCTATTGAGATATGAATTCCTCTAATAAAAAAGATATATTTAAATCTGGCAATGGCAATTTTTTAAATAGTCAATATATGTTGCTGCTGCTAAGTCACTTCAGTCATGTCCGACTCTGTGCGACCCCAAGGATGGCAGCCCACCAGGCTCCCCCATCCCTGGGATTCTCTGGGCAGGAATACTGGAGTGGGTTGCCATTTCCTTCTCCAATGCATGAAAGTGAAAAGTGAAAGTGAAGCTGCTCAGTCATGTCCGACTCTTAGCGACCCCATGGACTGCAGCCTACCAGGCTCCTCCATCCATGGGATTTTCCAGGCAAGAGCACTGGAGTGGGGTGCCATTGCCTTCTCCAATGCATGCATGCATGCTAACTAAGTCGCTTCAGTCGGGTCCAACTCTGTGCGACCCTATGGACAGCAGCCCATAGGGTTGCTCCTCTGTCCACAGGATTCTCTAGGCAAGAATACTGGAGTGGGTTGCCATTTCCTCCATCCAATATGTATACATACAGCAAAATATTATTCAGTCGTGAGAGAGAAGGAAATCCTGCCATTTGTGACAACATAGATGAGCCTGGAAGATATTACCCTACATAAAACAAGCCAGGCAAAGACAAACATTATATTGTGTTATCTCACTTACATGCAGAATATTAAAAAAAAGGTCAAACTCATAGAAACAGAGTAGAATAGTGGTTACCAGAGGCTGGGGGCAGAGGAAGCAGGGAGACCCTCAAGAAAGGATACAACCTTTCAGTCATAAGAGGAATAAATTCTGCAGGTATAATGTACAGTATGGTGACTAGTTAGTAACGCTGTACCTTACACTTGAAATTAAAGCATAGTCTTAAACTCTCCCATCACATATACATGTTCACAGATCCGTAGGTGAAGTGATGGATGTAGGAATTAACTTGGTTATGGTACTCTTTTCACAATATATACGCATATCAATCATCATGCTGCACTGTTTTATTTATGTGATTTGCTTTTTCACCACACCATGTGGCTTGTGGGACCTTGGTTCCCCAACCAGGGACTGAACCTGGGCCCTCAGCAGTGAAAGTGCAGAGTCTTAACCACTGGACCAGCAGGGAATTCCCTATATATGTAAGTTTATTTGTCGACTATACCTCAGCAAAGCTGGAAATAAAGTGAGGACAAACATCAGGGAGCAAGCAAAAGCAGAAAGAGACAGACAGGAGCAAGATTAGGCTTGTTACCTCATGAGGAAAAAGACAAGAGGTTCAAATATGCTGGGCTTCCCTAGTAGCTCAGCTGGTAAAGAATCTGCCTGCAAGGCAAGAGGCCTCGGTTTGATTCCTGGGTCAGGAAGATCCCCTGAAGAAGGGAAAGGCTACCCACTCCGATATTCTTGGGCTTCCCTGGTGACTCAGCTGGTAAAGAATCTGTCCACAAAGAGGGAGACCTGGTTTCGATCCCTGGGTTGTAAAGATCCCCTGGAGAAGGGAATGGCTACCCACTCCAGTACTTTGGAGAATTCCGTGGACTGTAGAATCCTTGGGGTAACAAAGAGTCGAACAAGACTCAGTGACTTTCACTTCTCAGATTTTGGTGGAACAAAGAGTTACTTATTTCTGCATTGCTGTTACAGTTCACTGCATGCTCAGCTGCTTCAGTGGTGTCCAACTCTTTGCGACCACATGAATTGTAACCCACCAGGCTCCCCGTCCAAGGGATTCTCCAGGCAAGAATACTGGAGCTGGTAGCATGCCCTCCTCCAGGGGATCTTCCCAACCTAGGGATCAAACCCCCCGGCGACTGCAGATGGACTCTCTCTGCCTAGCATAGAAATCAATCTTTGATCCAGTGAAAGATCTGTTTTGCTGGAGTTACAGCCACTTCAACTTAAATTTGTTTTTCCCTAGCTCAGTTTATTCCAGCCTTGATAGCTTCGAGAAGCACTTCTAAATACACACAGAATCAAGTTTTATTCCCTCTATTATGATAATTGATTGTTTTCTTCACAATTCTTTATATCACACCCCCCAATCCCAATTTGACTAGAAGCCATGTTAGTTTACATGAAAGTACTACAAGTAGCAAAAATATCAAATATAAGTTTATGCCTCCTTTTTTTCCAAATTCTGCCTAATAAGTAAAGTTTTAAAAAAATGTTGGTGAAACACACTTAATGACTATTTCAGAACATTACTGAATTTTAGGGAAGAAACTAGTATTGAAACAAGACTGGCATAATTTTGTTCTATTAAAAAAATCCTCTAGTACTTTTCTTACATTGTTAAGAGTCATTATCTCTTAAAAAAAAAAAAAAACACATCATTTTGTATTTGGGTATAGCCAATTAACAGTGTTGTAATAGTTTCAGGTGAACAGTGAAGGGACTCAGCCATACATACACATGTATCCATTCTCCCAAACTACACCCCCATCCAAGCTGCCACATAACAATGAGCACAGTTCCATGTGTTAGACAGTAGGTCCTTGTTGGTTATCCACTTTAAATATAGCAGAGTGTACACGTCCACCCCAAACTCCCTAACTATCCCCTCCCTGCATCTTTCCCCCGGCAATCACATTATCTCTTTTTTTTTTTTTTTTAATTTTTTTTTTCACATTATCTCTTTTATTTTTAAACAATCTATAGCGTTAAAAATATATTATCATTGATATATATTCATCAACACAGATTCTAATAATATCGATCATTACTTAAAATTTACTACTGTAGGGAAGATTGGAATAGTGGAGCATTTTTGTAATAATAAATGTAAGCAAGATCAGAATCTTGTCTGGTCATCACAGCAACGTCAGACACAAACACAGGTGCTGCGTGCACATCATGTTCGACTCTTTGCGATCCCATGAACCAGAGCCCACCAGGCTCCTTTGTCCATGAATTTTCCCAGCAAGGATGCTGGAGTGGATTGTCATTTCCTCCTCTAGGAGGTCTTGACCCAGGGATGGAACTCACATCTCCTGCATTGCAGGTGGATTCTTTATCGCTTAGCCACTGGGGAAGTCCACATAAACAGACAGTGTAGCTACTAATCTTTCTGCCATGCATAAATTTATATGTCAGGTGCTTGTACATTCTATATTTATTCTATGCAAAGGGAAGAATATTAAGATTATAAAGCTAGTTAGGAAGATTATTCAAAAGTTTAAAAAAATTTTTTTAAACTAACCATAAAATCTTGTTTCAAGAGTTTTCTCAACCCTTAGAGTCACAAATTACTTCACAAGTCATAATGTAAAAGTAATGAAATACTCTACAAAAGTGTTCAATAGAATTTAAACTTTTAACTTAAGGGAATTTGGAAGTTCAATCATTCTCATGGAGGCTGTAAGGAAGATTAAAATCCTAAAGGAAGCCTGAAAGAAAAAGGACGCAATCATTACTGGAAATGTAACACAATGTTAACTCTCAGGTTTCACGTTAGACTAGAAAGCTTAAGTTCAAGGCCATTACACCAATTTTCATAGAAATGTAACATTCTCCAGCTCATGGTCCTTCCCTTGAAAAGCTGTGCGTGAGTAATAGTGATTATCAACTCAAATTAGTCACACACACCAGGGTAAATTGGAAATGAAAAGCTTCTTCAATTACTCAAACTAACATAAGTGATTTATTTCCTTCTGCTGACATAAAAGGAAAAGGGTTGAATGTTCATGAAGGATAGCATTCATCCACCCTACTCCAAGGTCAGGGAGCTCACTCAGCACAAATATTCCCAGAAAAGGTTCGACTTGGCAGAAAAGAAACCATCTATTCCAAAAGGTTACCATGTCAACTCGACTTTTCATCTGCGGTGATAAAAATCCTGTCCAGTCCATTATTGTAAGGCAGCAGCTGCTCTATAGACTGATAGCCTCCAAAAGAGAATAGCTTCTCATAAGCCCCAGTGCAACTCCTCCACTTCCGACTATTTCATCTCCTCTGACACCATCCTTTCTCACAACCCCATGGCTTTGCTTGTCCATCTCAAACGCCTAATCCCAAAGATTTCTCTACATTTTACATAGTCTTAAAGACAGTTGACTGGAGGAGGAAGTGGCAGGCCACTCCAGTATTCTTGTCTGGAAAGTCCCATGGACAGAGGAGGCAGGCTACAGTCCATGGGGCTGCAAAGAGTTGGACACAACTGAGTGACTAAACAACAACAAAGTCAGCTGAAAATCTGATCCTCTCAGTCAGGTCTAACACAACCCAAACTCCTTTTAATGACCTAAGCTGCTGCTGCTGCTAAGCCGCTTCAGTTGTGTCCAACTCTTTGCAACCTCATGGACTGTAGCCAGCCAGGCTCCTGGGTCCATGGGATTTTTCAGGTAAGAATACTGGAGTGAGTTGCCATGCACTCCTCCAGGGGATCTTCCAGACCTAGGGATTGACCTGTGTCTCTAATATCTCCTGCAATGGCAGACAAGTTCTTTACTAGTAACGCCACCTGGGAAGCTCTTCAGTTCAGTTCAGTTCAGTCTTTCAGTCGTGTCTGACTCTTTGCGACCCCATGGACTGCAGCACGCCAGGCCTCCCTGTCCACCACCAACTCCCAGAGTTTACTCAAACTCATGTCCATCAAGTCGGTAATGCCATCCAACCATCTCATCTTCTGTCGTCCCCTTCTCCTCCTGCCTTCAATCTTTCCCAGCATCAAGGTCTTTTCCAGTGAGTCAGTTCTTCGCATCAGGTGGCCAAAGTACTGGAATTTCAGCTTCAGCATCAGTCCTTCCAATGAATATTCAGGACTGATTTCCTTTAGGATGGACTGGTTGGGTCCCCTTGCAATCCAAAGGACTCTCAAAAGTCTTCTCCAACACCACAGTTCAAAAGCATCCATTTTTCAGCACTCAGCTTACTTCATAGTCCAACTCTTACGTCTGTACATGACTGCTGGAAAAACCATAGCTTTGACTAGATGGATCTTTGTTGGCAAAGTAATGTCTCTGCTTTTTAATATGTTGTCTAGGTTGGTCATAACTTTTCTTCCAAGGAGCAAGTGTCTTTAAATTTCATGGCTGCAGTCACCATCTGCAGTGATTTTGGAGCCCCCCAAAATAAAGTCTCTCACTGTGTCCACTGTTTCCCCATCTATTTGCCATGAAGTGATGGGACCAGATGCCACGATCTTAGTTTTCTGAATGTTGAGCTTTAAGCCAACTCTTTCACTCTCCTCTTTCACTTTCATCAAGAGGCTCTTTAGCTCTTTTTCGCTTTCTGCCATAAGGGTGGTGTCATCTGCGTATCTGAGGTTATTGATATTTCTCCTGGCAACCTTGATTCCAGCTTGTGCTTCATCCAGCCCAGCATTTCTCATGATGCACTCTGCATATAAATTAAATAAGTAGGCTGACAATATACAGCCTTAATGTACTCCTTCCCGATTTGGAATCAGTCTGTTGTTCTACGTCCAGTTCTAACTGTTGCTTCCTGACCTGTATACAGATTTCTCAAGAGGCAGGTCAGGTGATCCGGTATGCCCATCTCTTTTAGAATTTTCCAGTTTGTTGTGATCCACACAGTCAAAGGCTTTGGCATAGTCAATAAAGCAGAGGTAGATGTTTTTCTGGAACTCTTTTGCTTTTTTGATGATTCAACAGAGGTTGGAATTTTGATCTCTGTTTCCTCTGCCTTTTCTAAATCCAGTTTGAACATCTGGAAGTTCATGGTTAAAGCCTGGCTTGGAGAATTTTGAGCATTACTTTGATAGCCTGTGCTACTGCTGCTGCTGCTAAGTCACTTCAGTTGTGTCCAACTCTGTGCGACCCCATGGACGGCAGCCTACCAGGCTCCGTCCATGGGATTTTCCAGGCAAGACTACTGCAGTGGGGTGCCATTGCCTTCTCTGCTTGCTAGCCTGTGAGATGAGTGCAATTGTGCAGTAGTTTGAGCATTCTTTGGCATTGCCTTTCTTTGGGATTGGAATGAAAACTGACCTTTTCCAGTCCTGTGGCCACTGCTGAGTTTTCCAAATTTGCTGACATATTGAGTGCAGCACTTTCACAGCCTCGTCTTTTATGATTTGAAATAGCTCAACTGGAATTCCATCACCTCCACTACCACTGTTCGTAGTGATGCTTCCTAAGACCCACTTGACTTTGCATTCCAGGATGTCTGGTTCTAGGTGAGCAATCACACCATCGTAGTTATCTAGATCATGAAAATCTTCTTTGTATAGTTCTTCTGTGTATTCTTGCCACCTCTTCTTGATATCTTCTGCTTCTGTTAGGTCCATACCCTATAAATCCCACATAATCTGATCCCTTCCTATGTTTCCAGCTTAACCCTTGCTCACTCCAACCACACTGAACTTCAGTTTCTCCAAAACCCCAAGCCCTGGCTCACTCTGGAGTCTCCACCTGGGATGTTCCTCCTATGCACACTGCTCCTCATCATGTCTGGGTCCCTGTTTAAACTCCACTCCTCTGGTGCCTTTGCTATTTATCTCAAGTACATTCACCACCTTAATTTCCCCCAATTTCAGTCCTTTTGTTCTTTCCAGCAGTGTCACAATTTTTTAATTATTTTCCTTTGCTCCTCACTTCTTTTGTACTTATCCTGAGACCATGGTTTTTTTTTTTTTTCCCTGCTTTATTGAGATATTATTGATATAAAACATTGCATAACTTTAAGGTATACAATGCATTGATTTGATACTCTTATATATTGCAAAATGATGACCCTAGCTATTACATCCATCACCTCACATAAACATCATTTCTTTTCTTGGGGCAAGAACATTGCAGATTTACTCTCTTTGTAACTTTCCAGTATATAATGTGATATTATTAACTATAATCACCATGCTGTACATCAGATCATCAGAACTTATTGTTGCAACTGGAAGTTTGTACCCTTTAACCAACAGCCCCCATTTTCCCTGATGTTGTCTGTCTTGTTTACATGGTATGCCCAGTGACTGGCCACAAAGCAAAATGCAATAAATGCTTATTCGATCAAATCCATCCTCTCCTGATCTTCTTCTAACTCCCTTTGTTCTTATTGGACTCAGAGCAAAATTAACTCATGATTTACTCAAATATCATTATTATTCAAGGCAACACAGATACCTATTATTAATATACGCCAGGAACTGTAAGGTGCAGCCATATAGCCATTATTTACTGAATATTCATTACATGTTAGAAGTATTTTACCTGTGATGTCACGTTATGTCCCCATAACTAGGTAAAAAACAACTAGTTTTATCCCTATTTGAAAGATGAGGCAGCCGGGACAGACAGAGGTTAACATGTGCTCCAGATGTCACAAACTGTGATAAAGCTGAAATTCTGTATTCTATCCAACAAAACACAGAGAGGGGAAAGGAAAGTGATCTGCAAATGCAAAGAGAAGAGGTTACAGTTGCTTAAGGGAGGCCAGGAAACTGTGTTTCAAGGTGGCATTTAAGACAAGATTTGAAAAAAAAAAAAAAGCGTTTTGACAAATGAATATGAGGACTTGGTGTAAGAGGTCCACATCAGAAAAAAAAATTCAGTGAGAACAAAAATACAGGGAAAGAGACCGCAAATGGGCACAGGAAGTAGTAATAGGAGAGTTACTACATGTTGTGCCATCTTTTGAACCCAGTCATGTATGTCTTTGCCTACATCATTGAGAATTTGGAAGTGAAAGTGAAGTTGCTCAGTCCTGTCTGATTCTTTGCGACCACATGGACTGTAGCCCACCAGGCTCCTCCATCCATGGGATTTTCCAGGCAAGAGTACTGGAGTGGGTTTCCATTTCCTTCTCCAGGGGATCTTCCCAACCCAGGGATTGAACCTGGGTCTTCCTTATTGCAGGCAGATGCTTTACCGTCTGAGCCACCAGGGAATTTACCTGTGGCTAAAGGAAGAATGAAAATGAAATCAACGTTTTAAAATATCAATTACTGTGGACCTATTCTGTAAGTTATTAGTTACTCCCTTGTTCAATCCCTATTTCTAGTAACTATTCTCTCATCAACTGGATTTTAAGTTTTTTGATGGCTTGTACCCTTGTCTTATGGGATTCCTTGGCGGCTCAGCAGTATAGAATCCACCTGCAATGCAGGAGATGCAGATTCGATCCCTGGGTCGGGAAGATCCCCTGGAGAAGGAAATGGAAACCATTGCCGTATTCTTGCCTGGGAAATCTCGTGGACAGAGGAGCCTGGTGGGCTACAGTCCATGGGATTGCAAAAGGATTGGACACGACTTAGCGACTAAACAACAACAACCCTTGTCTTACACCTTCATCAGTGGGGTTATAAAAGCTAACTCTTGAAAATGTCAGTGGACAAGGAGAAAAGTCAGAGACACCAGGGAGAGGCATTGCACATAGAGATGTCAACAATAACATACTGCGCTTGCCTTATGGAGTTCTATTCTGACACAGAGATGAAATGATTTGTGTAAATTTATATAATACAGCAGATATGTTAGAAGAAATATTAATACAAAGGGCTAGAGCTCTAGAATTCCATAAGGCAAAATTATTTTAAAAATTAATTCCAATAGGTATTTAAATTACATTGACATTTTCCAAAAGTGTTTATGGACAACTTTTTCAAGACTAAGAACAGTAAATTTCTATGATAAAGAATACTTATAGAATAAAAGCCTCTTTGCAACAGTTATTTACATAGAACAGTGAAGAGTCTCATCTAAAATTTTATTAATGTACTTACTATGAATTCTCCTCAGTGAATAATCCAACTTAGCATCAGTTTTTTTATGTTCCCTAGCTATGGCTTTCTATAATCAAAGTTCTTGACTGGAGAAATTTAAATAACTCTTCTTCCACTTTCTGTAAAAAGAAATCACTTTCAATTTCTTCACATATTCCCACCACTCTCCCATCAGAACATTTATCTAAAGTCCCGAACAACACACACACACACACACACACACACACACACACACACACACACCCCTAATGCTTGTATTAGGAACCAACTGAGTTGAAGGTGTGGGGTGATTCTCCCTTATTTATCCTATTGAATGCATATAATTTGTCTTCATTCATTCATTCTAGAGTGCCTCATACTCAGTCTTCATTTTACAAGCCTCATTGGAAAATTGTGCTACAAAATCATTTGCATTCTTAAAAAAATTGATGTATATGATAAACTAGGATCTGATGTTTACAGAACTTTAGTATTTCAACAATACTTTGTTGGTTTTTTGTTGTTTAGTCACTAAGTCATGTTCAACTGTTTGTGACCCCATGCACTGTAGCCCACCAGGCTCCTCTGTCCATGGGATTTCCCAGGCAAGAATACTGGAGTGGCCTGTCATTTCCTCCTCCAGGGGATCTTCCTGACCCAGGGATTGAGCCCGCATCTGTTGGGTTCCCCACACGTGGATTTCCCCACACGTGGATTCTTTACCACTGAGCCACCTGGGAATGTAAATTAATCTTCTGTGGCGGAATTTTAGGTATTATGCATGGCAGTGATGATACTCTTTGAAGTCTGAGTTCCTCCTATGCTCAGTTGCTCAATGGTGTCCGACTCTGTTACCCCGTGGACTGTAGCCCACCAGGCTCCTCTGTCCATGGAATTTCCCAGACAAGAATACTGGAGTGGGTAGCCATTCCCTTCTCCAGGGGATCTTCCCAACCCAGGGATTGAACACAGGTCTCCTGCACTGCAGGTGGATTCTTTACCATCTGGGCCACCAGGGAAGCCCAAAATGATCAAGAAGGTTTGTGAATTCTAATCTAAAATGTCATTCAAGTCTCCTCCCAATTTCGTGCTGTCAGCTGTGCCCACCTGAATGACTGGCACTCTCCTAAATTGTCTTCCTGCCTCAATCTCCCCTCTCTAAATCATCCATTCATCCCATCTCCTGTCCTGCTCCCCTAAATGATACTATCAAGATATATTTCCTTACAAATGTGATTGCTATTCTTCACCTTTGCCAAAGCGTGCTGCTACATTTCTTCAAAATAAAGTCAGTATCTCCTTTTACTTTAAAAATAAAGCTTAAATTCCTTAGTGGGGATTTCAAGGTTCTCCAGGAAAAAGGACCTTTCTCATGATGTAGTACCGTGATTAAAAAGGCCTTTCTCATGATGTAGTATCGCGATTAAAAGCTCAGCCCCTAGCTCCGGAGTGCCCCGCCTTGGGACACCACGCAGGAAGCTGCACGCGCCAGTATAGGTGAGGCGTCCTGAGCGACTGAGGGGGAGGCGTGAGCAGGGGCGGAAGTGCAGCCCACCACTCACCAAGCTGCGTCTCACAACAGGGCTTCTACCGGCTCAGGAGAAGGGACGCCATTTTCTGTTTCACGCATAGGCACTGCTAAGCTTCTATTCCCTTATACATTCAGTGGAGCAAGCACTAAGACTTTTCTCGTGGGGCTGTTGTGAGAATTCAGTGAATCACAGCCCTCAGGGCAGTGTCGGGCAACAAGTGCCCAGCAACCATCAGCGGTGATTTATGCCTCTTCCCTGTTCCTTCTACCTTAAAGAAACAGTAGAATTTGCTTACTATTTTACTCATGTATAATTGTGCTTTTCCACCTTCATGGCTTTCATCAATCCTTCTGCTTTCTTTCCCCCACACTGTCTCCCCTAGCAGCTCTAATCTCTGCCTGTCGATAAATTCTGGCCACTCTTCAAACTCAACGGAGCTGCCATGATTGTTGCCATGAAGGACTGACTGACGTGACCCCTACAAATATGAGCTACCTAGACTTTAACTCAACTCTGGGGCACCTATGGACCCCTGTTGTGGAACTTGACTATACTACTATTTGTACTACCTAAACTTAAACTTGTATATCTTAAGAACTTGTCCTCCTCAAAAGATTTTCAGTGTCTAAAGGTAACCTGTAAGCTTCCTCCATATGTTTCTACAGTGCCTACAGACCTACAGGGTCATAATAGGCAATAACAGAACCATTTATTGAGTATCTACTATATGCCAGGCACTACAAAAATTACTTGTCACAACAATTTTAGTATTGCTATTTCCCTTTCCTGTAGAATGACTTAGTATTTAAATAATTTGCTTAACAAGCAAGCAAAGAATCTAATTCAACTTTAAAATTCATAAATTTAAATTTATGAGAGTTTCATTACAATTTTTGAAGTATACTTCATTTTTTATTATGAAATAATAAATATTTTTTGAGGAAATTTAGAAAATGTAAAAAAGTAAAATTGTTCTAAATCCCATCACTGCAAAACAAGCACTGTAAACATTTGGGTGTTAGAATTGTTTTTAGTTACTACTACTAATATTTCATCATTTAATTGGGTTTTTACCTATGGCTGATTCATGTTGGGTTTTTAATCATATATTAAAATCTTTATAATCAGTCTCTCTAATTATCCAGTTTTTATTACTCTATAGTAAAATCTACAATAAAGACCAAAGTAACACCAAAAAATAAGTAATTTGCTTAGCATTAAACAGCTCAAAAGACTTCTCCAATGGCTCAGTGGGTAAAGAATCTGCCTTCAGGGCAGGAGACACAGGAGACAGGAGATGTGGGTTCAATCCCTGGGTCAGGAAGATCCCCTGGAGGACAAAATGGCAACCCACTCCAGTATTTCTGCCTGAAAATCCCATGGAGAGAAGAGCTTGGTGAGCTACAGTCCAAAGGGTCACAAAGGGTCGGACATGACGGAGCATGCAAGCAAACAGCCCAAAAGTGTTGGGCCGAGATGAGAATCTAGGATCTTGCTGGTTCAGGGACTAGACTCTACTTCATGGTAGTATCTTGCCAGGCTCCTTCCCTTGCCCAGGAGCTACCACTTACTGACTATATATTATATTCTAATAACTTCTCCTACACTTTCCCTCAATTTCCTTGCAAAGTAGTTATTACTGTTCTTATCCTAAAGGAAATCAGCCCTGAATATGCATTGGAAGGACTGATGCTGAAGCTGAAACTCCAGTACTTTGGCCACCTGATGTGAAGAACAGATTCATTTGAAAAGCATCCCTGATGCTGGGAATGACTGAAGGCAGGAGAAGGGGACAACAGAGGATGGTATCACCGACTCAATGGACATGAGTTTGAGCAAGCTCCGGAAGTTGGTGATGGACAGGAAAGCCTGGAGTGCTGCAGTCCATGGGGTCGCAAAGAGTTGGACACGACTGAGCAACTGAACTTTGCTTCAGTCGTATCCAACTCTTTGCAATCCTGTGGACTGTAGTCTGCCAGGCTCCTCTGTCCATTGGACTCTCCAGGCAAGAATACTGGAGTGGGTTGCCATGCATTCCCTCAGGGGATCTTCCCAACCCAGGGATCGAACCTGCATCTCCTGCATTACAGGCAGATTCTTTACTGCTGAGTCACTGGGGAAGCCCATTATTCCTATATGCATGAAGAAATCAAGGCTCAGAGATATTAAGCAATTTACCTGAGATCTTACAGTGAATAAATTCCAGACACATCTTGTAAATCTGACCCCTGAACTCGCCCATCTTCCCAAAAGGCTTGTCACATTTTAGGAGGATCCCTTTAGAAAAATGTTACTGCCTTCACTAATTTTTAAAAATTCCTCAGAGTCTCATTTAGGTTGTTCTGTTTCATTTAGATACCCTTTTGACAGAAGGTATCTCTATATACATTTATATTGAATAGAAAAAAGTTAATCCCTGCATTATATTTTATCAACTTTTACCTTTATATATCAACAATTAATCCTGCCTATTATAAATAACTTGGCAGAAAAATGCTTGTTCCCCAAAGAATTTGATAGAAATTTACATAAAAATGACACTGATGTCAGAAAAAGTTATTGATATAAAATGATTTAGACACCCTTTTGACAGAAAGTATCACTATATACTCATATCGATAGAAAAAATAGTAAGTAAATATCAGGTCAGGAGTATGTTCAGAGATTTACACTTAGTATTTGTCATTATTAATTTCACCAGATCATTAGGTTGTGCTGTATTTCTATTATATTCAAGTTATTTGGAAGGTCAAGATAAAATGCTAAACCTAAACAATAGGCACTGACAATGAATACCAAAATAGATCTTGAACTAAATGCCAGGCACAGAGAGAAGAAGGGGGAAAGGAAAGATGCAGGATCAGCGTCAACCACTAGATTTATTTAAGAGTTTGTAAGAATACAATGTTAAAAAAGGAAAAACTTGAGGGGAGGGTGATTTTACTGGAAATTAGTCTGACTTATTTATGGGAAAGCAATAATACCAAGTTAATATGCAGCAGCTTCCAAGTTAATTAAAAGATACTTAGAAGATATTATTTAAAGTTACATGACTTAAATATCATTATTCACTTTTGCCAGTGCTCACTATTTGACCGGAAATATCCTATTGGTTTTGGGGGTAAACAGTGGGCAAGTGAAAGTAGAAGAAAATCAATGGAACCAAGATCTTCCCAAGCAAAGAATAACTCCAAAAGAGTGGAGTTATAGTAACCTTCATTATGAAACACTAGTTTCCAGAGCTTCTAGAGGATTCTGAGGAAAACTGGACATATTTGCAATGCATTATAAATGTATAATTACCATTTAAATGGGGAGAGAAAGCTGAGGAGTGAAATGAGAAAAAGGCATTTTCTTAAAGCCAACCAGACGTTTGTATTTCAGGCAATGATCATCTAATCTACAGAGTCAGGTTAACAAAGCTATTGTCTGCCACTCACCCTCAGCCCTAACTGTCTGCTCTCCTCTACCAAGAGAAACAGAAAGTTAAATCTGCCTCCATGATTTTCAGTCACAAATTTGCTCATGAGGACCTGGCATGCTCGATAGGTAATTCAACAGCATATGCTTACCAAAAAAACAGAAGAGACATAAAGGCATCTCTTTTTATTCTCCCTTTTTATTATATGAGGACCGAATTTATAAGAAGGTGAAAGTTTGGAGTAAATTTCTGTTGGTTGTACAGTCGCGATGATTAGGGTCATCTCATCTCACCTACAATCCAACGAAGACTTTCTTTAATAACATTCCTGTTTGTGGATTTGGCCAGGCAGCAACTTGAATGTGGAAAATACTGCCTTACTCCAAAAAGGCATTGAACATCCTTTTCAAAGGAGTTAAAATTTTGTCAGGTGGATTTCAAAACTCTGGAAAAGTATCAAAGGTGTTTTTATTGGACAGTTGAATAATAAAGTACAGAAGGTAAAAGATCTGTCAAGAATCACATGAATTAAGTGGAAAGACACCTGTCACATGTATATTTCAGAAGTCTAATCTATTACTTTTGTATTACTGCTACATTTCTTATGAGATTAGCTGCTTTTTAAGATGTGTTTGCCAAAACCTGGCTGAATTTATCAAGGTGGCATATATTGACTGGATTAATTTTTTATTCCATCTCAGAAAACTCAATATTTAGAAGTAAGAATATAAAAATGGAAGATATCATGAAATGAAAGCCTGTGTATACAATATTAACCATGTAACAAAACTGATGGGATTATTAGTTACATAATGGCTACCCTATTTGGGCTTTCCTTTTGTGTCTTGACTATTTTATTTGGAATCTTTGGAAATATTTGTTATAAGACAATGTAATGAGATAGGCAAACACCAGTTAGCTATTCAATGGTCTTTTTCATCATCTAAACCAGAAATCCATGAACTATGGCTGGCAAACCAAATCTGGCCCTCTTGTGTTTTTGCAAATAAAATATTATTGGAACACAGTTACACACATTCAATTATGTGTTGTCTATAGCTGATTTAGCAGAATGATTGTGAAGTTGAGTAGACCTGAAAACACCAAAAGCCTAAAGTATTTGCTATCTGGCCCTTTATGGAAAAAGTTTGTTAATTCCTAAACTGTTCTATCTCTTAGTGTTCTAGAAGACATTTTAATCCCTGATGATAAACCTTCTACTTCTCCACTCTCTGTCCCATTAGATCTGCTTTTATTTCTACTTCTTTAAGACAATCATTTTTCAATTGCCTTCTTTTCCTAGTAAACCTACCATCTTCTGCTTACATATTTTCCCCTTCTCGGTGTCACAATTAATTCTATTCCAAAATTTATTTAAATATAGTCACATGTGGCCCAATCTCTGCATAAGGTCAATCAAAATAATAATAGTGGAAAGATATAATTGAAAGAAATGTTAATATTCCTTTGGATGTAAAGAAAATGTAAAAGTTGAAGTGGAGGAGTATGCTTTTAAAGAGTAATAGAACTCTTGAGAGTCCCTTGGATAGCAAGGAGAACAAACCAGTCAATCCGAAAGGAAATCAACCCTGAATATTCTTTGGAAGGACTGATGCTGAAGCTCCAATTCTTTGGCCACCTGATGTGGAAAGCAGACTCATTGAAAAAGATCCTGATACTGGGAAAGGTTGAAGGCAAAAGGAGAAGGGGGCCACAGAGGATGAGATGGTTAGAGAGCATCACTGGCTCAATGGACGTGATCCTGAGCAAACTCCAGAAGATAGTGGAGGACACAGGAGCCTGGCATGCTGCAGTCCATGGGGTTGCAAAGAATAGGACATGACTTAGTGACTGAACAACAACATTTCAAATCCTATCTTCCCAGCATTGCTAATCTCAATATTCCCCCAAATCAACGACAGCTGCTGTGGTAGATGCCTGGTAGATGTTCTGGACCAGAACAGGGTACTCATTCCACTAGCAGCCAGGCTCTCTTTGATAATTGCCCTTAGTCAAAGGGAGCTGCCCCACTCAAAGTTAGGTCTCCTTTTGAAGAGCATTCGACATTTAATAATAGTTGATACAGAGGTTTGGGCCCCTTTGTCTCAATTAGAGAGGCCTACCAGGTTCCAGAACTCTCCATAAAATTGACTGAGGTCTCTATTGTGATTCTATGGCTATTTCCCCCTGCCGAAGTCTGCTTCTCTCTCTCCTGCACATGAGTTATTCCTAAGAGCATTCTCCAATAAATTCTTACAGGAAAAACTCTGCCTTGGAGCCTATCTCCCGATATGATAGCTCTCTCTTCTAATACTCTTTCTCTCATTCCGTTCTCATCACTCAAAGGCTCCCCTGAATCTTAGTCTTTCCAGTTCTTTATTCCTCTCTGCTCAAAAGTCCTGTTTGCTCATAAGACTTTGTCAATTCTTTTCCTCCCAATAGAATTCATTACCTTTTTTTCAAATTTACTGATTAGATATGAACAAGAATTGAAAAGTAGTTCTATAATTTGTGCTAGTACATTTTTATGTCTTATTTTAAGATTTCAAAATATTGCCTTATAGAAGACACTTTGGGGCCGGAATATCATGTCTATTTTTTAAATGTTTCAACTGTTTTATTTTTAACATAATATCTAACCAAAAAGCATTAAAAATGGTAACTTTTACATTATGCATTTGAAAGTATTTCTATGATGATTATATATTCAAATGCATAGTAAAAGCTCTTCTGAAACAACATTTTCCCTCTGCAATAGCATTTTATTCAAAACAAACTGCTCTGCTACAAAAATTGGACAGCAAGGCAGCATAAGAAGAACTAAGTTTAAAAGATATACTAATATCATCAAATTTTCTTTGGTAAGTCTGCTCTGCAAGGAAGAAATGAAGGTTGGAGGAAAAAGAAAAGAGAGCAAGAAGAAAGAGAAGAGAAAAAGAGGAAGAGGAGGAAAGACAGGACAGGAAAGGACAACCAAGTTGAAACAAATCAAGAGAAAATAACTAAAAACATGAGTTACTTTACATGCAGAACCTCTGAAGTTCAAGAAAGATTGTCTTTTTTATTTATTTATTTATTTATTTTTTTGAGAAAGATTATCTTTTCCAGATACCAAATGTTTAACTTTTTGAAATTTCCAGCATTGGTGCAAGTTAGAATAAACAACTCATCTTTATTATGCTTGAACTTAAAATTAAGAAAAAAAATGGAAACAAAAAGAGTTATATGAGGTGGAAAGAAGCTTAATACCATCTCCAGATATTAAAATCATTTACATATCCTCCATAATTAATTAAGGTGTTAGGGAATGAATAGCCAGACAAACCAAGGGCAGTCAATAGATATACAAAAATATACTCATATATGTATGGGAATTTAATGTATGAAAAAGATTCCATCTCATCAGTGATGTAAAGATGGACTTTTAAAATAAATTGTGTCAGATAGCCATTTGGAAAAAGACAAAACTGAAACTGAATCTCACATCATATATGACGCCTAATTCCAAATGGATCATAGAGTTAATGTTAAAAACTGAAACTATTTCTGATTATTTTCACAGGATAAATTCCCAAAAGTGACATTATTGGGATTTAAAGAGTAAAAAAGAAAAAAAATAAATAAAGAGTAAAAAAGATTAAGGTTCTTGATTCATATTAGCAAACTGATTTTTAGAACTCTTCTACTAATTTATATCCCCAAGTGTAGTATATGTCAGTTCCATTCTTATTCAAGCCTGGACAAGAACTGTGTCCTATTTTTTAAAAACATTTAATAAAATATGTGTGTGGTAGAGCGTAAGCTTTAGGAGCCCTCAGTTTCCCTAGGCATTTCATGACCCTGGGGATGTGTGTCATCAGAGTCAAACAGTTTTGTAAAATTAAGAAGAGGATGATATAAAAAAGTTTTTAGGAAGGTCTCAAAATTCTATAAGTTTCAGACCCCACAACACCAAGATTAACTCTTGATCATTTTATTAAACTATATGCAATTTCTCCTTTAATATGTCACAAATGGACAAATCTAGAAATTTCAAATGATTCAACTAATACACATAATTTTGGTGATTCATAAGGGGAAAAATCTCCAATAACTAATAACAGAATTACCAAGTCAAAGAGCAGCTCAAAAAAGGTTTTGATAGATATTGTCCGATTTCCCTTCTTGAAGTTTGTAGAGATACCCAGTCCCTCCAACAGCAAACAAACATACACGTGTCCCTCACAACAGTGGGTATTAACCAGCACGGCTGCATATTCTCACTTGTGCACGAGACTCCTGGTTTATGCCTGTTCTCCCAGCATACTTGTTAAGAGGACCCACTTTTACTTTCAAAATGGTTTGGATGACAGATGGTCATCCAGGTGTCATTGGTCTTTTAAACTCTAATATTCCTCCTGGAGATCATTCTGGCTTCTCGGGGGCCTACAGGCTTCTGGGAGTTACCTGCATTCTCTTTTCCCTCCTTCCTTATTCACCAGCACTGACAACTGCAGAGTCACACAGTTACGGAGCATGCCTCTAGTTAGGGACTCCCTTTCTCTGTACGCAGATGCTGGATATAGGAGGTAGCAATAAAATATGCCTGTGTGTTGATCCTGTTGAAAGTCAAGCACCTGTGTGGGCACACAATGTATATGCACACACACCACACAAAGCCAACTTAGTAATTGTTTAAATCCAAGTGACAGTCCCCACATGTTCGCCATCCAACATGCCAGAGGTGTTGGCAAGAGGGTCCTAGCACTGGAGCAGTAGCTGAGAAGGGTGACCTTTATTTGCCTCCAAGGGCTGAGATTCTATGACTCCCCTAGAAACAATGAACATTTATTAAGGGCTTACTGAGCATGAGGGAAATTCTAAAAATTTTGCCCATAAAGTCTCACTTTGTCTTCAGACAAAATGACTGATTTAGTCACTATTACTAGAGAGTTTTAATGAATATGTAAACTAAGACACAGACAGGTCAACTTAGTGGTCTAGTATGACATACTTTGTAAATGAAGCCCAGATCTCAACTAAGGCAGCCTGACTTAGGAGCTGTTATAGCTCCATTTTCTGTTTCATGTTTCAGGCACTGAAAATCACTTTACATTTCACAGATTTTATTTCCATTTACTTTCTGAACCTCTCTGATTACATTTCTGAAAAGCTTCATTATAGAAGGGAGGGAAGTCATGCAGAAAATTCATGCAATATAATTTGAAAGCTTACCATTGAAGAAACTTCCTTCTTCTCTATCTGGGCAATCCAGCTTTTCAGTTATCTATTCATTATACACTGTGAGAAGAGACAATCAATTTACCTTTTCAAAGTCTTCCTAAGAAAAGTCAATGATGACTTACCTAATTTTCAAAAAAATGCTAAACATAAAATATTTATGAATATCATATGACTTCTGTTCTGAGATTTTTATATTGTTGTTGTTGTTTAGTTACAACGTTGTGTCCAACTCTTTGCAACCCCACAGACTACAGCCCACCAGGCTCCTCTGTCCATGGAATTCTCCAGGCAAGTTTACTGGAGGGGGTTGCCATTTCCTCCTCCAGGGGATCTTCCTGACCCAGGGATCAAACCCACTTCCCCTGCATTGCAGGAAGATTATTTACTGCTGAGCCACACAACTGCTATTTTAATATTTAAGGTTGAAATGACGTGAGGTATTATCAAATTGGGTGTGAGTCAAACAAAGAAAAAAAGGCCAAATATTTGGTGGTGACCACAAGATGACTTGTCTCTGATGACAGAAAGCCTGTGGATGCTCAATGAATTCCTTTTGAAGAATCTAGTTTCCTTTACTCAACCTTTTAATATAGGCAGTCCCTTAAGCCTGAGATGTTTCTTCTGGGTAAAAGTAAAGCTGCTTTGTGAATTTGATTACATTATATTCCTACAATGAATCTCGTGTAACTAACTGTCCCCAATCTGTGAATAGATAACTGCTTCTACCTAAAATGAATATCCAACCTTGTGCTCCTTTTAAAAAAAATACCAACCTTTTATTTTGTATTGGAGTATTGCCAATTAACAATGTGATAGTTTTAGGTACACAGCAAAGCAACTCAGCCACATACATACAACTCTGTGCTCTTTTCAAAGCATTTCTCCTGGCCCAGTTTGCTGTGGGATTGAACATGGAGGGACACAAGTTGAAATGCCACATCGTTCTCTGCGGTCCTCTGGTTTGATTTCAGTCCTAGGAGGCAGCAGAAAAGCTGCACCTCAGCTCCTCTCCTCAAAAAGTTTTTTTTTTTTAAACTGGGAGATAAATGCTCTACAATATTGTGTTGGTTTCTGCCATATATCAAGATGAATCAGCCATAGGCATACATATATCCCCTCCCTCTTAAACCTCCCTCCCACCTCCCGCCCCATCCTACCCCTCTAGGTTGTCACAGAGCACCGGCTTTGAGCTCCCTGCATCATCCAGTACATTTCCACTGGCTATCTGTTTTACATATGGTAATGTATATGTTTTAATGCCACTCTCTCAAATAGCTTTTCCAAATAGTTCATGATCCTGTAACCATCAAAACGATTTCTATGTAACAAGAGCTAGGGGCTAGCAATGGAGTTTATATATGCTTGACAGTTGATCCTTAAACCATACAAATTTTACCCTGCTTCTCATTCAGATATAGTATCATGTCCCAGAGGCCCCAAACAACACAATAACCTGGATATCCCCTGACATTATTTTTAATGGAAATTATAAAGGACCTTGCAGTATCCTTTCATCAGTCAATATTTTATGGTTCAGTCATCCAGGTGAACAAGGATACAATGGTTCTGACTTTAGTTGGGCTTCCAGGATCTAGGGGCTTTCCGGATAACTCAGTTGGTAAAGAATCCTCCTGCAATGCAGGAGACCCTGGTTCGATTCCTGGGTCATGAAGATCCCCTGGAGAAGGGATAGGCTACCCACTACAGTATTCTTGCTTCCCTTGTGGCTCAGCTGGTAAAGAATCTGCCTGCAATGCAGAAGACCTCGTTTCAATCCCTGGGTTGGGAAGATCCCCTGGAGAAGGGAAAGGCTCCCCACAATATTCTGGCCTGGAGAATTCCATGGACAGTTGATGGGGTCGCAAAGACTCGGATACGACTGAGTGACTTTCACTTTCACTTTCCAGGGTCCAGGCATGGGTGCAAGCATGTGAGAACCTACCCAGAGCTGTCCATGTTTAGTTGAAGGAAGCTAAGATTTGAGTTCTGGGTAAGGAGGTATCTTGTAAGTAGGGGAAGGTTTAAAGAATCAAGCTGGAAAAAAGTAGAGAGGGTTAGTCGACTAAGTAAGGCAAAATGATTTGGGAAAAGTCTTCAAGGATTTCTTAAAGCAAAGTTAATTTTTCGTTGAGTTCTTTTTGTGGAGTTAGAATAGGGGGAACTGGGAAAGCTATTAATATCCAACTCTGACTGGAAATTTTAGTCTTCTCTATCAATATTATGGTTTTTACCCATCTTAGATTAGCTATTGAGGTTACAAGAATATGTTTTAGAAATGAGAACAGTATTTAGTACTCATACTTTAATTTTGATGCCTGGAATAAGTAAAGGAAAGAATTCCAATTGTGAGTTACTGAAAGAGTATGGGGCATCTCATCAAATAAATTAAAATACTTGCCAGGATCACCCCCATGAGGAAGGTAAACTGTGTGTGGTCTTCTACCAATATAGACTTGAGTTCTGTTCAAAAGGATGGTAAATTTAGAATTAGTGAAGTTTATTTTGAAAATAAATTGGAGTAATTTTATTTCACTAGGCTACATTTATGTAATGTTCTATTACCATTGTTTTATTACATATTAAGTTCTCCTTATATTTATCCATCAGGAGACTTAAAGTGTTTGATTAAGAATATGGTAATAAAATTAAAATAAATGAAATGTCATTTAAAATTTCAATAAGTTAGCAATAGAATTAACAACTGCTAATTTACTTGTCCACATCTCTCAGTAGGATGTGAACTACATGAAGGCAAGGATTTCTCTTTTCTTGCTATAATTATGTCCCTAGTGACAACCACATTACATAAGGCATAATAAATAGTAAATATCTACTGAAATAGACGAGAGTCAAGGAGGCATTGAGTACATGAATAGTTAAATACTTATGTTATCTGACATTTGGAACTTTAAAAAGTGCTTTAACTTAGAATCATATCTGCTAGATAACAAGACTATTAGATCAGATGTAGTAATCAATATTTTAATGCCCCATTACTCATTCATTTTTTAATTGAAATATGGATGTTTCTGGAACCCAAGAACAATCTTTGTATTATGAAACATAATAAGTCCTTAACACAAATTCCCCTAACAGAATGTAGTTTTCATGGAATTAGTAAGATTTCCAAAATTAAAAGACACTTGGAAGAAAAGCTGTGACAAACCTAGACAGTGTATTAAAAAGCTGAGATATCACTTGGCTGACAAAGGTCTGTGTAGTTAAAGCTGTTATTTTTCCAGTAGTCATGTACGGATGTGAAAGTTGGACCATAAATAAGACTAAGCACCAAAGAATGATGCTTTTGAAGTGTAGTTCTGGAGAAGACTCTGGAGAGTCCCTTGGACAGAAAGGAAATCAACCCTGAATATTCATTGGAAGGATTGATGCTAAAACAGAAACTCCAATACTTTGGCCACCTGCTGCAAAGAGCCAACTCATTGATAAAGTCCCTGAAACAGGGAAAGATTGAGGACAAGAGGAGAAGGGGGAGACAGAGGATGAGATGGTTGGATGGCATCACCGACTCAATGGATCTGAGTTTGAGCAAGCTCCGGGAGATGGTGAAGGACAGGAAAGCCTGATGTGCTGCAGTCCATGGGCTCGCAAAGAGTCAGACATGACTTAGCGACTGTACAACAACAGATCTCTAAATGAAAACAAAAAAAGAAGAGATGGATAGCAGGTGAATAGTAGAGCAAAACCAGAATGAGGGCAGTTGTTGGCCCATATTTGCAGAAGTTTCAGAGCTTTCCTTTCAAACTGCAGAAGCTTCAGTGATGGATATTTGCTCGGGCCCCTATTCTCTTGTGGGAATAATTAGCCACTTTACTGATAAGCAACTATGCAAAAAAGTGATGACATTTATAAAAGACCAGGGCCTTAGGGGAAAATATATGTTGTTGTTTTTTTTTTTAAAGCAACATGTTTGTTACAGCCTCTTGGCACACATGTAGTGTACACTTTTTGGTTCTTCCTTCTGGGTATATGGGACTTCCCTGGTGCCTCAGACGGTAACGCGTCTGTCTATAATGTGGGAGACCCAGGTTCGATCCCTGGGTCGGGAAGGTCCCCTGGAGAAGGAAATGGCAACCCACTCCAGTACTCTTGCCTGGAAAATCCCATGGACAGAGGAGCCTGGCAGGCTGCAGTCCATGCGGTCATGAAGAGTTGGACACGACTGAGCGACTTCACTCTTGGGTATATACTTGTAATGAGATGTAAAGAATAAGGAGTTATCTTCTATCTTACTGTTTCTTTTATCCTAATATGTTAATAAGAAGAGGATATAAAGTCTCATAGCCAGAAAAATACAAAGTCCTGGACAAACTAGTGGTCTTAAGTAAGCAAACAGAACATTTGGCCAACACTTACTTTTTCACACAGGCACATTTTAGTTACAGATGGGCCTATTAATGTGCCTCTGCCGTATCTATGGGTCTTTCTATCTTGTCTATGGGTTCTTCTTGAAAAAGGCACACAAACTGAAGAAAGAAAATAATATTGTGTTGGCTTGAAGGAGAATAGAGAAAAGCTTCTCAAAGTGTATGGACTATGAAAATATTTTCCATACCTTTTGTGAACTCCTTTTGAAACAATTACTTGAAAATACACTCCAGCAAAAGAAAAAAAGAATTAATTCTAAAAAAATGAAGATATGGGATCCAAAAAGTTCTTCTAACTCAGTAGAGCAGTGAAATTAGTGAAGAAACTAATTTTTGTAAATTATAACAGGAAGTCAGAGGACTTTTAAAAGAATATTTATAAGAAGAAAATGACTATATTTTACCAAATACTAGATGAATAATCACAGTGTTAGGAATAAAGATACATGTGTCCTGTGTCCTTTTTGTCAAGAAATAATGAAGGTAGCTAAAACTCTAGGAAATCCAAAAGCTGTGTAAGAAAGTTACAATGTAAACATGAAACAAGCTGAAATGTATCATGATTTTGAGAAATGGAGAGTAAAGAAAGAGACTATTTGGTTGGAACACTAGGTAATTCTTTGTTAAGCAATACAGGTTTGTGACATAGAATTACCTTTCCTATTTCCACTTCAGTTCTTTCCTAAACATTATTTACACAATCATAATATGTTTTATTCTTTTTAATAGTTAAAAAAATTTAGATTCAAATTATAGAGTATTTCAAGATATAAATAAAGAATATAAATTTCAAGATATAAAGAACAGAATGCAAATATTATACACTGAAAAAAGTCAAATGAGTGAGAAAGCTTACTGAATTTAGGAGCTAGAGAGAGAAGACGACAAATGGAAGGAAACAGGTTTCCAGATTTTCTTATTTTAATTAATAGGAAAAGTATTGATAGGTAGAGAAATAGAGGGCTAAATAGATTACTCAAAGTAAAAAAGATAGCTAACAGAAGAAATATTAGGCATCTTAACAGCTTGTAGTGAACAAGGATAGTCACAATTCTAAAATAGCAAAATAATAATATCCTGTAACACTGAAAAACAAAAAGAAATATGGATCATACAAGATACATTTTTCAGTTTTCATGATGGGGAGCAGATAGATAATATCTAAAGTCAATAAATCATGAAAAAGAGAAAAAGCCATATTGTTCAAAGACTTGGAGTTAACCAAGAGAAGAACTACAAATAGAATCATACTAAAAGGATCACTTTTGGAGAGGAGGTGTCAGAGGTGGAGTGGGGAGTGGGAAAATTAAACTTTTTTTTTTTGAAAATTAAACTTTTTATTTGGCACTTTTCTATACTTTTCAAAAAAGTGATGTGTCCTTATCATATGGATACATGTATTATTTTTATTACATGAAAAAGGTAAACCCTTCCTTGATTACTAGCTCATTCTCTTCAGTGATATTATCCCAAAGTGCATTCTCACTAAGGATAAATGAACATACCTCTGTAGGTAATGTTGATAAATGCAGCATTGACAAATGAACGCTATAACCATGACCGCAAGGAGTAGAAGCATCAGGAATCCAAACATGTCAACTGAAATGAATGAAAAGAACTATATTTTAAGCCAATAGAAGGTTAATTTCTCATAGTTTCATCATTTCTACTACCATGCAGTCTGATTCTTAAATACAAATTCACAGGTCATTATTAAAAATTATACAGTAACGTACATTATACACTCAATAAAACCATCTTTAACGCAATAATCACTAACATCTGAAAATAATCTGGGTTGCTAAAAAATGTTCTTTATCTCCCTGGTGGCTCAGACAGTAAAGAATCTGCCTGCAATGTAGGAGACCTGGTTCGATCCCGGGGTTGGGAAGATTCCCTGGAGAAGAGAATGGCAACCCATTCCAGTATTCCTGCCTGGAGAATTCCATGGACAGAAGAGGCTGGAAGGCTACAGTCCATCATGTCAGAAAGAGTCAGACACAACTGAATGACTAACGCTACTTTCATCTCTAGATTGGTAAACTATTAGGCCACTAGCTTATTTTTTTCCTTTATTTTATCTCTAAACTCATTCCCAGGCAATATCTCAACAGGAAAAAAAAAAAAAATCCTCCAGGCTACTGTTTCTGTACAAATACAAACAGCAGGTAGTGGGGGATGAGTTTCAAGAGTTCCTTATCAAAAAGACAACCAGTGTTTGCTGGGGAATCAGATCTCCAGCACTTGGAAACTTTATCTCCTCTCGATACTATTTAACTTATCAGCCTGGTGTACCTGTAAAATGAAACCAGCAGGCAGAAGATGAAGTAGGAGACTAGGGGTTCCCCATTCATACTAAATACACAAAGTGTCACTCATTCATATCAGCTCTTTGCAACAAACAATTATGAATTCAATTTACCTGGTGGTATCTGAAGAAAACATGGGTTTGTGAGAAAAATTTGTAATCTTTCACTTTAATTAAAAAAAAAACAAAATACAGTATTACAGAAATAATTTAAAGATTCTTTGATGACTGAGATGATTTTAGTCCTAGGGAATCATTCTTTTTGATTGGCAGTTCTCAGTATTGAACACAGTAGCTGAGACAATATAAATTATAATAACACTACTGGGCTCAGTATGTCCTCAATCCCCAGGATTAGTTTATAAGAAACTCCTGGAGTTCCTAAAGCAACTGAAGAACACAAACCTCCTTTCACTGGGTTACAGTCATTGTATATAGGAGTATTTTAGAGATGAAATTTGAAGTATTTAACAATCAGTAAGGTAAGGCACCCACCAATCAGAATAAAGCTTGACCTAGTTTGAACCAACACTGGCTGGAAGCAACCAGGGGAAACAGAAATGAACGAATTTGCTGCATTTTAATAAAGTAAATATAATAATTCTTCAACTGTAGCAAATCACTAGTGTTTGCAAGTCTATTATAAAAAGTACATAAAAAAAAAAAGTACATAAAAATTCAAATATGGACAACTCACCTTGACAGTTTAACCAAAATGAACAACTGACAGGACACTGAGAATTTAGAAAACAAATTTTTTTGCAAGCCTTTTCTTCACTGCACCAAAAACACTGCATTTGGAAAGAGAAAAAAAGTATAATAATCGCAATTTCAGTAAGTTTCTGGTACAGGTTTGGTAAGTATTCGACTTGTAACAGCCACCATCATCGTCACCATATTATTATTTGTGGTTGATGCTGCTGGTGGGCTGCTCAGATCTGCTTTACCAGACTCACGTACACAAACCCAGCTGCAGCGTGTGGTGACAGACAGTGGCTCAAGCTGCCCTTTTTCCTGCCTTGTCCTCAAGGATAGGCAGCAACGTGCCTATGAGGTTACTTCCACCTCCATCAGTAACTGACAGGTATGTTGTGTTGTTGCATGTGTGTGCTCAATCGTATCCAACTCTTTGTGACCCCATGGACTATAGCCCGCCAGGCTCCTCAGTCCATGGGATTCTTCGGGCAAGAATACTGGAGGGGGTCGCCATGCTCTCCTCCAGGGGATCTTCCCGACCCAGGGATCAAACCCACGTCTTCTGCATCTCCTGCATTGGCAGGTGGATTCTTCATCACTTGAGCCACTGTGCATCCCCAGCTGACAGATGCACGGGGCTCTGAACGATGGGTTTGCTTGCCTCACGGCAGGCACCAGTCCACCATATAGCCTTTTGCCCCAGGGCTGCCCAGGGTTCAGGCCAAGTGTAGGCCTTGGCCAAGATCACGTCTTTGCTTGGCTCTTGTCCCTTAGCTTCTCTGAGTCCCTTACTCCTTCATGTTAATAATTTTGCTGAACAACATTCACTAAAGGAGTCACATGTACCTGAATTCTTTCTCAGGCTCTGTGGTTAGACTGTGTGTGTGCGCTCAGTCACGTCCGACTCCTTTGGACCCCATGAACTGTAGCCCACCAGGCTCCTCTGTCCAAGGGATTCCCCAGGCAAGAATACTGGAATGCCATTTCCTCCTCCAGGGTGTCTTCCCAACCCAGAGATCGAACCTGCGTCTCTTGTACCTCCTGCACTGGCACATGGATTCCTCACCACTGAGCCACCTGGGAAGCCCTAGTGAACTAACACTAGACATTATTTCACAGAGCATTAATAAGGACACTTCAGTAGATAGGTTGCTTTTTGCCCCCTCTCTCTAACACTCTTTCCGACTCCCCTTGTCTGCAGCACTCTCACTTTCCTCTGGGGATTCCTCTTCTATTACACATGGGCCTGGAGGTGCTGTCAACCAGCCTTGCCTTGCCCCCTTCCCCCTTTTGCTCACTGGTGGTTGATGATTATTCGTAAATAGGAAAGCTGAATTCTAAGTCCCTTGTTGAAGTAAGTAAAAGCAAGGTATAAAGGTGGCAACCACTGGTGGGAGATAAGACTAGAATCTAGAAGAGTAAAAAAAAAAAAAAAAGGACAGCAGAGTGGTAAAAACCGCTGTCACTTACATAAGGCTTACCACGTGACAGGCACTATTCTGAGCCCTTTATATGTATTAACTCATTTCACACTCATGACAACCCTATAAGCTATGGACTTTTATGTCCACTTTATAGAGGAGCAGAGGGCGGCACAGAGCCATCAAGTAACTCACATGAAGTCACACATCTAGTAAATAGGGAAGCTTAGGTTCTAATGTTACCAATTTGGTTCTATGCTGGTAACCAATTCTATGAGACTGACCCCAGACCCCTCCCAATCACCTCCTGCTGTATATCCTGAGACCAGTAGGATATATCAGTACATTCCAATGCAAAAAGTCACTCCTTATGGCACCCCACTCCAATATTCTTGCCTGGGAAATCCCATGGACAGAGGAGCCTGGAGGGTTACACTCCATGGATAGGACACAACTGAACAACTAACACTTTTCAGACACTTCCTGAGAGTAAGAGATACATCACAGGTCAGCTTTCGTTTCGTGTTAACCAAGATCAAAGGTCAAGTGAAGGTAAGTTTCAGACTGAAATCATTTAGGCTAAATGGGTCCTGGCCTCTTGGACTTTTGCTTAAAGACTGGAACTTCAAAGTCAAGGGCTAGAATCAAAGATTACACCCTAGAGACTTCAGGCCTTGATTACTAGATCTTGAAGTTTCTAAGAATCAGGTTCATGCCATCTAGCAGGGTTTTGTTTTTTTTTTCCCGCTGTCCTGGGTCTTCATTATGGTGCACAGGTGTCTCACTGTGGTGGCTTCTCTTGTGGTGCACGGGTTCCAGGGCAACTTAGCAGCTGTAGCACAGGGGCTTATTTCCTCTGCGGCATGTGGGATCTTCCTGCACCAGGGATCCAACCCACGTCTCCTGCGTTGTCAGGCAGATTCTTAAGCACTGGACCACCAGGGAAGCTCTCAGTTCAGTCAGTTCAGTCGCTCAGTCATGTCCGACTCTTTGCGAACCCATGAACGGCAGCATGCCAGGCCTCCCTGTCCATCACCAACTCACGGTGTTTACCCAAACTCATGCCCATCGAGTCGGTGATGCCATCCAGCCTTCTCATCCTCTGTCGTCCCCTTTTCCTCCTGCCCCCAATCCTTCCCAGCATCAGGGTCTTTTCCAGTGAGTCAACTCTTCGCATGAAATAGCCAAAGTACTGGAGTTTCAGCTTCAGCATCAGCCCTTCCAGTGAACAGCCAGGACTGATCTCCTTTAGGATGGACTGGTTGGATCTCCTTGCAGTCCAAGGGACTCTCAAGAGTCTTCTCCAACACCACAGTTCAAAAGCATCAATTTTTCGGTGCTCAGCTTTCTTCACAGTCCAACTCTCACATCCATACATGACCATTGGAAACACCATAGCCTTGACTCGACGGACCTTCGTTGACAAAGTAATGTCTCTGCTTTTTAATATGCTGTCTAGGTTGGTCATAACTCTCCTTCCAAGGACTAAGTGTCTTTTAATTTCATGGCTGCAGTCACCATCTGCAGTGATTTTGGAGCCCAAAAAAATAAAGTCAGCCACTGTTTCCACTGTCTCCCCGTCTATTTCCCATGAGGTGATGGGACCAGATGCCATGATCTTAGTTTTCTGAATGTTGAGCTTTAAGCCAACTTTTTCACTCTCCTCGTTCACTTTCATCAAGAGGCTCTTCAGTTCATCTTCACTCTCTGCCATAAGGGTGGTGTCCTCTGCCTATCTGAGGTTATTGATATTTCTCCCGGCAATCTTGATTCCAGCTTGTGCTTCTTCTTGAAGCTCTAGCAGGGTTTTATGGGAGATGAATTGCCAGGGAAAACCTGAACCTGTCAGAGAGGAGCCTGTGGTCACTCAGCACCAGGCTGGTGGCCTGGCCCTGGACACCAGGTTCACAGTAGTGAGCTTCTAAGGCAGCACAGTCCCCAGAAGAGACTTTATCCCCTGTCCCTCTCTTTGACAGGAGCTTAGGGAACAGTACAAGAGGGAGCTGCTTTGCAGGTTGAGCCGGGGCGTCAGGCGTGGGGGGGCGGGCAGCAGCCAGACGGGGTCATCAATAGCTTACTGTCTGGTTAGGGAAATTCCACAGAATATCTGCACATTTCCCTGAGATATTCCAAAGTTATAGCTGGGGGCAGTGGGGGCAATAACTGACAATGACTCTGGGTAAGTCCAATTTTACTTGACGGCCAGATGCATTATTTTGCCAAGAGCATTTTTTAAAAATGTAGGGATGAGGAAGATAAAATCTGTGCTTCCTAAAGGTCAAAGGACGAAACACAGGCGCCTAAGTAGTTTCTTTGTTTCCTCTCTGTCTGCCTAGACTTCTGCACCACCCTGCTTCCTCTGGTAACCACATCCTCTTTCCTTTGTGGGCCTCTTCCCCAACTTTCTGGGGTGCTACAGCAATCAGCCAGCTCTGCTCCACCACTCTGCTTCTACTGGAATCACCTGATGCAGGTAATGGCACCCAGAGCAGCCCATTCCTCTGGCCCAGTAATGAGTGCTGAACCGGACATGAGACACAAATAGGGTCAACCAGAATCTTCCAGGGAATTGTACAGACATTGGGAGAGGTCTGCGGAGAGCTGCCTCTTCCCCAGCTCGATGGAATGTTCATTCACTATAGAACACAATGAGGTCAGTGGCTCAGCGGTAAAGAATCCACCTGCAATGCAGGAGACTTGGGTTTGATTCCTGGGTTGGGAAGATCCCCTGGAAGAGGGCATGGCAACCCACTCCAGTATTCTTGCCTGGAGAATCCCATGGACAGAGGAGCCTAGCGGGCTACAGTCCATGGCATGGCAGTCAGACATGACTGCAGCGACTAAGCACATCCAGAGGGAGGCAGAGCTGAGAGATAAAAAGAAAGAGAGGAAATGTGAATAACAGCTCCTAAGACTCAGCTGTGCATGAAGTCAAGGCCACCCTGGGCTTACCAGGTTTGTGAGTCAATATATTCTTTTGATTAAATTAGTTTGAGCTAGGTGTCTGTCACTTACCACAAGGAGATCTAATTCCTTAACTGAGGCTAAAATGTCTTCAAAGAGCAGAACTTCAAATTACCCAGAAGAACAGTAGAATATATTTAACCTCTCTAAATTAGTAGTGCATAATTTATTTTGGGGGGCTTCAAAATCACTGCAGATGGTGACTGCAGCCATGAAATTAAAAGACGCTTACTCCTTGGAAGGAAAGTTATGACCAAACTAGATAGCATATTAAAAAGCAGAGATATTACATTGCCAACAAAGGTACGTCTGGTCAAGGCTATGGTTTTTCCAGTGGTCATGTATGGATGTGAGAGTTGGACTGTGAAGAAAGCTGAGCGCCGAAAAGTTGATGCTTTTGAACTGTGGTGTTGGAGAAGACTCTTGAGAGTCCCTTGGACTGCCAGGAGATCCAACCAGTCCATCCTAAAGGAGATCAGTCCTGGGTGTTCATTGGAAGGACAGATGCTAAAGCTGAAACTCCAATACTTTGGCCACCTCATGTGAAGAGTTGACTCATTGGAAAAGACCCTGATGCTGGGAGGGCTTGGGGGCAGGAGGAGAAGGGGACGACAGAGGATGAGATGGTTGGATGGCATTACTGACTCAATGGACATGAGTTTGGGTAAACTCCGTGAGTTGGTGATGGACAGGGAGGCCTGGCGTGCTGCGATTCATGGGGTTGCAAAGAGTCGGACACGACTGAGCGACTGAACTGAACTGAATTTAAGACAAATTACAGGATTTTTTTTTTCTGGTAGCTAAGGAAGATGACCTGTATAAATACAAAGCCATGCCAACCAGAGACCCTTCAGAGAGTGACAAGTGAGAAGTCAGCTAACAGACTTTAGACTGATGGATAATATCATTAAAATGGAAAAAAAATGCAGAGAGGAGGAAGGTACTTATTGTGCAAAGAGGGATTTTATAGTAGTGGACGTAGGATAAAAAGAGTATTTACTAATTATTTAAGGGCAAATGTTAGAGATAATAGAGGTTAGATTACACTGATATATATAGTATTGTTTTCTATAATTTCATTCATTTATTTACTTTTGACTGTACTGGGTCTTTATTGCTGCAGAGGCTTTTCTCCAGTTTTGGCGAACGGGAGCTACTCCAGTTGCAGTGCTCAGGTTTCTCATTGTGGTGACTTTTCATGGTCTCTGGGACACGTGGGCTCAGTAACTGTGGCTCCCAGGCTCTGGAGCACAGGCTTAACAGTCCGTGGCATGTGGGATCTTCCTGGATCAGGGATCAAACCTAGCTGTTTCCTGCATAGGCAGGTAGATTCTTTACCACTGGGGGCCAACAAGGAAGCCCTAAAGCATTGTTTTCTAGAGGTTGAAAATTTAACCAGCAGATATAATATGTCCACTCTATTAAAAAAAAAAGTCTCTAAGCGGAAAAATATTATAATTTTGAAAGGAGTGGAACAGGTAATAAATGTGATAGTAGTTCATAAGAGAAAGTACTCACTCCTAGTTGATTAACTATATAAGATTTCTTTCAGAGAATAGGAAGAATTTGTCTGACTTTTGAAGAATAGGTAAAAATCTATATAGGAAGAGAGGGCTTTAGACACAGAAGCTATGGTAGAATAAAGAACAGGTTTCAGCAATAAATGCTGGCGAGGGTGTGGAGTAAAGGGAACCCCCTTACACTGTTGGTGGGAATTCAAACTAGTACAGCCACTATGGAGAACAGTGTGGAGATTCCTTAAAAAACTGGAGAGAGAACTGCCATATGACCCAGCAATCCCACTGCTGGGCATACACACCGAGGAAACCAGAATTGAAAGAGACACACGTACCCCAATGTTCATCACAGCACTGTTTACAATAGCCAGGACATGGAAGCAACCTAGATGTCCACTGGCAGACAAATGGATAAGAAAACTGTGGTACATATACACAATGGAATATTACTCAGCCATTAAAAAGAATTCATTGAATCAGTTCTAATGAGGTGGATGAAACTGGAGCCTATTATACAGAATGAAATAAGTCAGAAAGAAAAACACCAATACAGTATACTAATGCATATATATGGAATTTAGAAAGATGGTAACAATGACCCTATATGTGAGACAGCAAAAGAGACACAGATGTAAATTAGAGCAGTCTTTTGGGCTCTGTGGGAGAAGGTGAGCATGGGATGATTTGAGAGGGTAGTGTTGAAACATGTATATTATCATATGTGAGGTGGATTGCCAGTCCAGGTTCAACGACAGGGTGCTCAGGGCTGGTGCACTGGGATGACCCAGAGGGATGGGATGGGGAGGAAGGTGGGAGGGGGGTTCAGGATGAGGGACACATGTACACCCATGGCTGATTCATGTCAATGTTTGGCAAAAAGCACTACAGTATTGTAAAGTAATTAGCCTCCAATTAAAATAAAATTTTAAAAAAGAACAGGTTTCAGGCTTCCCTGGTGGTTCAGTGGTAAAGAATTTGCCTGCCTGTGCAGGAAACACAGGTTCAATCCCTGATCCAGGAAGATCCCACATGCCTGAGAGCAGCTAAGCCGCTGCGCCACAACTCCTGAGCCCGGGAGCCTGGCGCTCCCAGCGTCAGGGGCTCTGCAGGGCCCACGTGCCACAGCTGCTGAGCGCCCCGATGCCCCAGAGCCTGTGCTCCCCAACAGGAGAAGCCGGCGCAGATGAAGCCTGAGCGCCACCACGAGACACTAGCCCCTGCTCTCCACAGCTAGAGAAGCCCAAGCGGCAACAGAGACCCAGCACGGCCAAAGATAAATCAGTAAAATTATGAAATATGAAAAATACAAAAGAACATGCTTCCACAGCGGTAGAAGTGAAATCTGTCATCATGGGATTTTGTGGAATTATTTGGAAAGGTAAACTTTTCTCAAATGGAGATGGACTTTGAACCAGACTAAAGAGTGTGTTTTTTCTTTTCTTTTTAAAAATTGAATTATAATTTTTTTTCAAACAAAAAATTATTTTGTTTTTGAAGTATAATTTTCTAGAAGGAAGTACATGTTCACACTAAGTTTTTCCTTTGTTTTATTTTTAGGTTCTCAAGGAACGGTTTGAAATGAAGAAATACATCTTAATAACTGTGACCAGTCATTCCTATTATTAAAAAACTGTGTAAAACGAAGTTTGGCATACCTTTTAGACTACAACTGTAAATTACATGACTTTATAATACTCCCAAGACAATTTCTTCATATAAAAGTTAACTTACTAAAAAAAAAAAAAAAGTTAACTTACTTTCTTTCTGTTTATACATGATTGGCAATTATTCACTGCAGTACATTCTGAAAAAAAAATTAAGTACAAAAATATAAATATTTTTATCACTCAATTTTAGATAAAATGCATTTTGTTAAGTCATTTCTGTTTCAAGGCAAATGTATCCATACCTGGAGCATTTTCCTTTATTATTTTCATAAGTCTAGACACTCTCTCATTGATACTATTTAAATCCTAACTCCTTCTTACTTTCTCCTCTTAAACTCAAAAAATGAGAGAGCATCATCCAACTTTGATGAGACAAGTAAAGTTATAAAAAATAACCTCCCTCTCCTACACTAACTCCCTGGTCCCACCAGACATTAAAGGCTACACCTCTGAAGCAAACTGGACTAATCCCACAGCGCATTCATCGATCCAGGGAGAAGGAATCTGACCAAGTCAGACCAATCAGAAGCCTCCTTCCATGATTTACAGATTGGAACTTGAGGGTCAGGGGTCTCTAATTTTTCAAAAATTTAAATATGATTTTTACCTTTGTGTAATTATAAACGTGATACATATTCAATATAAGAAATAAGTATACATAAAAATCAAAAGTCAGCTGAAATTCCACCATCCAGAGAAATTCTGATGCCTCATCTTACTTTAAACAAATTATTACCATGATCTAAATTTGAATTTTGCCATCATTGCAGAGGACTGCAACCATGAAATCTTAAATACCAATATTCTAGTCTCTGAATAGAATCTTCTCTCCTTTCGTCTAGTTTGCATTTTGACATGACTCAGACCTTTACTTTTCTTGACGTCTCAATCGTTTTCCAAATCTATTTGCTCCTTATGGCTTCATTCCTTTCTCTCCAGCCTGAACTTCAGGTCAGGGAATGACCTGATCTCGGTCCATCTCAGAGACTGAGACTAAGTATTTGTAGAACTAACCAGTAATCCTTCTTGTAGTCTTCCTTCCTATTACTGAAAAACCAATGAAGGACAGCTGACCTATATGACCGTCTGCTACATGAAGCAATATGTTCTTTCCTTCTTTTACTCTGTGCCTGAAGAAAGACACGTTAGCTATTTCCACAGCATTCTCAGGGCCAGATTCTCCCTGTACTCTGAAAACAGACTTTTTTGTGTGTATTTGTTTTCTATCTAGTCACTTCCGTCCTCCTGAATACATTTCCCTAATACCTGTAGCATCGCTCTCTCCTAGTTCTCTTGGAATGTTACTGGCCATCCTTTTTGAGTTTTTTGGTTGGTTCCATTTCCTCAATTAATGCCTAAAATGTTGTTATTCCATAAAGTTCCATTCTTGGTCTTCTTCTCTTCTTCCATGAGGGATCACAATTTCAAATACCTAGAGACGCCAGGCATCAACATATATTATACTCGATATCAAAACAAAAACTTTCTTTTTGATTGGTGTTGCAAATAATTAATAATTTAAAAATTGAACAACTGAATCTGACAAGTTGATTCTAAAGTTTATCTAGGATGAGTAAAAATATTTTTGGAATCAAAATTTTCTGACGAACAGGTATGAGAAAAATTTAGGCAATGGATAACAAGATTTCATATACTACTATTAATATCCTCTATACCACCTTCTTATATTTTATTTACTTTATTGATTTCTGATATAGGCATGTAAAGTGAGTCCATGGGGTTTTTAATCTGTTAAGTGCTTTTTTAAATTTCTATCAGCTTTGGCTAGAAAGTAGTTCTATTCCATAGTTTATATTTCAAAATTATATTGTTAAGTGAATAAAGATTCATAATATGTCATCTCCATGTATTGTGCTATATGTCAGTATGGAATATTGCTTATTATCCTCCTTAAATATTTTTTATTTAAATTCTGTTTCATCTAACTATGTTGCTACACTTGTTTTATTTTTCATTAGCATTTGCAATGTATATATTATTTCATCAATTTATTGTTTGTTCCTTTATTTCCTCTAGTCACACCCTGCAGTCACACCTGTTTCTGTTTCCTTAAAAATTTTTGAGATATGTTTTATATTCTTCTTTCTATCATTGATTCATAAAGATCTACATTCTCCACCTATACAAGGATCTTAATGTGCTTTAACTTTCTTCCTTTCCCTTCCCACACCACTCCCCAGGAAGAAATCATCTTGAATTTCAATTATTATTAAATAGTTATCAATTATTATTAGACTATCAATGCATTTACACGGCTATCGACTTGTAATCAATCATTTATATTTGATTCTGGTGCACTGGCTTCTTTGCTTCCTACTCTTTTTTGAAGCCCACCTGTCCCCTCAGTTTATTTTCATTTTGCTGAACATATCCCTGAGCACACCTTTCTCAGAGAGGGTCTGAAGAGTGACAGAAGTCACTTTGATTATATATAATATAGGGAGTGTAGTCCTGGGAATCAGGTACCCAGGTGATAGATAAGATTGAGGAATCTGCCAGGAGGAAGACAGTGAAGACCCAGCTCACCCCAGATACCAGCACATGCTAGGCTAGAGGGCAGAGGAAGGAGGCAGCTACCAGAATCCAGTGTAATAAGTTTATGTAGAGTCTGCATGACAGATATTCTTGGTGCATTCAGCATTAGCAGAAATAAACAAATATATACTATGGAAATAAAGAGAAAACCTGCAAGCCTTGCCTCATTTTCAAATAGGAAGCCTTCATTTTATTTCCTTGGAGAGACCTGACTTTTCATCTCATTCTGACTCTGAGATACGTTTCACTGAGTCTGTTTCTCCTTTGGTGGTTTCCTAGCTCAGCCCTTGTGGGGGAGATTTTCATCTGCTCCTCGAGTTATGCATTCTTCTAGGATAGTTTATCAGTTTTTCTGCATGTGACCATATGTGTGTGCTCAGTCACTCATTTGTGTCTGACTGTTTGCGACCTCATGGACTGTACCCCACCAGGCTCCTCTGTCCATGGAATTTTCCAGGCAAGAATACTAGAGAACAGGTTACCATTTCCTCTTCCAGGGGACCTTCCCAACCGAGGAATCAAACCCACATCTCCTGCATCTCCTGCATTGGTAGGTGGGTTCTTTACTGTTGCGCCACCTGGGAAGCCCATGTGATCATATACTCCTTCATTATTTACTGTTAGCTGTGCAGTGTTTGCTTAGGTTCTGTATTGTCTATTTTCATCTTTGACAGCTTTTTTTAGACCTTCCATGTGTGCTGACATAGTATAAGTGACATCTTGGTCACCTTACCACTGTCCTTGAAAATTTTTTTCTGACAAACTACAGTTTTACCATATTTTATGGTGGCGCTCGTGGTAAAGAATCCACTGGCGAATGCAGGAGAGGCAAGAGACACAGGTTTGATTCCAGGGTTAGGAAGATCCCCTGGAGTAGGAAATGGCAACCCATTTCGGTATTCTCGCCTGAAAAATTCCATGGACAGAGGAGCCTGGTGGACTATAGTCCATGGGGTTGCCAAGAGTTAGACACGGCTGAGTGACTGAGCACACACACAGCACATTCTTTCCACTTGGCTGTTCTAAGCATTTGACAAAGGGAGAGAACTCACGTGAGTCTGTGCCACCAAACTTCGTTACGATATCCGGACTCTGTCCTCTCTTCTGAGCTTTTGTCATTTTTCCACTGCCAGGGTTCACTCCAGCTAATTGCTAAAGTTGCTAATTTCCAAACAGCGGGTATCTTTGAATTGTAGAACTGCCCCCTAAAGCCAGTTTGTAGCCCAGGAACTAGTGTTTCCATCAGAGTCAGATCCATTGTTCAATTTCTGTTTTCCTTATGTCTTCTCTGTAACTATTCCTCTGTTCTTCAGAACAGGGTGAAAAATAGGACACCGACTCAGTTTGCATCTCTCTAGATCTGGGAGTACTAATGAAAATTTTTGGAATTTAGTGACTCAGTCATTTCTAAGGGGTGATGGTGGCGTTTGGAGTGTTGCATGCTGTGCTGTTCTAGTCTGATCCAGAGCCTTCTATTTCTTCCCATGCTTGCCCTTTGTTGTCTGGTTGCTCACAGTAAGAGAACTTCTCTACAATATTTGGTATTTTTTGTTCATTCACTAGTATTAGAGAAGAAGATTCTTAATTAAAAGTACCAAGAGCAAACTAGAACTTCTTCAGATATTGCTTACTAAACTCTCAAATGTAAGTGAACATCAGGGTTAAAAGCTCTGGGGATCAAAGTAACCCACTAGGTAGGAGATCTCACTTGATGTGGGGTCATTCACTGATGCCTGTGGGTTGCCTGTGGGAAGGTCTATCACTCGGAGTGTTAGAAATGATGGAGGTGGAAATCTCAGTGAGAGGTTAGAGGAGGTTTTGGAAGTGAAAGAATCATGTCTAAGAAACCATATGCTTATAAAAGGGGAAGGTTGAATGTGAGCTCAAAGGGGAAATTACCCCACGCTAAGAAGCCAACACTCAGGACAGGCTCAGAAATAGGCTGAACCAGGTCTTCCCTCCAAAAGGGAAGTTGTTTTCTTAGAAACACTGACCAAGATTGGTCAGCCCCAGAACCAAGCTGGCTAGAAGACCAGACTCTGTCATCTATTTGTTGTTCAGTCACTCAGTCATTTCCAACTATTTGTGACCCCATGGACTGCAGCACACTAGATTTCCCTGTCCTTCACCATCTCATGGAGCTTATTCCAACTCCTGTCCATTGAGTTGGTGATGCCACCCAACCATCTCATCCTCTCTTATCCCCTTCTCCTGCCCCCAATCCCTCCCAGCATCAGGGTCTTTTCCAATGAGTCAATTCTTCGCATGAGGTGGCCAAAGTATTGGAGCTTCAGCGTCAGCGTCAGTCCTTCCAATGAACACCCAGGACTGATCTCCTTGAGGACTGACTGGTTTGATCTCCTTGCAGACCAAGGGGCTCTCTAGAGTCTTCTCAAACACCACAGTTCAAAAGCATCAATTCTTCAGTGCTCAGCTTTCTTTATAGTCCAACTCTCACATCCATACATGACTACTGGAAAAACCCATAGCTTTGACTAGATGGACCTTTGTTGGCAAAGTAATGTCTCTGCTTCTTAATATGCTGTCTAGGTTTGTCATAGCTTTTCTTCCAAGGAGCATTCTTTTAATTTCATGGCTGTCATCTATGATTCTTGATTTACTTTTGTTTCCTCCCTTTTTGTTCTTCCTCAGTATTTTAACAAGATTTTCTGAAAAATTCTAGTATGACTCCAGTTTGCTAGGGGACAGAGGGAAAGGTGTGTTTCTACGTTCAGCCTATGTTTTTAGGCACTCTTCATGGGGAGAAGGTGACAGGTGTGGTAAGAGAACACTGTTTTGCCTAAAGTCTGTATAGGAATGATTGCGAGGTTAAGTGAGAGGAAAATGTACGGGAGAGAGGAGACCAAAGGAACAAGCCAGGTCTTCTGGTTCAGCCGCCCCCACTCCCCACCCTCTCAAAGGAACTTCTCATTTCAGGGCAAAGCTAAGAGCTTTGGGTTCGGTTTTAGGAAGGAAGACAAACTTCGTTATAGATACTATCTTTTTGACTCTGAAAACCAGAAAGCAGTAATTATTCTGTCTCAGAGTCTTCATAAAAATGGCAACCTTGGCTTTACATGGCATTTTCCAAGTAGTTCAAATCCCATCCTTATTCTATCTATACAATTTCATTTTAGGATACTGGAAACTTCATCTGCAGGTTCATAAATTTAACTCAGTAAGGCTTTTAACATTTCAACATTTCTTCTGTTGGGGAGGGGAACCAACGGAAGTCTCTAAACCAAAGTAATGACTTGATAAGACCCAAACTAAGTAATTTATTAGTTAAGACCTTAAAACACTAAAAAAAAAAGACTGTGTGCGTGCTTAGTCATGTCTGATTCTGCTTCCCCATGGACTGCAGCCCTCCAGGCTCCTCTGTCCATGGGAATTCTCCAGGCAAGACACTGGGTGGGGTCTGATTAGAACAAAAGCCAAGACCTTATTCATAGCACAAAGCTTTTGCAGCACAGGGCTTGCAAATCATGTGGGTGGGGTGGCGGGGGGCGCGGAACATGCATTTCACACTGAAAAGTTTTAATCCACTTTTCACATTTCAAATAAAGCAAATGAATTTGAATCCAGTTTAACTGTGTGCTCAGTCAGACTTTCAGTCGTGTTCGACTCTTTGTGACTCCATGGACTGTAGCCTGCCAGACTCTTCTGTCCTTAGAATTTTCTAGGCAAGAATACTGGAGTGGGTTCTGATTTTCTACTCTAGGGGATCTTCCCAACCCAAAGATTGTCTCCTGCATTACAGGTGGATTCTTTACCATTAGAGCCACCTGGGAAGACCCCAATTTAACTGGATTTCACCAAAAACGTGAAGATCTTTTAAAAATGTCTTCCGACTGTCAACTACAAATTGGCACTTGCCAAGGGCATTTGCCATCTGCCCCTGTGGAGACTGAACCCTATGCTGCTGTAGCTGTTGACCTTCATTCAAACTCCCTGAAGGAGTTCAGGGTGGAATGAGGTACTCTATGCTCCAGGGAAACTGGTGGGACAGGTCTTTAGAAAGTTAGATACTTTCAGGAACTGACTGCATAATCCCAATCCTTGCATCTCTTCATATATAGAAAAATCACTAAATCCCTTCATGAGGACATCAGCTCCTGGTGACTGGCAGAAAATCTCTTGTAAAGTAAGTGTTTGATTGCACTGAGCTCTCCCTTCACCAAAACCTTACATATTGACCTTCCCCCACTGCCTCTTTGGAGCAGTCTCTCAGAGCTATTTGAGGTGCTGTCTCCCAGGCTGCAGTCCTTATTTTGCCCCCCAAAAACTTAATTGGTATCTCACACATTGTGCATCTTTTTAGTCAACACCATCAACACCCAAAAGCAACTTTAGAGATGAAACTTTTAGCCTTCCAGGAAGGCTCAAATATAAAAGCCACTGCACACATAAAGCAGTGCCTCTGGGCTCAGGATGGCCTACCTACCGTCATTCACAGATTTTGGTCTGTGCTTGCTCTGGTATCTGGAGATTTGGGAAAAGCTATTTTCTGAGAAGCTGATAAACAGTTGGATGAGAAAGAGAGAGAGAAAAACTGGCAGGAGGATTTGGCTCCACGACCGCAGCCAGCACATAGCTCCTCAGACCTGGGTGCCACCAGTGGCTGGCTAGAGGGACTGCGGTAGGCATCAGGTACTTATCTGGACCTGCGGACCCACTCACGGACCATGAGCCATCCAAGCAGTCCCTTCTGAGGCAGCTCTTTCAGAGCCTTGGACTCCAGCATAATTTGCAGAATTTTAGTACCACTAATGTTCCAGCCAGAATGCAGAATGTTTGTCATGCAATGCTGCCTGCCATGGTCACCACCTACACTTTGTCCACTGGTCTCGATCAAAGTCTATTACCCTCCGAAACCCACAGTGCTTCCCTGCTGGGTTGTTGCTTTTGAAGAAGGCCTGAATTCTAAGTTCCACCATTCAATAGCTAGAAAGCAGTAGCAGCTTTCTTCGCCTGGTTATTAGTTTTTATTTTTAAAGTGATGCGGAAAATATAACTAGTAGTTAAGACCCTAATGCTGGGAAAGATTAAAGGCAAAAGGAGAAGGGGACAGCAGAGGATGAGATGGTTAGATCGCATCACCAGCTCAATGGATACAAATCTGAGCAAACTCTGAGAGACAGCAGAGGACAGAGGAGCCTGTCTGACGTGCTCCAGTCTGTGGGGTAGCAAACAGTCGGCCACGACTGAGCGACTGAACAATAAAGTCATAATGATATATTGGCAACAATATATGCTATTCTTTTAAAATAATCTAGGTAAAAATGTCATGTTTCAGAAATATAAATAGTATGATTTAAAGGATAAGGCAAAATTGTGAAGGTGCCCCAGTGCCCAGGGGTATGGTGGGGAGGAACAGGGCATAGAGGCCTCTCCTTGATCAGGGTATATCTTGTTGTTTTTTAAGTGTTTATTGAATTTGTTACAATATTGCATCTTTTTTTTTGTTTTGGTTTCATGGCCCCAAGGCATGTGGGATCTTGGCTCCTTATCCAGGGATCAAACCCGAAACCCCTGCTTTGGAATGTGAAGTCTTAACTGCTGGCCCACCAGGAAGTCTCTATCTTGTTCTATTTTTTAAAGCTGAATGATGGAGCTGTCCCATGGCCTTGACACATTGATCTAGACTTCACACTGAGGACAATGGATTCAGTACTGACAATAAAGACAGTGAAAGGGACAAGGCACGGAGTCTCTTTTCCTCACCTCTTTGTAATGCAGAGGACAGATAGAGCTGTTAATATAATATGAAAAGTACTCATAAACTGACAAGGTAAGGACAGAAAGAAAAACAATAGTCATTTCATAAGAAGAAGTAAGTCCCGGCCGATCCTTTTGGACACTGAATCAGACAGTGCCTGGAATCAAATTGTTCGATCATCTGACTCAATAAGTCTCCTTTTGCTTAAGCCAATTTGAGTTATGTTTTCTGTCTTTTTGAGCATTTCTCAACAGTAACATATCAAGACTACTCCTAGGAAGGAAAAGCGGTGATTACAGATTTGTGACACTGTTCTTAAGCAAAGTCCCTGTTCTCCTTCCTGGAGTTGATGTGAATATCTGTAATGAGGAAAGGGAATCTGTAACTCGACAGATCCCATGTATGAAGCTCCTTTTGTTCATAAATGAGGCTTGCTCTCTTGTTCTATCTACATATATATTTCCATACTTATGTATGCATATACTCATTTGCATATGTACATACACATTAAAAATTACCTATCCAAATAAGCAAAATTATCTATCCAAATACATAAAAGATAAGGTACCACTTCTATATAGTCCCACATTCAGAACAGAGCATTGTGATTGTCACAGGAGAACCCTAATTTCTAGAGCAGAACTGTAGAGCCTGGTCAGGATACTCTCCCACGGCATCTCTCTCCTGTGCCTACTTAATGCCTTCCCTGGTCCTGATGTGGACCTCAGCAGCTCTCAGTCCCTGAATCTATTCAGAAAACTGCAACATTCCACTTCAGGCAGAGGGATGAGAATGTGATGTGATCACCCACCACGCCTGCAACTCTTGGACTGACCTCAGTCTCTTGGCACTACACGAGTTAGGTTTTATCACCTCATCACAAGTACCATCATGCCCAGAGAGGTTGCCCCAACTCTGGCTGACCTGAAACCAGCCTCATATACTCCGACATAACAATTGCCACTTACTCATCACCCTCCCAAACCACTTGTAACTGATGGCCTTGTTTACTACACCAGAGAAAATGAACCAGTCCAAAGGAAATTTACCTAGATTTCACTTCCAACTTCGCCCAGCATCTGCACTCACATTCTCTGCTTTCCTGTTCGTAACCACAGAGAAATTTTTCGTGCTCCTGTTCAAAGGCAAAGCTGCTCCATGGGCACTAGATCTCACCCTCCATGTCTCTCCAATAGCCTTGCTCCATCCTGAATATTCATTGGAAGGACTGATGCTGAAGCTGAAACTCCAATATTCTGGCCACCTGATATGAAGAGCTGACTCAATGGAAAAGACTCTGATGCTGGGAGAGACTGAGGGCAGGAGGAGAAGAGGATGACAGAGGATGAGATGGCTGGATGGCATCACCGACTCAATGGACATGGGTTTAGGTGAACTCTGGGAGCCGGTGATGGACAGGCAGGCCTGGTGTGCTGCGGTTCACGGGGTCACAGAGAGTCGGACACGACTGAGCAACTAAACTGAAACTGATCAACTCTCCTCTTGTTCTTCTTCTGCATTATTTGTTTTTCAGTCTCTGTTGGTTCATTCTCAATAGTATACAACATGCTCTTATTGATTCTGTCTTTAAAATCACATACAAACTTTGTCCTAACTCTACTTCTTTTATTGGGTATCACCTCATTTCTCAGGAGGAGCCTATACTAAGTGATTTCAATTTTCATCCATTATTGTCTCTTGTTGTCGTTGTTCAGTCACCAACTCATGTTTGCAACCCCCTGGACTGCAGCACGCCAGGCCTCCCTGTCCCTCACCATCTCCTGGAGTTTGCCCAAGTTCAGGTCCATTGAATCGGTGATGCCATTCCACCATCTCATCCTCTGTCACCCTCTTCTCCTTCTGCCTTCAATCGTTCCCGGGATCAGGGTCTTTTCCTAAAAGAGTCCAAATTGTCTCTTAAACCCTCTCTAATCATACTCCCCAACCCCAACTCCACCAAAGCACTTCTTGTCAAGGACACTAATGATCTCCATGTACTAAATCCAATGATCAAAGCTCAACCTTCCTTTTCCTTGACTTATGGCCAACGATTGGCATTGCTGCTCACACCATCTTCCTTGATACCCCCTCATGCTTTGTTTCTAGGTCACCAAGCTCTCTTGAATGTTATACCCCTCAGGTTATTCCTGCTTAGTTTTTTTTTTTTTTTTGATGCTACTTTTCTCCAAGACCTGTTCATATTTGAGTAGTCTAGAGTGAATCCTTCGTTTTCTTTTCTAAATACATTTATTCGTCTAGTGATACGGTTTTAAATATCATGGCAAATATCATCCAATATGCTGCTGACTCCTAAATTTCTATTTTCAACTTGGACTTCTCTCCTAAACTCCAGACAAATATATCAAAATGCCTATTCAACAGCTTCAAACAACATCTTATCTCTATACAGTCAAAATTCATGATCTTCCACCCATGTTCCTATCCTTCTAATTTTTCAGTCCCCAAACCTTAAACAACCTTGTTGTTTTATTTTCTGAAACTCTGCACCCAAATTCATTAGCAGATCACCTCTTGTCTTCAAATGCATAAACCTCTCCCTCCTCTTCTGTTATTTTTTGCTCACAACCTTGTCCTGCCCTACTCTCCCAGCCCATCGGTAACACAGCAGCTAGTAACTCGGTTAAGAGTCAGACCAGGTAACATGTCTACTTGGAAACTTCCATCTGAGAGTAATACTCAAGCTCCTTACAAAAAGCTGATGACTGTGTGATCTGACACTTCCCTACCTGGCCTCTCTGGCATCATCTACTCTCTTTGTCTCCTCGTGTGATTGGGCAACTGCCATGCTGGCATCTCTGCTGTTTCTCGAATATACTCAGTTTGCTGTCACCACAGGGCTTTACAATGGATGTTTCCTCTGCCTAGAACGCACTTCCTTTAGATAGCCCCTTGGTTAACTCCCTCAGCTCCTTCAAGTCTCTGCTTAAACAGCATCTTCTCAGTGAGGCCTCAGCTGAATCCCCTTGGAGAATATTGCAAGCCACACCCCCTTATAACGGTCCTCCCAATCCCCTTAGCATGCTCTGTTGTCTTTAGGCTTTGTATTCACTTCTAAAATACTATAAAATTTACTTCTTACGTTATTGCTTTTTTCCTTTTTCCTGTCCACTGGAAATATAAACTCCACAGAGAGAGGATTTTCGTCTCTTCTGTTTACCGATACAACGCAAACATTAGAAGAATGCCTACCACATAGTACATGCTCAATTTTTCAAATTGAATCTATATCCCAAAGCATTCATCACCATAGCTCTGGTCTTATATTCCAAGAAATCTCTACCTGAATATCCTTCAGATGCCTCAAACCCAGTATGCCCAAGGTCAGTCGCATTTTTCCCATCAGATTTGTTCTTCCTCCTGTCTTCCCACAGTTAGATTCACAGCACCAATATCCATCCAGTCACCTAAGAGGGAAGCTTCAGAGTCATTCCTCACTTTTAATTTTGGAACAAATGCCTAGCCCTTTCCAGAGGCGAACAGTCATTTGATATCAATTACAGCCCTTTAGCCACATACACAAACATTTTTTAATTGCTTTAGTCACTTGTCCTAGTCTCTTGTGGATTATTTTCCATTGGTTAGTGCATAAGTCTGGAGAAGGCAATGGAACCCCACTCCAGTGCTCTTGCCTGGAAAATCCCATGGACAGAGGAGCCTGGTAGGCTGCAGTCCATGGGGTTGCTAAGAGTCGGACACAACTGAGCAACTTCACATTCACTTTTCACTTTCATGCATTGGAGAAGGGAATGGCAACCCACTCCAGTGTTCCTGCCTGGAGAACCCCAGGTACAGGGGAGCCTGGTGGACTGTCGTCTATGGGGTCGCACAGAGTTGGACACGACTGAAGCGACTTAGCAGCAGCAACAGTGCATAAGTCTGCTTGGGCTGCCATGACAATATCCCAGACTGGTGGCTTACGTAGTTAATTTCTCACAGTCCTGGAGGCTGGAAGTCCAAGTTCCAGGTGCCAGCAGCGTTCGTTTCTCCTGAGGCCCTCATGCTGTGCGCTCATGTGGCCTTTCCTCTTGGCGTACATGGGCTTCCCTGGTGGCTCAGTGGTAGAGAATCCACCTGCCAATGCAGGTTCAATCCCTGGGTCAGGAAGATCCCCAGAAGAGGGCATGGCAACCCGCTCCGGTATTCTTGCCTGAGAAATTCCACAGACATATGAATTCGAGGGGCATATTCTGTCCCTAACAGTCAGACATAGCACTTCCACTCTTTGTCCTTTAGAATTATCCCTGTCAAAAAAATTCATTCCTTGTGCACATGCAAACTTTGTTTTCTCTCTAGTTTGCATGTTTTCCAGCTCATCTTTGTTCTTGCCTTTATCAAAAGCAAATGTGTGCCTGTGAAAATAGTTTTTCAGTATATTCCCTGCTTTTGTGTTTACTGGGTGGAGAGAATTGTTTGTAAAACATTTTAAAAAATAGGGAAAAAAAAACAACTCTTTTAGGCTTTGGGCACCAATTTCAACATGTTGGGGGATATTTCCCCCACAGTGCTCTGGACGACAGCTGGGTGTCCTACAATTCAACTAAATTCCAATGCTGTCTACCTAGAGATGGCCTCAGATTCTTCAGGGAAGGGTTCAGTCACACAAGACTGCACCCCTACCCCAATACACTTTAGACACCAGTCAGAAAGTTCATGTTATCACCTGTGCTTTCGAGGTTCCCACAACATCCTGCTCTGGTTCAATTAATTTACTAGAGTGGGTCACAGAACACAGAGAAACATCGTACTTACAAAATCATCAGTTTATTATACAGGGACACAACTCCGGGGCAGCCAGATGGAAGAGATACGTTAGACAAGGTACAGGGAAAGGGTGAGGGGCTTCCACGTGCTCGCCAGCCCCACCACTCTCCCATTTCCCTGTGTCACCAGCTGGGAAGCTCTTCATGCCCACTCCTCTGTGGTTTTCATGGAGGCTTCATTACATAGATGTGTTTGATTAAGTCCCTGGCCACAGGCAACTGATTCAAACTCCAGCCTCTCTTGAGTGGAGGGGGTTGTGGGGGGTGCAAAAGGAGGGAAGAGGGGATGATTGGCAATCAGCTCCCTTACTTAGGTGAGGCTCCAAAAGTCACCTCATTTACATTAAAAAAGGCACCTTTATCATGGTCCTGGGGCTTTCCTGGTGGCTCAGCAGTGAGGAACCCTCTCCAGTATTCTTGCCTGGAGAATCCCCTGGACAGAGTAGCCTGGCAGGTTACAGTCCATAGGGTCGCAAAGAGCGGACACAACTGCAGTGACTGAGCATGCACGCACACAGCCATCATGGTCCTTACTTAGAAATCCCAAGGGATTGTTTGATTGAAGTATAGTTGATTTATAATAGTATACTAGTTTCAGGAGTGCCGCATAGTGAGTCAATAATTTTACAGGCTGTACTCCACTGAAACTTATCACAAAATAATGGCTGTAAGAAATTCCAAGAGTTTTAGGAGCTCTGTGCCAGAAATGGGATGAAGACCAAATTTGTGTATATATATCTTACGTATCACTAGCTGGAATCAAGCTTGCTGGGAGAAGTATCAATAACCTCAGATATGCAGATGACACCACACTTATGGCAGAAAGTGAAGAAGAATTAAAGAGCCTCTTGATGAAAGTGAAAGAGGAGAGTGAAAAAGCTGGCTTAAAGCTCAACATTCAGAAAACTAAGATCTTGGCATCTGGTCCCATCACTTCATGGCAAATAGGTGGGGAAACAGTGGAAAGAGTGGCTGACTTTATTTTTCTGGGCTCCAAAATAACTGCAGATGGTCACTGCAGATGAAATTAAAAGACGCTTACTCCTTGGAAGGTAAGTTATGACCAACCTAGACAGCATATTAAAAAGCAGAGACATTACTTTGCCAACAAAGGTCCATCTAGTCAAGGCTAAGGTTTTTCCAGTAGTCATGTATGGGTGAGAGTTGGACTATAAAGAAAGCTGAGCACCAAAGAATGGATGCTTTTGGACTGTGGTGTTGGAGAAGACTCTTGAGAGTCCCTTGGACTGCAAAGAGATCCAACCAGTCCATCCTAAAGGAGGTCAGTCCTGGGTGTTCATTGGAAGGACTGATGTTGAAGCTGAAACTCCAATACTTTGGCCACCTCATGTGAAGAACTGACTCACTGGAAAAGACCCTGATGCTGGGAGGGATTGGGGGCAAGAGGAGAAGGGGACGACAGAGGATGAGATGGTTGGATGGCATCACCGACTCAATGGACGTGAGTTTGAGCAAACTCCAGGAGATGGTGAAGGACAGGAAAGCCTGTCATGCTGTAGTCCATGGGGTAGCAAAGAGTAGGACATGACTCTGTGACTGAACAACAAGCCTCCCAAAGCCAAAGAGGCAAAGAAACGGAGGTAATAATGCAATTTATGGACGTCAGGGCAGGGCAGAGGAGGGTGGAGAAAGGGTCTGAAAGCTTAGCTGGTAAATAATCCATACCTCTACTTCACAAAACAAATAGCCCTCTCCTCTGATATACACTTACACACAAATATGTATTTGTATATAAAGTCACGTTGTATTATGAATATTCATTTTATGTGTTTGGCTCCCTGTACTAACTCGACTCAGTTCTTACATGCCTCATTCATGGTGTTAAGTACGCCAGTACCCACTATAGGAAGAATTAATAAATAAATAATTTTTTAATAGCTAAATGAATGAATACTTATTGTTTGTCCCCATGGCTTAAAATTTTGCTGGGAGAATAAGAGAAAATGTACACTATTTTGTGTTATATTTTAATGACCAATGAATTTCATCTGGCTCCCAAGTATAATAAAGACATCAATAAGACAAACAGGATAATTTCTCCTGATTGCTGGCTACATGTGGACAGGAGAAACAAACAGCAGAATCTAAGAATTTGGACCACAATTTGCCTTTGATTTATTTATTCATTTATTTTTCACAATTTGCCTTTTAAAAATTAATTTTCCCTTATTTAAAAAAAATAAGACTAGCTCATTTATCTTTGGTTTTGGCTTTGAAAGTCCACAGTTTTATTTCTTATTTTGAACTTAATCTTTTAATTTTATACTGGAGAATAGTGGATTTATAATGCTGTGTTAGTTTCAGATGTACAGCAAAGTGATTCAGCTATACATATACATACATCTTCTTTTTCAGATTCTTTTCCAATACAGGTTATTAATGGAAGTGAAAAATTGAGTTTATCCCCAAAAGAAGCACTAAAGTGAAAATTTAAAGCATTCAAATGTTGTCTGACAGCTGAACCTTAATAACTAAACTGCTTATCGAAGGCAAGTAGACGAAAAGTCCCCAGGATACTACTGGATTAATTAGTGAGTACTGTTAAAGTTGGTGCCGATGCCCCTTTCCCACAAAATATAGAGAAATTGTGTTTTGGTGACTGATATTCTTTTTTTACCTGTGGGTCACTGAGCTTTGAAAGTTGTGTGAGATGACGTTTAAGGCAAGCATGCAAGTGTACTCATCACTTACTGTCTAATCACTGCTGTTGGCTTAATGACAAGGTTGCACCAGTTTTTCAGCAATACTTCGGTAATACAGTAGATATTTCTCTAGACTTCACATTCTTTTTACATTCTGAACCAGTGGAAAGAAAGCATAGTGGGGATTGTTTTCTTGGTATTTTGTTGTTACAGGAGAAAAGGAATGTTTATGATTTGTTGGGCATTTCTGAGGGCACGTATAACATGAAAAGGACATTTCAATAGAAAATGTACATTCTGGTTGGTCATTGTGGTTAAGTGCATTATTCATCAAATGTTCCGTGATACTGAGTTTCAGGCATCAGTCGAATTATATTATGGTGAACTTTGTGATTAAGGTAAGCTAACTCAAAATGACAAGCCACGGGCTTTTAAAACCCACATTTCAATGAAACCTGGCAGCAGGAGAACAGCTGCTTTAAGTCTGCTGCTCTAAAATTTCAAAGGAAGACCAGCAATGGATTTCTGATACCATATGTGCCAACTGCAGAAATTCTAGAACAGTCTGAGAGACCTTGGGTGAAAGGTCACACTCTGCCTTATACAGATGGCATGTTAATTATTAAAGAGCAATTTTAATCAGCTAATCATCTTAGGCCCTGAAATGAAAGGTTTTCTCAGATACCTCGAAGCTTGTTGCAACCTAAACTCTGCAGTCAAACGTCTGTGGAGCCTGGAAGCAGCATGTGTGATCTCATATCCTAACTTGATTTACATTCTCATGTGAGTTGAATTTGTTTTGCAGGCTCTGAAAGACATTTTTGGTGCGGGGGGCGGGGGGGACTGAAGGTCATGTCTTTGGCAGAGAATTTACCTATTCCTAGCAGGAAAATTAAATCTAAATCCTCGCTTCAGTCTTAAATGAGGCTCAAATTTCTCAGGAGGATGGCTGAATTGCCCCTTCTTTCAGCAGAGTGTTTGCAGTTCTGAGAGATATGTTTGCATCTTGCTTTGAAAATCTTTTTCAGAAAATTCTTAGCTTTTGTTTGTTACCAAAAATAATAATAATAATAATAATAAACCTAGCAAAATATCTGATGTGCAACATTCAGTAAATATTAGACCCTCGTCATTCTCTCATTCAATGCGTGCACACACATTTTCACGCTCATAGATTGGAATTCAAAGCTATGTGATCTGGCAAGCACCATGGAATAAAATCAAGGATAATTGCACCAATCTACAAAGGCAAAGTAAGTTCTATTGCTTGCATCCAAAGAATTCTAATTGACACACAGAGTTTATTTGATAATGTCATGTTTTTATCTTCTTCTAAAATTTTATTTATTTCTTTATTTTTGGCTCCTCTTTGTTGGTGCACATGAGCTTTCTCTAGTTTTGGTGCATGTGCCTCTCATTATGGTGGCTTCTCTTGTTGTGATGCACAGGCTTAGCTGACCCTCTGCATGTGCAATCTTCCCGGCCCAGGGGTCGAATCCACGTCCTCTGCATTGGCAGGCAGATTCTTAACCACTGGACCACCAGGGAGGTCCAATAATGTTTTCTATTGAGCAGAATTTGGGGGAAATATCCCTTAACAATGTCAGTTGAAAATAATAAGAACGGACATACAGTAAATCCGTGGCTTCAAGTTCACATGGAAACCAGACTATGTTCTCCCAGGAGACTCTTGCTTTATTAAGACTACTGATCATTTTCCCTAGCACTGACAGGTGGTCAGAATAAATGGCCACAAAAATAATGGGTCTTTGACCTTGACTTTCATTATATGACATTATGTTACTTCTCAAAGGGAATGGATGATGCTGACTTTACATCTCTCCTCCAGCTTGTTTTTACCGATCAACAAAGAGAAAACAGCTTTGTGTCATTCTATTTACAGAGAAATGTGATTAGAAGCTACATAAATCTAAAGACTTTTCTCCACGAAGACTTCTGTTCTTTAAAAAATCACAGGTATTGGATTTCCCTGGTGGTCCAGTGGCCACGACTCCAAAGTCCCAATGCAGGGGGCCCAGGTTCCATCCCTGGTCAGGGAACAAGATCCTATATGTCTCACTTAAAAGGTCTTACATGCCACAACAAAGATCAAAGATCTTGAGTATCATAGCTAAGACCCAGCACAGTCAAATAAAAATTTTTTTTTAAATCACAGATATTAAGTGGGATACTATGCTCTTCTGAGTATCACCCATTTGCTTCCAATTCTTTGGTTTTGTGCTGCTCCATTTGAAGTCATACCAAGGAACAGTCTTTGGGCAACAGAGCAAGAAAAGAACATGGTTATAACTATTCATATGTGTGTACCCTGTTTAGTCATTCAGTTGTGTCTGACTCTTTGTGACCCCATGGACGGTAATCCCCAGGATATTCTGTCCATGGGGATTCTCCAGCCAAGAATACTGGAGTGGGTTGCCATGTCCTCCTCCAGGGGATCTTCCCAACCCAGGGATTGAACCCAGGTCTCCTGCATTGCAGGCGGATTCTTTCCCATCTGAGCCACCAGGGACACCCTTAATATACTTCTAGAAACATTTGGGATATCCTGAATATCACTGGAACATATGCTTGTAGATACTGGATACTGATTTTATTTCAGAAATCAGATAACCTTAGGAGCTTGCTTTTCTGTATAACAGCAGGTCACACTAAGAAATATGATCCTTCTAAAAATGCTTGCCTCTTCTTATTTTCAGATGATTACTCACATGGAAGATCCAAGAGAATCTATAAGTTATGAGAATTAATGAGTTCAAAAAGTTGCCTTGATTTCAAATCGATAGTGTTCTCATACGCTAGTCAAAACCAGTTGGAAAATGTAATTGAAACAAAGGGCCCATATACAATATCATAAAAGCTAAATATATAAATCTATTAGCTTTAAATATCAACATAGTTTCCAAAACAACATTGAATATAAAAAACAAAGTGCAGCATGGTAGACACAAGATAGATAGTCATATAAATTTGATAAATTTTATCTTTTTATATAAGTACAAAACTGATGTTAAAAATTTACATGCTAAAGTACTATATAAACATTTATGGATTAATATAAAAATTTTAGGTTGCTGGTTACTTCTGGGAGGTGCAAGTCAAGAATGGAATTGGAGAAACATTCACTGGGACTTTATTACTTAAGAAAAAATCTGAAGCAAACACATGGTAAAATGATCATGTGTGTTGTAGCTCTGTGGTGAATATCATTGTTTTCTTCAAGGGATCATCATTATTTTCTTTTTTTTCCTGCTCATTTTTATTTTATTTATTTATTTTTTCCAATTATTTTTATTAGTTGGAGGCTAATTACTTTACAATATTGTAGTGGTTTTTGTCATACATTGACATGAATCAGCCATGATAACTACTTATATTTCATAAAAATGCTTTTAAATGCTATTGTAATTGTAAGGAATGGCACACAAAAAATTTTTTTTATTGTTCTCTTATACCAAGTGGAGAATCTGAGTGTGCAGTAAGAATCAGTCTGAATGAATGAACAGTTCTGTTTTTCTTAGGCACTTCGCCAGCAAGTTAGCCAGAGATGAAACATGCAATAAGTTGGAACCTACATGACCAGAGTTGATGCTTTAGAAAAACAACCTCCTACAGTTCCCCTAATAGAGAAAATTATCCCTCCAGCTCTTACGAAACAGACGTGGTTTTTGTGGCTCTGGACTCGGGAGGAAAGTGCCCTGAGTCTGGGGCCAGCTGACCCGCTACTTGGTGACTTTGGAGAAGCGCCTTTCTCCCGTCCTCGGTCTCTTCATTTGTAACATGTGGGTATCCCATTTCCCTTCTCACAGACTTGTTGTGCAGAGTAAATGGAGTGATGCAAATGTGACACTGTTTACGGTTGTAGAAATGATAGAGGATCCCATGTACATGGTTTTCACTGATTTTCAGGCTGAACATTATAAAAAGCCAAGTGTAGTTAAGATGTCAGGGGAGTGCAAAGACAATCACTTTGGGGGGAAAAAGAATAAACTCTACCTAATATCAAAGGCACAATATCAGGGGAATGATCATGCATGAACAGAATTTAATCCCAAGGATTCTCTTTAGAAGAACATGTACAGAGATGTTAATTTTAGTGCTTTCCCCCGCTACGTTACTAGAGGACATTATTTGAAGAGTTTCCTTCTTCTCTTATCAGACTGAGTTTGGTAGAAATTAAGATGCCTTAGGTTATTTTTGTGGGGTGAGGGCGAGCCTCCAGGATTTACCTTAACTGAAAGAGACAGTCAACTATTCTTTATTTTTATCCACAGATGTAGAAAGTCAGTGGCTAAAAGCACAGACTCATTAGCTCCACTGACTGGGTTTGACTGCAGACTCTGCCACTTGTGATTGATGCCAACTTGTTAACCTCTTTCCCTCGGTCCCTTCCTAAGTAAAATGGGGATGATGATGGTACCTAACTGCAGGCTATTGGGTTTTAGAGAAGGCAATCGTAACTCTCCCCAGGGGTGGCCCTAGGTTTCATGGGGTCTGAAGCTTGTATTTTTTAGGGATCTCTTTAAGAGAAAGAATATAAAAGTATAAATACAAAGTTATAAGGCCAGTGAAGGGTTCAGTCATATCTGACTCTCTGCGATCCTATGGACCATAGCCTGCCAGTTTCCTCTACCTATGGGACTCTTCAGGCAAGAAAACAGGAGTGGTTTGCCATGCCCTCCTCCAGGGGATCTTCCCAACCCAGGGGTTGAACCTGTGTCTCTTATGTTTCCTGCATTGGCAGGTGGGTTCTTTATCACTAATGGTACCTGGGAAGCCCTTATCTACCTCTACATTTCTCTATTCTCCAAAGCAGGAACCAACTGAGAAAGTAGACACAGTTGGAGATCAAAATACAGCCAAACAATCCTTTATCTACAATTCGAAATCCAAAAAGGTTCAAAACCCAAAAGAGTTTTTGTAAATCATTTGGTAGCAAAATCCAACATCTTCGAACTCATTTGACAGCAAAATCTAATCTGACTTAATAAGACATAGTCTTAACTTTGCATGAACATTCATACCTTTTATTGTAGAAATAACCATGTGTTTGACAATGGGGAGTTGTCCCAGAACCTGTAAGACATATAACCTTTCTGAAGTCTGAAAATTTCTCAAATTTGAAACCGACCAGGTCCCAGGAACTTCAGATAAGGAATTCTGTAGTGTCAGGTACATTACGAATAAGGCTGAATTGGGAACACATCAGAACCCCAGAAGTACAGAGGCAGGGTTCTGAGTGTGTACAGAGGGACCGAGAGTCCCCTAGGCTGGGGCACAGCCCCCCAGGGAATAAGCTGCAGCTGCGTTCCCTTCTCTAAACCATCAACTCTGCCAAGTTCATCCTGAAGAGGAAGGAGTTACATAGGAGAAGATTACGCAGCCCAACAAGTCACTCCCAAAGTGACCTGGGGAGTGGAGAAGAAACATGGTAAATAGGAAAAAAATTGTCTCCCACCAAGAATGGTTTTATTGTAAAGATGAAGCAAAACCATGACTTGCAGGATGGAGCTAGAGGAATCAACCTTCCTGACTTCAGACAATACTACAAAGCTACAGTCATCAAGACAGTATGGTACTGGCACAAAAACAGAAATACAGGCCAATGGAACAAGATAGAAAGCCCAGAGATAAACCCACACACCTATGGGCATCTTACCTTTGACAAAAGAGGCAAGACTACACAATGGAGAAAAAGATAGCCTCTTCAATAAGTGGTGCTGGGAAAATGGGACAGTTATGTGTAAAAGAATCAAATTAGAACACTTCCTAACACCATATACAAAGATAAAACTCGAAATGGATTAAAGACCTAAATGTAAGACCACAAACTATAGAACTCTTAGGGGAAAAAAAAAAACATAGGCAGAACACTTTTTTTTTTTTTTAATTATTATTATTTTTTTTTTCCAGTGGGTTTTGTCATACATTGATATGAATCAGCCATGGATTTACATGTATTCCCAATCCCGATCCCCCCTCCCACCTCCCTCTCCACCCGATTCCTCTGGGTCTTCCCAGTGCAACAGGCCCAAGCACTTGTCACATGCATCCCACCTGGGCTGGTGATCTGTTTCACCATAGATAATATACATGCTGTTCTTTTGAAATATCCCACCCTCACCTTCTCCCACAAAGTTCAAAAGTCTGTTCTGTATTTCTGTGACTCTTTTTCTGTTTTGCATATAGGGTTATCGTTATCACCTTTCTAAATTCCATATATATGTGTTAGTATGCTGTAATGTTCTTTATCTTTCTGGCTTACTTCACTCTGTATAATGGGCTCCAGCTTCATCCATCTCATTAGGACTGGTTCAAATGAATTCTTTTTAATGGCTGAGTAATATTCCATGGTGTATATGTACCACAGCTTCCTTATCCATTCATCTGCTGATGGGCATCTAGGTTGCTTCCATGTCCTGGCTATTATAAACAGTGCTGCGATGAACATTGGGGTGCACGTGTCTCTTTCAGATCTGGTTTCCTCAGTGTGTATGCCCAGAAGTGGGATTGCTGGGTCATACGACAGTTCTATTTCCAGTTTTTTAAGAAATCTCCACACTGTTTTCCATAGTGGCTGTACTAGTTTGCATTCCCACCAACAGTGTAAGAGGGTTCCCTTTTCTCCACACCCTCTCCAGCATTTATTGCTTGTAGACTTTTGGATAGCAGCCATCCTGACTGGCGTGTAATGGTACCTCATTGTGGTTTTGATTTGCATTTCTCTAATAATGAGTGATGTTGAGCATCTTTTCATGTGTTTGTTAGCCATCTGTATGTCTTCTTTGGAGAAATGTCTGTTTAGTTCTTTGGCCCATTTTTGGATTGGGTCATTTATTTTTCTGGAATTGAGCTGCAGGAGTTGCTTGTATATTTTTGAGATTAATCCTTTGTCTGTTTCTTCATTTGCTATTATTTTCTCCCAATCTGACGGCTGTCTTTTCACCTTACTTATAGTTTCCTTTGTAGTGCAAAAGCTTTTAAGTTTCATTAGGTCCCATTTGTTTAGTTTTGCTTTTATTTCCAATATTCTGGGAGGTGGGTCATAGAGGATCTTGCTGTGATTTATGTCGGAGAGTGTTTTGCCTATGTTCTCCTCTAGGAGTTTTATAGTTTCTGGTCTTACATTTAGATCTTTAATCCATTTTGAGTTTATTTTTGTGTATGGTGTTAGAAAGTGTTCTAGTTTCATTCTTTTACAAGTGGTTGACCAGTTTTCCCAGCACCACTTGTTAAAGAGGTTGTCTTTTTTCCATTGTATATCCTTGCCTCCTTTGTCAAAGATAAGGTGTCCATAGGTTCGTGGATTTATCTCTGGGCTTTCTATTCTGTAGGCAGAACACTTTTATCATAAATTACAAGATCTTCTATGACCCACTGCCTAGAGTAATGGAAATAAAAACAAAAATAAACAAGTGGGACCTAATTAAACTTAAAAGCTTTTGCACAGCTAAGAAAACCATAAACAAGATGAAAAGACAACCCTCAGAATCAGAGAAAATAACTGCAAATTAAGCAACTGACAAAAGATTAATCTCCAAAATCTACAAGCAGCTCATGCAGCTCAACATTAGAAAAACAAACCACCCAATCAAAAAATGGGCAGAAGACCTAAACAGACATTTCTCCAAAGATGACATCCAGATGGCTAATAAGCACATGAAAAAAATTCTCAACACTGCTTACTATTAGAGAAATGTAAACCAAAACTACAGAGAGGTATCACCTCACGGCAGTGAGAATGACCATCGTTAAAAAATCTACAAACAATAAATGCTGGAAAGGGTGTGGAGAAAAAGGAACCCTCTTGCACTGTTGGTGGGAATGTAAACTGATAGAGCCACTATGGAGAACAGTACAGACATTTCTTTAAAAACCAGGAATAAAACTGCCCACGACCCAGCAACCCCACTACTGGGCATACACCCCTGAGGGACAGACCGAGAGAGTAGCGTTGAAATATACACATTACCATGTGCAAAAGAGAAAGCTAATGGGAAGTCACTGCGTAGCACAGGGGGTCAGCTGGTGCTCCGTGATAACCTAGAGGGGTGGAATGGGGTGGGAGACGAGAAGGGGGTTCAAGAGGGAGGGGACTTGTGTTTACCTGTGGCTGGTTCGTGTTGACGTATGGCACAAACCCACACATCAATTAAAAAAAAAAAAAAAAACAGAGTTACAGAGCTTAGCCTGGTTTCTGACCCGCAGGAAGCCTGAGTAGAAGCTCTGGCCACTGTCACTGTCCTATATCAGCCTCATGCACTGACTCATTTCCCTTTGGCCTCAATCTCAGAACAGTTTGAGCCTCCCCAACTCTGACCTCTTTCTTTTAGGGTGAGGGAGCTATTTAGAAGAGTCAGATCACCCTCAAAAGAAAAATGGCTCTTAAGGGATAGATTTCATCTTGCGATTTCATTTTCTCTCTCCTTCTGTCCTGTTTTCTTTATCTTGATTTCTCCACCCAGTTATTTTACACTTTCCTTTCTCTGGCTACACTTTACTTATTTTTAAACCTTGTGTATTTTTTTACTAAGGACTTTAAATCCTTTCTGGAACGAGACTGAGTAAAATTATATAAATAATTTTAAAAGAATTCTAAGAACGTCAAAAGTATTTGCTACTTACTCCACATAAAATATAGATGAAATCAGTCAACTGTGGAGGAAAAACCCTAGGATTAAGCAGTCTTGCATGACTGAAATTTGGTGGAAGAAATAAACTTCATGTCAGATATTTTTGTATTCAATTATCTTCTGGCTCCATGAACCAGAAATTTCTCCCTTTAAAAGTATTAAAGAGCATATCATCTTATTTTATCAGAAATGTCTAATCAAATGTCAAATCAAACTTCTTACTGATAAAATAGGTTACTAGAGTGGGGAAGAAAGAGTGGACAGTGCTAGGGCTTTAGGGAAGTAATCCATGTGCTGTGTGTGTGCTCACTCAGTTGTGTCAGACGTTTTGTGACCCCGTGGACTGTAGCCTGCCAAGCTCCTCCGTCCATGGAATTCTCCAGGCAAGAACACTGGAGTGGGTTGCCATTCCCTTCCCCAGGGGATCTCCCTGACTCAGGGATCGAACCTGCGTCTCTTGCATCTCCTGCACTGGCAGGCGGGCTCTTTACCACTATCGCCACTTGGGAAGCCCAAGTAAGCCATAAGCTACGTGAAACTACAGTTAATGTATCTTACAAGAATTAATCAATTCTAGTATATATACACGTGTGTATATATATACTTTTTATAATCACAATGAAATGTGTGTCCACTGTAAAGTATTTGGGAAATAGAGATTAGTACAAAAGAAAACAATGAACATGACCCAAATCCTTCAACTCTGAGATCATTGTTAACATTTTGGTGTATATCCATGCAGTCTTTTCTCTTTACACAGACAGTCTTCTGTTTTCTAAAATGAGATCATATTTTACTTATTGTTTATAACTTGCTTTTTCAGTTAACTACAGACCCTAAATATCTTCCCATATTATTAACTATTACTTTAAAATGATTTTTGTAACATACATAATACATATTCCTGGTAATATATTCAAATAGTAGAAAACTGTATGGAGACAAAAGTAAAATCCCACTTATCTCACCAATATCTAGCAGGCACTCCCTAGAAGTGTCCACTGTAATAGTTTAACATGCGCATGTATGTGTACATGTGTGTACATCCTTTCAGGTATTTTCTGTGCCTTTGCAGGGAAATAATTTTTCTACATAAAAGGAATCATATTATCGATATTATTCTACCCAAAAATATGTAATATTTTTGACATCTTTTCTCATCAGTATGGATATCTACCTCAATCTTCTTAAGAGCTATAATTCCATTTACCAACCTCCTTTACACTGTTAGGGGAAAACCAAGCTACCTATTTTACTAAAATACCAAAAAGATAAAAGAGTAAATGCAAAAAAAAAAAAAAATACTAAAAGACTATAAATGACTTACATGATTATGTTACATAAATAAAGATATACAACTTTTAATTTTTATCCCTTGGGAGACAGCCTTTTGAAATATGACATAAAATAAAAATTATAAAGGAAAAATCTGATATCCCTGACTACATAAATCTCAAACCTTTGCAAAGTGAAACAAAAAAAAAATCACTAGGTATAAATAATAAATGACAAACTGAGAAAGATATTTTCAGTGCAAATTATAGATAAATCATTAATTTCCTCAGTGTGTTGGCACTTCAGGGATAAAGAAAAACAAGTGGCCAAACAAAAGCAAAAGAAAGAAAGGAAAAACAGCCATAAAAAGGTGAAATACCTGTTCATAAAGAAACGAAAATCAAACCAAGATGAATGCATTTGGTAACAGTCATTGTTGGTTAGATGTGATTAACTCTATACTTGCAGTTGCAGAAGTATAAATTGGTGCACTCTTCTTTGGAGGGTGAATTGACAATACCAACATTCTAAATGCATCTTTTCACTCAGGAATTCCACTCCTCAATTTTGTTGTTGTAATTTGTCTGTAAGTGATGTCCAACTCTTTGTGACCCCATGGACTGCAGCATACCAGGCTTCCCTGTCCTTCACTATCTCCCAGAGTTTGCTCAAATTCATGTCCATTGAGTCAGTCATACTATCTAACCATCTCATCCTCTGTCGCCACCCCCTTCCCCTTTTGCCTTCAATCCCTCCCAGCATCAGGGTCTTTTCCAATGAGTCGGCTCCTCGCATCAGGTGGCCAAAGTATTGGAGCTTCAGCTTCAGCAACAATTTTTGCAATGAATATTCAGGGTTGATTTCAAGATTGACTGGTTTGATCGCCTTGCAGTTCAAAGGACTCTTCAGAGTCTTCTGCAACACCACAGTTCGAAAGCATCTACTCTTTGGTACTCAGCCTTCTTTATGGTCCAACTCTCACGTCCATAGGTGACTACTGGAAAAACCGTAACTTTGACTATATGGACCTTTGTCGGCAAAGTGATGTCTCTGGTTTTAAATGTATTGTCTAGTTGTTATAGCTTTTCTTCCAAGGAGCAAGCATCTTTCAATTTCATGGCTGCAGTCAGCATCCTTGGTGATTCTGGAGCCCAAGAGAATAAAATCTGTCACTGCTTCTGCTTTTTCTCCTATTTGCCATGAAGTGATTGAACCAGATGCCATGACTTTAGTTTTAAGAATGCTGAGTTTTAAGCCAGCTTTTTCTGTCTCCTCTTTCACCCTCATCAGTAGGCTCTTTACTTTCTGACCTTAGAGTGGTATCATCTGTGTATCTGAGGTTATTGATATTTCTCCTGGCAATCTTGATTACAGTTTGTGAGTCATCCAGCCTGGCATTTTGCATGATGTACTCTGTATATAAGTTAAATAAGCAGAGTGACAATATACAGCCTTGACGTACTCCTTTCCCTATTTGGAATTAGTCTGTTCCACATAAGATTCCAACTGTTGCTTTTTGATCCATGCACAGGTTTCTCAGGAGACAAGTAAGGTGGTCTGGTATTCCCATTGCTTTAGTGATTTTCCACAGTTTGTTGTGATCCACACAGTCAAAGTTTTTAGCATAGTCAATGAAGCACAAGTAGATGTTTTCCTGGAATTCCTTTGCTTTCTCCATGATCTAATGAATGTTGGCAATTTGATCTCTGGTTCCTCTGCTTTTCCTTAACCCAGCCTGTATATCTGAAGTTCTCAGTTCACGTACTGTCAAAGCTTAGCTTGAAGGATCTTGAGCATAACTCAGTTAGCATGTGAAGTGATCACAATTGTCTGGTAGTTTAAACATTCTTTGGCATTGCCCTTCTTTAGGATTGTAATGAAAACTGACCTTTTCCAGTCCTGTGTCCACTGCTGAGTTTTCCAAATTTGCTGACATATTGAGTGTAGCACTTTAACAGCTCCATCTTTTAGGATTTTAAATAACTCAACTGGAATTTTGTCACCTCCACTAGGCTTCCCTCATAGCTCAGTTGGTAAAGAATCTGCCTGCAATGCAGGAGACCCAGGTTTGATTTCTGGGTCAGGAAGATCCTCTGGAGAAGGAAATGGCAACCCACTCCAGTATTCTTGCTTGGAGAATCCCACGGACAGGGAAGCCTGGCAGGCTACAGTCCCTGGGATCACAAGAGTCAGACACGACTTAGCGACTAAACCACCACCACCACGAGCTTTGCTCCTTGGTCTTATTTCATATAACTAAGTATGTAAAAGGGTGCATATAAGGATATTTGTTATAGTGTTGCTTATAGAGCAAGTTCTCATATTTGAATGAATTTAATGAAAACACATGAAACCATTCCTTAGAATTACTTAGAATAACCACTAGATGTCACAATTGTTTCACAAAAATAAAGCTATAGCCAAAGTCAATCAAATTTGAAGGCAATAAAGAACTTTGCATATATAGTCTTTCGTGTGTGCGTGCTCAGTCATGTCAGACTCTGCAACACATGGACTGTCCATGTAATTTTCTAGGCAAGAATATTGGAGTAGGTTGCCATTTCCTCCTCCAGGGGAATCTTCCCAACTGGGGGATGGAACCCACGTCTCCTGTGCTTCCTGCATTAGCAGGTGGATTCTTTACCACTCAGCCACCTGGGAAGCCCCTATATAGGCTTTCACTTTAAAATAATTGGTGCTTATCCATGCCACCCAACTCTTCAACAAGGAAAATTTACATCACAAAGTACTTTGTAAAACAGTATTTCACAAAGTGATCTTTAAATTATCTTTTTAAAAAATGTTTTTTTCATATCAAGGAACTCAAACCAGGTCTCTGTGGCAATCTAGAGGGGTGGGATGGGGAGGGAGGTGAGAGGGATGCTCTAGAGGGAGGGGACATATGCATACATAACTACGACTGGTCCATGATGATGTATGGCAGAAACCAACACAATATTGTAATTATCCTTCAATTAAAAATAAAAAAATTTTAAAAATTAAAAAAATTTTTATCACAAAGAAGTCTCAGTGAGTTTTTATATGCTTTTATAAAACTTTATTCTAAAATGCACTAAAATGGAGTAGGCTTTTGTGGTGTGATTTGGGAGCTTCCAGGAGGAACTCTGGCTTCAAAGAATCTCCCCACAAACATATATAATTCCTAAAATTTCACCATGGAAGATTAATGTTGAGGAGTTTAAGAGTTTCCAATCTTTAGAAGTGTTAAGTGTAAAATATCTCTGAATGAGGTGACCCATTGAGCACTATTACTGAATAGTTTTAAAGATTTATTGAGCTTTAAACAAGAACAAAGCCCACTGGGAAAGAAACATACAGTGAGAGCCTAGGAAAAGAGATGGGGGCGGGGAGACAGCATGCTAGAAAGCAGTGGCTTGGGCTGGGTTTTGCATGTCTAGATTGTCCTTTAAGCTAGATATGACACAATTCAGTGAGATCTTACTTCTGAGAAATGTGAATATTCTGGGGAACCTAAGACCCTAGATAACATTTGGTTTATCAAAATCTGTATTGTCACAACAATTTCCTAATGTCACCCCTATTTCCCTCATATCAAGCTGCATATTTGATGTTAATCTAAAGTAAATATGCACAAAATATATTAGGAAACATATATCATTTATTTGTTTCTATACTCATAAAATAATAGTCAAAGCAAATATTGAAACCAAACCCATATTTAGTTTTCGATTAAGAAGTTCCAAATAAAAGCAACTGCACATAGACATAGGGCTAAATAAATGTTTGGCTTTAAAATAAGAATTTCTTCATCAAAGACAGAAGCAGGAGGTGCAAACTGAATAGGAAAGCAAATCAATAGTGTTAGGTGATAACTTTTACAAATAGCTGCTCATTAGTTTTATATCAGATATAAAATAACAATCAGTAATGAAAGGACTGAGAAGGTCTCACTTTGGCAAAGCAAAACATGGAATATCAAACCTGAAGATTCAGTTGCTTTTTGAAAGTTTTTCATTTGTAATGAATTATATTAACAAAGTCATATATATAAGCATATTTAGTGTTAGATATTAGTCAACTCCGTATTAATACCTTTAGTCCGTAGTACTGTCTACAATTTTCAAAGCAGATTTTCATACTTTCTTTGATTTTCTCCTATAGAATGACTTTTTTGGATTGATAGAACAAATACTATCAGCCTATTATTAAATTTTCTCCATCCAACCTATAGGTTGAACTGAATTAAATATCTTTAACCTTAGGCATTTCAAAAAGAGGAAAATAAGTCTGCCTATTGCTTGTGGACAAAATTTTTTAAAGCTAGAGATGACATCAGTACCCAGTCCCCTAACCCCCTCTCCTGGCCTCACAGCTCTAGCTCATTCATGTCTTTTTCAAATGGACATGGTTTATGATGTCAATTGTTCAGTTGTGTCCAACTCTGTGACCCATGAACTGTAGACTGCCAGACTCCTCTGTCCATGGACTTCTCCAGGTAAGAATACTGGAGTGGGTTGCCATTTCCTTCTCCATGGTTTGTAACTGAATAAATAGTAATACCTTTTCCTGCACCATGCCATCGTCCATTTTTTCTTATCCTTAAACTAAATGGTAAGAGTTACATCTTTATTCTAACGTGACGGAAGAACAGTGTGGTAGCTCTAAACTGGTTAAGGGCTGGGTCTTTTCTCCCCCCAATTTACCTTATGCCATATTATTGGAGAACTGTGCAAACACACAGTTTTGTAGACCAGGGTTCTTCTAAGCATGGATGCACCCATGATGATCCCGCAGGGCAGTGATCCACAAAATCCAAGCCAGCCAAGCCCAGCCCACCTCTTGCTTATCTTTTCTTAGAAAATGTTTTATTGAGATAAAATACACATAACATAAAATTTATTCTCTAAATCATGTATAAGTGTACAGTGGTGTGAAATACCTTCCAAATGTTGTGTAACGAGCACCAACGACTGAATCCTTTATGGTGTCTCCTCCACCCACTCAAACTCCTGTCCATGATAGCAGCATCAACTTCCCACTGGGCCCTTCCCCGAGTTAATTTGTTTCTCATTCCTGTATTCCTCCCTAAAAATCATAGTAAAAGGAGAGAGGTGGGTCTCATAACTCTTGGCTCAATTACTTTGTCTTATTTAAGAAGGCTAGTTTAACGAGAAAAAGCTTAAGAGTGATGCTGTATTTCTTTAAACTTGTAATGCATTTTGGGCTTTCTTGTTTTGAGGTTATTTTTAAATTTCTGTTTGCTTATTTATGGCTGCACTGGGTCTTCATTGCCGCGTGCGGGCTTTCTCTGGCTGTGGTGAGGGGGCTGTTCCCTGCTTGTGGTGCGCAGGCTTCTCACTGTGCTGGCTTCTCCTCTTGCAGAGCACAGGCTCTAGGCACACGGGGTCAGTAGTTGTGCACACGGGCTTCATTACCCAGTGGCAAGTGGAATCTTCCCAGACCAGGGATCAAACCCCTGTTCCCTAAAAGGTGGATTCTTAACCATTGGACCAGCGGGGAAGTCCTTGTAATGCATTTTGAATAGGGTCATACTCATCTGGGCTTCCCTCATGGCTCACGGTAAAGAATTCACCTGCAATGCAGAAGACACAGGTTCAATCTCTGGGTCAGGAAGAGCCCCTGGAGTAGGAAATGACTACCCACGCCAGCATTCTTGCTGGGAAACTCCCATGGACAGAGGGGCCTGGTGGGCTATGGGCTATGTGGCCCCTGGTGGGGTCACAAAGAGTTGGACATGACTGAAGTGACTGAACATGCACGATATTCATCATCTAAATTCAAATATCATCATGGAGCGCACTATTGTTTCTTTCTGGACAAGCATCTATAAAGGAAGATTCTGATATATAACATGCTACCTTGCATCACCTTCTTCATTCTCAGCTCCAATATTAGGTGTGGCCACTCATCTAGAGCCAGACATCCTAGAGTGTGGAGTCAAGTGGGCTTTAGGAAGCGTTACTACGAACAAAGCTAGTGGAGGTCATGGAATTCCAGCTGAGCTATTTAAAATTCTAAAAGATGATGCCGTTAAAGTTCTGCACTTAATATGTCAGCAAACCTGGAAAACTCAGTGATGGCCACAGGACTGGGAAAGGTCAATTTTCATTCCAATCCCAAAGAAGGACAATGCAAAGAATGTTCAAACTACTGTACAACTGCACTCATTTTACATGCTAGCAAAGCTATGATCAAAATCCTTCAAGTCAGGCCTCAACAGTACATGAACTGAGAACTTCCAGATGTACTACCTGGGTTTAGAAAAGGTAGAGGAACCAGAGATCAAATTGACAACATTCGTTGGGTCATAGAAAAAGCAAGGGAATTCCAGAAAAACATCTGCTTTACCGACTACACTAATATCTTTGATTGTGTGGATCACAACAAACTGTGGACAGTTCTTAAAGAGATCGGAATACCAGACTACCTTACCTTCCTGAGAAACCTGTATATGGGTCAGGAAGCAACAGTCAGAATCAGATATGGAACAAGAGACGGGTTCAAAATTGGGAAAGGAGTAGGTCAAGGCTGTATATTGTCACCCTGTTTATTTTTCTGTGCAGAGTACACCATGTGAAATGCTGGGCTGGATGAATCTGGAAAAAGCTTGAAACAAGATTACCAAGACAAATATCAACCACCTCAGATATGCAGATGATACCACTCTAATGGCCACTCTAATGGCAGTAAGTGAAGAGGAACTAAAGAGCCTCTTAATGAGGGTAAAAGAGGAGAGTGAAAAGAGCTGGCTTAAAACTCAACATTCATAAAACTAGGACTGTGGTATCTGGTCCCATCACTTCATGGCAAATAGAAGGGGGAAAAGTGGAAGTAGTGACAGATTTTCTTGGGCTCCAAAGTTACTGAAGACACTGACTGCAACTATGAAATTAAAAGACGCTTGCTCCTTGGAAGGAAAGCTATGGCAAACCTAGACAGCATATTAAAAAACAGAGACATTAACTTTGTCAACAAAGACCCATATAGTCAAAGTTATGGTTTTTCCAGTAGTCATGTACAGACAGATGTGAGAGTTGGACCATAAAGAAGGCTGAGTGCCGAGGAATGGATGCTTTCAAATTGTGGTGTTCGAGAAGACTCTTTTGTCTTGAGTCCCTTGGACAACATGGAGATCCAACCAGTCCATCCTAAAGGAGATCAGTCCTGGGTGTTCATTGGAAGGACTGATGTTGAAGCTGAAACTCCAATACTTTGGCCACCTCATGCGAAGAGCCAACTCACTGGAAAAGACCCTGATGCTGGGAAAGATTGAAAGCAAAAGAAGAGAGGGCCAGCAGAGGATGAGATGGTTGGATTAGCTGGACATGACTTACACAAACAGAACTTAAGAAAAGTCCATTACACCCTCACAACCATCTTTGAAAAGAAGTGTGGTGGCTACAGTCCTTCTCTGGCGGGTTAGGACAATAAAGACTCTGTCTGCAATGCAGGAGACCAGGGTTTGAGCCCTGGGTCAGGAAGATTCCCTGGAGAAGGGAATGGCTACCGACTCCAGTATTCTTCTGGAGAATTCCATGAACAGAGGAGCCTGGTGGGCTATAGTCCATGGGGTTGCAAAGAGCAGGACATGATTGAATGACTACTAGTAAAGTGGTTAATACTTGTGTCAATGTGCAGATGTAGAAACTGAGATACAGGAGCTGGGACTCTCAGACACCTGTCCAGGTTACCTACTTAGTGAGAGGAGGCCCGGACTACAGAGATCTCAGTGCTCTTGACTCCACACCCAGGCTCCTCTGCTGCCTCCCACTGAAACAAATCAAGAATTTCAAGGCAGGGTTTCCCTGGTGGCCCAGGGGTTAAGAACCTGCCTTAGCAATGCAGGGGATATGGGTTCCATCCCTGGTCTGGAGAAATTCCACATGCCGTGGGGCAACTCAGCCCAAGTGAACCCCTGAGCTGCAGCTACGGAAGCCTGCACATCCTAGAGCCCGTGATCCGCAACAAGAGAAGCCATGGCATGAGAAGCAAGAACGCTGTGGCTGCAGAGTATCCCCTGCTTCCCACAACTGGAGGGAAGCCCGCGCAGCAGTGAAGAGCCAGCACAGCCAAAAAAGAATACAGAAAGGAAGAATTTCAAGACGGCACCCAGAATATTAAACCAAGGGCAGAGCCCTTCTGAGCCCAGGACCCCATGTGACTGCACGGGTCCCATAACGGCAGTCCTGCTCTCATGACGCAGTCCCTTCCAAAAGCACAGATCCAGCTGGGTCTGGGGGGACAGGGGCGTGCTTCTTATGTGTCCATGGTACAACTTGTGCTCATGCCACGGGGAAAGAATTGCTAATTTCTCTTAGCAGGGAGAGTGACTTTACTTCTAACAAAACATCCAGAGGCATCTGTAGAAACAAAAACAAATACATAAACACAGGAAAAAAGGCTGCCACTCCCTTGAAGGGCGACTGTCAATCGCAGGGTTCCTAAGTAAAACATCAGGGTAAGATGATTTTCTTTTTTCTTTGCCATTTTCCTCATTGGAGCACCCTAAATTTTGATTCCTTTACTTCCTTAACAATCATACTTCTGTCCTTTGCCTAAACTGAATTTCTATTCATCATCCTTTCATGGTACCGTTTCTAAAAGCAAGAATTGAGTTGAACTATAGATAATTCTCACTTTCCACAGGGTGTTAGGTCTTCCTTAATTCTTGCTCTGCTCCCTGTCAAAGCTAATTCCACTGGAGTTGTGGTTCTGCCTTAGGGGAAATTTATCAGTCTCTCCCTAACTCCAGGCTTCCCAGTAGTAAGGAATCTGCCTGCCAGTGCAGGAGACGTAAGAGATGGGATTTGATTCCTGGGTCTGGAAGAGCCCCTGAAGTAGGAAACGGCAACTCACCCCAGCATTCTTGCCTGGAGAATTCCATGGACAGAGGAGCCTGGTGGGCTACAGTGCACAGGGTTCAAAGAGTCAGACACGACTGAGCCACTGAACACACACACAAACACTGCCTAACTCCACGTTAGCATTCATGGCTTTTTCTACCTCTGTGCCTGACAAAGTGGTACCGGCTGGTGGAGAGAGCAGCAGTCTAAGAAGGGTAGGGACAGTTGGCTTTCGATGCTTTTCCATTCCGGGGCTGAGCCATTCTCCCCCACCCCTACCACCTCCCAGGTCACATTTTCTTTCAGTCTCTTATTCCCCAACCGAGGAACTCAGTGTCCTTCGGCCGCCCCGCTCTGGGAGTCCTAAGCTACCTAGCTTGTGCCCTTTCCAGGCCAAGCATTAGGAAAGCAATCAGATTAACCCTGCTGTACTGAAATACCAATACGATTCAGCTTCCTGCTCCTAATGCTGGTCTCACCATTGCTGCCATCAAGTTTTTTATTTTTTCTTCTGGCTGAACGGCATATGGATCTTAGTTCCCCAGCCAGGGATCAAGCCCCCACCCCGTGCATTGGAAGTGCGGAGTCTTAACCACTGGACTGCCAGGGAAGTCTCTGCCACAGGATTTCATCTTGCTGTTTGCTCTACCAAAGGGAGGTTTTGCTTGTCAACTCAACTGCCTAGTGAATCTCAGAATCAGCTCTTTCCTCCTCTACCTAGGAAACTATCAGTTTTATTTTTCTTCCTGAGAGGCTGACCCCAGAAATAATTGACCACTAGATAAAAACAAATGATACATTTTTTAAGGTATGGTTTATTTGTGCCTGATAACCATAGAACAATATAACCACTGTGTATGTGTGCATGCTAAGTCGTTTCAGTCACGTCTCTATCTTTGCAACCCCATGGACTGCAGCCCACCAGCCTCCTCTGTCCATGGGATTCTCCAGGGAAGAATACTGGAGCGGGCTGCCATATCCTTCTCCAGGGGATCTTCCTGAAAGATAGGACCTGAGTCTCTTACTTCTCCAGTATTGGTAGGTGGGTTCTTTACTACTAGCGTGACCTGGGAAGCCCCAACCACTATGTATGTGTGGACTTAAAAAAATTCACAGCCTAAAAGTTGAGAGTTATATTTTATTCGGTGGTTGATTTTTAAGACTTCAAACCCAGGAGACAGTATCTCAAGTGACCCTGAGAGAACTCTTCACAAGAGGCGAGGGGAGGAGCCAGATTATATAGAAGTTTTGCAGAAAAAGTTCAGTAAGCTGAACATCAACAGATTATTGCTAATTAGAGAAAACCAGACAACCCAAGTTAAGTAATTTAGCGCTTTTCTATGTATGAGAGGGCTACCTGGTAGCTCAGTCAGTAAACAATCTGCCTGCAATGCAGAACAGGGTTCTATCCATGGGTCAGGAAGATCCCCTGGAGAAGGAAATAGCAACCCATTCCAGTATTCTTGTCTGGGAAATGCCATGGACAGAGGAGCCTGGTGGTCTACAGTCCACTGGGTTGCACAGAGTCAGACACAGCTTAGCAACGAAACCACCCCCACCACTGACTGCTGGTGGAGAATTAACGATACAGGAAGAGCGTAGAACCCTGGAGACCACTGACAAGCTACTGACCACCAGTGAGCCATGGTGGTGGTTTGCAGCAGGTGGGTGTATGGGTAGATGCAAGGGCCAGGCTCACTGAAGCCATTCCTTTGGTAGGCACCTCAGCCGTCTGGGGCCTGTATCCCTCGGTTCCACATCCGGAGCTTCCTCAGGGCTCACCGCAGGAGATGACTTCAGTCTGATGGCTGCTATGATGGAGGGCAGGTATTCCTTCCTTCCTGAGTCCTCTCAGGGCTCACCAGCTCTCCACTGTGCTGGCTGCAGTTGCTGATGACTGTGACCTCCTTTGTTTACTGACAGGGCAGGAAATATTCCACTTCTCATATATCCTAGTAGTTTGACTGTAAATGCATGATTTAACATCTATTCCAAACCCCACGAGTGTGTATTCTTCCGTTTATCTCCCTGGTAACAGAGGCAGTCATTTATAAGCTAACCAGAATTAGAGAGGACTCTGCTCCCAACCTAAACCCAGATATTTCTCACCTCCCACCCAGAGTAGACTGTTTTACCACATTTTGGCAATAAATATTCAGCATTTTCCAAGGGAGTCTGGGATCATGAGAGAGATTTTTTTCTGACATGGAGCCAGGGAAGCTCACAATACCTCTTCAGAGCATAAAGACAAATGTTCCTCCAGGTTGCCCCGTGTTTGCTTTATGCTGTTTGTATCAGTCATCTACTGCCATGTAACAAACTGTTCCTGAAAAATGGAGTATTTCCTGCCATATCAGTAAACAGGGATGTCACCGTCGTCAGTGATTCTGGCTCTCCAAACGTGAATTCCTGAGCTCTAGAGGCTCTCAGGAGGCGGAATGAAGCCTGTATCATTGGCAGCCACCAGGTTGCAGCCACTCCCTACAGTGATCAGTGAGAACTATGGATGTGAAAAAAGCAGGATACTGGCCCCAGATAGCTGAGGTGCACATCAAAGGAATGATGCCAGTGAGCTCAGACTCTTGAATCTTCCCATATATAGAAGAGCACTAAATTCCTTAACCTGAGATGTCTGGTTTTCTTAATACACAAGATACTGTGATGTTCAGACTACCTGCCCTTCGTTGCAAACTTCTATATAACCTGCCTCCTCCCCATGCCTCCTTGGAGCAGTTCTCTCTGGGTTACTTGAGATGCTGCCTCCCGGGCTTGAAGTCCTGAAAATTCCCACTGAATAAAGCACAACTCTCAACTTTTAGGTTGTGATCAGTTTTTAAGTTGACAGCTCCAAACAGCATCTAGAAACAACAGCAAGCACTATTTCACACAGGGTGTGTGGGTCAGGAACTTTAAGCAGCTTAGCTAGGAGAGTCTGGCTTGGGACTTGCAGTCGGGTTGCAATTGAGATGTTGGCCAAGGTGGCAGTAATCTGATATGTTTCCAACATGGCTGGCAAATTGGTAGGGGCCTCAGTTCTTCCTAAATTAACTGTAGGGGCTGTGTATGTCCTTACAACATGGAAGCTGGTTTCGCCCCAGCGGAAGTGATCCAAGAGAGAGAGGCAGAAGCTACATCTTTTATGACCTATAACCTCAGAAGTCACAAGCTATCATTTCTGCAAAATCTTATAGGTAACACGTCAGCCCTGCTGCAGGGAAGAGCCAGTTGTGACTCCTAGTTGGATCTGTTTCTTTGATTTGCTTTTCGTTACTTTATTATTATAATCATATGTAATGGCTTACTCTGGGGACCCCTGCCCCTCTGCCTGACTACAAATGCCTTTGTTCAGCTCACAGAGATAACTTGAACCAGCCCACCTGTGAATGGTGGCAGGAAAGAAATGAACACATCCCCTCCTGTGTTGCAAGATAAATGGCCTTTTTACTTTACTTCCTCACCTCCTAGCATTTAGATCCAGATAAGATGGTTGTTTTGAGATATTAGTCTGCCATCTTCTCTGTCAGTTGGTTTTCCTAATGAAGTCGTATTCCTTGTTTCAACACCTCATCTCCAAGTTTATTGGCCTGTCATGCTGTGAGCAGAGAGAGCTTGGACTCTAATGTATTTAGTATGGGAATACGATTGCATAAGGATATAAATCCCAGGAGGCAAGGATCACTGCAGGCCATCTTAAAGGCTAGCTATCACATTCATCATGCCACTTTTTCCATTATATAGGAAACAAAAACCCCTCGTTTCCAACGTGGCTTTCCTACATGGTTGAAAAATTCATAGGGAGCTTCAGTTCTTCCTAAATTAACTATAGGGCTGTGTACGTCCTTACAACATGGCAGTTGGCTTCACCCCAGAGGGAATGATCCGAGAGAGTGAGGGCCTCTCTCTCTTGTGACCAATTTGGATTGGTATGTGACCATCATACCATTTATATTCCGTTTACACATTAACTTGTAAGATACTGTCAGTGTCAATAATTGCTAAAAGTCTGACCAATGATGGGCACAATGAAAAAAGAAATCTCTCTAGATAATCTGTGGCTGTGCGAGGCCAGGCAGTGTGCTTTTCCTGGCTCCAGGTTCTTTGATGCACTCCTCTGCTTACTGCTGCACAAGACCTACTACTCAGACTCAGAGCAAGAATTGAGATTCTGTTCTGAGAGGTAACTAACTGCTGAATAAAGTTGAGGAGAGACAAGGTCATATTTGGATTTTATTAGCTTCCTTCTGTTGTCAGTATACAGGATGGGTTGTTGTTGGGTTGGGAGAAAGAGCAATACTGGAGATGGGCCCATTGAAAGTCTGTTTCAGAGAGTCCCTTTATCACAGATAAAGTTTTACACTTGTTATAATTCCCAGCTCCTTCATTAACTAATTTGAAGCTCAGCACATTAATCTCACCTGAGCAATGGTATGTGCTGATTTAGTGTTTAAACACATGAGGAGGGTGGGGAACGAGAAGAAGGAAAGAAAGAAGGAAGGAAGGGAAGGAGGGAGGGAGGGGAGGAAAGAAAAAAGGGAAAAGAAAAAACTCTGTAGTATTTGCTCATTTCTGTGGCATCAATACTTTCACCATAGCCAATTTCAAACTACAAACATGATCTCACTGGACAAGGAGCTGGGAAGAGATGTGTACAACTGGCTAGTACCACCAGGCTCCTGCATGCACTGCTACCTTCAAGCTCTTTAAGCAGAAGCAGCCAGGAGCAGATTAGCAGGTCAGAACATGACCCAAAGTCCTCACTCACATGGCCAGCATGGGGGAAGACAGACTTCTTAGGCACCTGCTCACTCCAGAGGGGATCAGTCAGGAGCCAGGGTCCTCACTCTCTGCAGAAACATCCTGGTACTCAACTCCCAACCTGGACTATCCAGACCACAGAATTAGCCTAAGAGTAAGGACAAGAAAAAGGATATAGGCATAGGGGCAGAAAGTATTTTTAAATTTAAGTGAATTATCTGTATTCATTTACTGGTAGCTCGGCTGGTAAAGAATCTGCCTGCAATGCAGGAGACCCCAATTCAATTCTGGGGTCAGGAAGATCCCCTGCAGAAGGGATAGTCTACCCACTCCAGTATTCATGGTCTTCCCTGGTGGTTCAGATGGGAAAGAATCCGCATGCAATGCAGGAGACCTGGGTTCAATCCCTATCCCTGGGTTGGGAAGATCCCCTAGAGGAGAAAATGGTAGCCCACTCCAGTATTCTTGCCCGGAGAATCCCCATGGACAGATTGAGCCTGGCGGGCTACAGTCCGTGTGGTTGCAAAGAGTCAGACACGCCTGAGCGACTAAGCACAGCACACACACCCTTTCAAACTATTAAGAGTGAATTATGGAGCAAGGCCACGAGATATATAATGCAGTTACAGTGGTGGCTCAGACGGTAGAGCATCTGCCTACAATCTGGGAGACCCGGGCTCAGTCCCTGGGTCGGGAAGATCTCCTGGAGAAGGAAATGGCAACCCACTCCAGTATTCTTGCCTGGAAAATCCCATGGACAGAGGAGCCTGGTAGGCTACAGTCCATGGGGCCACAAAGAGTCAGACACGACTGAGTGACTTCACTTCACTTCTTCTCTTGATGAGAAAGTTACCTTTTTCTATAAAGCATAACCCTGGAGACATGAATCTACATATATATTTTTTTAATAGAGGATTTAAGTGAACAAGGACCACTCAAAACCATGATTACTACATTATTACGAATAGGACCCAGTCACATTGGGTTTTTCACAGTGTGAAAATAAGAAAAAATTTCTTTCCTCATCCACCATCTCATTGTCTTCATCAAAATCTGCTGAAGCATTTGTTTTACACAACAGTGTGGAAAGCTGGCACATTTCCAAACAAAGTGAAAAAACGTAAATTCCCTGTTAATAGCAGATTTGTATATGAATACTAGGCAGGCCACAGTTGTGCTTTTTCCCGCAGAGTTCCACAGTCCTACCACGAGGTTTTAAAGGGCTCTGGCACGCTATGGCACTGACACAGAAACTTCCTGGCTAGAGGGTGGTGAGACACCCAGCTGGGTCAGGGAGGATGACTTTCTCCTAGAAAGGGTCTCCAGTGTGGGCGAGGGGAAGGAAAGGAGACAGCCCTTAGGCTAACCTGACAGTATGCTTCAGGATTGAAGTTACTGCTAATCAATGAAATGGGACAGCTAATTCAGATCCCTTGAGTCCTATGGTTCTGTCACTTTGATTTATATATCTTCTGCAAGGACTTTTCCTTTTTATTTTTTCCAGAGAAACTGACGCAAGCTCTTCAAATTCTCTCCTAAACATGAAATATTTTAGAGATCATTTTGACTGTAAGTTTTTATGCTTTTTTATAAAATTGAAGAGCTGTGAGATCAGGAGAGGTAGAGAAGGAAGCAAAGCGCAACAGCAGAGCTGACAAGCTACATGTTTCCACAAGATAAGTCTTAAGCAACGTTCTTAGTGGAACTAACACAAAAGCAATGATCTGACCTTCTCATTGCATCATATCAAGAGGTGCATGGTGTTGGTTTAACATTGTTGATAAATTTATTCACTTGGTTAAAGTTGCAACTGCCAAGTTGATCCATTGTTACTATTTTCCCCTCTGAAATTAGTAAGTTATTTGTAGAGCAGTATTTTGAGACTATGTAAATATCCTGTTTTTGTCAAACTTTCACCAATCAGTTTTAATTCCATTGATGTTTTCCCAACTCCATCTATTTTTCTATACTGATCATTTGGTATTTTACTGGAAAAAGCAACTTTTCTTTCTTCCCATTTCTATCAGTAGGGATGCACGGATTTTTGCTTTATTCAATAGATTCCATGTTATTTTGATGCTTAGATTGTCCCAGATTCAACCAGCAGGAACCTCTTTAAACCAGTTCCTGTGTAATTTGCTAAGTCCCCATCCTTCTTCGAGCATTTTTTTGCAGAAGACGATGTGCTGGGCTCATCTTGCACTTTTCCTACCCCTGGACTGGAATCAGTTTTTTTCTCCAAAGAGCTCTGTGTAGGGTATATTTTTAAAAATTGGTCTTGGATAGTGATTGCAAGCCATCTATATTTTTCACTTCTGGTTAGTAAATCACTCTTGTGAATTTGGTTAGCATGAGGAGTTTCTCCAGCATTTCAGCCACCCTCAGGGAGTTTGTGCAACTTGGGGGCAGACTCCAGATTGTAGTGTAAGTATAATCAGCTATGGGGACGGCCAGCCTGAAATGGCTTCACACTTCTAGGGCAACATACAGCTCTGGCATCGAATGACTCATTAGAGCCATGGGTTCAGTGAGGCGTGCTTGTGAACACTAACACTGGGAGGCCAAAAACTAAATGCTCATTCCAGGTCCTGGAAATTCTGAGGTGACTTACCTATTAGGACCACTTTTCCTGGTAACCTTGAGTTCTGAAGAATGAAGAAGTGTTCTCCCACTTAACCGTTTGAGAACTCTCAATCTCCAAGAGCACAGATGACTGGAAAAGTCCACTGACGAGGCAAGTCTGGACCATTTGACTTTATCTGTTGTTTTTCTGGGGAATGTTGAAATAGTCCAGTGAACTCCTAAGACCTCTCTTAGAAATGAAGGGTCTTGATGCTTCTGAAATAATAATGCCAAGTTTTCTGATTACAATTGCTATTCTACAGGGCTTAAAAAGGGACTGTGTCTTTTACAATTTGCACATATTTGAGAAACATTTCTCAAAATATTTCACCTTAAACCACTGATGAAAATGAGGACAGAAACAGAAACTTGTAAAAATACATCTTTTAATAAACATCAAGAAGTACAGTGCAGTTTTATCGAAGTTTTACACAGCAGTTTACAGCAAACATACTATCTATTATAGTGTATATTTATTTACAAGTAAAGTAAACTCAGGCATTTTTTCCTCCCATGGTTGGATAAACCAAAACTGGTGTATCATACTACATTTAAGGTTTTCCAAACTGTTTCCCAATCTTCTGTAAAAGGCCTTTAACATGAAGAGACTTGTAACAACAAAAGAAAGATATCCCATCACAATGACAGCCTGATGAATGCTCAAAAGTTATTTTAAAAAATTATAAATATATGGATTCCTTTGATGGCTTTGAAGAATAAGAATAGTTTCTGATAGCAAATCTGAAATATTAATGACAACAAGGAAAACAGCTGTTTCTTTTGCCAAATGAATCCATAATAAACACTAATTTGAGGCTACAGTTTATGAAAAGAATCCAAAAATGCTTGTAGTAAAAGTTCAACATTTTATATATATGGTCCCATGGACTAAAAACTGTCTAGAATATTAAAGGCTGGGTCTGCTTTTAACATTGTTTATAGAAAGAATGGTGGGATTCTTGACACTTCTGGACAAAGTCAGTGAGAATAGGGACATTAATTAGTTAGTAAAGGGGGAAATGAATATTAACCTCAAAATTCTACCTGCTGTTGTCTTGGAATGATCAAAACTCAGCTACATCCAAGAAGAGTAAAAAGAACTGAAGGAAATCAGAAGCTATCACTTAAAAACCAGAGTTTTGCATGCTTTCAACTGAAGGCATTTAAAAATTATACAACTGGATTTACTGCTATTTACATAAACCAGTGTTTGGAATTAGCAACGAAAGTACTGCTTTATACACAGAAGTACCAGAAGCATATTCAGATTTGCAAAAGAGGCACAGTAACATGTCGATCATGCAACTAGTTGTATGTGAAATTTGTAATGGGTGATAGAACAAATCCCCCATGAACACAGTACTGATGCGGAGCAAATTACATCAAATAAGTAAGCAGCTCAAATTCCTAAGGGTGAAGACCCAATATCCCTGAATCTCTAAGCATTCATCTCGGTGCTAACGTGGTTTCCTCTAAACATTATCCCATTAGAAGAGAGATTTTAAATACCTCTCCCTCTTTGACATGTCATCATATTTTTAGAGGTGAAAAGGGAACAACTGGTGGGTTTGTTTTTTTACCACTGTGGCCCATCCAATTCTCATGAATCTGATACCCTGTTATCACAGCATCAAGGCTAAGGTAGGTGCTCTAAAGGATCCAACAAACTGAATTTCTGGTTCCAAATATTTCTGGTATTTACAATAAGCCTGTCTGCCAGAAAGCCATGTCTTTGGGTGAAATGTACTCCAGGAACAGTGACTAAGAAGTGAAGACCAGCTGCCACGGAGGTCAGTTAACCATTTGATCTTCTATCTTGAAGTAAAATTTCTTAGTAGATGGGACGAGATCTCATACTTTCCATGTATCCTCTACAGCACCTAGTAATGTGCTGGGCAAAGATACACGCTCATAGAAATAATCGGTGATGGGGGCGGGAACTGAATCAAGAGTGAACATGGTCATGGGGAGGCCATGCCTCACCCCACCCATCACCCAAAAGGTAGTCACCCTGATGAGTCTCTGCTGTTGTCACCGAAGAACAGACGCTTGTCCCCTGCTACTATCTGAAGGAGAACTAACCACTCGGGCCTTTTTATTCCTTTCTCTTGGTCACTAAGAGATTCCATGTGGGCCTGAGTGCCACCTGGTTGATGATATCTGGAAGAAAAGTTTTTTTGCCTCAAAGGAAGCACCGATCTGTCACCTGGCACAGTTTAAATCTAATAATACAACTTATAGAACCATTAGCTTTTTAATTAGGTTAAATGTTATCCATACTAACAGATATTTTCAAGGTTAGGCTTATTCTCTCTGACATCACTTAAAATACATTTTATTTTTAAATATAGGCATGAGGTAGAAGATAAGAACTCACAAAAGAAAGTCATCTTCAAAATACCAAACTCTATTCAATACAATTAGCCCCGAGAAAGAAGTAAGAAAAGTTACAGCTTAAGCTGGTAGACTGGCTACTGATAAACCATTACCCTTACCTGAAAAAAAAAAAAAAGCTTAATTTGAAATTGTCCCTTTCTTCCCACCAATTTAAGGAATTATAGAAAAAGGGCAATACACATTCTGACATTCTGAAATATTTCTAAGGATCGCATACAACAGCTCCTCTTAATAATCATTTTTTACTATGTGGCTCTAAATCACCTCAATTGAGACACAGGTCCTTTCTACCTAAATAACTGATCAGATATCAATATGAAGGTTAAAAATGCTTTCAGCACAAGAAGCAAGATAAAAGGAATGATTCACATTTAAAATATTGTACTTTTCATAAAAACTAGCAGCACTTCATCCTACCAAGACATATAGATTTGGCTTCATTGACTGATCAGGAACAGAGGAAAATGGATATAGGTCCAAAACAGCTCCTTCACGAGGGAAACGCGAGGCTACACGTTTTCTTTAACAACGATTTCTCCATTAGGTGGTGTGGGAAACAACTGGAATGTCGATTTCAATGGCAGAGAGGCGGGAACGGGCGGAATAGGGCTGTGAGTATGTATGCATACCGGGAGGATGGGAGTACAGTGGCTGCCAGAAAGGAGAAGGCAAGGACTTACAAGCACAGTACCAAATAAATAGTAGCAGGGCTGTCATAAACAAGCCCCCAGCACTAGCCACAGTGACATACACAGCATAGTCAAATGCAAAGACTGGCTCGAACTTCCTGTTCAGGTGGATGTTGTAAAAGATGACCCAGATGGACGGGGAGAGGCTCACAGTGCCTGCCAGGAAAAACAGCAGCCCGGCCACCAGATGGCAGCCCGCACTATTGACCAGGCACTTAGCCAGCTTGACGTTGGGCACGGAGGACCTGAAGGCCGTGTTACACATCCCGATCAGGCAGAGCAGCAGGGCGCCCATCGCGATCAGGATGCTGAGGGGCAGCGCAAACTGGAGGACCCGCAGGTCCAGCTGGTCCACGGAGGAGTACCAGGTAGCGTCGTACATCAGGCAGTCATGGCCCCCGTCGTAGCGGGCGCACTTCACCCACAGGCCTGTGTAGACGGTCAGGTTCTTCTCGTTTCTGTTGAACGTGATCAGTCGTAACTTCCTCCAGTTGGGAAGCAGCGTGCCCGCAAAGAGGCCTGCTACCGAGGCGATTCCACACAGGAAGGAGAGGACGGTGGCCGCGTGGACATCCCGACAGCCCATGGCAGGCAGGCAGGCGTGTGCAGTACCGCCAGTCAGACTGGGGGACACAGAAGAGGACAGATCATGAGGGGACCCCGGGAGAGCAGAGCAGGAAGGGTGGGCTGCCTGGAAACACAACCAGGGACGTGGAATCAAACGGGGATTCTGTCCCGTGTCTCCACGTGCAGTAGGAACGGGAATGAGCGCATGTGCTCATGACCGCAGAGCACTGGTATACACACACACCGCTGCTTACCACCGACTGGTCATATAGCAACCCAAGTCTTCACACATGAGCATTTTTCTACCCAGTGAATCAGAGGAACAACCAACATAATTCCAAATTCGCTTAACATAACATCTGAAATTCTCTCAGTTTTCAAAAATCACTCATTCAACACCCGCATATCAGGCACTTGGATGTGTCAGACACTCAAATGTGCAGGGTCACAGGACCATGCGCAAACCATCAACTCCAAACACAAATCCAGCCTCCGATGCTCACGCAGATGTGAAAGGAGACTAGCAGAACAGGCAAAGGTGTGGGGAAGAGGGCAGCAGGGCAGCTGAAGGCACACGCTGAGCTAGACAGCGTGAATTCAAATCCCTGCTTCCTCAGTTACTAGCCAAGTGACCCAAGTGACTTGGGATCAGCAACACTACTGTGCGCCTCATTTTGCTCATCTGCAAAATGCGGAGAGTAACAGTGCCTAACCCACAGGTTTTCTAAGTAGTCAATGAATGAATACGACACCAAGTGCTTAAAAGTGTTATCTGGCGCCTTGGAAGTGCGATGTGAGTGTCAACTATTCTAAGCACTTGGTGATCAGCTCAGTGCTTGCCATCATGGAGCCATTCAAAGAACATCTGTGGCATAAACGTTAAATAAGCAGCAGCAGACAGCTCATCCCTATGTACTGGGCTAGACTCCTCTCCAATGAGTCAGTCAAACCAAAAAGACAGAAAAAAGGCCCCTGACGTTATTCTGCTTCACCACTTCCTCACTGATTCACGATGACTGGCATGCTTTTCAGACTCAACTATTGGTTATTGGTTATAATACTGACATACTACCATTGGTTAGACTACTATCACTGCTCATAAGATGAATGCAAAGGTTTCTGAAACGACAACCTGTCTCTACTAACGCTAGCAAGACCCTTCATCTCAAATTAAAAGGCTGGGCTCTTTATCTGTACATGACATATTATAAAAACCAGTATGTTATTCAGCTTTATTTCTTCAGGAGTTTGAAATTCTCTCTCCAAACACCACTCAAATGTATTTTTTCTACCTTCTATCATGTCTCCTGCAAGGCAACAGAACAGACTGCTTTAATTTACAATATATTTAGTCCAATGACAGAAACTGGGAATAACTTTAGTAGCAGAAAACATGTATGTGTACAATACTTATACATACACACATAAGTGTACAATATAAAAATCAGTTTAAGTGATTTTTATATTGTAAAATATAAAAGTGACTATTTTTTAAAGTCCTCAAGTTAAGAATAACTAGTTGTAAGTTTTCCTGTTCTTAGTTTACTATTTGTTTATCATGTTGTCTTCTGTCAATATTACCAAAAGTAGTAATTGTTTTAAAAAAAAAAATGTTATAGGTGAAAATACTTAGAGGAATTATGGTCATAATTTATTTTTTTTCCTGCAAATTTTAAATGCCTGATTTTAGCAACCAACCAACCACCTGAGTCCGACGATGGAAACTCTGGTGCAGGTTTGAGGATGTTTACACTGGAAAATGCCACTAGTCTTGTCAGTCTCTAGAATCCAGCTTTCTGTTGGTTTCGGCTCATTTACCTTCTCCCCAGTACACTGACAGCAACTTGCACAGTGCCTGGCACACAAGTCATTTTAGGAATATCTGAATAAATAAATACTAGGCTCTGATCCAAGACCACAGTAGCTTAAAAAGGTAGGCTCTTAATGGTATAGAACTGGACAAGGAAGTAGCCATTACTACACAATCATTCATTCGGCAGGGATTTACTATTCAGCACATGCAAAACACTATGTTAGGTCCTAGAGGCACACCCAGACCATAAAGATCTATCTGGACTTTGCCCCAATATGTTAACCATCAGACTGAGGGAAAGAATATGCTGTTTTATCAAAACTCAAAGTGCTGATAATGAAACAGGTGTCTGATTACTACGTATCAAGTGATCATTGTTAGGTATCAACCAAAGTGACTCAATAAGATATACCAGTTCATAAAAATGAATAATTCAGGGTGAGAGAAAAACTGAGCAATGAAAAGAAAGACGATTTAATCAACACTGTGAAGATGTTAAAAAAAAAAAGTTTTCCCTCAATTCCTTTCAGAGCTTCAGAACACCTTCAGATCACCACTGCTAAGTCCTAACCCAATCACAATTCCTTCCTGCTTTCAGAGGCAGGGGACAAATGCTTGGAGTATCAGTATAATTGAGTTTTCTTCATTCAAGCTCCCCTATACCCCTGACTCCTACAAATGGAATGAGAAACAAGATCAAAATCAATTTTATTACTAATAAATAAATTTCCGAAGTTCTTAGCCTACAGACTATCAAGTGGCACTAATAAACAGAGCTGGATCAATACTTAATATCTATTTCAATTTAAAGTGTGTTCAAATTTATCCTGCATCAAATCAATCCCGGTATTGTATCAGTCCCCTGAATTTGCTTCTGCTCAAGCATACTTGCCTCAGATCCCAGAAACTAACTAAAAGTCCTATTTTTAGAGAGCCAACAAGTATACCTGGAGCGGCAAGCGGCCGAGAGGAGATACCCCACATCCAAGGTCAAGAGTGGCGGCCATGAGGAGATACCCCACATCCAAGCTAAAGAGCAGCGGCTGCGCTTTGCTGGAGCAGCCATGAAGAGATACCCCATGTCCAAGGTAAGAGAAACCCCAGTAAGATGGTAGGTGCTAAGAGAGGGCATCAGAGGGTAGACAGACTGAAACCACAATCAGAGAAAACTAACCAATCTAATCACATGGACCACAGCTTGTCTAACTCAATGAAACTAAGCCATGCCGTCTGGAGCCACCCAAGAAGGACGGGTCATGGTGGAGAGGTCTGACAGAATGTGGTCCACTGGAGAAGGGAATGGCAAACCACTTCAGTATTCTTGCCTTGAGAACCCCATGAACAGCATGAAAAGGCAAAAAGATAGGACACTGAAAGATGAACTCCCCAGGTCGGTAGGTGCCCAATATGCTACTGGAGATCAGTGGAGAAATAACTCCAGAGAGAATGAAGAGACAGAGGCAAAGCAAAAACACCACCAGTTGTGGATGTGACTGGTGACAGAAGCAAGGACCGATGCTGTAAAGAGCAATAGTGCCTAGGAACCTGGAATGTTAGGTCCATGAATCAAGGCAAATTGGAAGTGGTCAAATAGGAGATGGCAAGAGTGAACACTGACATTCTAGGAATCAGCGAACTAAGATGGACTGGAATGGGTGAATTTAACTCAGATGACCATTATATCTACTACCGTGGGCAAGGATCCCTTAGAAGAAATGGAGTAGCCATCATAGTCAACAAAAGAGTCCAAAATGCAGTACTTGGATGCAATCTCAAAAACAACAAAATGATCTCTGTTCACTTCTAAGGCAAATAATTCAATATCTCGGTAATCCAAGTCTATGTCCCGACCAGTAACACTGAAGCAGCTGAAGTTGGACGGGTCTATGAAGACTTACAAGACCTTTTAGAACTAACACCCAAAAAAGATGTCCTTTTCATTATAGGGGAAGTCAAGAAGCACCTGGAGTAACAGGCCTTGGAGTACAGAATAAAGCAGGACAAAGGCTAATAGAGTTTTGCCAAGAGAACACACAGGTCATAGCAAACACCCTCTTCCAACAACACAAGAGAAGACTCTTCACATGGACATCACCAGATGGTAAACCCCGAAATCAGATTGATTATATTCTTTGCAGCCAAAGATGGAGAAGCTCTATACAGTCAGCAAAAACAAGACCAGGAGCTGACTGTGGCTCAGATCATGAACTCCTTATTACCAAATTCAGACTTAAATTGAAGAAAGTAGGGAAAACCACTAGATCACTCAGATATGACCTTTATGATTATACAGTGGAAGTGAGAAATTGATTTAAGGGACCAGTTCTGATAGACAGAGTGCCTGATGAACTATGAACGGAGGTTAGTGACACTGTACAGGAGGCAGGGATCAAGACCATCCCCAAGAAATGTAAAAAAGCAAAATGGTTGTCTGAGGAGGCCTTACAAATAGCTGTGAAAAGAAGAGAAGCGAAAAGCAAAGGAGAAAAGGAAAGATATACCCATTTGAATGCAGAGTTCCAAAGAATAGCAAGGAGAGATAAGAAAGCCTTTCTCAGTGATCAGTGCAAAGAATAGAGGAAAACAATGGAATGGGAAAGACTAGAGATCTCTTCAACAAAATTAGAGATATCAAAGGAACATTTCATGCAAAGATGGGTTCCATACAGGATAGAAATGGTATGGACCTAACAGAAGCAGAAGATATTAAGAAGAGGTGGCAAGAATACACAGAAGAACTGTACAAAAAAGATCTTCATGACCCAGATAATCACGATGGTGTGATCACTCACCTAGAGCCAGACATCCTGGAATGTGAAGTCAAGTGGGCCTCAGGAAGCATCACTATCAACAGAGCTAGTGGAGGTGATGGAATTCCAGTTGACCTATTTCAATCCTGAAAGATGATACTATGAAAGTGCTGCACTCAATATGCCAGCAAATTTAGAAAACTCAGCAGTGGCCACAGGACTGGAAAAGGTCAGTTTTCATCCCAATCCCAAAGAAAGGCAATGCCAAAGAATGTTCAAACTACCGCACAATTGCACTCATCTCACAGGCTAGCAAAGGCTCAAAATTCTCCAAGCCAGGCTTCAGCAATACATGAACTGTGAACTTCCAGATGCTCAAGCTCGATTTAGAAAAGGCAGAGGAACCAGAGATGAAATTGCCAACATCTGTTGGATCATCAAAAAAGCAAGAGAGTTCCAGAAAAACATCTAATTCTGATTCATTGACTATGCCAAAGCCTTTGACTGTGTGGATCACAATAAACTGTGGAAAATTCTGAAAGATATGGGAATACCAGACCACCTGACCTGCCTCTTGAGAAATCTGTATGCAGGTCAGGAAGCAACAGTCAGAACTGGACATGGAACAACAGACTGGTTCCAAATAGGAAAAGGAGTACGTCAAGGCTGTATATTGTCACCCTGCTTATTTAACTTATATGCAGAGTACATCATGAGAAACACTGGGTTGGAAGAAGTACAAGCTGGAATCCAGATTGCAGGAAGAAATATCAGTAATCTCAGATATGCAGATGATACCACCCTTATGGCAGAAAGTGAAGAAGAACTAAGGAGCCTCTTGATGAAAGTGAAAGAGGAGAGTGAAAAAGCTGGCTTAAAGCTCAACATTCAGAAAACTAAGATCATGGCATCTGGTCCCATCACTTCATGGCAAATAGATGGGGAAACAGTGAAAACAGTGGCTGACTTTATTTTTGGGGGCTCCAAAATAACTGCAGATGGTGACTGCAGCCATGAAATTAAAGACAGTTACTCCTTGGAAGGAAAGTTATGACCAACCTAGACAACATATTAAAAAGCAGAGACATTACTTTGCCAACAAAGGTCCGTCTGGTCAAGGCTATGGTTTTTCCAGTAGTCGTGTATGGATGTGAGAGTTGGACTATAAAGAAAGCCGAGTGCCAAAGAATTGATGCTTTTGAACTGTGGTGTTGGAGAAGACTCTTGAGAGTCCCTTGGACTGCAAGGAGATCCAACCAGTCAGTCCTAAAGGAGATCAGTCCTGGGTGTTCACTGGAAGGACTGATGCGGAAGCTGAAACTCCAATACTTTGGCCACCTGATACGAAGAGCTGACTCATTTGAAAAGACCCTGATGCTGGGAAAGATTGAGGGCAGGAGGAGAAAGGGACGACAGAGGATGAGATGTTTGGATGGGATCACCAACTCAATGGACATGAGTTTGCGTAAACTCTGGGAGTTGGTGATGGACAGGGAGGCCTGGCGTGCTGCAGTCCACCGGGTCACAAAGTGTCAGACAGGACTGAGTGACTGAACTGAACTGAACAAGTATACCATGGCATTTTTCAGAAGAGAAATATTATGAACCTCAATTTAACTGAATTTCAATTTCGGTGCTGGAATTAATGTCCTCACTTTTTGTAACCTTCTCTGGTGGCTTTACATTTTATACCCTGCTCTTAACTCTACCTATGTGTTATTTGATAGAAAGTAGTATATCCTACTAGAGGTATGAAGTAACATCTTATAGGGACAGTGAGAGAAGGAATATGTTCAGTGATTTAAAACTGAAAGATATGCCGACTCTTGGAGCTCTACCACTTAATTTTAAACCATGCATCATTTTTTAAAATGCAAATCTGATCATTTCACTGCATTTCTTAGCATTCAATAGCTTTCTATTAATAGTTTCCTCAGAATAAAGTTTCCAAAGTTTCAAATCTTTCCGACAATTTCCAAAGGTTTACTTCCCACCATCTGGCTCCTGCCAGATTCTTAGCCCCCTTATTGACTCAGTTTCCTACCTTACATATTAGTCTACGTAGCCATAATGCTTTTCTTTTTAACTTTTCAAATTTTGTTTTTCAATGTGGGCTTTTTCTCATGCTGTTTTCCCTCCTAGAACTTTCTTAATCCCATCCTATTCTTTGCTTAGCTGACATGTACTTATCTTTCTAGTTTCCAGGGAGGCTGGACCTAAACCTCCCCTCTCCTCTCTGACCCTTCCCCTTTCCCCGTCCCTAGTTACACGCTCTGGTTGCACCTTTGTATTTTTTCTTTGATAGCAGTGAATTTGCTTATATTCTCTGTTCAGTGTTTATCCTTCTCACCAGACTGTAAATTCCAGGAGGACAGAGAGCCTTCTGTTTTATTCACTGTGTCCAACACTGGCACATAGAAGGCATTCAATTTGTTTAATGAATGAACAAAAAAACAAATGGAAGGTTCATATGAGTATGGTGAGGACACAGACAGTTATAAATTTGCTCCAGGATTAGTTCCATTCATTACATTCATGCATACTCTGTGTTCTGAAGCCTCCAAACTGCTTCTAGAATGTGCCCCTGCTTTCCACTCTTTACTGGTCAAAGTCTCTCTCATTTTCAAAAATGAAGGTCATTTTCTTTCCCCAGAAAGTTCCCAAGAAAGATGAGGCCATTCCCAGGTTATTTATATGCAGCCTCTGCTTCTAGAAACACAAATATAAGTTTAGTGACACTGGTTAATTCCCACCATGGTAAGGCAATCAATTATGACAGTTGATTCTCGTGTTTTCAACTTAATAGGTATGTTACATATAGGATGTGCCTCTTGCCATTAAGACTGGTTCATATATCAAATTAATGTTTGCTTATCAAAGTTAAACAATTTTTTAATACTTGTATTTCTATTTCCTTTTTAAAATATTTCTCCCAATGAGGAAAAGAAACAAACATCTTTTTGCCATATGAAAGCCCCCTTTTAGCGACTGCAGCAGATGTGCAAGGCTAAGAATACGCTTGAACAACCTGAGGAGCACACACGAACACTAGCTGGGCGACAAGCCCTGAGCTGAGTTGTATATACAGATGTGTGGGCTTGCTGTTTCCATCTGGGAGGCAGCGTGGTATTGTAGCCCAGGCGACCCAAGACTCAAACACCAGTCACAAACCACCATTTGCAAACTGGGCAAGTCACCTATGCCCTCTGCATCTCAAATTTCTCAAATGCCCCCCAAGACAGTTGTGAGATCATAAACAGTAAAACCCTTGGTAAAACAGAATAGGGTGAGAAATTTAAGTCTGACGATTATTGGTAGCTTTACTTGAGAGCATTCTCTTTGAGAACAGCTACTGACCAATCAGATGAGGCCTCTGTCTGAAACACCCACTGCACATCTGACTGCTCCACAATGACTTGCAGAGGAGATGGTACACAATTAAAGGTTATCAAAGATGTTTCAAATAAAAATATTTTTCAAAAGAACATCTTTCCTGTGGTTTTGAATGAAGTTCAAAGAAGTCTGGAGCAGAAATAGTGGCTAAGAGCTTTAAGAATTCCCAGATCCATTACTGTATTTTTTTCAGGGACAATTCTAAGGAATAGCTACCTGAGAACACATCTGTAAGAGCAGCTACATTAATCCTCAGTAGTAACACTAGCAGTCCCTTCTACCTCAGAAGGTACCGTCTCCCTTAGAAGGGTTTTCTTAGAAACTGTAGATCATCAACATAGCACCTGGAATGGAAGTCTGTCCTATAGCTTTATTTTGTTAAAATAAAAAAGTGTCATATATATGGAAGTAAAAGGAAGAAATAAAATCAAGGGATGTACTTACTCTTTGAGGTACTTGAAGGTTCCAAAACAACTTTACTCAACTTAGAAGAAATATATGCACATCTGAACACAGCCAAGATGACCTGGACCTAAAGAAACAGGAAAAATACTCCAAATTAATATGTACTTCTTTAAAAACTCAATTTTAATTCATATGGAATTAGGAAAAATAATTACCAACCATCTAAAATCAAAGAAATCTTAAGCCAAAAAAGGTGGGCAGTAAGTTTTAAAAAAAAAAAAAGGTAGTTTATTCTTAAATTCACACAATATCTATTTGTGAGCTACAGAAGAAAAAATTAACTCTCATTTTGTGACTTAAGAAGATAGGAAAAATAAGGATGAAAATCACTGTTTTGGAAATTTTTTCATAACTACAGTGAAAGAAGAAGGAGGTCTGATGAAACACTATCTAATTAGTGTCTTGGCATAAAACACATTCCTGAGGTTTCTTCCTCAGTTTTACTCCTTTTAAAAGGATACTGACAACAAAACTAATCAAAGTTGCTTTGTACCATGCCCCCTAAAACTTGCAACTAGAATTTCTTTTCAGTTTATAGTTCCACCAACAGCTTAACCTACCATTTACATGTTTTCATATATCTTTCTTAAGCATCAACAACTTCCTCTTCAAACACTATTTACCTATTTACCTCAAATAGAAGGGTGAGAAGGAAAACTTGTAACGCCTAAGAGCTTCCTGGTTTAAGGCGTGTCTATATACATATATACTGCTAGCCCTACAACGATCACAAAGTAGAATGATGTTCCCAACAGTCTGCAGGAAAGGGGTTTCAACCAGACTTTCTTTTTCTTTTCTAAATATATGTCTGGTTGGTTTCAGTCACAGTTGCTTACTTACTTCAAAGTTAAGTTTTCACAATATAAAACACACAATAGGATCTCTGAGCTATCCTTTTAAAGTCAGGTCACCAAGTCTGGCCTTGTAACCTCACGACTGGCCCCTTGCAAAGCCTGTAACATAGAACTTGGGCTTCAGAGAAAAGCAAAGCAGGCTTCCAGAGAAGCTCGCCTCCCCCTGACCCTCTCTGCACTCCCTTTGAGCTGTGTCCTCAGGCGCATCGGAGCTTGTAGAAAGACAAAGGAGGTTAAAAATAAAAAAGACAGAGAGCATTCCTGGTTAGAGCCAATGGAAAGAGACCGCAACAGTGACTATGAACGCTCTCAGAACAAGCTCATCCCCGCACCACTAAGTGGGTTTGAACAGAGAGCAGGTCATCATTACACAACCAGCATGAGCTAGTGATTCAAAAATAGCAACCAGCACCTCCACAGCACACACCTGGCCAGCCAAGCCCCTAGCCCTGGCCAGACACCTCGACATTGTCATAGTACTGGGTCCAAACTAATTTTGAGAGCTTCGTCAAACACCTCCTCATTCAGCGTTCACGTCCACAAAGGTGGTCAGCACTTTCCAATGCTGAGTGACTCTCCTCGTTGAAGCAACCTTACACAAAATCCTCAACTACTTATGCAAAAGACCCAGAAACCAGACATTCTTGCCCACACCTACCTGTTTCTCACATCCAGGGCATTTTCCCTCGCCCACACTGAGGAGCCTCTCGGAGCGTCTCCCTCTCGGCGTCCCCGGAAGTGCGTTCCCAGAGAGCCGCTCCGAAGGCTTCTGGGACTCGTAGTCAGGTTCCCTAAACCGGAATGCCCTGGACGACTGGAGGACTACAATTCCCAAAATCCACTGAGGCGGCAGTCCCAGGCAATATCCTGCGACCACCTCCCGCCTTTCTGCTCTGCTTCCCACCTCCCCCATTCCTTTAACACCTTAACCTCCGTTCAGATTTGGGTTATAGGTCTACAAAACAGGTAGAGGAAACAGAGCTAAAAATAATTTTAAGTTGGGTACCCAAATAAATATTTCCCACTAAGTGATTTATTTACCACTTTCAGTGAGGGGCGGGGGGAGTGGGGGTGGTCAGAGTGTTCTTTATTTGCTTTCAAACTTTTTATTTTGTTTTGGCGTATAGCCCCCAAACTCCCCTCCCATCCAGGCTGCCACATAACATTAAGCAGAGTTCCATGTAGTATAGAGTAGGTCCTTGTTTATTCATTTTCATTATAGCAGTGTGTACATGTCCATCCCAAGTATATCATTTTTTTTCCCACCTGCTGTTTCTCAAGTAACTTTACTTCAAAACAATGGGGTATGCCATTGAGGCATATTTGGGGGTGACCTGCCCAGGGCAGATGCTGAAGTGTCATGATCACACACATAAATGCAGATAGAGTAAGTGTGGCAAATGTTGGTAACTGTTAAACCTAGAGAGAGTTAAGTATGCAGGTGTTCACTGTACTATTAAAATTCTCTGTACTTTTGAAAATTTTCAAAATAAAAAGTTTGAGGAAAAGCATCATAGTTGTAAATGAAAGTAAAGGATGGCATCCATTCCTATCCCACTTTGCCCCTGTATGACCTTGGGCAAAGTAAGGAACCTGTTTGTACCTCAGGATCTCATCTCTAATGATAATATATTTATATAAAAACTACAGTGAAGATTAAATGAGTTGCTATACACAGAAAAATTTGCAATAGTGTCTAGCACACAATAAGGACTGTACATATTTGCTATTACCATCTGACATTTTTCTGCCTCTTTAGTAACAACAGGACTATTTATTAGTTATGGAAAAAGCTACTCTCTGTGCGCTGTTACCACTTTCTCATCTGCCAGACTGCTTCAGAAAATGCAAGATACTTTAAAGCCAGAAGCAATCTGATCCCAAAGCCAGGCCAAGAGATGTAGCAGTGAGAAAGAGGGCAGCATTAGATAGTAAAGAAACTCTGGGCACAGAAAGTCTCTGGGCTGCAGGCCAACTCTGGTAAGAGCAGACGGGCGAAAACAATATGACACAGGATTCTTTGCTCTGAACTTCAGTTCTCTAATGTATAAAATGGAATTGAATCAGGTAATTGTGTACAAAATCATTTTATATTTTGTCCCCAATCGTTGGTGATTAGCTAAATCTGGTTAGCAGACTCTAGCTGGGATGTATATGTAGCTGCTAACAATTTTTTTAAAGCTACAAACAGAAGGGAAGACAACTCTATTTCCAGACTTATTAGTCAAGTTCAGGTCTATGGTTAGCTTGCCTTTGGGACAGAAAAGATGAGATACTTACATGCCCCAGTGTTAGGGCAAACACACTGACTAAAACCGCCCAGTCTGGCCAGGCACTACAGTGAATATTTGCATAAGTTATTTTATGACAGGAGGTCCTGGTAAGGAAAACAGAACTAACAAGCCACCATCAACCAGAAGAAGTCGGGAAAGGATGAAAGGAGATGCCACGTGTCCTACCACCTCTCAGAATCCTCCTTGCTGAAATCCGTCTTGGCTGAACAATGCGTGTAGCACAGGGAGGACCCTGAGTCAGAATCATTGGCCAGAGACAGCCCAGAAACTAGGCCCATCGCCCACTGTAACACCCGAGGCTGGGAGCCTTGTGGCAGAGCAGCTCCTCTGGGCTCCCTTCCCCTGCCACCCTCCGCCCTGGCACCCCTTTCCAATAAAATCTCTTGCTTTGTCAGCAATGCGTCTCCTCAGACAGTTCATTTCTGAGTGTTAGACAAGAACCCACTCTCAGGCCCTGGAAGGGGCCCCCTTTTCCTACAACATATTCACATTCTTGCTGGCCTATCTAATACATAGTCTTCTAGTGTAGATGATTAAATGAGCTGGGAAGCAGCGTGAACGCTATTCATTATGTTTGTTTATTGTGCAAGGAAATGCCCTCATCGGAAATGCAATTAGAGTGAAGCATACAAAACATCAGACAGGGTGTGGAGTTGGAAGTAAGGAACTAATCTTTTCATAACTGCACAGATGGTAAACTCTCCTAGATAACTATTTACTGTGCATGCTTTGTGCTCAGTGGCATCCAACTCTGCGACCCTGGAGTTGAGCCCACCAGACTCCTCTGTCCATGGGATTCTCCAGGGAAGAATACTGGAGTGGGTTGTCATTCCCTTCTCCAAGGGATCTTCCCAACTCAGGGATCAAACCTGGGTCTCCGGCATTGAAGGTGGATTCTTTACCATCTGAGCTGCCAGGGAAGCCCATGTATTTATTAGCTCTTACCCAAAGCTGTGTCTGCCAGTGTCTGTCAGGCGCTTGCTTCCCCACTTCAGTCCCCAGTCCCCCGAGGAAGGCTATTTGCAGTCCTGTAGTTACCAGTTAATGTCGGAAAAATTACCCAAGGGGAAAGACTGGCATAGCTCAGAGGTACTGTGGCAATCCTGATGGGCAGCATTTGTCTTTATTTTTTCCTATTGCATGAGAAAACTGTTAAATGAGGGAAAGCGTACTGTGGAGGTGGCATGAGTGAATGTCTTTTGAGAATTATACTACTTTCAGTTCAGTTCAGTTCAGTCACTCAATCGTGTCTGACTCTTTGCGACCCCATGGACTGCAGCATACCAGGCTTCCCTGTCCATCACCAACTACCAGAGCTTGCTCAACCTCAAGTCCATCGAGTTGGTGATACCATCCAAACAACTCATCCTCTGTCGTCCCCTTCTCCTCCTGCCTTCAATCTTTCCCAGCACCAGGGTCTTTTCCAATGAGTCAGTCACATCAGGTGGCCAAAGTATTGGGCTTTCAGCATCAGTCCTTCCAATGAATATTCAGGACTGATTTCCTTTAGGACTGACTGGTTTGATCTCCTTGCTGTCCAAGGGACTCTCAAGAGTCTTCTCCAACACCACAGTTCAAAGGCATCAATTCTTTGGCACTCAGCTTTCTTTATGGTCCAACTTTCATATCCATACATGACTACTGGAGAAACCATAGCTTTGATTAGATGGACCTTCGTTGGCAAGGTAATGTCTCTGCTTTTCAATATGCTGTCTAGGTTGGTCATAGCTTTTCTTCCAAGGAACAAATATCTTTTAATTTCATGGCTGCAGTCACCATCTGCAGTGATTTTGGAGCCCCAAAAAATAAAGTCTGTCACTGTTTCCCCATCTATTTGCCATGAAGTGATGGGACCAGATGCCACGGTCTTTGTTTTCTGAATGTTGAGTTTTAAGCCAGCTTTTTCACTCTCCTCTTTCACTTTCATCAAGAGCCTCTTTAGTTCTTTGCTTTCCGCCATAAGGTTGGTGTCATCTGCATATCTGAGGCTATTGATATTTCTCCTGGCAATCTTGATTCCAGCTTGTGCTTCATCTAGTCCAGCATTTCTCATGATGTACTCTGCATATAAGTTAAATAAGCAGGGTGACAATATACAGCCTTGATGGACTCCTTTCCCAATTTGGAACCAGTCTGTTGTTCCATGTCCAGTTCTAACTGTTGCTTCTTGACCTGCACACAGATTTCTCAGGAGGCAGATAAGGTGGTCTGGTATTCCCATCTCTTTCAGAATTTTCCACAGTCTGTTATGATCCACACAGTCAAAGGCTTTGGCATAGTCAATAAAACAGAAGTAGATGTTTTTTCTGGAACTCATTCGCTTTTTTGATGATTCAATGGATGTTAGCAATTTAATCTCTGGTTCCTCTGCCTTTTTTAAATTCAGCTTGAACATCTGGAAGTTCATGGTTCATGTACTGTTGAAGCCTGACTTGGAGAATTTTGAGCATTACTTTGCTAGCCTGTGAGATGAGTGCAATTTTGCAGTAGTTTGAGCACTCTTTGGCATTGCCTTTCTTTGGGATTGGAATGAAAACTGACTTTTCCAGTCCTGTGGCCACTGCTAAGTTGTCCAAATTTGCTAACATATTGAGTACAGCACTTTCATAGCATCACCTTTCAGGATTTGAAATAGCTGAACTAGAATTCCATCACCTCCACTAGTTTTGTTCATAGTGATGCTTCCTAAGGCCCACTTGACTTCGCATTCCAGGATGTCTGGTTCTAGGTGAATGATTAAACCATCATGGTTATATGGGCCATGAAGATCTTTTCTGTATAGTTCTTCTGTGTATTCTTGCCACCTCTTCTTAATATCTTCTGCCTCTTTACTTTTTTACTACTTTAACGATGCGTTTTGCTTAAACAACTCTTCAGAAATTCTTCTTCATCTTTTAGATGTTAAAGGAAAAATACATCAATAAATTTCATAATTTTTTAGAACATTAACATCTGTGGGGCCCATTAGAAGTGTTAGGTACAGTGCTGGGGGTTAGGGCTCTGAGGAAGGAGCTCCTCCACCCAGGAAGACTGAAGTTTAGTGTTTGTTGGGTGCCTATTGTTTTTTGGTTGCTAAGTTGTGTCTGATTCTTTGCAACCCCATGAACTGTAGCCCCCCAGGCTCTTCTGCTCATGGGATTGCCCAGGCAAGAATATTAGAGTGGGTTGACATATCCTTCTCCAGGGGACCTTCCCGACCAAGGGATCAACCCCCCATCTCCTGTCTCGGCAGGCAGACTCTCCACCACTAAGCCACCAGGGAAGCCTTGTGGGTGCCTGCTGTGTTTCATTTGGATGTATTAGGACTCCCCGCCCGCCCCTTTTGTGACTTCTGAAGTCTGAATATATCTAGAAAGATCTTCCTCTATCCAATGTCATACAAGAGTCATTCCAAGTTTTCCTGTTATCATTTTGTAGTATGTTTTGATTCTGTTACACCTATGAATCTTTTACCATGTTAGGAATTCAACATGTTACCAACTGGATTTCTCTGGTGGCTCAGACGGTAAAGGGTCTGCCTGCAATTTGGGAAAACTGAGTTCGATCCCTGGATCCCCTGGAGAAGGAAATGGCAACCCATTCCAGTATTGTTGCCTGGGAAATCCCATGGACAGAGAAGCATAGAGGGCTACAGTCCATACGATCAAGAAGAATCAGACATGACTGAGTGACTACACTTTCATTTTCTTTCTTTCCTGTCACCAACTGAGAAGTATGAACGGAATGTTCTTTTCTTAATGACAAGGTAATTGTTCCAAGCCATTTGTTTTCCCCTCTCCTTTTTAAAATGCCACATTTATCATGTAAATGCTATGTTTTGATGTAGATATTAATCTATTTCTAAATATCAAAAATAGAATTTTTTGTTTGTTCCATTGATCTGTCAGTGTTCCAGGACCACACAACTTAAACTTTATATCTATGTCACTAACAACTCTGGGAAACCAGTCCAATGTGTGGGTTTATTTCCTCCCACCAGAAGAAATACTCCAACACCAGCTGGGTGTCCTATGAATCAAGTCTGACACGGAGATCCCACAGGCCCCACAAGATTACCCCCTCATTTAGCTCCCCCCAGTCACAATCCTCGGAGAAGGCAATGGCACCCCACTCCAGTACTTTTGCCTGGAAAATCCCATGGACGGAGGAGCCTGGTAGGCTGCAGTCCATGGGGTCGCGAAGAGTCGGACACGACTGAGCGACTTCACTTTCACTTTTCACTTTCATGCATTGGAGAAGGAAATGGCAACCCACTCCAGTGTTCTTGCCTGGAGAATCTCAGGGACTGGGGAGCCTGGTGGGCTGCCATCTATGGGGTCGCACAGAGTCGGACACGACTGAAGTGACTTAGCAGCAGCGGCAGTAGCAGTCACAATCCTATCCTTCTGATCAACGGGCTGTAAATTGGGGTGCCATGATCCCCTCTTTGGATTTGAATATTTTGCCAGAGCTGCTCACAGAACTCAAGAGAAACATTTTACTTACTTACTACAGAAGGAAGTAACTCAGAAACAGCCAAATGTAAGAGATGAATAGAGTGAGGTGTGATGAAGGGGCTCAGCGCTTCCATTATCCCTCAGAACTGGCCAGTGTTCCCCAATCTCCAAAGGTTCATCAATGTAGAAGCTCTCCAAACCTCAACCTTTTGGATTTTTATGAAGGTGCCTTTACATAAATCTGATCGGTTTGATTCAATCACTGGCCATTGGCATTCGATTCAGCCTCCATCTCCTCTCCAGTCATCAGACACTGGGGGCTGAGATTGAAAGTTCCAATCCTCTAATCAGTGGTTGCTTCTCCTGGCAACCATCCCCCATCCTTTCCAAAGTTACTTCATTGACACAGTAAAAGACACCTTGATCACTCTTATGGCTCTGGAAATTCCAAGGATTTTTGGAGCTCTGCACCATAGTGAAGTGAAAGTGAAAGTCACTCAATCTTGTCTGACTCTTTGCAACCCCATGGACTATACAGTCCATGGAATTCTCTAGGCCAGAATCCTGGATCGGGGGAGCCTTTCCCTTCTCCAGAGGATCTTCCCAACCCAGGAATCGAATCCAGGTCTCCTGCTTTGCAGGTGAATTCTTTACCAGCTGAGCCACAGGGGAAGTCCATAAACTGGGAAGAAAACCAAATGTATATTTCTCACTGTAAATCATAGTATAATAGTCATACAACTGTTTCCCTTTGTTGATTTTCAAGGTTTATTTTTGTTGTTGTTCAGTCATTAAGTCTGCCCAACTGTTCGTGACCCCATGGACTGCAGCATGCCAGGCTCCTCTGTCCTCCACTATCTCCTAGAGTTTGCTCAAATTCATGTCCATGGAATCAGTGATGCTATTGATATCTAACTGTCTCATTCTCTGGGGACACCCTCTCCAGCTTCCCCCTAAGTTTATATTTCCATTGAAATTTTAGAATCAGTTTGGTTGAAAACACATCCCTTTGGCTTTCTATGTATATGTGTTTTAATCTTTTAAAATCTTTCTAAAATTGAAAATGTTAAAAATATATAAATGCAGACAGAATAGTATTAACTGAAACCTTGAGAACCAATACCTAAAGTCAGTGATCATTTAGTGGCCAATCTTTTTTATTGATCCTCCTGTTACATAGAAGACCTGATTCCATGTTGGATCTGCTTGGTGCTATCAAACATAAAAGTAGTAAATAATCCATCTGTCCTGAAAGAGGGCCTTTTGGGGTGTATATTAGATAAATGAGCCAGACAGATCCATGAGCCTATGACTAAGAAAAACAGGTATACTATTATAAAGGAATTCGTACACAGTATATTAGGATCAGAGGAGTGATGGCCCCTGAATGGCTCATTCAGTTATTATACGGTCTCGCAGCTCAAAGTGTTTTGCAAAAGAGCAGGGGAAAGAAATAAGATTTCGTGTGCAGAAGCATTTATGCGCTTCCATCAGGAGGAAGAGGAAATCAGAGGACTGCCACCTTGTGGTGCAACCGTCTGAAAGGAAACCCAGGGGAACCATGACCCTGCTCGCCAAGGAGACCCACTCCGTGCGACTGGACTCTTCACCTGCGTATGTACCAGCCACCGTCCCACCTGGAAACACTAGACCACCTGACCTGCCTCCTGAGAAACCTGTATGCAGGTCAGGAAGCAACGGTTAGAACTGGACATGGAACAACAGACTGGTTCCAAATAGGAAAAGGAGTATGTCAAGGCTGTATATTGTCACCCTGCTTATTTAACTTATATGCAGAGTACATCATGAGAAACGCTGGGCTGGATGAAGCGCAAGCTGGAATCAAGATTGCCAGAAGAAATATCAATAACCTCAGATACACAGATGACACCACCCTTATAGCAGAGAGTGAAGAAGAACTAAAGAGCCTCTTGAAGAAGTGAAAGAGGAGAGTGAAGAAGTTGGCTTAAAGCTCAACATTCAGAAAACTAAGATCATGGCATCCAGTCCCACCACTTCATGGCAAACAAATGGGGAAATAGTGGAAACAGTGAGAGACTTATTATTTTGGGCTCCAAAATCACTGCAGATGGTGACTGCAGCCATGAAATTAAGATGCTTATTCCTTGGAAGAAAAGTTATAACCAACCTAGGCAGCATATTAAAAAGCAGAGACGTTACTTTGCCACCAATGTCCATCTAGTCAAGGCTATGGTTTTTCCAGTAGTCATGTATGGATGTGAGAGTGGACTATAAAGAAAGCTGAGCATTGAAGAAATGATGTTTTTGAACTGTGGTGTTGGAGAAGACTCTTGAGAGTCCCTTGGACTGCAAGGAGATCAAACCAGTCAGTCCTAAAGGAAATCAGTCCTGAATATTCATTAGAAAGACTGATGCTGAAGCTGAAACTCCAATACTTTGGCCACCTGATGCGAAGAGCTGACTCATTTGAAAAGACCCTGATGCTGGGAAAGATTGAGGGCAGGAGTAGAAAGGGACGACAGAGGATAAGATGGTTGGATGGCATCACTGACTCAATGGGCATGAGTTTGAGTAAACCCTGGGAGTTGGTGATGGACAGGGAGGCTGGCGAGCTGTGGTCCATGGGGTCTCAAAGAGTCGGACACGACTGAGTGACTGAACTGAACTGAACTGATTCCACTTGGGCAGACATTGACCCCTTTACAAATATAATGCTTGCTAGGGATGAAAGGTGGAGAAGGAAATGGCAGCCCACTCCAGTATTCTTGCCTGGAGAATCCCAGGGATGGGAGCCTGGTGGGCTGCCGTCTATGGGGTCACACAGAGTTGGACACGACTAATGTGACTTAGCAGCAGCAGCAGCAGGAATGAAAGGATGGGCAATGACAAGGCTGGAGAGAAAGTGCACCAGCACCATCTAGTGGATCCAAATGGAACTCCAGAAGCAAAATCTGGCAGTCCCTATTGCGGAACCTTACTGGGATCCTAATAATGGAGGCATGCCTCTTTTAGAACACGGCAAGGAGATGCATCTTAGTGGGTCTTCAAAGGGGGATACCTGGACAAAGGAGCTTAAACAAAATCCAGGAGGTAAACCAAAAACCAAATGAGGATCCATCAGAATTTCCAGAAAGGATTTATCAAACTTACAGGCACTACTGTGTAAGTGTAAGATCAGGAGAGGTAGAGAAGGAAGCAAAAAACAAAAGCACAACTGATAAGCTACACGTTTGTTCAAGATGAGTCTCAAGCGATGTTTTTAGTGGAACTACCACAAAAGCAATGATCTGACCTTCTCATTGCATCATATCAAGAGGTTCATGGTTTGGATACAGACCCTGAGGCCCCTGAGAATGTAAGTATGGTTAATATGACCTTTATTGGGCAAAGTGCCTCAGATATAAGAAGAAAATCACAAAAATTAGATGATGTATTTAGAATGAGCCCCTCTCAATTAGCAGATGTTGCTTTTAAAGTATTCAACAACAGGGAACAACAGCAGGAGCAAGAAAGACGAAAACCAGAAGGCAGCTCTTCTGGCAGCAGTATTAGATTCCCAGAAGCCGAATAACCTCAAAGGAGGCTCGCCACCACCACTGGGGGAGGAGCAGTGTGCTTCCTGCAAGGAGGGTGGGCATTGGAAAAATGACTGCCCTAAACTCAAGTATATCAGGAGGGCAGGAGCCTCTCATGGTAGAAAGAGGGGAATACTCTGATAATGAACGAAAAGTCCCAGGCGCTCCCTTAGACTTGATGCAACTGATGCTAATTTCCCCACAGGAGCCCTGGGTGACTTTGCCAGTGGGGAACAAAGTGATGGACTTTCTAACAGATACGGTGCCACATATCCTGCAGTGAACACCACGGTGGCACAGAAAACATCCCAGTGTATCCCAGTCATGGAGTTCTGGACAAGTACTAAACCATTCACTTTAACAACCTCTATAATGCCAATTAGAGGATCTCAGCCTGAAACACAACTTCTTATACGTCAGAGCGTTCTAGCCCTGCCTTGGGGACAAGATCTCCTTTGTAAATTAAATGCTCAAGTAACTTTTTCCACCAAGAACAGCTTGACACCAGGGTCCCACTGGAGCATGTACTGAGCCTACAAATGATGCTCATGAAAACCCCAGAGAAGGAGACAGAGTTCTTCCCCACCGAGGTCTATGAAAAGGTAAGGCCAGAAGTGTGGGCTGATAGCACTCTGTCTGTGCTTAAGTCTCTCAGTCATTTCTGAGTCTTTGCGACCCTTTTAGACTATAGCCTGCCAGGCTCCTCTCTCCATGGGATTTTCAGGCAAGAATACTGGAGTGGGTTGCCATTTTTTTCTCCAGGAGATCTTCCCAACTCATAGACTGAACCTGCATCTCCTTTGTCTCCTTCACTGCAGGCAGATTCTTCACCTACTGATAGCACTCTGGGGAAGGCCAAAAAAGCAAGACCAATACAAATCCCATTAAAAAGGGATGCTGGGACACCTAATCTAAGACAATATCCTCTGAGACAAGAAGCCCAAAAGGGAATACAGCCAACTCTGGAAAAGTTTGTGAAAATAGGGCTAATTAAACCTTGCAGGTCTGCATATAACAACCCTAATCCTCCTGGTCAAGAAGCCAGACTCAACAGAGTATCAGTCTGTCCAAGATTTGAGGGCTGTTAATGAAGTCTTATACCCTGTGGGACCTAATCCATGGTGGTCGAGTCACTAGGTCGTGTCTGACTCTTGCGACCCCATGGACAGTAGCCTGCTAGGCTCCTCTGTCCAGGGGATTCTCCAGGCAAGAATACTGGAGTGGGTTGCCATTTTCTTCTCCAGGGGGTCTTCCCGACCCAGGAATCGAACCCAGATCTCCTGCATTGCAGATAGATTCTTTATCGAACGAGCTATATATCCTGCTTACAACTATTCCAGGAGAATATGGCTGGTTCTCAGTCCTGGACTTAAAAGATGCTTTCTTCTACATTCCAATTACAGAAAAATCACAGCCATCTATTTTACTTTTGAATAGCAGGACCCAGAAACACAGGTAGTCCAACAGTATTGTTGGACAGTCCTGCCTCCAGGATTTAAGAATTCCCCTACTTGTTTGGGGAGATGCTGGCTAGAGACTTTAGAAATTTAAGATTGGATGAAGGACTCTTACTCCAACATGTGTCTGACTTGCTCACAGGGAGTCCTACAAGTGACAAGTGTGTACCAAATACCATCAGGACCCTGAACTATTTGGCTAGTTGTGGATATAAGGCCTCCCAGAAAAAGGCCCAGATATGCAAAGAGCAAGTATCTAGGCTTTGCTGTCTCTCAAGGACAGGGAGGGTCTTTGGCCTCACAGGAAGCAAGCAATTGCAGAATTGGGAGCACCTAAGACCCACAGACAACTGAGAGGGTTTCTGGAAATGGCAGGGTTCTGTTGGATTTAGATTCCAAACTATGGGTTCATAGTGCAGCACCGCTATGGGGGCACTGAAGGGATGTGATCTTGAACCCCTGTTTCAGGCTAAAGAGTGCCAAACGGTCTGTGAAACAATAAAAACGTTAAAGTCAGTCTCAGCCCCAGCTTTGCACTCCCAGACTTTAAAAAGCATCTCAAACTCTATGTACATGAGAGATAGGGTATAAGCTTTAGGGTGTTAATTCAAACTCACGTCCTCCTCCAGGGGATCTTCCCAACCCAGGAATCGAACTGTGATCTCCTGCATTGCAGGCGTATTCTTCACCAGCTGAGCTACCAGGGAAGATCCTGGGTATGCAGTGGTAACACTTAAAGGGATTATCAAAGCAAAAGCCCTGCCCCCAGGGAGCTCAGAAGGCAGAAATCACTGCGGTGACAAGAGCCCACCTCCTGGCTGATATACACATGGGCTCCCACTATGCATTCTCCGTGGGGCATGTTCACCGGGCAACATGGAAAGAAAGGTGGCTTCTCACCTAATAAAGATATTAAACAGGCCTCTGAAATCCTGCCACTGTTTGAGGCAGTCTACAAGCCCTCACATGTGGCCAAAATACCATAATTTTTTTTTTCTGGGTTGTAATTAAAATTTAACTGAATTTGTGGATCAGTTTAGACAGAATCGAGTTCTTGACAGTGAAGTTTTTGTATCCATAGACAGGCTATGTCTTTCCATTTTTTTAGGTCTTTTCATTATCCACTGCTGTTTTATTGGCTCTTCACACAGTTTAATTCTTTCATTTGATTTTTTAAAAATTTCCATTGAGGCTTTTGTGAATTATATCCTCTTACTGGTTGTGGTTTATATTTATGATTTTGATTTATATATGATAATTTTGTATCCATCTGTTTATAATGTATTTTTTTCATTGATTTTATTGCTTTTTTTTCCTTTTATTTATTTATTTATTTTTTATTTTATTGCTTTTGAAGGAGTTCATCAAGTCATCTGCAAATGAATTATGGTTGGCCTTCCTAAATTTTACCTCTAATTTATTTAGCCTCTCTAATTACAGAGTATGTCCAGATCAGTGTTAAATAATAGTGGTAACAGCAGATATCCATGCCTGGTATGGATGAATTAATAAATGAAAGCAAATATGCTATTATGAGAAAGAGTGCTGAGAATTACTGTCTTCTTAATGTGAACTCATTTTTCAGTGCTTCAACAGTATGATTCATCCTCAGAAGCCACACTAATGCAGAGATTGAATTTATTTTCATATTTTTAATAGTAAAATTCATTCACTTTTTACTGCAGGTAAGAACCACTTTAAGGTTTCTCTCCCACTTCTGATTTTTTATTCCTATGGATGTGATACAATCAAAGGGAATTGGAGTACTTGAATATTTTGGACTTGTGATCATGGCCTTCTGCACCAGTTCTTCTAGCTGTCATCTCTTGGGGTGCCATGAACTCTGAATCTATATAAACAAGTATAGTTTGGGTGTCCCCAGTTGCTGAGAATTTTAAGTTTCACACATAATAAGAATTCAGGAACTTCATGCTGAAAAAATAGAAAAGATTAAAATTAATGTCTTATCAAATGAACTATGTCAAAGGATCTCAAGTAATGCTCATATAATAAAAAAAAATTAGAACACTTTCTTTCCTTCTTAACTCAAGTACTTTCAAGCACCAATGGATGACATCCTGGTCTACCATCAGGAAAGAGCTGATAAAAAGGCAGACACAGGGAAGGCAGATAGCATGGTGGTCTAGACACCAGGGACCGCTGACTGTCTTCTCCTGCCTCCATGATGGTCCTGACTGGCTGCCCCAGGGAGGAGGCAGGGAGAGATGTGGATATACAGTTGAATGTGAAACTCTGTAAGGGCATTCATTTCTGAATGGTAAGGGCAAACAGTTCATAAATTGTTTTCAGCTTAGATTTTCTCACCACTGGCCAAGAAGTGCAACACACTTGTGTTTACATGGCTTGAGATGCCTTCGACATCTTTTCATTAGTTCCTGTGACTAATGAGAACTAATGAAATACATTTCTTATGCCTAATGACTTTTAGGGATTTTTAAGTTACCAACTGGTATTCTTTCCCCTTTGAGTTAGGCTAAGAAGTTGTTATCTGGTATGAAATATTTATTTTCTCTGAATTCCTCTCTGCCTCCAGTCATCTCATTTTGTACCATCATCCCCACTCCCTCTACCCAAGGAGGAAGATAGTGACTGTCAGATTAAATATTATCAAGGGAATCTGATAAATAAGGACTGAGGAAGAGTGTGTGTGTGTATATATATAAAAGTAATAGCAAATAATAAAAAAATTGTCTTGGAAACAACTTTTGTGTTATATTTGCCTATTTTTTTTCATTAAAACTTATGATCAAGAATTCAGACAAGGCTTGCTTATCTCACATTTTTGTCACAATTATTCTCACACACCACTTTACATGAAGCAACCCCACACATCCCTCCTGGGGATGGAGCCACGGATACCGCACCTTCTCCCAAGGTTCTCATTACCTGGAGTGCAAATGTTTGGACGGTAGTCCCTGTTTTGTTATATACAAACTGACCCAGAAAAATTTCTTCTCCTTCACATTGTTTCAAGATGCCCTGTAAAGAAAGCAACAGACACGGAGATTGTGATGAACGTGTGTTTGGTTAAAATAAACGGAGTCAGTTGTCTGTTTGAGAAACAATTCCCCAGACATCTCTGGGTGTCCACCAGGGACACCCTGCTGCCCTGCATGTTGGTACTGGGTATGTGTGGGGGGAGGACTGTGCAGCAAGAACCAGCCTAACCAGAGGGCTGAACGGACTAAGGCAGAGAGACAGACAGACAGGATGCAGAGACAGACAACAGCACGTGTCAGCACTGACTCTGACCTCCGAACTGTATTTACTGTGCTTTGGGTAAAATAAACCAAAAAAGGAGCCCCCACATCGACCCGCAATGCATTAAACTTCACCAATTTGCTGAACTTTGATCACACAAGTAGCTCCATCCAAAAAGTAAGCTTTTGTTGATATGTGTATGCAATTTCCCTTGGGCTTTTGGCCTTCCTTTTCTCCACTTTAAAACTGAAGATTTTTGAGGAGAGAGGGCACACTGGTGGAAATTAATTTATCTTGTAAATCTAAAATTTATGGTTAGATTCTTTGAATCATAGCACCACAACAAAAAATAAAGTTTCATGAGTTCAGTCATTTTGTAATGAAAATCATCATATTTAAACTATGAGTCATTTTGTAGAAGAATTGGGACTTCCCTGGTTATCCAGTGGTGAAGAATCTGCCTGCCAATGCAGGGGATGTGGGCTTGATTCCTGATCTGAGAAGACCCCACACGCCACAGGGCAACGAAGCCTGTGGGCCACAACTACTGAGCCCTCGCCCCAGAGCTTGCGAGCCGCAGCTCTAAGCCTATGTGCACAGCTACTGAAGCCCGTGAGCCCAGAGCCCACTGTCTGCAACAGAGCGTAGCTCCTGCTTATTGCAACTAGAGAAAGCCCACGCGCAGCAGGGAAGGCCCAGCGCAGCCAAAAATAAATAAATAAAAGAATTGGATACATCATGATTAAATAATGTCCTGTTACATATACTTTTCATCTATATATTGACATATATAAACATACATATTTCATATTTTATATATATATATATATATCATCTCATATAGTTCCTTTAGCCTGTTCAGAGAGGCATGCTAGTTTTATTTCAAACCTTCTTTATGATCCTGTTTTAATTTCACTTGGTTCATAAATGTGCTAATATTGAGAAAAACAATGAGAAGTATTTTGTCTTACTAAAAGGATTTTTTTTCCACTTTTTAAATATGGTCTATTTCTTAAAGGATTCTTGCCTGAAGGATTCACTCATAATTCCTCTCTAATGAGCAATTGTGTGCACTTTTCTGAGACAGGGTTGGATCTGCTCTAATCGAGTATAATGCCACTACAAGTGTCTGTAGACGCTGAAAGGACAGCAGTCTGTTTGTAACCCTAGACCCACAGCATCTAAAGGTGTTCAAAAGACACACAAGGCAGGCTGCTGCTGCTGCTGCTAAGTCGCTTCAGTTGTGTCCGACTCCGTGTGACCCCATAGAGGGCAGCCCACCAGGCTCCCCCCCCCCCCCCCCCCCCCCCCCCGTCCCTGGGATTCTCCAGGGAAGAACACTGGAGCGGGTTGCCATTTCCTTCTCCAATGTGTGAAAGTGAGAAGCAGGCTAAGCACCGTGTTTAACTCTGAGCCCCCTTCAGAGCGGAACCCCGAGCGGATGGAGTGAGGCATAAACCTCTGAGGAAAACACGGGAGCAGACCCGAAGAGAAAAGCATCTGGAGGCGGCCGAATGGTGGTCGGTGCACTGGCCTGGAGGAAGCTCGGGTTCCTCGGGCTGCAGGGGCAACCAGCAGCGTGCGGGAGCTGGCTCTGCCAGAAAGGCCAGAAAGGGCTAGAGGTGGGACCACGGTGTGCAGGCCAAGCGTGAAGCTGGGAGTCCCCGCATCTGAGGGTGGGCTGACGATCTTTTTAAAATTGATTAAGTTTTCATCGCACCGGGTCTCCGCTGTGTGCGAGCTTTCTCTAGTTGCGGTGAGCGGGAGCGACCCTCCAGTCTCTGCGCACGGGCTTCTCACGGCGGCGGCGTCTCCTGCTGCAGGGCGCAGGCTCCAGGCACACAGGCGTCATTAGCTGTGGTGCGCCGGCTCTAGCTGCCCTCGGCAAGTGGAATCTTCCCAGACCAGGGATTGAACCCGCATCCCCTGCATTGGCAGGCAGACTCCCACCCGCTGTACTACCAGGACGTTCCTCTGAGGGTCCTTTTAAGGAGCAGTTAGAGCCCAGCCAGCACTCCTGTCCTGGTCCAGAAAAGAATTGCCTTTTCTTCCCACCTCCAGGACAACTGGCCTCAAGAGCATCCTGCAGAAATAAGGGGAAGGCAGAGCCCATCATGACCCAGGGTGTGGGCTGAGCTGAAAACCTCTGGGCACAAGGCTTTAGGATTCCTGGGGTCACCCTTCTAGAAACCACACTCTGGGGTCTCCAACCAGACCATCTAGCTGTGACGCTTGCTGTCAACTTGCCCGTAATGTGTGCAGAAAAAGCCAGCTTTTGACTGTTCAGCTCTTAAGTGAGACAGACAAGCATCACCAAACACACGAGAAAAGCACTTAGCAAGGAAGATGAAGCCCACATTATAAACATCAAGGGAGGTACTTGGGGGTATGTGAAGGAGGCTGAAAGCATGGAACAAAACTACATCTGCTCATATCTTCTGACATTCGGGGGAAGGTATTGCAACCATGAAGGAAGATATTTAGATTCTAGAAAAGGGAACATTTGCAAAAAAAAAAAAAATCTTAGAATATTCATGACAGCAGAATTTAAAAATTCAGCATTAGGTTTATGATTAGATATTCCAAACGGTAAAACAGAAAATCAAAGAAGAAACATAAGATTAAAAACATTTTTAAAACAATAGATTTAAAACAAGTCAAATCCTCAGAGAGTGGAGCTGAAATCCCCTGATAACAATATTGTGCATCAAGCCTGACCAGGCACCAGTTTCGAAGAAATGTGAGCAGAGTGCTCCCGAGGGATATCTCTAAAAAATAAAGGAACGTCCCTGGTGGTCTAGTGGTGAAGAGTCTGCGTTGCAATGCAGGGGACATGGGTTCGATCCCTGGGAAGGATGTGGGGAAGGGACAGTTATGGAGTTTGGGATGCATACGTACACACTGATATATTTGAAGTGGATAACCAACAAGGATCCACTGTAGAGCACATAGGACTCTGCTCAATGTTATGTGGCAGCCTGGTTGGGAGGGGAGTTTAGGGAGAATGGATACGTGTATATGTATGGCTGAGTCCCTTGGCTGCTCACTTGGAACTATCACATTATTAATAGGCTATACCCCAATACAGAATAAAAAGGTTTTAAAAAAGAAATGTATTCAAGGGCATTGTATGACTCAGCTAAGAACAATACCATTCAGAGTCACAATGAACACATTGGATGTGTATTGAAGCTGAGGTATACCATCTGGCAGTGTCTCACACATGAAACACAGATTTGTCACGTGATCTAGAAACTGCTCCGAGGCACAAACCCAAGAGAAATGAAAACCAAGGTCCCCAGAAAACCTTGTACACAGCGCCTCACAGCAGCATTGTTCATTATTCATAACAGTCAAGAGTGGGATCCACTCAGATGTCCAGCAACTGCTGATTGAATAAATAAAAAGGGGTCTATCCATATAATAAAATATTATTCAGCAATTAAAAATGAAATATTGATACATTCTAGCACACATAGACTTTGAAAACATTATGCTGAGTGAAACAAGCCATTCACAAAAACCATTCACATATAATATGATTCCATTTTATAGGAACTATCCAAAATAGGGCTTCCCAGGTGGCTCAGTGGTAAAGAATCTGCCTGCTAAGCAGAAGACAGGGGATCTATCCCTGGATTGGGAAGATCCCCTGGAGAAGGAAATGGCAACCCGTATTGGAGCAGTATTCTTGCCTGGAGAATCCCATGGACAGAGAAGCCTGGCAGGCTGTCGTCCAAAGGGTCGGACATGACTTAGTGACTAAATGACAACAGCAGCACCTGAAAGAGGCAAATCTATGGACACAAAATAGATAAGTGGTTGTCAGTGGCTGGGGCAGTGAGGTGGGGGTGAGAAGCGACAGCTAAGGGGTGCAGGGTTTCTCTGGAGAACAGTAAAAATACTCTAAAATTGATCATGACCATGGTTATACAACTCTGTGCATATACCAAGAGTTACTAAGTGTACACTTTACCTGACTGAATTGCTGATGTGTGAATTATATCTCAGTAAACCTGCTTTTTTTTTTTTTTAAGTTAAGACATAAACATTTTGGGAGAATTGAGAGAGGCATGGAAGAGAACTAATCTCCATTTTCCATTCAAGGAAGTCAATAGTAACAATCAAAACTGACAAATCAAGGAATGACAGTAAAAGCAAATACGAAGGCAGTAACCACATGAGCAGCTCAAACTCTGGCGAGTGAAAGCTTCCAGGGAGTAAAGATTGGTGGGAGAAGTGGGACAAGGGAAAATCATGTTTCATTATCATCGAGGGGAATTGCACACGTATAACTTGGATAAAGTTTTTAAAAATAGCATTAAGTAGCAGTAATCATCTGGTCCAACCCTCTCACTTTGTAGATGACAAAGCTGAGATACTGGAAGTAAAACACAGTGATAGAAATGTTTAGCTGCACAGTTCAGATGAGACCCTGGCTCCCAATTCCTAGCTGATCACCTCCTGTAACCCCTTCTGAAGGAAGATTTAGACAGTTTCTCACATAGACAGAAAACTCCTTGGGTGCGCTGGAGGTGTTTCCTGAGGGGGACACCTTCTCTGAGATGTGCTCCATGGTAACAGCAGTTGGCATGATCTTCCTGGCGAGCTTGATCAGGGCATGACCCTGGGAACCTGGAAAGGCCCAGCACTTCCCAGGGTGGACATCCGGCTGGAAAGGAAGCGCTGCGTCAGTCCCTGACATGCTTATATAAACCCACTCCTACAAGGTTGGCCAGCTAGTCACTGCGGACTACAGATCTCGCTTATGCCTATAATATGAAGGCACGGTGTGAGATGTACCAAACCGGAAAGCTTCCAGACTCCCACAGGTGTGCTGAGGTCAATCAGAACCTTTATTTCATGCGGATGTTTTCTTCTGTTGCTCTAATTAAGACTGTAAGCTGCTAGATGCAGCTGGTTGCTATGAATGGTGATAGCACTGGTGAAGATAGTGCTGGTGGTGGTAATGAAGAGGGTGGTGGCAATTATTGTGGTGACGATGATGGCAGGTGATGGTGATGATGGTTAATGTGATGGTGGTGGTGGTGGTGATGGGTGATGATGATGATGGTGGTGGTTGTGATGATGGTGGTGGTGATGGTGGTGATAGTGGCAGTGGTGGTGATGGGTGATGATGATGGTGGTGGTGATGGGTGATGATGATGATAGTGGTTGGTGATGATGGTGGTGGTGGTGGTGCTGGTGGTGATGGTAAGTGATAGTGGTGATAATAGTAGTGGTGATGGTAATAGTGATGGTGGTGGTGATGTTTAGGTGATAGTGGTGCCAGTGCTGGTGATGGTGGTGATGGTAGGTGATACTGATGGTGATGGTGGTAGTGGTGATGGTAGGTGATAGTGGTGATAATAGTAGTGGTGATGGTAATAGTGATGGTGATGGTGGTGGTGATGTTTAGGTGATAGTGGTGCTAGTGATGGTGATGGTGGTGGCGATGGGTGATGATGATGATGGTGGTGGTTGTGATGATGGTGGTGGTGATGGTGGTGATAGTGGCAGTGGTGGTGATGGGTGATGATGATGGTGGTGGTGATGGGTGATGATGATGATGGTGGTTGGTGATGATGGTGGTGGTGGTGGTGCTGGTGGTGATGGTAAGTGATAGTGGTGATAATAGTAGTGGTGATGGTGGCGATAGTGATGGTGATGGTGGTGATAGTGGTGCCAGTGCTGGTGATGGTGGTGATGGTAGGTGATACTGATGGTGATGGTAGGTGACAGTGGTGATAATAGTAGTGGTGATGGTAATAGTGATGGTGATGGTGGTGGTGATGTTTAGGTGATAGTGGTGCTAGTGATGGTGATGGTGGTGGCGATGGGTGATGGTGATGATGGTGGTGGTGATGGTGGTGATGGTAGGTGATAGTGCTGATATTAGTAGTGGTGATGGTGATGATAGTGATGGTGATGGTGGTGATAGTGGCAGTGGTGGTGATGGGTGATGATGATGGTGGTGGTGGTTGGTGATGGTGGTGGTGATAGTAGTGGTGATGGTGGTGGTGACAGGTGATGATGATGGTGGTGGTTGGTGATGATGGTGGCGATGGTGGTGATGGTGGTTGTAATGGTGGTGATGATGATAATAGAGATGATAGAGATGATAATGGTGGTGACAGCAATGCTGGCACTGGTGCTAAGGAAGAAACATGATGTCCACCATTGTCTAGATCTAGACTGTACTCTGGACTGAGAGTTATAGGTTCGCCCCAAAGGTATTTCTAAATGAGGAATAAATCCAGGTGTGTAATTACAGTTAAGAGCTCTACTGTCAGTTGGAATCAAGTGCCTTTTGAACTGAACTGAAATGTTAATGAAAATCTTACTTGGAAATTTCTACTGTTAAAATTGGACTTTATAAAAATGTGTTGACCTGAATAGTACACAGCACAGTACTTGCACTCAGGGGTCATGCACCTTCAACAAATATTTTCCAAGTGACTGAAGTTCTTGGTGGAAAAGGAAGACTACAGAATCAGCTTTAAGAGAAGATATGGAATAGGTATGTCCTATTTGAGAAGTACATAGTCTAGTTCACGGATCTTAAAATAGTAATCAATTAGCTAATCATAGTTTTCTGCCCATAAAATAAGAAATAATGTATTTTGATGACTATAAAAATGCAAGGAGATGGCTTCAGGTTCTCTGACAAGTTCAGAGCTGCATCTCTTTCAGACATTAATATTTTCATGATAAATAATAGGAACAAGATCCTAAAATATAAACAGGTTATTTTTAATCTAACTTTTACCTGGAGAATGATGTCTGGAGGCATTTCATAATTTAAGAAGCCAATCCCATGCCAGTACAGTTTTGCTTTATTATTTTTGTAACTTTCTGAGGTCCCAGCTTCAACAACAGAGGCTCCTGATATGATAAAATAATTTTTTAAATTAAAAAAAATCACACAATTCAAAGCACCATTTAGATTTTAATGTTGTTGGAAAACTATTACTGGGCAACTTACAAAGAGGTAAAACTCATACCAGGAAATTGGTGGTAAAAGTATGATTTTCAGCTTTCATTACCACTGAAATCTTGTCACTTTGAGAAAATCATGTTTTTTCTGTGGTTTCACAAAATTTCTGGAACTGACATTATGATAAAAAAAATGAAATCTGGAGCCATTGATTTAGACATGGAACTATTAGGTGGATTGTGTTTATTACCTAAAGAAACATATGGATCCCCACATTTTAACACCTTGTGTGATAAATAAGCCCGATTCATTCAAAAACAAAAGCAGAAAAACCAACAGTGTTGTAAATATACTAACAAGTTGTGTTTATAATAGCCTTTCTTTAGATTCATTGAGCTTTAATTTTAATCAAAGAAATATAAAATATACTCATTAAATATTATCTCTTCAAATTACTTCATTTTAGAAGTAAAAGGTGTTTTATACATAAGAAATAAAATGCAAATCACTTCCTTAAATTCCATCTGGGTATCAAAATACAGCATTAAAAAAACATAAATATGAGTGAATATCAAATCGCCAGTGCTTTTTCTGAGAAGGCAGGATTTGCAATAGTGAAGTTTGAGAGTGTTTATAAATTCTGGATAAAAGTCCTTTGTCAACTGTGTGGTTTGTAATACTGTCTCCCAGCCCATGACTTGTCTTTTCATTCTTTTCAATGTCTTCTTGCCAAGCAGAAGCTTTAAATTTGGATGAAGCCCAAATTATCCATTCTTTTCCTTTTGGAACTGTATGTCCAACTCTTTGAGCACCATCAACTTGCTTTTTCCCCACTGTCAAAAGTTAATTAGTGTGGCATTATTTCCAGGCTTTCTATTACGTTCCATTGATTTCACACTCTCATTACTGTAGTTTTATAATATTGTAGCTTAACATCAGTAAGTCCTCCAAATTTGTTCTTGTTTCAAAACTGCTTCAGCTGTTTTAGAAAGAGTTCATAGATTTCTACAAACAATTGTGCTGGGATTTTGATTGGGACTGTATCAAATCAACAAACTAGTTAGAATTTCCATCTTAAAAATATTGAAACTTTTAATCCACAAACATGGAAGATCTGTCCAGCATTTAGGTCTTCTGTTATTTCTTCCATTTGTGGGTTTTGTTTGTTCATCTGTCCAGTTTTTAGCACATAGATCCAATGAAAATTTCATTAAATTTATACCCAAGAATTTCATGTCTTTCACTGTCATTGTGAATAGGACTGCTTTTAAATTTTCTTTTTCCAATTTCTGATCATGAGCATTTAAAAATGAAATATATACAGTTGAATTTACTAATTTCACTTTTTAGTTCTAATAGAGTTTTGATGATTTGCTATGTAAATCTGTATGTAGATCTCTATATAAATAATAATTATTTGGCAGAGTCTTTATGGTTACATATGGTATCATGTCATCTGCAAATGTGATAGTTTTACTTCTTTTTCTCCCATTTGGATGCCTTTTACTTCTTTTCCTCTCTGACTGCTATGGCTGGGATTTCCAATACGACGCTGAACAAAAGTGGTGAGAGTGGGCATCCTTGTCCAGACCCCGATCTTAGAGGAAAAGCGTTCAGCTTTTCACACTGGGTCTGATGTTAGCTGTGGGCTTGTCATATATGCCTTTATTATGTTGAGGTAAGTTCCCTCTATACACACTTTGTGTTCTTTTTAGTGATTGCTCTGGCAATATTAATACACATAACTAACTAACTTTTCAAAGTCAATTTACACTTAATATCTTACCAGTTTGTGTAAAATTCAAAATTTTATAACCACAGAGGTCACTTTAACCTCACCCATTGACCCTCCCTCAAGAGTTGTCACATCTACATGTATTACAACCCCATCGGGGACTTCCCTGGCAGTCCAGAGGCTAAGACTCTGCACTCCTAAGGCCGGGGGTCCAGGTTCGCAAGTCACAGAGCAACTAAGCCCGTGCACAGCTTTTGAGCCCACGTGCTGCAATTCCCGAAGTGCCCGCAGTCTGGAGTCTGTGCTCCTTGACAAGAGACACCGACGGAAGGAGAAGCCCACGCACGCACAGAGCAGTCCCCGCCCACCGCAGCTAGAGAAAAGTTGGCCCAGCAGCAAAGACCCAGTGCAGACCAAAGACCCAGTGCAGACCAAAATAAAAGAAAAAAAAAAATTTTTTTAAAGGACATTACAGACAATCTTGAGACACTATCACTTAATCACTAATGGTGCATTGAGACTAGTCATGAGTAGTCATTTTTGTATGTAGAAGACAAAATGCAACAAAGTTTGTGATGCATACCCAAGCCTGCTGGCAGGCAGGCTTTCTCTGTGTTCCTCTTCACAGACACTAGTGAACAGAGATTGTTCTGAAGTCCTGACTTTTTACACCGAGCTTAACATTTCTTTACTCACCTGCTGACTTAAGGGCATAATCAGCCATCTGGACTTGATCTTCTCTCAGCTTTTTCAGAATGTAATTCACCAAGTTGGACATTTCCTGTACAAATTGTAAAAAGAGTTTCCTGTTAACAATCTCCATCAACTTCTTGAGTCCTGACAATTGACTATATTGATTGGGACCTACGTTTGCTAATCTGCCAAACACACACAGGTTCTTCCTATCACCTCCGCAGATCCGTGGGATCGTGTTTCACAGGGAGCTGAGAGATGTTGGGCCATTCGCCAAGGCCGTGGAGGACAGCTGGATGTCATGCCCTTGACGAGCACCCCGAAATGCTCACACAGTGGAACAGCCCAGTGAGGTTGTGTGCGCGACCCGCGGGGGCCCCCTTTCAGTGTCCTGCTTAGTAATAAAGACTGGAACGCTCTGTAGGGGTTTGGGAATCAAGGCAGTTTACACAGAGCACCCAATTGCTTGCATTGGAAATTATTCATCTTTTAAATCAATATTGGGTTATAAGGATGTTCTGAGTCTAAGAAAGCAAGCATCCTGAGAGAATGTAACAGTTTGAGTTCTAAATGACAAAGCGCTTTGTCCCAGGGCTGTGAGGATGGGGGCTTGGAGGCAGTGGTGGTCAGAGTCAGCAGTATGTGTGTTTCCAAAAACAGAATCTCAGGAAAAAGAAACGAAGCCAGTGCTAACAGAAGGAGAAGTAAAACCAGGCTCTTGGTCTTCATCATCATGTTGCCTGATCTGGTGCTCATCAGGGCAGATACACTAGCGTTAGGTCCCTGAATAAAAATATTTTACTATTTAAGTATTTGTGTATAAACTTTCAGAGACTGCCATTTGTGAATGAGCAGTCTTTTTTTTTTTTTTTTTTTACTGCAAACTTAAATAGAGTCAATTACTTATTTGGATGGAAGTCTGTCTTACTGCAATACAAAATTTTCCCTGTGACACAGCAATTATGAAAAAGTGTGCTTCCCCGAAATGTTCATCGCAGCACTGTTTATAATAGCCAGGACATGGAAGCAACCTAGATGCCCATCAGCAGATGAATGGATAAGGAAGCTGTGGTACATATACACCATGGAATATTACTCAGCCATTAAAAAGAATTCATTTGAATCAGTTCTAATGAGATGGATGAAACTGGAGCCTGTTATACAGAGTGAAGTAAGCCAGAAAGATAAAGAACATTACAGCATACTAACACATATATATGGAATTTAGAAAGATGGTAATGATAACCCTATATGCAAAACAGAAAAAGAGACACAGAAGTACAGAACAGACTTTTGAACTCTGTGGGAGAAGGTGAGGGTGGGATGTTTCGAAAGAACAGCATGTATATTATCTATAGGGAAACAGATCACCAGCCCAGGTGGGATGCATGAGACAAGTGCTCGGGCCTGGTGCACTGGGAAGACCCAGAGGAATCGGGTGGAGAGGGAGGTGGGAGGGGGGATCGGGATGGGGAATACGTGTAACTCCATGGCTGATTCATATCAATGTATGACAAAACCCACTGAAATGTTGTGAAGTAATTAGCCTCCAACTAATAAAAAAATAAAATAAAAAAGAAAATGTGCTTCCAAGGGGTGAGCTTTAGTAAAAGTGAAGTAGGGGCTTCCCTGGTGGCTCAGATGGTAAAGAGTTTGCCTGCAGTGTAGGAGACCCAGGTTCGATCCCTGGGTCGGGAGGATCCTGTGTCGAAGGGAATGGCTAGCCACTCCAGTATTCTTGCCTGGAAAATTCTGAGGACAGAGGAGTCTGGCGGGTTGCAGTCCAAGGGGTCTGAACGTGACTGAACAACTAACACTTCCCTTTACAAGCTAATGTAGAAAAGGAATTTTCAAGAAGAAGACAGACCACACATCCCAGTCATCATTACGTTTCCCCATCACATAAGTTGTCCACTTTCTGAAAGTGGACAAGCCCCTGCCTCCGTCCCAGGCTCACTTACCTCGTCGATGATCTCGGTGTGGTTCCAGCCTTCAGCGGGGTCTCCGTTGGCATTCCAGCTGTGATTGTGCAGACCATCGCGTGTGTCTCTAAGCAATGCCTTCAGAACATCTATTTGTTCAATTAAAAAGAGAATTTCCCGGAAGTTGTTTTCCAAAGTCTGGCTCTCCTTCCTGTGAATGGAGACCTTCACAGTGAAAGGAGGAAGCAGTGGATGCCTCGCCAGCCCCATGCTGGGCTTCAGGGCCAGCAAAACCAAGCGGTGCTTTACATTGCAGAAGAGAGAACCCTGAGTGAGGGGTGTCCAGGCGATACCCCCTTTTCTAGAGAACTGCACTGTGCTGTGTATGAGGAGCAAAGACATTCCAGGAAGCACTCCTGAGGGCATCACAGGCTTGGGCTGCGCTCTGTGCAGGGAAGCGGGCTCAGAGGACTTCACTCATCCCAGTCCTCCTGCGGGGATCGAGGCCACGCTGACTTGGGCTGGGCAACTTCACAGTGCCCTAAATCCCCCTCCCGCCGCCTCACGGTCAGGACACCTTGCACTTTGAGTTGGGTACGGAGCAGGGGGATCCCAACCAAGCCCTGAAATTCTGTGGACCAGCCTTTAGAGACGAGTGACTGAAAGATTCAGGGGGCCAGGGGTGGGGGCTTAGGGGAGAGAGGTGGGGGTGGGGCAACTGCCTTCCACCAGCTCAAGGGTGCAAGATTTTACTTCCCAAGAATCGGCTCTGCTGCTTGTACAGTCTGAAAGTTACTGGTAGAGAGAATAAGAAAATGTCAAACCGATGGGTGTTTCTTTATGTTGAAAAAATGTAAGTACTATTTGTGAGGCGAGCAGAAGTAACACAGCTTAGACTAGGAGTAGGTCTTCCTACTTGGTAAGATTATCAGGCCACCTGGATACAACCAATTAGCCAATTAGGACTAATTAGCTTTGACTTAATACTGACCGCTGGTTGCCAATTAGGAAATTAGGAACGGGGCGGAAACCCCCAGGAAAGTCCCGCGCGCGAAAGTATTGACCAATGAAATTGCTTTGCAAACGTGTAACCAATCCGCTTCTCACCCCATAGATTTGTGTAACAGCTTGGGCTCGGGGCTCTCTGAGTCGCACCACTGCGTTGGTTGCGGGCGGAGAGTCCTGGCTTGAGTCAGTAATAAACTTCCCTTCCTGCGAGTTGCATTGTTTTGGAAGCCTTCTCTCTTCCCGCTCGGGGATTCGGACATCGGGCATAACACTATTAATATTTAGTGAGTGAGTGTGTGTGTGGTCACTAAGTTGTGTCTGACTGTTTGTGACCATGGACTGTAGCCGCCAGGCTCTTCTGTCCATGCGAGTTTCCAGGCAAGAACGCTACAGGGTTGTCCTTTCCTCCTCCAGGGGATCTTCTCCATCCAGGGATTGAACCTGTGTCTCCTGCATTAGCAGGCAGATTCTTTACCGCTGGCCTTCCCTTTAGCAGGGAAGCCACTTCTTTCCCCTGTTTATGACATGGGCTTCCCTCATGGCTCAGTGGTAAAGAATCTGCCTGCAATGCAGGGGATGCAGGTTCAATCCTTAGGTCGGGAAGATCCCCGGGAGAAGGAAGAGACAACTCGTTCTAGCATTTTTGCCTGGGAAATCCCATGGACAGAGGAGCCTGGTGGGCTACAGTCCATGGGGTTGCAAACAGTCAGACATGACTTAGTGACTAAAAAATACAAAAAAAACCCCAAAAACTTATGAATCAATCTATGTTCACAATTTGAAAAATGCAAAACTGCTGAAGAAATAGAAACTGTTAATAGGTTTTCTAAAAGTTTTTATCCCAGGCAAAAAAGTTGTACTAAATAACAAAATAATTTTGTGTCCCACTAATATTTTTAAATTATTTTAATGGCTTCATAATTCTCCATTCCAGGTATTTAAACCCTGGTCTATTTTTCTAATTTTATCCCATTAAAAAAAATAATAATACCGAAAGCACCTCCCAGTGTATGTTCCCTTCAAGAAGGATCCACAGAAGTAGAAATTAGTTTTATAATTTTACGAAAGCATTTCAGTGTTTGGACAGACACTAAAAAGTCACACACACGAGAACATCTCACTCACTTTAAAAGTTCCAGTTGCTCTTTTGGCATTCGAAGCCTGGCCTGAAAAATAAGACAAAGCAAAGCCAAATCAGTCCAAATCCTGCCTACTTAGGTGGAGTTATTTTTCCTATTTGTAGAGGGGAAGGAAATCACACGACTACCCTTGATAGACACACCTGGCCAGTAGGACCCACAGTCTCTAAGACAGCTGCATTTTCCTGCAAAGAGTTGTATTTAAAGGAGACGCAGAAGCATCCAGCCTTGAGGCTTGTCCCTGTAAACAGTGAGGAGCATCCCCTTTCTACATGAGGAAGCTGACTGCTGGAGTCCATTAGCCATGACATCAGGAGGACCACAGACGCTTCTCTAACGCCGATAGGGGGTCTCAGAAGGACCACCTTGTGTTTGAACAGGTGGTGCCCAGCCAGGCTGACGATGCTACTGATGCCGAGGATGTGCACGGCCTCGGTGGAGGAGGCCACACAGGGACAGCGGACCGAGGGTCCGCTCAGGCTGCCTCGCCCTGCCCCACCCCAGGTCCCCCCACCAGCTCCACGTCACCCAGGCCTCTGCCTCATCCCCACAGGCCCTTCTTCCCGTGTGCTTCTCCTCCGTGAGTCTCTCGTGAAGACACATGTCAGTGTGGTGACAGCCTGTCTGGGAATTGCGGGATGACTTCATCTCAGGATCCCCAGTGACATCCGCAGAGACTCTTTCTCCAAATAAAGGTCCCGTGGGCAGGTTCTGGGGGTTGGGCTGTGAAATAGCTCCTTGGGGGTCACTTTCACCGCAGGGACCATCCATGTGTTATCTGACAAATAAGGTCCATCCTCTCAGCCGACGAGTCTGCTTTCATGTTTCAAAGACGCTGGCTTCCCATCAGTTTGCTGCCAAAATGGTTCAAAGCACGAGGGACATCTTACCCGCGCCACTGTGCCCCACGCAGAAAACAATTACCTCCCTTTTCTTTTTCTGCTGAGCATTTTAATTTCATTTTTAACATTTTTATTGGTGTATCGTTGCTTTATGATGTTGTGTTAGTTTCTGCTAACACAGCAAAGTGAATCAGCTACCTGTATACAAGTATCTCCTTTTTAGATTTCCTTCCCATTTAAGTCCCCACAGAGAATTGAGTAACTTCTCTGTTCTATACAGTAGGTTCTCATTAGTGAGCAATTTAATTTATCACAGGCTCTCCTCAATATTTTTCTTTGTACAGAGATGTGGAGTTGGGAGCTTATTTTTGGTAGGGAGAAATTCTTATTTCCAGTGTTTCTGTTGCTGTTTGAATAGGTTTCCTCTCGCTAGGGGCAGTGTTTTGCATTTCTGTTACTTTTTTCTGTTTTACCCTTAAAAGAACATAGAGAAAGTAGGCCTTCACTAATTTGCTGATAAATGAATTTGAGAGTTCTTTGAAAGCTAACGTTTTCCTAATTTTTTTTTTTTTCGTTTTCCTTATTTTTAAAAGCATTTGCCTCATTCCCAAAAGGACTTCAGGTGGCTTCCACTTTAGGAACAAACATAGTATAAAAAGTCACTGAACAGAAAAGTGAGGCAATGAAAGTGAACAGAAAACAAGGACTGGAGAAGGACGAAAACGTGTGAAAGATGGGTGTGACTTCAACTCCTGGAGTTCTCAGCTGCGGCCCTACATTTGTTCCTGACACTGTAACAACGGGATTGGGTGTGGGTGGGATGGAATGGGGAAGACAACCATTGACAGCAGTCCACAGGGAAAAAAAGAAAATCGCACAGAGGTGGCAGAGGCTGCTTTGCATGTGGCTGGTAATCCATCCCTTCCATGAGGCTCCTGTGATAAGAACGTGCTGGTCCCAGGGCTTCCTTCCTGGCAGGTGGGCAGAGCCCCATGGAAGGTTAGGACAGCCGTCCAAAGCCTTCATTAAGACTTTGCAGCAACTCCAACAAAGCACCTGCTGCCCAACCTTAAACATGCCCATTAAAGGAGGACCAGTCGGCATGTGCAGTCAGTTGAATGGGTATAGAATTGGCAGCCTCCTGAGAAATGGCAGGGTGAAGGAGGGAAAGCAAAGAAACAGCTGTGGGCAGAGCCACAGCCTTGCTGCTTCTTGTTGCCTCATTGTTTTACCCTTAAAAACATGGAAGACTTATCAATTAAAAATAAAAATTTTAACAAATATGGAAGCCTTCACAAGTCGTCCTTGTGTGGGGGCTGTGCTGATCTCTGCATTGTTCCAGTTTTTGTATATGTGCTGCCAAGGTAAGCGTTCTTCTGTTTTTTCGGGTAAGGATGACTGAGATCCAAAGCTTTATGCCTTAGGATGTGGCTCCGATACTTCAAGCTGGGGCAGATTGGATGCAAGAGTTCACAAATGTCTCACGTGGCCAGTACTTTTCTTCTTTCGTTTTTTTAAACAAAACTGTTGGCCTTGGAGTACGGAATGAAGCAGGACAAAGGCTAATAGAGTTTTGCCAAGAGAATGCACTGGTCATAGCAAACACCCTCTTCCAACAACACAAGAGAAGACTCTACACATGGACATCACCAGATGGTCAACACCGAAATCAGATTGATTATATTCTTTGCAGCCAAAGATGGAGAAGCTCTATACAGTCAGCAAAAATAAGACCAGGGGCTGACTGTGGCTCAGATCATGAACTCCTTATTGCCAAATTCAGACTTAAACTGAAGAAGGTAGGGAAAACCACTAGACCATTCAGGTATGACCTAAATCGAATCCATTATGACTATACAGTGGAAGTGAGAAATAGATTCAAAGGACTAGATCTGATAGACAGAGAGCCTGATGAACTATGGACGGAGGTTCATAACACTGTACAGGAGACAGGGATCATCAAGACCATCCCCATGGAAAAGAAATGTAAGAAAGCCATCCTCAGTGATCAATGCAAAGAAATAGAGGAAAACAACAGAATGGGAAAGACTAGAGATCTCTTCAAGAAAACTAGAGATATCAAGGGAACATTTCATGCAAAGATGGGTTCAATAAAGGATAGAAATGGTATGGACCTAACAGAAGCAGAAGATATTAAGAAGAGGTGGCAAGAATACACAGAAGAACTGTACAACAAAGATCTTCATGACCCAGATAATCACAATGGTGTGATCACTCAACTAGAGCCAGACATCCTGGAATGTGAAGTCAAGTGGGCCTTAGGAAGCATCACTACGAACTAAGCTAGTGTAGGTGATGGAATTCCAGTTGAGCTATTTCAAATCCTGAAAGATGATGCTGTTGAAGTGCTGCACTCAATATGCCAGCAAATTTAGAAAACTCAGCAGTGGCCACAGGACTGAAAAAGGTCAGTTTTCATTCCAATCCCTAAGAAAGGCAATGCCAAAGAATGCTCGAACTACTGCACAATTGCACTCATCTCACACGCTAGTAAAGTAATGCTCAAAATTCTCCAAGCCAGGCTTCAGCAATACGTGAACTGTGAACTTCCAGATGTTCAAGCTGGTTTTAGAAAAGGCCGAAGAACCAGAGATCAAATTGCCAATATCCGCTGGATCATCGAAAAAGCAAGGGAGTTCCAGAAAAACATCTATTTCTGCTTTATTGACTACACCAAAGCCTTTGACTGTGTGGATCACAATAAACTGTGGAAAATTCTGAAAGAGATGGGCATACCAGACCACCTGACCTGCCTTTTGTGAAACCTGTATGCAGGTCAGGAAGCAACCAGTTAGAACTGGACATGGAAAAACAGACTGGTTCCAAATAGGAAAAGGAGTACATCAAGGCTGTATATTGTCACCCTGCTTATTTAACTTGTATGCAGAGTACATCATGAGAAACGCTGGGCTGGAAGAAGCACAAACTGGAATCAAGATTGCCGGGAGAAGTATCAATAACCTCAGATATGCAGATGACACCACCCTTATGGCAGAGAGTGAAGAGGAACTAAAAAGCCTCTTGATGAAAGTGAAGGAAGAGAGTGAAAAAGTTGGCTTAAAGCTTAACATTCAGAAAACTAAGATCATGGCATCTAGTCCCATCACCTCATGGGAAATAGATGGGGAGACAGTGGAAACAGTGTCAGACTTTATTTTTGGGGGCTCCAAAATCACTGTAGATGGTGACTGCAGTCATGAAATTAAAAGACGCTTACTCCTTGGAAGGAGAGTTATGACCAAACTAGACAGCATATTAAAAAGCAGAGACATTGCTTTGCCAACAAAGGTCCGTCTGGTCAAGGCTATGGTTTTTCCAATGGTCATGTATGGATGTGAGAGTTGGACTGTGAAGAAAGCTGAGCGCCGAAAAATTGATGCTTTTGAACTGTGGTGTTGGAGAAGAGTCTTGAGAGTCCCTTGGACTGCAAGGAGATCCAACCAGTCCATCCTAAAGGAGATCAGTCCTGGGTGTTCACTGGAAGGACTGATGCTGAAGCTGAAACTCCAATACTTTGGCCACCTCATGTGAAGAGTTGACTCATTGGAAAAGACCCTGATGCTGGGAGGGATTGGGGGCAGCAGGAGAAGGGGGCAACAGAGGATGAGATGGCTGGATGGCATCACCGACTCGAAGGGCATGGGTTTGGGTAAACTCTGGGAGTTGGTGATGGACAGGATGGCCTGGCATGCTGCGATTCATGGGGTCGCAAAGAGTCAGACACGACTGAGCGACTGAACTGAACTGAACTGTCACAAGTTAGGGCTTCCCAGGTGGCGCTAGTGGTAAAGAATCCACCACCCAGTGAATCCACCTGCGGATGCAGAAGGCAGAAGAGAAGCAGATTGGATCCCTTGATCAGGAAGATCCCATGGAGGAGGACATGGCAACCCACTCTAATATTCTTCCTGGGAGAATCCCATGGGCAGAGAACCCTGGCAGGCTACAGTCCTTACGTCGCAGAGTTAGACACGACTGAACAACTTAGCATGCATGCAAGTTATCTAATTTTAAACCCTGTAACTTTCAGGTGAATCCTGGAAGCTCTTGGATTGGCCAAAAGTTTGTTCAGTTCTTTTCCTGTAAAATGGCTCTAGTAGTGCTTAGTTGTCTTTAACTTCATTTGAAACAATTTTGTTAGATTGTATTGTGACTGCTGACATACCAGTGTGCATTTTTTAAAAAACTTATCAAATTGGTGAATTTTTGTGTAGCCATTTTAATACTGAAGACAGAAGAAAAAAGGAACATTTCTGGCATATTATGTTTGGCATTATATGCATATACCATTTTTGGCATATTTAATATATCATTAAAGATAAAAATGCAACTGAAAAAGAAACAAAGATTTGCACAGAAGCTGCTGTGAGTGATCGAACATGTCAAAAGTGGTTTGTGAAATTTTGTGCTGGAGATTTCTGGCTGAACGATGCTCCACATTCGGGGTAGACCAGTTGACAGGAATCAAATCGAGACATGAAGTGAGATCACTCAAAGTTATACCACATGGGAGACAGCCACCATACTCAAAATATCAGAATCAAGTGTTGAAAATCATTTACATCAGCTTGGTTACATTAATCTCTTTGATGTTTGGGTTCCACACAATTTAAGCAAAAAAAGCCTTCTTGACCATAGTTCCACCTGTGATTCTCTACTGAAACATAATGAAAATGGTCTGTTTTTAAAACAAATTGTGATGAGCAATGAAAAGCTGAAGAGACTGTGGGGCAAGTGAAATGAAGCGCCACCAGCCACACCAAATGAATATGTACTGCCCTCAATTAGACCAGCTGAAGTTAGTACTCAATAAACAGTGTCCAGAATTAGTCAACAGAAAGTGCATAATCTTCCATCATGACAATGCAAGACTGCATGTTTCTTTGATAACCAGGCAAAAACTGTTGCAGCTTGGCCGGGAAGTTCTGATCCATCTGCTCTGTTCACCAAACATTGCATCTTTGGATTTCCATTTATTTCAGTCTTTATAAAATTCTCTTAAGGGAAAAAGTTTCAATTCCCTGTAAAATGGTAAAAGGTATATGGAACAGTTCTTTGCTCAAAAAGATAAAACATTTTGGGAAGATGGAATTATGAAGCTGCCTGAAAAATGGCAAAAGATGGTGCAACAAAACGATGAATACATTTCAATAAAGTTCTTGGTGAAAATGAAAAATGTGTCTTTTATTCTTACCTAAAAATTCAAAGGAACTTTTTGGCTAACCTAATACAATGACTGCAGATTGCACCTGTGGTTAGATCATTAAGCTTGCTGCTGTCTGTCTTTTAAGTTTTATTTATTTATTCTTTCACTCATTAATTTTGATGGCACTGGGTCTTCATTACTGTGCACAGTCTTCCCTAGTTGCAGCAAATGGGAGCTACTCTGCATGGTGGTGTGTGGGCTTACTGCGCCGGCTTCTCTTGTTACGGAGCACAGGCTCTGGGCTCAGGCTTCAGTAGTTGTGGGGCATGGGCTTAGCTGTTCCTTGGTGTGTGGAATCCTCCCAGACCAGGGATCAAACCCCTGTCCCCTGCGTTGGCAGGTGGATTTTTAACCACCAGACCACCAGGGAAGTCCTGGGTCTCTTTCTTAATAGCACTAATCCCAGCCAGGGGGCTCCACCCTCATGACCTAATCACTTCCCGAAGGACCCACCTCCTAATACCTGGGGTTTGTTGTTGTTGTTTAGCTGCTAAGTCATGTCCAGCTCTTCTTAGACCCCCACGGACTGTAGCCCGCCAGGCTCCTCTGTCCATGAAATTCGCCAGGCAAGAATAAGAGACTAGAGTGGGTTGCCACTTCCTTTTCAGGGGACCTTCCTGACCCAGAGACCAAATATGAGTCTCCCTCACTGGCAGGTGAACTCTTTACCACTGAGCCCAAAAGGAAGCCCCAATACTTGTGATTAGGTTTCAACATATGAATTTTGGACGGGACACAGCAGTCTATGACATTCTAACTCTGGTCCCCCAAATTAATGTTCTTGCATGCAAAATACATCCTTTTATCCCAACAGACCCCCAAGCCGTCATTCACTCCAGCATCAACTTATGTCTAAAGTTCAATGCCTCAACTAAATATCATCCAAGTCAGATACGGATGAGACCCCAGGCACCATCCATCCAAAACAACCTCCCCTCCAGCTAAGATGCTGTGAAATCAAACAAATTGTGTACTTGCAAAATACAGTAGTGGGACCAGCATACCATAGACATTCCCATCGCAAAAGGGAGAAACTGGGAAGCAGAAAAATTTGATGAATCAGAAACATACAGTCCATGGCAAGAGTCTGCAGGGATTGAAGACTGTGGAGAGATTTTAGGATCTCTTGGTTATAAAACCACTTAATAGATCTCTGGTCCCAACATTATTTCTTTTTTTAAAAAAATTATTGGAGTACAGATGATTTACAATGCTGTGTCAGTTTCTGGAGTACAGCAAAGTGAATCAGTTATACATACCCATGTGTGCTAAGTCACTTCAGTTCTGTCTGGCTCCTTGAGACCCTGTGGACTATAGCCCGCCAGGCTCCTCTGTTCATGGGATTCTCCAAGCAAGAATACTGGAGTGGGTTGCCATGTCCTCCTCCAGGGGACATCCCAACCCAGGGATCAAACCGGCATCTCTTATACCTCCTGCATTGGCAGGTGGATTTTTGACAACTCAGTCAGTTCAGTCGCTCAGTCATGTCCGACTCTTTGCAGCCCCATGAACTGCAGCACACCAGGCCTCCCTGTCCATCGCCAACTCCCGGAGCTTGCTCAAACTCATGTCCATCAAGTTGGTGATACCATCCAACAATCTCATCCTCTGTCGTCCCCTTCTCACACTGCCTTCAATCTTTCCCAGCATCAGGGTCTTTTCAAATGAGTCAGTTCTTCTCATCAGGTGGCCAAAGTATTGGAGTTTCAGCTTCAGTATCAGTCCTTCCAATGAATATTCAGGACTGATTTCCTTTAGGATGGACTGGTTGGATCTCCTTGCAGTCCAAGGGACTCTAAGGAGTCTTCTCCAACACCACAGTTCAAAAGCATCAATTCTTCGGCGCTCAGCTTTCTTTATAGCCCACCTCTCACATCCATACATGACTACGGGAAAAACCATAGCATTGACTAGATGGAACTTTGTTGGCAAAGCAATGTCTCTGCTTTTTAATATGCTGTCTAGGTTGATCATAACTTTTCTTCCAAGGAGCAAGCATCTTTTAATTTCATGGCTGCAGTCACCATCTGCAGTGATTTTGGAGCCCCCCAAAATAGTCTCTCACTGTTTCCATCGTTTCCCCATCTATTTGCCATGAAGTGATGGGACTGGATGCCATGATCTTAGTTTTCTGAATGTTAAGCTTTAAGCCAACCTTTTCACTCTCCTCTTTCACTTTCTCAGGAGGCTCTTTAGTTCATCTTCGCTTTCTGCCATAAGGGTGATGTCATCTGAGTATCTAAGGTTATTGATATTTCTCCCGGCAATCTTGATTTCAGCTTGTGCTTCATCCAGCCCAGCGTTTCTCACGATGTACTCTGCATATAAGTTAAATAAGCAGGGTGACAATATACAGCCTTGATGTACTTGTTTCCTGATTTGGAACCAGTCTGTAATTCCATGTCCATTTCTAACTGTTGCTTTTTGACCTGCATACAGGTTTCTCAGGAGGCAGGTCAGGTGGTCTGGTATTCCCATCAATTGAAGAATTTTCCAGTTTGCTGTGATCCACCCAAAGGCTTTGGCATAGTCAATAAAGCAGAAGTAGATGTTTTTCTGGAACTCTCTTGCTTTTTTGATGATCCAGTGGACGTTGGCAATTTGATCTCTCATTCCTCTGCCTTTTCTAAATCCAGTTTGAATACCTATTAGATGTTCTATTAGATATTCACATGCAAAACCAATATAACACATGTCTAGTTGGACTCTCTTTGTAGCACATTAGATTTTAAATGAGTAACAGACAAAATGATTTAAGGTAACATCACCTGGTAATTGTAAAGCCGTGAACCATATTCTGCAATTAGAGCATAAATTTGACTGAATTTCTGAGGAAATTCTTTCTCTTTAAGCTTCATGTGATTTATAAATCCTGTTAAAGAAAAGATCAACTTTGATTAAAGAGTTTATCTGGAAATACTTATATTTTACATTGATGAAACAATTTATATTTTTAGACAGCACAAGAAAAAAGTTCTTTCTCTGTGTCCATTTGGGCCTCCTCCCCCCTCCTTGATGTGTGGTGTGCATGCATATTACACATTAACCAGAGCTCCTCAAAGATGGGGATGAACTTTATATAAATATCAGTATGTCATTTCGACATGAGCCTTTGTCTCAAAAATGTATATGACTGTGCCTTCAACTTCTAACACATGGAACAGTTCTCAGAGCTCCTGAGAGTCTGTCTCGTGGGATATAATCCTCAGTTTAGCTTGAATAAAATTCCTCTTTTTTCTTCGTGATTATTAATTGAATTTTTGTTGACAACATATATTAATAGAAATGCCTCTAAGCAGGGAAGCTATAGCAAGTTACTTTTTTTTTTTTCAAATTTCTCATTGTGCGGGGTCTTCAGTGCTGTGTGGGGTTTTCTCTAGGTGAGACTGAGGGGCTCCTCTCCAGCTGCAGCGATCGGGCTTCTCACTGCAGTGGATTCTGCTGTTGTAGGGCACAGGCTCACGGTGCATGCGCTTCAGCAGCTGAGGCTCACAGGCTTAGTTGCTCCTCAGCATGTGGGATCTTCCCGGCCTAGGGATCAAACCCACGTCCCCTGCATTGGCAGGCAGATTGTTTATCACTGGACCATCAGGGAAGTCCTATATCAGGTTCTTGAGTGACAATAATTTTCAATGGCAGCAAAAGGTGCTCAAAAAATTGTTCCTCCATTGAAACAATCATCAGCTGGCAAAGACTAACAAGATCAACTTTATTGGACTTCCAAAATCTAATCACAAGCTTGCATCAACCAGAGGACTAAAGGAAAGGGCAGGTTATTTTTGGCAAGAGAGCAGTGTGGCATTATCACTCACTTGCATACCATCTCCCAGAATGGTGGCGGTGGCTATGTGGTGCCAGCCAATATTGCTGGCTCAGCTTGCTTGTGCCAGGGATCTAACACAGACCTTGATCTTCAGCTACTCTGACTTTACGCGTTCATCTGCCTGGTATTGCCCTGACTGTCTACTGCAGAGGCCAATCTTTGCTTCTATCCACTCCCATGCACTGGAAAAATTTTCTGGGAGGGTATAATGACTGTTCAAAGAATTAAAGACAAACTGGTCATGGCCATCTGGGCAAGGGACTGTGAATGGAGACAGTGGCAGACAGATCCAACATCATGGGAGACAGAAGGCAGAGGATGAAGGCTCACGTGGGAGCAAGGGCTTGGAAGGGAAAGGGGAGGGCAGTGTGAGTGTCCAGGACTGGACGCGTGCTCAAGGAAGGTCCCAGAAGACCCCAGGCTTGCACCTTGGGTGGGTCTGTGGGCTGCATGCAAACAGGAGGTGAAGATTATGGCAGAGCTGTGGGTGGCCCAGGCTGGCCCTGAAATAGAGTCCCAGCTTAGAGTCAAACAGCCCACACTGGGACAGCAGTTCTCACATCCTTGCTCTCTCCTGCTTATTTTTGATTCTAGGAAACCTGTCAGGTCACTGGTTGACCATTGTGATATCGGAAAAGTGACCATCACGAAACAAACGACTACAGCCCTCAACAAGCAACAAAGCCACCTTTGGAAAAGGGGAGAAGCCAGTTCCCAGGGTTACTGTGTTATAAAACTGAAATGTCTGGTTTGCAACACAAAATTACAATGCATACAAAGGAACAGGAAAGTACAGCTCATTAAAGGGAAAAAAAATTGACTGACATCTCTGAGCAAGTTCAAACTCTGAACTGACTGGAGAAAAACCTGACAAATCAGCTGTCTTAAATAGGCTCAAAAACTAAAGGAAACCATAGACAAAGAACTAAAGAAAACCAAAGAAATGAAGTATGAGTGAAATGAGAATATCAACTGAAAAATTATAAAAGGAAACAAGTACAAATTCTGGAGATGTAAAGTATAATAGCTGAAATGAAAAAATTCACTGAATGGGCTCAACAGCAGATCTTAGCGGGAAAAGTGAACTCAAAAATAGAACAATTGAGATTATCAAGTGTGATGAGAAAGAGGAGAATTGCAAATCCAGAGCTAGGCCTATACATCTACGGTTGATTGCATTTTTTGACAAGGGTAACAAGACCATTCAATGGGGAAAAATATCTTTTCAACAAATGATGCTGAGACAACAAGATATCCATTTGCTAGAAAATGAATCTGGTTCACTTTTAACTCATTTGCTAAAAAATGAATATGAAATTGAAAAATTCATATTATATATAAAAAATAACTCAAAATGGATCAATTAGCTAAACATAAGAGTGAAAATCATAAAGTTCTCAGAAAAAACACAGAGGTAAGCTGTCATGACCTAGAATTTAGTAATGAATTCTTAGACATGACATCACTAAAATTAAAACCTCTTATGCATCAAAGGACATTACTTAAAATGTGAAAGGACAATCTATTGAATGAAAGAAAATATTATATATCTGAGAAGAGTCTAGTATCCAGAATATATTTTTTTAAAAACTCTTACAAGTCAACAACAAAAAGACAAAAACCCAATTAAATGGGCAAAGAACTAGAAGAAATTTTCTCCAAAGAAGAGGTATTAAAAAAAAAAAAAAAGAAGAGGTATAAATGGCAAACAAGTACATAAAAAGTTGCTCAATATTAGTTGATATCATTCACTGGTGGTGGTGGTGAGTTAGTCACTAACTCACGTCCGACTCTTGCAACCCCACAGACTGTAGCCCGCCAGGCTCCTCTGTCCACAGAATTTCCCTGGCAAGAATACTGGAGTGGGTTGCTACGTCCTTCTCTAGATAGCAGGCATTAGGGAAATACAAATCAAAGTCACAGTGAGCCAGCACTTCACGTCACCAGGATGGCTGCAGTCGTAAAAGAATAGCAAGTGTCGGTGAGGACGTGGGAAAACTGGGACCCTCACACACTACTAGCGGGAAAGTGACGCGGGGCAGCTTCTCTGGAAAACAGGGGCAGCTCCTCCCTAGCAACTTACCAGCAGGTGTATCACCCATAGAATTGAAAACAGGTATTCAAACAAACACGTGTACACACATGTTCATAGCAGCACTACCCACAATACCCAGAGGGTGGACACGGTGGATGTTCATCCATAGCTGAATGGGTAAACAAACTGCGGTCTATCCACACGCTGCAATATTATTCAGCTGCAAAAAGGAGTGATTCGTCTACAACAGGGATGAGCCTCAAAAACACGAGCTTATGAAAGTAACATTTGTTTCACCTACTTCTCAACATTTAGTATATTCAGACTTTTAGAATTTCCACCATACTACAATGGGTCTACTAGTGTTAATTTGCATTTTCTTGATAAATAACAAGCATATTTTCATGTTATCTTTCTTTTGTGAAATGCCAGTTCAGGTGGTTTGCCCATTTAAAATATTGAATTGGTGCTCGCTTCGGCAGCACATATACTAAAATTGGAATGATACAGAGAAGATTAGCATGGCCCCTGTGCAAGGAAGGATGACACACAAATTCGTGAAGCGTTCCATATTTTAAAATATATATATATATTGAATTGTTGTTGTTCATATTGATTTATGGACTTCCCTGGTGGCTCAAGTTCAATCCCTGGATCTGGAAGATCCCCTGAAGAAGGAAATGACTACCCACTCCAATATTCTTGCCTGGAGAATCCCTTGGCAGAGGAGTCTGGTGGGCTACAGTCCATGAAATCGCAAAAGTTGGACAGGACTGAGTGACGGTTTTTTATACTGATTTTATAGAAGTTATTTGCACACTTAGAATATCAATTTTTGTTTGATAGAAGTATGGAAAATATCTGTTTTACATTCGGTGGCTTGCATTTTTCCTTAATGTTACCTTTTGATAAATAAAAATTCTAAATTAAAAAACAAACAAACAAAAAAACACATGAGCTTAGTGAAAGAAGCCCGACAAAAATGGCCATACATTGTATGATTCCATTTACATGACACTTTCAGAACATGTGTGTCCTTGGAAAGCATATTGGCGGTTGTTGCCAGGAGGTGAGGGGAGGGGGGCTGGGGAGTGACTGAGGGGTGTGGGGTTTCTTTTGAGGTTGGTGAAAATATTTTGGAAATAGAAGTAGTAGTTGCACAACACTGCGAAGCACTAAATGCCACTGAGTTGTTCACGGCAACACGGTTAGTTTTATATTATGTGGATTTCACCCTAGCAAATAAAAATGGATCCAAGTTCAGTTTAATTCCATTGAAATCATTAACACATCAGTGGTGGCTAAAAAGGATCTGGCACTTTTGTGGGCAAATGGGTAACCTTACAGTGGGGAAAGACAAAGAAGCAGTTTGCACGCACTAAGAAAATGTATATATTTCGTTCTTAAAAGATGTCAAAGGAGAGACTTCGCTGGCAGTCCAGTGGTTAAAACATCCCCTTCCAACGAAGGGATTGCAGGTTCAGTCCCTGGTTGGAAAATAAGATCCCAATGCCTCTCAACCAAAAAAAAAAAAAGAAAAAAGAAAGTAAAACAGAAGCAATATTGTAACAAATTCAATAAAGATTTTAAAAATGGTCCACATTAAAAAAAAACATTAAAAAATGTCTAAGGAATATAGGGCATTCGTTTCCAAAACAAGGAAAATTCTGAGCACAAACAGTTCTGTTCACACGGCGTGTTCCTGACACGGGCAGGGAGGTGGAGCCTCAGAAGAGCAGGCACGGATCACTGACACAGGGTTGGGGTAGTGCTGTGGGAAATCTCAAGGGCACAGGGCTCATGAGTCAGGAGCAAGGGGTCGGGGGAGAGCTGCTGAAACTCTCAAGCTGAGATCAGCAGAGGTGAAGACCAGACAGCTGGAAGCAGCAGAGCCAGACAGCGTGTAGCTCTCAGTAGAACCGGAATCTTCGAGATGAAGTTTAGAGGTCTGCAGAGATGGGATGGTGCTCAGGGCCCTAAGGTGCAGCTGAAGGAAGGCTGGTACAGGCTTCAGAGAGCCCTCAGTCCAGGCATCCACGCGCAAGCCCAACTGAACAGCCCCCGTTGCTGTGTAAAACGGCATTTTGTGGCAATAACTGGGTGAAACTCTGACTTCCCTGGATACCCTGAAATTCAAGGTGTCCACATACCACAGAACAATTTTCCATTGTACTAGGATTCATGGTGCGTGATATTTACAGCCAGAAAATGGCAAACCATGTGTTCTATCATTTCTTCAAGAACCCCGTGATGGTCAGTCTCTGATTGTCAAAATCCTTCAAGATGAGTCACCCAGATTTAGAAAAGATCAACTGTATGTGTTTGCAATACAAATATAAAGGATTCGTAATTTCAAAGCAACTTCTCTGACTTTGAACCGTGATTCTGTAACAGGGAAGAAAAAAATCTGACTCCATATTTGATCTGTTTCTTTTACTTTAATCATTGCTTCCCATGGCTTTTGTCTGTTAAAAAGATACTATCTATACATAATGGCTTGCCTTGGGGAACCCTTCCCTTCTGCAAGAATGTTAAACTAACCTGCCTTTGTTCAGCTCACTGGGAGACACTCTGACCCTGCCACTTGTGAATGACAGCAGGAAAAAGAAATGAATGCATCCCTTCCCTGAGGATGGCCAGACCAGGAGATATTTTGCAACACTCGTGGTCTTTTGATTTCCCAGGTGGCTCAGACCTTTGCCTGCGATGCAGGAGGAGGAGGAGCAGTGGTAGTGTTGGTCGCTCAGCTGTGTTGGACTGAGACCCCATGGACTGTGGCCCGCCAGGCTCCTCTGTCCATGGGATTCTCCAGGCAAGAGTGCTGGAGTAGAGTGCAATGCAGGAGACCTGGGTTGGGAAGATCCCCTGGAGAAAGAAGGAATGGCAGCCCACTGCAGTACTCTTGCCTGGAGAATCCCATGGACAGAGGAGCCTGGTGGGCTACAGTCCATGGGGTCTCTAAGAGTCGAACACCACTACCACACTACTACTCCGGCATCACAGGACTGACTGACTGAGTGACTTACGCTTTCGCTTCATGGTCTTTTTACTTTACTTCCTTTCCTCCTCCCCCTCTCTGTTCTGTAAAAGAAACTGGCATCCAGACCCCATAATATAGTACTCCAGGACTCTCATCCACCATCTTCTCGGATGCCCAGCTTTCTGAATAAAGCCTCTATTTCTTGCCTCGACACCTTGCCTCCTGATTTATTGACCTGTCCTGTGTCAGACAGAACGAGCTTAGACCTGGTAACAACTCTAAGAGAAATTAAGTTCTCACTAAATTTTCAACAAAGAAACCCATATTACTTTTACAAGAGAACCTGAGTGCTGCAACTACTGAGCCCACAAGCCACAAGGGAAGACCCTACATGATGCCACAAAGACTCCTTGTGCTGCAACTAAGGTCTGATGCAGCCTAACAAATGAATAAACAAATACTGACGGGGAGGGGGGAAAAAGGAATGGTTAAGAGCATGCAGTCACTTCCAGGTTTCTGGGCCACTTATTGCAAATTCGAGTCATTCCCCTGCCATCTCTCTCATCATACACATACCCTGTGAAATGGCTTCAAGGATCACTACTGAGTAAGACTCACCCAGGAGAAGTAAAGTCAGTATAAACACCATACCCATGACAGTCTTCCATGATCGAGGTAACCTAAAAAGAAGAAAAGTAACAGCAAAAAGAATTTAGCAATACACCACTCTTAACCTTTAATTTGAACTTTAACCTCTACAGCCAAGTCGACAGACATGACTAGGCTGAGCATGTGAGTTCATTTAATTCCTAATCCACTATCCGTGAAACTGAGGGGAAAGAGCATTCAGAGTGGTGTATATACGTATTCACACATACATACACCATACACACCCCTCTTTCACACACATTACTGCCCTGTTGCTGCATGTTTTTATGCCTATAAATGTTTATGAAGAAGAAAGCAAAAGAGGTTATCCTAGAGGTCTGCAAAGTATCATCAGCCCAGAAGAAAAGAAAAAATCAGAGTCTGGACTGTAGCCCACCAGGCTCCTCTGTCTATGGAATTCTCCAGGCAAGAATACTAAAATGGGTTGCCATTTCCTACTCCAGGAGATCTCCCCCACCTAGGGACCGAACCGGCGTCTCCTGCTTTGGCAGGCTGATTCTTTACCGCTGAGCCAGCTGGGAAGTCCAAAGAGCTATGACAATGAACAGCTATCTGATAAAATTCTCTAAAGCAATCCTAACCCTTTCCCTCACTTTTTATTGAAATACAACACACATAAAGAAAAAAGCACAGATCATCGCACAGCTCAGTGGATCCAAAGGCCATCCCCACCCTCCCACTGGCAACCAGCGGGACAAGTGGTTTATAGACAGGAGCAGTCAGCTCCGACAGCTGTCTCCACTTGGTGATGGGTGGTCTGACCAGCATCATCTTGGCTGTTTTAGGTACAGTTAATCTTCAGTTTCAGGGTCCATTTTCCCCCATGTCTTTGAGGTCAGTTCTCAGAATTTGGGCAGTTTAAGTTGTGGGTTCACCTTGGAAAGTCAGTCTGGTCATTATGCAGTTAACTTCTTCTATCTGAGGTTTCATTATCTATCAGACAGCTCACAGGATATGGCTCAGAATATTAGGAACTAAAGAAGGAACAGAAAGGTCCTTGACTATGCTTGATGACTACATTATTATTATTCGGTCTCCTTCATTTTCCTTTGTTTCCGTATTTCTCATTTCCCTGATTAAACTTATTCTTTGACTAAAGTTTCCCACAGACAAAAGGCAGGCGGAGGACAAGGGGTGTTGGGACAGGTACCACGGGGTCCTGCTCTGTTTCACCAAGACAGAAATGGCTGGGTTTGTGCATATCCGGTCTCAGCAGATCTTTCCAAAGACTTTACAAAGTGATCTCAGTGACCTTTCCACATCCAACTTTAAAGATTTTTTTTAAAAGAAGGAAAAAAAAAAAAAAAAAGAAAATGGCTAAAATAGATTAACCTCACTGCAACAGAAGGCTAGGAGCTTTGGGACAAAGTCCTCTAAGATGGCTAATTGAAATTTCTATTTAAAATATACAAAAACCAGGTGACAATGAATCACTCATTAATTACAGAAGGCACCCTGATGTAGCAGGAGAAGCACTGGGTCACAGCTCAGAAAAGGGGGTGAAGCTGTCACCGACTGTGCTGGTCACACAGTGAGGCCAGACAATACAGAAATGTGGAGTTTGGGGCAGAGAAAGTTTTATTGCAGCGTCATGCAAGGAGACAGGTGGCTCGCGCCTTTAAAAAACTGAGCTTTTCTAAGGCTTTCAGCAAAGCCTCTTCATGGGGAAGGGGAGGAGGGGCATGGAGAGCTGTTGCAAACTTCTTGGTGTTGGGTCCTTTGTGCAGCTCTCCACAAGGGTCAGAATAGTCAGGTCACAAGTCCCTTTAAACCTCCATCAAAACAAACGTTATTCTCTGTCCTGCAACTTTTTATATAAAGGTGTAATACTCTTAAAGGTCATGGACAAAAAAGGGAAGGGGAGGCATTAAATTGTCTCCCAGCCTCCTTGTGGCTTTTAACAAATCTATAAGCAAAACGATGTCACCCCTCATGTTATTTATTTAAGGTCCCAAGGCTTGACTTTTGTACTCTGAGGTCTAGGCCCTGGCTAACAAGGGGATGGGGTTCCTGTGCAGGCTGGTCACCCTGCCCGGGAGCTATCATCCAGCACCCAGTCTGGGACCGCTGGCCAGTGCCCAGAACAGGCTGAGGAGGCAGATCTCAGCTGGTGATACCCTTAGGGCCAGGTACCCAGACCATGCCCAGCTGTCATCACTGAAGGAGCTAGATGCCCGACACGCAACCAGCCCTCAGGCTCCACAAGGCCACACAAACAGGGGTCAGTCTTTTGGAGACTCACACTCATAGTCTTGTGATAATGGCCTTGAGCTTGCCTATGACAAAGCTGGGCCAAGCTGAAGCTCCAATACTTCGGCCACCTGATTCGAAGAAATGACTCATTGGAAAAGACCCTGAAGCTGGGAAAGATTGAAGGCAGGAGAAGGGGACAACAGAGGACGAGATGGTTGGATGGCATCACCAATTCAATGGACATGAGTTTGAGCAAGCTCCGGGAGACGATGAAGGACAGGGAAGTCTGGCTTCCTGCAGTCCATGGGGTGCTGCAGTCCATGCAGTTGCAAAGAGTCAGACATGACTGAGCAACTGAACAACTGAGTTTCAGCAAGTCACTTGATCAGTTTGTTTGGAGTTTTGACCTGTTGTTTATGAACTAGTGTCCATCAACAGGAAGGCAGAATTCCCTGCTCTATGTGCATGCAGAATGGCTAAGAAGTGACCTCAGGTCTGGAAGCCGCTTCAGTCATGTTTACCTATGTGTGTTTCTTTCTATTTTGCTGTTTAACATTATGCGCATGTGACAGGAACCATTTCCTCCATCGATTTGTTTGAGTTTGCTGAGCAAATGGACAGATGACTCCCGCAGTGACCTGCTCCTGAGCTGTGCTGTCCAACTGGCTTGTAACCCCGCAGCTGGGGAAGTGGCTCAACACCCTAGGGAGCAGAGACCAACTCAGGACCATTGGGTGGAAAACGTTTTCCTCTCTCCTTCTTGGTTCCTCTGGCTGGTCTAAGAATTAAAGTGACAGGACACAGCTTAACCAAACACAAGTATTATGAGGTATGGTGAGAGAGGCCAGGAAAACCAAGTCACTCTCCGAAACCTTCACTTCAAGTATCTTCGGCTAAAGACAGAAGAGGGTGTAGGGGTTGGGACTTCAAAGGGGAGGAAGGCAAGTCACGTGGGGATGGAAATCAAGTGCGTGGTAAATAAAAGCAGAGACAGAGGGACACAGAGTGGACTCTGATATCTGGGCCTTGCTGGTTCCCCCACCCCACTCAGATCCAGAGACAATCCCTTTATCCCAGTTCTTTAGGCAGCTAAAGTGAAAGGAAAGTGAAGTCGCTCAGTCGTGTCCGACTCTTTGCGACCCCATGGACTGCAGCCTCACAGGCTCCTCCGTTCGTGGGATTTTCCAGGCAAGAGTACTGGAGTGGGTTGCCAAGACAAAAAGAGGACCTCCTGATCTTCCATTTCTTCAAAATAATCAGCCTAGGGGCTTCCTGGGTGGTCCCAGTGATTAGGACTCTGAACTCCCACTGCAGCGGGCTAGCTTTCTATTCCTTGAGAACTAAGATCCCTCATGTCATGCTGCTGCTGCTAAGTCGCTTTAGTCGTGTCCGACTCTGTGAGACCCCATAGACGGCAGCCCACCAGGCTCCTCTGTCCCTGGGATTCTCCAGGCAAGAACACTGGAGTGGGTTGCCATTTCCTTCTCCAATGCATGCATGCATGCTGAGTCGATTCAGTCATGTCCGACTCTGTGTGACCCCATGGACAGCAGCCCTCAAGGATCCTCTGTCCACAGGATTCTCCAGGCAAGAATATTGGAGTGGGTTGCCATTTCCTTCTCCCCTGCATGCCATGAGGTGTGGCCAAAACCCAGAAAAAATATATCAGCCGAAATTAACCCTCAGGCCAAAGAGATACATGGTGGGGGGGGGGGGCAAATTTTGTTCCTCTGCAGCAGGAGCCACCTAATTCCACCCAATACAGAATCTTTAAGTAGCTCATCCACTTACAAAAAGCAATAGTGCCCATTGCCTGTCCAAGGTGTTACCGTTATTGTTCAGTCGCTAAGTCATGTCTGACTCTTTGGGACCCCATGAACTGCAGCATGCCAGGATTTCCTGTCCTTCTCCGTCTCTTGGAGCTTGCTCAAATTCATGTTCATTGAGTCAGTGATGCCATCTCATCATCTGTCGTCCCCTTCTCCTGTCTTCAATGTTTCCCAGCATCAGGGTCTTTTCCAATGAGGTTTCAATGTTTCCCTGCATCAGGTGGGTAAAGTATTGGAGCTTCAGCTTCAGCATCAGTCCCTCCAATGAATATTCAGGGGTGATTTCCTTTAGGATTCACTAGTTTGATCTTGCAGTCCAAGGGGTTCTCAAGAGTCTTCTCCAGCACCACAGTTTGAAAGCCCCAATTCTTCGGCACTTGGCCTTCTTTATGGTCCAACTCTCACATGACTAGTGGAAAAACCATAGTGTTGAGTCCTGTACCCCAGGCCATAGTGGGAGGCTTTGCACCAAGACCACAGAAGTGGAGTCCAGAATCAAGGTCACCTCCAAGCTTACTGAGCCCCTTTGTAACCGTTGCCAAAAGCCCCCTGATAATCACTAACAAGCTTCCTGATTCCCAATTAGGCAAAGATGCCCAACCAATCAACTAGTGTTAGCCTTCCTGCAGGAATTTTCCTTGCCTTGAGGCTATAAAAATTGGCTATTAACCCACAAAAACTGCCTACTCTCCCTGGTCTGTCAGGAGGTTGGCCCGCTGTGCTTGCAGTGCCCACTCTATCTCTGTCTTTTGTTAATAAACTCTCCTTTCTGCAATTCTCTGTCTGGAAATCCTTTTCCAATCCCAGCTCGGACTGCTTGAACACATAGCTTTGACTATACGGACTTCGTTGGTAAAGTGATATCTCTGCTTTTTAATTCACTGTCTTGGTTTGTCGTAGACATGGGCTAAAAGCAACAGAAAAGAAGGCCTTCCCAAAAGTCTCCTCTGAAGGGACATGAAACCTTGAAACCACCATCCTTTACATCTCATTGGTCACATGAGGGATCTACTGTCTCAAGAGGGCTACTCAAAGGTCAGAAGACCCTCCCAAGGGACTGGCTTAAATGAATATTAACCAAAGGTTAACTAAGCTTTTTCATTAAACCTTAGCTGTTATCCATGGGTGGTTTTCATTACTCTCTGTTTTGTTTGACCAGCAGGCAGTGCCAAGGGCACAGTTGATGAAGCTTGGGTTTTTGGGCCATCCAAGTGGTCCAGGATTTCCTCCTGTCTCCCCACTTCTTCCAATTAGAGGAGACACAGTTATTAGCTCAAGATGTGCACCCACTAACAGCCCGTGTAATCAGCTCTCACCCAGGGAGGTAACAAGCACCCTCTGTGTACAGACTTGTAAAGCATGGTGCTGGACCTTGCACCTGGCAGAGACCGAGCAGGAGGCCACTGACAAATGAGCGATGCATGAGGCTGCAGGCTGCGATCGTAACTTCACACCACTGATGAAACTCATTCCTTAGACAAGAACGTCTCCTCTTTCATCACCCTTGTCCCCCACGTGCTGTGTATGCTGTGCTTAGTCACTCAGTCGCGTCCGACTCTTTGTGACCCCGTGGACTGTAGCCCGCCAGGCTCCTCTGTCCATGGGATTCTCCAGGAGAATACTAGAATGGGCTGTCACGCCCTCCCCCAGGGGATCTTCCCATCCCACTTGTGTGATTAACCTCAACCGCTACCACAGAGAGGAGACAACAGGTCAGAAAGTACTGAGGTCCAGAGAAATCTTCAGAGGTTCTTTCTGTAAAGGAAGGTTATTTTCCAGGGTGACAGAGCACAGGCGATGAATGACATGCACGCTATCAAACCTTAAGGGGGTCACCCTGCAGTTACGTACCCGCTGGCGTCGGGGTTTTCCTGCTGTGGGAGCATCACGCTCCCGCTAGAGCTGCTACTGGCATCCTCAGAGGGAGCCCTGAAGAGCCTGGTGCTCCCCCTCGACTTGGGTCTCCCACTCATCCCCCCCCCGCCGAGTAGCTGGCGGCCTCTTCGCTACTTGATGGAAACCATGAGGCGATATACAACGGTCTGGGATTGGCTTGGGGTTTTGCCTTCCTACTTCTTGGCTGTTTCTCCTTCGAGGGGGAATCCGTGAGTGAACTAGCCCTGGAGGAGGTCCCCCGGCTCTTCTGTTGCATCACCTTCTGTGACACATCACAATGGCCAGATGCCCAGGCAGGGGGGCACTCGGCCCCCCACCAGCCAGCACCCAGCCCGAGCGTGTATCACAAGGCTCCCAGACACACCGCGAAACGCCAGGGTCCCCCAGGCCCCACGCTTCTGCCGCAAGAAATCTGTTTCACTGTGCTTGCTTCAGTACTTTTTCAAAAAATTAAATATCATGAACAAAATGGAAGATCCCAGAACACTACTCGCCTCCTTTCTTTCCCACAGAAAAATGAAAATTGATATACAAAATTCCCACGTTTTTATTTTACCACGTAAATATGTATCCATAAACGTTTTCACACTGCAAATTCAAATGATAAGCCACTCTCAGCTTTCTTAGATTACTCGTCTTGAGAAATACTAACTTCAGCTTACTCATTTTAACTGCCGTATGGTATTTTACTACATCATCTGTTGATGACAGACAAATGCACAATCTGAAAGTTAAGTTTTTTTCGGTGGTCTTATTGAGGGCTGGGCTTTCGCAGTGGCTCAGTGGTAAAGAATCAGCCTGCAATGCAGGAGACACAGGAGAAATAGGTTTGATCTCTGGGTCTGGGAGATCCCCTGGAGGAGGGCGTGGCAACCTGCTCCAGGATTCTTGCCTGGAGAATCTCATGGACAGAGGAGGCTGGCAGACTATAGGTCATAGGGTTGCAAAGAATCATACACGACTGAAGCGGCAGAGCACAAATGCCCTGAGGACTAGACCAAGACAAAATTTCCCAGGGAGCTCTGAGGAACTGTCCCAAAGAGTTAAGGGAGAAGCTAGGATATATAGCGGATTTTGCTGAAAATCACACAGACCAACATGCAGCAGAACATCAAAAGATGACTGCTAATGACACACCTGAATTAATGGGTTAATGCTTCTCCATTAATGGGAAGATGCAAGAGTCTGGGCTCATTGCAATCATGACTTTGATATAGACCTTAACTCTCTAGGGCTGCTGCTGCTAAGTCGCTTCAGTCGTGTCCGACTCTGTGCGACCCCACAGACGTCAGCCCACTAGGCTCCTCTGTCCCTGGGATTCTCCGGGCAAGAACACTGGAGTGGGTTGCCATTGCCTTCTCCAATGCATGAAAGTGAAAAGTCAAAGTGAAGTCGCTCAGTCGTGCCCAACTCTTAGCGACCCCATGGATTGCAGCCTACCAGGCTCCTCCGTACATGGGATTTTCCAGGCAGGAGTACTGGAGTGGGGTGCCATTGCCTTCTCTAGGGCTAGCATCCTGCTTTTCTCCACTGTGAGTCCTGTCAGCAGTGACCGATGGCCTGATGGTCGGGCAGCATTCCTTCTTTACTGGAATGGCAGGCAACACATCACAGTTCACTCTCCCAGTGTTGTATGAGTGTAAGGTTCAGTTGCTTTTTGTTTTTTAGCAACACAGTGGAAGTTCAATGTCTGCCTTTGTCTCATGCACACGACAAGGGCTTCCCTGGGTGAACCTCTGGAATGCAACTGCTGGGAATGATGAGCATGCTTATTTGGGGCATAAAATTGCAGGCTGACAGTTATTTTCCTCTGAGTCCTTTGGAGATGCTATTCCATAGTCTAGGACTTGGCTGTTAGGGATAAAAATCCTGCCTAATCTTCATCTCTCCTTATTCCTTTTTTGCGTGACAGACTGAGTGGCAACTTGGTTTTTCTTTTCCCTCTGGTCATTTTCAAGGTTTTCTGTTCATCTTTGATGTTCTTTTTTTTTTTTCATCTTTGATGTTCTTTAGTTTCACCAATGTAGCTCATTGTGATCGTGGTTTTTAATCTTTTCTCCTTTTTGGAGGAAAAAAGCATAAGATATTTCATGCTCGTGTATTTCTTCAATTCTGGGATTTTTATTTTGGCCATCAGTTCTTGAAATGCTGCTTCTCTACCACTGTCATTCTTTTCTCACGATGGCCCACCTGTTGACATTTGTAAGACAGTGCTAAACTGCCCCTTTAATTTGTTTTTGGTGTTTTCCTTTCTTTTTTTTATGCTGATTTCAGGGTAAATTTTAGGAGCTATTTTTATAATATGCTAATTTTCTTTTTAACTTGGCAAAGTCTAGACCTATCCCAAGAATTCCCGAGATTTCTGATTTTTTACGTAATGATCCAAAATTCAAAAGATGCAAAATGATACACAGCAAAGTACTTACCCACTTCTGCCTGGTAGCTATCACTTCTCCACTCTCCTTGCATCCATGGTACCATTTTCTTTTATTTTCTTTCAAAGATATGATTTGTTGTTTTTGTTTTTTAGTTATTAAGTTGTGTCTGACTCTTTGGACTGCAGGCTTCCCTGTCCTTCACTATCTCCCAGAGTGTGCTCAGAGTGAAGTTCATTAAGTGGATGATGCCATCCAACCATCTCATCCTCTGTTACCTCCTTCTCCTCTTGCTCTCAATCTTTCCCCACATCAGGGTCTTTTCCAATGAGTCCGCTCTTCACATCAGGTGGCCAAAGTACTGGAGCTTCAGCTTCAGCATCAGTTCTTCCAGTGACTATTCAGGGTTGATGTTCTTTAGGATTGACTGGTTTCATCTCCTTGCAGTCCAAGGGACTCTTAAGAGTCTTCTTCAGCTCCATAATTCAAAAGAATCAATTCTTCAGTGCTCAGCCTTCTTTATGGTCCAACTCTCACATCCACACATGACTACTAGAAAAAACCACAGCTTTGACTAAATGGATACATATGTACAAATACATATATATATATATTTATGTACTTGTGTACATAAACTTATGTACATATACTTATGTACAAATATATGTGTGCATCTATCTATCTTTATATATCCATCTCTTCACTTTGTTGAAAGCGAAAGGTAACTTGCTAGAAACCATGTTCCACATCTTGCTTTTTTCAGGTAAAAATATATCTTGGTGACCAAGATGGTGGTGGTGGTGATGAAAAAAAGAAATTTTAAATAATTTGATAATCAAAGCTATCAAATAGCTGATCAAATAGCTTTGATTTTACGGTAGTAACTTTTCTCTCTCAGTAAATGTTTTATGAAAGTTTCAAACAGTTTTTAATCTTTTAAAAATATATTGTAAAATCTGCCAAGCATAATAAATTAATTCATACTAGGAAAAAATATATCTTGGGTTTTGTTTTGCTTTGTTAGGCTGTACCAGGTCTTTGTTGCAGCACAGACACAGATCTTTAGCTTTAGCAAGCGGAATCTAGTTCTCTGACCAAGGATCAAACCTGGGCCCCTGCATTGGACGTATGGAGCCCTGGCCACTGGGCCCCCAAAGAAGTTCCTTGGAAGTTTTTGTGACTCACTTTGAGTTGATCTTTCTCTTTTTTTCATGGCTGCCTAGGGTTTCAGTGTATGAATGTGCACCAATCCATTTACCCTGATGAGTGTTTTTATATTGAAAACAGTGTGCAATAATGACCACAGGCTGAGGTTTTCCAAGTGTGTGAGTATATCTGTGAGAATGCACAGCCAGAGGAAGAACTGCTGGGTCCACGTCTCTTTGTGTCTGTCATTTTGATAAATGTTGCCTTTGCCCTCTCCAGAGACTCTACCAGCTAAGTTTCCACTGGAATTTATGATATTTTCCTCCTATTCACCAACATGGTGTATTATCAACCTTTTAATCATCGCCAATTGAATAGCTTTTTAAAAACGGTACCTCAGGAGAGTTTCTTTTTGCATTCTGATGAGTGAGTTTGAGCTTTTGTCCCCACGTGGTTAAGACCCACATTCTCCTGGGTTCTGCTTTTCTTGTTTACCTGTTTTTGCTTTGTTTCTTTTGCTTGGAAATTTATTTTTAAAATAAATTTTATCATTCTTTCATTTAGGTCTTTATTTTTTAAATTTTTATTTATTTTTGGCTGTGCTGGTCTTGGTTGCTGTGCGTGGGCTTTCTCTCATTGCCAGGAGTCGGGGTGGGGGTGGCCACTCTCCAGCTGCAGCGTGCGGGCCTCTCATTGTAGTGGCTTCTCCTGCTGCAGAGATGGGCTCCAAGGCCTACGGACCCCAGCAGTCATGGCGCACAAGCTTAGCTGCTTCACTGCATATGGGATGCTCACAGACCAGGGGTCAAACCCGTGTCCCCTGCGTTGGTAGGGTCTCCCAACCACTGAACCACCAGGGAAACCCTCATTCATATCTTTAAGTGCATACTTACTTCATTAAGTATGTACTTATTTTAAAACCCTTTTCAAGTAACTGAATTAAAAATAAAACCTGTCTGGAGATTACTCACTATCTGATGAGTCACCATCTTTCCATGGCTTGTTTCCATGGTGACTTAGGGTGGTACATGGCAGACTTATTTTCAGTGAAGAGTTTCCTGTTTTCATTCTTGTTTGTCTCTGATCCTCCGTGTTTATTGGCATCCCATGACTTCCGGAGTTGTAAATTATTTTCTATTTGCATTTCATCTACTGCCATTATAAGTTTGGAAATAGGAGGTACTTGAGACCACAACCCCAAAGCTTATATCTGGCAGAAGACTCCAACCTATTTGCAATTATTTATTTTTTAAAAAATTTATTTATTTACCTATTTGGCTGGTCTTGGTCACAGCATGCAGGACCTTCATTACATCATGCAGGTCTACAGGTCAGCAGTTGCAGCATGCAGGCTCAGTTGGTTCACTTGTGATCTTAGGTTCCCACCCACCCCAGTGATCAAACCCACTGTGACTGGCAGAAAAAACTGGGAGTTGTCTCATATAGCAGGGCTGGCAGCACACGGAGATAGGCGTCCAGGACTTCCCTAACGGTCCAGTGATTAAGGCTGCACTGCAGAGGCTGTGGGTTCGATCCCTGGTCAGGGAGTTCCTCCCGAAAGTCAAGTGGCATGGCCAAACAAATTAAAAAGACATTGGTTTCTGATAGCCTGCAACAACTTAGCTTTATAAATAATAAATCATACATGATAAATGGTCTTACTATTTTTCAAATATGAAGTATTTATTTTGTATTTCTTCAAAACTAACACAATTACTTTAGCATTATATATAAATTGTTGCATTATAGGAATTTAATAAAAATGATATAAACTGTTCTGTTACTTGCATATATTTTGTTTTTACTCTGTCACTTTTACAAAACATTTTACTGTTACATCTTAAGAAAGGTAATCTGTTTAAATTTATTGTAAACTGTGAAGTTTTTCTACCAAAGAGAAAGATCATTATCACTTTAACACATAATGTTAAGAGATGCTGGTAAGGACACAAAGAAATCCTGTCTCATTCTGTGCCAACCACAGATGATAATCTTGTTTCCACAGATGGTAATCTTGTTTTTCAACTGAACTGAAAACCCAAACTGCTACATAATACTGAAATACAGAAATGTGTGGAAAAGGAAGCATTTGTCTTGAAATGATCAGATTATCATCAAACACAAAACACCAAATGTGGAAACCCCCCCATTTTATGAAACCCGAGTCTAAGGAATATGCTGCATACTATGGAGGACTGAGTCTCCTGGGAGTGATGTTTAGGGAAAGGAATTTATCCACTGGGTTGGAAGATGAAAGGATGGGCTTGAGCCTGAAGATGTATCTCAGGAGTTTAGCAATATTAGCTTCAGTCAACAACATGAGCAAACCAAGAGATAGTAGTACGAGAGCTTTAAAAAATCGGAATTTATACTCAAATACACGTTTTCCTCTTCCCCCAAAACCCAAAAACAGGATATAATCATATACAATATCTACATAAGATATAAACCTCTAAGAATTTATCCACATATAAAATACAGATATATTTTAAACAAACATCTACAAATAATTGAATAATTCATTTTCTTTCCATAAACTGCTAACTAAATCTGTACATGAAGTTAGATTGTATATGAGGAAAGGCTGGATCTTCTAAAAACTCCAGGCTGTTGAATCAGTTCTAATGAGATGGATGAAACTGGAGCCCATTATACAGAGTGAAGTAAGCCAGAAAGATAAAGAACATTACAGCATACTAACACATATATATGGAATTTAGAAAGATGGTAATGATAACCCTATATGCAAAACAGAAAAAGAGACACAGATGTACAGAACAGACTTTTGGACTCTGTGGGAGAAGGTGAGGGTGCGATGTTTCGAGAGAAAAGCATGTATATTATCTATGGTGAAACAGATCACCAGCCCAGGTGGGATGCATGAGACAAGTGCTCGGGCCTGGTGCACTGGGAAGACCCAGAGGAATCAGGTGGAGAGGGAGGTGGGAGGGGGGTCGGGATGGGGAATACATGTAACTCCATGGCTGATTCATGTCAATGTATGACAAAACCCACTGCAATGTTGTGAAGTAATTAGCCTCCAACTAATAAAAATAAATGAAAAAATAAAAATAAAAAAATAAAAACTCCAAGCTGTTATATGAAAGAAAGGTCATATGTGTTAAAGTATAGGAAATAAACACTGAGAAATCTTTATAATAGATTTTTCTTGTGTCATGTTTTCATTTGTATAGCAACTCACTTACGTTCTTATTTGATTTGGCATCTGCAAATACCTGAGATTTCAGTCACATTCCAAAAGTCAGAACTTTATTCTGAGGAATGATCACTCTTCATTATAGCTCAAATGATGATTTCAACTAGTAAAGAGGGTTGTCAGCTTGAGTAAGTTCCCTTCTCTTTTGTTAACCAAGCTCAGAAATAGAGAAAGATATTCTTTAGTCAGGATTGGGCCAATCAGTAGGATACACTATTTGAAAAAATTACCTTCTCTTGGCCGCAGTCCCCTGGGCAAACAATGCCTTGACTTATGCAACAGGAAACCCTGTTACACTTCGGGGGTGTCTACATGTCTACCTGCAATGGGACAAACATTTGTCATTGAAAAGTGACGTCTTGCTTACTTTCAAAACTGGGTCAGCTGAGGATCCTGAAAATATTATATGCGAGCTGGATAACCCACAGTGAGAGTAAATTCCCATCACAAGAATTCTCTTCTCCCTACCAAATGGTTACATCACCTCTCTTCTGCTAGATTTCTAAAGCTTAACTTGTGTAGTAGCAAAAGCAGCGCCTTGTTTAAAGTTGCCAAATAACCACCGTTAAGACATCGTGATTTTTCTTTTTTAGCATAAGACAACCTTAGTTCCAACGGCTGCCTGGGCTGGTGGAATCACAAGAGGACTACAAACCAAGTTTCCAAACCAGAAATACTGAAAAAATAACGTATGAGGAAAGACGTGTGCACAGTAATTTTACTACTAATACACAACTGGCAGAAATGGCTGTCTTTTGAGTTTTCCAGGTACTTACTCGTCCTCTTTTTAACAATGTATTAAATAAACCGGAGATGCACAAACCGCTGTTGAGTCTTCCAGGTCGTCAGGAGGGCGGAGGTCTCAACTCCGAGGCTGGCACGCCCCAGGAGCCGCTCTGCCTCGCCGGCGCCACCACCTAGACCGCGCCCAAGCCCCGGGCAGTTGACTGTAAGCGCCCAAGCCACGCCCCTGACCCGATTGGCCCGCCCTCACACTGCTCCGATTGGCTGCCTGTGCTCCTTCCGCGGCCGCCGGTTGGCCCAGGTCGTTGCCCTGGCGACGCGGGTTGCTGTAGTGCCGCGCCTCTCTGGGATTTGGGATTGGTCTCCGCCGCCAGCCGGAACAAACTGGTCTCGGACGCTGCCGGTGGCACCCACCCAGACCCTAGGTCGGCAGGTGAGCGGGGTCAGACGGCCTGTGGGGCCGGGACCGGGAGGGACCCCTGTCTCCTGAAATGGAGGAGCACCGGGCCGGGGCGGGACTTCAGAACCTGCTGTCTTCTGCTGGCTACTTTGCGTGCGTGCCCCTGATGCATATACCTTGCCGGGACGCGCCCCTGCTGATGCCTTGCCTGGGCGTGCACGCACTACCTGAATGGTGAGACTCCTGCATACCCGTCAGGTGGAGGAGGACGGACCGAGTAGGGTGCGGGCCCAGCCTCTGCAGCTCAGCCCCGGCGACGGTTCCTGGCTCGCCCGTGAACCCCCGGCCCAGCGTGTCTCAGGGCATGAGGAATACCAGCAAGGAGCTGCATGGGGCCGCGAGCCGCTACGCGCCCTGCGGTGAGTGACCAGAGGAGAGGAAATCTGCCTTTGCTCTGCTACTGGACAGGCTCACCTGTGTCCTGCATGCGTGTGTGGAGAAGGCGGTGGGGAGGGGACAGGACTAACACGGGGGTACCATCAAAGAAAGCTACACACTGCCCCTGTGCCCAGGGTGGAAGTAAGGCTTAAAAGTAAGGTGGGGATCTAGGGGTAGAGGGGAACTTGGCTTCTGGGGTTTTTTCGTTTGTTTCCCTATTTTCAACAAAAGAAAGCCAGGCTACCCACTGCTGTTAGAGCTACTCAGTTCTTGGAGCAATAGCATCTCTGAAAATTTCTCTGTAACAGGAACCCTATGTTGACTTGGACACTTTCATTTTCAGCTGCATCCTTGTGTGTTTCCTTGATCACCTATCTCTTGCTCCTAATTTAGACTCCAACCAGGGTAACTGTGTCTCCTGCTTTAGGCAGCTGAACACAGGAAGTAAGCCTCCGGTGGAGGCTGGCACTTCAGTGGGCTTCTCATTGTGAAGTTGGAAGAAGGGAAAGAAGAAGACCTAGCTGCTGTGGTCTGATTTTGACTTTGGCTTTATTCTTCCCCATCTCGTGAAGGGCTGGAGTAAGAGGATGGAGAAGAAGAGGGTCCTGAAGCTCTGTTGGAAGGGGCAGGATAGGGGTTGGCACGTGGACTGCCGGCAGTGAGCCGAGTGTGGCCTTCACAGGCTCCCGGTGCTTCTGGCCCAGAGCTCTGCTGTGACCGCTGTTGATGAGGCTGTGGCTGTGCTGGAATGGGGGGCAGGGGGCACAGGAGGCCTGGGTCCCAGTCTCCACTGTGGGCTCTCAGCCTGGTTTTCTGCGCTCTCAGTGCCCTACTGCGTAGCCTCCCCTGTGTGCTAAACGCTGTCACGCTAACACTGAACTTCAGGACAACCTACTGAGGGCTTGTTAGCCTGGTTTGCAGATGAGAACGCTGAGGCTTAGAGTTTCAGAAAGCTGCCTTGTTCTCCAAGGCTGAGGCTGGTTGCCAGGATCCCGCCTTTGGGTTACCTCTCATGGCTCAAAGACCAGAGAACTGCAGGACTTGAGTCAACCTACAGTCAGCTCTGAGCCGGGCTCGTAGATAAAGCAAGCCAGGAGGAGACGGGAGCCGGTAAAGAAATCTACACGGTCGTGTGTGTGATCTGGTGCCAGACAAGTACTAATCATGGTTGAGGACAAGATAATTCTCACTCCTTCAACCGTGTATGTGTGTGTGTGTGAGAGAGAGAGAGACAGTTGGTTCACAGTGACTCATGTGCTGACTCTGAGCAGGGCACGCCATCATAAATGGCCAACCAAATTAGAGCTCAGTTCCTGCCCGAAGCTTCCAGTAATGAGATGTAGAAACTACTCTGTTCTCTGTGGATTAATTAGTAATCAAAACACTGAGAGGAAAAATAAAGCAAGAATCGAATGCCTTCCCTCTGAAAGAAAATATTTGAGCTGAATATGATCAGATACGATGCTCCTAAGCCCTTCCTCCTGGTTCTAAAACTAACTCTGTGAGCTCAGGCAAACTTCTTTAAAGCTTTCCCATTGGGTTTTTTTTCCTTCCTCTTTCTCTTTTCTCCTTTTCCCTCTATTATGTTTTCATTATAGTGTTCATCTCATTACTGTTGTTTAGATATTTTAAAGATTTTTCCATGAACATTCATTTCTTACACAGTAAACTCAGCTGTAGTTCTAAGTAGAGATTGCATGGCTAACTTTTAGCTGTGGAGGAAGGTGACTTCTTGTCCCTGGGATCTGCGTGTGCTTGTGTTAAGCCATCTATTCAGCACAGTATTCCTGTAATCCTGCTGTACCACTCGGAATTCTCCAGAGCCCAACAACATCTGTGCCTCTGTGTGTGTGTTTGTGTGTATGTGTGTGTGTGCGTAGAAAGAGAAAGAGAGATTGACCGAGACATACATCTATTTTAAGGAACTGGCTCAAACAGTTGTGGAGCAGGCCAAGAAGGAGCTGATGCTACAGCCCTGGGTTGGAAGACCATCTGGGGGCAGAATTCCTTCCTTCTCAGGAGACCTCAGTCTGGGAACTGTGGCCTAGCCAAGTGGACTCTGGAAATCACCCATTGCACCTGCCAGGAGCTGGTCCTGTGTTAGACCCTGACTGCCACGCGTTTTAGACAGCTGGTTCCAGTGAGCTCTTAAATTCTGGAAACACTTGTGCCCCAGTAGTGACGTCTTTTTTATTTCACATCCCTCCTAGGTTTTGTCCCCTAGTTCTCAGTCAGCTGTGATGTCTGTTCTTATATTTGGACATGTGGGTTCATCAGTTTCAGATGCAGAGTGTCACCGGAACACCACCAGCCCGGAGTGTCTTCTCTCTGTGGGATTATGAGTGGGCCTGATAACTGCAGGTCCCCGGGCTTCTGCCGACACCTCTTGCTCCTGGCAGGGACCCTCACAGGTGGTCAGCCAAGCCACCTGCAGGGTTCTGTCCTGGGTGCCCATTGAGGGGCCTCAGGGCTCTGCCAAGGCCCGTTCTGCTCACCACCCGTGACCACTCTCTGGGGGAGGTAGGGCCCAGCAGATCAGTGGGGAGGGAGGTGAGAGAGTAAGCTGGCCTTCACTTATCCCCCTTTGCCCCCCCACCCTCCTGTTTATCAGCTCTCATCTGCTAGAAATCTCATACACTGTTTAAAATGTGTTTGTTTATTTTGGCTGCATTGTGTCTTGGCCGCTTGCACGGACCTTCCCCGGTTGTGGTGAGCCGGGGCTATCCTTGCTGTGGCGTGCAGGCGTCTCACTGCAGTGGCTTCTCTTGCGGGCAGAGAGCAGGCTCTAGGGCACACAGGCTTCAGGAGTCGCAGCTGGTGGCCTCAGGAGTGTGGTGCACGCTCTTAGTTGCTCCAAGATTGCACGAGGGATCTTTCCAGACCCCTGCATTGGCAGACGGATTTTTAACCACTGGACACACCCTTTATCTGTACTCACCACACTTCAGTTCTGTGGGACCCAACTGGATGTTTCCACGGGAGCCACATTCAGCCCCCAACCAATCTGCAGCCTGAGAGGGTTCCCACAGCGCGACGTTGCCCAGGGCAAAGCCCCTGCCTCTCTGTTCAGCAGCCCTTCAGGGTGCTTCTCCCCTTTCCCGTCTGACCTCTAGGGATGTCCTGCTTCCTGCCTCGAGCCAAAGGAAAGCTGAGGGGCATGTGTGGAGCGGGTGTGGCCAGCGTCTGGCAGGAGGGCCTGCCAGGATGCCCCCCAGGGGTGGGCGTCAGGTCAGGTTGTTCACCATCCAGCCTTCCTGAGGTGGCACTCGGTCCTGCTCCTGTCAAATTAGCAAACCTGTTCACCAAAGCTGTTACTTCTGTCTCAGCATGTTTGTTTTAATTGAAGTATATAGGTGATTTGCAATGTGGTTTGTGTTAGTTTCAGATGTACAGCAAAGTTATTCAGTTACACATATATATACACATTCTTTTCCAAATTCTTTCCATTATAGGTTATTACAAGATACTGAGTATAATTCCATGTGCTATACAGTGGGTCCTTATTGATTTTCTATTTCATATATAGCGGTGTGTACATGTGAATCACAACCTTCTAATTTATGCCTCCCCTCATCTTTCCCCTTTGGTCTTCATTAAGTCTGTGTTCTATGTCTGTGAGTCTGTTTCTGTTTTGTAATTAAGTTTATTTGTATCATTTTTTAAGATTCCATTTATGAGTGATACATGGTATTTGTCTTTCTACATCTGATTACTTCACCTAGTATGATAATCTCTAGGCCCATCCATGTTGCTGCAATGGCATTAGTTCATGCTTTTTTATGGCTACATAGTATTCCATTATATGCACCACATCTTTATAAATTCATCTGTTGATGGACATTTAGGTTGTCTTCACGTCCTGACTATTGTAAATAGTGCTGCTATGAACACTGGGGTGCATGTAACTTTTTGAATTAGAGTTTTCTTCTTTTCTAGATGTATTCCCAAGAGTGGATTGTAGGATTGTATGGTAGTTCTGTTTTAGTTTCATAAGAAAGCACCATAGTGTTCTCCATAATGGCTGCGCCAGTTTATGTTCCCACCAGGAGTGTAGGAGGGTTCCCTTTCCTCCCCACCCACAGCATTTTTTGTTTGTAGACTTTTCGATGATGACCATTCTACAAAACTACAATGACCTCATTGTAGTTTTGATGTGCATCTATCTGCTGCAGTCAGTATGTCAGCAAATTTGGAAAACTTAGCAGTGGCCACAAAACTGAAAAAGGTCAGTTTTCATTCTATTCCCAAAGAAAGGCAATGCCAAAGAATGTTCAAACTGCGGTACAGTTGTGCTCATCTTACCTGCTAGAAAGGTTATGCTGAAAATCCTTCAAGCTAGGCTTCAGCAATACATGAACTGAGAATTTCCAGATGTACAAGCTGGATTTAAAAAAGGCAAAAGATCCAGAGATCAAATCATTTGTTGGATCATAGAAAAAGCAAGAGAATTAAAAAAAAATCTACTTCTGCTTCATTGACTACGCTAATGCTTTTGACTGTGTGGATCATAACAAACTGGAAAATGGAGATGGGAATACCAGACCACCTGACCTGCCTCCCGAGAAACCTGTATATAGGTCCAGAAGCAACAGTTAGAACTGGACATGGAATAGCAGACTGGTTCAAAGTTGAGAAGGGAGTACGTCAGGCTGTATATTGTCACTCTGCTTATTTCATTTATATGCAGAGTACATGTTGCAAATTGCCAGGCTGGATGAAGCTCAAACTGGAACCAAGATTGCCGGGAGAAATATCAGTAACCTCAGATAACACCACTGTCATGGCAGAAAGTGAAGAGGAACTAAAGAGCCTCTTGATGAAGGTGAAAAAGATGGCTTAAAACTCAGCATTCAAAAAACTAAAATCATGGGATCCAGTCCCAACACTTTATGGCAAATAGAAGGAGAAAAAGTGGAAGTAGTGCCAGGTTTTATTTTCTTGGGCTCCAAAATCACTGTGGACGGTGACTGCAGTCATGAAATTCAAAGATGCTTGGTCCTTGGAAAGAAAGCTATGACCGACCTAGACAGCATATTCAAAAGCAGAGACATTACTTTGCTGACAAAGGCCAAAATAGTCAAAGCTATGGTGTTTCCAGGAGTCAGATACAGATGTGAGAGTTGGACCATAAAGAAGGCTGAGCACCAAAGAATTGATGTTTTCAAACTGTGGTGCTGGAGGAGACTCTTGAGAGTCCCTTGGACTGCAAGGAGGTCAAACCAGTCAGTCCTAAAGGAAATCAACCCTGAATATTCATTGGAAAGACTGATGCTGAAGCTGAAGCTTCAATACTTTGGCTACTTGATTCAAAGAGCTGACTCATTGGAAAAGACGCTGATGCTGGGAAAGACTGAAGGCAGGAGGAGAAGGGGGTGACAGAGGATGAGGTGGTTGGATGGCATCACCAACTCAATGAACATGAACTTGAGCAAACTCTGGGAGACAGTGAAGGACTGGGGAGTGTGGCGTGCTGCAGTCCAAGGGGTCGCAAAGAGTCGGACATGGCTTAGCGACTGAACAATAACAACAATAATAATTAGTGATGTTGAGCATATTTTCATGTGCCTGTTCGCCATCTGTATGTCTCCTTTGGAGAAATGTTTATCTGGCTTTTCTGACCATTTTTTGATTGGGTTGTTTGGGGGGTTTTTGTTGTTGTTATTGCATTATATGAGCTGTTTGTGTATTTTGGACATAAACCTTTGTCCATCACATAGTTTGCAAATATTTTCTCCCAGTTCATAGTTTGTTTTTTCATTTTGCTTAGGTTTCCTTTGCTGTGCAAAAGCTTGTAAGTTTGATTAGTCCCCTTTGTTTCTTATTGTTTTTATTTCTATTGCCTTTGGAAACTGGCCTAAGAAAACATTGTTATGATTTATGTCAGAGAATGTTTTGCCTGTGCTGTCTTCTAGGAGCTTTATGGGGTCATGTCGTATTTTTCTCTCAGCCATTCTGAGTTTATTTTTGTGTATGGTAAGAAAGTCTGTTCTAGCTTCATTGATTTAAATGTGACTGTCCAGCTTTCCCAATACCACTTGCTGAAGAGGCTGTCTTTTCCCCATTGTATAGTCTTGCCTCCTTTATCAAAAGTTAGTTGACCACAGGTGTGTGGGTTTATTTCAGGGCTCTTTATTCTAGCCCATTGATTGGTTTGTCTGTTTTTTGTGCCAGTACCACACTGTTTTGATTACTGGAGGTTTGTAGTATTGTCTGAAGTCTGGGAGAATTATGTCTCCAGCTTTTTCTTTTTCCTCAAGATTGGTTGAAAATTCTGGATCTTTTAATATTTCATATAAATTTTAGGATTATTTGTTCTAGTTCTGTGAAAAAGGTCCTGGGTAATTTGATAGGCATCATGTTACAGCTGTAAATTGCTTTGGGTAGGATGGTCTTTTTAACAGTATTAATTCTTCCAACCTAGGAGCATGGGATATCTTTCCATTTCTTTAAATCATCTTCAATTTTCCTTACAGTTAGCAGCATATGTGTCTTTTGCCTCCTTGATGGGTTTATTCCTAGGTATTTTATTTTATGTATTTATTTTTGATGTTATTTTAAAAGGGATTTATTTTTACTTTACCTTTGTGATATTTCATTATTAGTACAAAGAAATGCAACAGATTTCTGTATGTTAATCTTGTATCCTGCTATGTGGTTAAATTCATTTATCATTTTTAGTAGTTTTTGGGTGGAGTCTTTAGGGTTTTCTATATATAGTATCATGTCACCTGTGTATAATAACATTTTTACCTCTTTCCGACCAATTTGAATACTTTTTATTTATTTTTATTTTTTGACTGCTTTGCCTAGGATTCCAGTACTATGTTGAATAGAGGTGGTAAGAATGGGCATCACTGTCTTGTTCCAGAGTTTAGTGGGGAGGCTTTCAGCTTTTTACCATTGAGTATTATGCTGGCTGTGGGTTTGTCATAGTAGCTTTTTATTATGTTGAAATAGGTCCCTCTATGCCCACTTTGGTGGGAGTTTTTATCATGAAATCTCAGTGTTTTGAAAGTCTAAATTGATCAAATCTTGGGCAACTTTTGGCCACATAGTCCAGAGACTTGCCCATGTTTTAAGTGATTTTGGATCCTTTAGGAATGTGTGGGTGCATGATGCATGCTCAGTCATGTCTGACTCTTTGCGACTCCATAGACTGTATAGCCCACCAGACTCCTCTGGTCCATGGGATTTACAGGTGAGAATACTGGAGTGGGTTGCCATTTCTTGCTCCATCAGGAATGTATACTCCCCGACATGTCCAGAAATGTAGTCAAGTCCCAATTCAGGGAAGATTGAAGGAGAAGAGAGATACACATGTAGGGAATTTGGAAACCTCACTGGGAGGCTAAGACCCCCAGGAAAGGGCTCTGGTCTCACTGCTTTGGGACAGTGGGGCAGCTGGGTGCGGAGGCCAGTCGGCCTCCTCGAGGGTGTTCTCCTGCTGGGCACTGTGGCTGCTGCTGGCGGCCTTTAGGATCTGCTGACTACATGACCGGCAGGGAGATGCGTCAGGTAGCAGGTGTTCAGAAGAGGGCAGTTTCTGCTTTGCTGGTGTCCTGGGGAGGGTGAGACGCCCTCTTTGATGTCTCCTGGGCAGGGGACCAAGCCAGCCTGGGCTCCGTGAGTAACATCCTGACCCTGGGCCTCCTCTTGCCTAGACTGGTATTACCACCTTCCTGTGAAGCAGTCAGAGAAGGCCATGGACGCCCCACCAGCATCGCAGATTCCCGGCCTCAGCGACCTGAGGGAAGCCCCCAGCGGGCACACGCTCGGGGTGCGGAGGTACTGGGTGAAGGAGACAGACTCGGAGTACGTGAAGCTGGCCAAGCAAGGTGGCCGCCCTGGTGAGCAGTGCTTTTGTGTGTATGTGTGTTGGGGGGTGTGACCTTGTCATCTGGATGTCCAGATGCCATCTGGGATCTGGACACGTGTTACTGTCAAGTGTAGGAATTTTGCCCAAAGTCATAGGATGTCCAGGTCGCCTGATACAGCCCAGGGTGCAGACTCTTCAGGGACGTGCTGCCATTTATGGGAAAGACCAACTAGACTGTGCATTCACCAGATTGGGATTTTCTTTGGATTTCTCCTGAGCAACACCCTGGGGTGACTCCCACGCCAGCCTGGCTGTCTAACTGCAGAGTCGCTGTCTGCATTGCACTTACCCTTCTTGGGGGGTAAGAAGGGGTCAGCCCTTCTGCACCTGCCCGTGAAGCATCTTTGTTTCCTGTTGCTCAGTCTCCTCATCCCTCAGGTGTATATTAGTATCTTCTGCATGACAGACGCTGGGATGAGCGTCAGTGGTGATGCTGACAAACATCTGAACTTTATCCGTGATTTCACTGAGAAAGTCTCGTTCAGTTGTGCTAACTCAGTTGCTGCTCAGCTTAGGACTGCTCAGTCTAGAACACCTTCTGCCGGGCCTTTGCGGAGAGCGACCCTGAGAAACGCTGACCTTTCTCTCTCTGGCCGCCCTTCCTTCCGTGAAGGTTATCACGGAGAAGCTGGGCTACATGGCAGATGGTGGCATCTGGGCTGTGATTTCTACAAAGCCCAGAACAGACTGTGTGACTCCTTGCATGTAAAGCACAGAAGCGGGGTCCCCTCCTCACTCCAAGCCACGGGCTAAAAGAACATCAGTGGGACAGCTGGCAAAACCTGAATAAGATCTGTAATTGGATAAAAGGATCGCATCACACAGACTTCCTGATTTTGATCACTGCGCTGTGATCATGTCGTAACTGTCACTGGAAAAACCCCACGTGGTTCCCCCAAAGAGCAACAGACAGTGACAATACTAATGGGAGGGAGGGAGGAGCAAATGGGAAAGGAAGCATGGTGTTTGGGGAATCTGGGTGGAGGGTATAGCGGAGTTCATACCATTTGAGGGAACTTTTGAAATATTTAAAAAATGAAAAGTTCGAAAAGTAGAAAAGTTTAAAATGTCTACTAATAGTATTGGCCACTGCCCGGCTTAGCAGGCAAAACCAGTCACTCCCAGCTCCGGCCTGTCGACCCCCGCCCCCTCCCCGAGCCCCACTGTGAAAAGCCTCCAGCCTGGGGGAGGGGGATGAAGACCCGGCAGCTAGAGCGTGGGTCGGGAGCTGGAGTGAGTCTCCGTGCTTCTCGACTTGGCTCTGAAGGAGACACCGGTTAACAGGACCCCTACTCCATGATTTAGAGGGGCCGGTGCCCGCTTCCCACCAGAAACCTGGAGGCTTACCCTAGAAATGCCTCGGGTGTGAAGGAGTGGGGACAGAGAATAGACCCTCCTGGGCTGAGAGAGGAGACAGCAAGCTGCCCCCCGGCCCCCAGCCCGATGAGTTTTGTCTCCACAGTCGTTGTCCTGGAGCAACGACACCCCCTCACCACCTCCAGGATGCTTGGATGGGAGGAGGAGGTGGGAGGCAGAGGGGTGGGGGTGTTCTCAGCACCAGGCAGCACGGGCACTGGCAGGTGAGAACCAGGGACACCCCGACGTCCCCCCCAACCCCCTCCTACGAGCCCAGTCAAAGAGCCGCGGAGGAAGCCCAGTTCCCGTGTCAGCAGCGACCTGCTGGCTGGTAATGCTCAGGCTCGGATGGGGGCGGTGATGCTCACCGCTGCGTTTTTTTGCCTTGAGATCTGTTGAAGCACTTTGCCCCCGGGACCACGAAGGGCTCCCCGGTGGCCTACTCCTTGCCAGACTGGTACATCCACCACAGCAAGCCGCCGACGGCAGACCAGAGACAGTGAGTATCCTGACCCCCGCGTTGCAGCCACCGCCCAGCCCGGCACCCCCAGCCTCAGATTTCGCTCCCGGCCGCCCCACCCGCAGCCTCCTTGCAGCCCCTGCAGCCCTTTTCTCTCCCACCATGCCTGGCACTCTGCCGACTGCCCAGCTTCTCCTGGGCCCCGCCTGCGGGAGGCTTCCCCACTCCCCTGCACTCTTTTCACTCCCTTCTTCCCTCCCTTCCCTCCCCTGCTCAACTCAGGCCCTCCCCTTCCTCCTTTCCTGCAGCTAAGAGTTGGAGCTTTATCCAGGCTCAATGAGGAGCCAAGAAAATGAGGGGTGGGGTGGGCGGGGCTGGGGGTGGGCGGGGCCTGGAGAAGGTCAGTGGGGGGGGGACCGGAAGTGGCCCTAAGCGGCTGGCGGGCCCTCCCCTCTTTTTCTGCAGGGTCCCTGCTGTGTCCATACCCGATTACATGGTTTATGAAGAGTTTAACCCCGATCAGGCCACTGGCAACTTCGAGTCCAGAATGGGCCCCTTCGACTTTGACATGAAGACGGTTTGGCAAAGAGAGGCTGAGGAACTTGAAAAGGAGAAAAAAAAGGTGACAGGAGCACCAGATAGACAGCATGGCGTTGCTTGTCAGCTGCGCGTGTCTACTGGCCCCGGAATCTGCCTTTTAAGTTTGATTTTTTCAAAGGCCAGTTGTTGTTCAGTCGCTCAGTCATGTCCCACTCTTTGCGACCCCATGGACTGCAGCACGCCAGTATTCCCTGTCCTTCACCGTCTCCCAGAGTGCTCAAACTCCTGTCCATTGAGTCAGTGATGCCATCCAACCATCTCATCCTCTGTCGCCCCCTTCTCCTCCTGCCTTCAAGCTTTCCCAGCATCAGTCTTTTCCAATGAGTTGGCTCTTCGCATCAGATGGCCAAAGTATTGGAAAATACAAAGGCCAGAGGCCAAAATAAATGAGCTTCCTTTTCTTATGAATATCAACCCTGTGAGGTGAGACTGCCTTTTGTTTAAGGAGCTGACACGGGGAAAGTTGGCCACCACTTCTCATCTGCCCAGATAGGAAGGACATTAGCCAGTTTCTGAGCGAGCCCATTCTGTTTGAGGGTTTAAGTTAAAACTCCCCAGAACACTCTGTGTGGACAGGAAGGGAAGAGGAGACAGTTCTTCGCTGCTGCACAAACCCCGCAGGTGTATTTGACCTTGAAGGGGTGCTGGCTCCAGGGTGACACACTTCCAGGGCATTTCTGTTTCAGGGGAGCCATGGAGGCCGTGTCTGGTCGGTGGCTTTATGGTGGTGTCTCAGTTCAGAGGCCATTGGTCATGGCTGGCGTGGCTCCTGGGATGTGGGGATCTGTGAGTGAGCTGGTGATGTTCGTGTTAAAACTAGCAGCGGTGTCCCGGCGGTGAGCAAGCCTTGACACCCTCACACACACACACATGCACACACATATCCACACACACACCCACCAACCCTGCCTCGCCAGGGAGTAGCCTTGAGGCCCACTTCCCAGTGTCTAGTTGAAGGAGAAACCTTGGAAGTTTATTTCAGGGCTCGGAAAATTGAGCCCCATGTGCAGGGTCAGCTGCCTGTATTTAGCTGGCTGTTTGCCCTCAGGACACCCCATCCCAGCCCTGAACCTGGGTCTTGGCGTTTGCACAATCACTGAATGAGCTGCTCTCAGGAACACACATGTTCCTGGCAACACCTCCCAGGAATACCCAGAGCCTTCAGATGGTAAACAGAGTCGGTGCACATGCCCTGTTAAAGGCTGAAACGCTGCATTGCCCCCAAACCATGGACAGAGTCATGCAGGGGCTGAGAAAGTGTAGGGAGCAAGCCCGTTCTATCCTGTGTCTCTCTGCACAGGTGAGGCTCAGTTCAGTTCAGTTGCTCAGTCATATCCGACTCTTTGCGACCCCATGGACTGCAGCACCCCAGGCTTCCCTGTCCGTCAGCAACCCCTGGAGCTTACTCAAACTCATGTCCATCAATGATGTCATCCATCCATCTCATCTTCTGTCGTCCCCTTCTCCTCCTGCCTTCAATCTTTCCCAGCATCATGGTCTTTTCCAATGAGTCATCTTCACATCAGGTGGCCAAAGTATTGGAGTTTCAGCTTCAGCATCAGTCCTTCAAATGAATATTCAGGACTTATTTCCTTTAGGACTGACGGGTTTGATCTCCTTGCAGTCCAAGGGACTCGAGTCTTCTCCAACACCACAGTTCAAAAGCATCAATTCTTCAGCACTCAGCTTTCTTTATAGTCCAACTCTCACATCCATACATGACTACTTGAAAAACAGTGGCTTTGACTGGACGGACCTTTGTTGGCAAAGTAATGTCTCTGCTTTTTAATATACTGTGTAGGTTGGTCGTAACTTTCCTTCCAAGGAGCAAGCATCATGGCTGCAGTCACCATCTGCAGTGATTTTGGAGCCCAAGAAAATAAAGTCTGACACTGTTTCCACTGTTTCCCCATCTATTTGCCATGGAGTGATGGCACTGGATCCCATGATCTTAGTTTTCTGAATGTTGAGTTTTAAGTCAGCGTTTTCACTCCTCTTTCACTTTCATCAAGAGGCTCTTTCATTCCTCTTCATTTTTTGCCATAAGGGTGGTGTCATCTGTGTATCTGAGGTTATTGATATTTCTCCCTGCAAAATTGATTCCAGCTTGTGCTTCATCCAGCCCAGCATTTCACTTGATGTACTCTGCATATAAGGTAAATAAGCAGGGTGACAATATACAGCCTTGGTGTACTCCTTTCCCAATTTGGAACGGGGCTGTTGTTCCATGTCTGGTTCTAACTTGCTTTTTGATCTGCATACAGGTTTTTCAAGAGGCAGATCACGTGGTCTGGTATTCCCATCTCTTTCAGAATTTTTCAGTTTATTGTGATCTACACAAAGGCTTTGGTGTAATTAATAAATCAGAAGTCGATATTTTTCTGGAACTCTTTTGCTTTTTCTTTGATCCAACAGATGTTGGCGATTTGATCTCTGGTTCCTCTGCCTTTTCTAAATCCAGCTTGAACATCTGGAAGTTCACTGTTCACATATTGTTGAAGCCTGGCTTGGAGAATTTTGAGCATTACTCTGCTGGCATGTGAGATGAGTGCAATTGTGTGGTAGTTGAGCATTCTTTGGCACGGTCTTTCTTTGGGACTGGAATGAAAACTGGCCTTTTCCAGTCCTGTGGCCACTGCTGAGTTGTCCAAATTTGCTGGCATATCGAGTGCGACACTTTCACAGTGTCATCTTTTAGGATTTGAAAGAGCTCAGCTGGAATTCCATCACCTCCACTAGCTTTGTTCATAGTGAAGCTTCCTAAGGCCCACTTGACTTCACATTCCAGGATGTGTGGCTCTAGATGAGTGATCATACCATCGTGATTATCTGGGTTGTGAAGATCTTTTTTGTACAGTTCTGTGTACTCTTGCCACCTCTTCTTAATATCTTCTGCTTCTGTTAGGTCCATACCATTCCTGTCCTTTATTGTGCCCATCTTTGCATGACATATTCCCTTGGTATATCTAATTTTCTGGAAAAGATCCTCTAGTCTTTCCCATTCTATTGTTTTATTCTTTTTGTGTGTGTGTGTGTGTGTGTATGAATCACTGAGGAAGGCTTTCTTATCTCTCCTTGCTATTCTTTGGAACTCTGCATTCAAATGGGTATATCTTTCCTTTTCTCCTTTGCCTTTAGCTTCTCTTCTCTCAGCTATTTGTAAGGCCTCCTCAGACAGCCATTTTGCCTTTTTGCATTTCTCTTTCTTGGGGATGGTCTTGATTCTTGCCTCCTGTACAATGTCACAAACCTCTGTCCATAGTTCTTCAGGCAGTCTGCCTATCAAATCTAATCCCTTGAGTCTATTTGTCACTTCCACTGTATAATCATAAAAGATTTGATTTAGGTCATACCTGAGTGGTCTAGTGGTTTTCCCTACTTTCTTCAATTTAAGTCTGAATTTGGCAATAAGGAGTTCATGATCTGAGCCACAGTCAGCTCCCAGTCTTGTTTTTGTACACTGTATAGAGCTTGTATATCTTCAGCTGCAAAGAATATAATCAATTTGATTTTGGTATTGACCATCTGGTGAACGTCCATGTGTAGAGTCATGTCTTGTGTTGTTGGAAGAGGGTGTTTGCTATGACCAGTGCATTCTCTTGGAAAAACTCTGTTAGCTTTGCCCTGCTTCATGCTGTACTCCAAGGCCAAATTTGCCTGTTACTCCAGGTATCTTTTGACTTCTTACTTTTGCATTCCAGTCCCCTTATGATGAAAAGGACATTTTTTTGGGGTGTTAGTTCTAGAATGTCTTATAAGGTCTTCTTAGAACCGTTCAACTTCAGCTTCTTTAGCATTACTGGTTGGGGCATAGACTTGGATTACTGTGATATTGGTTTACCTTAGAAACAGAGACCATTCTGTCATTTTTGAGAATGCGCCCAAGTACTGCATTTTGGACTCTTTTCTGACTATGATGGCTACTCCACTTCTTCTAAGGGATTCTTGCCCACAGTAGTAGATATAATGGTCGTCTGAGTTAAATTCACCCATTCCAGACAATTTTAATTCACTGATTGCTAAAATGTCAATGTTCACTCTTGCCATCTCTTGTTTAACCACCTTCTAATTCACCAGTCACATCCTCAGCTGGGTGTTGCTTTTGCTTTGGCTCCATCTCTTCATTCTTTCAGGAGTTATTTCTCCACTCTTACCCCATAGCATATTGGGCACCTATCCACCAGGGGCGTTCATCTTTCAGCGTCCTATCTTTTTGCCTTTTCATACTGTTCATGGGGTTCTCAAGGCAAGAACACTGAAGTGGTTTGCCATTCCCTTTTCTGCAGGTGAGGCTGCCAGCCATCAAGTCTAAGTATCCAAGCAAAGTGGGGACCCCTCTTGGCCACAGAGATCCTGCAGGAAGCAGACTGTCCTTTCCACCCATGTAAGTGCACGGGCTGGGCAGCGCAGTCTGGATTCGGTGTGGATCTGGTCTTTGGTCGGGTGACAGCCACACTCCACACCCGAGGTGGATGCCGCCTAAGGCTGTTCACCTCCCAGCAGCAGGCTTCGGGGGTGTCTCTGCAGTTGCACAGCCTCCCGTGGCCCGGCCTGTCTGCTGGCCTCTTCTCCCATCTTCCCTTCCCTCCTGACGCTCCCGGGCCCCGTGGCCCCCTCTCTCCCCTTCTCGTCTCATGTGCCTGTGAGTGCCGGGCTGAGTTCTGTCCTCCATCAGCCCGAGTCCTGCCTTCCCCTTCTCGGAAACCCCCTCACCCAGGCTCACCCTACCAACCTGGGACCACTCATTCTAATACATGTGCGCTGCTCAGTCCTGCCACCTTCTGTCCCTGGGGCCTGACCCCCGGGGTCCAGGCCAAGTGAGCCCCCGACTCTGCATCCCGCTGGAGCATCCATCAGGTGCCGTGACGTTAGGGTAGTTGCCCAGCTGGAGAGAGGGCCCCTGATGCCTGCTGTTTCTCTTCACTTTCCCAGAATCCCATTTTAGTGCCAGAACTAATGCCGTTAATTGTCCGACTAATTCTTCAAATGGCTTCTCCCCTAGTGGGCGGAGGGGAAGGGGAGCGATCAATCAGTCACATTATGTGTGACAAATGTCATGAGAGCACCACACTCACACTATGAGGGCAAAAAAATTCTATCATCTGCCTAACTGTCCATCTCTCTATCCATTCATCCTTCTGTCTATCCCCCTATCTATCTGTCATCCATCTCTCTGTCCTGTCTACCCATCCATACCCCCATCTATCTATATCTATATAGATATTTCTATTTATATATCTATAGATATATAGATACATCTATATCTATATAGATATTTCTATTTATATATCTATAGATATATAGATACATCTATATCTATATTTCCATGTCTATCTCTCTATCTATACAAACAAGGAGAGCCATTCAGAGCCATTAGGAAGACCCCTAATAACAACAGGGTGATTCACAAGTCAGAAACCCAAGGCTCAGAGGGAACAGGTGATGTACATGCCCTGTTTGACACCTGAGTACGTGCTGCTTTGGCCGTGTTGATCTCCTTGCCTCTCTGAACGTAGGTTGCAATAAGGTTTGTGAAAGATACAGCCACAGAGGTAAATAGAAGGCAAAGCTGTGCAAAGAAGCAGAAGATACTCTGTAATGTGAACTGGGCAGAACTCATTAAGGAAATAATAATAATTTGTTGCAAAGTGGCAGAGTCTGAGTCACTTATCCCTCCCCAGAGGGGAGAGTGCTTTCAGGAGAAAGCTCTCTGGAGAATGCTGGAATTCAGCTTCTTCTCATTGGCTGTTCTGAAGAAAGGCTTTTGGAAGCTGAGCTAAGTGTGAGCCGAACTAAGTATAAGTGTCCAGGAGATGCTTGGTGGTCACTTCTTTATGCTTAAAAGTGGAGAGAGATTGAGAAAGAGGTGGAGAGAGGCAGGGAGAGAAGAGAACCATCTCTATGATGTCTTTAGGAACAATAACATATGTAACTTAACATGAATATGTTTGCTTCTGCATTTTCATTCACCTTTGTACTTAAGTACTTAATTTTTCTCTTTTTGAGACCTGGTCAAAGACCCAGTTCACCTACAAACTTTTCCAAACTGATCAGCAATGGTTATAAGGATGAGTGGTTACAGCAGCAAGTGGACTCAGACAAGAGGACCCCGCAGACTCCTCCATCCTCTGTCTCATCTCCATCCCCACTGGACGCTGAGCCGCCCCCAGACCCAGAGGCTCCCGGAGGCACCAAGGAAGCCCCAGGTGAGGAGCATGGCCACCGAGACCCCTTGTCTCATTAGCTGTATCATAATGAGAGATCTGAAAGCCACATAAAAAACCTACGGGAAGTATTGAGGTTACAGGCACACATGAGGATAATATGTATTTTGTTTTCTTCCTCTATTCAGATGAATAGCAAAAGTCATTATTTCTGTAGCTTTACATTTTCTTTTAGTTGAAAATTCCGATGTTTCTTGTGTTGTACCACACACATAACATTGATTTTAGTCTCCTGGATCCAAAAGGTTCTGACGCACGCAATGATTGGTCTTCTCTGAGGCAGCTTCGGAAAAAGCCACGGTTGTGAAAAGCACTAGCAGTTCAAGTTGGGCCATTGTCAGCGCTTTCTACACTTCGTCATTACGCTTTAGATGTTAACAGTTTAGTCCTCTCCCTGAAACTTGCTATCCAGAAACTCTGTAACAATCGCAGTCACAGGGACAGTTGGTCTTATTTTTGGCCGCGTCCATCTTCAAGTCTATGTACTATGTTTAGTTTCTGTTGTTGTTCAGTCGCCAAGTCATGTCCGACTCTGCGACTCCATGGACTGCAGTAGGCGAGGCTTGCCTGGCCTTCACTATCTCCCAGACTATGTAGCTCTAGGAATTATTGACCATTTACCTTTAGGAAACTTAGGTTCACCCTGAGGCTTCAGTTCTCTGATTAAGGAGGAAGGAACTGTGCTGCTCAAGCATCTCAGGTGTTTTATGTGATGTTTTATAAGTGTGATCTCTGTGCACCTTCCCGTCCAGCGGGCACCTCGCTGCCCCAGCCACTGTCTGAATGACACCCTCCCTCCACTGCCACCGTGATAACATCTTAAGTCATACAACCTTTTACTAAGCTTTAAGTAATTAGTAAAAGTAATTCTTTTAAAATTATCCTGTTTTATTGAATTGAAAAACTGATCTACTTGTTCTTTATTCCAGAGTCTCCTCCTCCGAGTGAGTATTTTTAGAGAAACTGACCTTCGTCCAAATATAAAACGTGTCTCAGACACACAGAACAGTCCATGGACGTGGTTCTTGAACCTGGAGCTGACGTATCTCAGAAGCCTGTGAGATCCCTCTCCAAACTGCTGGTGTCCTGACTAGAAAAGCTGGTGCCATCTACCCCTCTAAAAAGTCGCGTTCTAGTGACACAGCCTGGGGACAGCAAAAGAAGGACCACTTACATTACTACAATAAGATGAGTCTTTTATGCAGACCACACAAGATAGAGCATATTTCAGTTCACTTTAGAGACGTACGTTTTATTAGGCACTGTGTGAGAGCTATGGGTTTAAATAATGGTAAAGAAGTGAAAGGGGCTTCCAAGATGACTCAGCGTGAAGAATCCGCCTGCCACTCGGGACACAGATTCAACCTCTGGGTCAGGAAGATCCCCTGGAGAAGGGAATGGCAACCCACTCCGGTATTCTTGTCTGGAGAATCCCATGGAGAGGGGAGCCTGGCAGGCTACAGTCCATGGGGTCGCAAAAGAGTCAGATGCGACTTAGCAACAGAGCACAAGTGAAAGCCCACGCGAGGACCCCAATTTAAATACAGATGGGCAGGCACCGAGGTCAACCTACGGAGGGTCTCCCAGGGGTTTAGCATTGTTTTTCTGCATGGTCTTAAGAAGATAGAATTTACTTCACCACCACCAAAATATCTTATCTGATTAAAGAACTGTTACTGGACATTAGTCTAAGGTTATATACTTTCTACTGGGAAATAAACCATTGCACGTGTTATATAATATGCATGTGTTTGAATTTGCAGCAAGACCCTCTGAACCTCAGAGGAAATTTTTCACAGTTCAAAGTTAGTAGCAGACCGAGTAGGCAGGAAGGCCCTGTAACTTGGCAGAAGCACCATGCAGTTGAGCCAGCCGGCCTCTGCGCATTTTCTGGGTCGCTGAGTGTCCCTGCCTGCCGACCCTCCCTCACCAAGACTTCTGATCTGCCGGGTGCTGCGGCTGACCTCGGCCACACTCTGCCCACGGTCTCCTGGTTCTCCTCCTGCCCATCCCGGCTTTTCACTTGATAAACAGCAATCGCCCACCCAGAGCATTCCTTTTCTTTCATTGGAAAGCACCAGCTGCCCTCCACTGCAGCCAGCCGCTGCAAGCCTAGACCTTATCACGTCTTCTTGAATGGGTTTTCCTTCAACTAGACACAGAACTATTGTTTCTCACTGCAATTTTTGCAGCCCCGCCAGGTGTTTCTGACATTGCCAGACCATTGCCTTGAGCTGAGTGGCACCATGTCGCCCCTGGAATGGTGGGCAGGGCGCAGCGCCGGGGGTGTGGGCCCCCAGCCTCCGCTGGGGCGGGGCAACCGGATAGCGCTGAGCCGCCCCCTGCCCAGCCCCACCCCTCAATGCGCTCAGCATTTTTTGGTCAGCAGTCTTCTCAGCACGTGCAGGACTGACTGGGGGACCACCAGCTGCCTGCGAGTTGGAAGCCGACGTTTCTGATGTGATTAGTGCCTTGAGGGTAGGACAGTACACTAGAATTTTATGTAGACTACAGTTATAATCTGGTAAATAGGATTACTACTTTAGTAAATCAGTACAGAGACATTTCTTTTATTTAAAATAATAGGTTAGGGACTTCCCTGCCAGTCCAGTGGTCAACTTCCCCTTCCAATGCAGGGGTTGCAAGTTTGATCTCTGATCAGGGAGCTAAGATGCCACCTGCCTCCTGGCCAAAAAAACCAAAACATAAAACAGAAACAATATTGTAACAAATTTAGTAAAGACTTTTAAAAATGGTACACATGGGCCTCTCAACCTTCTGAGATGGCCCACACTCTGTCTGGGGAGCCTGTTTCTCTCTAAATAAACCCACTTGTTACCTATCCAAAAAAAAAAAAAAAAGATACACATTAAAAAAAAAATTACCTTGCAGAAAAAAAATACAATTAATAGGTTAGATGTTTAAATTTGTGAAACAGGCCATCTTGCTATCTTTACTCATCAACTCCTTGTTTTACATTGCAGGTTCGGCACCACCTCCACCCGACTCAACGCCCGTGGAGCTCAAATAAACGCGGATATGAAGGGCATCCTGGATCTATGTTATGGCTACAGTCACAAGTCCCCTGTTATAGCTTATTAATAGATTCTTACAGAGTGATCGTCTTAGAACAGATGTGAACTCCCTGCTGCCTGGGGGTGCTGGAGTTGGGTTTTGTTTCTTGCGTCTCTCTGGGATGGCGGGCGAGTGGCCTTTGCCCTGCTGCGCCTTGCTGGCCTGGGATGTCAGGGCCGCTTCCTCCGCATCCGCAGCAGATATCACGTCACCTCCTGCTCTGTGAGCCTCTGTGGGCCCCACTTCTACTGAAATCGGCGGTTTAGATGCTTAACTGGAAAAAACTCACCCAAAGTTTTTTTACTGTTTTGGTCCTGAAATTTTTGTAGAAATAATTTTTCTGTTACAAAACAGCATTTAAAAAAAAAAAAAACAAAACAGCATTTAATTCCAGAATATTGTGATACAGTTTATATTAAGAAAAAGATTGATTTGTTATACCTTGAAGTTTTAAACATTTAATATAAAAACATTGCAGCATTTTCTAGTTTTAGATATTTGACAAGATTTTTTGCATAAACCGAAATTCATAATAGCGAACATTTATTGTTTTGCATTAAGTAAAAATGTTTAAATACTTAATTTAGTAGTCTTAACAAAAATGTTTTAATACAGAGACAGTTCTCTCATTTTATAAATTTCATTGCCATTTATATGTAAGTAATTAGCATAAAATGTAGTTTTATATTTTGTGCATTTAATTCATTAATAAAATAATTTTATGCTGGAGGATTTTCAGACAGCCAAGTAAAGTCAGAGGTATTTTAGCTTCTTTCCCAGAATAAACTTATCATGAACTTGCTCACCTCAAGTTGAAGTTTTCAGTTAATTCTTCATTTAAAGATACTGAGTTGAGCACGTGGATCTGTACCCTTGAATCAGCCACAGGGAGATGGTGAGTGGTGTGTGCACTGAACAGAGAGAGTTAGCTTTAGGGGAAGCTGCCAACTTTCCTTTGTCACCCTTTCCTTTCTCTTTAAAACCTACCGCATCCTCACCCTTCCCTCCTCAAGAAAAAACCACCAGGACCAGATACAGTAGCTTAGTTAGTGTTAGTTGCTCAGTCGTGTCCAGCTCTTTGTGACCCCATGGACTGTTGCCGACCAGGCTCCATGGGGATTCTCCAGGCAGGAATACTGGAGTGGGTTGCCATTCCCTTCTCCAGGGGATCTTCCTGATCCAGGGATTGAACCCAGGTATCCTGCATAGCAGGCGGATTCTTTACCGTCTGAGCCAGCAGGGAAGCCCCATACAGTAGCTTATGACTGTTTAATTCTCTTTTGAGGGTATTAGAGTACAGAAACCTGTCGTTTAGGGAGAGGACAGACTTTGGGGCAGGGACCTGTGACCAGACCTCGGTTCCATGCAGGGCCTCTGGTGTCTGTTACTGGTAAAAAACAACCCTGCAGTTAACTTTTTGCTTGGTAATAAACAACAGACTATGAAGACAGAAGTTTTGCACATTCCATCCAGTTATTTTGAAGCAAAGGGCTTTTGCCAAAAGATAGAAAATATAGCAAAATCATTCTAAATAAAAATTGTCAGCTTAAACCAGCAAAAAAAATAATGTGTTTAATGAAATACTTCTTTTACACACATGTGCATGTAGGCATGGGCGCACACACCCTCCCAGGGTCCCGATGCTTTTGTGACAAGCACTGGCAGCCTCAGCTCAGCACAGACTGCTCTCAGAGCTTAGCTCTGAGCCTCCGTTTCCTTCTTTATCAAAAGGAGATACTTCTATCCAAAGGCTGTTGTGAGGATTAACCAAAATAAGGTTCAGCGAGGTTCCTAACACAACATCTGACACAGTACTCAATCATTCTTTCAGCTTTCAGAAATCCAGTGCTCAGTTTGGTGGTCGGCTTACCCATGAAGGGAGCCCCAGACTCACAAAGGAAAACCAGCGTCCCTGTAAAAAGCCATGATTCTTAACTGTCAGCTGATTAACTTTCCATTTATACACAGCCTTGAGAACTGTCTGAAATGGGCCCATGGAAAGCAAAGCAGAGATTAGTGGAAAAGTGAAAAGACCAGAGAAGAGCTTCAAGGAGAAAATGCAGAACAAAAACAACAGTGAGGCAGCACAGAGAGAAGGTGGAAATAAATGTCAGGAATTAGAGCGGACGTGATGGTGGAGGAGAATGAGGCTCTGAACCCCTCAATGGGCTTAACTTGAGTCCAAGAAACAGTTTAAAAAATTGGCCAGACTGTACCTTAAAAAGCAAAAGAAAGTCCAGACAGATTTAGTAGTGAATTGTACCAAACATTGAAGAAATTATATTTAAAATACATGACAATTTAATATATAATTGTGACTATAATTATAATTTATAATTCTGTGAATTAATTATACTAACTCTACTATCTCTTCAAGAAGATAGAAGCAGAATAAGTCCTAAATCATTCGTGAGCTCATCATTATCTGGATACTAAATTCAGACAGATATTACAAGAAAATTATGGACACAAATTAAAATATCTCTCATGAACATAGATGCGAAAATCTCTAACAAAATATTGGCAAGTTACATCCTAAAATAGGGACTTCCCTGGAGATCCAGTGGCTAAGACTCCACATTCCCAATGCAGGGACTCAGGTTAGATCTTTGGTAAGGGAACCAGAGCTCAGATGCTGTCTGCTGCAACTAAGAGGTCACGTGCCACAGCGGAAGATCTCATGTGATCCAGTGCAATTTGATCCCTGGTCCCTCTGCCTTTTCTAAATCCAGCCTGAACATCTGGAAGTTCATGGTTCACGTATTGCTGAAGCCTGGCTAAGAGAATTTTGAGCATTACTTTGCTGGCATGTGAGATGAGTGCAGTTGTGTGGTAGTTTGAACATTCTTTGGCATTGCCTTTCTTTGGGACTGGAATGAAAACTGACCTTTTCCAGTCCTGTGGCCACTGCTGAGTTTTCCAAATTTGCTGGCATATTGAGTGCAGCACTTTCACAGCATCATCTTTTAGGATTTGAAATAATCAACTGGAATTCCATCACATCCACTAGCTGTGTTGGTAATGATCCTTCCTAAGGCCTACTTGACTTCACATTCCAGGATGTCTGGCTCTAGGTGAATGATCACACCATCGTGATTATCTGGGTTGTGAAGATCTTTTTTGTATAGTTCTTCTGTGAATTCTTACCACCTCTTCTTAATATCTTCTGCTTCTGTTAGATCCATACAATTTCTGTCCTGTATTGAGCCTATCTTTACCTATTAGTCATGACAGATACATTCACAGGATGGATTGAAGGCTTTCCCACCCAGACTGAGAAGGCTGAGGAGGTGATTAAAAAATTGCTCCATGAAATCATTCCGAGATTTGGCCTGCCCAGGTCATTACAAAATGACAATGGGACATCATTTACTTCTAAGTTCATCCAAGGGGTCTCTAAAGCTTTGGGTATTACTTATTATCTCTATTGTGTCTGAAGGTCTCAGTCTTCAGGAAAAGTAAAAAGAGCCAACCAGTTCTTTAAATCGGCAATAAAAAAGATAACCCAGGAGACCTCCCTGGGATGGAAGGAGGCTTTACCAATAGCTGTCCTCCACACCTGTATTGCCCCTAAGGAACAGGTTGGTCTTAGTCCTTATGAGATGCTATATGGGAGACCTTTTGTTTATGTTATGACCTCTTCCTAGATCCAGAGGCTCAGACCCTCTGGTCTTATACCAAGGCCATTGGGCAATTCCAACAGGATATAAGCTTGTAGGGTGTCAACCAGGACCCAAAGTATTCTTTTTTATTTTATTTTTTCCCAAAGGATTCTAAAGAGCCACCACTATATGAGTCCAGGGACTCAAGTCCTAATTAAAGTCTGGAAAGATGGGTGCCCAAAGGCTCAACTGCAGCCCACATGAAAGGGCCCCTACCCTGTAATACTTTCTACCCACAGCAGTCAGGGTACCAGGACACAACTCCTGGATTCACCACTCATGAGTCAAGCTGTGGAAGAAAACAGAAGGACACTCAGTACACCTGTGAGCCCCTGGGAGCTCTCAGATACCTATTCAGGACTACGAATGAGCGCCATTCTAGTGAACACCCCCAAAATTAAGTTTCTGGGGATAAGATTTCTCAGGATAGCTCTAAAGAGCCAACACAGCTTGGCAGGGGTTGTACTCCAAAGCAGGCAGGAGATGGATCTCCTGATCCCTGAACAAGGAGGGATTTGAGCCATCTTGAATGACACGTGTTGTTTCTGGGTAAATACCTACAACTAAGTTAAAGAAAGTCTCACAGTACTCAAGAAAAACATTCAGGTCCTACAGGATCTCCAAGAACGATCTGGAGAGTTCTCTGGGTGAGTAAAGTCTCTCTTTGTGGGATCCTTCTCCTGGTGCTGGAGAATTTGCAGTTGGCTAATGCCCCTACTAATCCCTTTTATCACCATATTGATTCTACTTATGATTGCTCCATGTTTTATCAATTGTCTCACCCATCTTGTCTCTGCCCAGGTCAACAAGCTATAACATGCAGTAGCAGTTCAACAAAGATATATAAAACTACAGCTGACCACAGAAAACATCACTCACCCCTAGATGGACACTGGTATAAGGATTCTGAGGCTTGAGACCAACAAGAAGGGGAGGCCCAATGCCCCTCTCCATCCCACCTCAGCAGGAAGTAGCCAGAGAGACCTCGATGCCCATATTCCCAAAGAATTGGGCCTCCCATTTTTTGAGGAGGGAACGTTAGGTAGTTAGATTAGGAAAAACAAGTCCAAAATAGTGGTGGCTAAAAGATAAAGAAGAGAAAAGCCCTTGAAAATGAAACAAAGAAAGGTCCAAGGACCGGAGTGAGAACCTCAGGTGAAACAAACAGCCCTCCTGGCTAGCCCAATTTACATAGGGCAGGCTCAGGGGGAGGAGACAAAACATAAAAAGAGGAGCCAAAATTGAGCCTCAGGCTTCTCCTCTCTACTCTGTGCCTCTTTTGGGTCGGCCTGCCCTCATGCCTTGAGGATGTATTTTCCTTTTCTTGCCAAATAAAACTGAGCTGTAACACAGATCCGTTCGTCACTTCAAATTTTCGCTCCAGCAAGACAGAACTGAGGAAATTACAAACTCCCCCAACAATAGTAACTAATACACCTAGACAGCATATTAAAAAGCAGAGCATTATACTTTGCCAACAAAGGTCCATCTAGTCAAGGCTATGGTTTTTCCAGTAGTCAGGTATGGATGTGAGAGTTGGACTATAAAGAAAGCTGAGCACCGAAGAATTGATGCTTTTGAACTGTGGTGTTGGAGAAGATTCTTGAGAGTCCCTTGGACTGCAAGGAGATCCAACCAGTCCATCCTAAAGGAGATCAGTCCTGAATATTCATTGGAAGGACTGATGTTGAAGCTGAAACTCCAATACTTTGGCCACTTGATGTGGAGAGCTGACTCATTGGAAAAGACCCTGATGCTGGGAAAGATTGAAGACAGGAGGAGAAGGGGATGACAGAGGATGAGATGGTTGGATGGTATCACCAACTCAATGGACATGAGTTTGAGTAAACTCCAGGAGTTGGTGATGGACAGGGAGGCCTGGCGTGCTGTGATCCATGGCATTGCAAAGAGTCAGACATGACTGAGTGACTGAACTGAGATATAACACCAAAGGCATAAGCTGTGAGAGAAATAGTTGATAAGTTGGGCTTCATTAAAATGAAAAATTTCTGCTCTGGGAAAGACATTGTTAAGAAAATGAGAAGACAAAACAAAGATTAAGAGAAAATATTTGCAAAAGATGAAACCGATACAGGACTGTTATCTAAAACATAGAAAGAAATATTAGCACTCAATAACAAGAAAGCAAACAACCTGATTAAAAAATGGACCGTGATAGACACCTCACCAAAAGAAGATATGCAGATGGAAAATAAGCATATGAAAAGATGTTTCATGTCAGATGTCATCAGGGAAATGCAAATTAAGACAATGAGATACCACCTATATGGATGGACAAAATCCAGAACGTTGACAACACCAAATTCTGGGGAGAATATGGAGCTATAGGAACAACTGTTTCATTGCTGTGGGAATGCAAATGGTGCAGCCACTTTGAAAGGCAGTTTGGCAATTTCTCACAAAACTAAACACACTCTTGTCATAGGATCCAGCATTCAGACTCCTTGGTATTTACCCAAATGAGTTCAGAACTTATGTCTACACATGTACTTGCACTGGTTATTTATGGAAGCTTTATTCCTAATCATCAAAACTTAGAAGTAACCAAATTCTTCATGAGTATGTGAATGGACAAACTGTGGTCCATCCAGACAATGAACTATCGCTCAGTGCTAAAATAGGTAAGTTATCAAGCCTTGAAAGGACACAGAGGAGCCTTAGACATGTGTGACTAAGAAAAGAAGCCAGTCTAAAAGGCTCCAAACTATATGATTCTAACTATGACACTCTGGAGAAACACAAAATTACAGGGACACGAAAAAATCAGAGTTATCCAGAGGTTGGGGAGGGCGGGGTGAGTAGGTGGAGCACAGAGGATTTTCAGGGCAGCAAAACTACTCTCAATGATAATACTGGATATACACAGTCGCTCAGCTGTGTCCAACTCTCTGTGGCTCCACGGACTGTGGCCAATCAAGCTCCTCTGTCCATGGGATTCTCCAGGCAAGAAAACTGGAGTGGGTAGCCATTCCCATCTCCAGGGGATCTTCCTGATCCAGGAACTGAACCTGTGTCTCATGCATTGCAGGCAAATTCTTTTACCCCTGAGCCACTGAGAAAGCCCATAATGGTGGATACATGTTATTAAATATTTGTCAAAACTCATAGAAATGTACAGCACCAGAAGTGAACCCTAATTTAAAACTGTGGACTTTAGGTGATTATGGTGTGTTAATACACATTTGTTAATTGTATCAAATGTACCACCTGGTGCGGGATGTTGCTTGCAGGGAAGGCTGTGCATGTCAGGAGGCACAGGACACACGAAACTCTCTACACTTGTCACTCGGTTTTGCTATGAAACTAAAACTGCCCTAAAATATAAAGTCAATTAAAAATTGGGGGGGAAATCAATGCAATGTGCTAGAAGTACTCACTTCTCTCCTGCTCCCTTACAACCCACACAGAATATCTCACTTCCCACACTTCTGGTCATAAACTGTGTGTTTATCCCCCAACAAGCAATTTTCTGCAACACCAAGTGGTGTCTTACAAATTAACTTAATTCTGACCCTATCTTATCTGGAAATAGTGTCAGATCCCACAAGTCAAGGGCTCAGTCCCACAAGACTGCCTGCCTCCACCAACCACCCTGATTCCCCCAATCACAAGTCTAGGTTGTCACCTCTACTCCTGGTCAACCTGCTATAAACTGGGGCTCCCATGATCCCCTCCTTAGATTTGATAATTTCCTATGCAAGGTATGTGTAGGGGAACACCAGAGTAGTCCTCTCTCTCTGGGCATGTCAGCCTCCTAGCACCTCCACATGTCCACCACCTTGGAGGGTCTCTGGACCTGGTTCTTCAGGCACTTTTACGCATGCTTCATCACAGAGGCATTAACTCCATTTTCAACCCCCCTACCCTATCTGCAGGATAGCAGGTGGGAGGGAAATGTTCAGCCATCTTCATAGCTTAAACATTCTGCTGACAAGTCCCATCCAGAAGTCATGTGGGGTCAACCAGAATTTACTCATATAAGACACACAGATGGGAAAGTGAGAAATAAACCTATTTGCAAATAACATGATTTTCTATGTAGAAAATTCCAAAGAGGAGAGTGAAAAAGCTGGCTTAAAACTCAACATTAAAAAAACTAAGATCATGGCATCTGGTCCCATAACTTCATGGCAAATAGATGGGAAAATTGGAAACAGTGACAGAGTTATTTTCTTGGGCTCCAAAATGACTGCAGATGGTAACTGCAGTTGTGAAATGAAAAGACACTTGCTCCTTGGAAGAAAAGCTATGACAAACCTAGACAGCATATTAAAAAGCAAAGACATCACTCTGCAAAAGTCCACCTAGTCAAAGCTATGGTTTTGACATGTATGGACTTAAGAGTTGGACCATAAAGAAGGCCAAGTGCTGAAAAATTGATGCTTTTGAACTGTGGTGCTAGAGAAGACGCTTGAGAATCCCTTGGACTGAAAGGAGATCAACCCAGTCCACCTTAAAGGAAATCAACCCCGAATATTCATTGCAAGGCCTGATGCTGAAGCTCCAATACTTTGGCCACCTGATATGAACTGCTGACTCATTGGAAAAGACCCTGATGCTGGGAAAGATTGAGGTCAGGAGGACAGGGGGCAGCAGAGGATAAGATGTGTTAGATAGCATCACCAACTCAATGGACATGAATTTGAGGAAGCTCCAGGAGATAGTGGAGGACAGAGGAGCCTGGCATGCTGTAGTCGATGGGGTTGCAAAGAGTTGGACATGATTTATCGAGTGAACAGTCACAACAACCTCCCAAAGGCCCTATCTCCTAACACATCACATTAGAGGTTAGGGCTTCAACACAGGAACTTGGGCGACACAAACAGTCCATAACACCTAGGGTGGGGAATTCTCACTAAATTGACTCATCAGGATTCCTGCTAAACCTGGAATGGACAGGCCAAGCCCAGGGTAGTGCCTGGTCAGGAGGAAGACTCAGGAACCTGACTCACTCTACCCAGAAGAAAAGCCTCTATGTCATTACAGTAATCAGAACAGGCCAACACTGACACATAGATGACTACAACTTCTACAGAATAGCAAGCCCCAAATCCCTACTCAAACATGAGCAACCAGCTCCTGACAAAGAGGCTGAGGTTATTCAGTGCAGGAAACACAGGCTTCTCAACACGTAGTCCTGGAGCCCCACCAAAAATGACTCCAAAATCAAAACCCAAAAGACTTCACCCAACCATCACATCCAAAAAGGGATCATAAACATGAGTTTTACATAACATTTTTAGGAAAACAACAACAACAACAACAAAAGAGGAAAATCCTCAGGATTTACGAGGCAGCCAAGAGTTTTTAAGACTTGACAGCAAAAGCATGACCTGTAAAAGGGAAAACTGATAAAAATCTCATCACATTTTTTTGAAAAAAGGTGCCCGGTGAAATCTGTACCAAGAGGATAAACAGACAAGCTACAGACTTCGAGAAACTGTAAATGGTATCTCCAAGAGAACTTGTGTCTAGTATATACAAAGAGCTTTCACAACTCAACATGAACAGGGAAAAGAAAAATAAAAAAAAGCAATTAGAAAGTAAGGAAAAGACATGAACAACTATTTCAAAGAGGATACACATCAAAGACACTCAATACCATTAGCCATCGATAAATGCAAATTTAAACCACAATGAGACATCATGGCACGAGGATTAGAATGGCTGAAACACAATGAATGACATCAACTACTGGTGAGGACTCAGAGAAGCTTGACTTCACAACCACTGCTGGTGGAAACGTAAAATATAGCCACTCTGGAGAAGAGCCTGGAAGTTAAGAGTCTGGCAATTTCTTGGAAGATTAAATGTGCAATTATCATACAACTCAGAAGTCAGTTACCTGGCTTTTATCCCAGAGGAATGAAAATTTATGTTCACACCAAAACCTGTACATTAAATTTCATAGCAGCTTTGTTCTTTATGGCTTAGAGCTGGAAATAACCTAGATGTCTTTCAGCAGGTAGATGGCTAAGCAGCTGTGGCAGATCCATGTCATGGAATGCTGCTTGGCAAAAGAAGGAAACCAACTACTGATACATGCAGAGTGGAAAGATCTCTGGAGACTCTGCTACGTGTGAAACCCAGGTCCAAAGCGTTAGATACTGTATGGTGGTGATTTTGTTGTTAAGCCACGGGCAACTCTTTGCAGCCCCATGGACCGTAGCCCACCAGACTCCTCTGTCCATGGGATTTTCCAGGCAAAAATACTGGAGTGGGTCACCATTTCCTTCTCCAAGGGATCTTCCACACCTAGGGATCGAATCCATGTCTCCTGCATTGCAGGTGGATTCTTTACCAACTGAGTCATCAGGGAAGCCCCTATTATTGTTGTTGTTCAGTCCCTCAGCTCAGTTCAGTTCAGCCACTCAGTTGTGTCCGAATCTTTGTGACTCCATGGACTGCAGCACGCCAGGCCTCCCGGTCCATCACAAACTCCCGGAGTTTACCCAAACTCACGTCCATTGAGTTGGTGAAGCCATCCAACCATCTCATCCTCTGTCGTCCCCTTCTCCTCCTGCCTTTAAGCTTTCGCAGCATCAGGGTCTTTTCCAATGGGTCAGTTCTTTGCATCAGGTGGCCAAAGTACTGGAGTTTCAGCTTCAACATCAGTCCTTCCAATGAACACCCAGGACTGATCTCCTTTAGGATGGACTGGTTGGATCTCCTTGCAGTCCAAGGGACTCTCAAGACTCTTCTCCAACACCACAGTTCAAAAGCATCAATTCTTCAGCGCTCAGCTTTCTTTATAGTCCAACTCTCACATCCATACATGACCACTGGAAAAACCATAGCCTTGACTAGATGGACCTTTGTTGGCAAAGTAATGTCTCTGCTTTGTAATATGCTGTCTAGGTTGGTCATGACTTTTCTTCCAAGGAGTAAGTGTCTTTTAATTTCATGGCTGCAGTCACCATCTACAGTGACTTGGGAGCCCCCCAAAATAAAGTCTGCCACTGTTTCCACTGTTTCTCTACCTATTTGCCATGAAGTTATGGGACCGGATGCCATGATCTTAGTTTTCTGAATGTTGAGCTTTAAGCCAACTTTTTCACTCTCCTCTTTCACTTTCATCAAGAGGATCTTTAGTTCTTCTTCACTTTTTGCCATCAGGGTGGTGTCATCTGCATATCTGAGGTTTTTGATATTGATTTCAGCTTGTGCTTCATCCAGCTCAGCGTTTCTCATGATGTGCTCTGCATATAAATAAGTTAAATAAGCAGGGTGACAATATCCTTGATGGACTCCTTTCCCTATTTGGAACCAGATTGTTGTTCTATGTCCAATTCTAACTGTTGCTTCCTGACCTGCATACAGATTTCTCAAGAGGCTGGTCAGGTGGTCTGGTATTCCCATCTCTTTCAGAATTTTTCAGTTTATTGTGATCCACACAGTCAAAGGCCTTGGCATAGTCAATAAAGCAGAAGTAGATGTATTTCTGGAACTCTCTTGCTTTTTTGATGATCCAACTGATGTTGGCAATTTGATCTATGGTTCCTCTGCCTTTTCTAAATCCAGCTTGAACATCTGGAATTTCACAGTTCACGTACTGTTGAAGCCTGGCTTGGAGAATTTTGAGCATTACTTTACTAGCACATGAGATGAGTGCAACTGTGCGGTAGTTTGAGCATTCTTTGGCATTGCCTTTCTTTGGGACTGGAATGAAAACTGGCCTTTTACAGTCCTGTGGCCACTGCTGAGTTTTCCAGATTTGCTGGCATATTGAGTGCAGCACTTTCATAGCATCATCTTTCAGGATTTGAAATAGCTCAACTGGAATTCCATCACCTCCACTAGCTTTGTTTGTAGTGATTCTTCTTAAGGCCCACTTGACTTTACATTCCAGGATGTCTGGCTCTAGGTGAGTGATTATCTGGGTTGTGGAGATCTTTTTTGTACAGTTCTTCTGTGTATTCTTGCCACCTCTTCTTAGTATCTTCTGTTTCTGTCAGATACCATTCCTGTCCTTTATTGAGCCCATCTTTGCATGAAATGTTCCCTTGGTATCTCTAATTATCTTGAAGAATCGCTAGTCTTTCTCATTCTATTGTTTTCCTCTATTTCTTTGCAGTGATCACCGAGGAAGGCTTTCTTTGCACTGATCACTAAGGAACGAAGCTTATCTCTCCTTGCTATTTGTTGGAACTCTGCATTCAAATGGGAATATCTTTCCTTTTCTCCTTTGCTTTTCGCTTCTCTTTTTTTCACAGCTATTTGTAAGGCCTTCTCAGACAGCCATTTTGCTTTTTTGCATTTCTTTTTCTTGGGGATGGTCTTGATCCCTGTCTCCTGTACAATGTCACGAACCTCCGTCTATAGTTTCTCAGGCCCTCTGTCTATCAGTCTAGTCCCTTAAATCTATTTCTCACTTCCACTGTATAATCATTAGGGATTTGATTTAGGTCATACCTGAACGGTCTAGTGGTTTTCCCTATTTTCTTCAATTTAAGTCTGAATTTGGCAATAAGGAGTTCATGATCTGAGCCACAGTCAGCTCCTGGTCTTGTTTTTGCTGATTGTATAGAGCTTCTCTGTCTTTGGCTGCAAAGAATATAATCAATCTGATTTTGGTGTTGACCATCTGGTGATGTCCACATGTAGATTCTTCTCTTGTGTTGTTGGAAGAGGGTGTTTGCTATGACCTATTCAGTCACTAAGTCATCTCTGACTCTTTGTGACCCCATGGACTAGAGCACGCCAGGCTTCCCTGTCCTTCACCATCTCCCAGAGCTTGCGCAAACTCATGTCCATTGAGTCAGTAATGCCATCCAACCATCTCATCCTCTGTTTTTCCCTTCTCCTCCTGCCCTCAATCTTTCCTATCATCAGGGTCTTTTCTAATGATTCAGGTCTTCTCATCAGGTGGCCAAAGTATTGGAGCTTCAGCTTCAGTATCAGTCCTTCCAATGAATATTCAGGATTGATTTCCTTTAGGATTGACTGGTTTGATCTCCTTGTAGTCCATGGGACTCTTAAGAGTCTTCTCCAACACCACAGTTGTACCTTTCCAGGCATATAAGTTTTTCAAAATGACCTATTTTCGCAGTGAAGGACAGATCAGAGGATGCCAGGGTTTAGAAGTTGGTGTGGGTGTAGGTTGCCAAAGGGTGACATGGGGGTCTTTGGGTTATGAGCTGTCCAGCAGCGTGGTTGCGCTGGTATCACATACATGACAAAGTCGTATAGAACAAAAGAGAACTAAAAAGTTGAGAAATCTGAACCACACTGAGGGGGCTCTGTTAATTTCACACTCTGGCTAAGACATCTCCTACAGTTCTGCAAAATGTTGCCATAAGGGGAATCTGTGTCATTCCTCTTTAATCACATATTGAAAGTGAATGTGAAAGTTGCTCAGTCGTGTCTGCCTCTTTGCGACCCCATGGACTAAACAGTTCATGGAATTCTCCAGGGCAGAATAATGGAATGGGTAGCCTTTCCCTTCTCCAGGGGATCTTCCCAACCTAGGGATCAAACCCAGGTCTCCCACATTGCAAGTGGATTCCTTACCAGCTGAACCAGGAGAGGCTCAAAAACAACAAACATTTATCTCCCACAGTCCTAGAGACAGGATGTTAAGGACCAGAGCACCAGCAGACTGGCGAGGCCCCTTCCTGGTTTAAAGCTGCCCAACTGCCCTGTGTCCTCACCTGGAGGAAGGGATGCTGCAGCTCCATGCGTCTCCTCTGGGAGGGCACCAGCCTTATCACGGGAGCGCCATTCTCCTGACCTCATCGCCTCCCAAAGCCATCACTTTGCAGTAAGGGTTTCAACGTGTATGTTTCCAGGGAGGGGGAATTTACACATTCAGACAACAATGGACATAGTAACGTACAATATCACCTTCATATGATTTCACAATTTTCTCAATAAAAATTCACTTAAAAATCTGCAGTGGGCCCAAGGGCTACAGTTTCAGGGGTAAGGCGGTGGGTGACTGGTGACTGAGGTCAGGGGAGACTCCTCAGAGATGATCTCGAAGTCAGACAACTAAGCAAGGAAAAGTTGCTCAGACCGCATGAGTGGGCAGGAGCTTGGGGTGCCCACCAAGGACCTTCCTGTTTCCTCAGCTGAAGTCCTGATGCATTTTCAGAAAATGATCTACCAACACACCTGAGCCGGTTATCTGTTGTAACTGGGAAGAATGGAATTGGTTCCGCGTTGGGTCTGTTTCTCTTCCTTTAACATTTGCTTCCCGTTGCTTTTGTTATTGTAATCACTAAAAGGATGCTGCCTATAGGTGTAAGCATCATAATGGCCTGCCTCAGGGGACCTGCCCTTCTGCCAGACTGTTAACCTAAAGTGTCTTTGTCCAGCTCACAGAGGAGCATCCTGACCCTGCCCACCTGTGAACAGCTGCAGAAAAGAAGAAATGAACACATTCCCTCACCAATGCTGGCCAACCCAGGAGATATTTTGCAAGACTTATAGCCTTTTTACTTTCTCACTTCCTCCTCCTCTCTGTTCTCTAAGAGAAACTGGCATCCAGACCCTGTTAAGACAGTACTCTAGGGCGCTAGTCCATCTTAGCAGAGGCCCAGCTTTCCGAATAAAGCTGTGTTCCATGTCTCAACACTCTGTCTCCGAATTATTGAACTGTCATGTGGTGAGCAGACCAAGCTTGAACTCTGTAACACTGTGACAAACTAAACCAGATTTCAAAAAGCATCAAGTAAAAAGGTGACTGGGGGTACTGGCTGGTTCTGTGTGGTGGGTGAGCGATGCAGAGACATGCAATTTGACAGGAACCTGTTCCTGAGTCCAAGCTGGATCTGCTGGACACACAACAGGCCAATGAATAGGAGAGATGAGGTGCTGAGGCAAGGAGTTCGACTTTATGCAGAGAGCTGGCTGACCGAGAAAAAGGCAGTCTAATGTCTCAAAATAACCATCTTGTCAGGGTCTGGATGTCTGGGTCTTTAGCAGAGTCAGAGAGAGAGAAGCAAAGAGGAGCTACAGTCAAAAGTCAGCATAGACAGGGAGAGGCAGAGAGGAAGTAAAGTAAAAAGGGTCTTCCGTCTCGCAAAACATCTCTGGGAAGGGCCAGCCTTTGGAAAAGGCGTGCATTTATCTCTTTTCTTTTTGTAAACATTCACAGGTAGACAGGGTCAGATTATCATTTTATGAGCTGAACAGACACTTTAGTCAGGCAGAGGGGCAGGGTCCTTTGAGGCAGGCCATTATGTATGCTTATAATAACAACAGCAACGAAAAGCAAGTTAAACAAATAGTTTTCAACATGGAGTCAGAATTGGCTTCTCCCTGCAGCAAATCTACCAATCCTAACAGGCTTTTGCACCTCCCCTATCCCTCGCTGACCCCTGCAGAATGGGCATTTTCCCATCTGAGGGAGACTTCAGAAAGTCACCAGTCAGCACACAGCACAGCCAAGGTCACCAGGGGAAAAGTCACTCTGGATTGAGCACCAGATAAAAAATTAACTTACTATTCCTGAGTGGCACGGTGAAGGATCTCTGTGCGAGATAATGGTTTAGAATGAGGTGGAAAGCGACGAGGATGAAGGCTCTGCAGGCAGAGCTGTGAGGGTAACGTTGGGCCCTCTGGGCCTTTTGGGACATTCAGGCTGGTGGCCGGGGGTGGGGGTGGGGGTGGGGGCGGCTGCCCTCGGCTGTGCGCCCAGCACAGCACTTCCGCTGGTGCCCCTTTTCAGCAGGGGGCAGGAACCTGTCAGCAGGTGGCATCAATTTTGGGACTGGGGGCGCTCATGAAGTTTGGGCGGGTGGGTGGTCTTGTTACCTAGTCCAAGCTCGCTCTGTTAGCTTGAACTAAGTGAAAATCTCTCAGTTGTGTCTGACTCTTTGTGACCCCATGGACTATACTGTCCATGGAATTCTCCAGGTCAGATTACTGGAGTGGGTAGCCTTTTCCTTCTCCAGGGGATCTTCCCAACCCAGAGATCGAATCCAGGTCTCCTGCATTGCAGGTGGATTCTTTACCTGAGCTGGGACACCAGGGAAGCCCAAGAACATTGGAGTGGGTAGCCTTTCCCTTCTCCAGGGGATTGTCCCGACCCAAGAATCAAACTGGGGTCTCCTGAATTACAGGCAGACTCTTTACCAGCTGAGCTACCAGGGAATCCCCACAGGGCAGCCGATTAACAAAGACAAGTTGCTGAGGCAAGGAATAGGACTTTATTCAGAAAGCTGGCTGAACAAGAAGATGGCAGACAAATATCTGAATAACCATCTTATCAAGGGTCTGGAGGCCAGATTCTTTTTGTAGAACAGAGAGGGAGAGGAGGTGAGCAAATAAAGTAAAAAGGCCATTAAGCTTGCACATATCTCCTGGAATGGCAAGCCCAGGAAAGGGATGTGTTAATTTCTTCCTCCCTCCCATCCACAGGTGAACAGCATCTGAATAAAGGCATTTTAACAGTCAGGCAGAGGAGCAGAATTCTTGGTTTGAGCAGCCGTTATGTATGATTATAATAATAAAAGCAACAGAAAGCAAATCAGAAACAGTTCCAACCCAGAATCAGGATTGGCTCTCCCTGCCACAGCCTGAGACCTCTGTGGGAGGCGCAGATATCTGCGCCCTCCACCATGTGCCAGGAGGGGGCTCTTCTCCTCTGTTCTGTCCCATGAGCCATCAGACGCTGGCTGTGCCCCATTATTTCGTTTCATGACCTCCTGATGGGGCCTGCCAGCTACTTGGAAAACACTGTTCTTTGGGGTTTCCACCTTTGCTCAGTGAGGCATCCGGGGTAGCCCTGGGATGGACAGGGACGTAGGGAGTGGGCCCAAGCAGCAGGAAGCCTCACTGAGTATCTCTGAAATACTATCAGGTTTAAGAGAATCTGGCTTTGGAAAGTAGTCTGGGGTTGGGCTTCCCTGGTGGATCAGATGGTAAAGAATCTGTCTGCAATGCAGAAGACCTGGGTTTGATCCCTGGGTCAGGAAGGTCCCCTGGAGAAGGACATCGCAAGCCACTCCAGTATTCTCACCTGGAGAATCCCCATGGATGGAGGAGCCTGGCGGGCTACAGTCCACGGGATCGTAGAGTCAGACATGTACATGACTGAACATTTAACATGACTTCAGCCTTCGTTGAGCCCAACTGAGGGCGGTCACCACTTGGTGCTGTCGGGCCTTCAAAGGACAGATTCTGCAGAAGCAGGCGGAGTTCTCTGAAGGCGTCCAAGTGGGTGGGGTGGACTGGGGTGGTGACTTCTGGCTGTCCTTAGCTTTGCTGGCTGTAGAGGCAGCGCTGGAGGTGGTCGGGGTGCGGCAGAGAAGCCAATTCTGACTCCGTGTTAGAAATTTTTTTAGACTTGCTTTAAGTTGCTTTTGTTATTATAATCATACACAATAGCCTGCCTCAGAGGACCCTGTCCTTCTGCCAGACTGTAAGTTAAAGTGTCTTTTTGTTCAGCTCACATAGATAATCTGTCTTTGCCCACCTGTGAATAACTTCAACAAAAAGAAGAGATTAACATATCCCTTTCAAAGGCTGGCCATTCCTGGGGATGTTTTGCAAGACTGAAGACCCTTTCACTTTACTTCCCCACTGCCTCTTCCTCTCTGCTGACTTTTGGCTTCAGTTTCTCATTGCTCCTCTCACGGCTTTGGAAAAGAACCCGGCACCTAGGCCCCAGCAAAATGGTTATTTGGAGACGTGAGCTGGCCATCTTCTCAGTCAGTCGGCTTTGGTTTTCCAAATAAAGTTCTATTCCTCGCCTCAACCAATGGCAACCCACTCCAATACTCTTGCCCGGAAAATCCCATGGACAGAGGAGCCTGGTGGGCTGCAGTCCGTGGGGTCGCTAGACTGAGCGACGCAGCAGCCGCCGCCTTGCCTCAACACCTCCTCTCTCACCGGCCTACCCTGCAGCAAGCAGAGTGAGCTTGGGCTCAGCAAACGGGCTCGCCTGGGTTCACCTGTGTGGTTTAGAAATGGCTGGAGACAATTTGTTTCCAGGTGTCACATTTACCAGGTTCTACCTGAACAAATAGTCAGGTCTTTGCTGTTTGGTTTTCTGGCTGAAGTGCAGCCTGTTGGAAAGAAAAGGACTTCATCTCCCAGGGATAGCAGGCCACTGCCGTCCACCGCCCCAGAGGCCTGGGGGTTCCCGGGGGGGGGGGGCTCCCAGGTCCCCTAGTGACAGGACAGCCAGGACCGCCGGCGCTGGCTGGAGTCCTGGAAGCAGGTCCGTGCCTCAGCCGGTGGCTCTGAATGAATGAGTCATTTCCTCCCGCCCTCTCGGGCGCTACTAGGACCAGGCGGGTCCCAGAGTGAACCCGAGACCACAGAGACCCAGGAGACCTGGGTCCCCACCTTTGGCCTGTGGGGCCCACTCTCATCCCCAGCCCAGCGCTAGGTCCACACCGGTAACGCTGGCACTTTCCCCAGACAATCCGCCTGCCCCACGTTTGCACTCGGGGTGGGTGCCCGCAGATACCTTGGCTCCGGCCGGAGCGGTGACCTCGGGTGGTCACCTCTGTCCCCCAGGTCTGCAGTCAGGAGGGGAAGAAGCCGCAGGGAGGTGTCGTGGGCGGGACGAGTGGCTTAATGAGTAAGCGGTTGGTCTCCGGTCACTCGCCGTCGCCCGCCGCGCAGCAGGAAACCCGACGGGGGTGGGCGGGGGCGCCCGGATGGGAGGAGCTGCGGGCCGGCGGGCGGGGACCCCCGGGAGGCCTGACTCTACCAGCTCCCCAGTACCTCCTGGCACAGTTCGGGCAGTCTCTGCGCGGGGAGCCTCCGTGGCCGGAGTCCAGTTTTCGGGAATCACTCTGCCGGTGAGGCGACTCGGTGCGGGGACGCGGGGCCACCGGCGGGGAGGGTGCGCGGGTACGCTGTGCCGGGAGAGCGCACGCGGAGCGAGTGCGCGGAGCGAGCGCGGGGAGGACGTTTTCCGAGGGTGTGCGGGGAGAATGTCCAGGGAGGAGGTGCGGGGAGACCGCGCGCGGAGGAAGTGACAGGAGGGTGTGCGGGGAGGGCGCGCGCGCAGAGGAAGTGCGGGGAGGATGTTCCGGGAGGGTGTGCGGGGAGACCGCGCGGAGAGGACGTGACAGGAGGCTGTGCGGGGAGGATGTTCCGGGAGGGTGTGCTGGGCGAGCGCGCGCGGAGGACGTGACAGGAGGCTGTGCGGGGAGGATGTGCTGGAGGGAGGGCGCTCATCCTTGCCTCCGCCGCTCGGGTGTCCGGACTCCGCCAGGATGCTGGGTCCACCTGGTGCATGAAATCCGCAGCCCAAACCGAGCGAGATGGGTCCTGGGACACCTGGAGCGTCCCCTTCTCGTGAGGGGAGAGGGGAAACGACGTTTTAGAGAAGGACTGTTACCAGACCTGGAGAGTTAAAATGAACTCGGGTGTGTGCGTTGAGCCAACAGATTAAGTGTCACAGCGTAAAATACTGGCGTCAAGGTGTCCGGCAACTCAAAAGAGAAACTTCACAGTTAAAGTATCTGACACAAACATGATTTGCACCGGGGGGAGGTATGTTTGCAGTTCTTGTAAGCGGCAGGTTGCTTTTAGACGGGCAAGTGGGGCCGCCTCTCCAGCTCTGGGGTCTGGGCGTGTCCGGGAAGTCAGTCACCGCCCGCAGCCTTCTCCTACCCGCTCTTTCCCAGCCCTGGCCGTCTTTCGCTCTCCTCACCAGAGGTCAGCTCTGCCCTGTGCAGTTCCCCGCTGATGGTGACTTGCAGAGAAACCCACTCTGAAATCCAGGCTGGAACGCGGCCATATCCTGTAAGGCTGGCTCCAGGCGGCGTGACCCTGCGCTCTGAACTCTGTTTTCCGTCCTCCTGGCTGCCTCTCCGTCCCCGTGCCCTGCCTAGCCTGGTCTCCCTTCGCACATCTTCCCCCTCTTTCTGTGTTTCCGGATCAGAGAACTTTGATTCCATTCATTGGCTGTGGCCCTGGCTTTTTAAAGATTTGCATTTTTCCTGAATAGAAAGAAGCGACGCCCAGTGGGTTTCCCACCCTGCCAACCCCTCCCAGGACTGCCTTGCCCTTCACTCGGCTTGCCTGACTCTAAGCAGAGGGCCCCCTCTCCCACTTCTGGGCCAATTTTCCATGATTCCCACCCCTCCTTTTAGAGGCCAAACTGACCTTTTGGTTGTCTTTCTACATTCGCTTGGAGACTGCAGACTAATTCAAACAGGTTTATCAGACATGAATTATATTTTTTATTCCAGTACTCTCAACCCTGGTAGGCACTGAAGTAGCACTTTAGTTGAGACAAAGTAGTTATTCTTTACGTTGGCTTTTGTCCAAGTGAACTTTCTCATTGTCATAAAATTAATACAAATTCATTATTTTTTTTAAACAGAATATATAACAAGATATATATATATAACAAATATATAAAAACTTTCAGTTTTTCTGCTTCCTAAAGATAAACCCTGAACATCTTTCTGTCTTTCCCTCCCTCTTTGCTCTCATACACACACACACATTTGCTTTTGAAATATGTTCATTCAAAAAAAAATAAAAAACGTTTACACACTAATCTATATGCCCAAAGTAATTCGCCTGTCTGAATTGGATTAAATAGGTTAAAACTAAAATAAAACAGAACAACAACAAATACAAAACAAGAAAACCAAAACCAGCTGCCAGCTGGAGGGCTTTTTAATTTTGCAAGTTGGATCTAGCAGAGCTAGAGTGATGACCCAGTTAAGGAAGTGGTGCTGGTGGTTTAGTCGCTCAGTCCTGTCTGACTCTTGCGACCCCAGGGACTGTAGCCCGCCAGGCCCCTCTGTCCATGGGATTCTCCAGGCAAGAATACTGGAGTGGGTTGCCATGTCCTCCTCCAGAGGATCTTCCCTACCCAGGAATAGAACCCAGATCTCCTGCATTGCAGGCAGATTCTTCACCAACTGAGCTCTGAGGGAAGCCCCTCTAAGGAATGGGTGGGGTCAAACTAGGTTACATCCTGTCTCATAGAAGAGCAACAGTCAATGGAGAAATTGAAACACTCTCTGGACTGGCCTCAGTTAGGAACCAGAGTGTGAATTTCAGAACCTTTGCCTTCTCTTCACTGATGGTTGGCAAGAAGGTGAGTGATGGCCTCCTGTATCTCATGTGGAAATGTTGCCAAGCTCTTGGCTCCCAGTCCACCAATGCTGAATAGAAAGATGAGACAGTTTGGAGGAAATAGAAGTGACTTTATTCCGTTTGCTGGGCAAGGGGGAGAGCACAGCAGATTAGCACCTCAAGTACTATGCTTCCCTTCTAGGGGAGCCGAGAGGCTTTATATAGCCTGGGTCTCATCGTCTAGGGTAGATGATAAGGCTCAAAATGATGAGGGTCTCACCTTCTTCTTGCATTATTTCAAAGCCGTCACAGCTGGCGACAGGCTTCCTGGTAATTGGGTCCGTTTGTCTCTGGGTTATGAGCTTCCCTTGTGGTTCAGCTGGTAAAGAATCTACCTGCAATGCAGGAGACCTGGGTTCAATCCCTGGGTTGGGAAGATCCCCTGTAGAAACGGAAAGGCTACCCACTCCAATATTCTGGCCTGGAGAATTCCAGGGACTGTATAGTCCAGTCAGTCAGTCAGTTCAGTCACTCAGTCCTGTCCGACTCTTTGCGACCCCACAGACTGCAGCACACCAGGCCTCCCTGTCCATCACCAACTCCCGGAGTTTACTCAAACTCATGTCCATTGAGTCGGTGATGCCATCCAGCCATCTCATCCTCTGTCATTCCCTTCTCCTCCTGCCCCCAGTCTCCCCCAGCATCAGGGTCTTTTCCAACCAGTCAGTTCTTTGTATCAGCTGGCCAAAATATTGGAGTTTCAGCTTCAGCATCAGTCCTTCCAATGAATATTCAGGACTGATTTCCTTTAGGATGGACTGGTTGGATCTCCATGCAGTCCAAGGGACTCTCAAGCATCTGCTCCAACACCACAGTTCAAAAGCATCAATGGTGCACGCATTGCTCAGCCAAGATGAATTCCAATGAGAAGGACTCTGGGAGGTCGGTAGGAGTTGTGGGGTCTCCTTTGACCTTTCCTGAATTCTTCTGGTGGGTGGTGGCTTGTTCTTTGAACCTTACCAGGACCTCCTGTCATAAAATAACTCTTGGCAAATGGTTACTGTGGTGTCTGGCCAGCATGGACAGTTTCAGTCTGTTTCTCCCAACAGTGACTTTGCCTCTTAATGCGAAACTCTGCTCTTCGGGCAAGATTGATGCTGGTTTTGCACATACACAGGATGCTGGAGTGTGTTATCCACGGGGCAAGGGCATCTAGGACTCCACTCTACAGGGAAGGTCACAGTGCCCTTTTGTGAACACGTGTGCACCTTTGGCTTAGAACATCTCATTCTGCTACTGGGTGAGACAGTGCTTTGAGGGTTAACTCCCTGTCTCTTTGCTTGTTACCAGTAGTAAACACTCCTGCTTTAACCAAAAGCGCCTGGTGTGTTCAGAGGCTCAGCACCCCTGGCATTGGGTCCATTGAGTCCCCTAGCATGTGGCAAAGAGTCGACAGGACTGAGACAACAATCGGGAAGCCTTGTGCTCACAGCGAAGCCTCGGGACCTACGAGCCCAGAGCCAGGTTCTGAGTTCTCTGGGAGGCAGAGCCTCTGGGCTTGGAATCTAGTGGAACCCTCCTGTTTAGAGAACAGAGGGTCCTAGAAAGTGAGAGGGGCTGTCTTCAGAATGCCTGCAGCCCTTGGGACAGTGTTAGAAGAAATGTTTTCTAAAACTGACTCCAGGACAACCCCATCCTCAGGTGCAGGGTCTAACCCATGGAGCCTGCCATGCTGTGGGAAAGCCATCAGCTCTTCCGGAAGCCCCAGACTAGCTGACCAGACTGGACCACTGACCAGTGACCATACTGCCACCCTGACCCCTGCTGACCCCAGTTAGATTAGACCTGTGAATGACAGAGTTGAAAGTCAATGCTTCTCCAGTAACTGACCCAGAATTCCTACCTGCCCCGTTTCCGCAAGCACTTCCACCTTGAGTGATGCCTGTGGGCATCTTGTGTGGGAAGCCGGTGCCTCTGATGAAACATTCAGATTGGTACATCATGTGGCCTTCCTTCCCTGTAAATCCACTGGACACAGGCATCCCTTACAGCCTCATCTGAATACCACCTTCCAGCCCTTAGGATTCACCTCCTGGATCCAGGATGCACCAAACTTTCCTGTTGTGATTGCATCTCTGCTCACCCTCTGTGCAGGGATCACATGTTGGGGAAGAAAAACTTCTACCCACTTAGATTCTATTCTTGTTGTTGTTCAGTTGCTAAGTCTTCTGCATAGAAGTTAAATAAGCAGGGTGACAATATACAGCTTTGATGTACTCATTTCCCAAGTTTGAACCAGTCTGTTGTTGCATGTCTGGTTCTAACCATTGCTTCTTGAGCTGCATACAGGTTTCTGAGAGACAGGTAAGGTGGTCTGGTATCCCCATCTCTTGAAGAATTTTCCACAGTTTGTTGTGATCCACACAGTCAAAGGCTTTAGCATAGTGAGTGAAGCAGAAGTAGATGTTTTTCTCTAATTCTCTTGCTTTTTCTATGACCCAGCAAATGTTGGCAATTTGATCTCTGGTTCCTCTGCCTTTTCTAATCCCACCTGGTGCATCTGGAAGTTCTCAGTTCATGTACCGCTGAAGCCTAGCTTGAAGGATTTTGAGCATTACTTTGCTAGCACATGAGATGAGCACAATTGTAAGGTAGTTTGAACATTCTTTGGCATTGCCCTTCTTTGGGCAATGATTCTATTCTTGGAGACTGCAAATTAAAGACAGATTAGCAAGAGAACAGACAGATTTGAATTTATATGTGTACGGGAGAATTCAGAGAAAAATGCAGTCTTGGGAGGTGGTTAGAATCTGGGGCTTATATATCCTCTTAATGGAAGTGGGGAGAGGCAGAGAGGCACCTGGGAGAGAAAATGCCTTCTTAGAAGAGGGTGGGGCAGAAAGGGCACTTATGCAAACACCGAGGACTTTGGAGAGAGGAGTGGTCACTTGAGAGAGACAAGCAATAAGATAGGACAATATCTGTTTGGGTTTTTTTCAGAGAAGAGGAGGTTAGTTTTTTCTAGGAGGGGTACTGACATGTTTGGAATTCCCAAGGTTCAGGCATGTAACGGCTTTCAGGACCTCAAAGTCTTGAGCTCAGAATGGTTGTTAGGTAACAATGGCTTATTCTGGAGCCCTTTGTGTGGCTTTACTATGAAAGCCTCTGACTGTCATTCACTGCATCCAAGATTTCAGAGCCCCCCAGTCACCTCCAGGATGGGGTCACGTCGTTGGTGCTGACACCTGGCTGCCCTTGCGCCTGGCCCCTGACCAGCACCCAAGTCACCCCTCTCCACCCTGAGCCGGCTCAGCTGCTTGTCTCTGCATCCTCCACATATCTCATGGGGTGTCATGTCTCCTCGCTGTAAATAGTTTGTCCTGTCCTCTCTGCTGCATCTTTTCCTGGCTATTCCTAGGAATCCGGGTAAGAAACGACTCATTCCTCACGTCGAACTAGAAAAGTCTGTATCTTTACCTGGTTCTCCCTAGCCAACAGGCATTGGAGTTCACATTCACACATGTTTACTACACTGGACTCAGAGTGTTGCATCTTGTCCTGTCTCTACAGATCACACACTACAACACGTGCTGATACTAACCTTAACAGGTACACCTGTTGGTGATTTTACTTCAATGACTAATGAGGGCAATTCTTAGCACCTTCTGCTATCTTACAGATAAATAGAAAGGCATTGTAGTTGTTCAGTTGCTAAGTCATGTCCAACTCTGTGACCCCACGGATTGCAGCATACCAGACTTCCTCGTGTTTCACCATCTCCTAGAGTTTGCTCAAGCTCATGTTCATTTAGTTGGTGATGGTATCCAACTATCTCATCCTCTGTCACCCCCTTCTCCTCTTGTCTTCAATTTTTCCCAGCATCAGGGTCATTTCTAAGAGTCGGCTTAGAAATCAGGTGGCCAAAGTATTGGAGTTATAGCTTTATCATCAGTCCTTCCAGTGAATATTCAGGGTTGATTTCCTTTAGGATTGACTTGCTTGATCTCTTGACTATCCAAGGGACTTGGAAGAATCTTCTCCAACCCCACAGTTGGGAAGCATCAGTTCTTCGGCATTCAGCCTTTTTTATGGTTCACTTCACATTTGTACATGACTACTGGAAAAACCATAGCTTTGACTATATGGACTTTTGTCAGCAAAGTGATGTCTGCTATTTAATATGCTGTTTAGGTTTGTCATAGCTTTCTTTCCAAGAAGGAAGCATCTTTTAATTCCATGGCTACAGTCACTGTCCACAGTGATTTTGGAGCCCAAGAAAATAATCAGGCTTTAGCATAGTGAGTGAAGCAGAAGTAGATGTTTTTTCTGGAATTCGCTTGCTTTTTCTATGACCCAACGAATGTTGGCAATTTGATCTCTGTTCCTCTGCCACTTCTAAATCTATCTTGTACATCTGGAAGTTCTCCATTCACTGCTGAAGCCTAGCTTGAAGGATTTTGATTGTTACCTTGCTAGCATGTGAAATGAACATAATTGTATGGTAGTGTGAACCTTCTTTGGCCTTGCCCTTCTTTAGGATGAAAGCTGACATTTTCCAGTCCCATGGTCACTGCTGGGTTTTCCAAATTTGCTGGCATATTGAGTGTGAACCTTAACAGCATCATCTTTTGGAATTTTAAATAGCTCATCTAGAATTCTATCACCTCCACTAGCTTTGTTCATAGTAATGTTTCCTAAGGCCCACTTGACCTCACACACCAGGATGTCTGGCTCTAGGTGAGTGACTGTACCATCATGGTTAGATGGGTCATTGAAACCTTTTTTGTATTGTTCTCTGTATTCTTGCCACCTCTTGTTAATCTCTTCTGCTTCTGTTAGGTCCTTGCGATTTCTGTCCTTTGTTGAGCCCATCTTTGCATGAAATTTCCCTTGGCATTTCCAATTTTCTTGAGATCTGTAGTCTTTCCCATTCTATTGTCTTCCTCTACTTTGCATTGTTCACTTAAGAGCTTCTTATCTCTCCTCTCTGGAACTCTGCATTCACATGGGTGTATCTTTCACTTCCTCCCTTGCCTTTTGCTTCTGAGTTACTAAAAAGGTGAAGTAAAAGTATGAGGCAAGTGCCTGAACTCCCCCTGACGTTGCCGCTCCGGCCACAGCTGTGCTGGGTGGACGGGGCGGGCAGGGCCGGATGGCACCTCTTGTGGGTGGACGGCACTGTGGTGCTGATTCAGTGCCGGGTTTGTGCAAGTCAGCTTTCCTCCGCCACGGAGGAAGTGAAGCAGTTGCTGCACAAGTATTCACCTGGGGTGATGCCCAGGCTGAAAGTCACTTGTACAACATCAAGAGTGTGCCTTAGGAAATACAGAAGCGTATTGTCTGTTGGAGGAAACAGGTGCATGATAGCGTTAATTCAGTAAAGCAAATGAAAAAACAGTTGGCGAAAATGTTCCCTAAATTCTCTGAATGAGCTTGCCAATGATGACTTCTAGTTGTGCTGCGCAAGGGCTTCGCTGGTGACTCAGATGGTAAAGAATCTCCCTACAAAGCAGGAGATGCAGGTTCTATCCCTGGGTTGGGAAGATCCCCTGGAGAAGGAAATGGCAACCCACTCCAGTATTCTTGTCTGGAGAATCCCGTGGACAGAGGAGCCTGGCAGGCTACAGTCCATAGGGTTGAAAAGAGTCAGACACGAATGCATGACTTACACTTTCAATACTCTAAAGTTGTGACCTGAGTTGAACCGACTGCAGTGGAACCATGGAGGGCTCCCTCTCTCTTCATCTGCATTAAACCTCAGGGGGACAGACTTTGGCCTCGATGGTGAAGGACCTATTTTCTGATTCCTTTGATGGTTGAAAAAAATAATGCATCTTCTTGACAAAAGAAAACAACAACAACACAACTTAAAAGTTGGGAACTAAGTTTTGTTTGATGGCCTTACTGAGGACTTAAGTTCAGGGAACAGCCTTTCAGGTAGCTGTGAGGAATGCTCCAAAGAGGTAAGAGTGGACCCAGGGTTTATAGGAGTTCTGCTGAGAGCAAAACAAAAACCAGACATTTAAGTTGAACATCAGAAGATTACAGGCAATCATAGAAACCAGACATCTCAAGTTAATGATCTCAGTGCTTTTCTATGTACAGGAAGATGTAAGAGGCTGGGCTCCTTGAAATCATTCATCTGATGTTCATCTTAACCACCTAGGGCCAACGTCTTGTTTTTCTCCATCCTGAGTTTCCTGGGGTGCCACATGGGGATGGCTGCCTTGGCTGAGGACTTGATGGAGGCAACATTGTTTACAGCAGTGGCTGGTGACATCTTTTTACCCACAAGCTTCACATACACATTAAAGGATTTATTTATTTGGCTGCACCAGGTCTTAGCTGCAGCCTGTGGGATGTAGTTCCCCAACCGGGGCCCCTACATGGGGAGCTCCGAGTCTTTGCCCCTGGACCACTGGGGAGGTCCCCTACACATTTTTATTAACTTGAAAATTCCTTCTGAAATTCCACCTTTGCATGGTTCCCTGAGTGGTTATTCTTAAACATCACCAGGGTCTCCTTTTACAGAAGTGGGGTGCTCACCTTGCTGGTGGCCTGCAGAATAAGGGTGAATCTGAGTGAGCAACCAGTCTGCCCGTGACAACCGTGTGGCTCTTGGATTCTGTCTGTTCCAGCTGGTCTGAGGGCAAGTGAATTGAGAGGGGAGGGACTTCCTTCACCCCCTCCCCATCTTTGACCTTTCAGTGGGTGGGTGGGGTAGCCGTATCATTTATCCTCCACACCCAGCTCCTTCTGAGAGTGAAATGCGGCTCTGGTGGTTGTACCAGGATTCTTTAGGCAAACGTGCATGCATGTTCACTCCATGTGAACATCTTAAGGTATTTAGTGAGGAAGTTACCAGTTAGAACATTGCAAAGGCTCTAATCTTCTCTGTACAGAGCTGGTTAAATAAAGCTTTCTTGTCTGCAGGGCCAGGCCCTGGCCCCAGGAGGAGTTGTCTTGGGGGTGGGGAGCTCACAGCCTGGAGGGGTGAGTCTAAGGAGAAGCCTTCCACACTTCAGGAAGGAGCTGAGGTCAGGGGCGGCAGAGGGCAAGGATAAGACAGAGAAAATGGATTCTCTGCTTCAGAGGCAGGGAGAGAACTGGGCTAGAGAGGAACACTAGCAAGTCCAGACAGGATGCCTTCTCTGTGGCTAAGTTTCAATTCCTGGAAAATAGGGATGGATTCTCCCTGAAGACCCCCTAGTGTACCCTCTGAACTCTGTGATTCAGCTGCGGCCCCATGGGAAGGCGCCTCTCACCCTTCCTCTTTCCCGTACCCGCCTCCCCCACACCACCCCCAGAGGAAGAGCTGGCAGACCGGAGGGGACTGACTCTCCGTGACCCTAGGCCAGACTTCATCTCTCAGGGGACACTGAGGGCCAGTAAGGAAGGCTGTGGGCTGGTGCTCTGGAAGACATGTCTGCACTTACTACAGACAATGAGATGGATCCCAGAGGGGCAGCAGCCACTGCCTGCAGGGCATGTGAAAAGAGTGGCATTTCCTGGAGGCCAGACTTCTTCAGAAACGGCTGCCTGCGTCTCATTTCATCTGTCAGCCTGCTGGATGCTGTAAAGGCAAATTATGCCCTTAGAGTTTGATCACTGAGTACAGTTCTGATTTGTTCTCCCCACACCCACACCATCAAGCAGGGAGTCCTATAGGTGGGCTCAGTTCTGACACGGGCTGCCTGGGGACAGTGTCAGACCCCCAGGCTAGGGGCTCAGTCCAACAAGACTGTCTGCCTTCCCCCACCCTGAGCCCTGCGCCCCCATCACAAGTCTGGGTGGTCACCTGGCTCTGGATGGGAGGTTCTCAACAACCACCCCTGCCCTGCAGTAATTTGCAGTTGACTCAGGCTGCTGGGCTTCCCAGGTGGTACCAGTGGTAAAGAACCCTCCTGCCAATGCAGAAGATACAGATTCGATCCCTAGGTCAGGAAGATCCTCTGCAGGAGGGCGCAGCAACACGCTCCAGTATTGCCTGGAAAATTCCAGGGACAGAGGAGCCTAGAGGGCTACAGTCCATAGGGTTGCAAAGAGTCACACATGACTGAAGTGACTTGGCACGTATACACGCACAGGATGGCGTTTCCTGAGAAGTGTCCTATAAATAAATGTTAAGGGAGGAGGAAGTCCAGGCCACTCTCCAGAAAAATCTGTGTCCCAGAACCAATTATGATAAAACTCTTCAGTCTTCAGCATTTTCTAAAAATGGTCAATATTTAACTGTGTAACAGCAGCCGTCGATCCTTTTCTCCAAAAGGAGACCTTCTGGGCTTTCACTTGGTGGGTTTGGTTTTCTGATAAGTGGCTGGTGGGGTTCCAGGTTGGGAACCTGACCTGGGGATGGTGGGGGTGGCTCACTCACCGCGTTCGCCTCTGACAGGTCCTCAGGCTCAGCTCTGCAGTGTCCGCCTGATTGCCCAGCCCCAGTAAGATAACTGGTTACCTCTCCTGGATGTCCCTCCTTCCAGCTCTGAGTTGGAGCAGGGCGGTGGGTTGATCCATACTTGCCCCATTTCCTTCCCTTCCCTCCATGGCAGGCTCTGGAGAGCTGCTGCCTTTGCTTGCTCCCTTCCTGCCCTGAGCTGGAGGAGAGTTAGGATTCTAGAAGGGTGAGGCAGCCTGGTGTAGTCCGTTGGGTCAGGGCTGTCTTGCCCTGGGGACCGCATGAGATGCCAGCCCGCGCTGACTTTGGGTATATTTCCGCCAGCTCCTCTCTGAAATTAGCAGCCTTCCTGGTTGTATATTCGTGCCTGCATGTGATGCAGAAATGTAGGGTTCCTCTCGAAGGCGCTGGCCTTCCACAGGTTAATGTGGCCTTGCTGACAGAGCGACAGTGGTTCCTATCGGGAGGATTAACTAGTGTTCAGATAATTGAACAAGGAGCCCACTGGACCGTGGTGGCCCTAATGCTGAGGCAGCCCGTGTCAGCAAACTGAAATCTAAGCGATAAATGCCTCAAGGCTGCAAATTCAAAATAGTACGAACAACCGTCACACACAGCCATGCAGGCCTCTTGCTGCAGCCATCAGCCACACACTGGCTTTGCTCCCACTTCTCCGTAGGTCGCTCCCCAGCTCCCTGGGTGACCACTGACTGCAATCGCTGTGCCCTCAGATGAACTCCTGAAATGCTCACTATTACCTTCTCACAGACTCTGCTGTCTTCTCCTAGGGTCCTGCCTCAGCTGAAGGAATGGCCTGCACCGCGGCTGAAACGGAGAAGCCGGAAGATCACAAGTAAGGTGACCTGCGTGCTGCCCGGCCTAGGCTGGTGGTGATGGCCTTGAGCCCACAGTGTTCTAGGAGCTGAGGCGTGGACGCCTTGGTTCTCGGGTCTGAGCCCGAGCGGGGTCAGGGGGACTGAACGCTGGGTTGGCTGGCAGCTGAGCTGGCTGAGAACGCCTGGTACCCCATGCGGGCAGCTGCTTGTAGCCGTGGTGTGTTTGTCCCTCAAGGATGCCAACGCTCAGACCTATATCCACGGGGGTTTCCTTACTCCTGGAAACTTTTTTTTTTTGTGAGCTAAGTTTTATTTGGGGCAAAAAGAGGACTGAAGCTTGGGAGGCAGCACCTCAGATAGCTCTGAGAGGCCGCTCCAAAGAGGCTGTTGGGGAGGTCAATACATAAGATTTCGGGGAAGGGGCAGCTCAGTGCAATCCAACACTTACTTGACAAGAGGCTTTCTCCTCTTGGACACTTTCTGAGTCACAGTCCCTGCTGCCCTCCCAGCTTTCTTGGTTCTGACTTTCAAATACTTTCCTTATTTCTTTGCAGTTGTTCATTATCCACTGTGTGATTCACATGGCCACTCTTTTATGTATATTAGTGCATTGCTGGTATTGATGAAAAAAAATTAATAGTCAATCTGAGAAAAAAATGGAAAATTGTATTCCAGTTAGCCTGAGTATTATAACCCAGGAGATGGTTTTTCAAAAAGCTCTGAGGACTGTTTTGCCTAGAAGAGGTCAAAGGTTTTGAGACAAAGTGTAGTAACATCAAATGATGTATTACTGGGGCTTCTCAGGTGGCGCTTGTTGTGGTTAAGAACCCACCTGCCAATGCAGGAGATGTCTGAGACGGGGGTTCGATCTCTGGGTCGGGGAGATCCCCTGGAGAAGGGCATGGCAACCTCCTCTGGTATTCCTGCCTGGAGAATCCCATGGTCAGAGGAGGCTGGCAGGCTGCAGTCCATAGAGTTGCAAAGATTGACGACTAAAGAGACAGCATGCCTGCGTGCACGCACACACGACATTTTACTGACAGTTTACACCATCCAGATACACATCCACAGAGCAGCGAGTCGTGGGTTCTCATGACCCCTCACAAGATTAAGAGGGAAGATGATAGCTAAAACCTTTATGGCATTTTGATTCCACTTGTTTGACTTCATATGAATAGAATGCTAGATTTGTAATTTATGTATTCACTCAAAACTTTGATATAGTTCTGGGTATTTTGGCATCGGTATTACTGCTAAATGTCTAGAAAGTTTGTTACCTTGGTGATTTAAAAAGAATTTAAATGAGGCTTGAAACTTCTAAGTCAATTTTGAGAATATAAAGAAATACTATGTTATAAAAAAAATCCAGGAAACATGTTATACAGTATTGTTAACTGAAGTAGAGATTTTGTTTAAATCTAACAAAATTCTATGCTAGTGTTCATTGTTTTCATACCTTATTCAAGATTCATGTGTTCAGTTGCATTGAGTTGCTTGCAACAAATTCTGGTAAATTCTCTTTTCATTTTTATTCTGTTACAAGTATTTTCTAATTTTCCTCTTTATGGTTTCTTAGATACACACATCATTTAAAATGGACATTTTATTTCCAAATATATGGGGTTTTTAAAGTATCTTTGCTATTAATTTCTCATTAAATGCATTCTTCTCTGCAATCAGCCTCTGTGTTTCTTTAGTCTCCTAACTACTGGGACTTCCAATGGCTAAGTCAAAGATCTCTATCAGTAAATGTCACACTGCACTTGAAAATGTGAGTTATTTTCAAATATCTTTTGATACTAATTTCTAACATAATTCCACAGTAATAAGAGAACAGACTTTGTATGATTTCAATACTTTTAGACCTCAAGGCCATCCAGTAAGAGAGGAGAAACCCACCAAGTTAACCTAGGAGTCCTGGACAGAGGTAATTGGCCACAAACTCAGCAATTAGTTTGACTTTTGAAACTTAAAAATGACTGAGCCCAAGGAAGAAATGCTTCTGGTTTATAAGCAAAAGTGTGAGCAATTATTAAAGTAATTAGCTTACAGGCCTGGTCTGGCATCTTGGGTCAGCTATTTACTTCAAGATATCATAATTTTCATGTCCTGGTCTGGCAGTATTAATCTTAATCGAAGTCTAAGGAGGCCTAATAGAGTCCCTTCCGAAAATCCTTTATCTGATGTCTTTCCCACATGCATAACCCCCTGGTTGCAGGCCATGGCACGTGTGATCTTCATTCAAAGATAGATTACTTTCATAAGCTTCAGAAACAAACTGTACAATAATGTAGCATAGCAACAAGGAGTCATCTGAGAAATGCATCTTAGGCAGTAAATACAGACCTCAATTAATAATTATTAGATAATTTTATTACCTGATAAAGCTGATGAGAAGGTAAGAGTTTCCAATTTCTGGAGAAATCAGGTAGAAAGAAAAGATAACTATCTTAGTTCTGCTTACTAATGTGTAATTTACGAAATCTCTGTAAGTCATAATTAGCTTAAGGGGAAGAATTTCTTTATGTCTGGAAAACAGGTCCAGTGTTAGGACTCTGAGCCTCCAATGAAGGGGTTCGTATGTTTAATCCCTGGTTGGGAAACTAAGGTCCCATAAGCTGCTTAGCAAGGTGAAAAACAAAATAAGCAACTCCCCCCATCAAAAACAAAAACAAAAAACCACCGACCAGGAATTGAACCCAAGTCCTGGTGGTGAAAGTGCCAAGTCCTAACCACTGGACTAACCACCAGGAGATTACCAAAAAGTCCTTTCTATGGAATCTTTTTGAAGATGAAGCAGTTGATAAATAACAAACGACTTAAAAAGGCAAGGTTAAAGATCTGATTACATTGTATTTGGCAAAGAAACTTGGCTATTTCTGTGACATACAAAATTTTAACATAATAACTAGAATTATGATTGTAAACATTATCAGGATTCTAAGGAGTGGCATATAATTTCTAGAATATGTATATTAGTAATACTTAACCCACACAATGTAACCTAAGAATATTTACCACGACAATGCTTCCCATGTAATTTAACATACCAAATAAGCCTAATGAGTTTAATTTTACTCTCCCTGAGGTGCTTCAGGGGTCCTTTCTGAAGAATCCCAAAGTCAACTTCAGGGAGAATTTGGGAAGTTTGTCAAAATAGTGAAAAAGTTTAAAATACTTGGTTAAATAGGACCTTAGGTCGCTGTGGAACAATACTTAATTCACTTAACCAAAGTGAGAATACAATCTTTCAAAAGCAAATACAGCTCACTTAAAAGGCAAAGATGCATAATCCAGTAGGAAAAACGGCTCGATATTCCAAGAAAACTTTATTTTTTTAAACATTAAAAAAAAGTACTTATTCATTTTTCATTTATTTGACTGCATTTCATCTTAGTTGTGGCATGTGGGAGCTAGTTCCCTGACCAGTGATTAAACCTGGACCCCCTACACTGGGAACACAGAGTCTTAGCCACTGGACCACCAGGAATGTCCCTCCAAGAAAACTTCATTCTCCTAACACAGAGAGAAAACCAAGCTTCTGTTTTGTATCAATTACTCTTAGTAACAAAATATATTTAATTCAATTCAGTCCTACCTCACCATACATAAACTCTTTTCTCAGGATTCCTTTTTCCTAAGAAGGGCTCTCCTTGGTTCTCCTCTGGGAGGTTCCTCAGGAGGTTCTCTGGAGCCTCACACATGTCGGTCACCTGCTCACATCCTAATCCCACATGGATACCTACCCTTTCCTTCCTTCCCCGCAGAGTCTTCAGCCCATTTTCAATTTTGGGGGCTGCCCCGGGAATGGCTCTTGCAGAGATAACTTTAAATGAAATAGTAGGATCCCTAGTGCTTCCAATCATCGACAGCCAAACACACCCTGTCCCCACTGTCCTCTCCCTGATCTCTGCCCCCAAGTTGAGGACCCCGGGGGCTGATGGAGTGGGGATAGTGTGAAGTAAAGGCTGTGAAGGGGACCTGGGCACCAGGTGAGGTGCACACACGGCAGTGACCGCCCCCTCTTTGGTTTCAGGCTCCCTTCCTCATCTGCCAGTCCCTTTTGTAAATGTTTATTTTTATTTATTTGGCTGTGCTGAGTCTTAGTTGCAGCATGTGAGATCTGTCTTAGTTGGCGCATGCAGGATCTCATTACCTGACTAGGGATGGAAACCCGGGCCCTCTGCACTGGGGAGCATGGAGTCTTAGCCACTTGCTCACCGGGGAAGTCTCTCTGCCAGTCCCTTGAGCATGCGACCCAAGACATCTGGGCCAGTTTGACCAATAGCCGTGTTTTTCCCTCCCTGCTGATAAACTCCTGGAATCAGAAGTCAAGTTTCATTCCTTTTGCATCTCACCCATTTCTTTTACAGAGTAGGTGCTCAATGAATATTTGTTAAGCAAATAAAGTGTCAGAATAAAGGAAGATAAAGTCAAGTTTGAAATTGTGTGTAGACTAGAGGAATAGTTTCCAAGTAATATGTCTTTTACTTGTTATTTTAAAGCCCTTTAAAAAAATTGAATCACCGCTATTACAACACTGCAAGTCAATTATACCTCAGTAACAAAAGAAAGTCTGAGCTAGTTCTGTTTGCTATTATGATGTGTCTAATTTACATATTTTTAAATCTTTGCTGGTCTCCAGAGTTACACCCTATTTCCTTCTCCTCTTCCTAGAATGAAAGAGGAAAGAAAGCTTTTGTGTTTTGAAATAAGTGACAAAGCTGTTTTGTCACATCCTATTTTGTCAGTTCCGATGCTTGCCTGGTAATGCTTCTGTTTGTAGTCTGTCTTGTGAACATCCTGAAGGAGACCAAGAACGATAATAATAGTAAAACAATTATCTTTAAAGGAGCTTCAGACGCTGTGGTTTGTGTTGTGACTTCAGAATTTCAGCTTGGCCTTGAGATTTAGCAGGCATTCAGGGAAAGCTTGGGATTTGTCCCAGCTGGATTTGGTCCCCTGGAAAGAGACCCCCTGACTCAGGAGAGTGGGCTTGGCTGAAACTGGTTGGGGTCCAGCACAGACCGTGGCTTGAGCAGATGACCTGTCCTGAGTTAAGACTCCCATCTCTGCCCCAGGGCCGTTCTGTGAGCCAGCCATCAGCACCTCCCCTTTAGAAAAAGACCTGCCTCTCTTTAATATTTTGTTTGCATCTTTAAAAAAATTTTTTAAATTTTTTTCACTTGATAATAATTTTTATTGACATGTCTTAACACAAAAAATAATGCATTTGCATTACAGAAAAATGTTTGCCTCTTTTAGTATTGCTTCTCGACACTGTTGGGCTGTGAATTAACTTGGATGCCATTCTAGGGAAATAGGGGGGAAAGGAAGAAGTGACGAGATGCAGAAGGCAGAGGAGCAAGTGTCTTTGGTCTGGAGGCTGGGTGTCTGCGAGGACCAATGGATGCCAGGAGAACCCGGGCTAGAGGCAGCAGAGAACGGGCACGTGGCCTGGGTCAGCTACACTGTGGTGTTTACAAGCCCCAGGATGCTTAGACCTTCTCCTGCCTGGCTTCTTCTCACAGTTAGATTGAGAAGGAAATGTGATCAGTGGGTTCTGAGCAGAAAGTCTGGCTCAGAAGGAAGAAATAGAAGGTCCTAATTGCTGTGAACTGGGGCCCCGTGCTGCCTCTCTCTTTGCCCCTGGCACTGGGCAGCAGACTTGTGTTTGGGATCTGGAAGGCACAGGTTAGAAGGAGGAGTATCTAAGGCTGCAGATGCAGTCTAGACCTGGGCATCATGTTTAAAAATAAAGTTGTATTGGAACACATCCATACCCATTTGCATGTTGTCTGTGGCCACTTTGATGTGACAACAGCAGGGTGGAGAAGAGGTGACGGAACCCGTATGACCTTCAAGGGAAAAAGTATTTACCATGTGGTCTCCTGTGGGAAATGTTTGCTGACCCCTACTGCCAGCCAGCAGCGTACCATCCGAGAGAAATATAATGTGAACCACACAAAGTTTCAAGCAGCTGCAGAGAAAAAAACAAAATCAAAAGATGTCTTTGCTCATCACTCTCTTTGGATATTGTACCAGCTAAGTGCTGGCTAATGACAAGGAAATGAAAAGGAAAGGCATCAGATTGGAAAAGCCATCTCGGAGTGGGAGGATTATAGGCCATTTTTTTCTTTTATTTCCATGCATATTTCCTGTGATAAGTGTATCATTTTTACCACAAAGCCACATTTATGTGTTGAGTGAGCTTGAGTTTGGTAGCAACTGGCTACACGCTATATGGAGTGAATTGGCATTTTGATCTTTGTACCATTCGGTGCTCTTGTGAGTTCGGTGCTCTTGTGAGTTCTGTCTGGTCATCCTCCAAGACCAGCCCTGGAAATGAAGAGGGGGTGAAGGGAAGGAGTGGGGGGAACTGAGATGGAGCAGAAGCCTCTGTAGGTTGGGGTTGTCCTGCTGCTGGGTTCCACGTGCCTCGCTGGCACAGAGCGCCTCAGTGGTCCAGTTGGCCACTGGACGCTGGTTCTATAAACTGTCTCCTTTCCTGTTTTGGGACAGTGACTTGGTACAGCTTTGCAACCCCCATGTAGCCGCAATGAAGGAAGACGTCCTCTACCACCTCGGCCTCAGCACCAGCACGCACGATTTCCCAGCTATGTTTGGAGACGTGAAGGTAAAATGCTCAGGGCTTTGAATTTTGGAATTTGTCCTAAGATCACTAATATTCTTAATGCTCTCATTGAGAGACTAGAAAAGAGCAGACACTGAGTCTTTTCCAGGGGACTGAGGGATAGCAAGGAGGAGCAGTCACCGTGTCTGCTGTCTGTCATTTAAGATATACATCGATTTGTTGAGCTGGTTCCTTCAATGACTTACTTGCTGAATGCAGCTTCCAGGCTCCCCTCGTCCCGAGCCTTGAGTGCCTGGGTCCAGAATTGTCCTCACAGGGGACTTTTAAAGTGGACTAATGTTTAGAATTCTAAACTGAAACAGGCCGCTGACCCTAGATCCAGGGCTGCCTCATGGGATCATAAGGTCATGACCAGGTTATGTCCCACTGGCTGCCTGGTTCTTTCATGATGATGTTTGTTTCAAACTGAGGGACAATTTTCCATTTTCATTCTTCCCTTAAATCTAACCTATACCTTTTTTCCTAGGCTGTAGAAGTTCTTTTTTTTATGTTTAGAGACTAATAATTCTTCGATCATTGAGTCCCTAAGAGTGACTTATTTACTTGTTTTTCTTCTGTAAGCTTTCATGTTTTGCACTTTGCAGACTGCAGGTTCTGTGTCTCTGAGATTTACCTGCTCCGTCCACAGCTACAACTGCCCAAGCCCCCACTGGCCCCTGACTCTTTCTCGAATTGGCCATTGGGTTCTCTGCCGGCAGGTGAAAGAGTGGTTAGAAGTCCATTTTATGAATAGGCTGCTTGCACATCGAGGATCCTGCCCCACCTTATTCTGAACCCAGGCTCCCTCCAGTGGAGCGAGATGCCGCCCACGCAGATGGGTGGGCCCCGGGCTGGCGTGGAGCCTGGATTTTATCCACCCAGGGAGGGCGCGGCGGTCCTGCATTTTGTGCAGCTGACTGCTTCACACTGTTGAGTCCAATAGCACTGAGCTGAGTCCATGAACCAGTGCTTCTTAAATGTGAAGAGTGCTGGAATCGCCAGGGGGCCTCCATAGCACACAAATTTACACAGCAGGTCCGGGGGGAGGCCGGGGAAGGGACCTGCACTTCTAGCAAGTTCCAGGAGATGCTGCTGCAGTGGGGGTCCCACTTTGAGGACCCATGCTCTGCTGATGGGGCTCTGTTTTCTGTCTGCAGTTTGTGTGTATGGGAGGAAGCCCTTCCCGGATGAAGGCCTTCATCAAGTACGTGGCTGTGGAGCTGGGCTTCGCCCCCGCGGGTGCTGACTACCCCAACATCTGTGAGGGCACCGACCGCTATGCCATGTTCAAAGTGGGGCCAGTGCTGTCCGTCAGCGTGAGTACCTGCGCTGGCGGGGGGCCGGCCCCCGGCTCTGCAGGCTCCCCGCCTGCCCTGCACACAGCCCGGCAGAGGGGCCAGGGGTGAGGGGAGCCTGGAGCTGGGGCCCGTCTTCAGGACCTGCCAGTACACACATGGAAACACACATGCACGCCCACCCAGCTGTGTGCACACGGTGGGGGCCCAGGTTGGAAACCAGGAGGACCTGCCTGAGCGGGCCTCCGAGGAGAGCCAAGATCAGTACCAGGGGCCCCCGCCCTGGCCCCCTCACTGGGACTTACACGTGTGATTCAGCAGTGAGTGAACGTAAATCTCTGGTCTTTCTCGTTTCCCAGTTCTGGTTTCCTTTGTAGGCGGGAGCATTAAGCAAGTGCTTCCATAGAGTAAGGCTGCCCAGAGAGAGGGTGCCCCGGCTCTGAGTAGCTGAGATGTTTGGCAGCTTCAACCACACAGCACACACCTGGGAATCAAGACATGTTCACATCTGGATACTAATAATCCATGGAAGCACCTCCCACATGCCAGGCTCCATGACAAACACATCCTCCCAGGACTGCTCCGCCTAGGATCAGCTCCGGGTGGATGTGACTCCAGCAGGCCTCTGAAGAAGGGGAGGGTTGGGGTGGAGAGGCCGCAGCCTTCACAGGGCGGAGCCACATGCCGGTCACTGAGGATGGCTGCGGCAGAGCACGTGGAGAAAGGGGAAAATGTGTGCAGGCCTTCCCAGGCCGGAGGGGCTGCTCGTTACCTGGCAACTGCAGGCCCCCTGGTCCTCAGCTGAGATCCGTTCTACCAGCTGTGTGCATCAAACGGGGTCAACAGCATCATGCAAACCTTCCCCACATAGTCACAGTTTGTAACTACGTTTGAAGTTCACCTTCTTCACCCTCACTTAGCAACGCACGACCGAGCACACACAGACTCCGCCCGAGCGTGACGCGCGTGTTTCTCCCTGGTTCTAGCACGGGATGGGCGTCCCCTCCATCGCTATCTTGCTGCATGAGCTCATCAAGCTGCTGTACCACGCTCGCTGCTCCGGCGTCACCCTCATCCGCATCGGCACTTCCGGTGGGATAGGTCAGTGTGCAGACCGCGACCGGGCCCTTGCTGGGGGCGAGGGGGGCATCGAGGGGACCCAGAGCTCCGACCTGGGCTGTGCCCAGGATAGCTCAGCAGCAGCAGCAGCAGGTGTGAAAGCAAGTTTGCTTTGTTATTTATCTGGTTTTTTTGGTCCAGCTACTTCTCCCAACCCACACCCCAGAAATAGCTGCAGAAAGATTCCAGGCCACTCGCATGTGAAAACCCGTCCTTTTCGGGTTACACTCTCATGCCTTCTTGTTTGCTTGATTCTCTCTTTTTTTTTTCTTTCTACTTCCTCATTTCTCTGCCTTTCTCCTTCACTTCGCTCACTCCTCCCTATTCTTGCAAGGATGTGAAGTATCTTAAGAGAAAACCTACAGGAAACTCAAAGGGAGAAGAAAGAGAAGGAAAACAAAATTAAGATAAGTGTTCTTAAATTGCCTAAAAGCCCTCAGTGCTCATCATAATTTTTTTTTTTAACATCACAGAACGCTAAAAATTATGTTGAGTTTTAAGCCAAAGTTGTTGAAACAAACTTGTTTTATGTAAGTTGTCCTGCTTTCAGGTGTCCCAACTCAGGGCAGGTTTTTCTGCTGAAAAATGGGTTCTGACAATTCTCACTCCCATCAAGGAGCTGGGAGCTGCTGGAAGGAGGCCTGGCCTCTGCACTTGTTTCTGACCGTCTAGGCCTGACCTCCTCTGGATTTATGATAATTTGAAATTTTAGGTTTTCCTGCTATGAACGGGGACTTCTGTAGGCCCTAAACTTCTTGATACATAGTCTCATTTTCCTTTCACTGTATAGACAGATTGATAGGTAGCATCCCTGTTTGCAGATTGTCATTCAAAGTTTAACGGGGTTCTCAGAAAACACCCCAATGACTAGGGAGGGCCCTGCCCACTTACCTGTGATACCTTCCAATGCCCAGGCTCTCCTTCATGCATGTTGCACCAGTGTTGCCAGAAGCTCCAGCAAACCTTTCCTGAGTTCTTGCTCTGCAGGGATTTTAAAATCAGTAACCAGAGAATGAATTCTGGAGGGAGCAGGGTGGGTTTTGCTGCTGCTGCTGCTGCTAAGTCACTTCAGTCGTGTCCGACTCTCTGCGACCCCATAGACGGCAGCCCACCAGGCTCCCCTGTCCCTGGGATTCTCCAGGCAAGAACACTGGAGTGGGTTGCCATTTCCATCTCCAATGCATGAAAAGTTAAAAGTGAAAGTAAAGTCACTCAGTCGTGTCCAACTCTTAGCGACCCCATGGACTGCAGCCTACCAGGCTCCTCTGTCCATGGGATTTTCCAGGCAAGTGTACTGGAGTGGGGTGCCATTGCCTTCTCCAAGGGTGGGTTTTGAGTCTCCCAAAATTGCTCCATAGAATTGGATAGATCAACTAAAGAGCTGGACCCCAAATCCCAAAATAGGAAGAGTGGGTGGGTGGGTGGCACGGGCCCCCACTCGGGAGGAAGCAAAGGAAACGCTGCGGTTCCTGATGGGTGTGAGAAGAGAATTCTGGAATAGCCAACAGGTATCCTGAGAAAGTGCAGGGTCTGTATGCGGAAGAGCAGCTGACCCTGGAGGAGGACTGCACCCTCCAGTTTGAGGCCTGAGCGGCTGGAATGTCCTGGGCGCCATGAGTTCCTGAAAGCTACTGTCTGAGGGTTCTCCAGGCCCACACTTGGGGAGGGGAGACACTTGAGGGGTGTCTGTGTTGAAGCCGCAAGGAGAGTCTAGATGGACACACAGGGGGGTGAGCAGAGTCAGAGCCTGAGGGTTGGTCATATTTTTTAATGTTTCATGAAAGCAGCTGATATAGGGGGTGGGGGCGGGGAGCCCCAGAACAGCTCTCATGGCTTCTTCCTCCTAAATGTCTAGGAAAACCAATATCCCATTAAAGCAAGAAGTGGTGAGAAATGCTAATGGTCAAATCTCAAGCAAAGTTATTAAAAGTCCAAAGACCAAGGAGCAGAATTATGTCAGTACAAATGTGGAAACGCCCACAGAAAGCAGATCCTCACCCGGGGTCACTCCTGGAGGGAAGCCAGGGCATCAGGGGCTGGTGACCACAGAAGCCAGTTTTGGGGAGCCCGGAAATTCCTTACACTATTCTTGGCTACTTTTGTTTAACTCAAAACCTTAAATACTTAAAAAAAAAAAAAAAAGTACAGAACAGGGACCAGCTGAACACCTTCTGGTAAAGAGAGCCCCAGAGAGTTCCAGCAGCAACTGTTAAAATGCTGTTCAGTGCGGTGCAGATGCACCGTCAGTTTTCCTTTATTTTTTTGCACTTTTCCCTATTTTCTGTAGCGTCTACCCATTCGTTTCTTTTACCATTAGGAAAAATAAATCTGGTGTAGAAAAGGGATCCTTACCTATTTCTTTTTAGGACCTGACTGACCTTTCAGCGTTCCCGTGCATGGACCAGGCCCTTCCCTTCCCAACCCCCGCCGCCCCATCAGGCGGCGAGACAACTGCTTCTTCTGTCCTTCCTTCAGGTCTGAAGCCCGGCTCTGTGGTGATCACCCGGCAGGCGGTGGACCCATGCTTTAAGCCGGAGTTCGAGCAGATTGTCCTGGGGAAGCGAGAGGTCCGGACCACGGACCTGGACGAGCAGCTGGTACAGGAGCTGCTGCGCTGCTCCGAGGACCTGGGCGAGTTCCCCACAGTCGTGGGCAACACGATGTGCACCTTGGACTTCTACGAGGGTAAGGGGCCCGCTGGTCTCCTGCTGGGGGTCTGCCGCCGTCGTGAGCTTGCTTCTTATGATTTCCATGCAGGCCGGATGCTGGAGGGCAAGCAGGCTGGTCGGGCTCGAAACCATCTCCATGCCTGGGGAATGGGGTGGGCGTGCAGTAGGTGTTTACTGCATGCCCGTGCCGAGTGCTCCACGATTTTCCAGGGCAAGGCCGCCTGGACGGGGCGCTCTGCTCCTACACCGCAAAGGATAAGCAGGAGTACCTGCAGGCAGCCTACGCGGCCGGCATCCGCAACATCGAGATGGAGGCGACGGTCTTCGCCGCCATGTGCAACGCCTGCGGCCTCCGAGGTGGGATCCCTAGGCCGCCATCCCCCCACCCCCACCCTGCTGAAGCCCCCGCTTCTTCCCCGTTCCCACCCAAGTCCTCCCGGAACTACCCGCCCACCCTGCCCCCCAAGGCATGCCTCTGGACCCAGAGCATAGCGCACCTCTGTGCTCTTCAGATTGACACGCGCTTCAAAACAGGATCCGCAGTGTCTCTGCTGGGACTCCGGTGCCACTAAGGGACCAGAAAGATGAGAAAGCTCCCCCCTCAGCTCAGGGTGGCCTTCACTGCCAACTGTACAGTGAATCTGGCCTTCGGAGCTCCTCGGATTTCTGAGTTGCAGTTAACCCATCGCAGTTCTGGCCTCACCCCTCCAGGCCCAGCTCTGCCTTCCAGAAATCCTGCCGTCTCTGTTGTCACATCACCTTGCCTTTCAAGGCAGTACAGGGACCCGAGCTGGTCCTGGGGTTTGCTGAGGGAATCTCTTTGGGACGCAAAGGCAGCTGGAGCATGAGACAATAGGACAGGATGCTGTGCATCCCACGCCTTCTCTTGAGGAGTGGAGGCTGGTCTCCCGGAATTAAGCTAGAAATCCCGCAGTTTGTGCTGACCTGGCGTTTGCTCCCTGCAGCGGCCGTGGTGTGCGTCACCCTCCTCAACCGCCTGGAAGGAGACCAGATCAGCAGCCCCCACGAGGTGCTGGCCGAGTACCAGCAGCGGCCCCAGCGGCTAGTAGGCCAGTTCATCAAGAAGCGCCTGATGTAGGCCTGACACCCCAACATCTATCTAGAGGGCATTTGTGGTTCCTGCAAATAAAATCATTGCCACAGTCTCCTCTGTGTGACTTCCTGGATCCTTTATACAAGAATCTAGGGAACTGATTTCAGGTCAGAGGCAAAGAAAATCCTGCCTAGCTACGCAGATTTAAAAATATGTATATATTTTTAGTTTAGTTTTTGGCTGTTCTGGGTCTTGATTGCTGCGTGGGCTTTGCTAAGTTGTGAGTGGGGGCCTCTCACTGTGGTGGGTTGTCTTGTGGAGCACGGGCCTTAGGGCATGCAGGCTTCAGGACTTGTGGAGCACAGGCTCAATGGTTGTAATGTAGGGGCTTAGCTGCTGCCAGGCAAGTGGGATCTTCCCGGATCGGGGATCTAACTTGTGTCTCCTGCATTGGCAGGCGGATTCTTTATCGTTAAGCCACCAGGGAAGTCCAAGGATTTTTTTTTTTTTTAAAGCTTCATTAGAACATGTCCACCACGTTAGCCTGATTTGGGTTTTCTTTAAGAAAGTTCCTCAGTATTTGAAATATTTCTAGGGAAGTTTTTCAGACTTGTAAATACTGATTGTAGTCAGATTTCGCTCACCAAGCGAGACTCAGGTTCACTTTAGCCTGGCAGCAGCCCTGCATCAATGCTTCCGTGTCCCTCAGCTTCCTCCTGGAGTCAACCCCCCCCCTCCCAACTGGAGGCAGAAGGGGATTTGGAGGGCATTCCAGGGTGTCCCTTCCTGTCTCAGATGGGTCTGGCAGTAGCTGTTTTTGGGGTGTCCCCAGGTCCCCCAGCCCAGAGGCAGTTGCCCCAGTTGCCTTGTTGGCACATCTACACCTGGTAATGTTTGGTATTAACTCTGTTTTAGGTTCTCAAAGTGGGCTGTTTTCTGACTGCACACCGAGGCCCGCACTTGTGCTTTTTGGTTTGGGGAATTGTGTGGGGACCATGCTGTTGATGTATGAATATGGTCCGTGCACTCTTCAAAAAGCCTCTTTCCTGAGATTTTGAGGTTCATCCCAAATTGAGGGTTGGTAATCAAGTCATTCAAGAGGCACCAAGCTGGGCACCCCAGATGCCAAGACCCCTCTATTCCAGGGAGGAGCCAGTAATGACTCCATGTTAGAACTTTAACCCTTGGTTGCCTGTTGCTTTTCTTCACTAAAAGGATACTGTTTATACACAATGGTCTGCCTGGGGGAATCCTGCCTGGCTGCCTGAATACTAAACCAAAGTGCCTTTGATCAGGACCCTGTCCACCTGTGGATGGCTACAGGAAGGAAGAAATGAACACATCCCCTCCCCAAGGCTTGCCATTCTAGGAGATATTTGCAAGATCAATGGCCTTTTAACGTTGTTTCCTCACCTTCCCCATCTCTGTTCTATAAAAGAACCTGGCATCCCAGACCTCAAGATGGTTACTTTGAGACCTTATCTGTCAGTCCTCTTTTGGAATTAAGTTGTATTCCTCGCCTCAGCACCTGCTCTCCATTAATTGGCCTGTGGTGCAGTGAGCTGGGTGAACCTGGACCTTGTAACACCTCCTGGCTCACCCTTGCTAGAGGCTGCAGTGGAGAAGGAATGCTGCGGTTTCTCCCTTAGCCCCCTCAAGGGATATCTGCTGCACCCCAAATTTGAGGCTGCTCCAGAAGGAGCCGCCTGCAGCCCCCCAGCAGCTGGCAGGTCCTGGAATATGTGTGTCCTCTTGAGTTTGGCCGCCTCTGACGCTGACTCAAGCTCCAGGGGCTGTATCCAGGCTCCTGTCACCATGCTCACATCCGCCCCCCAGTTCCCAGCGCCCCAGACTTCAGCGAAGACATTTCCAAGTCCGTCTGCTCGCGGGTCTGCTCTGCCCGCAAACCTGGGTGCAGGGGCAGACAGGGGCGGTCTCTGGATGCCAGGCTTGTGGGCTGGCTGGCGACCCGGCTGGCGACCCCCGCAGCCCAGGTGTCTGGCTAGGACCCCGTGGTCACCAGGCTCAAGTCCCGTGAGGAGCCGCGGGGACCTGCAGGCGGGTCCTGTGTGTGCCGCGGGGTGCCCCGTGGGAAGCGGGGAGAAGGCAGGAGCTAGGCAGTCAGCAGCACGAGAAGCTGTTTACAGCCAGAGAAACGGTATCCTGCGACCGCGGTCCCTGCGGCGTCTCCCGGGCCGGCGGTCCCTGCCCCGCGCCCACGGATGGGGCCTCCCTGGAACCTGCTCACGGGCCCTCTCCTCCTCGGCGGCGAGGGACGGGACTCGAGACGAGGTCCTTCCTCAGCGATGCGGAGGCCACGCGGAGGCGCCCGGCTGGGCCTGCGCCGCTCTCTGCTGGCCGCAGTGGGAAGGGCCGGGCTCACCCGCGGGGCTGCGCTGTACCCGTCCGATGGGGTAAAAGCAGCTGATCGCACGCATTTCCAGCGAGACATCCGACCCTGTGGACTAACAGAGATCCGGGACGACTCCAGAGCGGACGCTCCCCCGCCCTCCGCACCCGGGTCCCCCCACCTCCATCCTGCGCTGGCAGAGAGAACCGGCGCCAGCACTGAGGCGCGGGGCACCTGGAGAGCTGCTTCAGGTGTGTGTATGTGGCGGGGCGCTGCGCGCACACGAAACACAGACGCCCACGTCCACACGTGCTCCGTGCACACGCGGGCCCTCAGACATTAACCAGGTAGAAAACGAGTGGTACTCAGTGGCCTTAACCTCCTCCCGGAAAAGGAGAACTTCGGCCCAGAGCCCACCCTCTGGGCTAGCCTGGGAGCCCTGACGAGGGTGGGGCACGCCTGCTTCTATTAGGGTCTCCTCCAGGTGGCGCTAATGGCAAAGATCCCGCCTGCCATGCAGGAGACATAAGAGACGGTTTCGATCCCTCGATCGGGCAGATCCCCTCCAGGACCGCACAGCAACCCACTCCAGTGCTCTTGCCTGGAGAATTACACGGACAGAGGAGCCCGTTGGCTGCAGTCCGTAGGGTCTCAAAGAGTCAGGCACGACCGAAGCGGCTGAGCACACGTGAACCAGAGAGTGGTTTAAAAAGAAAAGTTTAAAGAAGGTTAGGTATGACTGTCACTGGGCTCCAAAAATCACTGCAGATGGTGACTGCAGCCATGAAATTAAAAGACTCTTACTCCTTGGAAGGAAAGTTATGACCAACCTAGATAGCATATTAAAAAGCTGAGTCATTACTTTGTCAACAAAGGTCTGTCTAGTCAAGGCTACGGTTTTTCCAGTAGTCATGTATGATGTGAGAGGTGGACTATAAAGAAACCTGAGCGCCAAAGAATTGATACTTTTGAACTGTGGTGTTGGAGAAGACTCTTGAGAGTCCCTTGGACTGCCAGGAGATCCAACCAGTCCATCCTAAAGGACAGCAGTCCTGGGTGTTCATTAGAAGGACTGATGCTGAAGCTGAAACTCCAATATTTTGGCCACCTCATGCAAAGAGCTGACTCATTGGAAAAGACCCTGATGCTGGGAGGGATTGAAGGCACAAGGAGAAGGGGACAACAGAGGATGAGATGGTTGGACGGCATCACCGACTCAATGGACATGAGTTTGGGTAAACTCCGGGAGTTGGTGATGGACAGGGAGGCCTGGCGTGCTACGGTTCATGGGGTCACAAAGAGTCGGACACGACTGAGCGACTGAAGTGAACTGAACTGCTGACCATCACACAGGCATCAGTGAAGTGTGTGTGGTAGAAATGAAGGGTCCCTCCATCCGTCCAGGTGTGTGAGGAGGGGGCGGACTTTGTGTCCAGAGGGGCCCAGCTGCCACTGGCTCCGGCAGAGCGGGAGCTGTACACTGAGGCTGGGTCTCCCATCCTGTGTGGGCCTTTAAAAGAGGCCTGCGTTGCTCCTTTTAGCCCCAGACGGGAAGGACAGTGCTCTGCCCACGGTGAGTCTTACTCACTCCCTCGAGGCATGGTGCACCTACGCACGAGTGTGGGGGAGCCTGGCTCGCTTGTGACCTGGGACAGCTGTTTCACTGGAATTCATTCATCGGTGACGTTAGACTTCTCTCGTCATGAGGGTGTGATGGACCCAGACATGAGGATCACCTGGCCCCGTGGAGGACGCCCCTGGACCGCTGTGGAGCGCCTCCTATCACGCTCACGCAGGGCAACTAGGGGGTCCTGAGGTGCTTGCCGCCCTGGGAAGGCCTCTGTCACAGTCGGTCTGGAAATGCCGCTGGCCTGCCTTCCGAGGGTCTCCCTCCATTGCTGTGGGTGCTGGTCTCACGTTACTGTGCTCTGCTGACCCCTGAGGCCACGGAGGGGAGCGGCCCCCTCCACCAGCACTGGGTGAGGCTCGGGTCTAGGGCTCAGGGATGCACAGACCTCTGAGTCTGTTGATTCTCATCCTCAAGGGCTTCCCAGCCCCCCTCCCCCCACCCCCTCACCCCCTCCAGGCTCAGAGATTCTGTGACTCCTCTAAGCCACATGGCCAAAGTGTCAGTGGAAAAGGTGCAACTTCTGTGACTATGGAAAACAATACGGCAGTAGCTCAAGGAATTCTACACAGAATCACCGTGGGATCCAGCAATTCCACGTCTGGGCACCTGGACGAAAGAACCGAAAGCAGGGATCTGAACGAATGTTGGTACATCTGTACTCACAGCGGTGTTATTCACAACAGGCACAAGGTGGACATGGCCCAAATGCCCATCAGTGGATGACGGGATAAACAAAACACGCCCATGGAGACAAATGGGGAGTATTCAGCCTTAGAAAGGGAGAAAACTCTGTTACGCGCTGTAACACAGAAGAGCCTTGAGAACACTATCCTGCGTGAAATAAGCCAGTCACAGAGGACAGATACTGTAGGAGTCTACTTGCATGAGGTTCCTAGAGTTCTCAAGTCCATAGAGACAGAGGTGGGATGGTGGTTGTTGGGTCTGGGAGAGGCGAGATGGGGTGTCAATGTTTACTGGGGACAGCGCTTCAGTTTGGGAAGATGAGAAAGTTCTGGAGCCTCCCCCCCGCCCCAATGTGCTTCCCTGACCATCTCCAACACCGGGTGGGTGGGTGGCCTATAATTAGATTCGATTCTGACAGTTACCTACCTGGAGTTATGTCTGATTCCACAAGTTGGAGGGAAAGGTCTTGACCACAGTGCCCTTATTTTAGATGCCACCTGCAAGGGCGTCCCCAGGCTACCCACACATCAAATCTAGGGCTTTCTGCAATGCTCTCAGGTCTGATAACTTGTTAGAATGACTGGGAACACTTGGCGAAGTGCTGTACTTGCAACTGTCATTTCACATAGGCTGTAAGTGAGCAGTGGACCAGGGGCCCACGTCTAGGGGTGCCCAAGGACAGGCGCTCCCATCCCTAGGGCTCAGTGTGAGCCTTCCTCCTGTACATCCACACGGTCACCAACTGGAAGCTCCCTCAAGAATGGCGTTCAGCATTGGTAAGCTGAGTTTCCACTATCTAGACACGATGGAGTAAACCACTGACCACAGGAGTGAACCCAGCCCCTGGCTCTGCTGCCCCCCCTTCCCAGATGTCAGATACGGTAGAGAGGGGGTTGTTACTATTCAGGTGGCTGAGGCCGCTGCGGCACACCACCACGGACTGGGAGGTTTAAATGATAGGAATTCATTTCTCACACTTAGGGAGGCTGGAAGTCCAAGATCAGGGTGTCTGCTGATCCTGTTCCCTGGCGAACACCCTCAACCCAGCCTGCAGACTGTTTTCTATAAGAACATTAATCTCTTAATGAGGGCCCTACCTTCAAAACCTTACTGCACCCTCATCACCTCCCAAAGGCCTCACGTCCAAACACCATCACGTTGGGAGACGGAGTTTCAACACATGAATTCTGGGGGGACACAGTCAGTCCATGGTGGTAAAACAAGACATTCCAAGGATTTTTGAACCAGGATAAAGGCCAGATATATATGTTTATTGGCTCATAATACCATCTAAGTTTATCATATTGCTAAACCTAAGTATCCTTAAGGCAGTGGTCTTTAAGTTTTTTGGTCATGTATTCCTAAATATGGGTTCCCTGATGGCTCAGAGGTAAAAAATCCACCTGCAATACAGGAGACGCAGGTTTGATCCATGGGTTGGAAAGATCCCCTGGAGAAGTAAATGGCAACCCACTCCAGTATTCCTGCTTGGAAAATCCCATGATAGTTGAGCCTGGTGGGCTACAGTCCATGGGGTCACAAAGAGTTGGACACAACTTAGCGACTAAACAATAGCAACAAAATTCCAGAATATAATTTGAAAATCTGTGTACCTCCTAGGAAAATTTTAGGTTTACATCTAACTTTTATCATAAGTTTACTAGAGGCAAAGGATGTAATATCCAGGATATCTGTTGTACCTTTGCTTTAAATGTATCCAATCAAACCTCAGAGCTGAAAATTTAGCTCATTTGATTTTCAGATGTCTCATATATTCTAATTGACAGAACTCATCCTTATTTCCAGTCAGTCATAATAGACTTTCTGTCAGAAGTAAAATCGATTCTTTTCAAATCTGTTCACATTTCTATTTGAATAGAAATCAATTTCAAGTTCTACTCACATACATTATTAATGTTCACGGGCAGTTCTGAGTCTCTGAGTTGGATGGCTGTCTGACAGGCGGGAATAGATGGACAAGGTGCTGGGCCTCCCAGCCCTTGTCACTGGAAGGATTAAAGCACGCGCCCAGCGCCTCCCTGCTTGTTACCAAAACTCTCCTGGCTCAGTCTCTGGATGCTCTCTTGAGCTGTTACACATTCTCATTTGGTCAGTAGATTTGGCTCCAGAATTTCTTAGACCATAATGTGTCCTTTTTTCCCCTTCAAATGGAAATAAGATTTATTCATTTCATGTACAAGGAATCAGGAGTTTGATCCAATAAGGCAGTTACAATAAATCGAAAGCCACTGAGTATATAACAGTTTGATTTTTTGAACTTGACCTGATTTTTCTAAAAGTATAAATCCCACACATACAACTTTTATGAATTATGCCAAATCAACTAGTTTTCAGAAGTGTGTAACATAAATCTTTTAAGAAAGCAAAAGAAGAAGAAACATGGGCTTTGTTCTTTAACAACAGAAAACCTGAAAGGGAAGAAAAAATACACACATACCCAAATTAATTTCCATGTTGAGATGATCATGGATGCCAAGAGATGTCTTAATACTAAATATCACCTTTTTCAGCTCTTAGAGAATTGCCGCAGTAATTCACAACTATGAAAAGGGGAGAAAAGCTGCTGAAAACTGCTTTTTAAAGAAATCTGTTCTTTTAGGTCATATTAACAGAAGTATTGGGACTAGACCAGAAATGACATGCTAAGTATATTCTTACAGATTCTTGGGATGGGAGCTACAGTTTAGCTTACATGGAATTTTAAGCATTGAGGTATCTCACATGGAGATCCAGGTTTTCATCTTGTCTTGAACAGCTTGGAGCGCCACGTGTGACTGCAGCCAGGGGCTGTTCTGCTCAGTGGCAAACACCTGGGATGCGGCCTGGAGGTGCAGCCTCCCATCGGGCTCGGGGCCCAGAGGGGGGCAAGGGCGGGGCTGGGGCAGAGGGGCCTGGAGGGGTGCAATGGGGCTGCACACTCGGGGGTCGCTCTCGAGCAGGCCCTGCCTCTGCACACCCATACAAGCATAGGAGCATGAGGAACCCCAGTAATGAGGGTCGCCCGCATGTCTGGGTGGGTGACATTTAAACCCGTACCCTTAAAAATGTAAGAATGAGTAAGTTTAGGTGGGTAAAATGCCTTGGAAATGAATAGTATTGTTGAAAAACTGCATTCCGTCCAGCAACATTTTGCAAAACTGGAAGGATCTTTCTCATTTTCTGGAATAATGAAAAGCCCAAAGAATTCATTTTGCATCTAGTTGATGGAACTGAGTTAAAATCTACTCTAGAGCCAGAATATAGACTAGAACACTAACATAATCAGCCCTCAGGTTGCTGGGCACTGGAGAAGCGGAGGACATTTGGCATTGAATGACTGGGGTGGAGTCCGCAGTGATGCCGGCGGGGTCGGCTTGATTTCTCTTCAAATTTGTGCTGTTATTTCGGAAGACGGTTATCAGCTTTCCAGGTCCTGGTATCGAGAAGCCACCTGGAGACTCCTGTGAGGTGTTGAATCTGCTGTGAAGTCAAGGATGCCCCATGGTGTACTCTTGTCACAGTTTCCCTGAAGCAGGTTACTGCCTACGAGCTGGCTGTTTGCAAAGACCATCAGCCCTGTGATGCTAAGCAGTGCTGAGCAGGCCGGGGAGTCTGAGCCCGTCACCGGTGGGAAAGCCCTGCCAGAGACTGCAGTGTGGGTGGGTCACGGCCGCTTCTGTAGTGAGTGTGCTCAGGTCCCAGGGCATCAGTGTGCCTGAGGTCTTATGAAATGAGAAAAATGTCCCTGCCCTGAGTCCAAGGAGAGAATAGATTAACAGGGTTTGCAGACTGTCCACCAGCTTCTCTGGAGGGTGCTCGTCCCTTAGAGATAACCTCATGTACCATAATCAGTCCAGGCTCCCTTTATAACCAGTGTTTGGGGTCCCTTAGGAACAGTTTGCCAAATGAGCTGGAACAAGTAATTCCCCAGCAGGTCACTCCTATTTCATAGCACATGGAATGAATTCAATGATCCCGAAATGACCATAATCTGGATGACTTGCATAATGATCATGTTGTTCCTCTAAGAAATATTTATCATATGATAGCAGAACATTGTTCTGGGGGAGGGTGTTCTGTGTGGGATTCCCTGATGCCTTTGGATTGAGTCACCTTGAATCACATGGAGCTCAGGTGTGTTCTCTTCAAGAAGTAGGGCTGCCCTGCAGGTGAGCTCAAATTCACTCAGGAAACATGGCCATAGCCCCAAACCATGGTTCAGGATGCATGGTGCTGAACTTGCAACATGAATATCACCTGAGAACTTGTTGAAAATGCAAATCCCGAGGCCCCCGGTGGACTGAGTTAGAAAAGCTGTGAGTGGGACACAATCTATGACTTAACAGCCCTTCTGGGTGGTTCTAATACAAGCTCCTGTCTGAGAACAGTGTACAAAACCAGGGGAACACAGTTAGTTCTGCTAACGAGGAGATTCTGACCGGCTCACTTGGGACGCTGTTGCCTCCAGGTAACCACTCTGCCCTCTGTCGTTTACAACTCACATTGCAAGTTGTCCAGGTGGAGCTGGGTGGGGATCAGGGTCACTTACTGGAGAGGGTCTCAATTCCGCTTTTCTGTGGGTCTCCCTCTTTGCTCTCCTTTAGGATTAGTTTCACCTCCACGCAGTAGTGAGCTGACTATGGGGTTTGCAAGTGTCACAGCCAAAGCCAAGGCCATTGCCCCTGGTGTCTTCTTCCCAAGAGCCAAGACAACTGTCAATGAAGCTGCAGTAGAGCGCCCAGCCCCAAATGAAACTGCTAGGTTGTGTCTTGGGGGCCCTGAGGATCTCTGGTTCTTTATGTCTCTGCACAGGGAGAGTTCAGCAAGAGGCAAAGTTATAGATAAGAAGTGATTTATTGGAATAAGACGCTTGTGAGGTTGACAAGCAGACCATGCCCTGAGAACGGAGTGGGCTACAGTGTTATAATCAAAGGAAAAGTGGGGAGGAGGAAAACACCTTCTTCTTCCTCATTCTTCAGTAGAAGTGCTTCCATCGTCAGCTCTTCCTCCATGTCGGGGAGGGGAGTTTTCTCATCCCTATGTGGTCAGGCCAAGATTCTCATGGCACTTTGGAAAAATTATTTCAGGCCTCAGTACAATGAGGGTCTTTCACTTTGAAATGTCATTTTTCCATAAATGCTTGTTTTTTTGTGTACAGAGAGCATGTCCTACGAGTCATTAACTTGCTGAGCTCACTGGGCAGCATGCGGGGCTCATGCCACCATTCTTTTATTGTTTGGGGGCAAGTCTCACGCTTTTGTTGCATGGTTTCATTGCTAAGCAAGCCTGCTTAATTTTGTGGTTATGCAAACCTACTTTCTTGAGTGATCATTAACTTACAGGGATCTCCCATATATTTTTCTTTACTTATAATCCCCTGGTGGGATTAACTATTTAATCGCCTACTTTGTCCCTGGGCTTTCCTGGTGGCTCAGTCAGTGAAGAATCTGCCTGCAATGCAGGAGACCTGGGTTCCATCTCTGGGTCAGGAAGATCCCCTGGAGAAGGCAATGGCACCCCACTCCAGTATCCTTGCCTGGGAAATCCCATGGACAGAGGAGCCTGGTGGGCTCCAGTCCATGGGGTCGCAGAGAGTCGGGCATGACTGAGTGACTAAACCACCACCACCACTTTTCCCTGTCAAAGATGTCTCATGTGAGACCCCTGCCCCAGTTCTGTGGGAGGGGGATGAGACTGCCTAGGTGGGTCAGTTGAGTTTTGCTTCTGAAACTGGGGATTATGTTCTTTGCTTTGAGTCTCATGCAGCAGCTTGGCCTCCAGAACAGGAAAAGACTGGAGCTCTGCCAGCTGGTCCTTTTTGATTTACATACAGCGTGATGAACCTTTAAAATACGCAGTGCTATGGCTTGTCACAAGCATTTTATTTTGGAATAAATGCAGATACAGAAAAAGTTGCAAAGACAGTCCAGAGAAACCCCACAAACCTTCCCATGGTCTCCTTCAGGGGTTATAGCTCACATAACTGGTGTAACACCAGACTCAGAAAATTGACACGGGCGCAGCGTGTGTATACGGTTCTGTACTGTTGTATCACACGTGTGGGTTCAGGACCCACAATCGATAACGCAGAGCTGTTCCTGCCCACAGAGACTTCCCTTCAGCTCCCTTCTGTAGTCAGACCCTGTCCCCACCCCCGCCACTAAGACATTCTCCATCTTTACGACTCTGTCATTTTGAGAATGTTACAGAAATGGAATCATACAGTATGTGACTTTGGAGGTGGGTGTTTTTCATGTGATTCATCCTGTATCAACACTTAATTCCTTTTTGTCTTCCAGGGTGTGGATGAGTGACAGTATTTAGCCCTTCACCTGTTAAAGGACATTATGACTGTTTCCAGTTTTGTGCTATTTTATGAATACAGCTGCTATGAACATTTATGTACAGGATTTTGTATGAACATAAGTTTTCATTTCTTTAGGATAAATGCCCAGGAATAAAATTGCTAGGTAGTATGCTAAGTGTATACTTAATTTTTAAAGAAACTACCAAGCTATTTTGGTGGCTGCACCATTTTGCCATCCCATCAGCAATATAGGAGAGATCTAATTTCTCCACATCCCTGCCAGTGTTTGCTGTTTTCACCAATTTTTATTTTAACAGTCTTAAGAGGTAGGTGGAGAAGGCAATGGCAACCCACTCCAGTACTCTTGCCTGGGAAACCCCATGGATGGAGGAGCCTTGTAGGCTGCAGTCCATGGGGTGGCTAAGAGTGGGACATGACTGAGTGACTTCACTTTCACTTTTCACTTTCATGCATTGGAGAAGGAAATGGCAACTCATTCCAGTGTTCTTGCCTGGAGAATCCCAGGGACAGGGGAGCCTGGTGGGCTGCCGTCTATGGGGTCACACAGAGTCGGACACGACTGAAGCGACTTAGCAGCAGCAGCAGCAGCAGCAAGAGGTAGGTGGTGATATCTTATGTTGGTCTTAATTTGCATCTCCCTGATGGTTAGTGATGTTGGACATCTTTTCATGGCCTTATTTGATATTTGTACATCTTTTTCAGGGCAATGTCTCTTCATGTCTTTTGGCTATTTCCTATTTTTTTTTAACTGTCAAGTTTCGACAGTTTTTAATATATTCTAAATATAAGCCCTTTGTCAGATTTGGTTTGCGAATATTTTCTCCCAGCCTGTGGCTTCTTTTTAAATTCTCTTATCAATGCTTTTTCACATGGAGAAAGTTTTTAATTTTGATAAAGGCTAATTATGCATTTTTTCCTTTCATGGATTGTCTTTTTTGTGTTATGTCTCTTTATTTTTCATTTTTTTTTCTGTACCAATTATCTATTTCCACTTTTTCCTTCACACCAACACTATGAATGTTGCAAACTTTGATATTGTTCACAGGTCTGGAGGCTCTGATTATTATTATTTTTTCAATCTTTTTCCTTTTACTGTTCAGACTGGATAACTTTTATTGATCTGTCTTCAAGTTTGCTGCTTTTTCATCTTTCATATCCATTCTGCTACTGAGCTTCTTCAATGAATTTTTTCCTTCTGTTATTTTATATTTAAGTTTTAAAATTTCTCATTTGGTTCTTTTTTTATACATAATAATTCTTTACTGAGAATGTTCATCTTTCCAATTGTTACAAGAGCCTTTGTCTTTATTTAGTGGAGCATGGTTATAATAATTACATTAAAGTGAAACTGAAAGTCACTTAGTCGTATCCAACTCATTGGGACCTCATGGACTATACAGTCCATGGAATTCTCTAGGCCAGGATACTGGTGTGGGTAGCTTTTCCCTTCTCCAGGGGATCTTCCCAACCCAGGAATCGAACCCAGGTCTCCTGCATTGCAGGTGGATTCTTTACCAGCTGAATCACAAGGGAAGCCCTGTGTTAAAGTAATTATCTAATAATTCCAACATCTGGGTCATCTCAAGGTAGCTATAGGTTGCTTGCCTTTTCCCTTGAGAGTTCTCTCTTTAAGGTTTTTCTGGCTTTTAATGTATGTTGCGTGATTGTGAATTCTATCCGGGGCCCTCCTGAATATTATGACTGGGTCCATTAAAATTGTCCAGGGAATGTTGATTTGCTTTGTTTTAGCAAGCAGTCAACACAGCTAGGTTCACTGTGCAAAGTCCTGAGCCATCTTTTGTGGGTTTTGCTGCCAGTGTTAATTTTCAAAGACTTTGCAGTGCTAGTCTGGTCTGCTTCACATGTGTGTCCCCCAGGGGCCAGTCTGAGTCCCGAGCAGTGTCTACTTGGAGTTCTGTTTGCAAGCCCTTTGCTATGTTGACGCTGTTTCTGTTCCAGCAGTGCACAGCTCACGGGGATCTCAGGGCTTCATGAACAGAGCTACAGGCTCTCCTTCTCTGCCCCGTGTGATCTGTGATGTTCCCCACACAGAAGCCCCTGTGGTCACCTTCTCCTGGTGCCCCGGCTGGGAGGCAGGGCCTTTAGGGTCCTTGTGCTGCGGCTGCCCTTCCTACTTTGGGGTCTACACCAGAGGCTCAGGAGGCCCAACAGAACTCCACACATACTGTGAAGCCTCTCTTTCTAAAGCTGCTGCACACGGGCTTTCTCTCGCTGTGGCAAGTGGGGGCTACTCTCTAGTTGTAGCAGCTTCTCTTGCTGTGGCTCACAGCTCCGGAGTGCAGACTCAGTAGTTGTGGCATGCAGGCTTAGTTACTCCATGGCAAGTGAAGTCTTCTCAGGCCAGGGTCGAACCAGTGTCCCCTGCATTGGCAGGCAGATTCCTATCCACTGGACCGTCAGAAAAGTCTGTGAGGTCTCTTTGTACCTCCTCTGGCTCAAGGAAGAGGTTTTATTCTGGGAGCTTCCCCATCTGAGTTTCTTCACATTTCCAAGATTTGGGGGACCCTCAACTGTCAAGCAGACAGTTTGGAAGGAATGCCTCCCAAACCCCTTAAAACAAAAAGGAAACTCACCACCATATGGATCAATGTTCGAGTCTGATTTGCTATTCAGTTTTCCAATAGTTACTTTCTATATTCTGTCCAGGAGTTTTAGCTGCTCTCAGTGGGACAGGAAGGATAGAAAGTGCCTAATCCATTGTAACCAGAACCAGACTCAACATCTGAGCTTTTAGGTCAAGAGGCCACTGGTCCAGATATAAGGCAGAGTTATTTGGAGGGCTATTCATTGATTTTTGTCTGTGTGTCTCTTTTTCTGGGAGTCCAGATAAAGTTGTCTGATGTAAGCAGATGGGATTCTTGGGGAAACCTGAATGGAAAGATTTTATTTTTTTACAGGAGACCCTTAGCCACTCTCTCTTCCTTCTCATGTTATCTCCAGGGTGGGGCTGGGACACCACAGGGGCCTGAGTGTGCAGGGCTGGTTCTCCACTGTCTCCTGAACCCGTTGTGAGGCTGGTGGAGTGGAGATGGCAGTGTGGCAGAGAGGGGCAGAGGAAGCCCACCGTGCATGTGGTCCCAGGCTTCCCAATTGGAACTCGACTCTCAGGACTTGCCCTGGTGCTGAAGTGGCTGATATGCCTCATCCCCCGTGCAGAGGGCCCGGGTTCAATCCCTGGTCAGGGAGCTAGAGCCCACATGTTGCAACTAAGAGTCTGCATGCCACAACTAAGAGATCTTGTGAGCCAAAGAAATAAAGAAATAATTAAAAAGAGCTCAACTCTCTGGCCATGGGGTAAACAGAGATCACATTTCATGTTTCCTCCTGGAGAAATACAACTCAAATGGAAGGTACAAGGAAGGTACAAGAAGCATGACTTAGGCCTCAGCTTGTCCAGAGGGGACTACAGGAATCCTACTCCATGCCCGTATATTTGGGTCATAGGTTTGGGCAACTCTCCTCTCACTCTTCTTAGTGTATTGCTGAGGATATCTTTTCATTTTCTTAGCTCAGTGGGCACCAGGTGGCATTAGAGGATGAAAACCACATATTTCAGTCAATTTATTGCCTTTTGAATGCACATCCTTTAGATCCAAATTGGTGTTATGGTGTTCTATTAGAGGAAAAAGAGAAACTAATTCAGATTCATGGGAAATTATTGAAATTAGAAAGACAGAATTTCAGTATCAGAGAAAAGTACATTATTTAAATTGCCCACGAGGTTATTATTTTTCAAGATTTGTAATAAAAATTGCAATTAAATAAGGTACAACTGGGTCATGGAAATTCTTTCTGCTATGAAACTTCTAATTGCTTATTGTCCCTAATTTTAATAAAACTTTTAAACAGAGACAAAGAGGCAATTTTACCTGAAGATCCTGAAGAATTTGCATTATAACTTTCAAATGACATTACCATATCCTTTCAGAGGGACCAGCCATGTGTATAAAGTAATCTCCTGCATTCAAATTCACAGCCTACTCTCTGAAGATGTGGTTGTCTCTTTGGGAGCCTGGAGAAAGCCCTTGTGAAAGGCTTCCCAGGTGGTGCAGTGGTAAAGAATCTGCTTGCCGATGCAGGAGACACAAGAGACGAGGGTTTGATCCATGGGTCAGAAAGATCCCCTGGGGTAGGAGATGGCAACCCACTCCAGTGCTCTTGCCTGGAAAATTCCATGGACAGAGGAGCCTGGCCAGCCACAGTCCCTGGGGTTGCAAAGAGTCGGACACGACTGAGCTCTCGCTCACTCACTCACTGGCAGGGCTGGGGAAACTGGCCTGTTTAAGGAGAGCGGGACCTAAGTGCAGCTGGGATAGAAGAGGGCTGTAATCAGCCCTCCGATCCTCTCCTCTGCGTGCCTGGCCTCTCATCCATTCTGCTAACCTAAATCCTCTTGCTGGGCGTCAGACCTTCATGCAAAGGATCCAGCTGAGTGGCAGTGGGATGAAGGAGTGGTGGGTGGGGTGAGGGTGGGCAAAGAGCAGATGCTGGGGGCAGGCCCTGTGATCACTTCTGAAGCCAAATGTTATCTTTATAAACTGGTATGAGATGTCTTCTGACAAAGGGTCAGTGAAGGGAATCCTGATTTGTAATGACTGGTGCCTGAGGCATATTGTGTGCCCAGCACAGATCACTCAGGAGTCTGTGCTAATGCGAGTGACCAGTTCTCCCTCCAGGGAAACATCAGCTTTACAGAAAATCTCCAGGAGTTCCATTCTCAGGATCCTTTCAAAGACTTTTCTGCTAACTCCATTATCTGAGTGTATTCCATGGCCAGAGGAACGCCCAGACCTAGGTAAGTTGCCAGCACCAGCAAGCCTCACCTGCAGAGACACAGATGCAAATCTAGCCTCCCAGACCCCTTCTGTAAGACCCCTGCACTGGCCTCCTAGGGCTGCCAAAACAGAACACGGTAGGCTGGGTGGCTGCACATCTAAGGCCAAAGCATCAGCAGGGTTGGCTTCTGGTGAGGCCTCTCTTCCTGCTTTGCAGACGTTCACCTTCTGGCTGGATCCTCATATGGCCTTTCCTCTGTGTGCGCGTGGAAAGAGAGTGATCTCTGCTCTCCTATTCTGGTAAGGACACCAGTCCTATTGAGTCAGGGCCCACCCTTACAACCTCATTCAGCCTTAGGGTCTGATCACCCTAAGGGTCTGATCTCCAAATACACATCGGGGGTTAGAGCTTCAGCATAAATTTGGGGGGACACGATTCCATCCATAACACTCCTTTTCTTCCTCCACTTACCTTGTGATATAGGTTTCACAGTTCCTGTTTCCTATCACCGATGAAGCAGCAAACCTTCATTTTTGTGCATTATAACAAAGAGGGATGGGTGAGCCTCCTCTCATGGTGTCTTCCTCTAATTGTCATGGTGACATTTGAACTTTCGTGCTTCTCTCTGGATGTGATGGCCCTTGAATAGAGAATGTGATACGGGAGGGTGTCTGAGTAAGATGGCTGGTGTGTGTGTCTGTGTGTTTGTGGGCAACAGGTGAGTGCTCTTGGCGCTGGACAGTCTGGGAGCCTGCTGCCCGGGGTTTTGGGTGGGGAACCCCACTGGGAGAGGGCAGGCAGAAGGCGGGATCACTGTAACCCAGGATCCGCATGGGGGACGGGAGTGGGAGGAGGGAGAGGAGTAGGAGGGTAGGAAGGGGGAGGGGAGGGGAGGGGAGGGGAGGGTAACGGAGGGTCAGTGTCGTGAAAAGCGCCCCGTGGGCCATGGCCAAGGTAACAGCACTCCTGGTGCCTCAGCGAGCATGACACAGTCTCCTTGTCCGGGCTGCGCCCCCGGTGGGAGTTCCTGGGGCCCAGGTTCCTTCCTTCTTTTCGCTAGGCTGTGTGCGTGGGGATGCGGAGGCTTGCAGCCCCCTCCCGTCTCCGCACAGGAGCCACTCCCTCTGTGGGGGCGCCATCCGGGCTGCTGGGGTCTCACTCCGATCCCCCAGCCGTCCTGCTATAGTTATTATTACGCGATTATTGCTTACAGTTGCCTCCGGGCTCAGCCGGCTACTGGAGAAGAGCGGCCAGAGGTTGGCTGGGGCCGGCACTGGGCTGGTTCGCATCCTGGGAGCTTTCTGGGGGGGCAGGGAGACGGGAGAGGGGCAGTCCTGTAGAGGGGCGTGGGCAGGTGACCACCGGGGGAACCTGCGTGCGTCGCTGGCCCCCACGACCGCCAGCGTCCTCAAGCCCCGTGGAGGTTTTGCAGGACTCACCTCGGGTCTCTAGCCAGCACGTTACCCTCGGAGGCGGCGCTCTCGGAGCGGCCGGGACCGGAGGCGGATGCGCCCAGTGTGGAGGGCAAGGAGCTCCGGTCGCCGGGACGGGTCGGGTAGGCGGGCGGTGTCCCCTCCACCCATGAGCTGGAGCAGCAGGCTGGCCGCGGGCCGCCACATCTCCGTGTGCACATGCGTGCCCGTCTGCCTGCACCTGGGTGTGCGTTCATGTGTGTGTGTGTGCCTGCGTGTGCACGCGTGTGCGCGCGGGGAGCCGCCGTCGCCGGGGGCAGATGTGCGGAGCGCCGGGGAGGGTGGGCACCGTCTGGGAGGGGTGTCCGCCTGGCTTCGCTCAGGCGAACCGACCGCAGCCGCTCCCGCCTGACTCATGGGGACGTGGACGCGGCAGATCCACAGATTTGTCCCCGCGAGGGGCCAGCGAGGCCCAAGCTGCCAGGCTCACACGCTGGTTCTCCGGCCGCGCGGCACCCCACCTCAGCCTCGGGTCAGCGCGGCCCGATGGCTGAGGACAGTCGCGGAACAGTAGCTCCCTGAGGGTCACGGGCACCTGACATAACACTGGCCATTTGACAGTGAAGGTCAGTGCGTCCACGGGTGTGACCACCTCTGTTACCTGGTCCCAGAGCGCGGCCTCCCCTGGGGAGGCTGACCTGCGCCCTGCACCCTACCTCGCCTCCCCTTCTCTCCCTCCAGCACTCTCTCCGGCTTCACGCTCTGTGGTTTTGCCTCCTCTGCCCACGCCCGTGTGCAGGACTCACGTGTGTGGCCTCTCCTCTCCGCCTTCCTCCACTGGGCACCTTCAGTGTTATTGCGGTGTCCGCATTTCACCGTTTCGTGCATGTATCCACCACCATCTGTTGACCCACTCGTGGCTTCCTGGCCGTGCGTGGTTCCAGCTTTTGGCAGTTGTGAATGTGCTGCAGTGGACGTGGGTGTGCCTGGACCCAGCCGTGTCCCGTTTTGGATTCCTAGCGGTTTATACTTAGCGCCGGAATTGCATAGTCACCTGGCAGTTCTCTGTTTAACTAAAAGTCACTTTTTGAATCTTGGACAGCAGCCCTGGCAGGAATCCCCTTCACAGGTGCAATTGGGACCTGAATGTCACGCTTATGGCATGGTTCCAGAGACGGGTGAGTGAAGCCATGGGCAAGGGAGCAGAGCACTGGCCGCTGTGAGATGAAATGGGGGAAACTCCATGCTTGGGGGCTTTTCCTTACACTGGATTTTTTAAGAATGACGGTCCCCTGGAATGTGAAGTGTTGTCTGCAAAAGGGTTGGGTTTTAGGAAGGCGTGGAGGCCACCTGCGGAGAAAGCAATGGCACCCCACTCCAGTGTGCTTGCCTGGAGAATCCCAGGGACGGGGAGCCTGGTGGGCTGCCGTCTTTGGGGTCGCACAGAATCGGACACGACTGAAGCGACTTAGCAGCAATAGCAGCGGGAGGCCCCCTGTGGCTGGAGCATCAGGCAGGACTGTGCGCTTCCCCTCCACCCCCATGACCTTCAATTTGGTGCTTCCACCTGGGTTACAAATAAAAGAAGTGCTCAGACCCTCACTCGAGTCTGACTCTTTGCAGCCCCATGCACTGTGGCCCACCAGGCTCCTCTGTCCATGGAATTCTCCAGACCAGAATACTGGAGTGGGGTGCCATTTCCTCCTCAGGCTATCTTCCCAACTCAGGATCAAACCTGAGTCTCCTACATAGGCAGGCGGATTCTTTACCACTAGCGCTGCCTGGGAAGCTTAACAAATAGAAGAATATTTAAATTTTATTTACATATTGGTCTCATGCATAGCAATATGAAATCTTAGTTCCACAACCAGGGGTGGAACTTGCACCCCCTGCATTGGAAACCCAGAACCTTAACTACTGTACCACCAGGGAAGTCCCCTAGAATACCACTTTAAAATGATGTTCTTTTATAAAATAGGTTTGTAGGATAATTGACTCTGCTGAAGCCTGTGCCCTTTCCTGTTGCAAAGCCCACTGATAGAACGTTGGTAGCTTGTGAAAGTGGCTTTATGAAATGGAAGACCACAGGAATCTGATTGCCTGACATCCTCCTGACCACAACACCGAGTCCACAGGAACCCAGGAGCCTTGGCCACTAGGCGATGGAGCAACTGCTGCCCAGCTGAAATCTCCAGCTGGTCAGGAAGCTAAAGGTGTGGGAAAACCAGCCGGGCTCAGAGAAGCCGGCAGCTTGCTGGTTCTCACTGCTCTCCAACCGGGTGCCCAGAGCTCTGTCAGTTGCTTTTCTCCAGGGGCAGCGATAAATTACAGATGGGAGAGCATAGGGGGTTTACTCACAGAACCAGGAGAGGTTGGCCAGGCCTCCTGGGCTTTTGGGGGAAAACAGGTGAAACACGTGGATTAAGGGGGCCGTGACAGCGCAGCGGAACTTGAAGCATCTTCTTTCTATCCCCCGGAGACCAACACTGCTTCCCTCTGACCTCCCATCTCCTTCCCACTGATGACCTGCCACCGGGCGTCCGAAAAGGAGCCTGTTGGCGTGGATTGGTGTGACCGCGGAGGTTTCAAGGGAGGGCTGGGGGTAACTCCCTCCGGTTAACGTCAAGGGGAAAGCGGCAGCGCTAATGTGAGCATTGCTCCTGGCTGCGCACTCCGCAGCTGTGTGGGTCCTTGGAAGTGTGCGCGCCTACAGGGCCTGGAGGCTGCCTCTGTAACCCCACTCTCCCCGACGCTGGACTGAGCGAGAAGGTAAGATTTCTCAACACATGCAGAGCAGGAGGACATTCGATGCCGCCTTGTTCAGTCGCCTGCAGGTTGTCTTGCATCATTCACTTTTGTTGGACTTGACTAATCCGCAGCGGCCTCGCCCAGGAGACCAATATAAGCCAGGTGCTTGGGGCCGGGAGTCCTGAGGCCCTGGAGGGCAGGCATGGGGCGGGCGGGGCGCCAGTTCCGGGCCCTGGTCTGGAAGAATTGGTTGTGCAGGATCAGACACCCGGTGAGTGCGGCATGCCCCCAGGCTTCCGGGGTCGTAGAGGGTGGTGAGGTGGGGGCGAGGGGCTGATCTGGCTCACCCCACACACTCACGGAACTGGGGGACACTGGGTTATTGAAATCCAGAACCTACCCCCCGGGCTGAAGTATAATTAACAAAAGCTGAGCCTTCCTGATCATCTGCAGCATTCGGTCAGAAAACTGCTAATTTAGAAAAACCTATTTTTTTTTTTTTTTTTAAAGAGAATTTGAACTGAACTGGTACTTTGAGCATCTGTGGTAAAATTGAACTGCAAATCTTCTGGTTGAAAGGACAGGGCATTACATCCTTTTAATGCATAAACAGAACACCACAGGTACGAACTGCCAACCAGGAGGCTACACAGCCTAGGTAACCAGAATTGGCAAGAAGCATCCATTCTATTATTCTTTGATGTTGTATGTTTAGTGTTAATTCACATCTCTTGGGAGCTGCATCCAAATTGCATAGCAAGGCTCTCCTAAGTAGACTGGACTTGTTCAAACCAAATTTGTGCTGATGCTACATAAATATCCTGCACGGGTGTGTTTTAATGAGGTAGAATCAATGGCTTATTATTACACTTGGCTTTATTCCTATGCTTTAATAATTTCTATTATTACACTATGCTTCATTCCTAATGCTACAAGATTAAAACAAACACTTGGAGACGTCATTTCCAGTAGAAGTAGGCCTGCAGTAATATCTGCATCATTTCTGATTTTAAGGTCCACACTTAGCATATGGAATGTGTGTGTGTGTGTGTGTCTGTGTATGTATGCTGACCAATTCTTCTTTTGGAAGAAATTTAATGTTTGACACTGAATTTCATTTTGCTAAATCCTCATCTGCAAAATATTCTTGCTTCCTCAAAATAATGTAAAAAATGTTTAAAAAAGATGCTTTCTTTCTCATGCGAAGATCTTCAGGATGAAAATTATTTCAGTTGGAAATTTGCGCAGAATTTTGAAGGTCAGAAACTAACAAGTCAGACTTTGCTTTTGATGGATTGTCAGTGCACTGGTGTCTGTGAAAGTGGTTTTCAATTTATGAAAAGCAGATTTTATTGACATTTAGTTGGTTTGGGGGGGAATGAAGCCTATTTTCCTCTGAAAGAATGTTGTGGGTAGAAGTTAGGTTCTCAGGCTCCATACTTTCTGCTTTTTGTCCACTGATTTAAACCTCAGAACGGCTCAGTAGGACCACCTGTCTCTCCTTCATTATCAGACCCTTGAATTGTTTTAATATTTTCACGACTGAATGCTGCTGAAATAAATATCCCCTTCAGAAATATTTTATGCATTTATTGGTCTGTTGACCACTCATTTCAATGGTAGCTCCTGTATCCCATCAATCTTTGCCTCATTTTTCTTAGTATTTATCACCTCATTTAACACATCATGAATTTACTGATTGGTTCATTTGCTCTGGAACTCACATTAGATTGTCAGGTCCCTTAGAGCTGAGAGTTTTTTCTGATTTGTTCACCAACATATTTCCCAGCACCCAGAACAGTGCTTGGAATGAAACAGGTGTTCAATAACTATCTATTGAATGAGTGAAAGAAGAAAGGAATATGATATTTATTGCATCTCTGCTGTGTGCTAATAATAGATGCCTGCGGAACCTGCCAAAGGTGTGCCCTGCTCTCACAGAGCTACAGGTTAGGACAGAGAAAGTGATGGGGTTTACAAGCGCATGTGTAATGAATCCATTTTTGGGGAAATATTCTGCACGTGTCCCTGCACAAATGGGAAGAGATGTTTGCACACAGTCATGCACCGCAGCGCTGCGTGTAACAGTAAAGGAGCATTGATGACCCCGGGGTTTGGTGCTGAGAGCATGTCCCACCTTGCCTTCCCTCCTTCACTTGAGGCAGATTTCCTTCCTGTAAAGGGAGATGGTTTGAAGGATTAGAGTCAATGCGTGCCACGCATTTGCAGCAATGCCTAGCATAGGAGTGAGACCTATTTTCTTATTTGGCCAGTGTCAGAGATGGTAGAGATGGGGGTCTCAGACATCCATGGGGGGTGGGGGGTGGGAGGTGACCCAGAGGAGTGAGATCCAAGGGCAACTTGTGGCTCCTGCCGCATGAGTGGGTTGGAATGGAGCCCTGGGGACCACACGCAAGGAGGAGCTCACATATCCTCACGCGATGGCCTTGCACATATTGAGGCCAGGGCCCCTCTGGGCGAATGTCTTTGACCTACTTTTCACAGCTTCCTCCTGGTCTCCAGTGGTCATCTGTAAATTCTTTGTTCACAGCAGCTTCCCGACTATGAAAATGGGGTGTCGGCAGAAACAGGGTGGGGGGTAGCCAATCCGACCGAGTGACTACATGGCCTCAAATAAATGTTTCCTTAGTGAATAAAAATTGAGCACTGCATGTAAGATGAGTATACCACTGAGAGAAGCATGTTTCTTTTTATATTTACTTTAAAAATCTCTTCATTTCTATTAGATTTTATTATTATAGTTCCTTTAAGAAACCTTTTCTTAGTGACATTTCAAACAGAGAAAAATAGTAGGAATAGTATAGAATGAATGAATAGGACCCATCACACTTATATTAATTCTTAGTTTTATAGGTTTTTGAAATTCTGTTCTTGGAAAAAGTCGGTTTTAATACAAGCACATTTTTATAACTACTGTAAATTACTTATTTTTTCTCTTGAATGTTGTTTATTGCACAAACAGCACTATAACAATAGGAAAAAGTTTAAAAATCATGTAAAATTCCATTATCCAAAAGTGTCTGCTACTTTTGTGGTCTTGTCATTTGGTAGGTGTAATGCAATATTTTTATGCGGTTAAAATGGTAGCTCTTTTTTCACTTAACATTGAATCACAATATTTTGAAAGTTGCTGCTTAGTCTTCATATTTAATGGTGTTAATGGACAGTAGTTTATCAGTGGGATATGCATAATTTATCCAACTGTATTCTCGTGTTGGGTGTGCACTTTCCTCCCAGTGTACTATTGAGAATAACTTCTTGATGCCTGAAGGATGTGTCTCATGCTGACTCATTGCTCTTGAAGGAATCTCCTGGAGCAGGTTTCTGGTTCAGATGTAGGACACCTGCGTATGGGCAGGTAACGGCAGTTGGTGCTGGCCCCAGGGGAGACCAGGTGGGACCCTTCTAAGAAACCTTTCCAACACTGACAAATATCCCCTGGCCATGAGCCATGCTTCTCCACCTGAATTTATGTCCAGTTCAGTTCAGTTGCTCAGTCACGTCTGACTCTTCGCTACCCCATGAACCGCAGCACGCCAGGCCTCCCTGTCCATCACCAACTCCCAGAGTCCACCCAAACCCATGTCCATTGAGTCGTTGATGCCATCCAACCATCTCATCCTCTGTTGTCCCCTTCTCCTCCCGCCTTCAATCTTTCCTAGCATTAAGGTCTTTTCCAATGAATAGACTCTTCGCATCAAGTGGCCAAAGTATTGGAGCCTCAGCTTCAGCACCAGTCCTTCCAATGAATATTCAGGGTTGATTTCCTTTAGGATTGACTGGTTTAATCTCCTTGTTATTAAAACTGGAAAGCCGTTCAGAAGAATTCTGTCCAGCTAAAGAGACAAAGCTGACCAGCTTCAGTGGGCATTGCCTCTGTGCACCTCTGCGGGGTCCTTGAGGCTGGCCTGGGCCCTGGTAGGAAACAAGCCCAGTCAGGGAAGGTCAGCAAAGGTCATTTGCATGTGTTTTTGGTTTACTCAGAGCATTGATCTAGGAAACAATGGCGTATGGAAAGGCAGGCATCCTTTCAGAGTGTGGGGCAGCCCCAAATTAGGCGGTTTGGGTTTGTTTGCTTTTCCCTCTGGTCATAATCATGATCTCAGCAGAGCCCTTTCTTTCATTATGATTTATCTTAATTTGCTTCTAATTCTCTGGCTGTAGCTCGGTTTTCCTCCCTTGCAGTCTTTCAAAACACTGGCAATTAAATAAACAATGGAACAAAAGGTGATTTTAAAGGGTGCTCCAGGAGTGCCTGCAAAGAAGCCTCTTATTCAGGGTTTTGTTTGGCTGGAAGTTCCTGCTGTCCTGCGTCACTGCCTGAGTTTAAGAATGTAAGAATATCCAGTCTTTTTAAGGTATGGAAAACTGACGGGATTTCAAAAGCAAGGCATCCAGTTTCTCATTTTTCAGTTTAGTTGTCTGTCAGAGTGAAAAAACACATCTCTTTGCTTCACTCTTTTGCTGAAATGGTTACCAGCATATTGGAGGGAGGGGCTTCCCAGGTGGTGCTAGAGATAAAGAACCTACCTGTCTGCCAATGCAGGAGACATAAGAGACGTTGATCCTTGGTCTGAGAAGACCCCCTGGAGAAGGAAATGGCAACCCACTCTGGTATTATTGTCTGGACAATTCCGTGGACTGAGGAGCCTGGTGGGCTACAGTCCATGGGGTCACAAAGAGTCGGTCGTGACTGAGCGACTGGCACTTTTACTTTCTTTCATATGGGAGGGAAAATGATAAGATCTTCACGAGGAAGATTGTTTCTAGGATGGTGGGTTAGCTTCTGTGGGGGAAAAAAACAACTGAAAACCACAAAACAAGCTGCGTCCTTATTTGATGGAAATCCTGGAGTCTCCCTGTTTTCTTTAGCCTGGATAGGCCTGGATTTTTCAATGATTAGGAAGACTGAAAAAAACCCAAACAAACCAACGTGACCTCCTAGTAACAATACCTGCAGAGACAGAGGCAGAGGACCTTGGGGCTTGTTTGATGCAATTGTCTTGGAGCTGAGGCTGTCTCCTGGGGAACCTTCTAGACTGAAGAGCGCCTTTTCCAGCCGAGGCTCCAGGGGCCACTTTGTAGGGCCCCGCCCTGAGGTCAGCTCTGGGCTCTCCCCTCCGTATGCATCTCCTCTCCCCTTGGTTCTCTCCTGCTGGGGACCTTTCCCTCCTGTCCGCCCTGGTCCTGGGGTGCGCTCACCAGCACGGACTGGTTTGAAGCTGAAGCTCCTGGCAAGAGTCTGGCCTGGATACCCTAGTCTCTTCCACTGCCAATTTGGAAAAGAATCGTTCCTTAGGGCTGGTCAGAGGGAAGCAGAGGCATGGTGCCTGCATCTCATCTTGAGCTTTGTCTCGTTGTAGCGGTGCGTTCCGGGAAACAAACTCACTCAGAAGGACAATGCAGATAGTGGAGTGCGGTTTATTACACCGACGGGCCCAAGGCAGAGTCTCCTCTTAGCCAAGGACCCCGACCAGTTTTTGTGAAAACCTTATATACCCTAAGTGTATAAGGTTCCCTTAAACTAGTCTGAACAAAGGAAAAAGAAAGATACAATCAAAGTTAACCCATGATTCATATGCCTTAAGCCTAGTAAGCCTGGGTAGTTAACAGTGGACAGTTATCAATAGGCTTGTGGTCACACCTCCAGAAGCATAAGAGATTGTACGATTCTATTCGGTTACATAGATAATTAGGGTTTTCTTTTAGGCAATGGAGAGCCCTGGGGCTCTTCCTTCCGGAGGCCCTGGTTTTCCCGTTGGTACATCGTTTCCATAGAAACTGCGCAGAAAGCTCACCGTCCAGCCCAAGATGGAGTCCTGCTTTCAGGACAGAGCCTGTTCAGTTTCCTCCTTCAGCCTCAGACTTACAGAACCCCAGCTGAGGGTGGGGCCAGGGGCTGCCGTAACAGCCAAACTGGGAGTGGAAGCAGAGCTGTGCTGTGACCGGGCGGAGCTGTGCGCAGGGAGCCCCTCCTCTGCCCGTCCCCTCCAGCCTGGGTCTGGGTCGTGCTGCCCAGCCCAGTGGCCTCAGACCGGCACCTCTTCAGATCAGGATCCAGACTCGCCTGGTCTTGCCACAGCCTGCCTGGCAGGTTTTCTCGGTCCCATTTCACTGCCTGGGTCTGGAGCCTCACTGCTGGGGACCCCAGGGCTCCCTCCCAAGTTCCTCCAGTGAACGGCCTTCAAAAAACACGTACAAGGTTTATTTGAGGGCTAGAGCTGGAGAAGGAAATGGCAACCCGCTCCAGTGTTCTTGCCTGGAGAATCCGGTGGACAGAGGAGCCTGGTGGACTGCTGTCCATAGGGTCGCACAGAGTCGGACATGACTGAAGCGACTTAGCATGCATGCATGCATTGCAGAAGGAAATGGCAACCCACTCCAGTATTCTTGCCTGGAGAATCCCAGGGACAGAGGAGCCTGGTGGGCGGCCGTCTATGGGGTCACACAGGGTCGGACACAACTGAAGCGACTTAGCAGCAGCAGCAGCAGAGCAGCTGAGCTCCAGAAAGGTTGCACCCGTATGGCTGAATAGGACAGGACGCTACAAACAACAAGGGTTAGGAAATCCTTTCTTGCTGGGGATGGTTTGGCCATCTCCATGCGGAGCTGCTAGAGGGCCCTGTCTCTAGTGCAGCCTCATAATCTGTCAGTCTCATAGCTGGTGTGGTGTCCGACCCAGACACACAGGGACTGAACTGCCCTCCTGAGGTGGCTCCCTTGTTCCCAGCCTGCTTAAGAAGTAATGGTCTTAGAATAAATCCAAAATATCGAGGTAAGCCAAAGGGAACTCAAATTACCATACATCTCGAGGGTTTGTGCTACCTGTCGGTGGCTTCTCTCCAGAAGGGATGTCAACTGCCGTGATGCCAGCTGGTGTGTCCAGGTTCTGTCTCACGGCCCTGTCGTTCTCTAGCCATTAGAGTGTGTGTGTCATCTACGTGTGCATAATAGGGCTTATTCAATAGCCTACCTTGAGGGTTAGTGTAAGGAGCATTTAACATGTATATATATATATACATACACATATAGTTGCATACAAACTGCCCATTCTCTTCCAGTTTCTTTGACAAATTTTTATTTATTTTAATTTGTTTTGCTGCTCTGGGTCTTAGTTGTGGCGTACAAGATCTTTAGTTGCAGCATGTGGACTCCTACTCGTGGCACATGGGATTTAGTTCCCTGACCAGGGATTGAACCTGGGCCCCCAGCACTGAGAACATGGAGTTTTAGCCACTGGACCACAAGGGAAGTCCCTCTTCCAATTTCATAATTAGAGGCTTGGCAATTTCTCTTGCTCATTGGTTATTAAGACGTCGCTACATGTATTACCAGTTTCTACAGCTTGTTGTTCTTTTTTTGTGTGTGTCCTTATTTTTACTGTTCAGATTAAGTTTGTGTATCTTATCTCTCTCTTTGAAGTCTTTTGTAACTCCCAAACTGCAAGATTTTCATACTTCATTCATCCTTAGGTTTGACCAACATTCTCCTACTGCCTTCTAGTTTTTCTACTATTGAATGTACTATTCTAGACTTCTGTCTACTCAGAGTGCACGTTTGAGCACTGTGTAAGGCTTTACTTTATCTTTGTGATCAAATCCAAATTCAGGTGGCCTAACCGAAGCTTGAATGCTTCCTTGCTTCCCTGAGCCAAAAAGCTTTTTTCATATGTTGTGAAGCACAGCTGAGTCTATTTTGGACTTCCCATGCTGTTTCATGCATATCTGTTCTTATACCAATTTCATTTCTTAAAAAGCGTCTATACTTTAATATGGGCTTCCCTGATGTCTCCGCAGGTAAAGAATCCACCCGAAGTACAGGACACACAGGAGGCTCGGATTTGATCCCTGAGACAGGAAGGTCCGCTGGAGGGGGAAAATGGTGACCCACTCCAGTGTTCTTTCCTGGGGAATCCCATGGACAGAGGAGCCTGGCAGGCCTTAGTCTGTGGGGTCACAAAGAGTCAATACAACTGAGCAACTGACTCATGCCCTCACACTTCAGTATGTTCTATTATACTGTTTTTGTAGGATTATACTCTTTCACAGCTCTTCCTTGCGTTTGGAGCATATATGCTCACCAGTTCTATTTTAGCGTCATTTTTGAGTTAACAGTGATATCAGTTAGAATTTGGATCAGCACTGTGTTGGGTGTGAGTGGGTGCTTGGGGGGAGGGTGCTCTCAGCCCTCCTCCCCTGTGCCTTGTGGTCATCTTGGCCATCTGTGTCCCTGTGGACGGAGCAGTCAGTCCCTGGATGTGCTTCCCTTTGCCTTTTTCCTTGCCTATAACCTTCGCCTCCTTTCAGCTGGAGCCTACTGTATGACTTAGCTGTGGCAGGAAACAATATCAAAATCACTTTTGGGGGGTAGGTATTTTCCAATTGTCTCCTTAGAAGCATCGGTTGAATTGGAATTTTTGTTTCAAAAAGTCTGCACATCTGCTGCTTTGAAACAAATAATTCACCTGACTTTTGGAAAGGTTGCACCAATGTGTTCCTCCTAACAGTATTCCCTTTAACTTGGGGGACCTGTTTGTTTCCTTCCAGTCCTTGAGGGAAGAATCTATTTCTCATTCATCTTTATGACTTACTCCGAACTCTCCCCACCAGTGCTGAAAAGAAGGAAGTGTCCAATGAATGTTTATTTTTTAAATTAAAAAAAAAATTCAAAGTTAATTTTTGTTGGTGTATAGCTGCTTTACAGTGTTGCATTACTTTCTGCTGTACGGCAAAGTGAATCGGCTATATGCATTTAAATGAATGTTTAAGGTATGGCTTTGAAAGAAAAGCAATTGTGTTTCAATATAAAGCTCAAAAAATCAAGGAAAGAGAGAGTTTGTTTCTCCCTTTCAGTACCAAACCAACTCCATAACCAACTTAAAGGTTTGCAAAAGGTCCTCTTGGGCGGGAAGTTTACACTCTGAAGGAGGGACTGTCGAAGCCCCGGCTCTGAGCAGCGGTGGACTTGAACCAGCTCAGCTGATGGTTGCCATTGGACTTTGGTTCTTTCTTTGTCTGAACCCACTTCTCTTGCAGTGTTTTATAGCAGGGACCTTATAATACTTCTGGGAAAGTCTCCTTTCCTGAGTGCCTAGCATCCAGAAACCTGAGCACTCCAAAGAGACACAATAGAATTTCACGCTTACTGCAAAGCCCTTTGTTTCTAAGGAGAAGGGCGGCAGCCTAATTACAGGTTGGACTTCAGCGTCCTGGATATTTGAACCTTTTTAGGCTGTTTTCCTCTTCTCAACAAGATCTCTGAGATCTCGTGACCTGCTCCTCCCTCCAAGGACCCTTCTTTCCTTCTTCATTTGTTTACAATTTTGCTTTTTGTCCCAATGTGTTTTATTTTTTGTGGTTTTCAGCTGTAATCAAACCCACATGCTACCAGAGCAACTTGGAGGTTTTTAAGAAGGGTTTAAACTCAATGTGTAAGATATTTTGTTCAAGTGAGATGGAAAGTTAGCGTATTTAATTTGCAGGCATGAGGCTTAGTCTCCAGATTCAGGTTCCATCACAAACAGGTTCAGGGGCTCCAGGGAAAAGAATTTTCTCTGTGGTCCCCAATGTGTGAAACCAGTACCGTCTTTCCTACCTCACTGATATTGGGAGGATAAGGTGATGGATGAATGAGCACTCTTGAGCACTCAGGGCAATGACAACAAATGGTTGGAGGAAGGCCTGGTCCTCTTCACAGCTGTGTTTTTAGCGTTGCCTCCTTGTTGTGGGGCTGGAGGCTGGGCTCCACATGCTTCCAGAGGCGCTCACGTCTTCTTTCTGGGCGAGCATTCTGGTCCTGTGTGTCCTCTGCTGTTTCCCCAGCCCTTATGAGCTGTACACGCCGCTTAACAAAGGAATTCGTTCACTTGTTATACTGCTCTAGTGCACCAGTATTTTATTGATCCATCCTCCTATTCTTTCTTTTTTTTCCTGCATGACTTCCTCCAATTTTTTCCATTCATAAATAATGCTATTGTACGCAGTCTTGAGCACACCTTTGGAAAACAAGTGTAATGCCTTTTCAAAAAGTAAGTCTTATGTCGAACCTTTTTTTATAGGTTAAAACTAGTCCAATACAGGGAGTTCCTTGGTGGTCTGGTGGTCAGGATTCCGTGCTTTCGCTGCTGTGGCCAGGATTCAGTCCCTGTATTTCTATTAATTGTTACTTTATATGTATTGACTACATTTGTTAAGCGTATAAATGCGTAACATTTTATAGCTTCCTATTGTAACACCTCTTTTATTAGGCAGTGCTCCTCTGTGTGTATAATAATGCTCTGTGTCTTCAAGTCTCTTGTTTGATATTACTGTAGTTCATTTATTATTTACCTCCTCTATCTTTTTCATCTCTACTTGCATCTGTTCTGTATCCTTATGTTGAATAAACTTGTTTCTGGTTATCTGAAACTTTTCTTTTACCCTCATTTTTGAGAGATGAGTTTTCTGGGTACACAATTCTAGATCAACCAAGTTTCTCCAAGGAATCTAAAGATATTTCAATGTCTTCTGGTTTCCTGCTATTAGTGAGCTTTTGATAAGTCTCATATTCCTTTGAGGTCATGTGTTGTTTTTATTTGAATTGCTATTGAGATGTTCTCTCCGACTTCTGTATTTGAAGTTATTAATGTGGATTTCTGTTTCCTGGTACGTGTTCTATTTCCTTTATCAGTAAAACTTGTGTATTTTATATGTTCTGGAAAATTCTCAGCCATTAGTTATTTAAATATTGCCTCACCTGCTTTCTCTCTAGTCCTCTGGAGGGAAATTGTTCCTTTGTAATTCAGTCTTAAAGAGATGGGCATACCAGACCAACTTACCTGCCACCTGAGAAGCCTGTATGCAGGTCAGGAAGCAACAGTTAGAACTGGACATGGAACAACAGACTGGTTCCAAATTGGGAAAGGAGTCTGTCAAGGCTGTATATTGTCACCCTGCTTATTTAACTTATATGCAGAGTACATCATGAGAAATGCTGGGCTAGATGAAGCACAAGCTGGAATCAAGATTGCCAGGAGAAATATCAATAACCTCAGATATGCAGATAACACCACCCTTATGGCAGAAATTGAAGAATTAAAGAGCCTCTTGATGAAAGTGAAAGGGGAGAGTGAAAAAGTTGGCTTAAAACTCAATATTCAGAAAACTAAGATCATGGCATCTGGTCCCATCACTTCATGGCAAATAGATGCGGAAACAATGAGAAACTTAATTTTCTTGGGCTCCAAAATCACTGCAGTCATGAAATTAAAAGACACTTGCTCCTTGGAAGAAAAGTTATGACCAACCTAGACAGCATATTAAAAAGCAGCACATTACTTTGCCGACAATGGTCCATCTAGTCAAAGCTATGGTTTTTTTCAGTAGTCATGTATGGATGTGAGAGCTGGACTATAAAGAAAGCTGAGCACCAAAGAATGGACGCTTTTGAACTGTGGTGTTGGAGGAGACTCTTGGAAGTCCCTTGGACTGCAAGGAGATCCAACCAGTCCATCCTAAAGGAAATCAGTCCTGGGTGTTCATTGGAAGGACTGATCCTGAAGGTGAAACTCCAATACTTGGGCCACCTGATGTGAAAAACTGACTCACTGGAAAAGACCCTGATGCTGGGAAGGATTGGGGGTAGGAGGAGAAGGGGGCGACAGAGGAGGAGATGGTTGGATGGCATCTTCAACTTGATGGACATGAGTTTGAGCAAGCTCTGGGGTTTGGTGATGAACAGGGAAGCCTGGCGTGCTGCAGTCCATGGGGTTGCAAAGAGTCAGACATGACTGAGCAACTGAACTGAGCTGAACTGAGTATTTTTTCTTCATCTTGGGAGTTCAATAACTCTAGGTCAACTGCAACTTTTTTTTTTTTTTAAATTACAGCATACTCTTTCAGTCTTGAGAAAAAATTTTCATCAGTTTTCTGTTTTAGGGAAATTCTACTGTTATATCTTTGAGCATATTTTTCATTACATTTGTTGGATTCTCTGTTTTAAGTATAGCAGTTATCATTATACTGTGGAGTTTTGCTTTTCAAAGCTGATTCTATTAGCTTTTTGTGTTAATATTTGCCTTTAAAACATTTTTTAAGAATTCACTGTTATCTCAAACTGTTTGTCTAATGTAGAAAGTATATTTAACCAGTATCTAACTTCTTTTTTCTGGTTTCTAAATCACTTAGAATTCCACAGTAATGTTTTTTGTTGTTTTTTTTCCCCTTAGATCTGTAACCACTTTTTTCATTTAGCATCTTTTCCCTAAGCTCTTATTTTCTGAATGTTTGTTCTTATTACATTGTTCTTTATGAAGCAGATATAAAGAAAGTCTTCATATTATTTGAGTTATTTCTTTTCCAGTCATGCTCCTTGACTTTCTTTTGTTTTGTTTCCCTTCACAATGTTTAGACAGCTGTTTTTCTTTTCATCTGACCCATCCTTGGGCAGCTTAGCCCAGGTGTTGCATTTGTCCTTGACTCTCTTTTCAGTAAACCTGAGATGAGTTTGATTTCTCCCTCAAGCTTGGGTGCAGTGTCTGAGCAAATCCTTCATGTGCCGGTTTTCTCCGGCAGGAAGGAGGGAGGCTTGGGGAGCTGGTGGGGACGATGTGCAGTTGTGTTAGCCTCGCTGGGCTCCGAACTCTCCTACATCTTGTCACTCAGCTGTGTCCAACTCTTTGCAACCTCACGAACTGTAGCCCGCCAGGCTCCTGTGTCCATGGGATTCTCCAGGCAAGGATACTGGAGTGAGTTGCCATTCCCCTCTCCAGGGGATCTTCTAGACCCAAGGGTCAAATGTGGGTCTCCTGCATTGCAGGCAGATTCTTTACCGCCTGAGCCACCAGGGAAGCCCTCCTTCAAACCTTGTTAGAGGCTTTATACCGTATTCACCTATCCAGTTAGGGAGGTTATTCTCTGACTGTGGCTTCTTTTCTCATTTTTTTTTTTTTTTCTTCTTCTTTTCTCATTTTTGTGCGTAGCCTAGGGAGCGTCTCCAGCAGTTAGCTCCTTGTTCACTTTCTGTGTGTTGTTTGAATATCCCCGGCAGCAGTTTCCTCACTCCCGGGGTCAGAAGCAAGAGAAAAGGGGGTTCCTTTAGGGCCTCTGACTCCACAGACGCGTGTGGTGGGGAGAGTCACTGTCTCTGCAGACTCTGGGCCGCGTTGGGACTGAGCCCTGGTGGGTGATCCCCTGTTAAGCAGGTGACCCCCCTTCCCATCTCCTCTAGCTTTGTTTCTTTTCATTTCTGTCTCTCTTTTGGTGTCTGGGAAGAGGACAAGTCTGTGAGATTTCTTTATGTGTACATTTGTGTGTGTGTGTTAAGGGCTCCCCCCATATGCCGTGGTTCTGAGGGGTCTGAGGGCAGAGCATCCATAACCGTCGCTGTGGGATGTGGAATTTGGGCCACAGATCAGGCATTTGGGCACTTCCGGGGGGAGCCTCTCTGCTGGCACTCATGGCAGGAAGAGGGGACTTTGTGGTTGTTTGGAAGAGCGGTCCCTGTTTTGTGAGCACTAGTGGGACTTCCAGAAGGTTGTCTTTCTTGAGAGCAGAGCCTCCGGCAGTATCTCCCTCTGGCTGCCTCTAGCACGGCTTTGGGACCCCTTCCTGCCGCTGAGAAGCCGTGCCTAGGGGGCCTGCGGTGTGGGAGACCTGGGGAAGCACGAAAATTAACCAGAAAGCGAGTCGAGGACAATAACAACACAGGAGAAGAAAACATGAGACGAAAGTATGAGGAGAGAGAGGAGACTGCTTTTATGCCCCTGCGAAAAGAGAGCCCCGTGAGAGGAGGTGATTCACTCACTCCAAGGGACAGCCACACAGGACACCTGGGTGCGTCCACAGTTTTCTTTTGAACCAAGGAAGTTCACATTCAGACCAGTGGAAGATTTTTCCTGCCTTTGCTTCTCAGAGGCTCACTGATTGGCTTGTAAATAAAAAAAAAACTGAGTTACTCTAATTTTATGTTTAATTGGAGTTTTACTTCAAGATCTTCAGAGAAACTTTTCAATTCTAAGTGTCTTATTTATTTATTGGTAGATAAGAAGTGGATTTGTTTAGAGAGAAACACATCCCACAGGGTGTGGGCCATCTCACAAGGAGAGAGCGGCTGAGTTTTATTTTTTTTTAAATATTATTCTTATTTGAAACTAGTGATTTGCCATTGATTTTATGAGTGGGATGACACATATTCATAATTTCACAGTTGCCATTGCCTATTTTAATTTGGCTTTGACAAGATCCTTTAAATTATGGCGATTTTTATGTGTAGAGAAAAAAATCTAGATACTAAAAATAAAAAGATTGATAAGCTGACTGCTTAAAAGATTTACACAAGGGACTTCCCTGGTGGTCCAGTGGTTCAGAATCTGCCTTGCGATGCAGTGGACGCAGGTTCAGTTCCTGGTTGGGGAACTAAGATCCCACATGCTGCAGAGATACTAAGCCCTAGTGCTGGAACTACTGAGCCCTCGAGCCACAACTAAGATCCAAATAAGTAAATATTTAAAAAAAGATTTAGACAATAAAAATTCTAATAAACAGTTGGAGAAAATATTTTTATTGATGGCATTTGGTTATATCTACCCATTAAAATCTAAATTAAAAAGTCATACATACTTTGACTCAAAGATCTTCCTTAACAGTGCTACCTCAAAATTATACTTACAAAAGTCAGCCAAATGTACAGAAAGCTCCCGATAGCGCTGGTGCCAAACAGAAAACTGCAAATTCTATAACTGGGTGATTGGTTAAATAAATTAAAATTGACCATATCTTCTTACGTCATCTTTAAAAACAATGGAGCTGATCTACAAGTACTGATCCCAAAAAATTGTTTCTAAAAATACCCGTTACTTTTATTTATGTTTATAAAAATGAGCTAAGAAAACTGTGTAAATCTTGGGAGAATGGTTGTATTCTTTTTGTACTTTTTTAATACCCCAACCATGCATCTATTTGTGAATTTATGATATCAAAAGGGTGGGACTTCCCTGGTGGTCCAGTGGCTAAGATTCTGTGCTCCCAACGCAGGGGGCCCAGGTTGCATCCCTGGTCAGGGAACTAGACCCCATAAGTCACAGCTAACAGTTCACATGCCACAGTGAAGACTGTGCCACGTGCGCAAGTAAGACCTGGTGCAACCAGATAAATAAATGTTGAAATAAAAGGGTCTATATGAGTCTTGACTCTATGAGCCATTTTCAGTTTTCTTTATGTTTGCTTGTCTTAAAAAAAGGGCTCTCTTATATTATTAGGGGCTTCCCTGGTGGCTCAGCTGGTAAAAATTTTATTATTTTATTTTTAACATTTTATAATTTAAGTATTATTTAAATTATAATATTAAAAAGTTAATAACAAAATAATTATTATAAGTATTATAATAAATGTCATTATATATTATTTAAAATGTTATTATTAACATTTATTTATTAATAATAAAAATTTTATTACTAACATTTTTTTCAACCTCCTCAATTATGTATTTATTCTTCCTAATGAGGTCAAGTTATTGTTTAAACTGAGGTATATTTTCAACCTTGACATTTATATTTAGCCAGAATTAATTACAGACATCCCACCACCCCTGTACTTCAAGAAATGACTCATTTGTTACAGAGAATGAACAGGTGACTTAAGTTCTTCTGCAGTGTTTGACCTTTGGTAATTAAATCAATTAATTTGGTTTAATTACTATCCTTTAAGCCAGAGGGATCAAAGTTATGGCCAAATTAGATAGCATATTAAAAAGTAGAGATATTATTTTGCCAGCAAAGGTCCATCTAGTCAAGGCTATGGTTTTTCCAATAGTCGTGTATGGATGTGAGAGTTGAACTTTAAAGAAAGCTGAGCACCAAAGAATTGATGCTTTTGAACTGTGGTGTTGGAGAAGACTCTTGAGAGTCCTTTGGACTGCAAGGAGATCCAACCAGTCCATCCTAAAGGAAATCAGTCCTGAATATTCATTGGATGGACTGATACTGAAGCTGAAAATCCAATCCTTTGGCCTCCTGATGCGAAGAGCTGACTCATTGGAAAAGACCCTGATGCTGGAAACGATTGAATGTGGGAGGAGAAGGGGATGACAGAGGATGAGATGGTTGGATGGCATCACTGACTCAATGGACATGAGTTTGCATAAACTCTGGGAGTTGGTGATGGACAGGGAGGCCTGGCGTGCTGCAGTCCACGTGGTCGCAAGGAGTTGGACACAACTGAGTGACCGAACTGAACTGAGCCAGAGGGTGCCCTCCCTCGAACATTTCTTTATTATCAGGGTGGGTGGTGTTGGTTTTCAGCACTTTCTCAGAGAACTTTCCATAAGGATACAGTTTCTGGCAGGAGAAGTACTTCCTCATGACTCATTTTCAAGAGGGTGCCTTCTTTAATTACACCAGGGATGGAAACGTTCTGTCCCACCTGAGTTTTGTCTTTATGGTTTCAGACCACACAGGTCTGTTTGCTGGGAAACAGGTCTGTTTGCTGTTTGCTGACCTCCTGGGGAAAGGCTGGGACCATGTAGGGCCATGGTAGCTCAAAGACTAATGCAGTAAAGTGACAGAAAGTTCACTTTAGTTCATCATGATTTTGGAGTCTGAAAGAACAGGACATGCCTTTTCATGTAGACAGCATCCTTAACTTCCTAACCTGCAGATTCTGAGGTTTTTGTCTGTGCCATTACTGAATGCCTTGCTTGGTCTGTGTCTGGCTATAAGCTTTTGTTTTTATAAACTGAGTGGAAGCCAACAGAAGAACATTATGCACCAGAAACCAAGTGCAGACTGTTGGCAATAAAAATAATCTTGTGATAATTGAGGATTTTATATTAATTTTACACTAGGCTATTCCTTGGGTGTTTCCTTCTTAATTAAATTCCATCTATCAATGTCAGTTTCTTTTCTTTTGATTTTGAAAATTCAGGATTATACAAATTACTGCAATCTGTATGAATGGTTCTTTTGCAATCTGTGTCAAGAGATTTGACTCCAGTAATCTGACTTTTCAGAGTTTGTTCCAATCTCAAGAGAGTAATTTTAAAGAAAATTACTTTTACAAAAAAATTTATTGACAAAAGATGTAAATTATGATACATTCATTTGTTAGAATGTTACGTAACCAGTAAGATGATAGTTAAAAACAGTGTGTGGCAACACTTGAAAATATTCATAAAATGAAACCAAGTGTCTGCCACCACCAACTCTGGAAAAATATCTACTTGGATGGAAAAGTCAGACATGTTAAAGAAATGAGAAAAATAAAAATAGTGAATTTGTTGGAGTGTGAGAAATATGGATGAAATTGTTTGTTTAATTTCTTTAATGTCATAAGTTCTTCAGTAATAAAAATGTGGAGAAAAAGGGGAGGAACAGAAGCCAGGTCTGGTAGGAGAAGCACAAGGAGCTGACAGTTGTGGGTCTGGATACAGTGAACACATCTCTGTGGGGCCCGTCTCAAATGATTATTCTTAGGGACACACGGGAGGGATGACAATGACTTCCTTTAAAGGAAGCCTGGTCTGGCCCATGAACCTTCCTTCAACAGGTGGAGATCTCATAATGCTTTGTGATTCATTTAGACACTAATTTTTTGGACAACTTTCCAGGTGCTCTCCCTGGCTGAATTCTTCTGGCCTTGTATCCTGTTCATGATTCTGACAGTGCTTCGTTTTCAAGAACCTCCCAGACACAGAGACAATTGTGAGTTTCATTTTTATTATACTTTTTGATCACCAACATCTAGAGAAGAAAACGCAGCATTCTTTTTTTGCTGTTGTTCTTTATAAATTCTGAATCCTGAGTGAAATGAATGGATAGGGTTCTCTTGTTTATACCTCTGTTTCTGGGATATATGCCAGTAGGCATCTGTTTAGATTTTTTCTCTTGAGAATGATATTCACATTTGCCCAATCTAACAGATAGATTTAGTCCTTAAATTGAGCTGTCTCAATTCAGGATATAGGTATATAAGTCATTATAAACATAGAAAGAGTAAGGGAAGAGGTAAGTATGGGGGAGATGCATTTCATTTTACTAACGTGATGGTGGTGATGGTGATGGGATGATGATGGTGGTGGGGATGATGGTGATGGTGGTGATGACGGTGATGACGATGGTGGTGAAGCATTTAGAAGTCATTATTAATAACTTCCTCTGCTCCAGGTGTTTTATCAGAAAGACCATTTAGTTTATCTGGTTTAAACCTCAACAGCATCACTCCTTGAGAAATGATTGCCTGTTTTGTTTCTGTCATGCTTATGCTCACTTGAAATATGGATAATGGGGTTAATTCCAAAAATGTTATATGATTAGAAATTATTAAGGGGTGACTTTTATCTAAAATAGTATGTCACTATTCACAATAGTAAATTAATGTATTTATTCATTTGGCAAATAATGTTTTGAGTGTCTTTGTGTCCAAGCTTTGCTGAGGATGAAGTAGACGCAGTATTTTCCCTGTCCTTCCAGAACTTACTGTAGGGCCAGACTATGATAATGCAGTGGGATAGTGTCATGTTGGGACTCGATGCAGGGCACCAGGAGCACAGAGGAGAAATGGCCACTCCATTCTGAAGAAGGGGTTCTGAGGAGTTAGCAGATGTGAATCTTTGTCAGATGAAAGAGTTCAGGGGAGGACAGCTCTGGACAGAGCAGATAGCATGGGGAAGACTGGAATAAAAGGAGTTTATATGAGTGAGAAGCAGACATGTGGCTGGAGGAGCAAACAGGTTCAGATCCGTAAAAGCTTTCAAGGATGTGGAAGATGGTGACTTCCCAGGAGTGCTGAGGGGTGGGCTTCCCAGGAGATACGAGTGGTAGAGGACCTGCCTGCAATGCAGGGGCCTAAGAGATGCAGGTTCGATCCCTGGGTCGGGAAGGTCCCCTGTGGAAGAGCATGGCAGCCCATCCAGTGTTCTTGCCTGGAGAATGCCACGCATAGAGGAGCCTGGTGGGCTGCAGTCCATGGGCTGTGAAGACTCAGACACGACAGTGAGCACGCACACACACGTCTGGGCGTGGCACCGCTGAGTCGTACGGTGATTCTATTTTTAGTTTTCTGAGGAGCCTCCACTCTGTCTCCACGGCGGCTGCACCGACTTACACTCCCACTGACCGTGTCAGAGAGTTCTCCTTTCTCCAGGAAGTGGTTTATTGTACCATTTGTCCTCAAAGACCTTGGATCCTATCCAGTTTTTCTAAACATCTTTGCATTAAATGACCTTTAGTAACCACACTTAAGTTGGCTTTTATATGAGGCGAAAGGAGGTGTTTGCTTCGATTCTCCCAACCCACAGCCTATTCACAGTGTCTGGAGGTGAGGTTGAAAGACAGAAGTGTTGACACCCACTGAGCAGGAAGAGGACTCTCACGCAGTTGTGCATATGGCCAGGCAGAGCCGTCCTGCCTTGCCGCCTGTGGGCAGGCCCTGGAGGAAAGGTGTTAATGTGAAAGTTCTCTGTCCTTTCTTTTTTCTGTTGGGCTGCTGACGTATTTTTTAAACTAACAACAGGACTAATAATGTAATAACGTGATATTACATATTACTGAACTCACTAGGTATTCCATTTCTGGGACCAGTCGTATGGACTCATTTCTGCCTTGTGTCCATATCCAGGCTATTTGCAACCCCGGGATCTGCCCAGCCGGGGCGTTTTCCCCTTTGTCCAAGGCCTTCTTTGCAACACCGGGTCAAGGTGCAGGAACACAAGCTATGAAGGGGCTATGGAACAGCATTTTCGGTAAGAGACATCCTTTTCATGGCAAGCTCCTGTACAGAACTGACATGAGGCTTTTAGCTCAGCCTCAATAATTTGGGATGGGCCAGCCATCATAAGAAACAAAGAATTTATTTATTTACTTATTTTTAAAATTTTTTTCTCATTTTATTTTTTTTCTTCCCAATTATTTTTATTACTTGGAGGCTAATTACTTTACAATATTGTAGTGGTTTTTGCCATACATTGACATGAATCAGCCATGGATTTACATGTGTTCCCCATCCTGAACCCCCCTCCCACCTCCCTCCCCATCCCATCCCTCTGGGTCTTCCCAGTGCACCAGCCCTGAGCACTTGTCTCATGCATCCAACCTGAACTGGCGATCTATTTCACACTTGATAATATACATGTTTTGACGCTGTTCTCTCAGATCATCCCACCCTCGCCTTCTCCCATAGAGTCCAAAAGTCTGTTCTATACATCTGTGTCTCTTTTTCTGTCTTGCATATAGGGTTATCATTACCATCTTTCTAAATTCCATATATATTTGTTAGTATACTGTATTGGTGTTTTTCTTTCTGGCTTACATCACTTTGTATAATGGGGTCCAGTTTCATCCACCTCATTAGAACTGATTCAAATGAATTCTTTTTAATGGCCAAGTAATATTCCATTGTGTATATGTACCACAGCTTCCTTATCCATTTGTCTGCTGATGGGCATCTAGGTTGCTTCCATGTCCTGGCTATTATAAACAGTGCTGTGATGAACATTGGGGTACACGTGTCTCTTTCAGATCTGGAGAAACACAGAATTTAGTCACCAGAAAATCAGCTTTATGACATTCAGACTCACATGCAAACAACCTCCAGTAATGGTTCGTTTCTAGTAACAGGTGTTTCCATAGCTGTTCCAAGAGTCACAAAATGATTGCTGATTAGCAGATGCCATTTGCTTGTCACAGTTTGTTTTCTGTAGGTTAAAACTCTGACCTCAAAATTACCCTCTTGGCCAACTATGCATTTTTGGCACCAAATGCTCGACAACAAGTATTTGTTGGAGTTTCCTACTGTGCTATTTTGGACCAGCATCTATTTGCAGCTGAGATACACTTGGCCGTTCACCTGGACCAGGTGACAATAGCCATCGTGACTCTGGATGCTGAGCCAGGCCTGTGTTTGCCTGTGGCAGCAGTCTGGCACCAAAGACTAAAAAGAGAAGTGATGGGAGGTATTTTACGTGAGAAGAGTCAAAACACAGAAGGTTTTTAACTTAGAGCTCCCTGAAGGCTCTGGAAACTTCTCAGTGGAGTTAGACATGAAAGGAAGCAGCTGAGTCATCAGATGATTTGAATTTTTTCACATGTGAATAATCTGTCTTTGCTTTCTCCATCCTTCCTGCTGTTGACCCGTCTATGCCATTGAAGTGTAAGGCCTGCTAACATAAGTGATCTTTAACTTTCAACTGTAAGTTACAAGAAGAGAATGCAAAGCTTCTAGGTAATTTTGGACACATCTGGTATGATATTTTTAAATGGTGGGTGCTTACATTTTTTTGAGAGAGGTATTATAAACATATGACATTAAGAAAATAATTTGAGAGTAAAGTGTAAAGTCATAACCCTGAAATACATGGTGGCCTTTTTGTATGTGTGGGAAAGAAAGTGCCTTTCTGGGAAAACGAGAAGCGTTTGAGGCTGATCAGCGTTCCCATATCCGGTCTCTCTTTTATCTCTTCATCACTCAGAGTGGGAAATTTGCGTGTCCTTGAAGGGGGAAAAGTGGGGCTTTGCACCCAAACCGTATCTACCCCATCTCTTCTTCGTTGTGTGCTTCTGAGAATTTACTTACCGTCTCTGCATTTGCTTCTCACTCCCCTCCTTCCATGTTGTGAATGCTGAAGTGCTGGCGGGGTAGCCTTCCTGCGGTGGGAGTTGGCACTCACCTGTCCTTACGGCTCCGGCTCCAGCAATCACACCGACACTGGAGTCTCCACTCAGAGAATAGCTCTGCTCTTGTCCCCCAGACCACTCTGCACCCTCACCTCCACTTGCTGACACCAGATGGTCACACAGCCTGTGGAGACCTCTCCCCACATCCTGAAAACCACAGTCCATTTCAGAGCCTTGGACGCTGATGAGCAGGAAAGAAGTCCCTCCTGGTGCTGGGCTCTGTCCTCGGACCTGCCTCCTCCACTCAGGGGCGCTCACTGTTTTCATGGTGGTCCAGGACGAATTCAGTGGACTCCCCAAACCATAGTTAAAAATTCACTTCTGATCACTTTTTGAGAATTGTCTCAGATTATGAATATCTGAGAGCAAAAGTTTAAGTCTCTTTAAACATCACGGTTAACCAGTTTGCTGATTTCTGTGCCCTTTGTGATCCCAGGGGAAAGTTCACTTTGGGCAGGAATCCCACATTTCATCTGATCTAGGATCAGTTCAGTTTAGCTGCTAAGTCATGTCTCACTCTTTGTGATCCCAGGGACTGCAGCATGCCAGGCTTCCTTGTCCTTCACCATCTCCAGGAGTTTGCTCAAATTTATGTTCATTGAGTCGATCATGCTATCCAGCCATCTCATCCTCTGTTGCCCCCTTCTCCTCCTGCCCTCAGTCTTTCCCAGCGTCAAGGTCTTTTCCAATGAGTCAGCTTCAGATGGCCAAAGTATTGGAGCTTCAGCTTCAGCACCAGTCCTTCTAATGAATATTCAGGGTTGATTTCCTTTAGGATTGACTGGTTTGATCTCTTTTCTGTCCAAGGGTCTTTTTAGAGTCTTCTCCAGTCCCACAGCTCAAAGGCCTCAATTCTTTGACGCTCAGTCTTTTGTATGGTCCAACTCTCACATCCATACATGACTACTGGAAAAACCATAGCTTTGACTCTATGGACCTTTGTAGGCAAAGTAATGTCTCTGCCTTTTAATACACTCTATAGGTTTGTCATTGCTTTTCTTCCAAGGAGCAAGCGTCTTTTAATTTCATGATTGCAGTCACTGTCCACAGTGATTTTGGAGCCCAAGAAAATAGAATCTGTCACTGTTTCCATTTAAACATCACAGTTAGCCAGTTTGTGAATTTCTGTGCCCTTTGTAATTCCCTGGGGAAAGTTCACTTTGGGCAGAAATCCCAAATTTCATCTGATCTAGGTTATGATTATGAAAATCCACTTTCAGATTCCTGGTTTTATTATGGAGCCAACACTCAGTGCTTAAAAGAGGATCTCAGAGCTGGAATCATGAACCATGGATCATGACTCCACAGATTAAGTGGGTATTGCCATGCAGTATAAGGAATTGCTCCTCATTCTTTAAAGTCAAGCTGATAGCATAAAAACAATTGAAAATGCTTCACGACATGAACACACTCTCTGAATCTGCCCCCTGCATCCTTTCACTATCAGGATCTGTAGGAGCTGCTCCCCAGGCCAGGACATCCTTCATTCTCTTCCTTAGCTGAGACATCTTTCAGTGCCAGCCCCTTGAAGAGTTTTCATCTAACTGTTCCTGACAATCCCCTACGCTTCTCACTTTCTTATCTTCAATATTTTAATTTTTTTTCTTCCTCGAACACACCCAGATCCCCGAGAGCCATCTCGCTGCCTCCACCTCCCTTCCAGGACGGCCTCCTGCTGTGCATCTCACTTGCTCCCTGGCTGCTGCCGCCTGCCTCTTGGCTTCTCCTCCGTTGGCTTTTCCCTCTTCGGATGCCCTTTAGAGTGCCTTCCACACTTTTGTGTCTCTAGTGTATAGTTTTCCTGATCACAGGGTCCAGCCCCTTTGCCATGAGTTGAATCATCTTTTCCCAGCCAAAGCAGCTAAGAATTTGATGCTAGTCTCATCAGCGACTCCTCTGACGGGGTAAGACTGGAGTCCAAGGCAGGATTAAGGTGGCCCCTTCCCATACCCTGTCCTACTCCTGGGAGCCTCCTTCCCCTCACTCTGTCCCTGCCCCCAGCCTCTGGAGGCAGGCTGCTCCCCGAGGTCTAGGCTCCTCCTGGGATGGAACCTTGCGGCCTCCGAGCGAGCGGCGTGGATTCTCTGGCTACACCTGTTGCACCAGAGCAGGGAGCCTGCGGGTCCCTGGTCCAGGCTCTTGCCCATCTCCCTCCCCTCCTGGCCTTGGAGAAGAGGGGTCACCGTTAGGGTGATCACAGACGGAGAGCTGTCAGCACTGCTCCACGGTGACACAGATGCGTCCATAGAGCGAAGGCGCTTCCTTTCCTGCCCAGTTGGGGGGTCTGCCCGCTGTGTGATGAACCTCCTCTCTCTCTCAGGCTTTCCCAGCCCTAATTCCAGCTTAGTCCCTGTCCTTACGCCCTTCCTCTTTCTCTGCAGTGTTCTCTCCAACAAGCCACAGGAAAGACAGTTTTGCGGGCTCCTGGGTTTGTTTTCAGGCCCTGAATTTCCCGTGTTTCAGTGAAGTGCTGGCTCAGCATGTGTGAGGGATGTTCCCCTGGGCACGGAGCCCCCATCTCTGACCTGCGGTCACCCAGAGGTCCTGGTCTATCCTCCGGCTGGGCTGCGTGTGGGCAGGGTCTCCCCCCAGGAGCCCCCTCCAGGCCCAGCTGAGCTTCCTCTCTGTGGCATTCAAGAACTGGGGGACTCAGGTGTGTTCTGCTATTTTTTATTTGTAAATTTCTCTCTCCTTAAAACTTGGTTTATAGTTAGAACATGTTTATTGCTTTAGTTAATAAAGATAACTTCCTTGGAGAAGAAAATGGCAACCCACTCCAGTATTCTTGCCTGGGAAATCCCATGGACAGAGGAGCCTGGTGGGCTACAGTCCACAGGGTTGCAAGAGTCGGACACGACTTAGCAACTAAACCACCATAAAGAAAACTTCCTACATTATCTTCATTATCTTCCAAAAGTGTGGTTTTCCTTTCACTCGTAAATCTCTCATCCATCTGGGCTTTATGTCTTTGAATGGTGTCATAGTGATCCACTTTAGATTTTTTCCATTTGGATGAGTGATTGCTGTAGTTTCACTCTTTAAGGAAATCGCCCATCTTGTCCTGATCTGCAGTCCCGAGGGTCTATGAGTCAAGCCTCTTGTGTGCCCTTTTTCCAATGTCTGTTTTGTCCAGCAGGCCATCCCTGAACTATTCCTCAGTGTCTTTTTTATGATAATGTCTGACATCTGATGTCTGACATATTTTGCTCTGCTCCTTGAGGGAAGTCTCTGCTCTTCCATTTAAATTTATAAATTCATTGTCAAGGGCAATGAAAAAACCCTATTGGCATTTTGACTGGAATTGCATCAAGTTCCATGGTTAAATGACACATCATTTAATTTACTTTATAGCTTCATAATATTTTTGCTTAAAAGCCATGCATATTTTTTATTGAGTGTGATCTGATCATACTTTCAGTTTGCATTTCTTAATCGTGAGTGATGCTGAGCATCTTTTCATATCTTTATCGGCTATTTGACTTTCTGTGTATAGATGGTTTGTTCAAAGCTTTTGTTTGGTGGTGTGGAGGGCTGCACTGCATGACGTGTGGGATCCTCGTTCCTCTGTTGTTGATCAAACCTGTGGCCCCTGCCGTGGAGGTCCGGATTCTTCAACCACTGGATTGCTAGGGAAGTTCCCTGTTCAAATCTTTTAACAGTTTATTTTGTAATTTTTGGTTTTACTGCATTTTTAGAACTCTTTACTTACTTTGTTTGTAAATGTTTTATCAGAAAAATGTGTTGTGAATATTTCTTCCAATCTGCGACCTTTTTTTTTTCATTTTGATGAAATTTAGTTTATCACTTCTTTCTGTTTTGGTTAATGCTTTGAAAAAATGTATTTTTTTAAAATTTAGGTATAGTTGATTTACAATAGTGTGTTAGTTTCAACTATACAGTAAAGTGATTCAGTTATATATATATATATATTTATATATAAATGTCGGTATTCCTTTTTTTAACATTCTCTTCCATTACAGGTTACTACAAGATATTGAGTATAGTTCTAATGTAGGTACTATAGTAGGTTCTTGTTGATTATCTACTTTATATGCAGTAATGTGTATATTTTAATCCCAAACTCCTGATTTATCCCTCTCTTCCCCTCCCCTTTGGTAACTATAAGTTCATTTTCTATGTCTATGGATCTACTTATGTTTTGTAAATAAGTTCATTTGTATCCTTTTTTAAAATTCCACATATAAGTGACACTATATGATATTTGTCTTTCTCTGACGTACTTCATTCAGTATCACAATTTCTAGGCCCACTCATATTGCTGTAAATGGCATTGTTCCATTCACTTCTATGGCTGAGTATTATTCCACTGTATATATGTACCACATCTTCTTTACCCATCCACCTGTATCCATTCATTGGTTGATGGACATGTAGGTTGCTTCCTTGTCTTGGCTATTGTATATGGTGCTGCTGTGGACACTGGGGTGCATGATCTTTTTGAATTCTGGTTTTCTCTGGGTATATATGCCCAGGAGTGGGACTGCTGTCATGTGGTAGCTCTATTTTTAGTTTTTCAAGGAACCTCCATCCTATTTTCCACAGTGACTGCACCTATTTATATTCCCACCAACGGTGTGGGAGGGTTCCCTTTCCTCCACGCCCTTTCCAGGATTTATTGTTTGTAGATTTTTTGATGGTAGCCATTCTGACCATTGTGAGATGATGTCTCATTGTAGTTTTCATTTGCATTTCTCTAATAGTTGGTGATGCTGAACATCTTTTCATGTGTCTTTTGGCTCTCTGTATGTCTTGTTTGTGCCTTTTGTATTTTTCTGTAACAATGAAATATTTGTGTAACTGAAGATCATTACAATTGCCTACTGCAGTTTCTTTTAGAAGTTTTATAGTTTTAACTTTTGTTTGGGTGTATGACCCATTTTTGAGTTAGTTTTTGTATATGATGTAAGTGTTGAGGTTTATCTTACATTTAGTTGTCTAGCTGTTCTAATACCACTTGTTGAAAATACCAACCTATGCCCATTAAACACAGTTGACATCTTTGTTGAAAACCAGTTGATCTAATAATATCATGTAGATCTGGTTTTGTTCTCTTTTATTTCAATGGTGTTTAGGACTATCCTTAGGCCAATACTCTTAAGGCTTTAGAGCAAATGTCTTGAAATCAGGTCCTTCAACTTTTTTTTCAAAATTATTTTAGTACATCTGTGAATTTCCATATATATTTAAAAATCAGCTTATTTATTTCTATAAAAAAGTTTGCTGGGATTTTGATGAGGATTACATTAAAAAATAGCCTTACAGAGATTTAATTCATATACCATAAAATGACCCATGTAAAGCATAAAATTCAATAGTTTTTAGTGTACTTACAGAATTGTGCAACCGTTACCACAATCAACTATAGAAAATGTTGAATCACTCAAAAAAAAAAAAAACTTGTATCCATCAAAACTCACCCCTCATTTTCTCCCCATTTTCCCTACTCTTGGCTTAGGCATCTGCTAATCAACTTTCTGTCTCTATAGAACTGACTGTTCTGGACATTTATAGAAATGAAATTATGAAACTTGTGGGGTTTTGGCAATGTTTCTTTCATGTAGCATAATGTCCTGAAGATTCATTCATGTTGTAGCAGATGTCAGTATTTCACTTCATTTTATTGCAGATAGTTACTATTCCATTGTATATTATATTATATTGTTTTTGTTCAACAGTTGATGGTCATACGAGTTGTTTCTACTTTTTGGCTATTATGATTAATGCTGCTATGCATGTGCTACACATGTACAATTTTTTGTATGAGTATGTATTTTTATTTTTCTTGAATATCTGGAAAGTCATACGGTGATTCTGTATTTAATCTTTTAAGGCGCCGTCAGGCTGTTTTCTACCATGTCTCCCTCCCACCAGCAGTGTAGTAGGGTTCCATGTCTCCAAATCCTCATCAGTACTTACTCTTCTTTCCTTCAGATTGTAGCTGTTCATATGTGTGGTGCGGTGTGAAGTGGTAACTCTTGTGGTTTTCAATTACATTTTCCTAATAGTTAATGATGTTGACAATCTTTTAATGTGCTTATCAATCATTTGTGTATCTTCTTTGGAAAAATATCTGTTCTAATCCTTTGCCCATTTTTAATTGGGTTATCTGTCTTTTTATTACTGAGTTGTAAGGGTCCTATATATATTCTGGACACAAGTCCATTACTAAATATATGATTTGCACATATTTTTTCCTATTTTGTTGCTTGTCTTTCCACTTCCTTACTTTTATTCTTTGAAGTATCAGTTCAGTTCAGTTCAGTTGCTCATTCATGCCCAACTCGTTGTGACCCCATGGACTGTAGCACGCCAGGCTTCCCTGTCCATCACCAACTCCTGGAGCTTGCTCAAACTCACATCCATTGAGTTGGTGATGCCTTCCAACCATCTCATCCTCTGTCGTCCCCTTCACTTCCTGCCTTCAGTCTTTGGTGAGGTCCCACTAATCTATTTTTTCTTCTGTTGCTTTTTCTTTTGGTGTCATATCTGAAAGTCTTTGGCTAGCTCTTAATCATGAAGATTTACTCCTGTGTCTTCTTCTAAGGGCTTTGTAGGTTTAGCTCCTATATGTCAATCTATTCATTTTGAGTTGATTTTGTGTATGGTGTGAGGAAGGAGTCAAAATCCTTTCTTTTCCATATGGACGTCTAGCTGTTTCAGGGGGTTGCATTTAATCTATAAATTAGTTGGGAGAGAGTTGATATCTCAGTCTTAAGACTCAATATTAACACTGAGTCTTCTAATACATGAACAGGATATATTCTCTATTTATTTAGATTTTCTTGACTATCTCTGAGGAGGAATGTTTTTGTGGTTTTCAGCTTACACATTTTGTAGTTAACTACGTTTTGTAGTTTACACATTTTGTTGATGTATTCTTAAACAGTTTCATATTTTTTGTATTGTTTTAAAAATTTAAAATATGGACAGCCAATTCTAGTGAATTTTTAAAAATCTCTCATAAGATTTTTTATACACATGATCATGTCACCTGGAAATACAGTATCACTTTGTCCTTTATCACCTGGTTGCTTTTTCTTTTATTTAGAATTTAATGTTCTTCTTTATTTACTTTCTTTATGTTCAAACTTAGATAATAAGTTTTATACCTTTTCTAATATAAAGATTAAAAGCCTTATCATTCTTTTTGAACACTATCTTACTTCATCTCACAAATTTTGATTTGTTGCATTTTTGTTTGCATCAAGTTAAAAATATTAGCTTATTTCTACTGTAGTTTATTCTTTGACCCATGGGTTACTTGTAGGTCAGATGCTTAGTTTCTAAATATTTGAAGATTTTCCTGAAATCTTTTTATTACTAATTTATGCTTAATTCTACTATGGTCAGAGAATTCTATGTGATTTAGGTCTTTTTCAATTTGAATTACTTTGTGATGATAGCATCTTATCTCCTTTAATAAATATTTAATGTTACCTAAAGTACTCTTGCCTGGAGAATCCCAGGGACGGGGGAGCCTGGTGGGCTGCCGTCTATGGGGTCGCACAGAGTCGGACACGACTGAAGCGACTTAGCAGCAGCAGCAGCCTCGGCAAAGCAACTACTGGCCTTCTGCTATTGTTGGGTGGCATTAAGTCCTCAATATCTTTACTGATTTTCTGTTTGTTCTATAAATAATCAAGAAAGGATTTGTAATCCTTGTAATTGTGGCTTTTTCTGTTTTTTCAGTTCTACTGATTTTTGCTTCATTGAAGCTCTGGTGTAAGTGCATACATGTTAGAATAAATCTTTTCTGTATTGACTCATTTATCATTATATAACTTAATCCAGTTATCTCAGTTATTAGACATTATGCATACAAGACATTGTACATACAATATATCACACAATAGGTTATACACATTATACTACATCCATTATCTAAAATATTATAATACATAATGTATGATATGTTAATATAATCTCTTTATCCCTGGTTGTATTTCTTGTTTTGAAGTCTATTTTGTTGATATTTACATAAACCCTGTAGCTTTCTTTTGATTAGTGTTACGTGATATATCTTTTTCCATCTTTTTTACTTTCTGGCTATCTTTAAATTTTATATTTAAAATTTAAACAGCATACAGTTGGTTCTTTCTTATTATTCAGTCTGACAGTCTTTGCCTTTTAGTGTTTAGAGCATTTGCTTTATTATATTGGATTTACTTATTGCCATTTGTTTCCTACTTTTGCCATCTTTCTGTATTCCTGTTTTTCTCTTTGTTGCTTTTGTTCATTTAAATTGAATATTTTGTTTCAATAAATATTTAATTAATATTTCAAAGTTAATGTTTTGAAATATTAATGTTTCTCTATTATTGACTTATGAACTATACCTTTTTGTTATATTTTTCTAGTGGCTTATGCATTTTCATACTAATGTACATGTATTTATAGGAGTGATTACTAGAAGCAGAATTGCAAGTCAAGAGAAAAATGCATTTTTTATTTTAATGGCCTTTTGCAAATGATCCTATATGGGGATTATAATATACTGCACTCTACCTTTTGAAATATGAGGCTATCTCTTTTTCTAGTAAGGCCAATAGAGGATCTGGTTGAAATTTTAGATTTCTGCCAATCTGATTTTTATTAATTTCTTGATGAGAAATGATATCTTGTTTGATTGGGTTTTTCCTATTATGGAGGATGTTGAACCTGTTTTTATATCTGTGTACAATTTATACTTATTTTCATGGCCTTTGTCAATTCTTCTTGTTTATTATTTTTCTTCCTGATTCCTAGAGACTCTTTACATATTAAGGAGTTAAACCCTTTATCTGTTGTATGAGTTGTAAATATCCTTTCCTGAGTTTATCATGTATTATTTGACTTTATTTTTTTAAAACTTTCATTTTGAAATGATTATAGATGTAAAGGGAGTTGTTCCTCAAATAGTGAGATCTTATATAACTATAGGGCAATATCAACATAGGAATGGGGGGACTTCCTTGGCAGTCCAGTGGTTAAGATTCTACACATCCAGTGTAGGGGAATGAGTATAGATTCTGTCAGAGGTAAATTTAAAAAAAAATTAAAAATGTCTTTTGTATAACAGATATATCACTGAGTGTTACCTCATTAATTACGTGATCAGTAGGATGACAAAGTTGGGTCAAGGAACAGTTGAGAAACTAGTTATGTCAATACAAACATGAATATTAATTCTGTAGGTAAGACACAAAGCTTGTTTGGCTCCAATAGGTACAATAAGGCAATAACTTTGGAGGTGATCTTTTTAACAGGAAAAAAGTCTTCAAGTCACATGTAGCTTCAGAGCTGTATTCTCCAGGAAAAGCGAATAATTCCAGGGTGGACATGGATTAAAAAACTAAAATAGATCTAAAGAAAGTCCCAAAGACTTTTTACTTTATTTCTTCTTTCCTCAGTTGGGAATTTCTCTAACTTTCCCTTTCTTTTAAACTCCATATCTATTACAGGTTTCAGAAGCTTTCACATCCTTGAGACTCTGCTTGTCAGCACTTGCCCTGGGTTACCAGTGGGCAGTGAAGGTAGGGGTCTGGCTGGCCTTAGCGGCCACAAGGCAGCTGAGGGGTGTTCAAGACAAGAATTCAAGACAAGACAATTCCTAGAATTACTTTTTTTGCATTGGGATCTGGCCGTCTTAGGAAACAATTCTAATTCTGTTAGACTGTGCCTTATCAATAAACTAATAAGAAAAATTTGCCTGCATGCTCAGTTGTGTCTGACTCTGTGTGACCCTACAGACTGGATATACCCCACCATGTTCCTCCATCCAGGCAAGAACTGGAGTGGGTTGCCATTTCCTGTTCCAGGGAGTCCTCCTGACGCAGGGATTGAACCTCCATCTCCTGCGTCTCCTGCATTGCAGGCAGATTCTCCCACTGAGCCATTGGGGAAGATCCCAGTAGGAGACGTCAGCAGAATTTATAATAGAAACAGTGCTTCCCAGGCAGTGGTAGTGCTTAAGAATCCGCCTGCCAGTGCAGGAAGGAGATGTAAGAGAGGCTAGTTCGATCCCTGGGTTGGGGAGATCCCCTGGAGAAGGGCACAGCAATCCACTCCAGTATTCTTGCCTGGAGAATCCTGTGGACAGAGCAGCCTGGTGGACTACAGTCCATGGGGTCACAAAGAGTGAAGCAACTTAGCACATACACACACACGTAATAGAAGCAACAATCCTATTTATCTTGCTTGCTTATTCCTGCAGCTCTTGGGCTGAAAATGTGTCTGTCCCAGCATCAGCTGTATTACTGCCCTTTATTTTTAATTTTTAAATTGTTTTATGGTCCTACTTTATATTTAAAAATTACCTGTATTTTGGCTGCATTGGGTCTCCATTGCTGCACATGGGTTTTCTCTGATCATGGAGGCTACTCTTCATTGCAGTGTGTGAGCTTCTCATTGCAGGGGCTTCTCTTGTTGTGGGCTTTAGAGTGTGGGCTTCAGTAGTTGTGGTGGGCGGGTTTAGTTGCTCTGTGGTATGTGGGATCCTCCTGGACCAGGGATTGAACCCGTGTCCCCTGCATTGGCTTTATTATATCCAGTGGTGGATTCTTAACCACTGGACCACCTGGGAAGTCCCTATTACTGCCTTTTAAAGAGAGCTGGGAGCTGGACTCTGCTAAGATTTTACATAGATTCCCTCTGCTGACCCTCCGACAACCCTATTAGGGTTCAGTTCAGCTGCTCAGTCGTGTCTGGCTCTTTGCGACCCCATGGACTGCAGCACGCCATGCCTCCCTGTCCATCACCAACTTCCAGAGTCTGCTCAAACCCATGTCCATCGAGTTGGTGATGCCTTCCAACTGTCTCATCCTCTGTCGTCCTCTTCTCCTCCTGCTTTCAATCTTTCCCAGCATCAGGGTCTTTTCAAATGAGTCAGTTCTTTGCATCAGGTGGCCAAAAGATTGGAGTTTCAGCCTCAGCATCAGTCCTTCCAATGAATATTTAGGACTGATTTCCTTTAGGATGGATTGGATCTCCTTGCAGTCCAAGGGACTCTCAAGAGTCTTCTCCAACACCACAGTTTAAAGGCATAAATTCTTTGGCGCTCAGCTTTCTTTATAGTCCAACTCTCACATCCATACATGACCACTAGAAAAACCATAGCCTTGACTAGACAGACCTTTGTTGGCAAAGTAATGTCTCTGCTTTTTAATATTCTGTCTAGGTTGGTCATAGCTTTTCTTCCAAGGAGTAAGCGTCTTTTAATTTCGTGGCTGCTGTCACCATCTGCACTGATTTTGGAGCCCCCCAAAATAAAGGGTTTTATTATTTAAATCATAACCTATTAGGGTTATGATCCCATTATTTGAATGATGGCTTTCTAAGGGAAACATTGCTTGAGAAACATTTTGGCTTTCGGGACCCTCAGGGGGCTTCAGTTTCCTTGTCTGCAAACTGAGGGAGGGGCTGAGTGATTCCTCCCACCTCTAACATCCTCAGGTCCTTCACTGCAATCCCACAGGGGTTGCTGGACATAGCGTTTGGCTCGGGGCCCTTTGAGAGGGTGGTTTCCTACTGATCTGAGGGCCACCTGCAAGGTGGCCTTTTCTTGTCTTCCTGAATCAGATCTCCTTTGTCCCCTCTTCCATTCACGGCTCCTCCCATACCTGGCAGGGTCCAATGTCACCTGATAAAAAGACCAAAGAAAGAGCTGGACTTGGGAAGGAGGAAACTGGTCTCCACACAATGCCTGTTTCAGCCCTGGGATTTCCCCGTGCGTGCTAAGTTGCTTCGGTCCTGTCCGACTCTTTGTGACCCCATGGACTGTAGCCTGTCAGGCTCTTTGTCCATGGTATTTCCCAGGCAAGAAGACTGGTGTGGGTAGTCCTTCCCTTCTCCAGGGCATCTTCCCGACCGAGGGATCAAACCCATGTCTCTTGCGTCTCCTGCATTGGCAGGTGGGTTCTGTACCTCTAAGCCACTTGGGAAGCCTCTGCTTCCTTGTAGGTGGTGACAGTCTTTAATTGTCACCCAGGGGGCTGATGCAGCAGGTGGACTTACCTGTTGACAACCGTTCCTTCAGTCACAGTGTTTGAGAATTTATGTAATAAAAGGTTTGGGACTTAAAAAATCTAATGGGATCTAACTTTTTAATCAGGAAAAGTTTCTCCCAATTTTACTTTTTGTTTCCTCTCGGGCGTGCTAAAAGTAATTGGACACCTACTTACTTTAACAAGCTTCCAGCAATTTGTGAAATGATTCCTTGTTTTACTTTATTTATTTATTTCCTTGTTTTGTTTTAAATCAATAGTTTCTTACTGACTAAAGTAAGTTCCCACTGAATTTGAGATTGGTTGTAGATAGGGTTCAGTTCAGTCGCTCAGTGGTGTCCAACTCTGTGACCCCATGGACTGCCACAGAGGGTAGAATGTGCTGATTTTAAAGCTCGTGAGAATGTTTTCTCTTGTTTACTCATGAAAAATCATTTTTCCTCCACATACGACAAGTATTAATATAAAGGTAAGAAAAAACAGCAATTTTATCATCATTTTTTATTAGAATTACATAGTGTTGCTAAAACAAAAATTCACCCAAGTAGATTCTAAAGGTTGAATTGACTGTATTGGGTGATTCATGAATCCAGCAGCACCCCATCTGTCAGCAGAGAGGGCTCCTTGTCTTGCCTTTAAAAACCTCCCAAGCCAAAAAAATAAAGCATTTCAAGCTTAGACAACCTTCCTGTGTGGAAAGAGAGGGTCCATGTGGCAAACCATCTTTCTTTGGGGATGGAAAGGACCACCTCCTTGGGTGTTGATCAGAGAATTTCACAGTGAAATTACCTCCTCCAGGGTTATATTCCTGGGGAAACTGATCTGCAGTTAGGTTGGGGGTTAAGTCTTGGTTTTAGCATGGGGGACTCCATCTGGAGCCTGTGAGTTTTCCCACACCGAGAGGTTGGCCAGGATCATCCCTATTAGAACCACTAGGAGGGGTGGGTTAAAATGCAGAGTCCTGGCTGAGGGTAGGAGGTGGGCTCAGAGTCTGTACTTCACAGACTCCCACTCGGTTCTGACCCTCTCTGCAGGAGTCTGCTTCCTGGAACCCCATTTTTAAAGATGAAAGGAAATCTTTTCGTAAGCATGTGATGTTAACACTTCTAGAACTTGACATTTACATTGGGTCTAGACCTTACCCTTTTAGATCTTTGCTCTGATGGACATTACTGTTGACACATTACATTCCTTAGTGTCTTCTAGTGGTAAAATTATTCAAAGCTAATTCTAAGAGAATGATGACAGCTTTCTAACTGTATTGTTTTTCATTTAAAAACTTTATTATTATTTAAAAACTTTACTATTATTATTTAGCTAAAGCTAAAATAAATTGGAGAAGGAAATGGCAACCCACTCCAATATTCTTGCCTGGGAAATCCCGTGGACAGAGGAGCCTGGCGGGCTACAGTCCTTGGGGTCGCAGAAGAGTCTGACATGACTTAGCAACTAAACAAACAAAATAAAATTAAAGGAAAAAAAAAACTGGGAGAGAATATTTCTTATAAATATGAGAAAGGGAAGCTATGTTTCAAACATGAGAAGACAGGGGACATCCCAGCAGAAAATGCGGCCGTGGCCTTGACCACGCGGTGGGGACGGCCTCCTTCCCTCCTGATCACTAGTGCTTGTGACCTGGCCTGACCCTGTCCTTTCTGTCTGGGGCTCCCCTGCTTCTACCCACAGCTGACCTCTCCTGGTGAGGCACCCCCCAACTCTCCCTGGACATCCTCCAGGGCCCCTCTGCCTAATGCCCCACCTGCACGATGCCCAAGTGGGTCTGAATCAGGGGCAAGACATACAGACTTGTCTCTGGGCTGCCCTGCTCACAGGTCTCTTATCTGTGAGGCCGTTTTATATGTTTATTAGTCATTTCAATCCGTTCATTGGTTACACTGCGTGCCTCAAGCAACATGCTGGGCTGTTGGGGCATTGGAGGAGGTGTAAATGGACGCAGGCTTAATTGAGGACAATTGGGCCTTTTGGTATCAAGAACCTTAAACTGCTGAGGAGACTTGTGCCTATAGACGAGTTCTACCCAGGTGCTCACTTCATTTATTTAAAGTTCTCCTAGGCTCACAGCTGCAGCTGCTCCTCACCAGAAGGTCGACGACCTGGCCTTCTTAAAAGAGATACAGGACCTCGCCCAGGAAGTTTATGAAGTGATGGACAAGGCTAGAAACTTACAAAAACTCTGGATAGAAAGATCCAAGACTCCAGGCAAGTAAATCTCTCAGACTCTCCACTCCATCCTGGTACTTAGGGTTGCTGATTTAGCTAATGAAAACAAAAGACATCCATTTAAATTTTTACCGTAAGTATATTTGGTATATAATTTTTGCTACGGGCTCTCTGAAGCCATTGTTTCATTTTTTTTTTTTTGCTGTGGCAGGCTCCATTGATTAGATCATTGGTGATTCACTCCATCTCCAGCCCCTCACTCTCGATGGTCAGGGGTGGTCACTGGTGTGGGGGGAATGAAAGGTCCAACTCTGTTACCAACTTGGATTCTTGGGCTCCTCAAAGTCAGTAGAAATTGATCAGAGGCCAGATGAGAGATTCAGGCGAGGCTTTACTGAGGCCCCTGCTGCAGCAGAAGGGAGCGAGAATAAGTGAGAGTCTCCCTTAAGTGGGATGAGGGTGGGGGCGGGTGAGTGGGTCATGTTGAGTGATCTGCCCACCCCCTTGGAGGTGCTGTCTGCAGGGATCATGTTCAGGACACTGCTTTGTAGTTGGGTTTTGGCCTTTTTGTATCCTGTTGTTCATACTTTGGCCCAACTGCAGGAGATATTTGTCCAGATGCAAGCAGGCCCCAAGTCCAGCCTGTCTCGGAAATGTGTCTCGGCTTTTCCAGTGAAGCCATCTGGGCACCCAAGCCCCCAGGCATGTCCTTAGTGTTCAGAGGTATGGTCATCGCTTGGAGGTTACAGGGCTTTTCGAAGCTCTCCTGTCAGGAACAAGGACTGATACACGAAGAGATGCTCCTATCACACCCACCGCTCAGGAAATGAGAGTTTTAAGAGCCTGTGTTAGTAGCCAAAAGCAGAGACCAGCACATATTTCTTATTTTATCACAACCAGATTCCAAATATAATCTGAAAAATCATACTTTCATGTTTTTCTCTCTCTTCAATTTTTTCTCTCTTGTTTTTCTTTACTTTCCCTTTATTCTCTCTGTCCTGTATGCTCACAATGCCTATGGAATTGGAGACTCAGAAAATAATAAATGGTTATTTGGTATTTCCATTTAATTTATTGGTTATTCCAATAAATAATAAATGGCAAGTGGTTGAAATTTGGTTTACCAGTTAAATCACTTCCCTGGAATTTATTTAATATCGGTGTGTTTTGAAAGGAGTGACTGTTGCCTTCAGATTTATTTCTCAGGTTGTTGTAATCATCTCTCAGAGCAGGACTCTGTGATTGGCATTTGATTTTGGAACTAGAATAGGTGCTCGGCACATGCTGTCTGGTTGCTGCCTGAACTAATATCTCCGACGTCTTCTTTTTGTAGATTCTCCTTATGGTTCCAGTTTTTTAACAGTAAGTATTTTAACAAAAGTTTGAAACTTAGTCTTTGGAGATATAATGGCGTTGACTGAAAAAAAAAAGCTGAGAATTACGTTTTTAAAAACATTTTTAATTTTTAAATTTTTGGCTGCATTGTATGGCCCAAAGGATCTTAGTTCCCCGATCAGGGATGGAACTCATGCCCCCTGCAGTAGAAGCACAGAGTCCTAACCACTGTACCGCTGGGGAATTCCAAGAACTTTTTTTTTTTTTAAGAACTATGTTTTATTCAGTGGACTTGCTGAGGACTTAAGCCAGGGACAGCTTCCTGGTGGCTCAGATGGTAATGAATCTGCCTGCAGTGCAGGAGACCCAGGCTTGATTCCTGGGTTGAGAAAATTCCCCTGGAGAAGGGAATGGCAGCCCACTCCGTATTCTTGCTTAGAGAATTCTATGGACAGAGGAGCCTCGTGGGCTACAGTCCACAGGGTCTCAAAAGAGTCAGACATGACTTAGCGACTAACACTTTCACGTACACTTACAGTCTGTCAGTTCTCTCTGAGGAACTGCTCTGAAGAGGCAAGGGAGGAACCTGGACAGGTAGGAACTTTTGCAACACAGACAGGGAAGTCGGAACATCAAAAGATTACTGTTGATTAAGGAAGAAGCATGTGTTATGTGAATGAACTTAGTGCCGTCCATGCATGGGAAGATGCAAGAGTCTGGGCTCATCGAAATCATCCTTTGGATGTGCATCTCAGTTATCTGGGGCCAGTGTCTTGCTCTTCTCCATCCTGAACCTGCTCAGGGTGCACAGGGGAGGAGAGGAGAGTGGAGGGGTGGGGAGGGGAGGGGAGTGGAGGGGAGGGGAGTGGAGGGGAGGGGTGGTAGAGTGGTCTCAGCTGCAGTGCCTGCTGGCTTGATGGCTGCAGCATTCCCTGTTTACTGATATGGCAGGTGACATTCTTCTTCCACCACAGTTAAGTTCAAAGCACTGACTTTAAGTTTATTCTTCAAACACATCTTTCGAGTGATTTGATTGTTAGTTAACACTGTATATAAGCTGTATTTGAGATAGCCAGAATCCTGCAAGAGATGGATTAAAAGATGAGTGTACTCTTCTTAAGTAAGGTCGTGAGTTTAGAAAACCAGAGGGTGGACATGGAGGCTGGATGGTTGTGGGTGACTCAGGGCAAGTGGCTCTGTTCTTCCACTGGAGGGTGCCCAGGTTCCATCCCTGGTCAGAGAACTAAGATACCGCAAGCCACAGCATAGCTAAAAAAAAAAAAAGATTCATGTGTTTGGCACAAACCTTTGACTTGCATTAGATACACAGACTTCAGTTAAGGCCCCAGTTATTGCTGGGGGACGTTTTGCTTTCCAAGGGATATTTGACAGTGTGGAACATATTTTTGCTCAATGGTGGTGGGTGGGGGGAGGACGAATTTTTGTGAGGATGGAAGTATTCAGTTATTGACACTATAACTGATATAGTCATGATTGTGCTCAGCTGCAAGAACAGAAAAAACCCAAATAACAGTAGCTATTCCAGTTTTGTTCAGATTTGAACAATTCATCATCTATTTCCAAAATCTATCTCAACATTTTAGAAATTGGTTCAGCTTGTTACAAAAACAGACGTCTACCTCTCTTCCCCGGTTCAAACTTCCACAACAGTTAAAAAACCAACCTCACAGAGTAAATTTAAAATCAGGTCTGTTCATAGTGACTCAGGAGGCCTGACTTTGGCCCCCAGGGTTTCTGCCTTCTTACCGCTGTTGCGGCCCTCCCCCTCCCCCTCCCACCTGGCGCTTTGTTCCATCAGATGGATCTCAATAAGACCGAGGACGTGATTGGGAAGCTAGAGAGTCTCCACCAGCAGCCTCACCTCTGGGATTTTCTGCTTTTACTGCCAAGACTCTACGCAAACAACTTCCACATTGCAGATGGCATCCTCGGGGGAGGACACCTACTCGACGCCGTTCTGAGGTAAGTTAAAATGAGAAACGTAACCAGTTACAGAGGATTTGATCATCCTTCTTATTTTTTTTTTTTTTTAGCTTTGTTGTTGTTGTTTTGTTTTGCTTCGTTTAGTTTTGGCTGTACTGGGTCTTCTTTTTTTGTACATTCATCTTTTTTCTAATCTTATTTTTATTAAAAAAATTTTTTTTTTCTAATCTTGTTTTTAATTGGAGGATAATTGCTTTGCAATGTTGTGTTGGTTTCTTCCTCCTCACTTTTTAATGGGAAAATACATTCTCTGAGTGATTGATACAAGAAAAACAGGCATTATATCTCTGGAATTATACCACCCAGAGATGGCGGAACTCTTGCTTCTCCACGCCTGCCTCTCATTCCCTGTATAAATATTTTACGTAAGTGCAGTGATATTATTCAGAGCATGTGCTCCCTGATTTAAACAATATAATGTTGCATCATTAACGTTTCCTGTGTCCTGATAGTCTTCAGATGAGCATCATCACTGGCTGAATAACATTCCATTTTGATAAGGTATAGTAGACTGCAGTTTCAGTTCAGTTCAGTCGCTCAGTCCTGTCCGACGCTTTGTGACCCCATGAATTGCAGCACGCCAGGCCTCCCTGTCCATCACCAACTCCCGGAGTCCACCCAAACCCATGTCCATTGTGTCGGTGATGCCATCCAACCATCTCATCCTCTGTCATCCCCTTCTCCTCCTGCCCTCAATCTTTCCCAGCATCAGGGTCTTTTCCAATGAGTCAGGTCTCCGCGTCAGGTGGCCAAAGTATTGGAGTTTCAGCTTCAGCATCAGTCCTTCCAGTGAACACCCAGGACTGATCTCCTTTAGGATGGACTGGTTGGATCTCCTTGCAGTCCAAGGGACTCTCAAGAATCTTCTCCAACACCACAGTTCAAAAGCATCAATTCTTCTGTGCTCAGCTTTCTTTATAGTCCAACTCTCTCATCCATGCCTGACCACTGGAAAAACCATAGCCTTGACTAGACAGACCTTTGTTGGCAAAGCAGTGTCTCTGCTTTTTAATATGCTTTCTAGGTTGACTGCAGTTTACTTGATAATTTATAACTGGTCTTTGGTTGTTTCTGAGCTTTTTGTTACTGGAGGTATGCCATGAACATAATATTACTGAGTCCAAGCTTGCTAAGCTTGCTCTGTTTGCTGCATGACAGTCCAGTGAATCCAAGAGATGAGGTGCTGAGGCAAGGAATCTGACTTTATTCAGAAGGCTGGCTGGCTTAGTGAGAAGATGGCAAACTACCATCTGGTTGGGGTCTGGATGCTGGGTTCTTTTATGGATCACAGATGGGGGGTGGTGGGGAAGCAAAGTAAAGAGCCCATTCAGTCTTGCAAGTATCTCTTAGAATGGCAAGCCTCAGGCAGGGGGACGTGTTAATTTCTTTTTTTCTGCCATCTCCAGTGGACAGGGTTCCGAACAAAGGCACTTTATTTTAACAGTCAGGCAGAGGGGCAGGATTCCCTGAGGCAGGACATTGTATGATAATAATAATAATAATTATTGATAATAACAACAAAAACAACAGAAAGCAAGTCAAAGAAACAGTTCCTACATGGAGTCAGAATTGACTTCTCCCTGCAACAATAACACTTGAAACTAGTTTCTTAGTAAATGATGCTGCAGTGGCCCCAAATATTACCCAGAACAGCTAACTCAGTCTTACCAGTTGTGGTTCATGGAGCAGCACGTTGGTCTCCTGTGATGGACCTGACCCCATGTTACCCTGGGTTGAGATAGGAGAGAGATCTAAGCCCCCGATTAAAGTAACAACCTTCTGCTTTCCCTTCTATCTTGTTTTAAATAGCTGCTGCTCATCAATCACCGCTTTTGCTTCTGTGTTCTTGCTTACTAGTTACACCCGTGGAAACTAGGGCTACCTGGGGAGGGGAGGGATCTGGGCTGCTTGAGCAGGAAGTTTCCTGTGTATAAAGATATCCAGAACAAAGCCGGGGGCTCAGCCTTTGGAGGTGACTCTGCTAGGCCCACACCGGTGCGGAATAAGCTCAGCTGTTGTGCGTCTCTGAGTGCCTTTGTGTCTTTCTGACACCAAGGTTTCCACAACAGGGTGACCTTTGGGAGGACTCCTTCCCAGCTGGCTTCCCACATTTTAATAATGTGGTCTCCCCCCCACCCAAATTGAACTCTGTGAATCTGTCCTGTGAACAGGGTATTTTATTAGTAAAAGTTGATACTGTTTCCTCTGCCGTCAGTGAGAGCAGTCAGCGTTGCCCTCAGGCCAGGGGGGCAGAGTCCCAGCTGTGGCCTCCACTCTGGCCTCTGCGGCAGAGCGCCCCCCACCGGAGCCCCATGCCCAGGGGGCCAGAGCCCACTCTGAGAGCTCCATAGGCCCCTTCCCTACCCCCGTGGAGGGCAGTGCTCCCCACTGGAGCGTGCACCCCCAGGTCCCTGGGTGGCCAGGGGCCGCTGTGGGCAGGAGTGTAAGGTGGAGGCTGTGGCTGCTGCTTGGATGTGCAGGCAGGAGTGTCCAGGGGTGCAGACGGGGCCTCTGAGATGCAGACAGAGCTGAGGGGCAGGCAGAACTGGGCAGGGGTGGGGGGACCAGGGACTCCTACCCCCTCATCCTGGTGCATAACTCAGAATCAGAACATTATGAAGTTGAACAAGGCTTCCCACAGGGTTCTCCAGTAGGCACGGGGCCCCCAGATATTAGACTGAGTGTCCAGACTTGACACAGGCGGGCTGATAAGCACTTTCCTGAGGTCACGGCACTTGGCACCTGTCGGCTTCCTGAGTGGACCAAAGAAAGCACTTCACTTTTGTGTTTAATTCCTGGTCCAGAGAGTCAGGGTCACACTCCAGCCTTGGGAGTTCCAGCCATGTCCTGCGGGAGTGGGGCAGGGTGGGCCAGGGCGATGCTGCCTGTTTTGCTAATGGTGCTCTGGTTCTGCTTCATTTCCAGTTCCTTATCAGCTCTAGAAGATTTAGATTGGCTGCCACTCAACCACACCTTTTCCAGGGTCTCTGAAATGGTGCTAAAGGCGGCCGTTTCAACACTGGCATTCCTGCGGGAGAGTGGAGCGGTGGCCACAGGTACGGGCATCTTATCGCTGTTGTGACATTTCACTGTTGTACTGGTTAAATTTATCAGCCACCACCACAGAGCTCACATGCTGTTCAAAGAAATGATTGAAATAAAATATCAAACGTAAGAAAGAATCAGTTGTTTCTGATAGAGGTAGGACGAAAATTTGGAACTCAAAACAATTCGACTTTCTACCAAAATTCTGCAGTCATTTCTAATAAATATGTTATTTTCAATTAAAAAAATAACTGATTTTAAAACTCTAGGACTTGATGCCCTTCAAAAATAGACCTGTCATTGGTTTTTTTTTTTTTTTTGGTTGTACCACTCAACCTGTGGGATATTTGTTCCCTGAGCAGGGATGGAAAACTGGACTCCTAAAGGAAGTACAGAGCCCAACACATTGGGCCGCTCGGGAAGTCCCATTAGTTCTTTGATTTTAGTCTTTCCTCCCTCCTGAAATCCTATTAGGAAAACATATTTGAAAAATATTTGAAGTATTTGAAAAACAATAAAAGGAGAAAGGTGATATGGATTTAGAACCACACCCCCCCAACCGAATAGATAGTCTTTCCATAGGAAAATGACTTAGCTTGACCCAGGTATCCTTTCTTTTTTCCTTAAATTTTCATTTTCTTTCATTTTACTGACCAAATTGTATATATTCAAAGTGTACAAGGTAATGGTTTAATATATGTATATGTGGTAACATGATCACCAAAAACAAGTTACTTAAAACATTCACCACTTCACACAGTTGCCTTTTTTGGGCGATAATGATGTCTGAGTAAATTTCAAGTATATGATACAGCATTGTTGACTGTAATCCCAGTGCCATGCAGGAAATCTCCAGAACTTACCTTTCACTGAAAGTCTGTCCTATGTATGACCCATATCTCCCGCCTGGCACCTCTCCACACACAGGAAGTGCTCGTTTTAATCTCGGAACCTGTCTTTTCCCAAGCCAGATTCCTGGGTAGCCCCCGCCCGCCCCCGACTTCAGAACCTACCCAGAGTTCCCTGTGACCCTAACTTTCTGTCATCTTCATTAATTAATCAGCGTTAATTTCAGGGCATGTGAAGTCTCATAGGAGGGCTTGTGGTGGAGGCTTGGGTAGCTGATGCTTGCTGAATTGTGATCTGAAATGACCTAGAGCTGGGTTTCCAGATGCAGGTTCACCTTGGAATTTATGTGCTTTTAGGTTTGAAGTTGCCAGGCCATACTCATCAGAGATCACCCGACCTTGGAGGTCTCAGGTGTAGATTTTGGGTTGGGGGGTTGCCACTTCTGTATGGCGTTGCTGGATTACTTGGGTACCTTATGAGTTTTATATCTTGATTAGTTCTGTTGCAGGGGAACGTTTTCTTTGGTTTTAAATAATTTTTATAAATATGATTTTAAGGACTCTACAGTACTTTGTGCTATAAATAAAAAATAAATCATATTTCCTTCCCTCCTCCAGCACTAGACACTGAATTGGTTTTCAGTATTTAAACAGTGTAAAATCAGTGCAGTAATATCGTGGTTCATGACTTTTCCTTCAGGCATCTTATTAAGTTTCTCGAGATAGATTTTTTAAAATAAAATTATTGGGTCCAATATGTGAATTTCATAAACTTCTTGCCATTCCCTTTTCCAGGGAATCTTCCCGACCCAGGGATTGAACTCAGCTCTCCTGCATTGCAGGCAGATTCTTTACCGTCTGAGCCACCAGGGAAGCCCATTATCAAATGATCCTCTAGAAATCTGTGGTCATTTATGTGCCAGGAGGTGGCTCAGTAGTAAAGAATCCACCTGCTAATGCAGGAGATGCGGGAGATGAGGGTTTGATTCCTGGATCGGGACCATCTCCTGGAGGAGGAAATGGCAACCCGCTCCAGTGTGCTTGCCTGGAACATTCCATGGACAGAGGAGCCTGGCCGGCTATAGTCCATAGGGTCTCAAAGAATTGGATACGACTGAGCATGCAAGGAAGCAAGTGATGTATCACCGCAATCTCCATAGCTCCGGATTAGCTTCTGTTTGCTCTTCCTGTGAATGGTCCAGTTGGCCTTTGTGCCACATTTGTCTTTCTGTTTGAAGTGGAAAAGACATCATTTTCTAAATGACTTTTGACCTGTCCCAATGTTGCTGCACCTGATGGTATATATCACTGTTTGTCTTGCAGAGTCAGGTTACAGCCTGTCCGTGAAGGAGCTGATGTGGGACCCACAGAAGGTTCAGGCTGACCTGAAATCCCGATTTGGCTTTGATGACCTTCATGCAGAACGAGTCCTGAATTACTCTGCTGACCTACAGCAGGTACACACGCTTTGGGTCTCTCCTCGAGGGCGACTCTAGAACCTTCTCCTGGGACCTTGGGGTGGGAGTGCCCTTATTGAAATCTGGCTCCTTGGACTGGGCAGGACGCTGTTGTGTCTGACTTCTCTAGAACTGCTCCTTCCCTCTTTCCTTGTCTCATGATCCCGCCTCAAACACAGTTTGGATGTAATAGAACACCTCGAAGCCGCAGGGGGACAAGCCAGGCCCCTGAGGTGGGAGGTTGTGAAGGCCGGTGGGGTCCAGATGGGGCAGAGGGCACGACAGGGCTGGTTTCCAGGCAGAGCGGTGCCTGGGAAGCAGAGGGGTAGGCCTGGTGAACCAGCTGGACCAGAGTCCAGATCGGAGCCTGAGTTTCCAAACTGTAAAATCAGGGGCTCTGACCCACTGACCCCTCCAAGCCCCACTAGCAGCTGCCCCTGAGGGTCTGGGAGGCCCTTACCTGCTGACCCTTTAGTTTCTTGGCACATCTGTGGGTACTTCTGCTTCTCGCGGGGCAGGAGCCAAATACTGCAGACCTGTCTGCATCCTGTGCCCACTCCCCCAGACCCCTTCCCCACCTCCAGATGGGATGACACCACGGTTGTTATAAAACTATGTAATAGAGGAACACAGTTCATTCCAACAAGAACATACATGTTTTAATGGAGTTGTATTAGAGAAACTTCATGTGAAGGTCATTCACAGCAATAAAGGAGGTTTGGTTTGAAAATATTAAGTAATTTCTGACTTAGAACTCTGATCCAACTTCATCCAGCTCTGATACTTAGAAAACAATTTTGGCAAAGCAAATTTGTGAGTCCAAGGTATCAGTTAAACTGGGCCAGCCTGTGGGTGCCTTTGGCCCAAGAGAGTGGAGACAAACAGTATCTGAAATCATCCCATGTCCTGGAGAAATTGCGGTTCTCCTGAAAAAGGTCATCAGCTTACTCCTGCACCCTGAAGGCCTCTCCTCAAGGTAAATGCACACGGACAATAGTGCTCCGTCAACTTGTTATGTCTTCCATCAAACAAATGTCAGAGCTTTTTCTTTGGCAAGACTGTGGTATTATTAGGAGAAAAACATCCCAGGAAAAAGCCCCTGATTTCTAAATAGTTCCCGTATCACTGGCAGATTCCCACAGACAGTTCGCTGGAGCAGATGCTGTGCTTAGCCTTGTCTGGCTCCTCTGAGGATGAAGACGATGGAGAGGGGCGCCCTGCAGACTGTGACCCTCGGTGGTCAGCGGCCAAAGACTACCTGGTCCACGCGGTCAGCCGGCTGCACCTCTACAGACAGGTGCCGTCCATAGTAGACACCTTGTCCTGGCGTGCCCAGACCCAAGCACTTTCCTCCTGAGTGTTTCACTGCTGGATTTAATTTATTTACCTAATCTTTTGGATTTTTTTCTGGGTTTCATTTCTTCTTTTTTTCCTACTTATTTACTTTTGGCTGTGCTGGGATTTTGCTGCTGCTCTAAGAACTTTCTCTGGTTGCAGCAAGTGGAGGCTGCTCTCATTGCAGTGTGCAGGCTTCTCACTGCAGCGGGTTCTCTTGTTGCAGCGCATGGGCTCTAGGGTACACGGTTCAGTGGTTGTGGTGTGTGGGCTCAGTTGCCCTGCCACATGTGGGGTCTTACCCACATGATCCCTGACCAGGGATTGAACTGGTGTCCTGCATTGGCAGGTGGGTTCCCAACCACCGGGCCACCAGGGAAGTCCTGATTTCTTTTTAATATTTTTTTAAACTGAGGCACAGTTGATTTACAATGTTGTATTAGTTTCAGATGTGCAGTGCAGTGGTTCAGTTATATATATATGTATATATATGTGTGTATATATATTTCTTTCTTTTCAGATTCTTTTTCCTTAGAGGTTCTTATAAAATTTTGCATGTAGCTCCTTCTGCGATACCGTAGGTCCTTGTTGGTGATCTTATTTATACTTATTATTTTATTTTATTGGGCGGAGAACACTGAACATGAGATTTACCCTCTCACCTGGTTTTTACGTGTCCAGCACAGAAGTGTGGCCTACAGCTCGGCCATCCAGCAAAGCCCAGAGAGGGTGCACCTGGCTTACTGAAGCTTTACAAGAGTCAGTCCATTCATCACTGCCTGCCCCCTTCCGCGTGTCCACTCTTTAACTCCACATCTTTCCGTGGGGGGAGGCGTGAGGAGCCCCACAGCCTGGCCTCCGTCTGCACCTTCTTCATATGCATCCCCTGGCCTCAGCTCACTGGGCACTCAGCACAGACAGCACCAGGGATCCCTCTTTATTTTATTGAACTATAGTTGATTTACAATATTATGTTAATTTCTGCTGTTTAACAAAGTGATTCAGTTATATATATACACACATTCTTTTTCATACTCTCTTCCATTGTGGTTTGTCAGAGGATATGGAATATAGTTCCCTGTGCTATACAGTAGGACCTTGTTGTTTATCCATCCTGTATGCAATCATCAGAAAGTCCAAAGGGACAGCATTGACCTGACCAGCATTGCCACGGTCAGTGGAAACCTTGTCTGGGTGGCGAGCTCGTGGAGAAATGGAGGATGGTCAGCACACATCCCTGTTCACCATACCTCCCCATGCTTTCAGTGTGGGCGAGAATGCTCTGTTTGGGTGTAATGTTGATAATGCACAATATGAACTGCCTTTAGTATCCCCAAGTTCATGACATAAAATGATATTTAGTAACTATGTATTAGCTATATAATTTTCAGACATATGAATATATTTGTACCTTTCCACATCAGCTTAGTCTTTAAGATTTATTTCACTTATTTAGAAATGTACGTGATTACGTTTGGACTTCCTGATGGCTCAGCAGGTGAAGAATCTGCCTGCAATGCAGGAGCCACAGGAAACTCTCCGGGCTGGGAAGGTCCCCTGGAGAAGGAAATGCAACCCACTCCAGTATTCTTTCCTGGAGAATCCCATGGACAGAGGAGCCTTGTGGGCTACAGTCCATAGAGTCACGAAGAGTGGGACACAACTGAGTGACTAAGCAGTATTATTACCTTCTCTTTTGAAAATGGGGAGAGGGGAAGGAAAAAGAGAAGTTGGGCCAATGAAAAATTTGCATGCATCCATTCTTGCAATTTGCAATTTTTAATTTCTGGGTAGAAATGAAATCCTAATACAATTGTTAGCAGGTGTTTCAACCTGCCAACCACATAAAAACAGGCCATCTGTCACCTAGAACAGTCTGTTGCTGTTCCTTTCTTTTTTCCCTTATTTTTGGCTGCATGAGCCTTTGTTGCTTTGTGTGGGCTTTCTTTAGTTGCGGCAGTGCGAGCTCCTCTTCAGTGTGGTGCATGGGCTTCTCACTGCAGTGGCTTCCCTTGTGTGGCGCACAGGCTCTAGGGTGCGTGGGCTTTATTAGTTGCAGTGTGTGGGCTCAGAGATTGTGGCTCCCAGCCTCTAGCGCTCGGGCTCAGTAGTTGTCGTGCAGGGGCTTAGTTGCTCCTTGGCATGTGGAATCTTCCCAGACCAGGGATTGAACCTGTGTCCCCTGCATTGGGAGGCGAATTCTTCTCCACTGTGCCACCAGGGAAGTTCTGTTACTATTTCTTAACTCAGCTCTATCATTTCCAGTTTATTATTGTTGATAACAGTGTTCTTGTTTCTTGACATGCAGGTATTTGATCAGTGGTGGAAAGGCAGCCTCTTCCAGCAGGTCCTGGCGGGGATTGGCCGTGGCCTGGAGGCACTGGGGACTCAGTCTGGGGAGGGGAGCCAGCCCTGGAAGGTGGCCAGGGCTTTGCAGGCCGCTCTCCTCCTCCTGAATGACAGCGTGGCGGCAGATGGCCCCGAAGGCAGCCACACACCTGCCAGGATGTAAGGCACTTTTTCCTGTTTGATTGTCGACAGGGTTTGACAACTGCAATTTTAAAGAGTGCATGACTCTTGGGATGCGTTCTGTGCACCCCTGATTAGACAACAAAGGGCTAGTTAGTGACTGCAAAGTGTGAGGCTTGTATTGTGGACACTGGTAGGACTGTTTGCAGCAATCCACATGCCTGTTCAGGTGTTAAAAACAACCAATGAGGGTACAATGTTTGAGGAGGTTTTCAGATTCTCCATCTTTAGGTCTTGTGTCTTTGATATTTGTTTAAAAATGAACAAAAATAGTTTAAACCTATTTTCTTATTTATTCATAACTTTTTGTGTAGTTTAAATGTTTACATGAGGTCCACAAATATTTCAGAAATAGGAAAGGTGGGTCGTGTGTTTTCATGTTTAAGATACTGAAACCAACACTCACTCACATGGAAGAGGGAGGAATCTAGAGCAACATGGGGTCTGTTTTTTCAGCGGAGGTGGCTGTTTGTAGTGATTTGATGAATCTTGTGTTGTTCAGTTGCTGAGTCATGTCTGACTCTTTGCGACCCCATGGACTGCAGCACGTCAGGCTTCCTTATCCTTCACCATCTCCTGGAGCTTGCTCAAACTTGTCCACTGAGTTGGTGATGCCATCCAACTGTTAAACTCCTAAAGTTAGGGCTTTGCTTTGAATAGAACAAAACTCGAGTGGTTGCCCGGGGCATGTGGGTGCCATGGTGAGGCTTCCCACAGGAGGAAGGGGCGAGCACCACAGGATGGGTGAGGGGTCAGCCAGCCGCAGACACTTGCCTGATTAGCTGGAGAAGTCATGAGACACATGGTCCTGTCTCACGGGAGCTTCACATACAGGACACGAACGAGGGCATTAAAAACTTCCCTGCTTGGCTGTCTACTTTGAAGCTGTTTAAAAATCGCACCTCTGTTACTTAATGCACACGGGATCACCTTAACAATCCTGCCAACTTCCAGCATGTCCTGGCCCTTCTGCCCAGGGTCCTGCCTGGATTGTGATGGACCAGTGTTGGGGGCCCCAGGAGCCTCGCCCCCGCTCTTGGCTCCTCAGGGATTTGGGGCATCAGTGAGCACATCATGTTCTGAGTACTGAACCCACTCGGCAGGCATCCTCCCAAGTGACCCAGAGTTGGAGGAACGTGACTTGCCCGTGGTCATCCTGTTTTGGAAGCCACCTAACAGGGTGCAGGGGTCTGGTCGGAGTGGGGCAGCCTGGACTCCACCACACACCATCTGGACACTGAAACACTTTTAAAATACACTTCTGTGCAAAACGTTTTCTAATAACTCAGGTTTCATGCAAATGTCTTTAAATCTCACCTGGATTTTTATCCTAACCCTTGTCTCTTCTACCCACTACTCAGAATAAACTTTTCTGTTTTTGGGTAAAGAGAGTATTTAATCCATGTTCAGTACCTAAAAGAATCCCCAAATCACAGCATTCGGGGGCACAATCTGTCAGGAACTTGGTTATCTGTGTCTGTGGGGGTGTGAAATCCTGAAGCCGTGGGGCGTTCTCCTGTGAGTGGGATTTTATTTCCCAAGGAGGCAAGTGAACTGCTTTCCATGGTCTTTCATTTGTATATTTCTGCCCTCAGATTACTGTATATGCAGAGACTGCAGAGCGTCCTCCAGAAGCTGCCTCCGGGGCCGGCCCCGACGAGACTGCTCGAGCTAGACGGGGCTCTCAGGAATGCAGTGGCCCAGGATCTACACCTTGTCCGCGGTAACTAGTGCCAGGTTTATTTGTCCACACTGCACATCAGGGCAAATGTGAGCGCAGGGAGGGCAGACTCCACGCCGCCTGCCGCCTGTCGGGTTTGGAGGTGAGGTGCAGGCGTGGAGTACATACTTGGCAAACATGCCCGAGGTGCTTCAGACCTAGCACATCCAGGCTGAATAAACAGCCTGTCGCCTTGGGGATCACATCCTGCTGTTCCCTGTCAGCCTCCCTGGGGCCTGGACGGGCTCCTTCCTGGGACCAGGTCTGCTGTCCCACCCACTCCCATCCCCGGTGCTCGGGCGGGACTGATGTGCGCGCCCCTCATCTTGCCCCTCCCCACGGCCCTGGCATCCTCCTGGGAAGGGCAGTCCCCCTTGTCTGCCCAGCACCTTTCCTGACTGTGATCATGACTGTGGTCCCAGGAGGTGGCTGTGTGCATTGGGCACTAAGGGTTCTGTCCCTTCTCATGGTGGAGGGGGAGCGAGGTGGTTGACGGAATGCCCCCTTGTATGTCTTCAGAAAGAGGAGCCAGAATCGTGGTGACTTTCTCAGCTCCCTCCTCAGGGAGACAGGAATGTCTGACCGCAAGTCTGGTTGCTGACATGCCTGCTTCCAGGGTTCAGTCTGTTATTTGATGGCCACATGTTGAGTCAGGCACGGAGCAGCCCCAGGGGCTGAACGGTAACCGTCTGTCTGTCCTTCAGAAATCCTCGTTTGTCTCGAGGCATCTGCCAACAACTCTAGATCCCGCGGGCCTGGCCAATCGAAACTGGAAAAGGACGTGGTTTTTAAGGTAAAACACAAAAATGAATCATAAATAAACAACTTGGCTAGAACACTCGAGAAGCTCAGGCGGTATTTCCTTTTGCTCCTGCTTTGCTAGCAAAGTAAAGAGGATAGTAGGCAGTTTTTATGCTTTTTTTTTGGCCATATTGCGTGGTATGTGGAACTTCCCCAAGCAGGGATCGAACCTGTGTCCCCTGCATTGGCAGGCTGATTCTTATCACTGGACCGCCAGGGAAGTCCCAGTAGGCAATTTTTGAAGAACTTCATTTTCTCTTGTAAGTCTGGCTCCTGTTTGTGGCCTCTGGCTCAGAAACTGTCTCACGTTGCTCTCCCTGGCTCTCTTTGTCTTAGTTGCTGATGAATAAGAACGCCACTTCTCTCTGCCTCAGTGGATGCTTGTCCGAGAGGGGTGTTCCCCTGCGTCCCAGGGTGGCTGGCGTCCAGGAGGCCCTCGGGGGACTGACCTGTGGTCCTCTCCCCTCCAGTGAGGCCAGCGCTTTACACAAGCTGCTTGGGTCCGTGCAGGATGCTGTGAGTATCCACCTTCTGGCCTCTTCCAGGCCCTGGGGGCTCATTTCGGAGGCACATTCACTGAAGATGTCTGTCCTGGAGCTGTGGTTTTATGAGGCAGCTGTTGATGTTGTTGAGTCCCAGCTGGCCCGGGACCTCGGCCCTTGTCTGGCCGCCTTAGGAGGTTGTGTGCCCCACCTGGCCAAAATCTACTTGATGTTGAAAGGGTCTCCCCAAGAGCACCCGGGGCTGTCCCCAGGCCGTGTCTGCTTCCCTGTGTCCAGGCTCCTTGTCCTGCTCCATTTCCAGCTGCAGATGCCAGAGCGGGTGGAGCCGTGTCTGAGGTGTCAGCTGGGGGCCGAGGTGTAGCTCTAGTGGCTGGAGGCCTTGGCGGGCACATGCTCTCCCTAAATCACGCCTAGGACCCGGGGCTTCCTTCTCCCAGTGTCTAAGTGTGCGAAGCGTGCAGCATTAGTGAAAAGGACCCTGCCAAGTCCAGCCCACATTTTTCCTACTGAACACTGTCATGTCTGCCCAGTCATGTCCAACTCTTTGTGACCCCATGAACTGTAGCCTGCCAGGCTCCTCTGTCCATAGGATTCTAAAGGCAAGAATACTGGAGTGAGCTGCCATTCCCTTCTCCAGGTTATCTTCCTGATCCAAGGATCAAACCTGCGTCTCCCGCATTGCAGGCAAATTCTTTCCCTTCTGAGCCACCAGGGAAGCCCTCCTGAACACTGGAAGTTATTTTAACGTTCATCCTTTTGTATCGATAGTTCATCTCACTTTCAGTATTTCCTGTTTCATGTTTATCTTCCTTCATACAAACCATGAAATAAAATCAGTGAAAAGATGAAACTAGTGGACTATAGCAGTAGCAGTTAGTGTAGTTGCTCAGTCGTGTCCAACTTTTTGCGACCCCGGGGACTGTAGCCTGGAAGGCTCCTCTGTCCATGGGATTTTCCAGGCGAGAATACTGGGGTGGGTAGCCATCCCCTTCTCCAGGGGATCTTCCCAGCCCAGGGACTGAAGCCGGGTCTCCTGCATTGCAGGCAGATGCTTTACCTGACTGAGGAGGGCAGGGGGCAGCATGGGTCCCCAGTGGGGAGTGTCCTCCAGATGAGTGAATGAGCTCTTAAGGAGGCTGGGGATTGGAAGCGAGGAGAACTCGGGGAGAATGCTGGCCAGAGGGAAGCTGTGTGCTGGCGTGAAAACCATCGCCTGTTGGCACAGCTGTTTTCTGCTCTCGGTCTGTAAACTCTTTCCCGACTAAAAGCCCACCCACGTTTCTCTGTGTCTGGAAAGCCTATGTCATGGCACCCATGGGCTTCCCAGGTGGCTCAGTGGTAAGGAACGTGCCTGCCAATACAGGGGACTCAGAGTCCACCCCTGGGTCAGGGCGATCCCCTGGAGAAGGGAATGGCTACCCACTTCAGTGTTCTTACCTGGAGAATTCTGTGGATGGAGGAGCCTGGCAGGCTACAGTCCATGGAGTCGCAGAGTCAGACACGACTGAGTGCACAGCCACACGGAGCCAGTAGAGCCAGGATCTGCTGGTGCCATGAGCTCGTTATGTTTATATATTTATGTACATGTGACAGCCTTTCTGATGGGGTTTAGGCTACGTGTCACTCACAAACCCCAGAGTGCAGCAGGTGGTTCTGATGGTCCCACCGGACGCCTCTCTTATAGCTGTGGGGGTCTGGGGGATAGCTGGAACAGGGGTTGGGGAGGCTGTCTCCTCCAAGTCCCAGGGTCACTCTGCTCCTTGTGGCCTCTTCACGTGGCCCCCAGCAGGGTGGCTACACTTCTCCTGTGGCAGCCTGGGATCCCAGGCAAGGGAGTGGGGTTGGGAGCCGATGTCCTCAGAAAGGGTGGGGCCGGAAGGGCCATGTCCTTCTGCACTGCGCTGGTTAAACGTGGGTCCCAGCCCAGCCCCGACGAGCTGCAGGGAGCGGTTACAGGCTGTGATCCCACTGGGATCACGTGGGCAGCAAGCCAGTACAGACGGGCTTGAAGAGTAGGTGCTGTCTGGTTTAGGTCTGCCTGAGGCTGTATGTAGGGTTTGTTCAAGTGAACAGAGACACAAGTCCAGGACCAGGACTCGGTGGCCCCAACCCTACGCGGCGCAGTTCAAAGGGACCCCCTGCTGAGTGGCAACAGAGCATGTTGCCGCAGTTTAATCACTTTATGGACCTCAAGCCATGCTGTCTCTGCCTTTGCAGAATCAGCTCTTGCAAGCAGTCATTACTGGGCACACAGGTGTGCCAGTTTCAATACCAGAAGATGCCCCAGACTGGCAGGGCCTGGGGACGCAGCTGCGGGAAGCAAGTCTGCCCTGCACTCGGCTCTTGCGGCTACTGAGAGCTGATGTCTCCGCTGCTGACTGTGAGGACCAGCTTTTCTCCACGGTGTAAGTAGTAGCTGTTAGGTGGAAAACGTCTGCGCAATTGGAAACTGAAGGGATTCCCGTGGCTTTCTTCTATATGAGCGATAGGTCAGCATGGCATATTCTACTTATAAATAAGATAGTCTCTTAATTTTCTATTTTAAAAATATTAGCCTGTTTGGTACTATTGAAAGGCATCTACAAAATATAAAATCATAAATGGTCCCTTTTAACCATCAGCTTAATTTCTCACAGGAAATCTAGAACCCTTATTTAGTCCAAGGAGCTTTATTTCTTTAAGAAAAAAGATATATATTTTTGGCAGCGTTGGGTCTTAGTTGAGGTGAGAGGGCTTAAAGTTGCCTTGGGGCATGTAGGATCTTAGCTCCCCGACCAGGGTTTAAACCCACATCCCCAGCACTGGAAGGCAGATTCTTAACCTCTAGCCCACCAGGGTGGTTCCCAAGGCGCTTGTTTATCACATCACCCAGGATGCCGGCATGAACTGCCAGCAAGTGGCTTTCGAAGGAGCGATGCTTCTCCAGAAAATCTGCCTTGTTTTTATTTTCTCAAACCATGGATTGTACGTGCAACGAATTTCCATTCTCCTCAGCTGCTAGGATGTTCACAGTCAAATATGTCAAATAGGAAATGTGTTTTTCGTAACTCAGAACTCGCTTCATATCGTATCCTTTATTTTTTTAAAATTTTTTCCATTTATTTTTATTAGTTGGAGGTTAATTACTTTACAATATTATAGTGGTTTTTGTCATACATTGACATGAATCAGCTGTGGATTTACACCCAGAGGAATCGGGTGGAGAGGGAGGTGGGAGGGGGGATCGGGATGGGGAATACATGTAAATCCATGTCGTATCCTTTAATTTCCCACTTTCTCCTCTCTCAGTTTGTTGTCTTATATTTTATGTATTTCCATAAATAATTTTTCCTCATTTTGCAAATTAGGATGGGAATGTTCATAAATGAGAAAACGATTTCAAAGATTCTAATTTCCTATTTAACTGGACTGTCAGACATTTGTATGTATTTAGATGAGTTTGTAATAAGACTTTCTGGAAAGCCATTATTAAAATTTGTTTTTTTCTGGATTGGTTTTAATTGCAGGATGTTTCATACATTTGAGAAAGCACAATCAGTCCTGGAACACACACACTTCTGGAAAGCCTTCAGGGGGTTTATCAGGAAGACTTGCGAAGCGGCTCGATATGTGAATGAGCAGGCGGGTGTCCAGAACGGTTCACTGGGTGAGTCAGTGGTCTCGACTCCGACCACGTGCGTGTCCTCCCCATTCACTGCGGCAGCACAGCTTCCTCAGAGACGAGCAGTCCTGCTGAAGGAGGGGCTGAGAGCGGGGGCCTGCCCGCACAGGCACGCTGAGATTTCCTGCTTGCTCTCACCAGTGATAACAGGACTGACCACAGGTCCCAGCACAGTGACTGCTTCCACCCTAAACTAGCCCAGTTTGGCCCATAGATACTTCTCTGTGCAGACTCATCGTAACCCAGCCTCTGGAAGCCCAGATGCTCTGTGTGCAGTACCACCTCCCTTGGCCGTGTGCCTGCCAGACAGAGACCTGTGGAAGTAGACTCCCCTCTCTCCTTACCAGTCTCAAAGCCAGAAGCCCCTTAAAATATGAACTTTACAACTTGCCACTACAGAACTCACAGAGAATCATACGGGTCTCCGAGAGGCTTTGTTTTTAGAGAAGATGCTGGCAGGGAGACACCTCCATCTCTGCGTCCGCCTCTTCTGGGTTTAGAGCCGGTGGTGTGCTTCCATCTACCTTGGGAACCACGTGCCCTGGTTCCCATGTGTTACACAGGCTCTGGTCTCTTGGGGTCATCAGCATCTCCTTGGAGCCCCTGTGTCTTGAACTTAGGGATTTGGGCCTGGGGATGACAGTTTCCTGTTCCTTTTCTGTGGCCGTGTCCGTCTAACACTCCTTCCTTCCTCCTCAAGCTGATCCGAGGGGCTGCTAGAGACCCCGTGTCTCTGGTTCTTGGCGTCAGGCTCGTCAGCCATGAGAGGGGTCCCTGTGCTCACTGTTGTTACTCTCCAGGCTCTGCACCCCATGTAGCAGTGCTGGGTCCACGTGGCTCCTCCAGGGGGCTGGCCACGTTCTCCTGCGTTGGGTGCGCATCCTACGTGTTGGGTGTCCCTGATGGCTCAGTGTAAAGAATCTGCCTGCCAATGCAAGAGACATGGGTTCAACCCCTGGGTCGGGAAGATCCCCTGGAGAAGGAAATGGCAGCCCTCTTCAGTATTCTTGCCTGGGAAATCCAGTGGACAGAGAAGCCTGGCAAGCTACAGTCCATGGGCTCACACAGAGTCAGACATGACTTAGTGACTAAAACACAACCACCTACGTGTTAACTTCCTGCTTCAATACCTTGTCCTCCTTTTCATCACATATTTCTGTGCAGTTCTACCATTTCCAGAAACACAGGCTACAGACATATTCACCATCACCCAGAGGCCCAGGTTCAGAAGTCTCTAGTATTGTAATCGCACACAATCCTCATGGCAACCTATGAGTTGGGTATAACTTCTTTCCAGAGCTCATGCAGATTACATTCCTGGAGGAGCTCACAAAACTACTAAGTGTCAAATTCAGGAATCCTCACTGTGGTGCCTGCAAGGTTGACCAGTCACTTCCCTTTAGAGGGATCCTTGCAGGGGCTTAACTCTGCCTAAACGTGCTCCATTGCAGAAATACAGCCTCCCCTGACAAAGAACTAAGTTTTGTTGGTTGCTGCTGTATGTTTTTTTCCTATTTGACTAATTTCTTTTTTTGTCTTTATTTCCTTCCTTCTAGTGAATTTAGTTTGATGTTCTTTTTCTAGATTTTTGATTCTCAGATTTTCTTTTCTAATATATGCTTTTAGGACTGTACATTTTTCTGTATGCAAAGTTCTGCATATATTCCACACATGTTGATACATCATGTTTTACATCAGACCTGCAAATCTTTCTATACTGAACACACTCAGATTTTAAGGCTTTGGGTAGTGAATGTGTTGTCAGGCAGTTTTCATGGTCACATGGAAAAATTATTTGATTAATAATGGTCAAGGGAAGTTAGTGGCTCTGGGCCCTTGCCTGCCTGTGTTGGATGAGTTACACACTCCCGATTCACATATATCTTTGCTACTCAAAGTGTGGTCCCTGGATCAGCGGCATCCGCACCCTCTGAGAGCTCATCTCAGACATACTGAATCAGAGTGTGAACTTTAAGACAACATAGTACTAGAACAAAGCCTACTGGTTAGCGTTCATCTTTAGGTTACACATTCCATATTTCCCCTTCCTCCAGTAGAAAACAAAACCAACTGCACATGATAAGAATTTATTATTTATCTATAATAGAGATACTAACTAAGTGTTCCAATAACTGGATTCTGCTGTAAGTATTTAAAATGTGGAGTGCAGGCAGTTTTGCAGGCAGATGGAGTTGGGAGCAAACCCTGTTTGTGATACCACACTTTACTGAGTGAGTAAGTTATTGGCCTCCCATTGCAATTAGTTTTCTCCTTGGTGGCATAGGAATTATATGGTCTACTTTACTGGGTCCTTATGAGGATTAAGCAAGCTAATGCACATAAAATGCCTAGTGCAGTACTTTTAAGCAGTTGCCATAGGTGCTAGTTCCTTTTCCTCCCCACAAAAATGATGTCAGAGTAATAATGTACCACAAACAGTGACCACGGAATTCACTTTAGTGGATTCTGGAATCCACTTTTTATGGAATAAAAAGTTATTCCATACAGACTGGTTTTTCTGGTAGCATTTGCTTTAAAAAAAAATCTGATATTAATCATACAAACCTGTGCTCTTTTTCGAGATGGTTACCATCGTTTTCCCCCTGTTAAACACTTATGAAATTATACGTACATAAGCCAATCTATTGCAGTGGGAACTCAGTGAAGTATAAAAACTGCAAGTTTTATGTAATTTTGCCTCTGAAATAGGTGCTAGAGGGGTTAAATTACTTGCCTTAAATGAGAAGGATTTCTTTTTAAAAATTAGTTTTATTAAAATATAATTGCTATGTACAACAGATCACACATGTTTAGATATACTATTTATTGGGTTCTGACATGTGTGTGTGTGTAGCCATGAAGCTATCATCATAGTTAAGACAGAGTTGTGTCCACCTCTTCCCAGTGTTAATTCCAGCCCTGACTCCTGTCCCCAGGCAACCACTGATCTGCCCTTCATTGCAATCAACTAATTTTTTCCTTTTCTAGAAATATATATAAATGGAATTATACAGTGTGTTCTCTGACATCTTTTACTTACTGTAATTAGTTAGAACTAATTAGCTTCCGCTTCATTCACGAGGTGGTACACGCACCCTTGACTGCTGAGTATGGATACATCACAGATTGTTTATTCATTCACATGACTTACAATTTGGGATGGTTTCGGCTTTTGGCTAAGTTTTTTACGGAAATATGCTTTTTTTTTTTACCCTCTAGAAGTAAAATGGCTGGATTATATAGTATGCCTAACTTTTTAAGAAACTGACAAACTGTTTTTCAAGGTTGTACATTTTGCAGTTTCCACCAGCACCCTTTCTCCCAGCACTTGGTGAGGTCGGTTTAGAAACGTTTAGCCATTCTAGTCCGTGTGGAATCTCTTTATGGATTTCGTTCGCATTTATGACTAGGGATTTGAACCGCTATCTTCTTGTGTGCTTACATATCCTCCGTGCATTTTTAGTCATCAATTGTCTATTCAGATCATTTCCCCAGTTTTAAAATTAGGCTGTATGTTTCTTTATTGTTGAGTCTAAAATTTCCTTGTAAAGGTAAGATATAGAAGCCTTTTATCACATATGTCCTTTGCTAATATTTCTCCTACTCTCAAGCCTGTCTTTCCACTTTTCTCAACAGTGTCATCCAGGAGCAAAAGGTTTAATTTTGATCAAGTTCTATGTATCTTTTTCTTTTTTCCCCAGTGGATCATGATTTTGGTTTTGTAGCTGAGAAGTTTTGCTAACTCTCGAGGTCACAAAGATTTTTGAGCTATGTTCTCCTCTAGAAGGTTAATAGCTTTAGGTTTTAAACAAGGTCTTTGGTGCATTCTGAGTTAATTTTTACACATGATGTAGGTATATATCAGATTTTATTATTTTTTGCACGTGGAGATCCAATTGCTCCAGAAAAATTTATTGTGACAATTCTCTCTCCACTGATTGCATTTGCACTGTTGTTAAATACATTGTGCAAATTCATGGGTCTTTCTCTGCACTGTTTAATCTCTTCCTGTCATCTTTACATCAGTATTACCTGATCTTGATTATTATAGTTTAATGGTAAATCCTAAAGTCAAGTGGTGTAAGCTTTCCAACTTCATTTTTTTTTTTAAAGTTTTTACCTATTCCAAGTCATTTGCAATTTCCAATCTGAATGCTTGTCAGATTCTCAAAATCCTGGTAGAATTTTTTAATTGGATTGAATTCAATCTATGGGTAAATTTAAGGGAGAATGACATTTTTCTGGTAATAATGAGCCTTCTGACTCATGAACATAGAGTATATCTCTGTTTATTTGTGTCTACTTTATTTTCTCTTAACAACTTGTATTTTTTCACTGTAGTTGTCTTAATATTTAATGTTTTTATGCTATTGAGATGATAATGAAATATATATATATATATAAAATGTTAAACTAACTTTGTATAAGTGGGATAAATCCCAACTGATAAGACATAGATTTTTTTTTATATTATTGAATTCAATGTACTAAAATTTTATTTAACACTTTACATTTGTGCTATGAGAGATATTAGACTGTAGCTTTGCTTTCTTTTAATATCTTTATCTTACTGTGTTATCAGAGTGATCCTGGCCTTATGAGTTGAAAAATATTTTCCCCTTTTTAGTTTTTTGGAAGAGTTTGTGTATTTTTTCTCCCTTAAACATTTGGCAAATTTCACTAGTGAAGCCAGCTGGGCCTTTTATTTTCTTTGTAGGAAGATTTAAAACTACAAATTCAATTTATTTAATAGCTAAAGGCCATTCAGATGGTCTATTTCTTCTTGAATGAGCTTTGGTAGATTGTGTCTTTAAGGAATTTTTCTCTTTCATCTGAAGTGTCTAATTTAGTGTTACACGTTTTTCATGACACAGCTGACCCTTGGACATCGTGGTTTGTACCGCACCGGTTCACTTGTGCGTGGATGTTTTCCAGTAGAACATGCTATAGTGCCGTGTGATCCGCAGTTGGTTGAATCTGCAGATATGGGGGATGTGATCTGGAGGGCTAACTACACATTTACACGGATTTTCCACCGTGTGGAGGGCTAGTACCCTGATTCCCATGTTCTCTGAATGTGAGAGAATCTGTATAATCTTTGTCTCTCTCACACTCCTTATCAGTAAGGTATGCCTTTCTTTTTTTTTGATCCCTCTGTCAGAGGTTTGTCAGTGTTACTGATCTCAAACAAGAAGCCTTTGGTTTTGTTCATTTTCTGCTCATTGTTTTTCTTCTTCCTATTTCCTCGGCTTCCACCTTGATCTTTATTATTTTCTTTTTTCTACTTACTGGAGGTTTAAATGACTCTTCATTTCTCTTAACTTGGAAACTGAGACCTTTATTATTTTCCAATATAGGAACTTAATGGTATAAATTTCTTCCTAAGTACATTTCCTTTTTTTTTTTTCTAAGTACATTTTCTTAGATGGCATCTCACAAATATTAGTGTACTGTACTTTCATTTTCATAAAATTTTAAAGTGCTTTTTAATTTACCTTTTGATTTCTTTTTGACCTGTAAGCTGTTTTCCAGGTATATTTATGTCATTGATTTCTTTTTTTTTAAATTATGAAAGTATGATAACACATTTATAGGAAACTTGGAAAGTACAGGACAAAGTTCCACTATATTACAATTATCTTTTAAGTAGATAAATTAAGATTTTAGTTGAAGTTTCAATATCAAACTCTCAAAAATTAATAGGCTGAATAGACAGAAAAGTAGAAGGATATTGTAGACCTGAAAAGCTCTATGAACTGATTCAACATAATTAAGATTTATACAATTTTCACACAACAGTAGGATATAAATTCTATTCAATTTCTCATAGACTATAAACTAGGAGATACTGGAACATATCCAGGGACATAAAACAAGGTGCAAAAATTCATAGTCTAAAGGTATTGAGATCACATAGAGTCTATTCTCTTATCACTGTGGAATTATGTTAGAAATCTATATCAAACCTCAATAAAGTTAAAAAACTGAAAAAACACAGGTGATTGCAGAGAAAAATGCACTTAAATGAGAAATTACTATCAAAATGAGAAATTAATATCAAAGATTATGTCATTGATTTCTAATTTAGTTAATGAACATTCTTTGTATGACTATAATCTTGTTAAATTTATTGAGATTATATTTTATAGTCTAGAATATGCGTGAGCTTATAAATCATCCCATTGCTTTTGGAAAGAATATGTACAATGTTGTTGCATGGGGCATTCTTTAAGCATCAGTTAGATCATGTTATCTAATAGTATTGTAGAAATCTATATCCTGATATTTGTCTTCCTCTTCTATCAACTATTTGGAGAGAGCTATTGAAATTTCCAACTATAATTGTGGCTTTGTCTATTTATCCTGTATTTCATCAGTTTTTGTGTCATGTGGTTTGAAGCTCTGTTATAATGTGCATAAAGATTTAGAATTGTTATGTCTTCCTGATTAATTGTTGCTTTTATGATTATGGAATAGCAATGATATTATCATGTGACATCTACTTCATCTGAAAGCTTCCTTTTGAAAATGTAGGGTGGTATGTCTTTTTCATCTTTTTACTTTTAAGTTTTTATGTCTTTTATTTCAAGTACATTTTGTACATGCAACATATAACTAGTTCTAGTTTTGTCTGACCTGACAAATTTTGCCTTTTAATTGGGGTTTTTAAACTAAATAGTATAAACTGTTTTATGTGATGAGTCCTCTTCTCTACTAATTCTACTTGAATTCTGTCAATTCTGGGTAAGTTTTGATTAATTTTTCTCCTAGTTATGGGTCACATTTTCCTGCTTTTCTGCACACCTTGTAATTTTTGATTGAATGCTAAATATTATGAATTTAACCTTGTTTTGTGCTTGTTATTTTGTTTTCCTTTTATCGAAAACATTGCTTGAAATAGTTTGATCCTTTAGGGTCTTGCTTTTAAGATTTGTTGGGCAGGGCTAGAGCAGTGCTCTGAGTGGTTGTAAATATCTCGTTACTGCGTCACGACCCTTTTTTTTTGATCTTATCCTCAGTGTCTAACAAATCATGGATCACTCCAGTCTGATTAATGGGTTCAAAATTTTTTCCTGGTCCTGTGTGATCACTGGCCAGTTCATCGCTCATTTATTCATTGGCTGTGTGGGTCTTTGTTGCTCCACGTGGGGGCTTCTCGCTGGTGTTGGTGGGTGGGCTTTTCACTGTGGTGGCCTCTCTTGTTGCAGAGCATGGGCTCAGTACTTGTGGCAGAGTGGCTCCTTAGCATGTGGGATCTTCCCGGACTGGGGATCAAATCCGTGTCCCCTGCATTGGCAGGTGGATTCTTTTTTTAATTAATTTTTTATTGAAGGATAATTGCTTTACAATATTGTGTTGGTTTCTGCCATACATCAGCATGAATCAGCCACAGTATACATACGTCCCCTCTCTCTGGAATCTCCCTCCCACCTCCGGCCCCATCCCACCCCTCGGGTGTCACAGAGCCCCGATTTGAGTTCCCCGAGTCATCCAGAAAATTCCCACTGGCTGTCTGTTTTACATGTGATGGTGGATATGTTTCCCTGCTGCTCTCTCCATTCCCCGACTCTGTCCTTTCCCCGCACCCCTGTGTCCACAAGTCTGGTCTCTATGTCTGGAGGCAGATTCTTAACCACTGGACCACCAGGGAAGTCCCTAGCTACTTAATCTTTAATTTTGGTGTGGCTCTTTCCCTGGTCTCAGGGAGCCCCTTCGCATGCATGGATCAGTTTGTCCTCAGCTGTGTCCTTGGAGAGGGCAGACGGCAGAAAGCTCGCTGTTCAGCTTGCTTAGTTCTGCTCCCCTGTCCTGTCAATTCTCCTGTCTCTTGGACCCTAAACTTTCTCCCCTCAACTCAGGATGCCCACCAGGTCCCAGCTCTGTTCCTGCTGTCTGAGTCACAGCCTGGAAGGTCTCACCTTGTTTATTTTCTGTGGTTCATGGCTCTCTGTCCTACACTGCTTGATGGCCAACGGCACTTCATCTTGGCCAGACGTGGAAGGCAAATCAGAAGGACTTCTAATCCTCTTTTGTTATACTTTTCAACCATGTTAACTGAGACGCTATAGCATTTTTCACTTTACTAGACTTGACTTTTTACCCAATTTGAAATTGATATATGAAATGCCTTTCTGTTTAGGTTTCTCTGAGCAATCTCCTTGTTACAAAGAAAACATGGACTGGAAAAGCATCAGTGATAATTATTTTGCATTTTTTAATAACTTGATCAAGACTCCAATAGCTTCCATGTCCAGGTGAGTTTTCAGAATTCAACTTCTAAGTCTTGACTTAACTATTATTTGTAATAAACAAAATGCTTGCTTTAAAACATGAGATCCTGATTTAGCTGTTGATAAAGTCTTTCATATGTATTCAATTCTCAATAAATATTTGTGTCATAGAATATATGACTCGTGTTTCCATGGACTTTGAAAGGAAACAAATTGTAGTAATAAGATTTCCTTTTGAGAATGTAATTTATTATAAAATCCCCCCACCACAAAAAAATTTTTCTTTGAAAAATAGCCTTATCTATTTACTTAAAGTTTACACTTGAGGTCAATGATTTGAGAGCCTGAAGTTCTGGAGACTTTTGGGAGAGAAGTGATCTTTGGACCAAATCTGCCAGATTATATATTGCTATGCTATTTCAGTGCATGTACTGAAATGGACATTTTAATGTATAATTATGGATACCATGAGTAGCTTAAAAGCACACTTTATTGTCTGTGGGGTGTGCTGGGACATGATGTGACAGAGGCTTTGCCTTAGAGTAGTAGTTCTCAAACTTGGAAATGGATAAAATTGATCTGCAAAGTTTGCTGAAAATACGAGCACTTGAACTTTGCCCCAGACATGCTAAATCTTGCTTGTGTGTGGGACTCAGATTTCTGTAGATATGAAGAATTCTACAGGTGGTTCTGGTGTGGGTCAAAGCTTAAGAAACATCCCATTACATCTGTCCATCACTGGGATCTGTCACTTCTGGGAAGCTTTTTTTTTAATTAATTTTTTTATTGAAGGATAATTGCTTTACAGAATTTTGTTGTTTGCTGTCAAACCTCAACATGAATCAGCCACAGGTATACACATGTCCCCTCCCTTTTGAACCTCCCTCCATCTCCCTCCCATCCCACCCCTCTAGGTTGATACAGGGCCCCTGTTTGAGTTTCCTGAGCCTCACAGCACATTCCCGCTGGCTAGCTATTTTACATAGTAATGTAAGTTTCCATGGTCTATCAAGCATTTAGAGAAGAGCTAATGCCTATCCTTCTAAAACTCTTTCAAAAAATTGTAGAGGAAGGAACACTTCCAAACTCATTCTACGAGGCCACTATCATTCTGATACCAAAACCAGACAAAGACAAAACAAAAACAGAAAACTACAGGCCAATATCACTGATGAACATAGATGGGAAAACCCTGGGAAGCTTTTTAAGCTCAGCTATTAGTGGGCACAGGAGGAATAGCAGGGGACGGACCCTCTGGAGAATCAGCCCTTTGCTCACATGAGTTAGGTTTATAATACCTCACTTTCCTGAAGGTCTTAACTACTGAATAACACAGAAGGCCAGCAATGAAGCCAGTCTATAGATGCTCCAAGAGCATGTTTTACTTTCATATTTGTAGATCCATAGCAGCTGGCACAGTCTTTAACGACAATAGTAGTCGTGTTAGTTGCTCAGTTGTGTCTGACTGTGACCCTATGGACTGTAGCCCATGAGGCTTCTCTGTCTGTGAAATTCTGTAGGCAAGAATACTGGAGTGGGTAACCATTCCCTTCTCCAGGGGATCTTTCTGACCCAGGGATTGAACCCAAGTCTCCTGCATTGCAGGCAGATTCTTTACTATCTGAGTCACCACGGAAGCCCATCTCTCGTGACAGGTGCTAGGTACATAGGTGTTGACTTAATGAATGAATGAAGAAGAATGGACACTAAGTGTAATTAATAGTAAGACAGTTGAGCTTGAAATGAGAAAACGCAGCCCATACCTGGTTCCTGCTGTATAATAGTTTGAATTTGCTAACTTAAAAAATCCTGAAATGTTTCTTTCCTCATGAAATGGAAATAATGATGTTTACTTCAAGGGGCTGTTGTAGGAATGAACTAAGATGATAGTCGAGAAAGTGCTTTATAAACTGTAAGGCGAAATAAATGTGGGAGGCAGCATCATTACTAGTAGTAGCAGTTCTGACTCTGTTCTCAGTCATCTGACTATTATTGCTCCATGACCTCCAGTTGTTAATGAAAAACAAGATCGTTCTGCATTCTTCTGTACCAATAACACAATCTCCTGCAGTTTTGGATGTATTTCTCTGCACGGCTGGATCTGAGTAAGGTTTATCTCAAATTCTTCATAGTTGAGCTTTATTTTTCCTAATGGAATTTTTCCCAGGAAATGTTTTCAATGTTCCATGATTCAAACTAGCAGCTCTCTGTTCTACAAATAATAGCAAACTAAACTGAGCCTATAGTTTTTCTGCTTTCAGATCTCAGCTCTGGGAGAGGAAAACTATTCCTGCATCTCATCCATCCTATCCCTATTCTATGTCAGGCTGGGTTACACACAAGATTATAGAATCAAGGAAGTTCAGAAAGTAACTCACCCTTAAAGGCAATAATAGCCAGTACAGGTCAAAATCCTGTACCCGTAGTTCTGAAATCTTAAAAAGTGTGAAAACTGAAGCTTTTCTTATGGTTGGCAGCACAACTCATTCTGCAGACTTAAAATTTTTTTTTTTTAACTTTAAAAAAATATTGGCTGTGGGGACTCTTCGCTGTGGCATGAAGGCTTTTCTCTGGTTGTGGTGCATGGGCTTATTTGCCCTGCAGCATATAGGATCTTAGCTCCCTGACTAGGGATCAAACCCATGTCCCCTGCAGTGGAAGCACGAAGTCGTAACCACTGGACTGCTGGGGAAGTCCCAGACTTAAGTGTTAAGGGTCTGTTGCCCACACACACTGAGCCTGTTCTGAAATTTCCCTGCAGAAGTGTTAGTGGGTTTATAGAGGGCTTCCTGGTGCCCATGGGTGGAGGGGCTGTAAATGCGTATGTGGCAGACACAGGCACAAGTTTCCTTTCTAGAGTCCAAAACACACAGGCCCCAAGGGTTTCAAAAGCGGGTTTGTTGTTCCTGAGTCTGAGAAGTTAGTAACTTCTTCAAGTGAGGACTCACATTGTAAGTGTGAGTGATGACTCACATTGTAAGTGTGACTCATAATTGCTGAGCTGCTCCTTTGAGACATCTTTGTGTTTTAAAAATGAACTCCTGGAGAAGGAGTTTATTTTATGCCATGTAAAACAATAAGTTTTAATAGTCAGGAGTACAGCATGTTTACAGAGCACTGTGATTGCTTTTTAGAATGAGAAATCTCAACACTTGTCCTTAGATCATACAGGGGCAAATTGTCTTACCATTTGGACAACCTCTATCACTAGGACACTCTGAGACGTAATAAGGAATTGAATGCTAAGATTCTTCTAGAATAAATAGCAGATGTTAATGATCATGCATATCAACTCATTGAGTAAAATAACTTTAAAATGCATTGTTTTTAGTGCAAGAAGCAGATTTAAGCCAAAAGTATGCAACTGCATTGTAGATTTCAAAAACATTTTCAGATGTTCACATTAATTTAATCTCTGTGGGAAAATATATTGCCTAGTAAATATTTCACCTATGTTTTCCTGCAAACAAGACTGCATATTATCTAAAAATTTGGTAAGTTGAATTTTTCCTAAAGGTATTTTTTTTCTGATACTGAATCTGTTCTGTTAATATTGTAGGGTCTTAAATTATACAAAGGAACTTCTAGTGATGGAAAAGAAGTTGCAGACCCTTAAAGATGAGCAAATAAACTTCCTTTTATCTTTTATGGAATTTTTGGAGAAATTATTATTGCCTAATCCATTCAACTTATCCAGTATTCTCAAATTCTATAACCTCCCATCTGTCCCTGAGATGACTCTAAATACAAGTCATTTGTGGACAAATCATTCAGCAAGTTTAGAGAGAGATATACCTGGCATGGATACTCGGAAACTTCTGGAAGTCAGCAAAGAGATGATTGAAAAAGTACAAACCCATGAAAGTTTCTGGATAAGGAAGGAATCAATAAATATCTTGAGATTTGTGGAATTAATACTTCTGGGGATGAATCCCAAGTTTCTGGCATTGTGGATGCATGGCACTTCAAAAGGAAAGAGAGCTGAACTGGGACTCTTGCCTACCCTTGTAAATTTTTCTGATTCAGAAAACGAGATGATTCATAGGAAAAGCTTTAACTTTTCCCAGTTGTTTCATTTAGATTGGTCTGAATCACCAGCCGTGAAGATGGATTTTGTTCATGTAATTGAAGTGATAATAAATAGTCTCTATGAGTTTGGATTTCTGAGGCAGGAACAAGTCTCAGAAGCTGTGGGCACAGTCTATGCTATGAGGAATGTATCCAATCTTTTCTTAGCCCTTTCTGAACCTCAAAAACAAGACATTGAGAAAATTTTGACTCATATATATCTACATGTCTTCCAGGACAAAGATTCAGCCTTACTTTTGCAGATTTATTCTTCATTTCACCAGTATATGTATAAATTCTTGAGCATTCAGAGCAAAGAGTCTTTGTTTTCTCTCCTTATGCAAATCTCAAAACACATTTTGGATATCCTAAAGCAATTTAATTTCCAAAACATCAGCAAAGCGTTTTCATTTTTATATGAGACAACAGGGGTCCTTGGGAGGCTATCTGAAGTATCTTACTGTCAACAATTGCTTTCAATTTTTAAATTTTTGGAGCTTAAAGCCCAATCCCTGATGTCCACAGAGGGCCCTGCAATGGAAGTCATCCATGCTACTTTGAGAGGCCTCAAGCAGCTCTTCATGGTGGATGATGGTTTTCGTAATTCTGTATTTCACTATGTGAGTCAACTCCTCAATGGCTCAGCAGAGGCCCTGCTGGGCGATGAATGCTTTGTTCTGGATAATAAAAGCATTTCTTCTGCAAATTATTCACCAGATGAGGGGTCTCCATTTATCCTCCCATGGGCACAAATCCTTTCAAACTTCTCAGCAGATGGCGGTGAGTTCCATGAGTTTACAGCTCTTCATTGCACCACTTTATGGCTTCACATGTGGACTGAGCTCTGTGGACACATAGCTCAGATATTTCAGCTGGACACGAATGTTTTCACTCCTCTTCGGGTTGGTCTCAATCAGCTTTTGGATGAACTGGAAAGTGATGAGAAAATTCCTGAAAGCTGTCAGGAAATACTTCCCAACCATTATCCTGCTAGACTCATCTTAAATTTGTTTGAGAATGTAACTCAAAGTGATGGCTTTCATGATTGGAATGATTTCCTGAATCTCAGGGATCTCTGGGTAGCACTAGGTGATGGATTAGTTCGAGTAAAGTTGCTTAACCTGGACCAAATAGAGAAATCCCTTTTCACCATGGAAACTACCTTGAGTCAGCTGAAGTCACTTCCATTAGACACCAATGCCAGCAGAGAGTTTTTGTATTCTCTGCTCAACATTTTTATTGAGTTGAGCAATACCTCAGCATCTATAGATAGAAGTGTACATTTGATGAATAACTTTCTCTTAAGGAACCTCACAAATTATGAAGTAAAGCTTGCAAGTGTCATCACTGACCTAAGAGACACAGTATTATTTCTTAAAAATGTGTCCCACAACCAAGATTTATTGTCCTGTGCTGACATTTTCCAAAATGTCACTGAGTTTATTTTGGAAGGTGGTTTATTGTATGAAAATTCTTCCCAGAGGGCATTACACATTCTGGCCATGTTGAATTCCACATTTTCCTCTGTGGACACAGTTAGCAGGCTGAAAGGCTGTGTCACCTGGGTCGGCACTGTGAACCACCTGTGTGCTATGTATAACTCCAGTTTTTCACAAGGCCATCTTCACGGTGTTCTGAGGAGTCTCAGAGATGTGAAAGACAAACTGAACTCTACTTTGAAGCTCGTTACTTGGATGTTGAATGTAATGATGGAGCCTTGCTCATTGAATACGTCAAATATAAACTGTGTGAATGTTTACTTAAAAAATGTGACTGACTTTCTAAATGTTCTACTCACTACAGTCTTTGGAAAAGAAAAGGTACCAAATTTTGAGATTTTATTAACTCTTTTAAATGATTCCACAAACCAAGTAAGGATGATTATCAACAACTTCTCGAGAGACTTTGATTTTGCACCTCAATCTAACTGGACACGTTTTACTGAATTAATACTAAAACGCATAGAAATGTCAGATGAAATGCCTCTTCAATTTCAAAATATTTGGCTGCATTTAGTAGCTCTGGGGAAGGAAATTCAAAATCTTGTGAAAGATATTTCCCCTAACATCCTGGAAAATAGCACCTTTTATAAAGCTGAAAAGATTTTAAACATAATTGCTACCAGTCCAAAGGAAAAGGATATACACAGCTTAGGCAATTCATTTTACCAGTTAGCTAGTTACCTTGCCTTCAATTTATCTCATGATCTCCAAAATTCACCCAAAATAATTTCTCATGAAGTCATGAAAGTTGTGGGTCTCAGTATTCAACTCATGAGGGATGTCTTCAACTCTCTAACACCCTCCGCTTACCACAATATTCCACAAGAGCCAGGTGACTTTCAAGTTTTAAAGAAGATGACTTCTCTCCTGCGCGGTGTCAAGAAAACAGACATATACCTGCTAGTAGATCAGCTTGAACGCATTAGTGAAAGCACGATGGATTTCTTCAAGAACATCAGCAGGTTAGGTGCTAGTGATTTGGGGATCGGCTTCTTTGTTGACTTAATGGAAAAGTTTGTCGACAGCTCACATTCTTGGAGTATTAGCCATCTGCTGAGGCTCTCACGTCTGTTTCCTAAAAAGGATGCTGATGCCGTGGTGGATGCGTACTACATGCTCCCTCATGCCATGAGGCTCCTGAGGGGCATGGGTGAAAAAAACATCACAGAGGCCCTCAAGGATGTCTATAACTTCACAGTCCTCCATGGCATACACCTTTCAGATGTCACCAAGGAAGACTTCACTGTTGTGATAAAAACTCTTATGGACACAATTGACTTAGTATCAGCTCAACCGGGCCTCCTTTCGGAGACATTAACTTGTCTTCCTGTGTTTTGGTGCTGGAATCATACAACTTCTGGGTTTCAGCAGAACCCAAGATCAGACGCCTGTAATGCCCATGAGCTCACATCTTCCTTTTACAGCAAAGTAGCCAGTATTCTTGACCACCTCCACCTGTCTCCCCATGGTGATGATTCACAGTGTTTGAATGAAAGCTCACAGATGGAAATAACTAGGAAAGTAGCCTGTGTAATTCATGAACTAATGGACTGGAGTTCCATTCTTCCAGAGCTGTCTGAAGTTTTCCATGTTAAAACCTCACTTGTGAAATCTGTGCAAGAATTTTGGCATAAGGTGTTACCATTTGTCCCGCTTTCTGGAAACCAGAGCAGTGGCAGCATCCCTGAGCTCTGTCCTGGTCATCTCATAAAGCAAGTCGCTTTGCCAATCATAGAAAAATTCAAAAACTTCAACTTTACAAAAGCCACATCAGATGAAAACCTTCCTGAAAAACTAGTTAGTTTAAACAAGATTCTTAATGTGGAGGAAGGAGCAGGAACATCTGTCCGGTATAATATTTCCTTTCATTTGAAAAGGATAATAGACTTTCTCTCTAGGAAGGAGAACCTGGTAAACAGCACCAATTCTCTAGTCTTTCCGTTCATGACACTGCTGAATTCAAACCTCACAGGCTTTAGTTTAGAGGCATTATCATGGTTTATTAAGAAAAGCGAAGCAGCTGACAACTTGGAAAAACAACGGCTTGAGTTTGAACAAATCATGAAAGACCTAACCCATAATTTTAGTATCAGACCCCTATATTCTGAAATTGACAAAGTGATGCAAAGGACTAATTCAGTGGCTCTTCAAAACATACCCTTGCCACTTGCCCACTTTTTGGAAAGCCTGGATTTATCATCATTGAAGACGTTAGAAATTATTGAAGAATTTTTACTGGTCATAAAAAACTGGTTTCATAAATTTGCAAATGAAGATTACTCCAAAATTTTACAAACATTGTTTCTTCTTTTGGCTAATGAGAGTTCAACTGATGATATCTCTTTGGTGACTAGAGATATTGCTACCTTTTTGGGTTATCTCAAAAATGTTTCTAGAGAAGGTAATTTTGATGTTGCCCTTCTTACTCGTCAGCTAAGTCAAGAACAGCTAACTAATTTCTCAGTTGTTCAGCTGCTTTTTGAAAGCTTCCTAATTAATTCAATCAATAACTTAGCTGAGCATTCTCAAGGAGCAGCCTTGAGCTTAAATGATACTGACCTTCAAATAATGAATCTCATTAACCTCGTCTTGAACCACACACAGTCAGAAAATGGTGAGAGAATCATTCTCCCTCCAAGAAGCAGAGTGGGTTTCACGGAACAGCTTTTGAAAACATTCTTTTTACTAAAGGAAAATTCTGGGAACAAAATATTTCTTCTGCTAAAAGACATCCACAAAGATCTCTTTGCAGAGATGAGGTGAGTTTATTTTTGCTTGTAGAGTACCTGTAGTTGTATATTACAATTAAGTTTATTTCCTGGAACTTCTATAAAACCTTGGAATGATTTTTGAAGTGAATTTTGTCTTAATGAACATTTTGTAAAAACCAAGGTAAAGTAACTTTAATGATTGTCATATAACTAATAAACCTATATACAAATGTATATATTATAGTATTATGTTTTATTATATTTTGGATTATGAAAGTAGTTGTTAAAATTAAATTTTATATGGAACTGAAAAATTATTATATACATATATAGATATATGTGTGTATGTATGTGTGTGTGTGCATGCTAAGTCGTGTCTGAATCTTTGTGACCCTATGGACCATAGCCCACCTGACTCCTCTGTCCATGGGATTCTCTAGGCATGCCCTCCTCCAGGGGATCTTCCCCACCCAGGGACTGAACCCACCTCCCTTATGCCTTCTGCACTGGCAGGCAGATTCTTTACCACTAGCACCACGTGGGAAGCCCAGATGGATATATATCATGGTCATATTTTGAATTAAGTCATGAACTGTCTAATCACAAATGAAGGGCTTAAATATTTTCATTCTAATAAGTTTACTATGATGTTTATATTTGGAATTGATAAAACTCCATTTTAAAACTGATAGTCACATTATATTTTTTCATATATTATTTTTTCATCCACTTTGAAGCTTGCCAATGAAAAGACTGGAGGGAAATTCTCATTTATTCTAGGATGTCTGTATCAGTAAGGTGTCAACCTCAGAAGCAGAACCAGAACAAAATTTCATACCAGGACTGGCTTCTGCAGTTTTGGGGTTGGCTCAGTGAGCCTAGAGTCAGCAGGGCAGGCCATTAGGAAACAAGTCAGAGTCCCACAGACAGAAGCTGCAAGTTCCCATCCACAGTGGCCAGTCAGGGGGTGATGGGATGTGTCCAGTCCAGGACATGACCAACCACCCACCCATTAGAGCCCAGGAGGTCCTAACCGTCTCGAAGACCCTCCGTCTATGAAGTCAGCCTTTCTAGGACAACATGCCTTTGCACTGACTTAGAGCTGGCTGACTGGGTCTTTAGTCACATCTGACAAATCTCCCTAAGCAGCACCTGCGTTACTGTTTACAATGATACAATGTGGGCATCCTGACTCTCATAAGTGGACTACCTGTGAAGCCCAGCAAACCAGAAATACAGCAGAGAGGGCTCTGGGGCTGTCACGTGGCCCAGCTAGTCGCCAGCAAGCCAAGCAGCTTGCCAGGACTTGGGATATTCAGAAGGATGTTCCCTCCTACCCTGAGAGTCCCATTTGATCATTTCACGTTCCTTTCCTTTCTGAAGGCAAAAGTGCATGGCTCTTTAAGTTGTTAGGTTTGAGGATCTGCAATGGATTGATACATAAAATCCACCCACTCTTTTCATTATTTGGCAACAAAATATTAATTTTCATCTGGAATGTATTGTAGCATTTCAATTTTTCAGTATTATCCTCCTATAATGCTATTATAAAGCCCCCAAGAAATCACTACCCTTCACACTTGAACAACCTCATGAGCCCAGTTACACTTGGATTTTTTCAATAAATACATGCTACAGCGCTGCCCGATCCACGGTTGGGTGAATCCGTGGGTGGGGAATGGCAGACACAGTTTTTAATCTATGTGGATGGTTAGTGCCCATAAGCTTTGGATTGTTCAAGGGGTCCACTGTGTAAGTTTTCACTTTTTTCATTACTAACCATGAAATTAAAAAATATATATTTGCAGTTTTGTCCTAAAGGATAAAATTCTAGAAAATTTGAAACTCGATCATTTTCTCACCTCCATGAAAGAAGATAGATTGGTGAACGCTCTTTCAACTTTAAAGGAGACTGTGTATCATCTAATAAAGAACTCATTTATGTTAGATGATGGAGAATTATATTTTGATAATCATCAAGGACTGCAGCTCCTGGGAGATTTATTCCACACTCTTCTAAGGGAAACATCAATGAAAAAGGAGACTGAAGTTAATCTGGAGTTTCTTATGGTGCTGAATCAGTTGCTTTCCCATATGAACAGTTCTGAGGACCTTTTCAAACTCAATCAAGATCTCCAGTCAGCTCTTCACCTCGTGAGAGAAACTTCCATGGTGATAGCACGTTTCACGGACACTCTTTTAAGCTCTCCTGTTAAGGACCTCCGTGTGCGGTACCCTTCCCTCCAGGAAGTTATACTTGCAAATCTAACCAATTTGCTTTCCTTTGTAAACAATTCATTCCCCCTAAGAAACAGAGAAACATTAGAAATTACCAGGCACTTACTGGGTGTTATCTCAGGAGCAGGTGGAGAGAACTGTGCCCTTGACCCACTCTTGGAGATGTCTGACACTCTGACCATGCTGGCCGATGATGGTGTAGAGATGAGACGTCTTGCCACGTCAGTCACCTCCACTGTGGAATTTCTTAAGTTAGCCAAGAAAATTGCAAGAAAGGTGGCCACCATATTTCAAACTCATCTCATTTCCACTGCCAATGACACCATGAAATTCTTTGACACTCTTTATTTTCTTTTGCGACAAAATGTTCGAAATGTTGTCAATGAAATGATTACTTTGAAAAAAGCAGATCATTTAATATTTGAAAATATAGATGACTTGTTGATGCCATTTCTTGACTTGGCCTTTGGGATGATTGGAGTTAAGCCTAATATTTCCCAAGACTTAGATATCCTCAATATGTCATCTGGCATATTCACATACATGAACCAGTCCAAAGAGCTTTTTGATATTAGAGAAGAAATAGTTGACTTTTTAACTTCTGTGAAAATCAATTTGGGAGACGTGGAACGTCTCCTGGCAGCATTTAAAAATGGGGCCCAAATATTTTCTGTGGATTCTGTCAGTTTATGGGAAGAAATCCCGGATTACTTAGCTCTTGTAAATAACATCACCAGTCACATCGACTTCTTATATTCTAACCCAATTTCCACTCGTAATTTCCCTCAAGATACAAAATGGGGAAGAACTCGTGAAGTGGTCCTGTTTCTGTGTGAAATCCTGTCACAAAACAGGACAGAATTAGGGAGTTACTTGAGAATGGTGATCAACCTTATCTCAGTCGCACTTTGGAATGACACAGGGAAGGACCACAGGGATGTTTTTAATCTGTTGCTGACATTGGCTCCGCATCCAGATGACCTTTTGAAAATCATCATGACAGTGGTAGAGGCCTCCCGTGAAGCTTCACTTTTTAACACCTCTTGGATTCAGAATGTGACTGAGCAACAACTCCAAGAAGCCATCCAGACCCTGCTGAGTAAAATAGCTCTCGTGAAGAAAGAGCTTCTCCTCAATAGCTCTCAGTGGACGTACTCCGTGAGCACTTTGCTTCAGCCCTTTTTTGAAATTTTTATTCATGCAACCACTGGAACACGTGAGAAGACCCAGAAAGAGCTGGTTGACAGTCCTGACATCCTCAAACCATTGTTGCGTTTTGAGGAATACCGGAAGGCATTAATTGCATTGGTTGAATACTGGCGGAGGGTCTCGCTGATTGATCAAAGGTAATGAAACACCCAGTTTGATTCATTCTGCCTGCCTGCCCCGCTCCCAGGCAGTAACTATAAAACAGAAGCAGGCAGGAATTGCACTGACCCAGGGTAAGTATAAGTACGTTCCTATAAATAAGGAACTTTTTAAACAGACTTTTTATATTCGAACCCAAATTCCATTCATAATTTCCCTCACGATACAAAGGGAAAGAACTCATGATCCTGTTTTTGCATGAAATCCTGTCATGAAACAGCACAAAACTAGAGGGTTACTTGAGAAAGGTGATCAACCTCATCTCAGTCATGCTTTGGAATAACATAGGGAAGAACCACAGGGATGTGGTCTTTGATTTCAGCCTTCCTCTCCCTCTGAGACTGACTTCCACAGGAATGATTCAAGCCCAGTCCCTGCTCGCTATTTGACTAGTCAGCACTTATATATGATTTGAATTTATTCTAAATTTTTCCATTCATTTTTTCCCAAAAAGTAAAAACCTCTTGTTCTATGCACACATCCCAAGACTAGGTACGGAACTGGTGTTTCTGTTCCCCTGCTCTGGCAGCCAAGGGTCCTGCTACTTGATATGGAAATAGAAATTTGGGGCCACGCAAGTCACATAGAAGTCTGCACTTTCAGTGGTAACTGCCCACTGGACAAGGCCAGATTTCACCCCGCCTCAGATTCCATCCAAGACATGTGGTTGACCCACATCCACGCACCAGCCGCCCACCCCTGAATGGTGGGTCAGGGGAATGGCAGGTTCCTGGAAGGTCCGGTGCTATTGGCTGTCATGCTCCGGAGGCTGTCCGCTGCCCAAGGATGTGGGCGAGAGCCCTGGCCCATCCTCTCCGTGTGTGACACACGGCTCCAGTGGTCTGTGGGCTCCACGGTACCGATGCTTCTGTGAGTCCAAAGGGAGATGGAAAGTGAACCCTCACTCACCTGCCAGACAGCCTGACCTGCTCTCCTCTAGCTCTGTTGCCACAGGGCTGCACCTTGAATTCACTCCTTTTTAAAAAGTTGGAAGGGTCTCCTTGGATAGTGAAGCAGGTATTTATTGGCACGAAGAACTGTTAATATCAATGCCTTGGAATTTGAATGCTGGCTTTCAGACCCTCACTGTTTTTCTGATCCTAAACTCTGTCTGACTTGACACTTGTCTCCGAATTTTTATTTGAGCTGGAGATGATGCCAGCTACCCCTGCTCCTCACCAGTCCTGGCTTTCACCCTGAAGTGTCCAGTCCTTCATGGATGTACTTTACACTGTGGCCCCAAGACTGGAAACTAGTGGGCTGTGATCTGGCTGGGTGTGGTCGCCACCCTCATTTTAAATTCCCAAGGCACGGTGCCCAGTTTCATTCCACTTTAGCGATTCCTTCCTTCCACTATTTTTTTCCTGTCTTTTTGTTGTTCAGTCGTGTCTGACTCGTTGTGACCCCATGGACTGCAGCACGCCAGGCTTCCCTGTCCTTCACCATCTCCTGAAGCTTGTGCAAACTCATGTCCATTGAGTTGGTGATGCTATCTTCAGTCTTGACTCTTCTTTGATCACTGCCTTCTTGATGAGGAAGATACAAAAAGTCTAAGACAGAAAACCCCACTGGTAGGGAGGGAATGCCAGGATTGTTGGCAACAAAATGATGCTCTGAATGAAAACAGGAGACCTATTGTCTCCTCGGCTGTGTCCTCCGATGTCTGTGGAATGAGTGGTCCAGCAGTGGGATGGTTCTTTCACGAGTGTCACATGTGCACTCACTCAAGAGAAGCTGGTCTTCACCTCTAATATTCCTGTCTGTTTCCCCCAAGTGTCTTGGATGCCTGTCGGGCTTTTCTGCAGTCCCCGGAGCCCGCGGATGCCGTGGCAACCCTGTGGAGAATGGAGACCCTGGCCCAGCGCGTGCTCGTCCTCCTTGCAGGTGAGCTGCTCTCGGGAGAAGGGCTGATTGGTCCCCACCCGTTTCCAGAGCTCAGCTGACTATGAGATGGTTGGATGCCCTTGAGCTACTCTTGGGCTCAGCTGCAGCCTTCTTGCCCGGTTCCCTAGACCCTGAGGACCCCCTCTCCCCCTGCCCCCAGCACTGTGACCTCCAGCTAAGGGGAACATCCCCCTCCCTGTTCCAAGCTCTGCCTGCAGGCTATGCCTCTGCCAGTGGAAGGTGCGTCCCTGTCTCTGAGGCCTGGACTTCAGCCACGCCCTGTGGCTGGAGCCACGGCATCTCCTCCAGGAGGAATGCCTGGTCCCCTTTGCTGGTGGTGACCTTGGGTTGACCTCTATCTCATGTGGTATTAAGGCTGCTATTTCTTAAGTCCCCCTCCTCTGCCTGCGTCAATGTTCCTTGAAGGCAGCAACCGTGTCTCCATCTCCTGTGCGTCCCCAGCGCCTGGCGTGGAAGATCACTCTACTGACGGGTGCTGGGTGGTCCATGCAGTGACTCGACTCTAGAACACTTTCCCTAAAGTCCTGGCGCTGAGTGCTTGTCTTCAAGTTTGTTGGAACCTCTCCTGCATTTGTTTGCTACTTTACTGAGAACAGGATCTGTTGCTTGTTCAGTTCTGTCTCCATGATACTCAGCATAGAGTCTGTGACAGTGAGTCATTGCTACTTACACTGTAAATGAATTCATTCATCTAAGATCCTTCTCACCAAATCCATTACTACCGATTTCAGTGACATTTTCCTGGCATACCATTGTGGAAGGAAAGTACCACGAGCTGCCTCATAGGGCTCCTGGGTGATTTTTAGATCTCTTTCCAAGATGTGAACACTGGCCTCAGAGCACTTTTGGACCATAGACTGCACAGGGCTGCTGGAGTGTATTTCACCCACGCGTGCATGTTGCTGCTTTTTCATGCAGAGGCTCCTAAATGAGGCTGCACCCAGACCTCTTTTTTTAAATTTACTTTTAATTTTTTTATTATTATTATTTTTTAGTTCTACCACTTTATTGCTACCAACCCATTTCCCTCCACCCTTGTGCACACATGCTCAGTCATGTAATCCCATGGACTTCAGCCCGCCAGACTCCTCTGTCCATGGACTTTTCCAGGCAAGAATACTGGAGTGGGTTGCCATTTCCTTCTCCACTCTTTTTTTTTTTTAATTAAAAAAATGTTTTTGTTGGCCACATTCCCTTGTGGCTCAAATGGTAAAGAATCTGCCTGCAATGCAGGAGACCTGGGTTCGATCCCTTGGTTGGGAAGATCCCCTGGAGAAGGGAATGGCTACCCACTCCAGTGTTCTTGCCTGGAGAATTCCATGGACAGAGGAGTCTGGCAGGATACGGTCCATGGGGTCACAAAGATTCAGACATGACTGAGCGACTAACACTTTCACACTTTCTGCAGCATGTGGAATCTTAGTTCTCTAACCAGGGATGGAACCTGTGCCCCTGCATTGGGAGCAGAGTCTCAACCACTGGGTCACCAGGGAAGTCTTTGCACATGGCTCTCTTGGTGCAGCCGGGCCTAAAGTCCTTGACAGCAAAGGTGGCAGGGATGCTGGGGTGATGGGTGTGAGCCCAGATGACGACATGGGGAAGCTAAGGTGGGCTGATCAGGAGAAGAGAGAAGCCGGGGTCAGTGGAGCAGGCTGTGAGCCCTGGTTCCCATGTGGATCCTGCCAGGCCAGCTCTGCCCCCTCCCTGTCGTCCCAGGTGGACCCGACACCTTGTCTCACGATGCTGCCTCCTCCTGACTTACTCTCTGATGACTGTTATTACTTAGATGATTATTCTCAGGTGAGGTGTCATGTCCTCTGGGAAGCTCTTCCCCTGCCTGGGTTTGGTGGCCCTGTTTCAGGCCCCTTAGCTGTGCCCTCCGGGCAGTGAGCCCATGGGCCCTTTGTGATTGCATCTGCCTGTGATTAGCATCCACCCAGCACATGGGGACTGGAGCCCGGGTGGGGGCTGATGGCAGAGGCTTGGTGAATGAACGCGTGAGCACATGTCAGCGGCCCTCTTGGGCTCAAGTCTCTGTCCCCTGGGACTCCTGCATGAGCGTGGTCTGTGAATTTTGCGCTGACATCCTGGAGGGAACGTGTGGCCATGGCAGGCAGTGCCCAGGCCCAGATGTCCCTGAGTGGCTGTGTGGGACTGGAGGACAACGTGCAGAGGTTGCTCGGGGCTTAGTGCAGGCATGGCCACACCTGCCACAGACAGAGTGGTCTAGGGACCGGGGGGGGGGGGTGCAGGGGTGGGTCACTAAGGGTATGGGCAGCGGAGGCTGGGGCTTTGGGAAGAGAAGCTCGTTTGGGGCAAGACCCAGCACGTCAAGTCTTAGTTGCTCAGTCGTGTCCGACTCTGCAACCCCCTGGACACAGCCCACTAGGCTCCTCTGTCCATGTGATTCTCCGGGCAAGAATACTCTGGTGGGTTGCCGTTTCCTCCTCCAGGGGATCTTCCTGACCCAGGCATCCAATCCGGGTATCCTGCATTATAGGCAGATTCTTTGCCGTCTGAGCCACCAGGGAAGATGTCAACTCTGATCTCACATTAAGTAGAATCATGGTGGCTGGGGCAGGGGAAGGAACAGGGCTTCCAGACTAAATGGGCCAGGGTCCAGTGCCTGCAGACACAGGCTGGCCGAGGGATGCCCTGAGCTGGACACAGAGGCTGGAGCTCATAGCTGTTTCCAAGTGAGAGGAAATCAGTGAGGCATGGACACATGGGTGTTTGGCATGTACTAATTCTGCTCCTGCATTCTGTTAAGAGGGCAGATTGAGTATGGGTGACTCTGCACACCGTGCAGACATCATCCCACAGCTTACAAAGAGCTCTTTGTAGCGAAAAAGGGTAACTGAGGGTCTAACACAGGCTTAGCTTCGATCCACTCACTCACCTCTCTTTTGTAATACCTTCTTAAACCCAAGAATTGATGAATCTTTTAGTGACAGAGCAGGGGAGAGGAATGAGGCTGGTCGGGGAGCCAAGGTAGTTCGTTTTATAAATGAAATCCCAGTTGTCATGTAGGTTAATTTTTTTCTTTAAAGAAATCTCTGTTTCCAATTAGAGATGTTATGAGTGTTGTTGATGCTGTCAGACATGGAGGATCATGCACCTCGGCTCACCTTTGCGTGGCTGACAGATATTCTCACATGTGGAGCTCTAAAATGTGGCTGCTTATGTGACATAGTGAACCCAGCCACACTTTAAAGCATAATTATTTCACTGTCTTATAGTCAGCTAATGTAATGGCTTTAAAATGAATTAAACATTCATTAATACCTGAATTTATATGCATTTTGCCATTCTGTACTGCCTTTGCTAAATTAATATAGCACACTTGAGTCCCTTCATTACCGAAGATTAATTTCTAATTTTTATATTTCATTTCAAGAAAACCCAAGCATGTCATACTTAAGCATGACTAACATTCAAACTTCATCTCCACTTTCCTTATTAAGTTGTCACTCTGTTCTGTAGTGACAGGCCCAGAAAAGTTACAAACACCAGCCAATAGGGTATGGAATAGAATGGGCCAAAATGGGCAAGTCCTCTTCTGTCACACGGAGGGAATCAGTCAGATCTGTTACGATGACTGTTGACAATGAAGTACTGAGTTGTGTGTCAAAGAGTTAAGTTCAGCCACACCATAAGGAAAGTAACATTTTTGTCCTTCGGATCTAGTACTTGAAAACATTAGAAAAGTTTGCCTGGGAACAGGGTGTGTAGTTTGATGGCTCTTAAACCAAAAGGGACTTCGTAGTCACCTTTGACCTTCTGGTTTCCCAAATTGGCAAGCAAAGGTCCAGAGAGTGTGAGTGACTTGCCCAGGGCCTGGGGTGTGGGGGAGAAGTCAGAGTCCCTCTTCTGTGGAGAAGCACATGGGGAATCCGGGCTGACCAAACAGGGAAGAGGGTCCAGACAGGGAGATGGGCCAGAAAGCAGGCATGGGGGGTCTGATGTGACCAAATGCTGGGAGAATGCCAATAGCAGGTGGGAACAGCCAGGACTGGTCGAGGGGCAGGCCTGCAGAGGCCAAGTGAAGTGCAGCAGGAATGGGCCTGGAAGGTAGGGGACAGAGGTTAGCGTTTCCGGGCCTCCGGGGCAGCTGCAGGACAGTGTCAGCGGTGGGACAGCTACATCTCCAAAACAGAGGGTCCATTTGTTCTCAAGGCTTCCCTCGTGGCTCTGACGGTAAAGAATCTGCTTGCAATGAAGGAAACTTGGATTCGATCCTAGGGTTGGGGAGATCTCCCTGGAGAAGGAAACGCAAACCTACTCCAGTATTCTTGCCTGGAGAAGCCCATGGATGGAGGAGCCTGGCGGGGTCACAAAGCGTCAGACACGACTGAGTGATTACGCATACACACATTCGTCCTCAAAGATACATGCTGGATGCTTCATATACCTTACCTTATTCATCTTCCATTTTAATAAGAGATTGCTTATATTTTTAACAATAATACGTTGGGTTTCAAAATCAGAGAAATAGCAAGATTAGTGAGAAAATGTAAACTAAGGTGGCTCTGGGTGGTCTGCTTCTGGAAAGTGTGACTTTGGGTCTGTTCTATGCACTCTACCTTGTCTGCAGTTCAAAACCATTTTAAAAAAGAACTTTTGAGAAACAATGTAAAAATGTAATAAGCAGGACTGTTGCTTTCCGCCCGCCCCCAATTGAAAGTGACAGAAGTTTCCTTACTCACGAGAGTACATTCCTTCTTCTGTAACGTGAAGACACGGAAGCACGTGTAAAACCAGGGACTGGGCGCCTGCGCATGCGCAGTGGAGCCCCCTCCCCGTGATTCCGCAGTGTGGGTCGCGAGGCTGCGTGGGCCGGGTTGCGAGCAGCCGGGAGGCAAGGCACATGTAGTCCTGAGGAGACAAGAGGCCAGGAGCCCCGGGAAGGCGCCGAGAGCGAGTGAGATGGAGCCGCAGGGTCCTTCACCAGCCACCTGCTTTGGGAAGAGCGCGTGGCTCAGGGTGGAGGCGAGTTGCGGGGAGGGAGTGGCGAGGGACAGGCCTGTCAGGGTGTTGCCCTGTCCTGGGCGTGACCTGGGGGCCCTGGGCAAGGCTCCATGTCCAGAGGTGCTGAGTGTGACTGACAGCGGGGTTCGTGAGGAGCCAGGCGGGGCTCCCAGGATGCCGCATCTAAGGGGTGGAGGGGGGGGGGCCTGCCGTCCATCGTGCGTGTGTGTGTGTGTGTGTGTGTGTGTGTGTGTGTGTGTGTGTGGAGGGTGGGGGCCTGCCGTCCATTGTGTGTGTGTGTGTGTGTGTGTGTGTGCGTGCGTGTGTGTGTGTGTGTGTGGAGGGTGGGGGCCTGCCGTGCATCGTGCGTGTGTGTGTGCGTGCGTGTGTGTGTGTGTGTGTGTGTGTGTGTGTGTGTGTGGAGGGTGGGGGCCTGCCGTGCATCGTGCGTGTGTGTGTGTGTGTGTGTGTGTGTGCACGCGTGTGTGTGTGTGTGTGTGTTCGACCAAGCGAGAGATACTCTAGGCCCATTGGTGAAAACCAAGACTGTCCTGGGCAAACTGGGGGCCGGGGGCACCTTGCCCAAGGGGTGCGAAGAGGGGGTGGTTTGGGGCCGGGGGAGAAGGATCTTAACTTCTATACTTTCAGTTAGACCAGAATCATACAGTGTTTATTTAGTTGCATTTGAGACTCAAAAGGAGCAGCGTTCCCCTCATTTCTGGTAGTTTTGGAATTCTTTATGAATCTGAATCATTTTGAACCTTTAAACAGTGTCTTTGTGAGAGTCGGGGAGGACTGCATACTGATGGCGTCTCTGTGTGTTTCCTCTGCAGAAGACCAGTCTCTGACGAAGGACGTATTGTGTGCCGCTCTGCACTGTGAGCAGAGCGTGGTGAGGCTTCTGCTGTTATCTGCTCTGCGAGGGGTCGTTCTGGTGCACGACCACTACCAGGTTTGGTATCCTTGATGTCTCAGAGACCTTCCTATTCCTTATGACTGGTCCATGCAGGACAGTTTCCTGTTCCAGGCTTGCTGGCTTGGTCTTAAACACAAGGGACCACGGTGCGGAGCTGTGTGGGGAGTTAGGGCTGCAGGCTGGGTGTCCACACCTCCTTCACCCAGGTCCTCCAGCTGCTGCTTGACTGGCTGGCACAGGCTTGGGAGAGCTGGTTGTTAAATGTTTAAGAGTTGTAAGCTGGTTCTTAGACATAGACATCATTAAGAATCAAATTATGTATGGTAAAATAAAGTTGAAAAGAAAGACACTAAACATTCAAGATTCCTCACTTCCTAATTAGTTTGGTATGTTTTGCTCTTGTCTGAGAAGGTTTGTGCTCTTTTATCTGCACAGTGGGGATGGTACTGCTGGTCTCTTCCCCATCCTGTGTTCAGTGACGTCGTGTTGCCTGTTTGAGTAGGTCATGCTGAGAGTCTGGCAGGCAGAAGGGATATGGGGGCAGAGGAAAAAAGTCATGTGTGTGTGAGTCTTGCCACCAAGTAGGAAGCGAATAGTCTGGTCTGATGGACCACCCAACCCACCCTCCCCAGGCCTCAGATGGACAAGACTCCAGCCAAGGCCTCATGCTCTGAACACCGCTGGTCCTAGGCTTCCCGTCTTCCTTGCCCCACAATTCAGAGGTTCTGTGTGGTGGCCTCTTCAGGGGACTTGCGTTTTGGTGCTCAGATCGCATGCAGAGAAGTTCGTTTGTGCCCCAGAAACCCCAAGGCAGGGACTCAGAACCCAGGACTCTGTACTGTGACACCTCAGAATGCTTCACATTTAACTTGCTTGGAACACACATTTGTTAGTTCTCTGATCATCTGAATGATTCATGACTTTGCTTTGTGAGAGTGATCAGTGACAGTTTTGAGAAAGTTGTTTAGAAGCATTATTAAAATGTCATGTGTTCTCTCAGCTTGAGCGCCGTCTTTTGAGAAACCTCTGTGCCATGAGAGTGAAGTACAGAAATAAACCAATGTGCAGGCTGAAGCACAGAAGAAAAAAGATGAGGCAGAGGTCCGAGCAAACTTGGACCCCCATGGAAGCCACAGAGGCAGAAACAAGGGAAGCCAGAGGCCAGGGACGCAAGGGCAAATTGTGGACTGCATGCTTACTATCCAGAACTTGTCTCAGTGGATCTGGAACTTTGAATGGTCTCAGTGGCCATCCTGATCTCCTCAACCACCTTTGACTCATCTTGCTTGTATCAAAGCAGTCCCTTTTGGTCCTTTTCCCTGGACCTGTGATATTATGGACTAGTTCTCCTCTTAGTTGTGGCTGAATGTAACGTGTACAATAATTATGTCTTTTGCTGTCTTAGCCGAAGGAAAAAAAATAGTATGTGTTGATTTACATGAGATATGGGCTTCCCTGGTGGCTCAGTGGTAAAGAATCCACTGGCCAGTGCAGGAAACTAGGGTTCAGTCCTTGGGTCAGGAAGAGTACCTGGAGAAGGAAATGGCAACTGACTCCGATATTGTTGCCTAGAGAATCCCATGGACAAAGGAGCCTGGCGGACTACAGTCCACGGGGTCACAGAGAGTCAGACATGACTGAGCACGCGTGAGTTACATAAGATGCCTTCTCCAAATCACCACAGCCTGGGACTGTGCTTGCAACATCAGGAAGAACTGGGTGATGAAATAAATCAATTCTGATGATGTGAAATAAATGATGTACAGCAAAACTATATTTAAAATGGATAACCAACGAGGACCTACTGTATAGTACAGGGAATTCTGCCCAGTGTTGTCTGGCAGCCTGGATGGGAGGGGAGTTTGGGGGAGAATGGATTACATGTATATGGCTGAGTCCCTTTGCTGGTCGCCTGAAACTTCCACAACATTGTTAATTGGCTATACCCCAATACAAAATTAGAAGTGTTAAGTTTGGAAGAAAAATGATGTACAGCAGAACTGCCGAGTCCAGGGAAGTGTGTATAGATTTATATGCTTGTCGGTACAAATAAACACATGTGATCTTCTGCTTTGGGGGTCATTTTACATTTTAAGTTATATTTGTCAGTTAGTTTTATGAACTATAGGTATTTTACATTCTTATCAATTTATAGGTATTATATATTTTATAAAATGATCAGTCTTTTCTACAGCTGTTGATGCTTGTAAAAGATGCTGATAATGTGTCCATGGAGTCTTAAGAGTCAGGGCCTAGGCCAGGGATTCTTCCATAGGGCTTCTCCATGCACCCACTTCCCCTGACAAAAGTGGCCTGGCACCTTTCTTGAAAAGTGTCATTTTTAGGCTGGGAGGTTGTGCGTCAGGCCCTCAGCTGGGCAGTGCTGGTCCTTGCCATGGCCTTATGTCCGCTGGGTAAATGGCAGAGCCAGGCCGAGGTTCCTAGGCAAGGCTCTCCTGGTACCCGGCCAAGGGCTCCTTCCAAGGCCTTGCAGTGTGCACCCAGGCAGTTGGGCAGGATCAGACATCGTCCGTCGCCTCTGCCCTGTTCCCTTATAGTGAGGACAGAGGACTGGCAGGTGTGTAGACAGCAGACTGACAGTCCATGTGATGCTCGGCGAGGATGCCTGCGTGTCTGCTTGAGCTCGTGCCAATGGTTTCCAACTGTATCACTGCTGTGTTTTCTAGGAATTGGAAAAGATATGGACCTCTCCCCATCAGCTAAGCTGTGAAGGCCTTCACAGGAATCTCTCCAGAGCCTTGGAAAGCTTCAGGAGCAGTTTGGAAGATGCCAGTGAGCAGGACTGTGAATGCCAGCCTGGGCCAGCCTCCAAGCCACACATGTATGCCCTGGTGGGGCCCATGCCGCCTCAGTCTCTCTCTTCATAAGGGCGATGCTGTGCCTTAGTAAATTATGAATCTCAGGCAATAATATGTAACAAACACCGTTAATGTACACTGATGTGTATTACTATTTTATGAATAATCATTTTGTTAATTATTTACTAATGTATTTTCTCACCAAACCAAAGCTTCCCATGACTTTAACTTTTGAGATTGTAAGTGGTAGGAGCAGCATCAGTGCTGAGGCTGGCTTTATTGGGGATCAAGAAATTGAATGAAAATGTCGAGATTCAAGGTTATAATATGGTAGTAAAGATGTTTGGTAGGGTAAGTCAGTGATTTTCCAAAGCACCTTCATACTGGGTTAGTTTTGCTCTGTGTTCTCAAAGTGTTAAGCCTCAGAAGAGGAAGGTGGGGACTTGTATTCTGAAAATGACTTATTCCCGGAAGAAATGGTGTTCCTCTGACTTTTTGGTGTCCTCATTTCTCGTACATTCCATGGTGTACCCTAACTGTTCTTTCTGCATTTATGAGAAGCATTTGTTATGCATCCTTACTCCCCTGCCTCCTCCTGCCTGGCAGGGGTGTTGGTAATATTAATGGGTGTTCACACACAGATACATCGTGTGTCCAATTATCTGAGAAATTTTAGGGAAATGCCATCTTGTTATCTAGCTCATTTCCTGGGAGCTGAGGCAGTGTATTCAACCAACATTGTTCCTGGGGTTTTATCTTGCCTAAATTAGCTTTCATTTTCTGCCATTTCAGGCTGGCCCAAAGCCTGGAGAAGACTTTATTGTTGTCTGGGAATCCCGTAATGACTTTTCTTAGCAATTTCACAGTAGCTGAGGGTGAGTATGTAGTTCCTCCCAAGTGTGCTTGATTAAAAATTAAATTTAGTTTCTCACACAAATATATCATTAAAATAAAACATGTAAAGGGTGAGTTATGCTATCTATATGTAGTAAATAGCAATTTAGAGCCTGGCTGCTCTGATGTATTTGGGGCTGAGAAGAAAGTCCTAGAATCCTGGGTACCAAAACGAAGAATGAATGAGAGAAGCTTCTGTGGTCCAGGGGTCTCCCTGGCCCTGTCTCCCTGTCTTATAGATCCTGAAGCCCCCTTGCATCACCATGTCAGGTCTGAAGAATTCTGGCAAATCTCTTGTTAGGAAAAGTGAGATGAGTAGATAGGTGGAGAGAAGTGAGTTTCCTTGATCACTGTTCCCTTGGGGGGGAACACCTCTTTTTTAGAGTAAAATTTAAAATGCACAGGTCTTAGAGGAAGCAATTGAGCAGAATTGCTGGATAATCTGGGGTTTTGTTTTACTTCTGATAACAAACGATTGCAGCTCCCCTGTGGAAGAGTAAGGTATGGCTTTATTTGGTGCTTGTTGTGGGCTGGATGTAGTGGGAGAATAATCCTTGCCAGGTTTTCATATCAGATCTTGTCTTCACTACTTCAGTCAGGAGTAGCCTGAATGTTTATTATTATAAGAATTCTTTCCTTTTGATTGTCTTTCAGGTGTCAAAGTAAAAGATTTGATGCAGAATATCAGCAAGTTAACTGAGGAGCTCCGATCTCTGCACTTCTCAGATGGAACCATCAACAGTATTTTAGAAGCAAACATCTCCCACTCAAAGGTGGGGCTTGAGTTCTGCTTCTGTTCATGGCTAGAGCTGTCTGCCTCCTGTGGTCCTACCCCTACCCCATGGCCAGGGATCCCCTGTGAACTGTGTGTGTGTATTTGTTACTTTGCTCAGTCATGTCTGACTCTTTGCGACCCCCTGGACTGTAGCCCGTCAGCCTTCTCTGTTCATGAAATTCAGCCAAGAATACTGGAGTAGGTAGCTCTTCCCTTCTCCAGGGGATCTTCCTGACCCAGGGATCCAACCTGAGTCTCCTGCAGTGCAGGCAAATTCTTTACCATCTAAGCCACCAAGGAAGGCCCTGAACCATGTAAATGGAGCCAGAAAGGAGATCACAGAACATGCTGGCAATCCAAGGGCATCATGATCCGCTGCCAAGACCTTGGAGTCCTCAATTTCATAATAGTGTCTTTACCAGAGTTCAGTTCAGTTCAGTTGCTCAGTTGTGTCCAACTCTTTGAAACCCCATGAACTGCAGCACACCAGGCTTCCCTGTCCATCACCAACTCCTGGAGCTTGCTCAAACTCATGTCCATCCAGACGGTGATGCCATCCAACCATCTCATCTTCTGTCATCCCCTTCTCCTTCTGCCTTCAGTCTTTCCCAGCATCAGGGTCTTTTCCAATGAATCTGTTCTTCACATAAGGTATTGACCAAAAGATTGGAGTTTCAGCTTCAGCATCAGTCCTTCCAATGAATATTCAGAACTGATCTCCTTTAGGATGGACTGGTTGGATCTTCTTGCAGTCTAAGGGACTTTCAAGAGCCTTTTCCAACACCACAGGTCAAAAGCATCAATTCTTTGGTGCTCAGCTTTCTTTAGGGTCCAACTCTCACATCCATATATAACTACTGAAAAAACCATAGCCTTGACTAGATGGACCTTTGTTGGCAAAGTAACATCTCTGCTTTTTAATATGCTGTCTAGGGTGTGGTCATAGCTTTCCTTCCAAGGAGCTAGCGTCTTTAAATTTCATGGCTGCAGTCACCATCTGCAGTGATTTTGGAGCCCAGAAAAATAAAGTCAGCCACTGTTTCTACTGTTTCCCCATCTGTTTGCCATGAAATGATGGGACTGGATGCCATGATCTTAGTTTTCTGAATGTTGAGTTTTAAGTCAACTTTCTCACTCTCCTCTTTCACTTTCATCAAGAGGCTCTTTAGTTCTTCTTTTGTTTTTTTGCCATTAGGGTGGTGTCATCTGCATATCTGAGGTTATTGATATTTCTCCCTGCAGTCTTGATTCCAGCTTGTGCTTCATCCAGCCTGGCATTTCACATGATGTACTCTGCATGTAAGTTAAATAAGCAAGGTGACAATATACAGCCTTGACATACTCCTTTCCCGATTTGGAACCAGTTTGTTCCATGTCTGGTTCTAACTGATGCTTCTTGACCTGCATACAGATACAGATTCCTCAGAAAGCAGGTCAGGTGGTCTGGTATCCCCATCTCTTTAAAAATTTTCCACAGTTTGTTGTGATCCACATAGTCAAAGGCTTTGGTGTGGTCAGTAAAGCAGAAGTAGATGTTTTTTTGGAACTCTCTTGCTTTTTTGATGATCCAGTGGATGTTGGCAATTTGATCCCTGGTTCCTCTGCCTTTTCTAAATCCAGCTTGAACATCTGGAAGTTCACAGTTCACGTACTGTTGAAGCCTGGCTTGGAGAATTTTGAGCATTACTTTGCTAGCGTGTGAGATGAGTGCAATTGTGTGGTAGTTTGAGCATTCTTGGGCATTGCCTTTCTTTGGGATTGGAAAGAAAACTGACCTTTTCCAGTCCTGTGGCCACTGCTGAGTTTTCCAAATTTGCTGGCATATTGAGTGCAGCACTTTCACAGCATCATCTTTTAGGATTTGAAATAGCTCAACTGGAATTCCATCACCTCCATTAACTTTGTTCGTAGTGATGCTTCTTAAGGCCCACTTGACTTCGCATTCCAGGATGTCTGGCTCTAGGTGAGTGATCACAACATCATGGTTATCTGGGTAGTGAAGATCTTTCATGTGTAGTTCTTCTGTGTATTCTTGCCACATCTTCTGCTTCTGTTAGGTCCATACCATTTCTGTCCTTTTTTGTGCCCATCTTTGCATGAAATGTACCCTTGGTATCTAATATTCTTGAAGAGATCTCTAGTCTTTCCCATTCTATTGTTTTCCTCTATTTCTTTTCATTGATCACCGAGGAAGGCTTTCTTATCTCTCCTTGCTATTCTTTGGAACTCTGCATTCAAATGGATATATCTTTCCTTTTCTCCTTTGCCTTTCACTTCTCTTCTTCCCATATCTATTTGTAAGCCCTCCTCAGACAACGATTTTGACTTTTTGCATTTCTTTTTCTTGGGGATGGTCTTGATCACTGTCTCCTGTACAATGTCACAAACTTCCATCCATAGTTCTTCAGGCACTCTTTCTATCAGATCTAATCCCTTGAATCTATTTGTCACTTCCACTGTATAATCATAAGGGATTTGATTTAGGTCATTCCTGTATGATCTAGTGGTTTTCCCTACTTTCTTCAATTAAAGTCTGAATTTGGCAACAAGGAGTTGATGATCTGAGCCACAGTCAGCTCCAAGTCTTGTTTTTGCTGACTTTATAGAGTTTCTCCATCTTGGGCTGCAGAGAATATAATCAATCTGATTTTGGTATTGACCATCTGGTGTTGTCCATGAGTAGAGTCTTCTCTTGTGTTGTTGGAAGAGGGTGTTTGCTATGACAGTGTGTTCTCTTGGCAAAACTCTGTTAGCCTTTGACCTGCTTCATTTTGTACGCCAAGGCCAAATTTGCCTGTTACTCCAGGTATCTGGAGTAACTTGACTTTCTACTTTTGCGTTCCCATCCCCTATAATGAAAAGGATATCTTTTTTGGGTGTTAGTTCTAGAAGGTCTTGTAAGTCTTCATAGAACTGTTCAACTTCAGCTTCTTCAGCGTTACTGGTCAGGGCATAGAGTTGGATTACCGTGATATTGAATGGTTTGCCTTGGAAACGAACAGAGATCATTCTGTCGTTTTGAGATTGCATCCAAGTACTGCATTTTGGACTCCTGTTGACTATGATGGCTACTCCATTTCTTCTAAGGGATTCCTGCCCATAGTAGTAGATATAATGGTCATCTGTGTTAAATTCACCCATTCCAGTCCATTTTAGTTCACTGATTCCTAAAATGTTGATGTTCACTCTTGCCATCTCCTGTTTGACCACTTCCAATTTACCTTGATCCATGGACCTAACTTTCCAGCTTCCTATGCAGTACTGTTCTTTACAATTGTTCTCTGGACTTTACCAAGTTAGAAAGGGTAAAACTGGTGGTGATGTTCGTTCCTGATTCCCAAACTGATTTGCTTTCAGTAGGGAATGCTGTACAACCTGACCGCACCGTTGGAGCAGTGTGATAGCAGTGGGCAGTCTTCTGGCTGGTGGGTGAGGGACACTGAGGAGGGCCCAGGAGTGAGGAGATGGGGACATGGGCTGGGTTTGCCCATGGAGGGCAGAGCAGGTGAATTTCATCTGGATCCTCCGCAAGTGCTTTGCTGAGATCCCCTTTTGGCTCGTCGCATGGGGGTGTACTTGCCTGTTGGTAAAGAATCTGCCTGCAGTGTGGGAGACCCAGGTTTGATCGCCGGGTCAGGAAGAACCCCTGGAGAAGGAAATGGCAACCCACTCCAGTGTTCTTGCTTGGGAAATCCCAGGGACAGAGGAGCCTGGCGGGCTCTAGTCTATAGCAACTGAAGCGACTTGGCGCAGCAGAGTCGCTGCCTCACTGGCGAGCGGCCACCAGGTGTCGCTGACGCTCTGCCGCGGGAGGGCTGCGGTTCCGAGGCGCCTCTGCCTTGAGGTGCAGTGCCTTCTTTGTGCGCGTCCTTCAGACCCTGTGAGTCACCGCGGATGGCCGCCCGAGTGGCTGGATGGTGAGGCTGTCGGCAGGGCCATTTAAAAAGCTTGCATTCTTGGGATTCAAATTAGTAGTGTAAGTTGTTAGTATTTGCTGTGCTACCTAAGTGGGTACATGAGCTCATGTGTGCCTACAAATCTGAGGTAATAGATTCATGTTTGGTTAGGTGACACTTGGGGCCCTAGATTCTTCTAGGTTGTTAGGTTGATGGCAGCATCTCTTAATCCATATTATCTGTGGTAACTTTTCAGCATTTCTGTCTTTGAACTTCTCTGCCTTACGCTCAGTCAGTGTTGAGTTCATCACCTACCTCAGAGGTCTCAGAGCTTCCCGAACGTGGAGTCTGCAGTTCCCCGAAGGCAGCAGGTGTCTGTGGGCTGGCTTGCGAGATAAATAGATGTGTTTGTGCAGCAAGGTTCCAGAAGCAGGTGTGAGGTGGGATTTCAGTGTAAACCATGAGTGGCGGGGCCCCTGGGTGTGAGGAGCCGCCCCGTGGATAGGGCTGAGGACTCAGACGGAAATGAGGAGAAAAGTCACGGGAGAGCCACAGGTTGGGAGACTCGGGTCAGTGTTCCCGAGGAGGCAGAAAGGGACGGAGCCAGGCCGACTGATGGGGACACGGGCACCCGGGAAGCCCCTCTCTCCCCACGCTCTGTCCGTGAACGCCTGTATCTCCAGGTTAACACCCAAATCATAGACTCCTGGGTCCTGGAGTCCACCTCCTACACCAGGACTGAATCCCCGCCACCCGCCCTGAGACCAACCAAGCTTTTTACGCTGGGATGCGGTGTTCTTGGCTCAGGTCAGCAGTGACTTCCTCCCTGTCTGTTACAGGCCACGTTTTTATTCTGTTAAATGTCACAGTGAGGTCTAAGGGTTCAGGACCAGATAGACTGAGAGAGCAGCCAGAGGCTCTTCTCCTCCCTGGATGCTCTCAGCTGGGGAAGACTGGGTTCTAGCATCCTCAGCAGGTCTGTCCCTTCCCTCCCCCCAGCAGCCAGGTACTGGAGGGAGGACGGGAAGGGGCGCCCTGGCTCCCATCTCTCCTGGGAGGCTTCTAAAGGGAGGAGGTATTCTGAAACCTTGTCTTGTTGACCTCCCTTGGGCAGAAATGTGGGCGTTTGGTGGGCCTGGCACAGTGTCTCTCAGGCCGTTCAGTGAGCCCCAGGAACGACTGGTGCCCTGTTAGCTGAGAGATGCTGGTCAGGGTTCAGCCAGCTCCACACATCCCATTTGTTACAGCGCACAAGGCTTGTCTTCTGGAGAGCTGCAGTGGGTAGTTCCTGCTGTAACTCGCTTCAGAGCAGACCCCGGTAAACAACTGGCTCATTCCGGCCTATCTCTTACCTGAGAAAGACAGAATTACTTTGTGAGTGGAGTTAAGAGTTTCTGGCCCATGCAAAGGGCTGTGGCCATGTGTGCCCTTTAAGGGACTTCCCTGGTAGTCCGGTGGCTGAGACTCCCAGCTCCCAAGGCAGGAGGCCTGAGTTGCATCCCTGGTCAGGGACCTAGATCCCACATGCTGCAACTGAATATCTCGCATGCCACAGTGAGGATCAAAGATCTTGAGTGCTGCAGCTAAGACCTGGTGCATTCAAATGCATCAATAGTAAATAATATTGAAAAAAAAGGCACTGCCAGCCACAGAGCATCTTACCTGAGGGAGCTGCTGCTCGCTGTGCCTGCAGGTAACCCCACCCCCGTGGCTTCAGACTGGAGCTTACATAAGGTCCTTTTAACTTGGGGAACTTCAGACCCTCACTGCCAGTAAAGAAACAAAAGCATTGAATGGCCCCTTCTAATGGGGCCTCTCTTTCACTACTCACACTTATGTAAATATCTTTAAGCCCAAGTCTTAAGCTTGATTGCATTAATTTCTACAAAAAGTATTTCTTACTGGTTCCGGCCAGTTATTCTAACCATCAAGGTGTTTTCAGTCCTGATCTACTTTGCAGAATGTCATTTGCCTCTCAACATGGCCAGTCACAAAGGAGAAGACCACACCTTCTATATTTTCATTCGTGTTATTAATGTAGAAAGATGCTTGTGACCTGAGGAGGTGCCAGCCCACACCTGTTTAACAGTTCGGGCTCTTAAACCCGCTGTAGCACAACTGCTAACTTGCGTGTGTGTTAAGTCACTTCAGTCATGACCGACTCTTTGCAATCCCGTGGACCGTAGCCCACCAGGCTCCTTTGTCCATGGGATTCTCCAGGCAAGAATATTGGAGTGGGTTGCCACGTGCTCCTCCAGGGATCTTCCTGACCCAGGGATCAAACCTGCATCTCTTATGTCTCCTGCATTGGGCAGGAGGGTTCTTTACCATTAGTGCCCTGATAACATACTAGTCTAATAACTCTGCCTTCGAAAGAAAATGACTTTGTATTGATCCGGATGGTTTTAGCAATTGTCATATTCTTAAAGGGCTCGTGGCTAACCCAGGATCAGAATGCACACCAGGACTATTATCTGCCAGTCATTTCTAAAGTTTACTTTAAGAGATAAAGCTAAGGTGGTTTTAACTCTCTTCTTGGCTTCGAAAACACTCTTGGTAATAGAATGTTATACTGTCTGAAGCCCTGGGAGGAGAGGATCCTGGGGAAGTGCTGGGGTGGGGGTCCTGGGTGGGGAGTGAGTTTCCCACCAGGCCTGCAGCTGGCGGGTGACTGTCTTGGGGGCAGGCCCTCCCCCTTACTGCCACCTCTGGACAGGACGGGGGGCTTGATGCTGGCCCACAGACTTTTCCTGGGAGTATGGGAGCAAAGAAGGAATTCACTAATTTAACTCTCGTTCTTAAATTCATTACTTTTCAATCAATAAACCCATCTACTTCTTACACATCTTTCTTCACATTCCAGTAAGTCAAGCTCTGTTTTTGCTGTTAGCCTCGTGTCAGCTATAATGGATGTCACTGGGCTGTGTGTCATTTATAATGATCTCATTTGCTTCTCCCTTTGGAGCACTTTTGGGTCTTGTTATCGTCTCTTTTGCTCAGACGGATAATGACCTCTGGGAGGTCACGCAGGAGGAGTTGGAGTTGCCTTATTCTGGATCCTTCCTGAGTCCTCCCACGGTCTTCCCACTGTGTGTGGCTGCAGCCCTTCCCGACGGTTCCAGAGCCATCTCCTGCCCTCTCATCGCACCCCATCCAGGCCTTTCATTGTGCAGGCAGATCCGAGCCTGATGGGACCCGGGAGCCAGGCCGCAGCTCCTGTCTGTCCTATAGAAACTGGTGCTTAGCATCCAACCCCACTTCTTTGCTTTGACAAACGCGGAGGTGGCCCGGTCACCTCCCGTGATGTTCCCATCCTTCCCGGTCACTGTCGGGACTTCTGTCACAATTAGGCTGAGAACAGATTCCTCGCAGTGTTTCTGTGCGCCTCTGAGTCTGAAATTACCAGCTGTGCAAACCCACCTCTGAACTGCTGCTCTGAGTACAGTTAGGGCTTTGGCAGATCCCAGGAAACAAGCTCCTGCTTAAAATGCAAATATCTCTCCTGGTGATCACTTCCACTTTTATAGGGAGTCTGTGAACATGAATGAATGTCTCACTGAGTGTGTGCCTGTGTGCTTGGATCGCAGTAGTGGGCTGCCCTGGACCCCTGGCTCCCTGAAGTTTTCCAAGCCAGATGCGGACACATAGGAAAGGTGCTGGCAACTTGGCGTCCACATGTTTAATTAAACTGCCTGGACCAGTCTGAGCTGAAAGATGACTGACTCTAAAATGGTTTCACCCATGATATTCCAAGGCCAACAAAACTGAGTATTTTCTCTGTTTTTCTTACTCCCTGCCTGTTTCAGGTGCCTTTTGAGCAGGGAAAGTGGTCACAGTAAAATTGAAAACAAAGATAAAGAATGAAGTAGGGAAGCACAGAGCAGGCATGGAAGCAAACACAATGCAAGGTGCTGTTCCTGTGTGTGGGGTGGCCGTGAGGTTTCTGCATGAAGGCAGCCCCTGGGACCTCCACATTGGTTGAAAGACATGTATACAAGTTTTAAGACAAATGTTGGCTTTGGGGCTAAGAGAAGCATGGAATATGATCCTGCTTGGGGACCACGCTTGATGCTGAGATGATGCAGAGGGACCCTCACCAGCTGGTTCCGGTTGGTGTCCACATGAGACCAGGTGCAGTGATCCCAACTCAAGGAGAACTTCCATGGAAGTCTGTTTTACAGAACTGGCCAAAGAGGGGCTTCCCTAATCAAAGCGAAGGGTGGATGTGCATTACTCCCCAACCCCTCTTTGTTTTTTGTTTTTTTTTTCTAAATAAATGTAAAGTAAATTATATATATATATATATTTTATTATTATTTTTTTCCAGTGGGTTTTGTCATACATTGATATGAATCAGCCATGGATTTACATGTATTCCCAATCCCGATCCCCCCTCCCACCTCCCTCTCCACCCGATTCCTCTGGGTCTTCCCAGTGCACCAGGCCAGAGCACTTGTCTCATGCATCCCACCTGGGCTGGTGATCTGTTTCACCATAGATAGTATACATGCTGTTCTTTTGAAATATCCCACCCTCACATTCTCCCACAGAGTTCAAAAGTCTGTTCTGTATTTCTGTGTCTCTTTTTCTGTTTTGCATATAGGGTTATCGTTAACACCTTTCTAAATTCCATATATATGTGTTAGTATGCTGTAATGTTCTTTATCTTTCTGGCTTACTTCACTCTGTATAATGGGCTCCAGCTTCATCCATCTCATTAGGACTGACTCAAATGAATTCTTTTTAACGGCTGAGTAATATTCCATGGTGTATATGTACCACAGCTTCCTTATCCATTGGTCTGCTGATGGGCATCTAGGTTGCTTCCATGTCCTGGCTATTATAAACAGTGCTGCGATGAACATTGGGGTGCACGTGTCTCTTTCAGATCTGGTTTCCTCAGTGTGTATGCCCAGAAGTGGGATTGCTGGGTCATATGGCAGTTCTATTTCCAGTTTTTTAAGAAATCTCCACACTGTTTTCCATAGCGGCTGTACTAGTTTGCATTCCCACCAACAGTGTAAGAGGGTTCCCTTTTCTCCACACCCTCTCCAGCATTTATTGCTTGTAGACTTTTGGATAGCAGCCATCCTGACTGGCGTGTAATGGTACCTCATTGTGGTTTTGATTTGCATTTCTCTAATAATGAGTGATGTTGAGCATCTTTTCATGTGTTTGTTAGCCATCTGTATGTCTTCTTTGGAGAAATGTCTGTTTAGTTCTTTGGCCCATTTTTTGATTGGGTCATTTATTTTTCTGGAATTGAGCTGCAGGAGTTGCTTGTATATTTTTGAGATTAATCCTTTGTCTGTTTCTTCATTTGCTATTATTTTCTCCCAATCTGAGGGCTGTCTTTTCACCTTACTTATAGTTTCCTTTGTAGTGCAAAAGCTTTTAAGTTTCATTAGGTCCCATTTGTTTAGTTTTGCTTTTATTTCCAATATTCTGCCCAACCCCTCTTTGAAACCCACTTTCAACCAGAGGCATGAACCTTCCCTTAGAGACCATGATGGAAACAGTGGAACAAGAAAATCTTTCCCAAGGTACATCTGTGCCTCATAAGTCCCCTGTGGAAAAAGCGCTTTTGGTTAATTAGGCATGAAAGCAACATCTCTCTCAAAGATTCAAAGTGTCCATCAGCATATTAAATTCTCTCTCTGTTTGTGATGGTTAGTTTTTTTTTTTATTTATTTTTTCAGTGGGTTTTGTCATACATTGACATGAATCAACAATAGATTTACACGTATTCCCCATCCCGATCCCCCCTCCCACCTCCCTCTCCACCCGATTCCTCTGGGTCTTCCCAGATATGATAGTTTTATATGTCTATAAGGCTAGGCCACAGTACCCAGATATTTGGCCAGATAGCAATCTAAATGTCCCTGTGAAGTTATTTTTTAGATGAGATTAACATTGGAATCTGTAGACTTTGTGCAGATGTTTGTTGTTGTTCAGTTGCTCAGTTGTGTTTGATCTTTGCAGCCTCATGGACTGCAGCATGCTAGGCTTCCCTGTCCCTCACCATCTCCCCGAGCCTGCTCAAACTCATGTCCATTGAATCAATGACACCATCCAACCATCTCATCCTCTGTTGCCCCCTTTTCCTCCTGCCCTCAATCTTTCCCAGCATCAGGGTCTTTTCCAGTGAGTCAGCTCTTTGCATCAGGTGGCCAACGTGTTGGAGCTTCAGCTTTAGCATCAGTCTTTCCAATGAGTATTCAGGGTTGATTTCCTTTAGAACTGGCTGGTTTGATCTCCTTCAAGTCCAGTCTTGAGCAGACTACTCTTTGTACTGTGGGTGGGCCTCATCCAATCAGTTGAAGAACTAAGTGAAAAGACAGAGGCTTCCCGGGGAAGGGGGAGTTCTGCCTCCAGATGGCTCCTGGGGCTAATCTGCCACAGTGGCTTGACCCTGGGCTTCCCTGATGCTAGCCCACACTGCAGAGTGTGGTCTTGCCAAGCCCTTACAACTGAGTGAGCCAGTTCCTTAAAAAAATCTCCTGGAAGATGCACATCCTATAGTTTCTGTTTCTCTGGAGGACCCCCATTAATCTGTCATTCTACTTCTTAATGATTTTGGGGTCTCTCTATGGCATTACCTGAAAGCATCTGATGAGCCCTCCATCAAGGCTCCTAGTAAGGGAACAGTACCTCTTGTTCACAGAGGGTCCCCTCTTGGTTGGAACGTTTTGCAGTAATCGCAGCCATCAGGGTATGAACACAACAGGAAGTCTGCTGCTTGTTTTAAATTCTGCTTTATAATTTGTCACATTAACTGGAAGATCATTAACCGGAATTCATTCCCAGGCAGAGACGCAGCCCCGGCCCTCTCACAGAGGGAACGGCAGTGTGCCCAGGGGCAGCACAGCTGTCCCCAGGCCCTGCTTCTCACTCTGTTTGCTTTTTCTTGTCAAAAATGATAACTGGCTTGGAAATCTGGTTTCCAATTGGAGATGGAGGAGAAAAAATAGTTCACACTGATAGCAATGAAAAATAAAAAAAACTGATAACCTGAGAGCAAAGGCTAAGACTCACTGTCAGAGGGAGAGACACAGACATGACTTCTGAGAGCATCTGGGGTGGAGGGCGGGAGGCAGCTGGGGGCCTGAAGGCCCCAAGTCATCTCTCTGTTGCATACAGCTTCAGGGGATTATGTGTACATTTTAGAAACCTTTTCATTCAGAATGTTTAAAATAGAGCAGAGTTTGGGGAATCCATGACACCGCAGGTAAAGCCTCAGTGTCTTGGGAGAATGGGCTTTCCAAGGTCTCATCTCTGGGGGAGTTCTGAGTCCGGGGGCTGCACGTCTCAGGCGCAGTCACGTCCAACCCTCATGCTTCGACAGGTGCTGTCCAGCGCCCTGACAGTGGCTTTGTCTGGAAGCTGCAACAGGGACGTTCTTCGGCTCCTGCTCCAGTTCCCTGAAGACGGAAAGTCCGAGTCTGCAGCGAGGGAGCTGTGTGGCCTGCCCAGGGCCCAGGTGTTTCCCGTGATTGTGGTGTTGGCTCGCAACCTGGACCTGCGGAACTTCGTTTACAAAGTAAGGGGAAGACGGGTGCTGGCCTGGTTCGGGCAGCGTGAGGGGCCGGTGTGGGTGCATCAGGGCCAGCAAGGCAGGTGCAGACTTCACAGCCTTGGCCTGTCCCCGCGCCCCCTGGGCACCACCTCTGGGTGGGGGTCTCGGAGCCAAGGGTTGCTCAGGAGACTTTCTGGGGTCCTTGCGGTTAGGCCTGTCAGGACGTTTGGCGCAGCATTGGTGGCAGTCATTGTGCTCAGTGGGAAGGACCAGTGAACAGAATCACCACCCGAGCTTAGCACCTGCTCCCTCCTCTTTGGTGGGCACTGGTCTGACTTTGTCCGGGAGGCTGGGTTCTGCTGCCTGTCATCCCCAGTGGCCCCTTGGAGTCAGAGCCACTCCCCTGCCTTGGCCATGACCTCCTCTGCCCCCTGTTACATCCTGGGGCACATGGACTGTGTCCCATGAGGGGACGTGCCTACCTCTGCCGGGGCCTGTCCAGGAGAAGGTGTGCAGATGGTGGGGGCGTGGGGCAGCCCCTTCCTGTGTGAACCAACTTGTTACCTGCCCACTCCCAGCAGGTGAGGGGAGGGAGGTGGGAGGAACCGAGGGTTATAGTGTGAGCGAGAAGGAGCTGCAGGTAACCGTGGGGACAGCCGCCCGGGGGCGCCCAGTCACCCTCTACACACAGGAGTTGTGCCCGAGGGATTGCACGCACATGGCTCATGGCCTCGATTTTGCGCTCTTGGTCCTACTTCTTCTAGAACGTCTTCATCTTCCGGCCTCCACTCTGTTTATGTTTCCAGGCCCTTCACCCTTGACCTCTAGGGGCGGGTCTTGCTCCAAGTTTCTCCCCAGGGAGATCAGCCGACATCTGGGCCAATCAGAGTTAGCACAGTGGCTTTAGGTGCTCCACATCCCAAAGGACAATTTTGGGCTTAGGAAAAGGCAGATATGCAGTCCAGTCGTGTTTCCTTCGTGGCCTCCCTCTTTTCAGTAACTCCAAGAATCCAGTGGGTGGATGTTGGATTACACACACACACACACACACACACACAGAACAAAGAATAACTCTCAGAAAGAGAATTAATTCTGAACATTTCAGAATTTTCATTTCAAGCCCACAGGCCTGAGAATCGTTGTGTCCTGAATGTCTCCATGACTGGTGGGGCCGCCCCCATCGAGGTGTGTCCAGGCCTCCAGCTCACATGCTGGTGGGCGGGTCCTGTCCTCAGCACCTCTGTCTTCACTGTGCCATGGGCACGTTGGGAAACGTGCTACCCGGCGGAGGCCAGCTCTCTCACGTACATGGAAGCGACCGATTTGAAACTGGTGCTTCTCGGGCCCAGACAATTACTTTGACAAGAGCCATAAGGATGAAATACTGGGTCGCTCTCCCAGACACCATGAAATTGACACCACTGTTAGTAACACCAGCTCCTTCTAGACGCCTGGCTCCAGGGAAGCCTGTTGGTCCACGGTGATGCTCCGGGTGTTAGAGCCCCATGGACGCACATGGGAGCCACACCAAGCCCAGGCATCAGTAGGCTCAGCCTATGCCCCGGGCCTCTCGACTGACAGCGAAGCTAAGGTGCATTTCACAAAACACCATTTGCGGTTAATGTCCAGTGTGTCCCTCTGGCCCGTAGGTGCTGGGTCTCAAATCCGGCCACACCCAGCAGCCAGTGTCCCCGAGGGCAACTTCTCAGGTGCAGCCGCGGTTAGGAAGGCCGGTGGAAATGTGACAAGAGCCTGCACTGCCTTTGCTCCTGTCCAAGGTGTCTCTGTTGCCTTAACTGAGGACAGTCGCTGTGTTCTGAGCAGAGAGAGTGTGTGAGGGACAGAGTGGGACTTGTGTCCCGCGGGTCAGGGGCAGAGCCAGCAGCCTTGTGGCAGGAGCAGAATTGTTAGGGGCCGAGGCCTGAGTCTGCAAACCTCCTGTGACGCCTCCACCTCTGTGCGAAGAGGCCGTGTTTGCTGACGTCCCCCTTCATCCAGAGACTGGTATTTTTGGGAAATTTTTGTTTATTTATTTGTTTGTTCATTGACATTTTCTCCTAACACAGTCTTCAAAAAACCTTTTTTTTTTGATCTGGACCATTTTAAAATCTTTACTGAATTTGTTGCAATATTGTTTCTGTTTTCCGTTTTGGTGTTTTGGCCATAAGGCATGTGGGATCTTAGCCCCCCCTGACCAGGGATTGAACCCCAGCCCCTGCATTGGAAGGCAAAGTCTTAACCACTGGACTGCCAGGGAAGTCCCATGACAATCTTTTTAAAATTTTTTTGACCTTTTAAATTGTAGTTGGTTTATAGTATTGTGTTAGTTTCAGATATATAGCACAGTGATTCACTTATACATACATAACTATTTTTTCAGATTCTTTCCCCTTATATGTGTGGGCTTAGTCATTTTAGTTGTGCCTGATTCTTTGCAACCCTATGGACTGTAGCCCACCAGGCTCCTCTGTCCATGGGATTCTCCAGGCGAGAATACTGGAGTGGGTTGCTATGCCTTCCTTCAGGGGATCTTCCCAACCCAGGGATCAAACCCAAGTCTTCTGCATCTCCAGCACCGCAGGCAGATTCTTTACCACTGAGCCACCCAGGAAGCTCCTTTCGCCTTTTGCTGCTGCTGCTACTGCTGCTAATTCGCTTCAGTCGTGTCCGACTCTGTGCGACCCCATAGACGGCAGGCTTCCCTGTCCCTAGGATTCTCCAGGCAAGAATACTGGAGTGGGTTGCCATTTCCTTCTCCAATGCTTGAAAGTGAAAAGTGAAAGTGAAGTCTGACTCTTAGCGACCCCATGGACTGTAGCCTACCAGGCTCCTCCGTCCATGGGATTTTCCAGCCAAGAGTACTGGAGTGGGTTGCCATTTCCTTCTCCTTCCCCTTATAGGAAAGGGCAAATAACCTTGTAGATTATTACAAAACATTGAGTAGAGTTCCGTGTGCTAACCAACCAGTATTGCCAAAGGCTGTTCTAGCCCCTGTGGCCACATCAGTGACCACAACAGGCAAAAATCCCTGCCTCCATGGACTTGCATCCCCGAACCGAGAGGATGCCGTTCATAAGTCAAGTGCAGAGCATGTCAGTGGTGACGGCACAGGTGGGTTCCAGGATAAGGAGACACTGATGTCTCTAAAGCACCCAGGTTGCATTCCTGGCCCTGATCATCCAGCTGTGGTGCAGTGGGAGCCCTTGCATCTCTCTGAACTCAGGTTCTTCACCCACACAACCAGCCCCAGCACACAGCCTGCAGGGGTGAGGAGAACTGGAAGGGATGTGTGTGCTGTGACCCAGGGAGGCAGTGGGTAAATGGAAACTGTCTCACATGTAACAACTGTCTCATTTTGACCCTCTTCTTAAATTTCCACTCATGGCACCCCAAAGACAGAAATATTTTTTTAGACTAAAAAAAATGTTTTTTAATTCTATCATTTTTGCTGTTGTTTCCCAATTCATTAATTTCTGCTTTTATCATTATTATTAAATATCTCCTTTTTTGATCTCTTTAGGGATAATTTTGTTGCTCATTTTCTAACCTCTTAAATTGGATGCTTAATTATTCAATTCTTTTGTAAATGTGAGTATTCAAGGTTAAGACTCAGCCTTTAAATGCAGATTCGAACTATTTTGGGCTTCCCAGGTGGTGCTAGTGGTAAAGAACCTGCCTGCCAATGTAGGAGATGTAAGAGATGCAGGTTCAATCCCTGGGTTGGAAAGATTCCCTGGAGGAGGGCATGGCAACCCACTCCAATATTCTTGTCTGGAGAATCCCATGGACAGAGGAGCCTGGTGGGCTCCAGTCCATAGGGTTGTAAAGAGTAAGACACGCCTGAAGTGTCTTAGTACACACGCACTGATTGTTTTATTTATTCATTTGTTTATTTTTGGCCACGTGGCAGGTGGGATCCTAGGTCCCCCACCAGGGATCAAATCCTTCCCATGTGCAGTAGAAGTATGGAGTCTTAACCACTGGAACACCAGAAAAGTACTAGAAAGAAGAATTTTGAAAGTGATTTGAATTTTAACAATACGTCACATCTGCCCCTGCTTTACGTGCTGACAATCCCGGGGCGGTAGAGTGTGCTCCAGAAATGGAGCTGAGAGAGAGGACCTCATAGGGCACAACAGAGGTGTCTCCCAGGCTCAAGAGAATAAAATCAAAGAACACTCTTCACTCCCTTCACTGTACCAACGAGGCTCGAGAGGTCCCAGGTCCAGCGTTGGTTATGTCGTGTTGTGTTTCCTTTGAGACTCTGCTTCCTGCTGAAGCCAGCACCCTGCTGAGCGCTCTGCTGGACGTCGTGTCCAGCCTCAGCCACCTGCTTCCCAGAGCTGGCCGCGTCCTCGAGCGCCTTCCTGCATTCCTCCATGAATTTAAGATCACTGCTTTGCTGGATGCACCCGACTTCCAGCAGGTGGGTGTTTGATCTTGGCCTTGGGAAAGGTGTGGATTCACTGTGTCTTTGTGTTTGCGTCTTTGTTTTTCTTTCTCTTCCAACATCTGAAATGTGCATTGATGACCAAGCATGGGGCTGAGGGGACCTCTTAGTGGTTCTGGAGGCAGCAGTGTCATGACATCATGGTGAAGAGCAAAGCCTGAAGTGTCCTTCAAAATCTGAAGAACCAGATGCCAGGGATGCACATCCATCCATGCACGTGTGTTTTCTGTGACCGAAGAAATCACAGAATTGATCATCCACACAAATGAAATTCTGGGGGTTTGTTTAGCTTCTCAGAGAATACATTGCTTTCAAAAACCTTAATACATTTATTTGCACACAGATAACTGGCTTACAGATTACGTGTCACAAATACAAACACAAAGTCCAGTGAGGTTAGTATCCTGAGGTTCGTTTTGCTTGGACTCTGTCTGCCTGGAATGAAATGGTGGGGAAGGGGTTGTGTGGGGGCCTGTGGGTGGGGGGGAAGGGTGAGGGGCAGGTGGTGTGTCCTTGGACCTACCTTGGAGTCTTTACTCCGGTTCATCATCAGCTGAGGGCTGCTTTGATGACCCTCAGGCATCTGGGAAATTTGGTTGTAGAGACACATATTCATACTATTGATGAGTCTGAGTTAGTGATATTTATTGATTAATAATTTATGTGTGTGTATGACATTTGTCTCTTCATATAGACTAGCAAAATCAAGGACAGAAAAGACTAAAGCTCAGATACCATAGCTTTGACGTGGTGACAATCTCTTGTGTTCCTTTGGAGGAGGGATGGCAGGCTCAGGAGCCTGTGAGGAAGTCACTCTAAGCCACCGTTTGCCTGGGATTTATTTTTCTTTTGTTCTCAGGCTTCACAGAGTAACCAGGCCAGAAGTTCAGCCATTGGTTCTTTCCAATCTTTGATGAAGATGGTTTGCAAGGACCAAGCGCCTTTCTTCAGCAGCTCTGACACCTTTCTTAACTTGCCTAGAGTTAATGAACTCTTAGGAGAGGACAAAGAGAAATTCAACATTCCTGAAGATTCAAGTAAGAAAACAGTAATCCATATGTGTTTAGATTAATTTGCATTTTGATAATTAGCCCTGCTTTGTACAAGATACTCAGTCTGTGTGGAAAATGGGTACATACTTGCCAAGAATTTCCTGTTCCACTGTTCAACCTGTATCCTTCATTTAGTGTAAAGTCAGTGAATGCTGGCCTGGCAGTTGGCTTTGCAAGACCCCTTGAGCACAGGCTAATTCTGTCACCTGTGATGCCAAGGAGCTGGATCTTAAAATTCCAGTGCACCTGAAGCCCCAGCCCTTTGGGGCCCTGGGATAGCCAGTGACAGTGAGAGGTCCCAGCCCAGAGACCAGGAGCAGCATTTTGGTTCCTGCAGGGTGGCTGTCTCACAAAGCCAGGGGAGCTGTATGTAGCCTGCCACAAACTTGCCTTCTAGATAAAGCTCAGTAGCAAATAACAGCAGAGTTAAAAGTGATTTCCTGGCCCCACTTTAAGTGGCTGCATTTTAATCAGAAAGACAGACTAAGGGCAAGTGTGGCTGATAAAGGTTTAGACTGTTCAGTCCCACCAACAAGTTGTGTGTCTTTGGTCCTGTGACTTCATGTCTCTGAATCTTGTTCGTCTTGTGTTTAACGTGGAAACTTAACAGCTGCCTCATAAGGTTGTTATGAGAGGTAATAGGAGTGTCCTACGAACTGTGAGGACATGCTCCAGGGTGTCCTAGTGTATTCATTACTCTTCCGTGCTACACAGCAAGTCAGTGGTTTAGGACACACACACTCATCGTCTCATAGTCTGAGCGCTGACTAGCTGGGTCCTCTGTCGGGACTGACAAGGCCGCAGTGAAAGTGTCGATCAGGGCTGGGGTCTCGTTGGAGGTGGTTGTTGGTAGGAGCCCTGGTAGCTGCGTCTTAAGGACAGCAGTGCATCTCTTTGGCAGGGAGGCTTCTGGACTCTTTTAAAGGGTTTGGCTGATGGTTTGGCCAAGGTAACCTCCCCTTTGATCAACTCCAAGTCAGAATCCCTGCACCAGGCCCGGATAACCTGACCATGGGTGTGTCCACACGACCAGGCGTGAGTGCCTTGAAGCCCTGTCTGCCATGCCCACCACACCTCTTTCTATACTTGTGCCTGGGATGGGTGGAGGTGTTGATGGGGCGAGGGGAAAGGAGAGAGCTGGACTGTAGAGGAGGAGCTGCAGGGTGTCCTCAGGGCCACCCTAGAGACAGTGCGTTGGTGTGTTCATCAGCTGATGGGTGGTTGGGTGGCAGTGTAGATACACACTGAAGGCTATTAATGTGAATAATTTTGTTGTCTCCTATACTAATCCTCATTTCTTCTTTTTTCTTGCGTATGGGTTTTTTGAGGATTATTGATTTGTTCATCAAATCCAGTCATTCAGCCATTTATCCATCCATTTATCCTTTCATCTTCTCAACTATGGATCCATTCATCCTTCCATTGATCCATTGATACAACCATCCATCTACCCATCTGTTCATCCATTCATCCATCCATCCACGCATCCACTCATCTATCCATCCAGCCATCCATTCATCCATTCAGTCATTCAGCTAACACTGAGGACCAGTCTTTCTGGGTTCTTTCATACATTTATTTCAAATGATTATCACACTAACCATAGGAAATAATAATACCTTCCTTTTTCAGTTGACATAATAGAAGCTCAGAGAAGGTTAAGTGACTTGCCCAAGTTCACACGGCTCCCAAGTGGCAGATGTCAGGATTCTTGGTTTCAGATTTCTTTTTATGTTCATATTCTTATGTGTTTTCCAAGCTAAAAATATTAAGCTTATAATTTAAAGTGTAAGTTGTTAAAGTATCAGTAAGAAGAACAACCTCTATACGTAATGCTATAAAAAGTCATTATGGAATCATGCACTTAATTTATATTTTGTGAAATTATTTCTTTCAATTTTATTGTGTTTATTGAATAAAAGGAATTTGCTTTTATTTTCAAATGGGGAATTTAGAAAGATGAAACTAAGAGTGAAAATTATCATAACAGTAATTTTCATATACTGGGTATTACAGGTAATGGTATCAAAGCTAAGATAATATTTTCATTTTAAATGTTCTCTTTGGGAGTAAAAGAATGGGTTATACTGAAGCATTTATCACTAGCTTAAAACCTTTAATATTTGATTACTAATCATTATCGTGGTAAAGGCACCACCTTCATTAGGTACCTATTGGCTTAGTCAAGTAGACCTTCCGTTGAAACCAACCAGCACCGTAGCAGGTGTGAGTGCCATCATGAGGAACTGATGTCTGGGTGAAAGCTAGGGTCTTTAATGTAACAAAAGCAGTCAGTGCAGTCGTTCTTCATAAATGCAGCAAAGGGGAGCCTGTAGCATTTCATGAAGCTAAGTCTTTAGCATTATGAAAAAGCCTGTAGCATTTCATGAGAAAAACCTAATTCTTATCTTGATACTCTGACTGTTGAAATGAAAATTTTCTAGATTAAACACCAGATGCATTCCTTTTACATCACAGTTTTCATTTTCAAGTGTCTTTGTCATTGTTTGGTACCTTTACTGACGATTTAGTTTAAAAATGTGAAAATCATATTTCCTTCTCATTCAAGACATTGATGGGAACAAAGTTTTGAGAAAAGAACTGCTAACGACAGGGACTGAAAAATTATTTCTGACTTTACTGCCCCAATTCAGAATTGAGCCATGAAAAGTATTTATAAACCACTCATTTGAAAGTGAGGTGTCATGGCTATATAAGTAAATTCTGTTACCCTGGGCATCCTGTATCATGAGTAACATTTTTTTTTCTTTTAATGGTGACAGCACCATTTTGCTTGAAGCTTTATCAGGAAATTCTGCAGTCTCCAAATGGCGCTTTGGTGTGGTCCTTCCTAAAACCTGTATTACATGGAAAAATACTGTATACACCAAACACTCCAGAGATTAATAAAGTCATTCAGAAGGTGAGTGTGACTAAATGAGGGTGTTATAGACCATACAAACAGTGCAGTGGGGAGCAGGCTGTTAAAATATTTACCATGATTGTTGTATAGCTCAGATTACACACAGTTTTCTTATGTTGACGACAGTTCATTTTGCCTTTTTTTTTTTGGCTGTGCCCTTTGTTGTTGAGCTTAGACGTGCTGAATCGTTCTCTCAGAGGACATCTTGGGGGGAGGAGGTGTTATTTAGAGTAAATAATGCAGGGGGAACAATCAGACAGGAGGCCGGTCAGGTGGTCCCAGGAGGATGTGGAGAACAGGTGGGCATCTGGCGATGAAGGGAGAGTCAGACCCCATGTACGTGGTCTGGTCGTGTCGTTTCCCAAGTTGGCAGCGAGCCTTCGGTGCCCCCACTTTCATTCCTTGGTCCCTGCCCCACTCCGCCCAATGGCAGGCAAGCTCAGGTGAAGAGGCCAGAGACCTTCCCTGGAGGATTGGGCATTGCAGAGCTCTGCACGTTTCCCCTTCCTTAGGCTTCTTACCTTCTGCGCATGCTAAGTTGCTTCAGTCATGTCTGACTCTCTGTGACCTATGGACTGTAGCCCGCCACGCTCCTCTGTCCATGGGATTCTCCAGGCAAGAATACTGGAGTGGGTGGCCATGCTCTCTCAGGGGATCTTCCTGACCCGGGGATTGAACCCGCGTCTCTTATGTCTCCTGCATTGGCAGGTGGGTTCTTTACCACTAGCGCCACCTGGGAAGCCCCGTTCAACTCAGGATTTATCATTGGTCATATTTACACTTTCTTCTGAGATGATGGTGCTGTGTTTTCCCGCGGTCTCATCTTTTTTTCTGACGGTGGCTTATGAGTCCGCAGACACTTTTGAGGGGCTTCAGGAGACCATGGGGCCTGTCAGACCTGAGGAGGAATCACCAGTCCTATTAGTGCTAAACTTCCAGGCTTCAGATGCTACTCACAACTTAGAAGCTGAAAAGTTAGTGGTGGTGTGCAGTCATCCAAGCACTCAATGGACTCAATGGGTAAACTCTGGGAGTTGGTGATAGACAGGGAGGCCTGCTGTGCTGTGGTTCATGGGGTCGCAGAGTCGGATACGACTGAGTGACTGAACTGAGCTGATTCTGAATGTACTTGATAACTTCTGCTTTTATCTTGAGAATGTCCATTTGGCAGGATATTTACTGAAAGCCTGGGCTCTCACAGTGAAGTGACATTAATCTAGACGGGCTTCAGGCATTCATCCTTTCAGGGCTGTGCTTCAGAGGGGCCTGGAGCCAAAGCCAGTGTTATTCAGATAATCCCAGTGCATTAAGCGTTTAAGGATTGTGGGTATTTTAGAAATTTCACAGAAAATGGCTATCACAGCTTTATTTTAAATTCAATTTAAAAAATTCAACAAAGAATTTATTTTTGTTATAGTGTATTATTACACATAATATCATTGATAACAATATTATATGCACTATAGTATTATATACTGGGCTATATTCTGCACTGTAACAGCTAGTGTGACCATCCTCTTGTTGAAGAGCTCACCCTGCAATGGGGAAAGAGAAGACAAACATCTGAAGAAATAACTCAGAAATAATGTGATGAGAGATTCATTCTGAGAGCAGTGTCCACAGGCTTCCTTCCTGGTCTGTGGGTCAGGGTTTGACCAAGAGTAACAGCAGGGAGAGTTAAGAGGAAGTGTTCCCACTGTAGCAAGGTGCTAAGGTGATGGGCTGGTCAGTGATGTGAAGAGAATTTTAAAGCACGAAGCCTCTCTGCTGGACTACGAGGGTGTCCAAGGAAGGGACAAGACCGGATGTGGCCTCCAACCAGGGCTGGGGTCCGACCTCCCTGGGGAGAGCGTGGTTCTGGCCAGCTGGGTGGCTGGGTCGCCCAGGAGCCTTCCTGGTATGGTTTCAGGGGCATCTGCATGCTGGGGGCTGGAGAAGGTCTACACTCGGTGACTCTCAGTGAGGTTGGACCAGGCCAGACCTGGGGGCATCATCTGCAGGGAGTCTTCCACAAGGAGATGCCAGGCCAGCAGCAGCCCCTGCTGTCGGAGAAGAGCCTGGAAAGGTGCTGTGTGCGGGGGGCCAGGTGCGTGGGGGCTGGGTGACCAGGAGGCTCTGGGGGGAGCCGCCTGCCTGGGGGGGGACTCCACAGGAGATCAAGGGGAGAAGCCTCTGAGGGAGCCTCTGGGGGGAGCCTCTGGAGGGAGCCGCCTGCCGGGGCGGGGGGGACTCCACAGTGAGGTCAAGTGGGAGAAGCCTCTGAGGGAGCTTCTGGAGGAGCCGCCTGCCCGGTGGGGGGAGCAGTACTCCACAGTGAGATCAAGAGGAGGGAGCCTCTGGGGGGAGCCGTCTGCTGTGGGGAGACTCCACAGTCAGGTCAAGAGGAGAAGCCTCTGAGGGAGCTTCTGTGGGGAGCTGCCTGCCGGGGCGGGGGTTCCACAATGAGGTCAAGAGGAGGAAGCCTCTGAGGGAGCTTCTAGAGGAGCCGCCTGCTGGGCGGGGGACTCCACAGTGAGGTCAAGGGGGAGAAGCCTCTGAGGGAGCCTCTGGGAGTAGCCGCCTGCCAGGGTGGGGGGGACTCCACAGGGAGATCAAGAGGGAGAAGCCTCTCCAGCAGCCCCCTGGATCTCTGTGGCAGAGCTTCACGTCGAACCAGTCAGCACGGGCCATCCCTGTCCTTCAGACCAGGCCTGAGTGTGGACTTGGAGCGGGGGGATGACCTGATACCCACACAGCGGGTCCTGTGTGGGCTTTTTCATCTTAGGGACCTGGGGCTCCTGAGGTGTAAGGAGTTCCCACAGAGCTCCTAGAGAAGGAAATGACAACCCACCTCAGTATTCTTGCCTAGAAACCCCATGGACAGTGTAGCCTGGTGGGCTCAGTCCATAGGGTCGCAAAGAGTAGGACACAATTGAGCATGCTTGCACCTGGAATTAAAGTACAAAGCTCATCAGCTTTTAAATGTTAAGTCTCAGTTTATCAAGTATGTATGGGAGGAGGTGGAGGGAGAGATACTAGGGAGGAATTCCTGCCTGTAGTCCTGACCCTGCTGGAGCCTCATCCAGCCCTCACACCCATGAGGGGTGTTAGTAGTGACCTCACTCACTCCTCGGGTGAGTCTCGGGTTAGTCAGCATGGCAGAATCTCTCAGCAGGGGGCGGTAATGACTTCTGAGGCCAGGTCTGTGTGTCTCCAAGGCCCATGTTTTATTTCTCTGGCACACCTCACTGTACCCCTACCCTGGCATGCACATGCTAGCAGAGCAGCTCTGTCCTCAGAGGAGCTGGTTGTGGGCAAATGGGACACGGATCCTCAGTGACAGCAGGGCTGGGGGATGGTGAGAAGACTGCTTCCCACAGGATGGGTGGTTATGGGAGGTTATGGTAGGGGAGGCTGGTCACTGCTGGCCTTAGGGCTTCTGATGGGATTAGGTGCGGGGGTGGGGGCAGTGTGGGTGGACACCCATTCCTGGTTCTGCACTCACATTAACACGTTCACATGCAGATTGAACCACGTGCTTCTCCAAGGTTCCGGGAACCATCGCGGACACTTTCCCAGATCCTCTCTCGTTCACTTCTCAGAAGAACCCAGTAGGGCAGGTGCTTGTTGTTGAAAATCATTGAGTCGTGTCCGACACTTTTGTGACCCCATTGACTGTAGCCCACCAGGCTCCTCTGTTCGTGGGATTCTCCAGGCAAGAGTACTGGAGTGGGTTGCCATTTCCTCCTTCAGGGGCTCTTCCCGACCCAGGGACTGAGCCCGAATTTCCTGCATTGGCAGGTGGATTCTGTGCCACTGAGCCATCAGGGAAGCCTGTGGGCAGGTGCTGGTAGGCCCATTTTGCAGACGGAATGTAGTGAAGGCTGGTGAGGTTTACTCTCCCACGTTTATTAGCTGGTGCATGCACGCTCAGTCACTCAGTCGTGTCTGACTCTTTGCCACCCCATGGACCGTAGCCCACCACGCTTCTCTGTCCATGGGATTTTCCAGGCAAGAATACTGGAGTAGGTTGCCATTTCCTCTCCAGGGGATCTTCCTCACACAGGAATCAAACTCATGTCTCCTGTGTCTCCTGCTTTACAGGCAAATTCTTTCGCTGAGCCATCAGGGAAGCCCTCATTAGCTGGTACATGGAAGCATATTGTAAACTCCATAGCTATATGCTTTTTCACCAGCCATATTTACAGTGTTAGGTTATCATGTGGGAAAGAGCTTGTACCCTGCAGCACCCTTTACTATTATCAGCCTGGGACACTAGATTCCTGAACAGACGCTCTGCATGATTTTATGCCTTTGTGTATTGGTGCGTGGTGTTTATCCACCTTCAGCATGCCTTCGGGGGAGCTTTGGGAGGATGAGAATCAGCCTCACAGGTTATAGATGGACGGAGGCTACTGGTGTTTTTACTATTAAGTGGACATAAAGCCTGATGATTAACTAACTGAATAGAAATGAAAATACTCTGCTTTCTGCTGCTTGTCAAAGATGAAAGACGTCCGCGAGGTGGGAGCCTCCCAGGACTGGAGTCTGCAAGTGAACCTGGCACAAGCTGGAGGCGCATGCACCCTGCACACAGGACTGTGTGTGTGCACAGAGCACTGTGGGCCCAGGAGGCAGCGATTGTCCCCAGGGAGCCCCTCGGAGGGAACAGAACTCACAGTCATTCGATGTCTGACTGCAGGCATCAGATCACTCATCTGAAAATAGGTCCTCAGTGTTCACCCCGGAGCGAGATTCTCGGGTGGGTGGAAATGTTCAACATGGAACATTTTATCAAAACGCAGCAAAATTGCCCAGAGAAAAAGTAATTACATTTACAAATAGACTAGTTTGATGTAATGCCCTGTAAAGCAATGGTTCCTTGAGAAAGCAGCATCAGTAGGTCTGGGAATACACTGTTCTGTGAAACTCGATAATCCCCAGCCCCCGAGATGCATGCTGCTTCCGCATAGACCTTGGATATCTGTGCACTGTCATCATTTTGTCCTCGATTCCAAGGCCACAGGTTAATTAAGGTGACAGCTGTGAGATGGACGAGCCAGGACAGACAGACAGTCAGCCGCATCCAAGCACCATGAGAGACGAGCACCTTCACCAGGCTGCTTTGTAAACCCGGCTTCAGAGCTGAGATGGTTTGCTCAGGGTCTCTCCACGGTCCTTGGCCAACCTGGCCTCCATCTCATGTCCTTTGACTCAGAAACCTTGTTGGCCTCCTCCAGGTCCCTCAGGCCTCATTCCCCTTAGAAGCAATAGGCAAATAGTCTGAATGCTGAGGAGGGAGCAGGGTGATGTAAATACGAAAATAATGAGCAGAAAAAATAAGCCCACAGCTAAGATCTCATGCTGCGACCCAGTCACCTCTTTCTTTCTTCTTTTTAATTAATTTATTTATTTTTTAAATGAAAAGTTTTATTGGAGAAAAGTAGAACCACCATGTACACAAGGAAGAGAGCACAAAAATTCAACTGATACAGAACTGAAAGTCACAACTACCCAATGTTGTTTGCGATTACTTTTCAATTTCTTAAATGGCTTCCCTCAATTTTTTAAATAGCCTTGCCAATTTTTTTCAGATGAAATAGCATCAAGTTTTCAAAAAATTAAGAGCCTCAGCGAAGGGACCAGCTTTTAAGATAACAAAGGTGACACCAAGAGTCTCCTAACAGGATCAATTCTACCGAAAAATTCCTGAAGCACATAACTACTGAGTCTGTTAGAACAGTAGCTCAGAGACCATCAGGGATTAGTTAGAACACTGACTCAGACGGTCCAGTATGCAGAGAGGGCAAACAAAAAAGCTGCATTTCCCTGTCAGATGAGTTCACGTAAGAAAACCAAGGAGGTGCTAAGAAAATACAGGCAATGGCTGCTCAAAATAATTAAGAAGGCATTCTAAATACCACATATTATTAGACAACAGTGTGTAAAGTGATGCAATTAGAAAACAGGCAACTTAAAAAAAAAATATGGTCACAGGTCTTTGAGAACTCAAGAAAACAATCAATAGCAAACACAAGAGCTGAAAGTCGTCTCAGCTGAGGGTTGAAAGTGAAAGTGAAAGTGAAGTCGCTCAGTGTGTCTGACTCTTTGCGACCCGGTGGACTGTAGCCCACCAGGCTCCTCCGTCCATGGGATTCTCCAGGCAAGAATACTGGAGTGGGTTGCCATTTCCTTCTCCATCTTTCTTTTTTTTTTAAAGTCAAAATTAACTGCAAGTAAGAGAGGTTATTTTCTAAAACCAGCAGTTATTAGGTGATGGATAGGTGAAAAGAGAACCCAAGCAGTTTCTCGCAAGGAGGTAGAAGTGAAAACAAGACTTGAGGCTGTGGCATTTCTGAGAATTGTGCCCACTTCCAAGTGGGGCTCTGAGCTCCGAGCCTCCCGGTCTCCCTACAACCTTCTGAAGGTTTTGTTCAAGTTCTTGATTCTGTAAGTTTTCTATTTCACCAGTTTGGGGAAGTTTTCAGCCATTATTCCTTCTGATAGCTTTTCGGCCCCACTCCTATCTTTCTTGGACTCAGATACAAACATGGACCATTCTGTTATTATCAGGTGGTCCCCGAAGCTCTGGCCACCTCGCCTGTTTTTTCCTCTTGCTCATACTGGTTGATGTGTATTCTCCTGTCCTCAAGTTCACTGCTCCTGTCCTCTGTCATTTCTGCTCTTCTACTTGAGATCATCTGGCAAATTAAAAATACTTCTTGTTACGGCGTTTTCCAGTTCTGTACTGCCCTGTGCGTATCTGTCTTTTTAATAACTTGTATTTTCTTGTTGAGATTTTTCTGCTGTTTAATTTGTTTCAAGATAATTTTTAATTGCTTGTTGAAGCATTTCTATGATGACAGCTTTAAAACACTTGCCAGATCATTCCAACATCAGGTTTGTCTCAATATTGGCATCAGTTGACTGCTTGTGAGTTCTCTGGTTCTATGTGCGGCATGTGATGTTCAGTTGTACTGTGGGCATTTTGACTGCTGCGTTCAGAGACTGTAAAAAATGCCTTTCATTTTTGCAGACAGTCTGTTGTTTAGGTTTAACACACAGGTCTCAGCCTCATTTGTAGGCTGTAACTCCAAGGATGTTTAATCATCACTGGCTTTGTGCTGTTATTTTGATCTGCTCGGTTCATCTGGTGCCCATGAGGCTTCCAGCAGTTTCCAGTGCTGCCGCCTAAAGTGGGGAGGGCTTCTCCAGGAAGTCTGTGCCTCTTAATCCCCTTTGCCTATTTCACTGGAGACCACCAGTTTGTTCTCTGAATCTGAGTGTGTTTCTGTTTTGTTTGCTGATTTGTTGAGTTTTTTATGCTAAGTAAAATAAGTCAGATGGAGAAAGACAAGAACTGTATGATATCATTTAAATGTGGAGTCTAAAAAAAAAAAAAAGAATGAAACTAGTGAATATAACAAAAAAGAAGCAGGATTTTCTTGGTGTTGCAGTGGATAAGAATCTGCCTGCTGATGTAGGAGACGTGGGTTTGATCCCTGGTCCGGGAAGAGTCTGCTTCCTGTGGAATCGTAGTTGTTGTCTGTGGAGCAACTAAGGCACAACTAAACCCATGTGCCTCAACTGCTGAGCCTGTGCTCTAGAGCCCGAGAGCCAAAACGACTGAAGCCGGTGTGCCGGAGCCTGTTCCCTGCAACAAGAGAAGCCACCGCAGTGAGAAGTCTGCGAACCGCAGTGAAGAGCGGCCCCTGCTTGCTGCACCTGGAGACAGCCCGCTGTGCAGCAGCAAAGATCCAGTGCAAATAATAATAATAAAAAGACAGCCCTTAAAAAGAGAGCAGACTCACAGATATAGAGAACAAACTAGTGGTTATCAGTGGGGAGAGAGGGGCAGAATAGGGGTTGGGGCATAAGTGGTAGAAACTCTTTATGTTTAAAATAAGCTACACGGATATATTATACAGCATAGGGAATATAGCCAATATTTTATAATAACTCAGATAGAGTATAATCTTTAAAAATTGTGAATCACTATATTGTATACCTGTAACTTATATATACTTCAATTAAAAAAACAAAACAAAACAAAACCAGAAATGGTCTTCAGATGTGCAGACTCAGCAGTGATGGGTTTTCCGCCTCCTGTGATAACTGGGCCTGTTCTCTAGCCCTTTCTCTGCTCTGAGTTCTGAGTCCTCCCTTGCTTAGGTCTCTTGCACCTGTCTTGATTGTCTCTGACTTGTCCTTTTCCTTCTATGTCTCTAGCCTCCTCTGAGGGCTGGAGTGGGGTCTCTGTTATGGCTCCAGACCAGCCCCCAGTCTGTCCCCTTTGCTTTGACTCCGAGCCTGTGCTCAGCCTCTGGGTCGCACCTCTTCCTGTGGGGTCGTTCCCGTGTCATCACGGCCTCCCACCACCTCCTCTGTGCTCCTGGATGTTTCTTGAAATACAAAGTGGTTGCTTTATACATTTTCTCCTGTCTTACCCTAAATCAGTTCCAGATAAAGACCTTTATTTTGATGCATACACCGGCCTTGTCCTTTGAACAGAAGGATCTCTTCATGTGCCCCTTGGTGTTTCCCATACTTGCTCATCCTTAGGAAGAGGCTCACACTTACCCGGGTGGGTAAATGACACAGACGTTGTGTGGGTCCGCATCTCTCAGGGTCGTGTGAAGGCAGGAGGGAGGCGTATGGACAGCCTGCACCTCCTTTTACGGCTCAGACCCCCAGCAGCCGAGCAGGGGGTGGGGCCCAGGTGCAGGGCGGGGAGGGCAGGAGCAGCAGGGGCAGCCGTGTGCTGGTGACTTCATCCTGGCCTGGACTCCTTGTGGGAATTAGCAGCGGGAGCCCCTCGCTTCTTTCCAGCCCCGGAGCTGGCGTGACCTGTGCCCTTGTGACCTCAGAGGTGTGTGGTTGCACTCCCAAACTCTCTTTAATCTTAGCTCTTTGCATTTAGACTGTTTTTGATATAGAAATATAGTAATGTGGCCATAGGCATCTTCATGGGGCTTTCCGGGTGGCTCAGTGGCAAAGAATCCACCTGCCAATTCAAGAGATCAAGGGACGTGGGTTCGATCCCTGGGTCAGGAAGATCCCCTGGGGAAGGAAATGGCAACCCACTCCAGCATTCTTGCCTGGGGAATTCCATGGACAGAGAAGCTTGGCAGGCTATAGTCCACAGGGTTGCAAAGAGTTGGACACGACTGAGTGTGCACACACTCACACACACACACACACATAGAGGCATCTTCATGGGTATAGCTTTGTATTTCATTTCAATTATTTCCTTAGGACAGTATCCTTTCATTTTGAGAGAAAAAGGCAAGGAAGGTTTTTGTAGGTCAGTGACTATGAATATTTTTTATGATACCAAATTATTTTACAAAAACCTTATGCTCATTTGCTCTGCCAGCAACAATAAATAAATACAGTTTTGCAGTATTGGTGATAATGGAGAACAGTATGGAAATTCCTTAACAAACTAGGAATAAAACTACCATGTGACCCGGCAATCCCACTACTGGACATTGTTATTGTTCAGTTGGTAAGTTGTGTCTGACTCTTGGTGACCCCATGGACTGCATCACGCCAGGCTTCCCTGTCCTTCACCATCTCCTGGAGTTTCCTCAAATTCATGTCCACTGATTCAGTGATGCTATCTAACCATCGCATCCTCGGACATCCTCTTCTCCTTTTGTCTTCAGTGTTTCCCAGCATCAGGGCCTTTTTCAGTGAGTTGGCTCTGCAGCAGGTGGTCAAAGTAATGGAGCTTCAGTTTCAGCATCAGTCCTTCCAGTGAATATTCAGAGTTGATTTCCTTTAGGATTGACTTGATCTCTTTGCTGTCCAAAGGACTCTGAAGAGTCTTCTCTAACACCACAGTTCAAAAGCATCAATTCTTTGGTGCTCAGCCTTCTTTAAGGTCCAACTCTCACATTCGTACATAACTGCTGGAAAAACCATAGCTTTGACTGGATGGACCTTTGTTGGCAAAGTGATGTCTTTGCATTTTAATGCCATCTAGGTTTGTCATAGCTTTCTTTTCAAGGGGCAAGCACTTTTTAATTTCATGGCTGCAGTCACTGTCCGCAGTGATTTGGGAGCCCAAGAAGATAAAATCTGTCACTGCTTCTACTTTTTTCCCCTTCTATTTGCCTGGAGTGGCTACCCACTCCAGCATTCTTGCCTGGAGAATTCCATGGACAGAGCAGCCTGGCAAACTACAGTCCACAGGGTTGCAAAGAGTTGGGCATGACTGAGCAACTAACACTTTCATACTACTGGGCGTATACCCTGAGAAAACCACAATTCAAAAAGATATATGCACCCCAGATTTCATTGTAGCACTGTTTACAGTAGCCAGGACATGGAAGCAACCTAGATGTCCGTTGACAGAGAATGGATAAAGTTGTGATACATATATGTAATTGACTACTGAAGTGAAGTGAAGTCACTTAGTCGTGTCCGACTCTTTGCAACCCCATGGACTGTAGCCTACCAGGCTCCTCCATCCATGCAAGTTTCCAGGCAAGAGTACTGAAGTGAGTTGCCATTTCCTTCTCTAGGGGATCTTTCCAACCCAGGGATCGAACCCGGGTCTCCTGCATTGCAAGCAGATGCTTTACCATCTGAGCCACCAGGGAAGCCCCACTTTTAGCCATAAAAAGAAATGAGTTGGGAGTCAGTTGTAGTGAAGTGGATGAACCTAGATCCTATTATATAGAGTGAAGTAAGTCAGAAAGAGAAAAATAAATATTGTAATTAATGCATATATATGGGATCTAGAAAAATAGTACTGATTAACCTATTTGCAGGGAAGAAATGGAGACACAGACTTAGTGAACAGACTTGTGGACACAGTGATGGAAGGAGAAGGTAGGATGAATTGAGAGAGTAGCATTGAAATGTAAAAACATTACACTCAGTTCAGTTCAGTTCAGTTGCTCAGTCATGTCCGACTCTTTCTGACCCCATGAATCGCAGCACGCGAGGCCTCCCTGTCCATCACCAACTCCCAGAGTCTACCCAAACCCATGTCCATCAAGTTGGTGATGCCATCCAGCCATTTCATCCTCTGTCATCCCCTTCTCCTCCTGCCCCCAATCCTTCCCAGCATCAGGGTCTTTTCAAATGAGTCAGCTCTTTGCATCAGGTGGCCAATGTATTGGAGTTTCAGCTTCAACATCAGTCCTTCCAATGAACACACAGGACTGATCTCCTTTAGGATGGACTGGCTGGATCTCCTTGCAGTCCAAGGGACTCTCAAGAGTCTTCTCCAACACCACAGTTCAAAAGCGTCAATTCTTCGGCGCTCAGCTTTCTTCACCATCCAACTCTCACATCCATATATGGTTATTGGAAAAACCACAGCCTTGACTAGATGGACCTTTGTTGGCAAAGTAATGTCTCTGCTTTTAAATATGCTATCTAGGTTGGTCATAACTTTCCTTCCAAGGAGTAAGCGTCTTTTAATTTCATGGCTGCAATCACCATCTACAGTGATTTTGGAGCCCAAAACTACCATGTGTAAAATAGATAGCTGGTGGGAATCTGTTGTATGACACAGGGAGCTCAAATCAGTGCTCTGTGAAAACCTAGAGAAGTGGGATGGGATGGGAGGGGGGAGCAAGGCTTGAAAAGAGGGGATATATATATATATATATATATATATATATATAGTTATGACTTATTTGAGTTGTTGTATGGCAGAAACCAACACAAAAAAGCAATTATCCTCTAATTAAAAAATACAGTTTTGCTTTCTCCTAAATAGAGTTGGGTATCATAAACCAGATCATAGATGCTAGTTGAGAATGTATGGTTGAGGAGGACTTGTGGGCGGATGTTGTCTTATTTAGCCAGCATATACTGGAACATTCATTCTTAGAGTGACGTGTACCTTGAGGACTCCATGGTGAACAGATGGGCAACACCCAGTGGAAGAAGCCTGGAGGAAGGGGCACTGGCATGGTCACCTTTTCCGGTGACGCGTGACCTTGGAAGATCTTTGCTGTGATGGCCAAGTTGCACACAATGTATATCTCCTTGTTGTAGCAGCCACAGGGCTGAAGAATCTTCCTAGTGCAACACAGCTGAACTAGAGACACACCCTGATGTGCTTTATTTTTCAGGTAAATCATACTTTTGATTTTGTGGGCAAGTTGAAGACTTTATCAGAAATACTGCTGAAGGTGTCCAGCATTTTTCAGAGCAGTGGAAACGGCCAGATGCTCCACCGGCTGCAGGTGAGAGGTGGCCCCTTTGCCACCAAGGGCTGGGAGACCCCAGGTGTGTCTGCAAAACCAGAGGTGTCCTTCAGAGGGTGCTAGAGAGTCACCTGGGACTTGGCTTTCCCGGGTGGCTAGTCATGTTGATGTAAAATTGCGTAAGTGTGAAAACTCCTTGTAAATGATCAGTTGTTTTGCCCATGCAAGATGTTACTGCTGTGAGAATGATCAATAATTCATTAATACTTATTTGTGCTTTAAATTCCATATTAACTTAAAGCTTTTTTTTTTTTGAGCAAAGAATGGTTTGTTTCAGGGCCATGCAAGGAGACAAGTAGCTCGTGCCTTGAAAATCCCCGAGTTCCCCAAAGGGGTTCAGTTTTTTATTGGAATATATTTGCTCTCCACTGCTGTGTCAGTCTGCTATACAGCGGAATGGATCAGCCACACATATACGTATATCCCCCCTTTTGGATTTCCTTCCCATCTAGGTCCCCACAGAGCGTTGGTTTGAGTTCCCTGTGCTATACAGCAGGTTCTCGTTAGTTACCTATTTTATACATAGTCTCAGCAGTGTATATATGTCAGCCTCAGGCTCCCAATTCCAGTTCATCAGCCCCTGCCACCTGAAAGCTTTTTGGAAGGTTTGCATGCTTTGAACTGTGGGCCTGTTAAAACCTTTCATTCCCTAATATTCTGTATTGAGAACATAATGTATTCCAAAAAATCATGGACTGTAGCTTCAAATGTCTCAATCTCTTCAGAGAGGTTACAGAACTTTAATCAAGGTAGATCACATGATAAGTTTTTGGGGCATCTGTGTCGCTCTAACTTGAGCTTGAGAAAATATACCTATGTCTTGTTCTTGTTTGGTTTATTTTTTATCCACCAGACATGTAGTTCTAGCTGGTCCTGAGCAGGGCCTCAGAGCTGGAGAGTCTGGATTCCCAGCCCTGTCCTCAGTGTGTGTGATCTTGAACTTCTGTGTGCCTTGGGCTTCTTACCTGTGAAGGGAGGAAAGAGCCACTGTGAAACGATTTAAATTATGTAAAGCACTGGTATGTAGGAAGATGTCTCTGCGTCTGGGTCCTTCCCAAAGCAGATACTGAGATGAGATTGCATGTGTGAGGATTTTGTCAGGGAAAGAGGTATTGGGGCAGAGGCAGGGAGGTAGGAGAGGTTGGTGAGGCAGGGGAGGCAGTGAGGCAGGGGAGGCAGAAGGAGGCAGGGGAGGCTGGGGAGGATGGTGAGGATGGTGAGTCAGGGGAGGCTGGTGGGGCTGGGGAGGCTGGGGAGGATGGTGAGTCAGGAGGCTGGTGGGGCTGGGGAGGATGGGGAGGATGGTGAGTCAGGGGAGGCTGGTGGGGCTGGGGAGGATGGGGAGGATGGTGAGTCAGGAGGCTGGTGGGGCTGGGGAGGATGGGGAGGATGGTGAGTCAGGGGAGGCTGGTGGGGCAGGGAGGCTGGGGAGGACGGTGAGTCAGGGGAGGCTGGTGGGGCAGGGGAGGTGGGGGAGGCAGAGGGAGGCAGGGGAGGCAGGGGAATGAGGGAAGCTGGGGAATGAGGGAGGCTATGGAGGCAGAGGGAGGCTGGGAAGGCTGGGGAGGCAGGGGAGTTTGGGTGCTGGGTCTCTAGGCAGCAGATCTGGCCCTGCAGGATGGGCGCTGGCGGGGGGGGGGGCGGTGCCAGGGGGCAGGGGGGAAACACTTCACCAGCCCCTGTGTTTGGTGAGTGCCTCCATCGAGCTGAAGTCACTTACCATGGGGACGGGTTCCTGCGTCGGGGCGCCGTGGCTCTCAGGAGTGACCTTGGTGGTGGTCACGGCTGAGAGCAGCCTGGGGAGGTGTGGCCTCTGGGCAAGCTGAGGAGGATTTCCGAGCATAGCAGTGGGCCTTGGCAGGTTCCGTTCCTGGAGTTGGAAGCCTGTGATGCTCTTGTGTGGGCATGGCTGTTACTGCTTTCTTCTTTGTTTACTCATGGGTTCATTTGCTGCCATAAAGATCAGTAGACATTTTCTGTAATGAATCGTATACGGTAAATAGTTCACTTTGATAAGGGCTCTGCTGTAACTACAGACGATTACATGTAGTATGTGTGGGTGTGCTTAGGCCCTTCAGTTGTGTCCGACTCTGTGACCACACGGACTCTTGCCTGCCAGGCGCCTCTGTGGGATTCTCCAGGCAAGAATACAGGAGTGGGTTGCCATGCCCTCCTCCAGGGGATCTTTCCGACCCAGAAATTGAACCCATATCTCCTATGGCTCCTGCATTACAGGCGGATTCTTTCCCACTGAACCACTGAGGAAGCCCTACCTGCACGATAATAAACAGCAAATCCAGTCGTATGAGAATGTAGCATGAGTATGTAACAGTAACCAAATCCATCTCAAGAATCAGGTGGTTTGTGGAGGGGTAGGGAAAAACTAGGAGTTTAGGATTAATAGATAGTCACTACTATATATAAAATAGAAAAACAACAACTTACTATATAGCACAGGGACCCATATTCAATATTTTATAGTAACCTAAAATGGAAAAGAATATGAAAAAGAATGTAAGACTACACATATGTATAACTGAACCACTATGCTGCACAACTGAAATTAAGACAACTTTGTAAATCAAACATAACTTCAGTAAAAGAGAAAATGTCAGGTAGTTTCATGGCGAAATCTTTAGTTTAGCTGAATGCTGTTTACACAGTAGTCAAGTTAGAAATTAAAGCCACTTATTCAGTCACTTGAATAACTTTTTGCTAAGAGAATGAAGTGTGGTGAGTGGCTCTATTTCTTAGCATCAGGATCGCATTCAAGGAGCGTCCGTACTATCCATGGACTTTCAATAACTGATGCCAGGGTCCTTCATTGGTCTGGCTCTGCCCCCAGAGGGCCAGGTTAGTATTCCTCTGATGTCGGCAACCCTGACTTACTTTTTCCTTCAATTAAAAGCATCTTTTTGTGGAGATGTTGCTGAGATTAAATGACTAATACATATAAAGTGCCTCCCACAATGGTGGGCGAGTAGCTAGTGCTCAGTGAAAGAAGATCCCTGGAGACAGAAATGGCAGCCCACTCCAGTGTTCTTGCCTGGAGAAATCTGTGGACAGAGGAGCCTGGTGGGCTACAGCCCGTGGGGTCACAAGAGTTGGACGCGACTTAGTGACTGAACAGCAGCAGCGGCAGTGTGAGAACATAAATAAGATTTTAAAAAAGCAGACACTGAGGTTTCATCACGAAGTCCTGTCATCTGTAGACAAGAGTCAATAAAATCATCACATATAAGGTGACTGTGAAATTAAAGAGCTAAATGCAGAAGGTGGTTCTTACTTGAAAATTGTCAGAAGTCCTCAAGTTATAAAGTTGTTTGGTAAAGCTAAGTCAGGATAACATCAATATTCTCCAGGGAGCTGACAAATCCCCAATTAATCCCCACTCAGAACTCCCCCTCCCTTTGCCTGATCCTGCGTTGGCGCCCCGCATCTGTATTTTCACCCTCAGTGGCTTGTCGAGTGTAGTAAGCGGGTGGTACTGCCAGCTGCCGGATAAGCAGGCAAGATGCTATCAAGCTGATGAAAGTAACCTTGGAGGACCTTCCATAGGGAAACCTTTGACCAGTGAGTGGAGCTGGGACTGTCAATACTGAAAGAAGATGTGCATAAGGATACCAAATGTGCTTCCAATGGGAAGGCTTTGAATACTGCAGGTTCAAGACAGGGTTTGGGAAAAGGCTGAAACCTTTCGTCAATCTTTTTGTGACAATGACCCCCTCTTTATGACTGACCCTTGGAAAAGGCAACACAAAGGATTTATATAAAGGACCACCAAATCGTTTTGTTGAAGATTTGAAAAAAAGTCAACACTGAATTCATTCTTTGTTTTTAATGAGTGTGTCCTAAGTGATTCAGGGGTGTTCAACTGTTTGTGACCCCATGGACTGTACCCCACCAGGCTCCTCCGTCCATGGGATTCTCCAGGCAGGAATACTGGAGTGCGTTGCTGTGCTCTCCTCCAGGGGATCTTCCCAACCCAGGGATCGAACCTGCATCTCTTAGGTCTCTTGCACTGGCGGGAGGGTTCTTTACTACTAGCACCACCCAGGAAGCCCCTTATTTTTAATATTAGTGCATAATTACAACTATAACCCAAATTGATTTCAGTACTAATGCATATTTACAATTATAACCTAAGTGGTTTACTTTTGTTTCTCAAGTAAAGTCCTAAGCAAATGTTGTCCTGTTATTCACTGGGGTGTTTTAAAACCCTTTTCAGATGACTCATTTTTTGTGCCATTTTCCTGTATCATGAAACTTGAAATAAATCTAGCAAGTATTATTTCACAAGAGGAATGGTGAGATTATTTTTGTTCAACTATATTGTTTTCCTCTAGGAAGCCCTGAAAAACAAATTTATAAGAAGCTTTATAAAAAGCCAGCTGCACATTGATGTAGGCAAACTGACTGAAAAGCTTCAGATCTTTGGTAAGTGCGGTGGATGGTGTGGTGGGTCCACCCTCTGGCCAGGAAATTTCTGGGTGACACAGATAAGCCACTGCTTCCTCACCCAGTTTCTGGTTTCTGATTTGTTAGATAAAGAGCTTGAATTAAACATACTCCATGGTTTGCTTATAACTGAAGCTTTCTGACTTGTTGATTCAGGGCTTGAATAGTAAGGGACTTAGTTCAAAAGGAAGGGTTCTGATTTAAATATGTGAATTGTGAGGTATAACACAAGTTTATAAAAGAAATGGCTATCACTGAGTTTCTAAGTCAACTGAAAGCATTTATACTGAAGAATTGAAGATCTGAAGCTTAGATAAAAAATTCATCAATCAGCAAATGTTTATTGCATGTCTACAGTTTATTGATCTGTGACTTCGTTTAGATACTCAACAGCCATTTTGTGAACATGCAGGAGAGTCAGGCTCTGAGCGAGAGTCTGGTTTGCCAGGTGCGTCCCAGGGATGCTCCCAGGAGCCTGGACCAGCGGATGGAATGGAAGTACTTCCGGGAGGGAAGGAAGGGTGTCAGGCCATCCGAGGCCCCTGGCACTGTGCTTGTGCCCAGGACAGGGGCTGCGTCTGCCTGGAGCATGAGGGCTAGTGGGGGGCAAGGCATTAGTGATTTACGGCCTTAGAAAGTTTAACAGTATTTTTAAGTAGATATTACTGCCTTGAATCATGTTCTCATGTAGTTAAAGCAGACTTGAAAACGCAGTCATTCTGGAAAACTAGCAAGTGGCTCCCTTGCGAGCTGTGGGGTGAGGACCAGATGTCTTCTGTCCCGACACTGAGGTTCATTACTCTGTGTGCCTGCAGCCCCACTAGGGTTACCTTGGGGCGCAGGGACCAAATGCTCCTCCAGCACCCTGCTGAGAACCCATACCACTTGTCAACACGTTTCTATTTTCCATATTATTCAGTGAAGTGTTGTTTTATTTTTTTTGGTTCTTTAATTATTTGAAAGTTTATAACTTAATTTAGAAATATTTGGGATTTTTCATTTATCTTTGTGTTACTGACTTCCACCTTCAGGTTGCAGTGGTCAAAGCATGTACAATCAATATGACTTCATTTGTTCCACATTTGTTGACTTAATGCCCCCGCATGGTTAGCCTGGCTTCTCCATGTAACAGTTCTATATGGGGAGGGGATGCAACCCTGTATGTCCTTGGTTTTTGTAAGCCTGTTCTATTGGTTATTAAGAAGTATGTGTTTATATTTCCCGTTATGGTTGTGGATTTGTCTATTTCTCCTTAATTCTGTCAGTTTAGGCATGATTTGTTTTGAGACTGTGTTTAATTTACTACTGAGAACATGTAAGATCTTTATTTTCTTATGTTTATATTTAAAATCTTTCTTGTTTCTTTCCAGCAGTTTTACTTTGACCTGCTTAGGTACGTTTTACATCACAGGTTTCCTGCTTTGGTTTTGAAGCACTTCTTGAATTAGTTTCTTGATATTGTATGTTTAGGGAGAGTCTTAGTCATTTTCTCTTGATATATTACTTCTGACACATTTTCTCTCTAATTCTCCTCTGAAACTCCAATTAAACACCATGAAAGATTTTCTTTGTCCATATGCTTGTTCTATCCTTTTCTCTTGTTTTCTAATCTTTTTTTCTCTGTGCTTCAGCTTGAGTTTTTTTTTTTTTTTCTTTTTTAAAATCCACTAATTCTTACCTCAGCTGAGAGTTCTTTGTTTAATTTGTCCCATTGCCCAATCTAGACTTGCAATTTGATTCTGGGTTTGTTTTTGTTTTTTTGGCCATACCTCTTGGCATGTGGATCTTAGCTCCCCAACCAGGGATTCAGATCTACGCCTCCTGCACTGGAAGCGCAGAGTCTTAACCACTGGACCACTAGAGAAGGCCCTGGGTTTTTTTTTTTTAAATAATAGTTTTCAGTTCTTTGCTGAAATTCTCCCTGATTTCATCTAATTTTTGAACAGCTGTATCCAAAGATTTTTGAAGCATGTTTTGAGTCTCTTGTTAGTTTTTCATCTTTTTTTCCTCTGGGTTTTTGGTTATTCTGTTTTATGTCCATGAATACTAATCATTTGGCAGTATCTTTGGAAGTTCTTTGAAGCCTTCACACAGATTTTTAAAAATCATCTGTATTTTCTAGTTGTTTGTCTTCAGCAAGTTGTCCATCACTATTATTACTTTAATATTGAATCCTTTTAATCTGCAGATAATTGTCCTTCACATATCAGATATTTTCCTGTCACGTCATTGAATCTTTCACTTGTATGTAAAAAATAATGTCATTTTAATCTTTTGTTTCGTTTTTGATCATTGTTTCTGCTTTTGTTATTCATTTTGTTTGAATTCTCTCTTTTCATGTTGGAGGGTTTCCTTCAAATGTTTGGTGTGGTTAAGAACAAGGCGCTAAAACCCAGTTGGATGTTTCTCATGTGTATGGAGCTTATTGGGCCTCAGTTTCGCTCTCTGGGTCTCAGCTGAGGGGGGGTTTGTCCCCAGGGGCACCTGGCAGGGTCACAGCTGGTGAGATGCTGTGGCCAGGACAGCTCCCCGAACAGATAGCTGTGGCCCCAGGTGTTGGGAAGCCTTCGTCTGGAAGAGCTGTAAGCATCAGGATGGAGGCAGTTGTTGAACATCATCTTTAGGGCCAGAAACGGGGGATCTTAAACCTCCTTGCTGGTCACGGCTGACACACACCAGTGTGTCTCAGGTCCTCAGTCGTAGGCATCAAACGGGAAAAATGCCCAGCTTCTTCTGGCAAAGCTTGGCTGAAACCACTGTAGAATCTTGTCCCCTGTGCCTGTGCGAGCCTCTGAGTCTTGCTGCCTTTGCAGGCTGACTGGGGCCCCATGGCCTTCCTGTACCTCCTGCTGCTTGGTTGTGTGTCTTCCCTCCTCGCTGTGTGTGATACGGACCCAGGAGAGAGAAGCTGGCCTGGTCCAGTCCTCTCATGGTGGGCTTTTGTGCCCTGTCCTGTTTCCATCCTCTCCTGTGGAGGTACCCCCCCCCCCAGCACTCCCCAGCGCCCCCATCAGGCAGGGGAGGGCATTGCAGTGTTCAGACTCGAAACAAATGGTGAAGACTTGCGGGGCTCTCTGTGTTACTTTGACTCCACTTGAGTGAGAGCTCTTTCCACATACAAGCTGCTGCTTTTGGGCGTTGAGGGAGGTCTCTGCACCGGACCCTGAAGCCCGTGGCATTTGTGTGGCGCTGCTTTTCTATTACACATGCACACACACATGCACACGTGTGCACACACACAGCTATGAAGATTCAGTTATACAGTGATTCAGCTATGCAAAGCCCATTGAAAGCAGCTTTGGTTCTGTCCCTGGGAGACGAGTAAAGCCACACTCTGCAGAGGCCAAGTCACTCCTCCACGAAGCCTCTGGAATGAGACACGGTGAAATTTTTGGCAAGCTTCCTGGGTCAGCTTATAGAGCACACATTGCAAACGACAAATGATCAGCAACACAGAAATGCCCTGGTTTGCCCCATGCTGTCAAATCGAACACTTTCCAGTTCTCTTTCAAAAACAAGAAGACAAAATCCCCAGCAGCCAGAGCCCCTCAGAGTGTACAGCACTCCTATTTTTCTGGCTGTTGAGCTTAGTTTCATTAGGAAGGATTAAGATTGGCGCCTAGTTCTCCTCTTCAGCAGCTGGAACCATGACAAAAGGAGTACTCAGTAAGCACTTAAACATAGGAGGTACCCACAAAAACTTAATCCTTAGGATGTTCCCATAGGGGATTCTGATTTCTTTACACTGCAGATGAGAACACAGACTTTGACAGATCAAATAACTTTCCAGGGTAAACATGGAGTTACAGTAGAGCTGCTTCAGGGGCAAAACTGGGTCTTGCCCCCATTGCGGACACTGCTACCCGGCTGCCCTGGGCACGTACAGAGGGGGCAAAGCCACCTCTCTGCCCAGAGCTGGGTTTCTCCAGCCCATATCTCTCACCGTCTTTTCCTTGGTTCTTCATTCCCTCCGGCTGCTGCTACTGACTTGCCTATTGGTAGCAGCCTCACCCTCTGTGATTTAACTGTTTTCTTTCCAAGTATCAACATTACAGGGAGCGTTTGTGAAAGTTTGCCCTCAGCAAGTAAGGAGAAGTTTTTGCATGGAACAGAACTGGACTGTTTCGAGTAATTTTCTCATGAGGGGGTTTATTTGCATAATCCCCGTTGTAGGAACCGTACATGCTGTGCTGAGAAAACTTGCTGTGTCCTTGTTTTCCTCTCCTCAGGAGGGAAGTTGGACGCCATGTTGAACCACACGGGCGCCGGCCGCCTGCGCTCCCTGGGCCGCGTCCTGGTCGACCTGGCCTCCTGCGTCCAGCTGAACCGCTTCCGGGGCCTGGCCTCCGCTGCCGCCCTGGAAGCCACAGCACAGGCCCTCCTGCGGAAGAACACTTTATTGGCCAGTAAGTATTCAGTTAACACGCTTGCTCATAAGGGCAGTGCGTGCCTGTGTCTCCCCAAACGTGTCTTATCATGGCTCCAGAAGAAAAGGAGTGCTTTCCAGGTAAAATGAGTAAAGCAGAATGGGTTGCCTTGAGTTGATGGAAAGATGGGCCTTGTATGCTATTTCCAGTGTCTTTTCCCCAATTTATGAAACTAATTTACTAGTTTATGGTTAAATTTTGCATGACACATTACATTTTTCTTGATTAAATCTGTAATTCCTGACATCTCTTTTATTTTTACCATGGTGTCTCAACATCGTTGGTGTCAGGGAAGAAGAGGCAGCGGCTAGTTCAAGTCTTATTGAGTCAACATGAATATGATGTATTCTTGTATGCTTTTGAATAAACAGTGAATTGTTTTTATTCAGCTTTGTATTAGTTTTCTAAGGCTGCTGTGACAAAGTATCACAGACTAGTGGATTAAATAGCGGAAATTTGTTTTCTCACAGTTCTGGCTTCCAGGTGTGGGCAGGCCTGGCTCCCTCAGAGACCTCTCTCCTCAGCCTGTGGAAGGCTGTCTGCTCCCTGTGTCTCTCCTCGCCCCCCCTTCTGTGTGTGTCTTTCCAAACTTCTCCTTCTTATAAGTATCCCAGTCCTTCTGGGTTAGAGCACATCTTGTGACCTCATTTTCTCTTGGTGGCCTCTGTAAAGACTCAGTCTCCAAATAAGGTCATATTGTGAAGTACTAGGGGTTAGGGCTTCAACTTATGAATTTCGGGAGGGCAGACTTCAATCCACAAGGGATTTTATATATGAAGTTGGAAGAATTCCTAGAGCAGAACACATAATCCAAAGACATCAATTCTTAGGGATATCTGTTATCCCATAGAAGAAAATCCTGATTGTTTAAGCAGCCTTGTGTGACTTTTCAAGTCCTGAAAAAATGCAAAGGAAATTAATTTTTATGTATTTATGACACCACAGTGTTGGTTTTATTAAAATAGAAAAAAGATAATTTTTTAAAATTACAGATATCATTTATGAATACTGACATAAAAATCTTGAGCAAAATGCAAGCAAACCAAAGCAGTACTTTAAAAGGGTTATATTACTGTGACCAAAGGAGATTCATTTCTGGAATTTGAGAATAGGTTAACAGACACAAATTAATCAATGTGATATGTCACTTTAATAAGATGAAGGGAAAAAAATCATCTTGATGCAATAAAAGAATTCCACAAAATTCCACATCATTTCATGGTAAAAACACTTAATAAACTAGAAATAGAAGGAAACTTACCAGATAAAGGCCATATAAGAAGAACTCACAGCCAGCAAAATATTCAGTGGTGAAAGACTGAAAACTTTCCCCCTAGAATCAGGAACAATGCCCACTTTCACCACTTCTAGTCAATTTTATGGACTTCCCCTGTGTCTCAGTGGTAAAGAATTCACTTGCAATGCAGGAGACACAAGAGATACCGGTTTGATCCCTGGGTCAGGAAGATTCCCCTGGAGTAGGAAATGGCTATCCACTCCAGTATTTTTGCCTGTAAAATTCTGTGGACAGAGGAGCCTGACTGGCTGCAGTCCATGGGGTCATAGAGAGTCGGACATGACTGAATGCACACAAACATATACACAGTCAATATTATATTAGAAGTTGTAGCTAGAGCAAGTACTCAAGAAAAAGTAGGGAGTTAGGAGGTCTTGGTTCTACCTAATGGCTGAGGGCTGTGTCACACAGATTAGCCTCACCTCCCCGGGACGAGGCCCCTGCATGATGGGGGAAGGACTGAGGATATGAATGTCTTGGATGGTCTGGTTAGACCGGTGCTGACGTGCTGTGAGCCTCTCCCAGGTTGTGATGACCCCTTGTTTGCCCTTTTCTGAACTTAGGCATCATATTCAACAGTTCCTTAGTTGGTAAGAACCTCAGCTCAGAACCTCTGCAGCTTCCGCCCCAGGTCACCTACAGCATCCGGACCAGTATCTTGTATAGCATGAGAACAGATCTGGTGAAAAACCCTTTCTGGAAGTTCCACCCTCAGAGCCTCCCAGCAGACGGATTCAAGTATAATTACATCTTTGTGCCGTTGCAAGACATGATCGAAAGAGCCATCATCTCGGTGCAGACGGGGCAAGAGGCCCTGGACCCGGCTGCACAGACCCAGGCCATCCCGTACCCCTGCCATACCAGCGACCTGTGAGTACCCTGGCCTTGGGAGGGGCCCTGTGTTCGGAGACGTGATTGAGGAAAATCCTGGAGCTTCTGCATAGTCATTCCACTAAAGAGCATTGGAAGAAAATCCATTCTCCATTTTGATTTCCTAAGGCTCATTTCTGTCTGAGCCATCCAGATAGAAGAATAATTGTTGAGACAGTATGTTCAGTTAAAGCTGACATCAGGCATCTGTAGCCTCAAACACCCTTTGGAATAAATTTGATGAGTAGTATTCAAGGGGGATCCCTCCCACCTGAACTAGGGAATCAGAGAAAGCTTATTTCTTCTTCAGCACAAATCCTTACAGTTTAGGTCTGTGCCACCCACGTGCGGGGGTGGGGGATTCCCAGAGGCCTGGGGCGGTGGCTTAGTGGGGTCCTTGTTGAACTGGGTGATTCAGTGGGTGATCTCTTGGGGTGACAGTGAGGGGAAGGTCAGTTGAGGGGACCCAGGCCAGTGCTCACCCTTGGGATGCTCTTCTGTTTTCGACGCTCCAGAGTGAGACACGGGAGGTGATGTGGGTGGTGCTGTGTTTAGAGAGGTGTGCGTGCATTCTCACCCTTCCTCCTCTCTGATTATCCCAGTGGGTTAGCAAACAGGACTGGGAAAGGAGAGGGTGAAATCAGACTCCCTTCCCCAGGGCTGGGGAAGCCACACACTTCTCTGTGTGCACCTGGCGCAGGCCGGGAGGGAGGGCACAGCCCTGACGGGAGCCTTGAGAGCCCCAGATTCACCCCTCTCTGGGTGCCTTCCTCGCCCATATCGTGAGTCACAAGGGACTCCAGCCCCCGTGCTGGAGCCTGGCACTGGGGTCATGGGTGGGTGGGGGTGGAGGAAGGGGAAAAGGCCGTCAGGAGGCCAGGAGGCAGAGCTGGGGTGAAGGGTGGTGGGGGCCAGAGGTTGACCACCACCCTGCACTTTGCACTGGTGGCATGCATCTCGAGAGACAAAAAACAAAAGCTTATTTCTCCAGTGCTTCTTCCTGCATGTGTGATTTTAATTCAGCATGCTCATCATTTTCTGTCTTTGAACTCCCGGGATGCTGCTAATAGAGGCAGGGCACAGAGAAAACAGAGGTGTTATTAACATGCAGATCAGGGATTCGCCACCTTCAGAAAAAGCGATGGTGACAATGAAATGTTTATGAAGATCAGAGTATCCTTTTAAGAAGACTTAAATGAGAATGTTTGATTTCCTAATTTCAAAGTTTGTTGACAGGCTTTTGTTTGGGTTCCAGAGTAAGGATAAATACTCAGAAGAGTCTGGAACATGTTTGTTTGATTCATGCTGTCCAGATAACAGGGAGGTGAGAGAGAGTCCTGTTTCTGAGGTCACTTAGACATCCCTGATTTAATGTTTCCTTTTTTGTTAGTTTTTATAAACAAATGGCTGTCAAGAGTTGAGAAAAGAGAGGGGAAAAAAACCATACTTCATACCCTCTCCTAAATCATAAGTTGGTTTATATTGTTTGCGGACCTTGTCACACACATTTTATATACTTGAAATCATGGCATCTTGCTAAGAGTGCAAGTTTTTGTGCTGTTTCTTCATTTGAAGCCATTTATGGAGCATTTGCTATGTGTCATGTATGTACTTGACTGTCCTACTTGCTGGTGAAAATAGGTGTTGCCCCCGCGTTCTGGAAGCTTGCAGACCAGGGTTAACCAGGACCGTGTGAACCCGAGAACTGTGGTCACCCTCCCCTGTGGGATTCCCCAGGGGTGAGAGTCAGAGGACCTCTTCTCGCCCAGTTGCGAAGTTGGTTGAGGTGCACATGCATCAACATTGGATACCAACCTCTTCCCTGAGGTCCGAGTGAGGATTTGAGGGCAAGCAAAATGACCATGGTCCTCCTGCCCTGCTTCCTGCTCCTTCATCTCCTCTCTGTCTGTAGTTACTCCCTTTTCAACACACTTTCTCCTTCTGCATGTTAAAAATTCATTTGGTACACAGATAATTTCCTTATTTTCTTGTTGTTATTTTTTCAAAGAACTGCACTTGGACTTTATCAATTCTCCTCTTTTGTCTTTTCCAACTTACTTGTTTTTGCGTTTATTTTTATTACTTTTTCACTTTTATGTACCGTTAATTGTTATGCTGTTTCTTTGGTACTTTTCAAAAAGATATCTATTTATTTGGCTGCATTGGATAATTGGGGCATGTGAGGGATTTTCTCTAGTTGTGGTGCATGGGCTTAGTTGCCCCTCAGAGTATGGAATCTTCCCAACCCAGGGATCGAACCTGTGCCTCCAACATTGCCAAGCAGGTTCTTAACCACTGGACCACCAGGGAAGTCCCTGTGTCTTTGATAATTGAGACTCATGTTTGATTCATTATTTTTAATGTTTTTTCTCTTTATGTAGTTGCCTAAGGTGACGACTTTTCTTTCAATCCTTATTTTAACCTCCTCCCATAGATCTGATATATGACTTAAATTTCATTGTTTTCTAGACACTTGCAGTATGGATTCCTATTGTCTTCTTGACCCAAGAGCTGTTGAAGTAAAATATCTTCCAATTTCCAGATGAAAATTCTCAGGAATTTTAAGCATATGAAATTACTCAGCTTACTCCTAATAAGAAAAATTCAAATTAAAGCTAGTGTGAGATAGCATTTAAAAAATCAGATTGACAAAAATCCAAAAATTACATCATACCCTAAATTGTCCAGTGTTGCTGATAAATCCTAATTCTTGCATTTGCCACCAGAAGATACTGCCTTAATCATTGTCACTTTTTGAATTTATGGCATTTTCCTTTGTCAACTAATATATAATCTGATGAATGATCTATGGGCACTTGAAAATAATTTTTATTTATTTTATTTATTTATTTTTTTTGATATGAATTAGCCATGGATTTACATGTATTCCCAATCCCGATCCCCCCTCCCACCTCCCTCTCCACCCGATTCCTCTGGGTCTTCCCAGTGCACCAGGCCGGAGCACTTGTCTCATGCATCCCACCTGGGCTGGTGTTTTCCTGTTTTTGTAGTGGAAAATTTACCTACATTAACTTTGTTATTTAGGAGTTCTCTGTCCTTTTTGTGTCCACTTCATCTGTCCTGAGCTAAGAGAGAAGTCCCAGTCCCTGCTTCTGGAATGTGCCCTCGATTTTTCCTGTGGTTTGGCCTTCTAGTCTCGAGGTTGAGTTGCTCCGCGCAGAGCTGTGAATAACTGTGTTCTGGGTCTTTCCTACGTAGTGTGTCTTCAGTGTGTCTCATTAGTGTGTCCTTAGGAGTATGTCATTCTGCCTTGTATATGATTAAACGAGTGGTTTCTGCTTTCCCTCCTTTCTTCTCTCTCTCTCTCTCTGGATTCCCATTTGCTGCCATACCCTTTGCCCATCCTTTCATCTTAAACTTTTCTGAAGTGTTTTCTTTAGGCATGTCTGTTGTGAGCAGCTCATAACTTCTTACACAGGTGAGGTTAGCTGTTTAACAGTATGAAATGCAATTTCATGTGTATATGGTCTTAGTTGTGTCTTATATTTTTCTTACTTATATTTAGTTATGTTTTGCTGTTGTTCTAGTGGTTGCCTTGTAGTTGTAACTTTGTATAAATACTATCAACCCATTTTTTTTTACCATGACCAATAAAAAGCATGATTTTTCTTTGTCCACTGATGTCCTCCTTTGTACCATTAGCAGATGACTGAACTTGTAGTCTACGTTTGTCAGTGTTAAAAACATCGCCTTTGAAAAGGAGCTTGATTTGTTTTTGCGTGTTGATGGCGGTGGGTCTTCGTTGCTGCGTGCGGGCTTTCTCGAGTTGCTTCCAGCGGTGGCTTCTCTGCATCTGTGGTGTGCGTGCTCCTCACTGTGGTGGCTCCTCATTGCGGAGCACGGGCTCTAGATGGATGGGCCTCAGTGGCTGCAGCTCACGGGCTCTAGAGCGCTGGCTCGGTAATTGTGGCCTATGGGCTTAGTTTCTCTGCAGCATGTGGGATCTTCCCAGACCAGGGATGGAACCCATGTCACCTGCATTGCAAAGCAGATTCTTAACCCCTGGACCACCAGGGAAGCCCGAAACAAATAGCCTAACAATAGCCTTTGATTTTGGATTTCACCAGCTTTATTCTTCCTCTCTGGTTCATTTCCCCAGTCATGTAATTTTTGTTTTTTGTCTCATTTTTACATTTCCAGGAACAAAATATTTCCAGTCTGTCCTGTCACCTTATTTTTAATATTTGTTTCAGTCTTATTTTTACTGGAAATATAGTCACTTCTTGCTTTATCCTTTCACTGTACCAGTCATTCTTTTGTGGGTTGGTTTGTCTTCTGATAACTTCCTGAAGAAGATCTCTTGAGATGATTTAGCCTGAATTCTCACATACATTTTTTTGTGTAACTCCCATGTGGACTTGATTATGTTTAGCAGCTTTTTCAAATAGTTGGCTGTCTCTTCCAAATATGTATCAGAATCACAGTGTCAGTTTTTCCTTCTCTTGTTGGTTTGGACTCATTTACAGGAGCAGATTGGAAAAGGGTTGAGTTATACATCCATGTATTGTAATTTCTCTTCTGTTTTTTATTCTCTTTAATTTGCATGAAGTGGCCTCACTCTGACAAGTCTGTACAAAACATCTGGACTTCCCTGGATCTTGGATAGTGACTCCAAGAACCCCAGAGTCTGGTTCTTCCACTTCCAGGCCCCTCATGACTCTCTCTTTACATAGGTGATGTTCTCTGCAGTTTAGCACCTAGTGTCCTAGAAAATCAGGGCACCCAGCAGTGGTTCTGCCCCAGTCATAGCGGCAAACACGGTTGTGTTCCTGGGTGAACCCCAGGGCTGTAAGGACTGCAGGGTGAAGTGTGGGAGCTGGACTCACTGAGAGCATCTTGGGGAAGCCCGGACCCTGACTGGCCCGTCCCCACAGGTTCTTGAACAACGTCGGCTTCTTCTTCCCCCTGATAATGATGCTCACGTGGATGGTGTCTGTGGCCAGCATGGTCCGAAAGCTGGTTTACGAGCGGGAGATCCAGCTGGAAGAGGTAAGCGGCCTGGGGGAGGGGAAGGGGCAGCGACTCGGGGTGACCGGCTACCCTGTGTGTTTGGCTGGGTCCCACTGTCCCGGGAGACTCGTGCACTCGGAAGCCCCGTGCCCTGCCAGAGTTGTACAGGTGACACGGTCTGGTTCACCCGCAGAGAGGAAGCGAGGCTGGAGAGGGTCCCATGAGAGTCGCTGACTCAGCAGTGTTGGTGCTTACGTGACCTAGAAGGACATACAGACAGAACTACCGTCTTTATTTACAGTTGGAATTCTTTATGTGTAGCCTTGCCATTTTTGTTAAAACTTGAAACTCTCAAAACTGCTTTTAAGAATGAAAGTTCATAAAAGCATCCAGAAAAGACCGAGCCTCCCATCCAACTGGGCTGATGCCTGGGCACACGTTATCCACTTGTTCATTAAAGAAAAGGAAAAGTGCAGAGACTACAAAGTGCTTTTCATTCAGGTTTGACTAGAATCGCACTTTCGTTTTGTAGGTAGTGTACCTGTTTGGAATGCACACATTCCTGGATTTCTGTGTCTCTTCCCCATCCAGCTGCACCCCGGTGTTAGGCATGGGCCTCGGGGTTAGTGAGGCTGTGGGGGTGCGGGTGCATCTGAATCATTCTCATCTTCAAGGAATCAGCCCCACACCCAGAGATGTCACCCTGTTATAGATGGGCAAGCGGTAGGTGTAGTGGGTAAATTAATTTTAGTGTTATGATTTTAAGCTGAGTTATTTTGCAAAACTCACTCTAGAACCTGAGCAATAACCCTCACAGAGAGCAGCTTAAGGCTCAGTGTTTCCTCCTTCATTTTTCTGTTTGTTTTTATTAAACAAACCCACAACAAACCAAACGACAAATAAAAGATAGAACGAAATTGACAGAAGCTCAATAAACAAGGGAAGGCAGCAAAAGTGTGGCTGGTTAAGCTGGGGTCTGGGGCCCCTCCTTTCCACCTGCCTTTTTAAAGCCAGGAGGTTGTTCTCAGGTCGCCTGGTCCCAGTTCTCACCTCCTCACAGCCAGCGACCTGCTCTGTCAGGGTCTCACTCACACTAGGCGCTGACTCTGGACAGTGTCTGGTGCGCTGCTGCCTCTGGGGCCAGGTGTCCACAACAGCGGCCCCTTGCCCCACGCGGCTGTGGTCTTCCCGGGAACCTGCCCTGCTCGCTCTCCATCCCCGTGCTGACCTGCTCTCCTCCCTGGTTGACAGTACATGAGGATGATGGGCGTGCACCCGGCCGTCCACTTCCTGGCCTGGCTCCTGGAGAACGTGGCCGTGCTGACCGTGAGCAGTGCGGCCCTGGCCCTCATCCTCAAGGTCAGCGGCGTTTTCACCTATAGCAGCGCCTGGATCGTCTTCCTCTTCCTCCTGGACTTCGGCGTGTCGGTGGTCACGCTGAGCTACCTCCTGAGTGCACTGTTCAGCCGCGCCAGCGTGGCCGCCCTCTGCAGCAGCCTGCTCTACACAGCCAGCTTTCTGCCCTACATCGTGCTGCTGGTGCTGCACGACCAGCTGGGCGTCCTCCTGCAGACGCTCCTGGTAAGTGTGTTGTCGTTCAGTCGCCCATTCGTGTCTGACGCTGAGACCCCATGGACGGCAGCACACCAGGCCTCCCTGTCCTTCGCCATCTCCCAGAGTTTGCCCAAGTTCATGTCCATTGAGTCGGTGATGCCATCCATCCCTCTCATCCTGTGTCGTCCCCTTCTCCTCTGGTCTTCAATCTTTCCCAGCATCATGGTCTTTTCCAGGGAGTTGGTTCTTCACATCAGGTGGTCAAAGTATTGCAGGTTCAGCTTCAGTATCAGTCTTTCCAATGAGTATTCAAGACTGATTTCCTTTAGGATGGACTGGTTGGATCTCCTTGCAGTCCAAGGGACTCTCAAGAGTCTTCTCCAACACTACCGTTCAAAAGCATCAGTTCTTCGGCGCTCAGCTTTCTTTATAGTCCAACTCTCACATCCGTACATGACTACTGGAAAAGACATAGCTTTGACTAGACAGACATTTGTTGGCAAAGGATGTCTTTGCTTTTTTAATATGCAGTCTAGGTTTATCCTAGCTTTCCTTTCAAGGAGCAGCCATCTTCTAATTCCGTGGCTGTAGTCCCCATCTTCCCCATCTGCAGTGATTTTAGAGCCCACGAAGAGGAAATCTGGTAGGTGTGCTGTGCTGTGAAACTGTCAAACAAGACTGCGTGCACCCGACAGCACACAGCCTGCGCTCAACGTGTCAGCACACTGCTTCAGCTCTGCAGGGCTCCCCACCTCTGCAGGTCTGTCCTGCCTGCCCAGAGGCCGCCTTGCCGTGGGTGGGGCCACTGAAGCCACAGAGGGTGGCTGAGAAAGTGTCACTTGCTACTTACAGGGACTGTCCCCTGAAGACTCTTTTTCACTCAGGAGCATCTCAAAGGAAGCACTTGACTCGGTCTCTTTATGTTCCCCGTGGAATGAAACAGATTTCCAGAGCTATTTTGGAAGTAAGAGATATGCATTTTTCCTTGAAGTATCATGGATTACTTTACATTAGGTGGAAAGACCTCTCCTTTGGCAGCATCAGAGTCACTCATTTAGAATGTACCTCTCAAAGCATTAGAATACTTGCTGGTCTGTGATATAAACACTCGGAAGACAGACACTCACCCGCTTTTTGATGACCTGGCAAGCATGCTGCCGACACACAGCAGAGACACAGGGCAGGAGCCCACCCCTGGCAGGGAGGAGGAGCTGAGGTTACGCGCTGTTGTCATGGAAACAGCCTGCGTGCTCACGGGCAGGGCAGGTCCTCCCCGCAGGCCGGGGAGTGTGACTGGGGTCCCCCAGTTGCAGGGAGGACCTGAGGAGGGACCAGGGGGAGAGTCAGGCAAAGACAAAAACCTCCAGGTGCTGTGTGTTTTCTCTTCAATGTGGGATCTAAAATATACCGCAAAGGACCATATGACAAAGCAGAAGATGAGTCATGGATACAGAGAGCAAACTAGTGGTTACCGGAGGGGGTGATGGTAAGGGAGAGGAGGGAGGCGTAAGAGAGGGTAGAGGATTGAAAGGTGCCAACTGCTAGGGAGGAAATGAACGTTCCAAGGATGTGACATACAACACAGGGGATAGAGCCACTATTTTATGGTAACTTTATGTGGAATATAATCTTTAAAAATATTGAATCACTATGTTGCACACTTGAAACCAACAGAATATTGTTAAGTCAACTGTACTTGTTATTAAGGAAAAGATTCCCAGTGCTGCCAGGGGACAGCCAAAGCCTTCAGAGGTCTCCCAGCCCCGCACTGGTGGTGGGGGTCAAGGTCTCTGCTCATTTCATGCCTCAGAGTAAAATATCAGTGCTTCCAAGAAAACAGAATTATTTTTCTCTAACATCAGTAAGCCCCTCAGTCCGACCTGGTTTCTGCGTCGTGTGCATAGATTTGATGGTGTTCGTCAGTATGTTATCCACTGACATGTGCTTCTCAGTTTGGATTAGTTTGTGTCCTACCTGTGGTCATTCATAACCAGTACTCTTGTGTGTTAACTAGGTGTTTGCAGAATAATGAAAACATCTGGGACCACCTGGTGCCCCCATCATATACTCCTTACCTATGGAAAACGAGCCATTGACCATCCGGCCTGAGTTTCAAATGATGTTTTTTGTTTTTTTATTTCAGTCCTCAGACTTAAGGTTTTATGTGTATGAATGCTGATTTCCTTTTTATATGCTGAAAGGGCTTCTAGCAAATAAAAAGTCTGACTCCGGTACATTATATTTTTAAATGTGAGATACTTTTCCAGTAAGGTATTTTTTCCTTAAACACAAGACCTCTCCACTGGAGATGAAATAACATTTTCCTCCAATGCACCCTCTTCTCATGTAGAGTCGTGCGTGTTCGGCATCCAGTCTGCCTGCAGTGTGCTCCAGGGCATTCACTTAATAATAAAACATGGTAAATTGCTCTATTCCGTTTTCCACTGTTTGGTGCTATACGTTTCTGTGTACAGTGCATTGGATTTATGACACTTCAAACACTGCAGTAAAGAGAAATAATTCCTTTTAACATTAAAAACTGGCTTGTTACCACACTTTGCAGAACGGAATGGTGCGTGGCCCAGTCTTGGGTTCAGATGTTGGAAGCACCTCCTGGAGCGATGGTTTACTTCATTAGTGCCTGAACGTGCAGTGGTTTCTTCCATTGAATTTAGTGCTGTGGATTTTCTCTGGTCCCCAGTCAAGCACTAACTTTCTGTTTTTCTCTTCTCTCCCTCAATCTGCGGGCAGTGCCTCCTCTCCACAACTGCCTTTGGACAAGGAGTGTTTTTTATTACATTCCTAGAAGGGCAAGAGACAGGTAAGAGGATGCAGTTTTTTAAGTAGTGACTCTAAGTGACTCAGGTTCTTGGAAATGTATAGTGATCATGTTTCAAGTGATAGAGTAGAGATGTTAGTTACTAAGCAGAAGGCTTGGAAGGAGATCCTGGTGTTGGTTTATCGGCTGTAAACCCCTTCCTCCCTCCAGCTACCCTGGTTTTAGGCACAACAAGAATAATCTTGGCCTCGTGCTCCAGGGCGGCCATTCAGGTAGTGCCCAGGGATTCCTTGTGACTCATTCTACTTAGTGACCCCTAGAATTCTCCCCAGAAGGGGGTCCCATGTCATAGACTGTTCCTGAACTGTGGTTGTCTTCCTGGATTCCTGTCCACCTTTCTGGTTTCTCTTTCTAACTGCCTCTCTCACATGATGGCTCTTTATGTATTGTTAGCTCTCATCTGCACCTGCAGAGTTTCTGGATCCTTCCTGAAGCCACGATCCAGAGGAAATCTAACCAGCATAGAATACAGACCAAGTATCTTCCCTCTATTCTCTGTATTTCACTCCTGTTTATTACCCTGTGTGCGTGTTTGCATGGTAACTCACTACAGTCGTGTCTAACTCTTTGAGACCCTTTGGACTGTAGCCCACCAGGCTTCTCTGTCCATGGGAGTCTCCGAGAATCCTGGAGTGGCTTGCCATGCCCTCCTCCAGGGGATCTCCCTGACCCAGGGATTGAACCTTCATCTCTACGTCTCTTGCATTGGCAGATGGGTGCTTTACCGCTAGCACCACCTGGGAAGCCCATTGACCACCCTACAAACATTTGAAAAATCCGTTGGCAGTGATCTTCACTTATATTGGGATTTTGGAAACTAAAATTCTAGACCAGAACAGACGTGTGTGTTTATATGTTTATATAAACATGTTAATATGATTATAGATGTTAGATGTTTATATGATTTCTGTGGTGCATTGAAGACGCAGGGAAAATGTATGCCATATATGAGACCGAACTCCAGATCTCATTACTTTGGCTCATGAATTTGTGCCCATCTTGAAATTCTCAGACTTTTCGGTAAAACATGTTGAACTGTCCTGAACTATATAACACTAAAACTTTATTAAAACAGATGAGTCATCCTGACATGACCTATCCTGAGTTCTTTGAACTGATCTTTAAACGGGATCATGAGACTATGGAAGAAAAATGGTTACTGTTAGAGTATTTGAATATTTTGATCCAGATTCCAACAAGTCCACAGTGTTACAGCATTTATTTGCCTATTTATTGGCCATGTTGGGTGGTTGTGTGTGGAGCTTGCTCTGGTTGTGGTGCGCAGGGGCTACTGTCCAGTGGCCGAGTGCAGGCTTCCGGTTTGCAGTGGCTTCTCTTGTCGTGGACACGGCTCCAGGCACACTGGCTTTGGGAGTTGTGGCCTGGCAAGCTCAGTGGTGGCAGCTCTTGGGCCCTGGAGCTTGGGCTCTGCAGTTGCGGTGCATGGGCTTAGGTGTTCCATGACATGCGGGATCTTCCCGGACCAGGAATCCAGCCAGTGCCCTTTGTACTGCAAGGCAGATTCTTAACCACTGGAGCACCAGGCAAGCCCCAAAACATTTGTTTTATTGAGTTGTAGGTTAGTACCATAGGAAAATTGAGAAAGATGAATATTTCTCTTAAAATAAAGAATCTGCCTGCAATGTGGGAGACCTGGGTTTAGTCTCTGGGTTGGGAAGATCCCCTGGAGTAGCAAACGGAAGCCCACTCCAGTATTCTTGCTGGAAAATTTCATGGACAGAGGAGCTTCCACCAAGTGGGTGGAAGTCTTGGGGTCGCAAGTGTCGGACACGACTGAGTGACTAAACCACCACCTAATTAATTTTAATCCAGAAATACCTTGCAAACATATTGTTAGAAGAGAGCGATTCTTTCCTACTGCAGATCCTATATCCTGTTTATATATATTCCAAGAGCAAGAAGAATAGTATAATTTACAGTGGGTGCTCAAGGAGTTTTCATCTTGTTTTTAAACAGGTTTATTTCCCCTAAATATAGACTTTTTTAGTTAAGCAAGTACAACTAGGTATAAGCAACCTTTAAAAATTTTTAAATGTTAGATATTCAAGTGTCGTTAATGGTCACCCACCTGCTGTCCTTGTCAGTGTGAGATGAAGCCAACATTTCACTGGAAGGCCAGGACCCATGGCCTTGACCTTCCTTTTGTTTTAGCTGTGCTTAGCTTTGCCCCCGGGCCCAATGGACTCGGGTCATCAAAGTCTTCCCTGAAAGAGGATGAGCAGTGCTGACGCTAACCCTTCTCTTCCTTCCAGGGATTCAGTGGGATAATATGTACCAGTCTCCGGAACTAGCAGGCATGACATTTGGCTGGGTTTGCTGGATGATTCTGTTTGATTCGGGACTTTATTTTGTATGTGGATGGTACTTGAACAACTTGATTCCTGGTAAGAATTCTGCACTTTATGACAAAATCACCTTAAAAAACAGTTTGAGCAATGCATGTGAATATTGGATAATTATTTGTTCTTTAAATAAGACACGAGAAAGAGAGTTGATAGGATGTGTTTTAACGGGAGCTGAGCATGTTTGAGGGACAAATGGTGCTTCTGAATGCTGAGACAACCGAGGCCCTATGGGGACAGGTGGTGAAGGGGTCCCGCGGGCCCCATGCAGCTCCCCAGCCTGGGGCTCCAGAAGACGCAACGGCAGAGAGCCTGGCTCTCAGGACCATGTGTGAGGAGGACAGAGATGAGGGGGTTGAGAGCAGGAGAGCCTGGCACTCATGTGTCTTGGGCCCCTGGAGACCAAGGTCAGGGGTTCAGAGAGCACCGTGCGGTAGGAACAAAAGGACCTAGTTCTCAGCCAGGTCAGTGGGTGGCAGGACCTGGAGGTAAGCTGGGCTGGCGACGGGGACTGAGCGGGGGTCTGGTGGTTGGGAGTTCTTCCAGACCAGAGCTGTCTGTAGTGTTGTGTGTGGAGGTGATGCAGGACTGGCTGCCCAGGGCGATGGTCCTCCCCTTCGGTCAGTGGGGGAGGAGGTGCTCACGCCACATGCCTGGCTCAGCCCCAAACAGCAGAGATAGCACTTCAACCTTTTTTATTTTATATATTTTAGAAATAGCTTTTAAATGGTATTATACTTTCCTGCTGAAATTGCTTGTGGTTTTGGCTATTTACTTTCCAAACAACTGGGCATTTCAAGCGGCATCTAACCTTTAAAGTTAAGAACTAAAAGAGATTCTAATCATATACAACTTGAAAATGAAGGGATAGGAGAAAATAAAAAACCTTCATTCTGTTTACAAAAATATATTCTGTGCTTGGAGAGTTCATGCACCATGTAAAGATGAGTAAAAATCAAAATAAAATGGGTCATTGAAAAGATTATTTTACATATGAGCAGGAAAAGTGATGCCCAAGAGGTAGAGAGAGCATAATTTAGAAATGTGATTTATTCTGGAAAAATTTAGATTGCACTGTCGTGATATTTGAATAAAATTTAAGAAAAGGTGGACCTAGGAAATGAGAGAAAAATTTAACTGAGGAGGCCAAGGTGAAGGGAAGCTGGAAAAGGCTGGATATTACCAGGAAGCTGGTTAACCACGAGGGATGTTGCAGAAGATGGTGGGATGTCGGTTTGAAATGCGCAAGAAGTGGTGCAGAGGAGTGGCCATGCAGTCAGGACAGTGATGTGCCCTGGTGCCGGGAAAGTGATGGATCAGGCAGCCTGTGAACCCCAGGCCCCCACCCCCACACAGATCCAGGGGAAGAAGAGGAACCATCACGTTTCAGTGAGAAAAACCTGGATTTGCAAAGTAACGGCTCGGCACATGGCACACAAAATAATAATTTTAAAAAGCTGTGTTTAGGTGCAAAATGGCAGATATCTTGGAGTCCACAGAAAAAGAAAAGAATTCCAGGAGTGTAAAGACCAGGGAATCGTGTTGCCCTTGTCCACGTGCAGATTATCATCAGATCCGTCCATGGATCTGGAAGAAGCTGAGATTTTCCTTAGCCCTAGGGCCCTGAGGCTTGAGGGTCCCGGGTTCTAATTTTCATATACTCCAGTGAGGCAAAGGGGCTTGTGATGCTCCTCTAGGGCTTGTCCCCCAGCTCCCGCTGGGACATTCCAGTGGAGGAAGCCCGAGTCTTACATGGGAAGGTGCTTCTGTCCAGACCCGCGGCCAAGGGACTGGAGACTGGTCAGACAGGGACTTCAGAGGCATCATCTGTGAGTGAGCCTGGGGTCTTGCTCAGGAAGAGGGAGAGAGACAGAGACACATTCAGAAGACAGAGTGACCAGAGGGAGGTGGCCTGGTCGGGACCATCCTGCAAGTCTGGGGAGGCTTTGGGGAGGAACTGGGTAAAATCTGAAAGTGGGGAGGCAGTGGCTGTGGGGAAAGTGCAGAGGACAGGCTTTCGAGCTGATGATAATTCTTGTGGATGCTGGGATGTGAGAGGGCATCTGGGGCTCAGAAGCCCTGCTGTGCTTCCGTGGGAGGGGCAGGGCAGGGTTGGAGTAGGTGCCACAGGGGGCCAGCACACTGGAGGGGTGTGCCTCTGTCTGTCTGCCTGTCCTGGGCATCGGGGACCTCTGCCACACGTGTGGGATCGGGCGCGGGGCCTGAGGATGCTCTGGGGGCACCTGAAATGGGGCGGAGCGGGAGAGGGAGGGGCGGCTGCGTGTCTCTGCTCTGCCCCCCAGCTGTCTGCCTGCCCCTACTTGCTCGCTGTGACAGGGATAAGCTGGGAGACACAGGTTCCAGCTGTGGGAAATGGAGAATCAGAGCCAATGGAGAAGACAGAGAAAACCATGGTGTCCCTAGCTCAGCGTGAGAATCAGGTGAAAACAGGCCCGTCAGATGACTGATCACAAATACGCATCCGTGAACATCAATGCCTGACTGTCTGTTGTCAGTAAATAGAGACTGCAGTGGGGAAAGTAGCATTAAAATAAATATCAGTGTGAATCCAATGGAGAGGAGAATGTATATCAAACTAAATATTTTAAATAGGTTTGAATAAACAGAAAGAAATGCCACATTCCTCAACGTGGCTGCTTGTCATGAATATGTTGATTTTTTTCCAAGTTGATGTATAAATTTATATAATTTTAAATTATATAACATTTACTATGAAACATGTCAATGTAAAATAATGAAACTTACATAGATCATTTAAATTAAAAATACTGTTACAAGGGATTTTTTTTTAATTGATGAAATGTTTCTAAAGATAGCTAAAATATGACTTGACAACAAATATCAAAATTTACTGAAAATGATAAGAGGGACTGGCGTCTGATAAGTATGTAAAACCTCCATATTTGACAAGGATTAAAACAATGGAGTACCCATGCAATAATAAAGCAGTGGAATATATTGAAAAGTTCAGTAACCAACCCATTTGTATATAATAATTTACTCTGGGCACTTAGATCATTTCCGTATCTCAGCTGTTGTAAATAGTGCTGTGGTGGAAATACATGTGCTTACACTGTTTCAAATTCGTGTTTTCATGTTCTTCGGATAAATATCCAGAAGTGGAATTGCTGGGTCATATGGTAGTTCTAGCCTTAAGTTTTTGAGGAATTCCCATGCTGTTTTCCATAGTAGCTGTACCAATCTACATTTGACTAACAGTGTAGAAAGTTCTCTTCTCCACATCCTGGTTATTTCCTGTCTTTTTGATCACAGCCTTTCTAACTGGGCATGAGGTAATACTGTGCCTTTCATTTTTCTCTCCTAATAACAACTGATACTGAATATCTTTCCTGTGCCTGTTGGCCTTCTCAATGTCTTTTCTTGAAAAATGTCTATTTAGAGCCTCCACCTAGTTTTTTTATCACATTATTTTCTTTGATATTGAGTTGTATGTTAATAGTATATTTTAATGTTAACCTCTTGTCAGATATATGAGTGGATATCCTCATTCCTGCTCTTAAAGGGATAGCTTTCAGTTTTCCACCAGTATAACGTTATCTGTGGGTTTGTCATATATGACCTTTACTATGTTGAGGTACCCTCCTTCTGTACCCATTTTTTGAGAGTTTTTTTTTAAATCATAAATGCATGTCATGTCCTGTCAGATGCTTTTTCTGTATCTATTGAGGTTATCATATGATTTTTATCCTTCATTTTGTTCATATGGCATATCAGGTTTGCTCTCAGGGTAATGTTGGCCTGGTAAAATTAATTTGGAAGCATTCCCTCCTTTTCAGTGTTTTGAAAGAGTTTGAGAAGGGTAAGTATTGAATCTTTGAATGTTTGGTAGAATTTACCTGTGAAGCTACTGGTCCCGGACTTTGGTTTGGGGGGATGTTTTTATTACTATTTCAGTCTCCTTCTAGTGATCAGTCTATTCATATTTTTTCTTTAAAATTAAATTTAATCCACTGGTTTACTTTGGCTGCCCTGGGTCTTCGTGCACACGGGCTTTCTCCAGTGGAGGTGAGGGGAGCTCCTCTCTCGTTGCGGTGCTCAGGCTTCTCACTGTGGTGGGCTCTCTTGTTGTGGACCACCGGCTCTAGGTGCAGAGGCTTCAGCAGTTGCAGCACGTGGGCTCAGCAGTTTTGACAGATGGGGTTAGTTGCTCTGTGGCATTGGCAAGCGGGTTCTTAACCACTGGGCCACCAGGGGAGTCCTGTTCAAATGTTCTGTTTCTTACATTTCAGTCTCCGAGAGCAGTGTGATCCTAAGGATGTGTCTCTTTCTTCTGGGTTGTCCAGTTTTTGGTGTATAGTTCTCCATAGTATTCTCTTGTAATTCTTTGTATCTCTGTGGCATCCACCGTAATTTTCTGTCTTTTGTTTCTGACTTTGTTCGTCTGGGCTCTCTTTTTTCTTAGTGTGTCTAGCTGAAGGTATGTCAATTTTGTTTTTCTTTTCAGAGAACCAGCTCTTGGTTTCATCAGTCTTTTCTATAGTCTTTTTAGTCTCTATTTATTTCTGATTTTTAATTATATCCTCCTTTATACTGACTTCCAGCTTTGCTCAGTCTTCTTTTTCTGGTTCCTTTAGGTTTAAGGTTAAAGGCTAGGGCTTCCCAAGTGGCTCGGGCAGTAAAGAATCACCTGCAGTATAGGAGACCCAGGTTCAACCCTTTGGTTGGGAAGATCCCCTGGAGAAGGGAATGGCAGCCCACTCCAATATTCTTGCCTGGGGAATTCCATGGACAGAAGAGCCTGGCGGGCTACAGTCCATGGCATCACAAAGAATCAGAGCGACTAACACCTTCAGTTTTTTCACTTAGGTTTAAGGTTAGATTGTTTGAGATTTTTCTTGTTTCTTGAAGTAGGTTTGTATTGCTGTAAACTTTCCTTTTAATACCACTTTTGCTGAACCCCATAGATTTTGGTATGCATACAATCATTTCTCTTCAGGTATTTCTTGATTTCTCATGTAATTTCTTTATTGACTTGCTACTGAACTGAACTTGCTTGTGCTCAGTAAGGCCAATCTACTGACCCTGAGTTGTGGGGAAGGAAAGTGCAGCCTTTATTGCAGACACCAAGCAAGGAATCCAGGCAGCTAATGCCTCCAAGCTTTGAACTCCCCAAAGGCTTTCAGGGAAAGGTTTTTAAAGAAGAGTGAGGGAGAGGGTTGCTATATGTGCGTTCAACTCATGGATGTTCTTCTGATTGGTTGATAGTGAGGTAATTAGGAGTCGACATTGTCAACCTTTGGGTTCCAACTAGTCTGGGGTCCATGTGCTTTTGGGCAGCATACAGTTAACTTCTCCCACCTGGTGGGAGTTTTGGTATCTGCAAAACAGCTCAAAGGATGTGGCTCAGAATATTATCTATAGTCCTTGAGGAGGAACTAAATGCCCTTTGACTTTGTTTCATGGCTAAACAATTATTATTTTGTCTTGCTTGACCATTTCCCATTGTTTCTGCATTTTTTCACTTCTCTGATTAAATTTATTCTTTGGAATGCAGGGAAGGTCAAAGTTTTTCTACAACAAGAGCCAAGTGGAGAGCGTGGTAGTGGTGGCAGAGGGGATCTGTCCTGGGAAGACTCCATAGCGTCCTGTGTGGTTACAGACCCAATAGCTGTCCACTAGCATCCTCTTTAGTCTCAATAAATTTGTGATTCTTCCAACTTCCTTCTTGTAGTTAAGCTCTAGTTTCATATCATTGTGTTTGGAAAAGATGCTTGAAGATATGATTTCAGCCTTCTTAAATTTACTAAGATTTGTTCTGTGTCCCAACATACAATTTATTCTTGAGAAAGTTCCAAGAGCATCTGGGAAGAATGTGTATTCTGCTGCATTTGGATGGAATGTTCTGTGTAAGTCTATTAAATCCATCTAATCTAATGTTTCATTTAAGCCTGCTGTTCTTTGTTGATTTTATGTCTGGCTGATCTATTAATGGATGTAAGTCGAATGTTAAGTTTGCTGTCTTTAGGTCTGTTAATAGTTACTTTATATATTTTGATGCTCCTATGTTAGGTGCATATATGTTAATAAGTGTTATATCTTCTCTTTAAAAAAATGAGTGTTAAAACTTCTTGATGACTTGTCCCTTTTATCATGACATAATATCCATCTTTGTCTTTTGTTACCTTGTTTGGCTTGAAGTCTATTTTGTCTGTGTAAGCATAGCCACCCCACTTTCCTTTGGTTTCCATCTACTCAGAGTATCATCTTCCACCTGTTCACTTTGAGCCTGTTTTTGCTTATGGAGCTGAGATGAATCTCATGGAGGCAGCATATGGTTGGGTCTCATTTTATATTCCATCCAGACACCCTGTGTCTTTTGATTTGTCAGTTCGGTCTGTTTACATTTAGAGTGATTATTAATACATGAGGACATAGTGCTGCCAGTTTATCTTTTGTGTTTTGGTTGTTCTGTATCTCCGTTATGTCTCTTCTGTGTGTTGCTATCTGCCATTTGAGCTAGGTGATTTCCTATGATGTTTCCTCAGTTTCCTCCTTTTTATGTTTTATGTACCTGTTTTAGACGTATGTTTTGTGTTACTATAAATTTTGTGTAAAATATATCATAGATAATATAGTCCTTTTAATGATGATATTTTTCATCTTAACTTCATTTGCTTATATGGGTTCTATCCTTTCCCTCTTTCCCATTTATATTTTGTCTTCTCAAATTATCCCGCATTATGTTGTGAGTTTGTGACCAAATTGGTTATTTTTACTGCATTTTAAAAACTTTTATTCTATAATATTTTAACAGTCTGTTCTTATACAATTTCACTTTTCTTTCTTTTTTTCTTTTTTTTAACTGTGCACTGCATGGCACGTGGGATGTTAGTTCCCTAACCAAGCAGGGATCAAATCTGAGCCCTCTACATTGGGAGCTCTGAGTCTTAACCACTGGACCGCCAGGGAATTCCCAGAGTTTCACTCCTCTGATTCTGTCTGCTTACTGTCTACCTTACTCAAAGTCTTGTGTACGTTTGCCTTTTTGATTCAGATAGAAATGCTTCTTTCAACTTATCTTGCAAGGCAGGTCTAGTGCTGATGAGCTCTCACAGTTTGTCTGGGAAGATTTTATTTCTCTTTTGTATCTGAAGGATAACTTTGCTGGACAGAGTATCCTTGGCTGAGAGTTTGTTTTCATCTTTTAATCTTTGACTCTGATATTCTGCTCTCTTCTTGCCTGTAGTTTCTGATGAGAAATCTGCTGATAGCCTAATGTGGATTCCTTTGCATGTTACTGCCTTTTTTAGAACCCTGGCTGCTTTAAAAATTCTTGCTTTGTCATTTTTGACAGCGTTCACATACTGTGATAAGGGGTTTTTGTGCTGAGGTAATTATTGTAGCTTTATAGACTCATGTACCCAGGTCCTTCCCTGGGTTTGGGACATTCTCAGTCATTGTTTCCTTAACTAAACACTCTGTTCCCTCCTCTCTCTCTCCTCTTTCTGGGTTACACATTACCCTGACGTGCCTTTCCTGGTGGAGTTGGATAGCTCTTCTAGCATTTTTTAATGTTTTAGAAATCATGGTTTCTCTCCTTTTCTGCCTGAATCATCCCCAGACTTCTATCTTTGGGCTCAGTATTCTCTCTCCATGTGCTCTGCTTTGTGCTTCATCATATTGATTGAATTTCTTACTCCACAATTTCTGTTTGGTTCTTGTTTAGAGTTTCAGTCTCTTTGGCAAAGTATTACTTCTAGTCATTAAATTTTATTCCTAAGCTCATTGAACTGCCTTTCTGAGTTTTCTTAAAGCTCATTAATTTTCTTTTTGACAGCTATCTTGAATTCTCTATCAGTTAGATCAGATACATCCACATCTGTCATTTCCTCTTTGGCCCAGCCACTTCATTCTTTCTGGAGCTGTTAGTAATTGCCCTTTCCTCTTCCCCAGCAGCATATTGGACACCTTCTGACCTGGGGGGAGAGGGGTGCTCCTCTTTCTTGTGTCATGTCTTTTTTCTTTTCATACTGGTCATGGGGTTCTCCAGGCAGGAATACTGGAGTTGGTTGTCATTTCCTCCTCCCGTGGACCATGTTTTGTCAGAACTCTCCACTGTGACCTGTCTGTCTGAGGTGGCCCTGCATGGCATGGCTCATAGATTCGTTGAGTTATGTAAGCCTCTTCACCACAACAAGGCTGTGCTTCCTGAGAGGTGATTCAAGCTGGCTTGGAACTCACCATTAAAAAACTAAGATCATGACATCCAGTCCCATCACTTCATGGCAAATAGAAGGGGAAAAAGTGGAACCAGTGACAGATTTTATTTTCTTGGGCTCCAAAGTCACTGTGGATGGTGACTGTAGCCATAAAATTAAAAGATGCTTGCTCCCTGGAAGGAAAGTAGTGACAAACTTAGACAGTGATTAAAGAGCAGAGACGTCACTTTGCCAACAACGGCCCACATAGTTTGCCAACAAAGGCCCATAATGGTTTTTCCAGTAGTCGTGTATGGATGAGAGAGTCGGACCATAAAGAAGGTTGATTGCCGAAGAATTGATGTTTTGAATGAGAAGACTCTGGAGAGTCCAGTCAATCCTAAAGGAAATCAGTCCTGAATATTCACTGGGAGGACCCATGGTGAAGCTGAAGATCCAACACTTTGGCCACCTGATACGAAGAGCTGCCTTATTGGAAAAGACCCTGATTCTGGGAAAGATTGAAGGCAAAAGAGGAAGGGTTAACCGACAATGAGATGATTAGATATCATTGCTGACTCAGTGGACGAACTCCAGGAGATAGTGAAGGACAGAGGAGCCTGGTGCGCTGTAGTCCATGTGGTCGCAAAGAGTCAGACACGACTGAGGGATTGCATAGCAACAACAAATCAGATTACTAAATTCTTTAAGTTTGATTTCTGAAGAATTGTCATTTTTGTCTCTGCGATACCATGCTATCATGTTTTTTCTTTTTGTGTGTGTGAAGCTGGATGAATTTCTCTTCTGCTGGTACATTTGAAGTAGTAAACACCTTTCTCATTTCAGTAAAGCTTTTTTTACTTTGATTATGAATTTGGCAGGTTGATGACTAGAGGCCTTTTCCCCCTGGTTTTCCAGTAGGTGGCGCTGTAACTCAAGCTTTTGGGGTCTCTTCCCTGAGGGGCCTCTGGCTGCACTTGAGACTCAGCGTTTCCACCCCCACCGCTTGTTGTCGCTCCGTGTGTCTCCGGGGTCCGGGGTCCCTGCTGCCACGGGCATTGCTGCTGAGGGGCCACTGGGATGGAGTGCGCCCCCACCGCCATGATGGGGGTCGCCTGGGTCGGGTCACTGCGTCCTGGTAGGGAGAGTTGGAGCGGGAACGAGCTGGGTGGCTGGCTGCTCCCTGCGTCTGGGGTTGCCCAGGTGCTCTGTGCGGGCCGTTGCCTCGGGCAGGGCGTGGGGCAGCTGGAGGGGCTGGGGTTGTCGGCCTCCTCCCCGTGGCTGTGGCACCTCCGTGCTGGAAGTCGGGGTCCTGGGCACCACGCCCCTGTGGCTGTGGTTCTCTGCCTGGGGCTTCAGCGTCCTCTGCTGCGGCCCCAGTGGGGAGGGGCTGTGAAGGACCCAGGAGCCCGGTCTGCTGCGGTCCATGGGGTCGCAGGGCTGGACACGACTGAGGGACTGGACAGCGACAGCAGCACGTCAGTCACGGCACTGACTCACGTGACTTTAGGGTCGGTGTCTGGGTAAGTGTCATCTTGTCTCTGATGCCATGTCACCATGGGTTTTGGTAACCTGACCTCATGGAGCGTCCCCAGTTGGGGAGTGCAGCCCCACCTCCGCTGCTCTGCTAATCCTGCCTCCTCTCTCTGTTCCAGTCCACCCACCTTCAGACACACAGGTGTGGGGTCTCTCCGGGGTCCTGGTGTGGTGGGCAGAGGAACCTCTGCTGAGTCATGGATGTTTTACTAGTTGTAGATTGAAGCAGGGAGATGAAGAGGGCATCTTATGCCCCTTGATGCTGACCTGGAATCAAAGTTGGCATTTTTAATGAAAGAGAAAGGATATATAATTCAGTCAATCCACTAGGGAGAAAAAATATTACTCATTCATAAATTCATCAAAAGTGATATCATTAAAATAATGAACAAATAGGAAAAGTATGGTTTTAAAGAGAGGGAAAGCCTTTTGCACCATAATGCCAAGGACATAAATGATGAAAATCTCTAGTTTCTGACTCACAGAATGAACCATAATAATGAACTTATGGTTGCTGGGGCAGGAAAAATGGTTTGTTGGAAGGGATAGTTACGGAGCTTGGGATGGACATGTACACACTGCCATATTCAAAATGGATAACCAACAAGGACCTACTGTGTAGCACAGGGAACTCTGCTCAGTGTTCTGTGGCGGCCTGGATGGGAGGGGAACTTGTGGGAGAATGGGTACGTGTCTGTCTGTGGTTGGGTTTCTTTGCTGTCCATCTGAGACTATCACAACGCTGTTTATCAGCTATACTCCAATATAAAGTAAAAAGTTAAACACAAAAAGCAAAAAAAATCACCAGTTTCTATTTTAAGAATTTAAATTAGTATTTCAAAAATCCAAATGAAAATTACACTTTTCAAAGTTATAAGAGCTATTTAATGAGTATATGGAAATTGAAACTCTCGAGTCAAATTTTAAAAACATATATCTCAGTGGATATCCTTGCAAATAACTTGAACCATTTGTTAGAAAGTAAAGTCTATATTTAGCAAATTTATAAAAAACTTTAACGAGCATACAGAAGTATAAATTTGTAAATACATAGGAGACAGTTTTTCTTCTGTATGATAAAAATTACAGTAATTAATGCAGAAGATAAATTGTAAAAACTGACTATATTTTCTTTTTTGTTCTCTCAACATGCTAAATAATTTAATAAGAGGAAAAGAAAGCAAACATTTTTGGAGAGATGGTGGTGCGAAAGGCAACATAGAAAGGAGAGAGACATGTTTTGGGAATGTGGCTGAAAGAATTTCCTTCAGTGGTTTTGGTGATAAAAAACTATTTCTTCCTATTCTTCTTTTAAAAAGTGTGAGAGACTTGGTTCTGTTTCTCCTGGAAGGAACTAAAAGAACAGGAAAAAAAAGTGAAAGTGTTAGTCCTGTCCAACTCTGCGACCCCATGGAATGTAGCCTCCCAGGCTTCTTTGTCCATGGAATTCTCCAGGCAAGAAAAGTGGAGTAGGTTGCCATGCCCTTCTCCAGGGGATCTTCCCAACCCAGGGATAGAACCCGGGTCTCCTGCATTGCAGGCAGACTCCTTACTGTGTGAGCCACCAGGACCCCCAGACAAACAGAGCTATGAGTGAATCGTGGATGTCCTGTGAGCAGGCGGGAGGCAGTGTCTTTAGAAAGACGATGATGTGCTGTGTCATGGGTGATGAGATCCGCTGGGTTTGCATTGGCTCTGGATAGAACAGAGAGACACGGGATCTTCCCCTGTGATTGGACATGGTGTGCCTGCTTCGTGGGCCTTCAGACTCAGACCTAGACTTGGACTAGCAGCATTCCCCACCCCCAGTTCTCAGGTCTTTGGGTTTGAACTAGAACTGCACAAGTCACTGTCCTGGGCCTCCAGCTTGCAGAGAGCAGGTTGTGGGACTTCTCAGCCTTCATGATTGCATGACCCAAGCTCTCATGGTAAACTTCTTTCTGTCTGTCTGTCTGTACACAGATAGACACTCACTCACACACACACATACACACCCCTCTACTGGATTCTGTTGCCCTGGAGATTGCTGAGTGACACACCTGCCAAGCCATCCGATATTAATAGAAGGTAGAACGGGGCTCACTAGGGCTGGAGGAGCGGGAGGCGGGGGTTTGGATAGTACAGGATGAGGGTAGCTTTGGAGGTGGCTGCACAACAGTGTGATGACCTTCACATTCCTGAATTGTTTGCTTAAACTTGCTTGGTTCAGGTGGTACATTTCGTGATAGATACTTTATAGTAGTTGAAAGAAGAAACTGAACCCTTGAGGGAGGTGCTTGGTGCTCAGAAATCCCACTTTCTAAAGCATGTTTAAGGGGAAGAAGAGGAAGCATGGGCGGACTCCTGGAGGAGGGGAAGTCATCTCAGAAAGGCTGAGAGATGGCAGGAATTTCTCAGGAGGGAGGAACTGCTGAGTCATCCCTTGTTGTGTGAGTCAGCAGATCAGCTAAGCTGGTGATTTTTAGAGAGTATTTGATTTTTTTCTAAAAGGTAAATAAGGTCAACTTGGGGCTCAGAGGGGAAGGAAAAGTCATTTTCCTTAAGTGACCAGGAGACCTAAAAGCCCAAGTTGCTTATCTTTTGGAAAGAGCACGGTCATGAGGGCCACTCTGGATTGGGGAGCCCATGCCTCTGGCTCCTCTCTTGCTAAGGCCCATGTGTCTCCCGGCTCCTCTGCTGTGTCTGCAGCAACAGCCCACTGTATCCAGGCGCCAGACCTGCTGCCCGCTCCTCTCCTGGTGCATTTCTGCCCCTTAACTTCCGCCATTAACGTGAGCGCCAAATCAACTCTGTCCTCCCACCTCTGACCAGGGCAGAACCTCACCCCGGAATCAGACCCCCATGCTCCCCCACGCAGGGGACACCTCCACTCTGCCTGCAGGTCTTACGGGGTCTATAACCTGGATATGCGTGGGATTCCCTCCAGGTCAGACTCTACTCCTCACAAAGGGGAGTGAAGGCAGAGAACCTGGAAGCAACCTTTGCATGAGGAATACTCCTCTCTGCATTTTGTGTAGAGAATTTGAGTGGGTTTTTGTACTTCTCTTTGTGGCTGAACTACTGGCTAGTTAGGAAGAAGACCAAAGTCTGTTTCAAAATAAAAGATCAAAACTCCAAGATCTTTGTAACATGATATAAAAATAAAAAGACACAGAGTTTACCAGAGATGACAATAAATATTTTTCCTTTTTTTAAATCATGAAATTCCTTGATTCTTCATTTCAGAAGTTAAAAGAACAACTGTAATTGGTAATTTATGTACCCTTAAATAACACAGAGTATTTATTTTCAACTTTGATGAAATCTGCCAATAATAACAAAAAATGAAATTGCTAGAAGATATCAGTGGACTCTCAGATCCATCAGTACTGATTACAGTTTCTAGGCAGTCTCTGACTCAGCACACTTTTTTTTGGCGGGCGGGGAGGTGAATAAATTTTATTGTTCCATAATTTTCAAAGCCTCTCTACTTAAACAGGATACAATAATGATAGAACTAGAAGGATTTCTAAAGGGCATCAAGTCCATGGTGACAAATGGTTTCAAATGAGTGACAAGTGACACTTCCAGTGTTGTTCAGCACTCTCCTTTTAAGACAATATTTTAAGACAAATATTTTGTAACACACCGTTGACTCTCATAAGATGAAAGACACAGATAATAAAGCCTACCTGCGTACATATATGATTCTTGCAGGTGATTTAAAAAATTAGTAATGTCTTAACTGTAATATAAAAGAGAAAGCAATTCATAATGAAATAATATATGAATTCTCAGTGGTCAACCAAGACTTTATTAAAACACAAAATGAGGTAGATACTCAGATGCTTGGCGTAAATTTTTATTTAAGGGAAGGAAAATGATCAGAAAGCATTGGTACTAAAAGTAGAAGAAATATATGAGAGGAGATAAAGATAGAGACTAAAATAAAGCTAATATTAAGGTAAGGAATACCAGATAAGACTTGTTTGTATATGATAAAAAATATGGAAATAACATTAATTAAAATAGGAAAAATGTGAAAGGAAAAATTCGACACAAATTGAGTGGATGAAGGAATGCTATTTTGGTAAATGATCTGGGTCTTATTTAACAGTGTACGATCAGATAATTCCCTAGGTCATTTAACAGGACTGGTAATGATGAAGCAGCAGATACATCTGTCTTATAATTTCACCCTGTGTCAGAGCCTCCATTCAGACTCCAGGTTTTTAGATTTTAGGTATCATATTCTGTTGCCAGTGACAGGAAATGGAGGGTGGGTGGGACAAAAGAACAGTAATAAAGAGAGTTTGAGGAGAAGACGGGGTGAATACCTGAGAACAGCATCAGACTGAGATTGAAATCTAATAGGAAGCCTCCATATGAATCATTTTAATGTGTACTTTTACACAATGGATTTCTTATTGTTGTACTATAATGCTTATATATACACATATAATGATAATAATGCAAAACAGTTTCCAGAAAACCCTTATGGGTGAGATTTAGTGCATGCATAAAACTGCTGCCATAAGCACTTTGGTTCTGAGTGTGTGAGAAGCCTCTCGGCTCTCTTGTCTGTGTCTGTGGGTCCTGTGCTAAGCTGTGGCCACAGTCATGCTGCTCTGCAGACCGGCCGCAAGTTGTTGTCACACTCATGATGGGGCTTCCTGAAATGATGCACAGCTTCCCCATCCGATCATCGTTCACTGGGCGTTAAGGCGGTTGCATTCCCGGAGAAATCAGTGTGTAAGGAAACTGCATGGAAACTCTGGCTTTATGTGTCCTGCACTCCCAGGAACAAGGGCTTGTCCCCTGTATGAGTATGTGTGGTGGTCTCACAGGATGCAGCTCAGGGACAGGTCTTCCCTCTGTAGAATACTTGCCATCTAGGTGCCTGCCCACTGGAGGGGACTTGTGTAGTCCCTGCTCATTGATCCGTTCATCAGGCCTTTTTATTTCTAAAATAAATTCCTGCTAATGTGATGTGCTGGGGCTTTCCTGACCCTGGAGGGACTTCAGGGGCCGGGGCCCCTTCTGCCCCACAGATGAATCCCTGGAGACGGTGAAGGCTCTGCCCATGAGCATGCCTTTCACACTAACACAGGAGATCTGGGCCATACCCCAGCCTCTGCTACATGTTTCCACCCTCTGGCCACTGTCCCCTGCCCTTGGCACCCAAGGCCAGGAACAGACAATCAGGGGGAGCCCTGTGCCCAGGGCCCACGGGCACTACCCAGATCGACTGGTCCTAAGCCCACTCACCCATTCCTTCCAGGGAAGCCACAGTACAAACTATTGTCCATGATTCCCCTGGCTTCCTCTGCTTCCTGCCCTGCTCTGGTGCTTCCGCAGGAGGCCCTGCCGGTGTGGCTCGTCCCTCCTCTTGAGAATGGGGTTGACCGGACTCTGCTGGCCTCACTGTGCCTGAATAATAATGAAGCCCATGTTTAAAAACACCCGTTCACTCTGCCAACCCAAAGAACTCCTTCCCACACATCCAGGACTCCCTGGAGGGCTCCCAGGCACTTGGTGCTCAGGACTCCAGTCTTGTCTGACTCCTTGTGACCCCGTGGACTGTAGCCCACCAGGCTCCTCTGTCCATGGGATTCTCCAGGCTCTTGCCATACTGGAGTGGCTTGCCATTTCCTCCTCCAGGGGATCGTCCTGACCCAGGGATTGAACCTGCATCTCCTGCATTGCAGGCGGATTCTTTTATCAATGAACCACCAGGGACGTGCCACTGAGGCGCTTGGGGATCAGGACAGTCACTGCGTGACAGTCTCCCTGGGTAGGAGGGTCTCCCCAGCTTGGGGGGTGGGTGGCCACTTTCTGTCTCACACACACGTGTGTGCACCCCCACAGAAGTGCTTTCTCTGCATTTTCTTGTTTTATTTTGATGAAGCGATGGTGTGGAAACAGCCTGGCGTTTCCCAGGCTCAGTGTCTGAGGGGATGCCCTGCAGACCCCGAGTCACAGATGACCCAGTCACAGGCCACTGCTGCCAGCAGGGTTCTGTGTCCACTGCAGGGCCCCCAAGCTCCACTCAGCGCATGAGCAGGCATCTGGTCCTCCTTGGGTGTTGTTTCATGAACTCTTCTTTATGTATCTCCAGCCGGATTGGGTTTGGCCCCACCTATCTCATATCCCTGGCTTCTTCCTGCACCGCTCTCGGTTTAGAGGACACGCTCATTAGCTTCCTGGTCTGTGCAGGCTCCCGGTTTACACCCTCAAGGAGCAGACTCTGGATGGACTGAGGGCCGTTGCTTCTATTAATGCTCCCATTATACTTGGTGACCTGAGCAGGGCGCCCAAGAATCAGGTGTGACTTTAGGAGCAAGAGCCAAGGGCAGGGGAGAGCTGATTGGCCTCTATGATGCCTGAGCCTTGGCCCCTCCCCGTCTGCTTAGATTAATAGGTTAATTAGGAGGATTTAAAAGTCCAGACAGAGCAGAGCAAGGGTGGTTTAATTAGCAAATCAACCATTAATATTCAGTTTACTTCTAATTTGTTTTTCTAACTCTGAATGGCCTCTCCCATTCTGCCCCCTCCTTCCCATCCCTGCAGTCATGAGCCTGGCTCAGGCCTCAGGCACCCCACCTGGCCCTCTCAGCTTCCTCCCAATGCCCATCCAGGCCTCCGGGGGCCTCCCACCACACCTCTGCTAATTCATAGCCTGTGCCTAACCCCCGCCTCTGATCCCGCCTGGTCTTAACAGGCGGCGCCCCTTCTGCTGGCTGTGGCTGCTCCTGAGCTTGGCCACCCAGGCGAGGTCCCAGCAGGAAACTACTGCTGCTCGACGGGCCAGAGGGAGAGAAGGCAGCCGCTGGCATCGCAGGCTAGTTTTCCTGATAGGTTTGTTGCTCACCCTCTTTTATGTCCACGGACTTGTCATTCATGCGCGTGCCCAAGGCCCCCACCAGGGGGTTGAAGACAGTGGGTCCAGGAGCCAAGGCAGACACTCTGCTGGTTTGAAAGGGCTGATGGGCAGGTGCTCCCAGAGGCTGCCCGGCAGCTCACTGTGTGGCTTCTGCAGCTTCTTGTCCCAGACTGCCTTGCTGCCTCCCCTCCGCGTGGGGAGGAGAGGTGATGTCCCTGCCACCATGGACAGTGTTTTCAGGACCCTGGACAGTGCCTGGAACATAGCGCACGCGCAGTGCAGGCTGTGATGTGCCCTAAGTACCTTCTGCTGCTCCTCTTCTTCCCCATGAGGCACGGTCATTAGCATGTGAGGTCTTGGGGAATATTCCATGTGCTCTGTTCAGCCTGGTGTGCCATTACAGAGTACACAGACTGCGACTTAAAGAGGAGGTGTTTATACTCTGACAGCTGTGGGCTCCAGGCATCCATCTCTTCTTTCTCTCTTCCCTCCTGTGTCCTCACATGGCCGTCCTTTTGTGGGTGTCTGAGTCCTGATCCCTTATAAGAACACCAGCATTCTGTTGGGTCAGAGCCCACCCCCATGACCTCATTATATCTTAATCGCCTTTTTAAAGATTCTTCCTCCAAATACAGTCACATTCCAAGGTACCAAGGCTAAGACTCCAACAGCCCATGACAGGTGGTAAACACCAGACCAGACACCATCATCTCCCTTCACATCAAAAGACAAGGGAGCTGATGCTCTTCTTTGCAGTCACCTCTTTGAATCTTTTGTGTGGAGTGTGTGAGGGACTGTGTCTCTTCTGTGCTCTGTGGTCAGAGAGCTAAAACATGAAGCAGTCTGTGTGGAGGTCTTCATCTCCTCAATCACTTGCGGAGTTTAGACCACAATCAAACTTAAGCTAGTCTGACTGTGTTGAAAGAAAACGGAGAAGCATTAATAATTAAATCCCCTTTCATTTTGACATACAATGGGGCTGTCGCTATTAAGTGGACGAAATGAATTTGGAGAATCCATTTGAAGAATGGCTGTATGTCTAACATAGAAATGTTAGCACTCCAAATTATCCTTCTCTGTAGGGTTTTAATTGATTAATTCCTTCAGCTTTTAATCATGTCTAGTAATCCATGCAGATGGCAAAGACATACTGGAAGAGTGACAGCTAAACAGGAGGGGGAAGGGTGGGGAAACATTCCACAATTATTTAATGTTCAGTTCAGTTCAGTTGAGTCACTCAGCCGTGTCCAACTCTTTGTGACCCCATGAATCACAGCACACCAGGCCTCCCTGTCCATCACCAACACCTGGAGTTTACTCAAACCCATGTCCATCGAGTCGGTGATGCCATCCAGCCATCTCATCCTCTGTTGTCCCCTTCTCCTCCTGCCCCCAATCCCTCCCAGCATCAGGGGCTTTTCCAGTGAGTCAACTCTTTGCATGAGGTGGCCAAAGTATTGGAGTTTCAGCTTCAGCATCAGTCATTCCAGTGAACACCCAGGACTGATCTCCTTTAGGATGGACTGGTTGGATCTCCTTGCAGTCCAAGGGACTCTCAAGAGTCTTCTCCAGCACCACAGTTCAAAAGCATCAATTTTTCAGGGCTCAGCTTAGTCTTCTAATACCCACTCAGATGACTTTTTGTGGGAAGGGGATGTGAGGACGTCGCAGGGGGCCCTGGCCAGGCCGAGGGAGGCTGGGGGCTGATGCTCTGTGCCCTGTGGCCACTGGTCCATGTATGGGATGTGGATCGAACATGATAAGATGGGGTAAGTTTTTATCATAATTTAGCTAAGATATTCCACTACAGAATCTTCTTCTAAGTAGAAAAACAAGCAAATTGATTTCAACTCCTCTTATTTTTTAGGAACTTTTGGTTTAAGGAAACCATGGTATTTCCCCTTCACCACATCCTACTGGAAGGACCTGTGTGGGCTAGTGGTAAAAAGGCAGAGCCCGGCCAGTTCTACCCTGTTCTCCTCTAGTGAGAACCTGGATGGTCATGGTGGGTAAAGGGCGCGTTGGACGTGTGTTTCTCCTTCCAGTCAGCTTTGGTTGGGTTTTCCTCTCCAACTGAGCCTTTGTAACTGTGACTGCGTGGCTGCCCAGAGGCCTCCTTTCCATCCCATGTGGGCAGGAACCGTGTGTTAGCGTCACTGTCCACAGCATCCTCTGTGCCTCTGTTGTAACTCAGCTAAATGAAGCTTCATTACTAACATGAATTTGTGTAAATAATGAAAGCAAAGGTGGACAGCTACTGAGGGGTAACATACTTTAGAGTGTTCAGTGCTTCACAGGTGCTAGTTTATTCCTAGCTCCATGACAGAGAAACTGTCACTGTCCCTACAAATGTGGACCTGCTTCCCAGGAGACTTGGTGGGCACCTGCCCTGGCCTGGGGCTCTTTCACAGAGCACAACTTTTGGGAGAAAAATCTATGGATAAACAGGTTCTCACCATGATAATTTTGTACTGTAAGTCAATACTGTGATTTTCTGACTATACAAGTCAGAAATACAAATCTTATAGAAGATTTGGATCAGCACCACCTATTAACGGTCACCTCTGGAGACTGTCAGTCATGTGTAACTAATCTGATTTTGTTCTTCTGGGTATATGTATATACAAACACATGTGTGTGTTTATTTTTATTTCTTGCAAAATGTATAACGTAAGGGCACAAAAGCTTGCAGTCACTGCTCTCTTATTTAAGTTTAGCCATCATATGATGTGCCTCTTGACTTTAGGTAGAGAAAGATTTTGGAATTGCTTCATAAGTTTCACAAAGCTAGAATTCAAGCCCAAGGTAGCTGCCCAAGGTAGCTGTGAACATTATCTTAGAGACTTCTGAAATCTCAGTGTGGACTGCATTTTCCTCACAGGCTCATCCCTGCAAAATGGGGAAGGAGAGCTGGAAGGAGGCTCCCCCGGCGTTGTCCTGCTGTCTGTGACCAAGGAGCATGATCACCACAAGGCAGGGGTCTGGGACCTGACCCTGACCTTCCACAGGGACCAGATCACTGCCCTGCTGGGGACCAACGGCGCTGGGAAGACCACCGTCATGTGCGTCCCACTCCCCTTTCTCCTGCCTTCCCTCCAGGGCTTTAGGGATGTGTTTTAAGATGTGCATCTTAGAGATGTGTTTACCTGGGAGACAGGGGCTAGATCCCTTTTCTGTTTGTTTATTTCTGTTTGGTTTCGGTTGTTGTTCTGTTGCTAAGTCCTGTCTGACTCATTGTGACCCCATGGACTGTAGCACACCAGCTTCTGTTTTTACTGTCTTCTAGAGTTTACTCATATTCATGTCCACTGAGTTGGAGATGCTATCCAACCATCTCAGTACGGAGTTACAGACACATCAGAAAGACAGCCCTCTCACTAGAGCTGCTGCAGGTCTGAGCAGACTCGGGTGGGGGGTGGGGATATTTTAAAATAAATTTAATTCTTTTTTTATTGCCTGCAAAATATTCCTGGGTTTACTTTGGCCTTTGAAAGTCTTACGGCATTCTTTTCCCCCCTCCAACTAAGTTTAATTCTGCTTGCATACCTAGAGGAAGATGAAATTTTAATGACGTTTGCAAATTTTTTTAACACTTCAGTCTTTTTCTTTTTCATGTTCTGCTTTTTATGTGGTTATGTTTTTGTGAAGCCTTTATTTTTGATATGGGATCCAGTGGTTCCAGATTTGTTTAAAGAATCGAATTATGTGATCCCAGAGAAAGAATGAGCTGAAACACTTACAGTCCACAAAACAGCCCCAAGTTGGCTGTGGAAATGGGGCATTTTTAAGGCCAAACCACCCAAATTATGGAATTTCTGTTTTGAACAAGTGACTTTCTTTTTGTTCTTTATTAGTAGGGCTAAATAAAGTATGCTTAGTTAACGCAAGGAAAGGGACTATTTGCTTCAAGATTCTTAACAAAAGTAGAAAAATAACATTCAAAAAGCTTCAGCAATCTCTTACTGACAATAAATTGAAAAGAAACATCTCTTTTCTTTTCTTGGATGCTGAAAAAGAACTGAAGATTTCATGAAGGATGTTTTTAGTGTTTTCAGATTGGGAAACGTTGCACTAATAATGACTCCGAAAGCCAGCCTCCACACATGCTTTTACTAATGCATGTTTCCTGCAAGAAAACCTGGAGTCTGTGTTTTGCACAACGAAGAGAATTAAATTAGGAGTTTTTGGGTGTTTTGAGGGTCACTGGCTGCAGCACTTTTAGTGATTGTTGGAAATTAATTGTGAGTCCTCCCAGGGATGTCTCTTCCTGGCACTTCTCGGAGGAGAGGCTGAGAGGCTGCTTCCAGGCTGGTCTGAAATGAGAAGCTCTGAGGTACACTGAGATGTGTATACTCTGTTTCGTTGTATTCCTCGGCAAGGTCTGAAAACCATATAGCAAACAGTTGTCAATCAAGGTTACTGAAGTGCAATTTATTCCCAGGAAACAGTATGTGTCCAGGTGGCATCTGATGAGCTGATGGACTTGGCTAAAGCTGCACAAAGCCCGGGGGACAAACAGGATACTGACATGTGAACCCTCACCCCAGCTGGCCCCTGGGCCTCCTGGCTCTTGGCCCCTGAGCGACCACAGTCCTATTGTTTGTTGCTGTGGTACAGTTAGCATTTTCTAGCATTTCCTATAATGGAGTCGTACCAAGGCTCCTGTTGGCATGATGCTTGGAGACCCACCCATGGTGCTCAGCTTTCAGGTTCTGAGAAGTCCATGCCATGGAAACACTACAGTTTATCTTTTCATCTGTTGGTGCAGTTGAGGCTGTGTCCGGGTTTTGGTGATGATGGACATTCACGTAGATCTTTTGTGTGGACATACATTTTAAGTTCTTTCTGTAAGTAGTTAGGTGTGGTTTGCTGTGGTAGGTATATGTCTTAACTTTTTAGAAAAAAAACATAGTGTAAAGCATGAATAATAAATAACCTGAACTAGGAGATGGCAGTCTTCAGGTGTCCTGTGGGCCAGCAGACAGGAGTTTTGGAGATGAGCTCCGGGCTTGTCATGGATTTGACGTTGGCAGAGGGGTGGCTCAGGCACAGAAGCAGGAAGCCTGGCTGCAGGGCTGTGGGGGGAGGTGGGAGGTACATGCTGCTGCTCAGCTCACATCTAATGATGAGGACTTGAGTGGTTAGGCTGCCTATTTAGGCTGTTTCCTCATCTGTGAAGACCCTTGGCATCACCATCGAAAACCCTCAGCAGGGATGGTCATTGGGCACAGAGCGTCCCAGGCGAGCATAACCGATCACAAGCCCATGTCCCACCAAGCTCTGTCCAGCCTTTGTCTCACTGTGTAGCAGGCGCTGGCAGGGGAGGCTGGGGTGAGTGCCCCATGGGATGCAGACGTCCCTGGGGCCGCCGGGTGGTCAGGGCAGCAGCACATCTGACTCCCATGCCCCCACTGACATGTCTTCTCTGCAGATCCCTGCTCACAGGACTCTACCCCGCCACGTCTGGGACCATCACTGTCAATGGCAGGAGCCTGCAGAAGGACCCATCTGGGGTCAGGGCGGAGCTGGGGGTGTGTCTGCAGCGGGACATCCTGTTCGACCACCTCACGGTGCTCGAGCACCTGCTGCTCTTCGCCTCCCTGAAGGTGCTGCCGGGGACCCACCAGAAGCTGCGTGAGCAAGTCCACAGGTGGGTGACACCACCTCTGCCCCCTGCCCTCCGTCCCATGCGGGCGTGGGCGGTGCAGGGAGATGCCTTCTGAGCCTCGCCGCTGCCTGTATCTGTGAGAAGAAAGTGTTAGCAAGTGGTTCTAACTATGGAATTACGACCCCAGCTCTGGGATCAGAAAGTGTCCCAGGGAGGATACAGAACCTGGTCTGTCCTCGAGGAGGGAGCAGACAGCATGGGGGCTGAGGTCTGTGTCCAGAGTGTGGGTGCCTGTGGGTGTCCTGAAGTGAAGAGGATGGGGTGGGGGCGTGAGGAGTGGGTGAAGGAGCCTGAGCAGTCCTGCCGAGGCGTCTAGATGTCACCCTGCAGATTCGGGGTTGTGGACAGGAGGGGGCAAGCAGCCCGGGGCCTGGAGGTGTACCTGTGACCCAGGGTGGGTACCAGCCCTGGGTGGGGACGGGACATGGAGAGGCCGCAGGGGAGGCCCAGGTTTGAAGGCTGTTGGAGGCCAGCTTGACCAGATGGGCGTCCAGGGTGAGGGGGGAGAGCCTGGGGTCAGGATGCATTCCAAGGGGAGCAGAGGACATGTGTGTGGGGAGAGGAGGCAGGGGCTGGGATGGCAGGACAGGCCGGGGTCACGGAGCTCCTCCAGTCTCACCCTCACTCACAGAAGCTGAGCCCAGAGGCAGGAGAAAAGCCGAGGTCCCCAGTCAGGAAACAAGTCGGTGTCTCCAGGAGGGGAGTATGGCTAGGGGCCGAGGGGGAAGGACAGGGCTGCATCGGGGCCTGAGTCCAGTGGGGGAGCCACTGATCTAGAAGACGCGGGGCAGGGCTGTGTGTGAAGGCTGTGGCCCAAGCTGGGCTCTGCCCCTTGGGGGGACGCACCGTGAGACTAGTGTGCAGGCTCCTCACTCTCAGGCCAACTTCATGGAGCAGGACGTCAGTCAGGCCTGACCCATGGGGGACCAGGCCAGGGCGTAAGGACAGATGGTGAGTCACTCATGCACCTCAGAAGAAAAGGGGCCCCTGAGGAACTATGCCCGTTACTGCTTATTGCTGCCTTAAAATATGTTTGCAAGATTTGTTTTGTAAAAATAATGATTTACAGTCACATGGTTGGCAGCTAACTGGTGTCTGAGGCCATTCACCACCATAGTGGACTGATTCACATCCCGTCCTCAGACGGACTGCTGATGACAACCATGCCAGTGATGCTGGGGACTCAGATACACAGGAAACATCTACTTTGCACCAGTTAAGCCTGTCCTAGATGACAATGGGAACTTAGGGAGAAATAGTGCACATTACTAAAGGACAAACTGGTTACGTGCTACCTACATTTAAAAAAAAATTCCCAGGCCACCAGTTTTCATTCAAAGTCTGCCTATCACAGACTCTGCTGTGCTGGGGGCTGGCACCAAACCCAGCTCCTAAGGATGCTCCGAGGGCTTCATCTTCTGTTATGGGCACAGCAACCTCACTGGTTATCAGTTTGCTGCGAGTTACCTGGCAACGACGCTGGTGTGCACAGAGGTAGGCGGGAAGAGATCATGTTTTAGGACAGCCGTGCTCAATTAGAGGAGCAAGGGCTGAAAGCCCTGATTCAGAGGCAGGGCGATCAGTGTCAGCTCCTGTGGCAACACTAGGTTCCCTTAATGGCCATCTTGGTTACAGTCGAGCTGATGCAATCTGGGGTAGACTCCTTAGAGAGCACATTTGTCCAGAGTCAGGTCTTTACCATTTTACCTTTTATTTGAAGGAGAAGCTAGAAGTCAAAAGGGGAACTTAATCAATGAGATGTCATGATGAGGTTAGCGTTAGTCCTGAGGATTCTGGACTCAAGGCTTCAGCATCACAAGGCTTGAGCTGCAGGCTGCCTTGTTCGACGGTGATGAGACCCACGAGGGCATGTGTGGACGTGGACACAAGGAGAGGACACAGCTTTGAATCCTGTATGCTGCCGTGTGAAGAGGATGGGGGGATGAAGAAGGACCTGCCAGGAGCAATGGGGAAAGAGGAGAAACTAGTCCATTAAAGAGCAGGGATCAGTGAGGAAGACGGAGGGACCAGACCATTAAGGAGGAGGGACAGGTCTGGTGCTCAGATGCTGTTGAGGGTCAAGTAACATGAAGACTGAAGCATAACCTCTGGACTTTGTGTGAGGAGGTCACTAGTTGACTGGATCAGAGCCATCTTGGTAGCACAATGGGGAGGGAGGTCTCTCTGGAGTCAGGGGAGAAAGGATGGAAGGAAGGGATTAGAAACTGAACTCTTCCCAGGAGTTTTATGGAAAAATGGAGCAAAGATTTGGGACAATATCAAGATGAAAGAGAAACAGGCATTTCAAATACGGAACAAACCACTGAGGCAAACACAAGGTGGGTGGCTTTCTGGGTGCCATCCTGTGAGCAGCGGTTGGGATCTGTGGGGGGTAGCAGTGATACTGTGGTGGGTAGAGCCCGTGGACACAGGAAACGAGGAGGGGGAAGAGAGGAGAGTTCGGTTTTGTGGAGTGATGGCTAGAGGCAGGGACCGGCTGGAGAAAGGATGTGTGGAATTGAGCCTCTGGCGGGGCCATGGATGCTGGAAACCACCAGGTCCAGGGTGTGGTTTGGCCATGAGTGGCTAGGAGGTGCTGATTTCAAGGTCAGCAGAGAACGGGGAGGGATTTGGTTTAAGGTGGAAATGTGATTAGGATGTGGATGTTTGAGAACATCTGACAGCTCACTGCCTTGTTTTTCTCTGCCGGTCCTTCTCTGGTTAATGGAACTAATGGCATTAGCCCCCAGAGGGTCACCTCCTCTGGTGCGGGAGCCATCAGGTGGGAAGGGATTGCTGGCTTCTAATGGGAATAAGAGTCAAGACAGCCCCTTGCTGAGACGGGCCACTTGTCCTCTTCCTCCCAACTGGGCTGCTGTCCACAGTGGAAGCATCTGACAGACAAGGGCAAAAACTGCTATAAATGTAGGTTGAGGTTCACTCCACAGGAAATGTAGGGCCACAAGCACTAACCATCCAGTGGGCCGACTGACAACCAGACCTGAGAAGGGAGCCTGGGCTCCTTCTGGGTCTGGATGAGGAATCTGTCAACAGTGAAACATTCACTCGGTGATCAGGTGCAAGTACCTGGGATTTTACCAGTGTCTGTGTGAGAGTTTTGCAGTTTTCTGGGTCCCAACAGTCTTGAAGCTCAAATGCATGGAACCTTGTAATCCCTTCTCTCCCCTATTCCTCCTCCTCTGGCTGCTCCTTGGCCTCTTGAAGTGACTGGCCTGTGGCTCAGAGGGAGGGAATCTGCTGGATGTGGGTGCTCAGAGGAAGGTTTCCTTTGGTCCGGGGGGGGGGGAGGGGTGCTGCTGCTCCAAAAGGGGGCTTAACAGAGTGAGATAAAGTAGGTGGTGAGAGTCTTAAGTGTTCACGTGTTATTGGGCACATGGTGCAGAGTGAGAGGTTACTTATAAAGTGGCGCCCCTCATGCATCGGGAGATGCTGGGTGTCTGCAGTCAGTGCGGAGACTGGAAGCTCCTGGAGAGAAGAGGGCTGGTCCTCATGTTAGCGGCATCTATCGCTCCTGCTCTGCACGTGGTGACTCATGGCTGCATCCCAAGTGCTCAGGCAGGAAGGGGCTGATGCGGAGCTAGTGCTCCTGGGCAAGGTGTCTTCTGTAGTCACGTGAATGGACACTGGGCGGCCTCTGCCTGTTGCTCTGACCACACCTACCCATCATTGTCCATCCCCCCCCAGGGTCCTGAGGGGATGGAGGTCCCCTGGCAGGTGAATGAATCCAGAGGGGACACAGCATGTACTTCCTACAAACAGGACCCACTCGGCAGGCCCTGCTGTCAGGGCCTCACGCTGGGTCCCTGGATGTGGTCGTATCCGGGCCCCAAGGAGGCCGGCGCTGCGGCGTCAGAATCATGGGTACATGGTTCTGGGCCCCCTCCATGTGTCCGTGGATGAGAAAGAGACGAGTCCTCGCGGGTGCCTGTTTCTAGAGTGGGACGTCAAGCCCACCTGAGGAGTCTGGGAGAGTGAGGGCTCTGTTCTCGTTACAGAACTCTTCAGGATGTGGGGCTGATGCCGCACCAGCACCAACAGGCTCGAGTGCTCTCGGGGGGCACGCGGAGAAAGCTGTCCATCGGCATCGCCTTCCTGGGTGCATCGAGGACCGTGGTCTTAGATGAGCCCACCAGCGGGGTGGACCCGTGCTCCCGCCGTGGCATCTGGGACATCCTCCTCAAGTACCGACGAGGTAGGGCTCGGCGGAGCGCTCTCCTCCCGCGATATCACGGAGGAGGGCGGTGCTTTATGTTCTCCTTCCGTCCTATCACCGTGAAGGGCTGCGCTCCATGTCCTTTTCCCGCGATATCACGGAGGAGGGCGGTGCTTTATGTTCTCCTTCCGTCCTATCACCGTGAAGGGCTGTGCTCCATGTCCTTTTCCCGCGATATCACGGAGGAGGGCGGTGCTTTATGTTCTCCTTCGGTCCTGTTGCTATGACAGACGATATGGCTCTGTTCTCTTTCCTGGATATTGAGGTGGAGAGGAATGAGGCCCGTGTCCCAGTAATACGTTATCCTGGGGAAAAGAAAAATTCCCGGGACTTCGCTTGTCGGTCCAGTGGTTAAGTCTCATGGCTTCCAGTGCGGGGGGTGCAGGTTCCATCCCTGGTAGGGGAACTAAGATTCCACATGCCCGTGAAGCACGCCTCCCCCCCACCTCCCCCAAAACAATGAAAAAATTACGCAGGGGCGCATAGAGAAGAGACACACCCATCGTGACATCCCCGTGGTATTGGGGGGCTGGGGGTTGCTCAGCACCAGCTCTGGTGTCTTTCGAGCATGTTACCCATGATATGAGCGGACACAGCACTCATCCACAGTGGCTTCCATTCTGGAGTAATTGTGGGATTGTCAGAAGGGGTGTCCCAGCTACAATCTGGAAAAAAGAAAAGTTTTCTCGCTTTTTGCAGTGAGGAAACTGAGACAGAGAGAGACGGGTGTGGGTTAGCTTAGAGCCAGCCACAGCGGCGGTTCACCAGGCCAAGGGAGGAGCGGAGACCTTGGTCTGGAGGCTTCCGGTTTCTCATCTTTATTAAGGTGAATTTCTAACTTAGGACCTTAGATGGTCAGTTACTGATTTCCAGCTTCTGATTTCTCCTGTGTGACAGCCAGGAAGCATTACTATGGGCATTTTGTATAGAAACACTGGAATTTGGAAAGAAACCTCAGGAATAGGGAAACATACCTGGTGTTTCTAGGCAGGTGTGGGAGCGTCAGTGGTAGGGTTATTGCTGATTCTTATAAAACATGGTTTTGCTTTTCTTTTTGCCCTTTTGGGTACAAAGCCTTTCTGACTTGACCTGAAGCCTTCATCTCCCTGAGGGAAGTTAGGATTTGCTCCTGAAGAAATGCAAGGAGAAGGGACCCAAGAAAAGTCATCAAATTCTCTCCTTAGGGCAGGAGAGATGCTCCTGGCACTTAAGCTTAGTCTGGGGTCAGGGAGAAGCCCTGAAAGGACCATCTTGTCCTTTATATTCCAGAAACGTAGAGGAGATGCTGAGGGACACAGGAAAATCAGATGCAGGAGTGGCTTTCTATTCCTTTCTGGCACTGGCCTGGGCTGGGCGACCATTCCAGGATCTTGAGGTTGTGTCAGGGGTATGGATTCATCGGACCTGGTGCAGCTATGTCAGACTCATGAGGCCGAGCAGGACCCTGGCCCAGGGCTATGCCCAGGGCGGTGTCCTGAACTTTCACAGTTCCCAGCTTCTGGACTGAGAGGAAGCAGAGCCTGCCAGGGAGGCTGCCTGGAGGGACGAGGTGGGCCCTGGAAGCTGGGGGAGCCTGGGGGACGGGCAGCCAGCTGGACTGAGGGACCCCAGGGAGCAGGAGGTGCTCGAGGCCGTGGGCTGACCTTGTCCAGGGTCAGCCTTGTCCAAGGCTCTGCTATACAGGTAGGGCGGGGACAGGTCTGAGTCATCACCTGGGACCAGGAGACACTGACCACACTGCGCCCAAGCATCTTGCCTGCCCATTGCCCCAAGATCCCATCCATCCACTTACCTAAGGCCCTCTGGGAAGGAAAGTAGAGACCAGAAATGAAAACTCGTGACTTTTGGACACCATTTAAAGGGACTGATGGAGTTTTGAGATAAAACAAATGTAAATCATTTCCCTGCTCCTAGAGTGGGGGCAGATGACAAGGATGGGTGAGAGGCAGACAGATGAGTAGATTTTGTTTCCCTGCTCACCTGAATTGCAGCTCGAATTTCATACCACAAGTTCATGACTCTTGTTTACTTGAAAAATCAGAGCTGGGGTCTTGAGGGCTCAGCTGACAGAATATTTGAGTGTAATTGTAACTTTGGATACAAAACCAGATCTGATAAAAATCTCAGAAATAGGCAACTTTCTTCAGATTCTCTTCTTATGAGTTAAATGTTTTCTCACTGTTCTTGGTCGTTTGGCAATGGTTGTTTTTTGGGTGCTCCTTCGAAGAGTCCCTGAGCTGATTGAAATGAAAAATCAGTAGGATTGGGTGGGGGAGTCCTAGGAGGGAAATATGTTTTCAAGAATCAAAATGTAGCCGTTTCTGGAAACAGCCCCAAACCTCCAGGCAGCTTTGCCGCAGCTTTGTAAACCAGATCTAAGCGAAGCACGAAAACAAGAGACCCCTGCTGAGTAGAAGCAGGTTCTACTGGCAGAACCCTGGTGTTTGGGGTTCTGTCTTCCTGGGACCTGACCGGTGTTTCCTTCTGAGTGATACGCAGTGCTGATCGCCTCTGAACAGTGCTTCCGTGCCTCCCTTGGTGGGAGCAATAAGGACGGAAAAGGTACCAGAGCAAATTGGTCTGCTCGTCCCCCTCCTGCTCCACATGTCCTATATGACCTGGAGAAATGATCTCACTCCTCTGGGCAAACAGTTTTCCTGTTTGCAAGTGGAGAGGATCATGCCGCTGGTAGGGTGGTGTGAGAAGTGCGTGAAAGTGTACAGCTGAGCACGGGGTACATGGGTGCTTGGCCAGTGGCCGTTCATCACTGTTGTTAAAAAAGAGAAGTGGGTGTGGGAAAGATCACTTTATGGGGAGAGGGGTTCAGACACAGCACCCGAACCGGGGAAGCAGTAAAGACGTGTCTTGTAGAGTGACAGTTGTCCATTGAGGGTTGAGCTGTGTCTCAAGTTGCCTAAATGTCCACTGAGAAGCATCAAACATCTATGAACTTCATCTACATTTTTGGGGAGTTTATATTCTAGCTGACTTTTCATTTTTAGATGATTCAATTGTCTGCAAACACATTATCTGGTCTCTAAATTGTCTCTAACTCCAGATCAGGGACTGAGCATATTTTCTTAGCCTTGAAGGAACTTGTGTTGTGAGGGGATTTGGCTTTGGTCTTTGGGACACATCTATGGTGAACAATAGAATAGGCACATAGCTTTTATTTAAACTGGAGAAGGAAATGGCAACCCACTCCAGCATTGTTGCCTGGAGAATTCCATGGACAGAAGAGCCTGGCGGGCTGCCTTCCATGGGGTGGTAAAGAGTCAGACACGACTGAGCACACATACACTATGTGGTGAAAGTGGCCACCATGCCCCCTGCCCCTCTTTTACTCTAGGGTCTACATATCATGGTTTCCTTTTGATGTGGTTTTTAAAAGATGAATTGAGAATCCTGGTCTTTCTATCTTTCTCTGCTATTAAAAAATATAAACTCAGGTAGAGTTAAAATCGGGCTTCCCAGGTGGTGTTAGTGATAAAGAACCCACTTGCCAATGCAGGAGACATAAGAGATGCAGGCTCAATCCCTGGGTTGGAAAGATCCCTTGGAGGAAGCCATAGCAACCCACTCCAGTATTCCTGCCTGGAGAATCCCATACAGTGGAGCCTGGCAGTCTACAGTCCATAGGGTCAAAAAGAGTCAGGCATGACTGGAGCGACCTAGCACAGAGGCAGGCAGAATTAAAATCATGTTCAGCCTTTGTGCTTGGAAAATTTGCTTTTGGGATAAGAATCAATCAGTGTGTTTATTCAGTAAACCAGAATAGGTAGAATTGGGCTTGATGTAGGCCTGTGGGGGAATGTATTGAGTTGGCTAAAAAGTTTTTTCAGAGTTTTCCGTCACATCCCCAAAAAACTTCTTGGCCAAGCCAACAGCAGTAAAAGTCCTGAGAGTGTCCCTTCACGTAACTGACATGAACTTTCTGAAAATGCCTTCCAGGCTCTCTGGCCTCTGGCCCCCTTAGGTCAGTTTGGGCCCTTTCCTCCCCCAGAAAGGGCTGGATAATGTGACCAGATGTGAGAATTCATAGAGGATACATATAAGCTGATCACTTGTTTCTGCGAAAAGTGGCCACGTGCCCTCTTTCTCCCTGGGGAGGCCCTGGCTCGTGCCCACCCCACCTCGCCCCCTGCCCAGCGCCCAGAATGCTCTCTCTGTGGCCTTGGCTGCTGTGAGCTCTTCCCAGTAGGAGGTAAGCGTCGTGCCCCCCATGACTCGTGGTCACATCACTTGACAAGGGCGTTGACCGGCCCCTTGGCTGCTGCCCCCCCTTCACGGTGCTTACTGATGTTCTTACGCAGCAGTAGCAGTGCTTCCATCGGACAGAGCGTCTCCCAGCGTCCGGCAGAGGTGATAGTGAGGTTGAGGGTGGAGAGTCGAGGATCAGAGGACAGAGAAGGATGTCCTGTTCAGCTGTTTCTCTGTGAATTTCTCCTCTACATCCACTCAGCGATCTGTCTCGGGGCTCACAGATGGGGTGACTGGACCTGGGGACCCCCTGGCTTGCCCTTTAGTGTCACATCTTGTGATGGTGGGTTTGCAGAAGCCATGTCCTAACCCTGAGGTGTTTCCAGGGCTCTGACGGGGGGGGGGGGGGGGGGCGGTGATCTCAACTGACTGAAAACCCTGTGATGCTCTTGACACCACCCCCCACTGCCGCCCCTGCTCCTCCACCGGAGGGAGAGGATGAACCCCCGGTGTGCCATGCGGATCTGATGCCCCCTTTCCTGGGTCGCAGGTCGGACGATCATCTTCACCACCCACCACCTGGACGAGGCTGAGGCGCTGAGTGACCACGTGGCCGTGCTGCAGCGGGGGCGGCTCCGCTGTTCCGGGCCCCCTGCCAGCCTGACCCAGGCCCACGCCCAGGGGCTCCGCCTGACGCTCAGCAGGCAGGTGAGACCCTGGTTGCGGATACAGGGAGATGTGTCCCTCCTCGGTTGGGGGAATGGAGGAGACGAATTGAGACTGTTCCTCAGTTACAGCATTTCCATGTTGCAGTCGAGTCATTCAGAAGATCTTTATCCCAAATTCAGGCAGGGCCTTGCTGGCTCTGGGTCTTGGGGGAGGTGACAAAATAGAGTGCATGCTTTCTGCACAGGGTCCTTGGGATCTCAGTCTTTGGGGAGGAAACAGTGTGCCCGAGAAAGAGAGAAACTCCACACTGGTGGGTGTGGAGTTGGGGGGCGGGGGCAGGGAGCTGGGAGGGCCAGGGATGAGGCTGGAAAGGGAGGTGGTAATTACGTGGAGGCCTTTGGTACGGAGGCCCTGGTGCTAAAATAAATTTTACAGCGGTGAGTGGGGCCTCCCAGATGCTGTCTGTCTGCCAGGAGGAGTTAGGTGGGATTCAGGGCCCCTGATGGGAAACAGGGTTGGCCTGAGTGGCTGGCCGGGCACCGCCATGGCCCCGCGTGTTCTCAGGTAACTTTCTGACCCTGATGCTTGGTTCAGAGGCTAAAGCTGTACCATAGAAAGGGTGAAGTCAGAGTTATCAGTGAGAGGCATCCTCATTGCCCTGTGTCAGCTGGGGGCGGGCCGGAGCTGCTCTGGGGCTGGGATTCAGGGCTGATGTCTCTAAGTTGCCCCCTACCCCCCAGTCCTGATGGTCTGACCCTTGGTGGCCCCGAGTCCAGGTTCCTATTTGCTTCCTCTCTGTTCAGGGTGAGTGTCTTGCTGTCCTGGGGTGGGGTGGTGGCTTTCCTCCTTGGGTGGGGGTCCTTGTCTCCCTTTTGGGAAGGCTCTATATCTTGTGGTCCAGTTGCTGGGCTGGAGTGGCTTTCAGGATTCTCCGTAGGCAGCAAGGGTGTCTGTAAGCATAGACCTCCTAGGGGCCTGTCCCATGTACCTGGGGACCAATTAGTGTTACATCTTGCCTGGCCAGCTTTCCCACTAGATTTAAATTTAAAAAGGAAAAGGTGCAATGCATCCTGGAAATGCTATTTCTTGATTTTGCTGCTTGGAGTTGAAATTTTAAAATAATTTGCTTAGGGCTAGAGGCGAAACCAGTTGATGTAAATTCCGTATGTTTGGGTTTGCATTCCTTACTGTTCGCTTGCTTTCTTGGGGGGTAGCCTTCTGTTCTGGAGGCCGATGCCCCGAAGGACACAGCTTGTGCCACGTCTCTGATCCAGACCTACATCCCACAAGCATCTCTTCGAGGCAGCAGCCGGGGCGAGCTGAGCTACATGATCCCTGAGGGTGCAGACAGAGCCTGCTTCGAAGGGCTCTTCGAGGCCCTCGACCAGAACCTCCACCAGCTGCACCTGACAGGCTACGGGCTCTCAGACACCACCTTAGAAGAGGTACCTGCTGATGACAGATGCTCGGGCAGGCTTTTCTGGTCTGTGCTTTGCCGCTGTGCGTGGGAGAGGCAGCTGGGAAGGATGTGCTGGGGACCTTGTGCATTTTCATTCATTTCCCAGCTCTCTTTGGCAGTGGGCATGGCATTTACATGAATTTAATGCACTCGATAGGTGATTGTGGTTCTTTAAGGGGGATAGCTTTTTATATTTGAGAAAAGCACTAGCTCTCCAGACAGTTTCAGCAGCAGGAGGCTGGCTGGTCCTGTTTCCTCACCTGGAGGCGTCCTTCTCTTTTCTCTCTGGACCTAGTTCTGCTCAGGAGTCCCAGCCCCGCCTTGGGAAAAGATGGGCAGAAGCTCACACACCGAACGATGCTCCTCCCCTCTCCTCCCCTCCCACTCCCCCTCCTTTCCCATGCTGGCACCTACCCCTCGGAGTATGGGTGTGGTTTCCTCTTGGATGCTCCAGGGAGCCAGAGCCAGGCTTTTCCTCCAGGAGGAAGTTGCTAGTTTGTGTACAGTGGCCTCAGTGGGGGCCTTGAGGTTGATTGTTAGCTAGATCTGAGTTTTACAAAGCACTGCAGATTTAAAATAAAAGTCAAGCGCTGAAGATTAAAAATGCCTGGGAAGACCCTTGGGCCACCTTCTCTGTATTACCTGAGAGTAGTATAGAGTAACACCTGGGACTTTCAGTGGCCATGAGATTTAAAATACTGAGGCTCCTAGAATGTCAAAGGCTGAACTTCTGGTTGGGTTTTGGAAGGGAATAACTGTAAATCTATGGCTGATTCATATCAATGTATGACAAAACCCACTGAAATGTTGTGAAGCAATTAGCCTCCAACTAATAAAAAAATTTAAAAAAAAAAAAAAAAAGAAATGATTCAAATGAATTCTTTTTAATGGCTGAGTAATATCCTATGGTGTATATGTACCACAGCTTCCTTATCCATTCGTCTACTGATGGGCATCTAGGTTGCTTTCATGTCCTGGCTATTATAAACAGTGCTGTGATGAACATTGGGGTGCACGTGTCTCTTTCAGATCTGGTTTCCTCAGTGTGTATGCCCGGAAGTGGGATTGCTGGGTCATATGGCAAACTCTCACTGTTTGCAGATGACATGATCCTTTACATAGAAAACCCTAAAGACTCTACCAGAAAATTACTAGAGCTAATCAATGAATATAGTAAAGTTGCAGGATATAAAATTAACACACAGAATTTAATTTATTTCTATTTTCCTTAATATAATTTGCATTTATTTATTTACTTTTGGCCAAAGGGCAGGTGGGACCTTAATTCCCCAGTGGGGACTGAACCTGTGCTCGCTTCAGTGGAAGTTCAGATTCCTAACCACTGTATGGTGAGGGACTTCTTGCCCAGAATTTTAAATTAGGTTTGAAATCTCATTGCATATATATATGTGTGTGTATATAAAAGAATCAGGAGTTACCCAATGAATGCTATTTATCTCAAGCAGTATCCATTTCCCTCATAACCATTATCTTTATGGCTGCATAATTTCTAACACAAAGAAGTTCCATCATGCAGCTTCTCACTTCTGCCTTTTAGGCACTTAAATCGTTTGCAGTGTTTCCATACTGTCAATAAGATGGTGCAGATGTTGGTGAACAGGGTGTGGGGGGTGTTCTGTTGTCCTCGCCTTAGATTCAGAAGTGTGATTTCTGGGACAAAGATAGGAACCTTCAGACCTGTAATCTTGACAGGTAACTACTTCCCAAAATGATTGCACCTGTTTGTAACCCCAGCGTTTTCCCCCTGGTAACCCCTTCCCCTAGTCCCCGAGTTGTCCCCTGTCCCACTGGGGAGGAGGGAGTGTGGGCTCCAGGGAGTGACCGGCTCTTGTGTTGTATGTGCTGCCAGGGGGAAGCCCGTCCTGCATCCTAGGCTGGAACTCCATGTTTCTCATTGCTAAAAGAGACAAATCTTCCCTAACCTTCACATGCAGTTTTTGATTGGATTGAGTAATATAATAATGCTGAGTACAGGCTACAAATAGCAAGAAAACAAACAAAGGTGAAGACTTACAATATTACTTTTCTTGCCGCTTATTTCCAGAGTACCTGTGCAGTGATTTATTCTGAAATTAAACATTTTTTAATATTTTTAATGTCATGATCGTTGTTTCATCATAGCATGACTTCTAAAAATGATTTTTATGCTGTACTCCTTAAATATTTCTTTCTGTTTAGTATCTGCCTTTCTTCTCCAAAATATTTTTACTTTACCCGTCCATGTTCTTTTTGAACACTTCTTTGTTTTTGTTGAGCTATAGTTGATGTAAAATGTTGTGTTAGTTTCTGGTGTAGAGCAAAAGTCATTCAGTTATATGTATATATCAGGTTATTTTCCATTATAGTTTATCACAAGATATTGAATATAGTCCCTTTTGGGCATTTTAAAATCTTCCTTCTCTTTACTCTCTTTTTTAAAAGCATATTGTTTAAATTGCATGCAGTAAAATCCACTCTTAAACATTGTGACCGTTGCAGAGGGTCATGGGCCTCCACTGCACTGGACCCACAGAGGTCTCCAGTCTCTGTTCCTTGAAGGAGTCATTCTGCCCCACACCTGCCTCCCCTAAACTGCCCTTTGTCTTCCAGGGTCCCCCTCCTCCCACCGCACATCCTGTTAATCCTCCCCACACAAGCTCAGTGAGGAGTCACAGAACCAGCTACTCAATTACTTTGAAAGTCTCATCTGCTCCTCCAGTTCCTTGCAGTAATTTCCACCCGCTAGGTTTAGCACACGCTTTGTGTGTAATAGGTACCAAATAAATATTGACTGATACAGTCTTATCTCTCTCCTCTCTCTGTCACACACACACATGCTAAACAAGAAAGTATCTGTTGTTAGGGGCAGCCAACATTTCATATACCTCAGATAGGAGATTTAGTGAAATATAGTTTTACAGTATATTTGGATCTATTTGAGAAAGCTTTCTTAAATTGAAAAGAGATTAAGCACCTTAAAAAAATTCTTTTGTTTGGTATTGTCTATAAAATACCCATCTCCACCAATTTTGTGTCTTTACACTTGGCGAGTATTGACTTTGCTGTCTTGTGTCTGCGCTCGATTACGGTTAGCGGGGCTGTAACCGCACCCCAGGACGTTTTCTTTTGTTTGCCTGCATTCTGCCTGACGACTTCCTAGTGGGCGAGGAGGGGCTGCCAGCAGCACGCCAGGCCCTGCAGCTGGAGCCCAGGCTTCACTTGAGCTGCGATCATGTCCTCGTAAGTCACCGTCCCTAAACAGGCCCCAGGCCAGTGAGACTGGGATGTGGAATTTGATTGTGGTCCTCACTGTCTTTATTTTGGCATTTACAAACCCATCCCTCCATTGATGCTTTCAAATTGTGGTGCTGGAGAAGACTCTTGAAAGTCCCTTGGACTGTAAGGAGATCAAACCAGTCAATTCTAAAGGAAATCAACCCTGAATACTCATTGGAGGGACTGATGCTGAAGCTGAAGCTCCAATACCTTGGCCACCTGATGCGAAGAGCCAACTCATTAGAAAAGACCTGGATGCTGGGAAAGATTGAAGGCAGGAGGAGAAGGGAACAACAGAGGATGAGATGATAGGATGACATCACCAACTCAACGGGCATGAGTTTGAGCAACCTCCGGGAGTTGGTTGGTGATGGACAGGGAGGCCTGGTATGCTGCAGTTCATGGGGTCACAAAGAGTCAGACACAACTGAGCAATTGAACAATGTCTCCAGTGCAAAGGATAGTGTTTGCTGTGTGTAGGGCTGTGGGCCAGGAGAGTGGGAGCCCCCAACCTGCAGATGCATTCTGTTTACAGCCGTCTCTGAGGCGAAGACAGAATCTGCTGACATAATGCACGTAGGGTGGATGTGAGTAGCATGGTGTTGAACAGACTAGTTTTTGGAGCAGTTTCATGTTCACAGCAGTGGAGCAGAAGGTACCAAGGTTTCCCATACATCCTCTATACCACCTCCCCGCCCAACAGCGTGTCCCTCCATGATTAGTGTCCTAGGGCAGTTTTAATAAACCTGAAGCTTCTAGTAGTATTTTAGGAAGGTCAGACTGCCCATGTGAGATGGGCAATTTCTTTCCATCGAGCCTGCCGAGTTCCTCTAGGAGGGTTTCCTTTGTTTCTCTTGTCAAGAGGGTCCCGAGTGTCATTTCCTCGGGTGCTTGAGCTCAGATGCCTTCATCTTACACAGCATTAAGAGGATGAAAAGATCAAGTCCAGAGTGGGGATAAGGACTTGACATTCATGTTCTAGTTATTTATTTTTACTCTTTGAGAACAACTTCTAAGAACAAAGAACCCCCAGGCAGTCTTCGCCCATCATGTTTCAGTCATCCCACCCTTGCCCTTCAGAGCAAAAGGATCTGATTCATCAACGTGAGTTTTCACTCAGCTCACTGCCCATCTCCGGAGCAGCCATCAAGCAGCAAGGATTCCTGTTTCCTTGGCTTGGTGATCTGGATGTTCCTGCAGATGGTAGAGCCCTCACTTTGCTCACCCCTTCACTGTGGGCTCCTCCTGTTCACATTCTGGCTGGAGAGTCACAGGAGGGGCGCCTTGTCTCTTTCCTCCTCACTGCCGGGTGCTGGGGGTCCATCCGTCACACTGTGACCAGATCTTTGATCGTCCAGGTCACGTGGTGTCTGCCAGGCGTTTCCCCTGGAAGTTGTTTCCTGTTTCTATCATTATTGCTTATTTTTGGGGGATGTGCCTTGAGATTCTTCAAATTCCCATTCTTTCTTCACTCCACTTTCCCCACTGGTTTTAGCCCTTTTCCGTGTTCCTTGTGGCTGAGACATCTGCCAAGGGGACAATTTCCTAACCCCAGCGTGGATTCTACATTTTTAAATTGACATTAGCACAAGGAAGCACTTTATCTTCACCCTGTCTCTTGATATCCATAGTGACGCATGGCTTCCTATCTTGTTCAGTGAGCTACAATTCACTGTTGTAATTATTTACTTGGAATTCACATCAGATTTAGCCGGTGGACCCCACTGGGCTGATCCGTGTCTTGTAACACGTTCCCCCATCTTTGAGCTCCAGATCCTATTGTAATTCCCAGGAGCTAGAATCATCCTGTCTCCCAGGAGCCTGGCTGCTGGATGCAGTCATGGTCGTGAGGCAGCTGCTCCCTCGGATGCCTTCCTGGTGGGGTTTCAGGCTCCGTACTCACTCCATCTCTCAATATATACTGAGAACCACTCGGAACCTCCAGAGCCGTTGTATCCCTGGAACCCTGGAGCAGGTGATGCCTTCATGGAAGCAGAGATCGCAGTGATGAGCTCTGAAGACAGAGGAAGGGGCTGCGAGCCAAACAGTCCACTAGGAGCTGAAAAAGTCAGCAGAGGGCCTCCTTCCTCAGCACCTGCAGAGGCAACCCAGCCCTGCAATGTCCTCATCTTAGTCCTTGGGTCCATTTTAGATTCTGACCTTCAGGAATATAAGGTGGAGGATGTGCGTTGTCCTAAGCCCTGTGTTTGTGACAATTTGTTATATCAGCAATTGTGAACGCATTCAAGTTCTTTAAAATAATAGAAGTCCTCCTGTGTGCACGGTGTGACCTGGCAGGGGGCAGCCCTGCCCAGAATCCCATGCCTGGAGAGGATTGGCCAGTGACTGTCTTATTCTTTATCATTTAAACCATCTCCTGATTTTATCTTCCCTTTCTTGGGAAAAAAATCTCTGTGGGGAAGCTGAAAGACGCAGCTTATGTTACATTGGCCAACGTTTGGGAATTCTTCCTCTGCTCACGTTCCTGCAGTGGTGCCGCCCTTGTCTGGCAGAGCTTGGTCAGTTTCGTGTTTCTGCAGCGTCCAGGCAGAAGGCGTCTTGCCCTGGCCATCTCCAGGGTGCAGTCCATCAAGCTGGCACTTTCAGCGCAGGTCAGGTCTGGGGTCTAGCCGGGCTTGACGAGGGCGCAGGCTCAGCCCTGCGGTCTGAGCATTGATGGCCCAGTTGACAATGAGGTGATCTGGGACCATTATGGAAGTTAGATCCGGCAGCTCTTCTCAATTGCCAAAACACAAATCCCGGAATGAAGCCTCTGCAACACCTGACCTTCTGTTCCTTTAGAGGTGCCATAGGCTTTGTACTTAAATCCATATTTTTGTTAAATTGTCAATTGTTTTCACACTGTTTACTGTCCCTGATGTTTTATTTGGTCATTTCTTTCTTCTCAGTTTTATCGACATATAACATTGTATTAGTTTAAAGAGCACAACATTAAATGATTTGATTTATGTATATATTGGGAAATGATCACCATTATAAATTTAGTTATATCCATTGCCTTACATAATTGTATTTTTTTTTGTTATGAGAAATGAAAGAAATTATTCTCTCAGCTACTTTGAAATGTACAGCGCAGTATTGTCAAGTGCAGTCACCCTGCTGTACTTTATCGCCCCAGGATGCTGAGACTAGTCCATACGGTGCTGAGTTCTGTGTTGTGCTGATCTGTCCGGTGGTCTGTGAGCTTCTGAGAGCAGGGCCTCTGCCTTTATTCTGTTTTCTCCTCCCAAGTACACAGGTGCACATACACACACACTGCCTTGCTAGGAAAGGAGAAAGAGGAAAACTTAAAAGCGTAGATGAAGATGATTGTCAAGACTCCTTTTTGTTATCAAGGTATGTTTTGTATAATTCACAATAACAGTTTAAAATCCTATTAAAATTCCCATTAAAATGAGGTACAAAGGAAGTCTTTGCTCAGTGAATGAATCTCGAGTCGCACTATTTCTGCTGTTTCTAATTTCATTCTTGGTAAATGCACCAGGTGAATGCTGGTTTCATTGGGCCTCGGTGCTCTCCTCTTAGGGGGATGACCGTGTTGATCTCATTGGGTCAACTTAATAATTAAATGATGTGACACGTTGCAGGCACCCAGCTGTCCTTATTCCTCCTCCCATCACTCTTGGGGTCAGATATCACGAGCTTCCCATGTGGCTGGCATTGCCTTCCCAGCTTTACCTGCAAACGCATTCACTCTTTGCAACACTTCTGTTTTTTGTATCTTATCATTAATACCGTTTATTAGATGAGGCAGCGAAGCTGGGGTGGTGAATACTTCTTCAGGGTGACACGTGGCACTGAGTTGCTCTTCTCTTATTATTAAGTTATTGTTTCCACCTGTAGTAACTGTGAGGTCTGCAGCTCTTCCTTGGGGTCTTACTGGGACTCAGCAAGGGGTTATCTTACCAATAAAAGCAACCTCATCAGATCAAACGTAATGACACCTCATGGCTCATCACCAATTCGGAGGACTCAGAATCCTCTCAGCAGGAGTCTGCCCAAACTAATTCATCATATGTACTGAGAAGGCGGGTCTCTCCCCGGTTGCCAGCTGCTTCTCCCCCGGCGCCCTCTCCCCATCTTCTTCTAGGGGCCACGGGCTCCTAGGAAGGCCTAGGGTCAGTCAGTGCCTCTGTGCTCGGACCCCGAAATAAACTCAGGATGGAAGTGCTGTTTGCAGAGTCCAGGGGGGGTGGGACTTGGAATCGCTGTGGGAACCCAGCTGGTGGGGAGGCTGCAGGGGGGCTGAGGTCAGGACCCCAGGGCTTTGCAGCCGTGGGCAGGGGCGAGGGGGCGTGTGTGTGTGGTGATGCCGCCGGGGGAGGGCAGCCCTGGGCAGTGCCTGGCTCAGCGATGGTCCCCGGGAGGGGCTGAGCCATGAGTGAGGAAACCCGCTGCCTGCTCCCGGGCCTGTGGCCGTCATGCACTGAGTTACTGTCACTCTGCCCTCTGGATGTGTGTGTCCTCTGTCTGCAGTGCAGGGCTGACCAGACCTTAGCTGGGCGTGGAGCCCCTGCCTCAGAGCCCAGCGCCTCTGCCCTCTCCAGATTGCCTCTCCCCTCACCCTCGAGGGTTGGCATCAGGGACACCTCCCTCCTCTGCATGCGGCCTGTCCCCTCCCCCCAGCAGTCACCCACAGACGCCTGTCCTCGCATGTCCCTGTCTCCAGCACGTGCTTTTGCACCTTGCTCATACTGATTTTGGGCCTAGTCCTTGGATTTAAAAAATTTTTTTTATTGAAATATAGTTGATTTTCAATGTTGTGTTAGTGTGAGGTGTATAGCAAAGTGATTCCTTTTTGTGTATGTGTAGTAGTGTTAGTCACTCAGTTGTGTCCTGCTCTTTGTGATCCCATGGACTGTATCCCACCAGGTTCCTCTGTCCATAAGCATTCTCCAGGCAAAAATACTAGAGTGGGTTGACATGCCCTCCTCCAGGGGATCTTCCCAACACAGGGATCCAACCCAAGTCTCCTGCATTGCAGGCAGATTCTTTATTGTCTGAGCCACCAGGGAAACCCGTGAATATTGGAGTGGGTAGTCTGTTCCTTCTCCAGGGGATCTCCCTGACCCATGAATCAAACCGGGGTCTCCTACACTGCAGGCAGATTCTTTACCCGCTGAGCTACCAGGGAAGCCCATATATATATACACATATATGTATGTATATATGCATACATATATATTCTTTTTCAGATTCTTTTCCCTTATAGGTTATTACAAGATATTCAGTATAGTTCCTTGTGCTACATAGTCGGTCTTTGTTGGTTATCTAGTTCTTTTATAGTAGTGTGTATATAAGTTCATTCCAAACTCCTAGTTTATCCCTCCCTCCTTCCCTGTTTGGTAACCATAGCTCTGTTTCCTATGTCTGTGAGCCTGTTTCTCTTTTGTAAATAAGATCAGCTGTGTCATATTTTAGATAGCACATATGAGCAATGTTTATGATGTTTTTCTTTTTTCTGCCTTTCTTCACTTAATATGATCATCTCTGTGTCCATCCATGTTGCTGCAAATGGCATTATTTCACTATTTTTATGGCTGAGTAACATTCCATTGTAAATATGCACCACGTTGTCCTTATCCATTCCTCTGTTGATGGACATTTAGGTTGCTTCCATGACCGGGCTATTGTAAAGTGTTGCAATGAACATTGGGGTGCATCTGTCTTTTTGAGTTATGTTTTTCTCCAGATATGTGCCTAGGACTGGGATTGCTGGGTCATGTGGTCGCTCTATTTTTAGTTTTGTAAGGAACCTCCATGCTGTTCTTCATAGGGAATGCTCTATATTCTGGCCAGCAGTGTGGGAGGGCTCCCTTTTCTCCATACCCTCTGCAGCATTTGTTGTTTGTGGACTTTGATGACAGCCGCAGCCCTTCGGTTTGAACAGTGAGGCAGGGCCTCAGCATCCAGCACTAACCAATTACTGACTTCAAGCCAGTTTGTAGGACAAAGCTGTTTAGGTAGCGTGAGGTCCCCGCGCCTGTGGAGAAGACGGTGTGGTGGGGACTGTCGCACGTGGTCCCACCCACTCTGGATCGGTGTGCGGCTCACGACTTTGTGGCCTGGTTCTTCCTGAGTTTCTCAGATGCTGGACAGTGATTCACAAACCACAGTTGAGTTGGATGCCCTGTGCGGTAAGCCTCACATGCCCTGCCCACTCCTGCCTGGCAGCTTGGCCAGAACCGAGGTGTCCTGAGCTTCAGACTGGTTTCACTCACCTTTCTGTCCTGCGGGCAGGACCAGGTGGCCTTAGAGTTCTGTCCTTTAACTGAACAACCAAATCAAGTATGGTGGCTGTTTGGTGACTATTGTCATAATGACCCAGTTGGGTAATTGAGGCAGAAGAGGTACAATGTGGAAAGGAACATAAAATAATGTGAAGCTCTTTTCCATTTTTAAAAAGGTGTTTCTGCATCTTCTGCAAGATTCCAAGAAGCAACCTGATGCTGCCCTGAGCTTGGAGTCGGCACCCCCAGAGCCTGGTCCTGGTCACTGTAAGTCAGGGGGTTTCTTTGCGTTTCTACTGGGTTGAGGGGGTGGGGGGGGCGTGAGGTGAGGCCCCCATCCTTACCGCCACCTTGTTTTAACAAAGTAAGTCAGGAAGAGAAAGACCAATACCATATACTAACGCATATATATGGTATCTGGTACCGACAGTCCTAGGTGCAGGGCAGCAATGGAGACACAGACGTAAAGAACAGACTTTTGGATTCAGTGGGAGAAGGAGAGGGTGGGATGATTTGAGAGAATAGCATTGAAACATATGTATCACCATGGGTAAAATCGATAATCAGTGCAAGCTTGATGTATGATGCAGGGCACCCGAGGCTGGTGCTCTGTGATAACCTGGACGGATGGGGTGGGGAGGGTGGTGGGGGGGGAGGTTCAGGAGAGAGGGTTCACGTGTATGCCTGTGGCTGATTGGTACTGGTATATGGAAAAAACCATCACAATATTGTAAAGTAATTGTCCTCCCATTAAATAAATTTAAGAAAAGTTGAAGAGGAGGAGATTAAGCAGAGTGAGGGGTGTAATTGGATGGAGGCAGAAAGCTTGGTGTTTTTCCTTGACTTGAATCAAACATCTGTGTGTTTGTGGGACAGCTCTACATTTCTTCAGAACTCTATCTTAGAAGCAATGTCTTAGTACAGAAAATAAGGGTAACAGAATCAGTCCATTTTGTTTTCCTGCCTCACGAACAAGCCAGTCCAGCTTCATTCTCAATGTGCGCCTTACATGCAGGGACTTTGCCAGGACGGGTTTACATGCAGAAAAATCCAAATGTGAGCCTTGCTCCCTGGAGCCTCTGTCCACGTGGGACTGAAGTGTGTTCTTAGGTTTCACGTGCAGATCTGCGTCCACAGGCGTCAGCTCTGGAGCAGAACCTGGGTGTGTGACTGGGCCTCGGTGAGGCCAGTTCCTGCCCGATTTGTGCACAGTGCCCCAGAAAGGAGGACACAGCTGGGCTGGAGAGGCCTGGAGGATGACAGACCTCAGTCTTCCTCAGAGACTCCAGGCACATAGACCCTCAAATAACTGACCAGAACTAAGCACTTCCGGATGTTGACAACAGATGTTTGGTAGACTGCATTCTCACAAGCAGCGTGTGATTTCCCATCGGCCCTGCTTCCTTTTCAGCTCTTGGTACTGTCAGGTTTAAAAATTATCTATTTTAGGCATCATAATTGGTTTGTAGGGGTCTCTCATTGTGGTTTTAATTTGCTTTTCCCTAATGATTAATGATGTCGGGTGTATCTTATTCTAACAGCTCTATTGAGATAATAATTTACACGCCACACAATTTGTCCATTTAACACAGTTCAGCAGCTTGTAGTTTATTCATAGAGTTGTGGATCCCTTGCCCCCATCAAGTTCAAAGCAAGTTGCATTGCCACAGGAGGAAACCTCTCGTCAGCTTACCTGTCTCCCCCCTGACCCCTGTTGCTCCAGTCGTAGGTGAGCTGTCCTCTGCCGTCTGTCTCCCCCCGACGACCCCCATGTGCCCCAGTCATAGCTGAGCTGTCCTCTGCCGTCTGTCTCCCCCCGACCCCCGTTGCTCCAGTCGTAGCTGAGCTGTCCTCTGCCGTCTGTCTCCCCCCGACGACCCCCATGTGTCCCAGTCATAGCTGAGCTGTCCTCTGCCGTCTGTCTCCCCCCGACCCCCGTTGCTCCAGTCGTAGGTGAGCTGTCCTCTGCTGTCTGTCTCCCCCCAACGACCCCCATGTGCCCCAGTCATAGCTGAGCTGTCCTCTGCCGTCTGTCTCCCCCCAACGACCCCCATGTGCCCCAGTCATAGCTGAGCTGTCCTCTGCCGTCTGTCTCCCCCCGACGACCCCCATGTGCCCCAGTCATAGCTGAGCTGTCCTCTGCCGTCTGTCTCCCCCCAACGACCCCCATGTGCCCCAGTCATAGCTGAGCTGTCCTCTGCCGTCTGTCTCCCCCCGACGCCCCCCATGTGCCCCAGTCATAGCTGAGCTGTCCTCTGCCGTCTGTCTCCCCCCGACCCCCATGTGCCCCAGTCGTAGCTGAGCTGTTCTCTGCCGTCTGTCTCCCCCCGACGACCCCCATGTGCTCCAGTCGTAGCTGAGCTGTCCTCTGCCGTCTGTCTCCCCCGACGACCCCCATGTGCTCCAGTCGTAGGTGAGCTGTCCTCTGCCGTCTGTCTCCCCCCAACCCCCATGTGCCCCAGTTGTAGCTGAGCTGTCCTCTGCCGTCTGTCTCCCCCCGACGACCCCCATGTGCCCCAGTCATAGCTGAGCTGTCCTCTGCCGTCTGTCTCCCCCCGACCCCCATGTGCCCCAGTCGTAGCTGAGCTGTCCTCTGCCGTCTGTCTCCCCCCGACGACCCCCATGTGCCCCAGTCATAGCTGAGCTGTCCTCTGCCGTCTGTCTCCCCCCGACGACCCCCATGTGCTCCAGTCATAGCTGAGCTGTCCTCTGCCGTCTGTCTCCCCCCGACCCCCATGTGCTCCAGTCGTAGCTGAGCTGTCCTCTGCTGTCTGTCTCCCCCCAACCCCCATGTGCTCCAGTCGTAGGTGAGCTGTCCTCTGCCGTCTGTCTCCCCCCGACGACCCCCATGTGCCCCAGTTGTAGCTGAGCTGTCCTCTGCCGTCTGTCTCCCCCCAACGACCCCCATGTGCCCCAGTCATAGCTGAGCTGTCCTCTGCCGTCTGTCTCCCCCCGACCCCCGTTGCTCCAGTCGTAGGTGAGCTGTCCTCTGCCGTCTGTCTCCCCCCGACGACCCCCATGTGCCCCAGTTGTAGCTGAGCTGTCCTCTGCCGTCTGTCTCCCCCCAACGACCCCCATGTGCCCCAGTCATAGCTGAGCTGTCCTCTGCCGTCTGTCTCCCCCCGACGACCCCCATGTGCTCCAGTCGTAGCTGAGCTTTCCTCTGCCGTCTGTCTCCCCCCGACGACCCCCATGTGCCCCAGTCGTAGGTGAGCTGTCCTCTGCCGTCTGTCTCCCCCCGACGACCCCCATGTGCCCCAGTCGTAGCTGAGCTGTCCTCTGCCGTCTGTCTCCCCCCAACCCCCGTTGCTCCAGTCGTAGCTGAGCTGTCCTCTGCCGTCTGTCTCCCCCCGACGACCCCCATGTGCCCCAGTCGTAGCTGAGCTGTCCTCTGCCGTCTGTCTCCCCCCAACGACCCCCATGTGCTCCAGTCGTAGGTGAGCTGTCCTCTGCCGTCTGTCTCCCCCCGACCCCCATGTGCCCCAGTTGTAGCTGAGCTGTCCTCTGCCGTCTGTCTCCCCCCGACCCCCGTTGCCCCAGTCGTAGCTGAGCTGTCCTCTGCCGTCTGTCTCCCCCCGACCCCCATGTGCCCCAGTCGTAGCTGAGCTGTTCTCTGCCGTCTGTCTCCCCCCAACCCCCATGTGCCCCAGTCATAGCTGAGCTGTCCTCTGCCGTCTGTCTCCCCCCGACGACCCCCATGTGCCCCAGTCATAGCTGAGCTGTCCTCTGCCGTCTGTCTCCCCCCGACGACCCCCATGTGCTCCAGTCGTAGCTGAGCTGTTCTCTGCCGTCTGTCTCCCCCCGACCCCCATGTGCCCCAGTCGTAGCTGAGCTGTTCTCTGCCGTCTGTCTCCCCCCAACGACCCCCATGTGCCCCAGTCATAGCTGAGCTGTCCTCTGCCGTCTGTCTCCCCCCAACCCCCATGTGCCCCAGTTGTAGCTGAGCTTTCCTCTGCCGTCTGTCTCCCCCCGACCCCCGTTGCCCCAGTCGTAGCTGAGCTGTTCTCTGCCGTCTGTCTCCCCCCGACCCCCATGTGCCCCAGTCGTAGCTGAGCTGTTCTCTGCCGTCTGTCTCCCCCCAACCCCCATGTGCCCCAGTCATAGCTGAGCTGTCCTCTGCCGTCTGTCTCCCCCCGACGACCCCCATGTGCCCCAGTCATAGCTGAGCTGTCCTCTGCCGTCTGTCTCCCCCCAACGACCCCCATGTGCCCCAGTCATAGCTGAGCTGTCCTCTGCCGTCTGTCTCCCCCCGACGACCCCCATGTGCTCCAGTCGTAGCTGAGCTGTCCTCTGCCGTCTGTCTCCCCCCAACCCCCGTTGCTCCAGTCGTAGCTGAGCTGTCCTCTGCCGTCTGTCTCCCCCCGACGACCCCCATGTGCCCCAGTCATAGCTGAGCTGTCCTCTGCTGTCTGTCTCCCCCCGACCCCCATGTGCCCCAGTCGTAGCTGAGCTGTCCTCTGCTGTCTGTCTCCCCCCGACCCCCATGTGCCCCAGTCGTAGCTGAGCTGTCCTCTGCCGTCTGTCTGCGTGCGCGTCTGCTCTGGACGCTCGTGCAAGTGGAGCCCACGGCACGTGCATGTCTGTGTCTGGCGTCTTTTATCGGCCTGATGTTTTCCGGGGACCACGTGCTGGTCTGCCAGTGCTGCACTCCTTTGGTGGCCAGATCATGTTCATTGTCCAGATGCACCAAAATTGGTTTGTTCTTTCACCAGCTAATGATCTTTCGGGTTGTTTCCCATTTTTGGCTATTACGAAGATGCTGCTGTGGGCATCTGTGTATGAGTTATCTGTGGACATACATTCTCTCTTGGGTGTGCATCTAGGAGTGAGATCACTGGTTAGCCATGTGAGGAACTGGCAGACTATGAACTTCCTCCAGTCTCCAGAAACAGGTACCTCACTTCCTCTTGAGCCCCCTTGGTGACATCTGTAAAGTTCAGGTTTCAGGCTGTCTGTCTAAAGAAGTTTACTTCACTCAGTATAATAATCTCTAGGTCCATCCATGTTGAAGCAAATAGCATTATTCCATTCTTTTTAGTGGTTGAGTAGTATTCCATGGTATGTAAGTATCTCGTCTTTACCCATTCATCTGTCAATGGACGTTTAGGTTGTCTCCATGTCTTGGCTATTGTGAATAGCCTGCAGGGAACACAGGGGTGTGTGCATCTTTTTGAACTACAGTTTTGTTCAAAATATGCTCAGGAGTGGGATTGGTAGATCATATGGTAGCTCTGTTTTTAGTTTTAAAAGGAACCTCTGTGCTGTTCGCCATAGTGGTTGCACCAATTTACATTCCCATCAACAGTGTAAGAGGGTTCCCTTTTCAACAGTCTCTACAGTATTTATTATTTGTAGATTTTTTTGATGATGGCCATTCTGATTAGTGTGAGGTGATACCTCATTGTAGTTTTGATTTACATTTCTCCAATAATTAATGATAATTGGCATATTTCATGTACTCTGCCATTTGTATGTCGTTTTTTTTTGCAGAAATGTCTTCTTAGATCTGCCCAGTTTTTTGATTGGATTTTTTTTTTTATATTGAGTTGCATGAGCTGTTTATAAATTTGGGGGACTAATCCCTTGTCACTCATATCTTTTGCAAATATTTTCTCCCATTCTGTGGTTGTTTTTTTGCTTTTCTTATGGTTTTCTTTGCTGTGCAAAAGCTTTTAAGATTAATTAGGTCCCGTTGATTATTTTTATTTTTATTTCCGTTACTCTAGGAGATGCCTTGGAAAAGATATTGCTGCAATTTGTGTCAAAGTGTGTTCTGCCTATGTTTCCTCTAAGAATCCACTCTTTTATTTAGGTCTTTAATCCATTTTGAGTTTATTTTTGTGTATGGTGTTAAAGAATGTTCAACTTTCATTTTTTACATGCTTTTCTGGTACCATTTATAGTTTTCCCAGTAAGATTTATTGAAGATACTGTCTTTCCTCCATTGTATAGTCTTGCCTTCTTGGTCATAGATGTGTGACCATAGGTATGTGGGTTTATTTCTCGGTTTGCTGACCTATTCCATTGATCTGTATTTCTTTTTTTGTGCCTGTGCCATACTGTCTTGATGACTGCAGCTTTATAGTATAGTTTGAAGTCAGGGAGCCCAGTTCCTCCAACTCTGTTTATCTTTTTCAAGATTGCTTTGGCTGTTCAGCGTCTTTTATGTCTCCATACAGATTTTAAGATTTTTTGTTCTAGCTCTATGAAAAATGCCATTGGTAGTTTGATAGGGATTGTACTGAATCTGTAAATTTTGTTGGGTAATATAGTCATTTTGATAGTATTGATTATTCCAATCCAAGAACATCATGTATCTTTCCATTTGTCTGTGTTATCTTTGACTTCTTTCATCAGTGCCTTATAGTTCTCTGAGTGCAGGTCTTTTCCCTCCTTGAGCCTGTGAACCTGTGAAGTCGCTCAGTCGTGTCCGACTCTTTGCGACCCCATGGACTGTAGCCTACCAAGCTCCTCAGTCCATGGAATTTTCCAGGCAAGAGTACTGGAGTGGGTTGCCATTTCCTTCTGCAGGGGATCTTCCCAACCCAGGGATCGAACCCAGGTCTCCCGCACTACAGGCAGACGCTTTACCATCTGAGCCACCAGGGAAGCCCCTATATGTAACTTTATTCATAGGTATTTATTTTTTTTGAGATAATGGTAATTTGGATTGTTTCCTTGACTTCTCTTTCTGAATTTTTGTTTTTAGCATCTAAATGCCACAGACTTCTATGTATTAATTTTGTATCCTGCAATATTACCAGATTCATTGATTAGCTCTAGTAGTTTTCTGGTAGTATCTTTAGGATTTTCTATCTATAGTATTATGTCATTTGGAGACAGTGATAGTGTTGCTTCTTTTCCAGTTTGGATTGGAATTTGGATTCCTTTTTTTCCTTTTGTTCTCTGATTGCTATGGCAAGGACTTCCAAAACTGTATGGAATAATAGAGGTCAGAGTGGACATCCTTGTCTTGTTCCTAATCTTAGAGGAAATAAAGTTTTTAACCATTGAGTATAATGTTTGCTGTGAATTTGTCATATATGGCCTTTATTGTGTTGAGGTAGGTTCCCTCTATACAGGAAAACAATAGAATGGGAAAGACTAGAGATCTCTTCAAGAAAATTAGAGATATCAAGGGACATTTCATGCAAAGATGAGCTCAATAAAGGACAGAAATGGTATGGACCTAACAGAAGCAGAAGATATTAAGAAGTGGCAAGAATACACAGAAGAACTGTATAAAAAAGATCTTCACGACCCAGATAATCATGTTGGTGTGATTACTCACCTAAAGCCAGACATCCTGGAATATGAAGTCAAGTGGGCCTTAGGAAGCATCACTACGAACAATGCTAGTGGAGGTGATGGAATTCCAGTTGAGCTATTTCAAATCCTAAAAGCTGATGCTGTGAAAGTGCTGCACTCAGTATGCCAGCAAATTTGGAAAACTCAGCAGTGGCCACGGGACTGGAAAAGGTCAATTTTCATTCCAATCCCTAAGAAAGGCAATGCCAAAGAATGCTCAAACTTCCACACAATTGCACTCATCTCACATGCGAGTAACGTGATGCTCAAAATTCTCCAAGCCAGGCTTTAGCAATACGTGAACCGTGAACTTTCAGATGTTCAAGGTGGTTTTAGAAAAGGCAGAGGAACCAGAGATCAAATTGCCAACATCCGTTGGATCATTGAAAAAGCAAGAGAGTTCCAGAAGAACATCTATTTCTGCTTTACTGACTGTGCCAAAGCCTTTGACTATGTGGATCACAATGAACTGTGGAAAATTCTGAAAGAGATGGGAATACCAGACTGCCTGACCTGCCTCTTGAGAAACCTATATGCAGGTCAGAAAGCAACAGTTAGAACTGGACATGGAACAACAAACTGGTTCCAAATAGGAAAAGGAGTATGTCAAGGCTGTATATTGTCACCCTGCTTATTTAACTTATATGCAGAGTACATCATGAGAAATGCTGGGCTGGAGGAAGCACAAGCTGGAATCAAGATTGCTGGGAGAAATATCAATAACCTCGGGTATGCAGATGACACCACCCTTATGGCAGAAAGTGAAGAAGAACTAAAGAGTCTCTTGATGAAAGTGAAACAGGAGAGTGAAAAAGTTGGCTTAAAACTCAACATTCAGAAACCTAAGATCATGGCATCTGGTCCCTTCACTTCATGGCAAATAGATGGGGAAACAGTGGAAACAGTGGCTGACTTTATTTTTTTGGACTCCAAAATCACTGCAGATGGTGATTGCAGCCATGAAATCAAAAGACGCTTACTCCTTGGAAGGAAAGTTATGACCAACCTAGATAGCATATTAAAAAGCAGAGACATTACTTTGTCAACAAAGGCCTATCTAGGCAAGGCTATGGTTTTTCCAGTGGTCATGTATGGATGTGAGAGTTAGACTATAAAGAAAGCTGAGCACCGAGGAATTGATGCTTTTGAACTCTGGTGTTGGAGAAGACTGTTGAGAGTCCCTTGGACTGCAAGGAGATCCAACCAGTCCATCCTAAAGGAGATCAGTCCTGGGTGTTTATTGGAAGGACTGATGTTGAAGCTGAAACTCCAATATTTTGGCCACCTGATGCAAAGAGCTGACTCATTTGAAAAGACCCTGATGCTGGGAGGGCTTGTGGGCAGGAGGAGAAGGGGACGACAGAGTTTGAGATGGTTGGGTGGCATCACCGACTCGATGGACATGAGTTTGGGTAGAGTCCAGGAGTTGGTGATGGACAGGGAGGCCTGGCATGCTGCAGTTCATGGGGTTGCAGAGTCTTGAACACGACTGAGCAACTGAACTGAACTGAACAGAGGTTCCCTCTATGCCTTACTTTCTGGAGATTTTTTAAAAAAATCATAAATGGGTATTTAATTTTGTCAAAAGCTTTTTATGCAACTGTTGAGATGATCATATGTTTTATTCTTCAGTTTGTTAGTGTGGTGTATCATACTGCTTTGCAGGTGTTGAAAAATTGTTGCATCCCTGGGATAAATCTCTCTTAATCATGGTGTGTGATCCTTTTAACGTGTTGTTGGATTTGGTTTGCTTGAATTTTGTTAAGGATTTTGCATCTGTGTCCGTCAGTGGTATTGGCCTGTAATTTTCTTCTTTTGTGTCGTCTTTGTCTGCCATCAGGGTGATGGTGGTCTCATAGAATGTGGGAGTGTTCCTCCCTCTGCAACTTTTTGGAATTGTTTTAAAAGGATAGGTGTTAACACTTCTCTAAATGTTTGATAGAATTTACCTGTGAAGTCATTTGGTCCTGGGCTTCTGTTTGTTGGGAGTTTTTAAATCACAGTTTCAGTTTTATTACTTGTGATTAGTCTGTTCATATTTTCTGTTTCTTTCTGGTTCAGTCTTGGGAGATTGTACCTTTCTAAGAATTTGTCCATTTCTTTCATGTCCATTTTGTTGGCATATAGTTGCTTATAATAGCTTCTTCTGGTCCTTTGTGTTTCTGTCCATATAACTTTTTTTTGCCTGTACCGTGTGGTACATGGGATATTAGTTCCCCAACCAGGATTAAACCCACGTCCCCTGCATTCGAAGTGCAGAGTCTTAACCACTGGACTGCCCATAACTCCTCCTCTTCTGTTTCTAATTTTGTTGACTTGAGCCCTCTTCCCTTTTTTCTTGATGAGTCTGGCCTGAGGTTTACCAGTGTTGTTTATCTTTTCAAAGAGCTAGCTTTTAGTTTCATTGATCTTTCCTATTGTTTTCTTCATTTCTGTTTCACTTATTTCCACTCTGATCTTTTTGATTTCTTTCCCTCTACTTAGGTTTTGTTTGTCCTTTTCTCTCTAGTTTCCTCAGGCGTAAGGTTAGGCTGTTTATTTTTTATTTTTCTTGCTTCCTGAGGTAAGATTGGATCGCTATGAGCCTCCCTCTTAGAACTGCTTTTGCTGCATCCCGTAGGTTTTGGATCATTGTGCTTTCGTTTTTGTGTGTCTCTAGATACTTTTTGATTTCCTTTTTGATTTTCTTTTAGTGATTCATTGGTTGTTCAGTAGCACATTGTTTCACCTCTACATGTTTGTGTTTTTTAATAGATTTTTTTCCTTGTGGTTGATTTCTGATTTCATGGTGTTGTGGTTGGAAAGGATGCTGGATGATTTCAGTTTTCTTAAATTTACCAAGGCTCAGCTTGTCACCCAGCATGGGGGTCAGTCCTGGAGAAGGCTCCATGGGCACTTGATAAGGATGTGTGTTCTGCTGCTTTTGATGGATGTTCTGTAAGTATTAATTAAGTCATCTGGTCTAATGTGTCATTTAAGGCCTGTGTTTCCTTACTGATTTTCTGTCTGGGTGATTTGTCCATTGATTCAAGTGGCGTGTTGAAGTCCTCTACTATTATTGTGTTATTGTCTATTTCTCGCTTTGTACCTGTTAGTATATGTCTTATATACTGAGATGTCCTGTGTTGGGTACATATGTATTTACGATTCATTGATCATTATGTAGTGTCTTTCTTTGGCTCTTGTAAGAGTATTTTAGTCTGCTTTGTCTGATGTGAGAATTGCTACTGCACCTTTCTTTTGATTTCCATTTCCTCCCTTTCAGTCTCTACATGTCCCTAGATCTGAAGTGGGTTTCTTATAGACAGCATATATATGGGTCTTGTTTTTGTATCCATTCAATCAGTCTGTGTCTTTTGGTTGTAGCATTTAACCCATTTACATTTAAGGTAAGTATCAATATGTATGTTCTTACTGACATTTTGTTAATTGCTTTGGGTTTGTTTTTGTAGGTCTTTTTTCTTCCCTTTCTGTTTTGTTCTCTTGTGATCTGATGCCTAATTTTAGTGTTGTCTTTGGATTGCTTTGTGTGTGTGTGTGTGTGTGTGTGTGTGCGCGTGCGCGCACGCATGTATGTTGGAGATTTTCAGTTTGCAGTTGCCATAAGGTTTTGATATAGCAGACTATATATATACACACAGACTTATATATATACACACAAGAGTGCTTTAAGTTACTGATCTTTTAGTTTCAAAGGCATTTCCAATATCCTACACTTGTAGTCTCCTCTGCTTACAATTGCTGGTTTTTACATCATATTTGTGTGCAGAATGTCACTTCTTATCTCCCGATCTCTGTAGGTCAGAAGTCTGGAGCCTCCCACGGCTGACGCAGAGGTGCCATCTGCTCTGCTTTCTTGTCTGGAACCCTGCTTGTGTGGCTCCTCTCCCAGCCCTTCTCAGCTTGTGGGTGGAAGTCGGGTCTCTGTGCTCGTAGGACTGGGCTCCACCGGGGCTGGCCGGCAGCCAGTGGGTCTGCTCTCGGTCCTGCGGGTCACCCTTGGGTCTTACATGTGGCTCTCACACAGCACGTGCGTTTCTTCTTCAGACTCAACAGGAAAATCTCTGTTTTGACTTTTTAACGGCAATCTTAATTAAACATGTGAAATTGTTACTTCTGCTGCTGTGTAGTCTGAGTGTAGGAGTGACAGCTATTACATTCAAGGTCTGTCCCTACAGTCAAGGGAAAAGGCCTGTAACCCTTTACGAAGGGTCAGCCTTTGGGTTCCTTTAGACTTATATTGTAACTGCCGAGCTTATTTCCATGTTGCTAGTTAATTTGGGCCCCTCTTCGTATTTACAGTGATTTGAATCTGTTTCATAATCCTGTAATTGTTTACTTTTCCCATGAACCGTTAATTTTAAAAATAGTGTTTTACATGTGTTTTTGCTAGCAGAAACTGCATGTGTCTTACCATGAATGGCACAGTTCTTAGGCGCGCAGTTGGGTGAACGTCCCATGGTGCGCGCCCGTGCAGTCATCACCCAGGCTGGCCTTGGCTGGCCCTCATGTCCTCACCAGGGCAGACCTTTCCTCTGACAGTAGCGCTGTGACTTTCAAGTAGTTTTGCCTGTTTTCTTAACTTCATATGAGTGGAATAATACAATATGCACAAAATTATGTGTTTTTTCCTCTATGTTTTATCTCTGAGATTCATCTGTGTTATTGCCTGTGTAACTTCTGTGTGTTAATATTCCACTGTACATATCATAACTTGTCTCTGTTTCATATAAAATTTTTATTTTAGCTGAACATAGGCATTATTTTCTCTTTTCAGTACTAGAATGTTGCCTAAATGTTTAATTTCTGAGTCTTCACTTTTTTGTGTTATATTAGTTAAATGACTTTTATATATATGCACAGATTTAAAGAAAATATGATTATGCTCTCATAAACATTTTGTCATTGTTGAGAATTTAAGATAATTTACACTGAAAATGTATTGCCTACATATATATCCTCTTCATTCTGGCTATATGTCTCTTTTGATCCATGTTCTGAATTTGGGGAACATTATGAAAATCCATGTAAATATGTTAGAAATAGACATGCAAAAAAGCTAATGTTACTTGAAAAAGAGTTATATTTTAAATTTAAAGAGAATCCTGAGGAAAGAAAAATTATAGTGTTTTCCATTACCATTGTAAAATATGATATAAAAATGTAATCTTATTTATCATTGAAATTACAAATTATGGAACTGGAAAATACATCATTTGAAAATCTATTTAAGTATTTCATTACTAAAAAAGAAGTGAGTCCAAGATGCATTAAAACAAGTTTGGTACCAGATTGCCTACATTTACCAATTTTATCATATTCTGCAAAATCCTCCTGTTCAGCTCAGCATGAGGCCTGTACCTAAATAAAATTTATGCTACTTCCTGGAAGTAATTTTATCAGAAAGCTAGATCAGAATTTCAGAGACTGTGTGTTGTCATGTCTTCTGGGTAAAATGCTTTAGTTACTATGTTTGTCTATTTTTGTTTGTTTGCGTGATCCACATTAGGGAAACATGATTTCCACTTACAGAAAGGTTCCTCTTCCTACGAATGCCGTGGAAACTTACTGTTGTCTTGGCTTCCTGAGCCTGGGGGCACCCCCCGCAGGTGCCCCTTCTTTCTATACACCCAGTGTCTTCAGAAACAGCCTCCAGTAACTCAGTTCTTATTTCTCTGAGAGCTTGATGAAGGCAGAATAAAATACAGAATATAGACTTAATCCCTGGAGCCCCAGTTGTGAAGCCCGAGTCCTGTGGTGAGGCAGGCGTGGGCACTGCCCCCACACAGAGGCACCTGGCGGGCATCAGACGCCGTGACACACACTGAGCATGTCCCCGCGGCACGCTCGCAGCCAGCCTGGAGGCAGGCCCTCCCACCTGTCTGGGTGAGGAGGCCGAGGTTACAGTTACCCTGCCTGCCTGCCCGTCCTCAGCGGGTCCAGCAGGAAACACCCGTCCAGGCGCACGGCCTGCTGTTTCAGGCTCTTTGGAGCCTTGGTTTTTTGCAAAGGCTTTTCCAAGATCTAATATACCTGTGTTTATTATAATACTTGATGTATACCTAGAGAACTGGATTCACTAGTTGACTTCCTGAAAAATTTACTGAGCGCACATCAAAACGCTGACCCAGAGAATTTGTTAAAATGTTGAGCCCTGAGCTTCACCCCCAGATTCCCAGTTCAGTTGTTTAGGACGGGGGCCAAGGACCTGCATTTCTGATGAGCTCCCAGGCAATGCTGCTGCTCCAGGCCACACACCTTGAGTCCACTGGTTGGGTGGAAGAGTTGGGCAATTCTACTTAGAATCACAAGTTTCAAGTCTGTTGGCTCCTTCTGCTGCTTTCTAGCAGGGCACTGGTGTTGGGGACTGAATGATGAAGGATGGAAGAAAGTGAAAGTGTTAGTCGCTCAGTTGGGTCCAGCTCTTTGTGACTCTATGGACTGTAGCCCACCAGGCTCCTCTGTCCATGGGATTCTCCAGGCAAGAATCCTGGAATGGGTTGCCATGCTCCCCTCCAGGGGATCTTCCTGACCCAAGGATTGAACCCAGTTCTCCCACATTGCAGGCATATTCTTTATTGTCTGAGGCGTAGGAACTCAATGCTGTCTGTTAAAGCACTGGTTCCAGCACCTCAGCAAGTGAGTGTGTTTGGATGCAGGGTCTTTAAAAAATCATTTTTTTTTTGGAATGCAGTTTCTTTTTTAAAAAAATTATTTATTTTAATTGGAGGCTAATTACTTTACAGTATTGTAGTGGGTTTTGCCATACATTGATATGAGTCAGCCATGGGTGTACATGTGTTCCCCATCCTGAACCCCCCTCCCACCTCCCTCCCCATCCCATCCCTCTGGGTCATCCCAGTGCACCAGGCCCGAGCACTTGACTCATGCATCCAATCTGGACTGGTGATCCGCCCTCCTGTGGCTCTGGCCTCCCCCTCGCCTTCACATATGATAATATACATGTTTTAATGCTATTCTCTCAAATCATCCACCCTCGCCTTCTCCCACAGAGTCCAAAAGTCTGTTCTTTACATCAGTATCTCTTGCGCTGTCTTGCATATAGGGTCATCATTACCATCTTTCTAAATTCCATATATATGTGTTAGTTTACTTTATTGGTGTTTTTCTTTCTGACTTACTTCACTCTGTATAATAGGCTCCAGTTTCATCCACCTCATTAGAACTGATTCAGATGTATTCTTTTTAATGGCAGAGTAGTATTCCATTGTGTATATGTACCATGGCTTTCTTATCCATTTGTCTGCCGATGGACATCTAGGTTGCTATCATGTCCTAGCTGTTATAAACAGTGCTGAGATGAATATTGGGGTGTATGTGTCTCTTTCATTTCTGTTTGCCTCAGTGTGTATGCCCAGCAGTGGGATTGCTGAGTCAAATGGCAATTTTATTTCCAGTTTTTTAAGGAATCTCCACACTGTTCTCCATAGCGGCTGTACTAGTTTGCATTCCCACCAACAGTGTAAGAGGGTTCCCTTTTCTCCACACCCTCTCCAGCATTTATTGCTTGTAGACTTTTGGATAGCAGCCATCCTGACCGGCGTGTAATGGTACCTTATTGTGGTTCTGATTTGCATTTTTCTGATAAGGAGTGATGTTGAGCATGTTTTTATGTGTTTGTTAGCCATCTGTATGTCTTCTTTGGAGAAATGTCTGTTCAGTTCTTTGGCCCATTTTTTGATTGGGTCGTTTGTTTTTCTGGAATTACTCTGCAGGAGTTGCTTATATATTTTTGAGATTAATTCTTTGTCAGTTGCTTCGTTTGCTATTATTTTCTCCCATTCTGAAGGCTTTTTTACCTTGCTTATAGTTTCCTTCATTGTGCAAAAGCTTTTAAGTTTAATTAGGTCCCATTTGTTTATTTTTGCTTTTATTTCCATTACTCTGGGAGGTGGGTCATAGAGGATCCTGCTGTGATTTATGTTGGAGAGTGTTTTGCCTATGTTTTCCTGTAGGAGTTTTGTAGTTTCTGGTTTTATGTTAGATCTTTAATCCATTTTGAGTTTTTTTTTTTTTTTTGTGTGTGTGTGTGTATGGTGTTAGAAAGTGTTCTAGTTTCATTCTTTTACAGGTGGTTGACCAGTTTTCCCAGCACCACTTGTTAAAGAGGTTGTCTTTTCTCCATTGTATAGTCTTGCCTCCTTTGTCAAAGATAAGGTGTCCATAGGTGCGTTAAGCGAGGTTACAGGAATGGGTACTAAGCCCGTGTGACCCGTCTCCTTAGGGAAGGAGGTTTGGACATAAAGGGACAGCAGGGAGCATGCCCGACTGGGAGGAGCCGTGTGAGGACCCCATCCGCTGGCCTGGGAGGGAGGCCTCAGGGGCAGACAGCAGCCCTGCTGGCCCCCGATCCTGGACCTCCAGCCTCGAGGCCAGGCTACACATTTCTGTAGCTGAACCCACCAGGACTGCCTTCTTTGAAAGGCCTTCAGAGCAACCGGTGCAGCCGAACAGCGCGAGGTGTCTCCTTGCTGTGCTCTTCACACGGGACATGAAGGTGGGGTTGCAGGGTCCAGCCCCGCAGCTCAGCCGCAGCCTTGGTGACCGTGACCTTCTGCCTGCCTGAACCCGCTGACCCCAGGGCATGGTGGGCAGCCTCTGCACCCAGGCCTCTCGTCTCTCCTGAGTGGTCACATCCCTGCAACGTCCAGTCCTTCACAGGTTTGACCAGGCTGAGTTCTCTTCACTCACTTGCACCACGTTCACTTTCTTCCGAGAGGCTCCGGAACGCCTCTGGGCTGTGCAGTGGCGGCAGGGGGTGTGGATGCTCCGTGACGGACTCTTGGCCGTCCAGCTCGCCTCCCTGGGCTCCCACGGTCCTGGTGAGAATTCAGCGCTGGAAGTTCGGCCCTCCTGTGGCTCTGGCCTCCCCCTCGCCTTCTCTGCCACAGAGAGCGCGGACCTCTGCCCCCAGCCACTGCCCCTGCCTGCTCCACCCCTTCTTCCCTTGTCTCCTCCCAGGAGAGAGGGTCCCCCTTCCTTGGTGAGCACAGGTCCTCTGCCCAGGACAGGAGCGTGCCACCTTCTGAGCAGAAGTCCTTTCCTCTGTCTTTCAGTCTCCCATCTCCCAAGTCTCTCCCATCAGGACTTACAGAGGCTCGTGGCTCTGTAAGGGAAGCGTGGCTTCCTTTGGGAAACCAAGTGGCGCATGACAGCAGAACCTTTCTCCAAAGCCCCTGCCCATCGCAGACCTGCCCGCCTCCCAGCTCCTTGCAGGGCTCCCCCCACACACGGACGATGAGATGCCCTCACATCCCCCCGCTGTGCCCGCACCACTCACCCAGGATTTGCTCTGATTCCCCAGTGGCCGCTGCTCGCTCTGAAAGCGTCACTCCTGACTGATGAGCAGCGTTCAGCCCTGACTCTGTGCACGAAACCCTCTTTCCTGGAACTTGGTGATATCGTACGTCCACAGGCTCCACGCCCTGCTCCAGAAGCCCGGCCTCTCCTCTTTGCACTCCTCTCTGAGCACCACTCTGCCCACGGCTGTCTCTTCCTGGCCGGCGGGGGCAGTGTCTGTGCTGCTGGTCGCTGTAGCTCTTGAGGAATCTCTGGTGACCGCCGCCCCCCCACAAGCTGGGGCTGTGACCACCTGCTGGCAGCTCCATCCAGGAGCCTCTCAGCCCCTTCCTCTCCGTGTGGTCCAGCCCAGCTCGTGATTCCCACCTGTCAGTCTTCCACCCTTCAGAGGACATCATCTCTCTCCGCTTGGTTTACATGACACTCCCTCCAAATCCCACCCATCCACCCCCCACTGTAGCCAGAGGCATTGAAGTATTTGATTGCAAATTTCCTACTCAAAGTTTTCCGTTTTTTGGCACCCAGATTCTGCCCACAGACCTGGTTGATCCATAGCTGGGGCTGCCTCCCGGTGTCTGTGCTGCAGCCAGCCCGGGTCCCTTCCATTTCTTGAGCTGATGGGGCTCTGTCTGGCCCCTGGGACCTTCACCCTGGCCCTTCTCCTGCCCCCAAGACCCCTCCCCTCCCTGCGTCTCTGAGCACATCCCAGCTTCGGCTGGTCCAGTTGTTTCTCATTTTTATTGCTAAATAATATTCCATTATAAATATGTATATATAAAACATGTGTACAGGGTTCTGACTTTTCCACATTCTTGCCAAAAGTTTCTACACAGCCAAGGAAACAACAGAATGAAAAGGCAGCCTGCAGAATGAAAGAAAATATTTGCAAACTATGTACCTGTTAGAGGTTAATCTCCAAAACACATAAGGAACTCCCGCAGTCAGTAACAAAGAAACAGGTAACTTGATTTAAAAACGGGCAGAGGACCTGTAATATTTCCAGAGGAGACATACAGATGGACAACAGTTAAATGAAGCAAGTCTCAAAATCACTAACCATCAGGAAAATGCAAATCAAAACCACAAAGGCAATCACCTTGTATGTGTTAGGTTGGCTATTTTATATATATTTTATTTATTATATATATTTTTGTTTATATATATTATATTTATTATATATATAATATATTTATATTATATATTTTATAATATATATTATATAATTTATATATTGTATAAATTTATATATTTATATGATATATTTATACATATTGTATATTTACATAATATATAATATATATATTATATTTATATATTATATATATATAAAGCAGGTATTTTATATATATAAAGCAGGTAAAGTGGCAGATTTTTACACCTGAGTTCCACAAATTTTGGGCTTCCCTGATAGCTAAGTTGGTAAAGAATCTGCCTGCAATGCAGGAGATCCCAGTTCGATTCCTGGGTTGGGAAGATCCCCTGGAGAATGGATAGGCTACCCACTCCAGTATTCTTGGGCTTCCTTTGTGACTCAGCTGGTAAAGAATCTGCCTGCAATGTGGGAGACCTGGGTTCGATCCCTGGGTTGGAAAGATCCTCTGGAGAAGGGAAAGGCTACCCACTCCAGTATTCTGGCCTGGTGAATTCCATGGACTATACAGTCCATGGGGTTGCAAAGAGTTGGATGCGACTTTCACTTTCCACAAATTTTGACATTTGCTTTTTTAAGCATGCACCCCAGTTTCCTTTGATTTAGGTGGTCTGTGGTTACTGCTATAAAAGCACCCTTTAAGAATCTGTTTAAAGCAAACTTGATGTGAAACTTCATAAATCCATCTAATAGTGAATATAGGAAACAAGTGTTTTCCCCCTGTAAGGCTTTGCTGTTCCTTTTCTTAAAGAAGCCGTATTTCCACCCCCTGCCGGCCTTGTGAGATATGAGATTGCATTGATACTCTGATAACTCTGGTTGCCGGCATCACTTTACCTAAACTTCTTTCTTCCCCCTTGGTTTAATACTCTGTGCTTCGTCTGTAATTACTGCTTTTGTGATGATGGGAAGCAGTTTCAGCGGTGAGTAATCGGAAGGCTCTGCGGCCTCTCCTGTGGTTTTTGAGATCATCCTGTTGACTCCCGTCCTACCGGGAGGCCAGTATTCTCCGCCTCTTCATTGAGCTGTTGCAGATTCTGTGTGTCTCCTGGGGCTTGGCCTTGACATTAGATGCGGAGCTTTCTTCTCTTCTTTGTCCACATTTCCTCAAACTTCAAATGCTGCCTTCTCTGTAAGAGGTGGGTGGGGGTTTGTGTCTGCTGCTGCTTACACCTGCCAGAGAAGGTCTGTGTGCCAAGTTCGCTAAAATCAGCAGAGAGCTACTGGCGGGGTGTTTTGCGGAAAACGGTCTGCCAAAATAAAAATGGGATTGAAATAGACTTGGGTGGGATAAATGCTGGTGGCAGGTGCCAGAAAGCAGCAGCGTTGGTCACAGGGGACTCAGGAAGCAGGGAAAGTGTGTGGAGCTGGCATGCAGATCAGAACTGCCAGAGCAAGCTACCGAGGCTGGTGATAAGTGCGCTCAGTCGTGTCTGACTCATTGCGACCCTGTGGACTGTAGGCCGCCAGGCTCCTCTGTCCGTGGGATTTCCCAGCCAAGAATATTGGAGTGGGTTGCCATTTTCTACGCCAGGGAGTTCTCCTGACTAAGGGAGTGAACCCACGTCTCTTGAGTCTCCTCCATTTGGATTCTTTATCACAGGCGCCACCTGGGAAGCTTGGTGATGAATAGTTACCATCCTCATTTCCTGAACTTCCTGAACTGGAATCTCATCTTGTGAAATATCTGATGGAGAATGTGTTTTACTTCTCTGAAGTGTAGTCATTGCCTCAAAAGTCATGATGGACCAACTTGGGTAAATCAAACAGGAGAGCTCTGGGCACCTTTGGGGGCCCGTCAGTCTTCAGGAATCTGAGGAGAGATGTGCCCTGGATGCTTCCCGCCTCCTCCACACACTCCCCCTTGCTGGAGTGGGTGGAGATTGAGTTGGGCATCCTGAACTGGTACCTGGGTTTCCTCCGCCCTGATGGTTGCAGCTCCCTTGGGGTATCTGAACACCGCAGAGTCGTGTCCTGCTTTGTCACCGGTTTCAGCGTTGTTGTTTATGTTGATTAAAGTCAGATTGAGATGGAGCCACCGCTGGTGGCTTGAGGACAGCTTTACATGAGGTGCACTAGGCATGACTTTGACAACCAAGAAGGTACGGGGCCTGGGGAAATGCACAGGGGTGGTTTCTCAAGGAGGGAGAAGGGCCTGGTTGGCAGTGGGGGAGCCGCAGCCCAGTGAGTTAGAAATAGATGGGGACACTGGATCCAGCATCTGGTCACTGTCCACCCATCCCTTCATCCATCCAGCCCATGCAGAACAGTGCCCAAGATGAGGGCCAGGGCTGAGGTCGAGATGGGGATGCAGTGGAAAGTGTCCCCAGTCCTCTTTCCTAATCATGTTTTGGAACTCTGGAGGGGGCTCAGGTTTGAACACCCAAGAGTGAGGCCCTTTAGGTGCTTCTGGAGGACCTGACTTCGGTGCACTTAGGACAAAACCCACATCCCGAGCTTGTGACTCGCCCAGTTGGTGTTTGTAGCTCGTGGCAGAGCCGGGAGGCACCCTGGTTCTCTGAGGTCAAGTCACTTGTTTTTTCAAGGTGGGTTTAAACAAAGGGTTTTCAGCAACCTTTACATTATTTAAAAAAAAATATGGCTAGGTGTAAGGGGTGACCCTATGCCAAAATAAAATGCTAATTTGATTCTTTTAACCTTTTGGTTATCACAGTCATGGTGGTGGTTTTAAATTTTACTAAAGTACAGTTGATTTACAGTGTTGCGAAAGTTTCTCCTGGACAGCACGGTGACTCAGTTACACAGATATGTACATTCTTTCTCATGTTGTTTTCCATTATGGTTTATCCCAGGAGAGTGAATGTAGTCCCCTGTGCTATACGGTAGAGCCTTGTTGTTCGTCCATCCTACATCTAACAGCTTGCGTCCGCTGTTCCCAGGCTCCCACTCCTTCCCTCCCTCACCCCCCACCCCTTGGCAACCAAAAGTCTGATCTCCATGTCCGAGTCTGTTTCAGTTTCGTTAATAACTTCATTTGTTTCATATGTTAGATTCCGCATGTAAGTGACTTCATACAGTGTTCCTCTTTGTCCGACTTACTTCACTTCACGGCCTCTGGGTCCATCCACGTTGCTGCAGTTGGCATTGTTTCATCCTTTTTTATGACTGAGTAATATCCCACTGTATGTACCACATCTTTATCTATTCCTCTGTTGAGGGACATTTAGGTTGCTTTCACGTCCTGGCTATTGTAAATAGTGCAGAGAATATTGGTGTGCATGAAGCCTTTCATACTGTGCGTTTCTCTGCATATATGTCCAGGAGTGGGATTGCTGGTCATATGGTAGCTCTATTCTTAGTTTTTAAAGGAACCTCCATACTGTTCTCCATAGTATGGGAACCAGTTTCGTTCCCACAAGCAATGTGGGAGGGTTCCCTTGTCTCCACACCCTCTCCAGCATTTATTGTTTGTAGACTTCTTGATGATGGCCCTTCTGACGGGTGTAATTGTAATTTTGATTTGCGTTTGTCTAACATTTAACGATGTTGAACATCTTTTCACCAGTCATAGTGCTTTTTAAAGAACCAAATCAAGGAAATATACCTGTACAGAAACTGGAACGTTCAGTGGCTTGTCATGTAGAAAATTATTCTATCACGTATTTTTCTCTTTTTTTAAAGAAAAATCATGTCTAAGAAAATAGTATGGTTATTACAAGAAACGAACAGGTAAAGTGCTATAAATATTGGGTAAAATAGAGTTGTGAAATTATTTTCAAAACAGTTTAGATAAAATAGATTCTATTTGTTAGCTTTTTAAAGAATTCAACTTAATATTACATTTGCTTTATAAAAGAATAGTTAACAAAAGTTACAGTAACTTATGTTGTTTTACATTTTACATATTTTTATATTACCATGTTTAACATTTAAGAAGTTAAGGTATTTTGGGTTTTATGTCATATTAATAAGCCAACAATGTGTCACGAAAGTTTCCTTTTATATTTTTTCCGCATTCTTTTTTCAATTTCCTCTCTTTTCTCTTTTTCTCTCTTTCCCACCCCTGTTGCCCACTTTCCTTCCTTTCTTTTTTTTTTTTAAAATTTTTATTTATTTATTTATTTTTTTTGTCATACATTGATATGAATCAGCCATAGATTTACACGTATTCCCCATCCCGATCCCCCCTCCCATCTCCCTCTCCACCCGATTCCTCTGGGTCTTCCCAGTGCACCAGGCCCGAGCACTTGTCTCATGCATCCCACCTGGGCTGGGGATCTGTTTCACCATAAATAGTATACATGCTGTTCTTTTGAAATATCCCACCCTCACCTTCTCCCACAAAGTTCAAAAGTCTGTTCTGTATTTCTGTGTCTCTTTTTCCGTTTTGCATATAGGGTTTATCATTACCATCTTTCTAAATTCCATATATATGTGTTAGTATGCTGTAATGTTCTTTATCTTTCTGGCTTACTTCACTCTGTATAAGGGGCTCCAGTTTTATCCATCTCATTAGGACTGATTCAAATGAATTCTTTTTAATGGCTGAGTAATATTCCATGGTGTATATGTACCACAGCTTCCTTATCCACTCATCTGCTGATGGGCATCTAGGTTGCTTCCATGTCCTGGCTATTATAAACAGTGCTGCGATGAACATTGGGGTGCACATGTCTCTTTCAGATCTGGTTTCCTCAGTGTGTATGCCCAGAAGTGGGATTGCTGGGTCATATGGCAGTTCTATTTCCAGTTTTTTAAGGAATCTCCACACTGTTTTCCATAGCGGCTGTACTAGTTTGCATTCCCACCAACAGTGTAAGAGGGTTCCTTTTTCTCCACACCCTCTCCAGCATTTATTGCTTGTAGACTTTTGGATAGCAGCCATCCTGACTGGCGAGTAATGGTACCTCATTGTGGTTTTGATTTGCATTTCTCTAATAATGAGTGATGTTGAGCATCTTTTCATGTGTTTGTTAGCCATCTGTATGTCTTCTTTGGAGAAATGTCTGTTTAGTTCTTTGGCCCATTTTTTTTTTCTTTTTTTTTTTTTAATTTTTTTATTAGTTGGAGGCTAATTGCTTCACAACATTTCAGTGGGTTTTGTCATACATTGATATGAATCAGCCATAGATTTACACTTATTCCCCATCCCGATCCCCCCTCCCATCTCCCTCTCCACCCGATTCCTCTGGGTCTTCCCAGTGCACCAGGCCCGAGCACTTGTCTCATGCATCCCACCTGGGCTGGTGATCTGTTTCACCATAGATAGTATACATGCTGTTCTTTTGAAACATCCCACCCTCACCTTCTCCCACAGAGTTCAAAAGTCTGTTCTGTATTTCTGTGTCTCTTTTTCTGTTTTGCATATAAGGTTATCGTTACCATCTTTCTAAATTCCATATATATGTGTTAGTATGCTGTAATGTTCTTTATCTTTCTGGCGTACTTCACTCTGTATAAGGGGCTCCAGTTTCATCCATCTCATTAGGACTGGTTCAAATGAATTCTTTTTGACGGCTGAGTAAAATTCCATGGTGTATATGTACCACAGCTTCCTTATCCATTCATCTGCTGATGGGCATCTAGGTTGCTTCCATGTCCTGGCTATTATAAACAGTGCTGCGATGAACATTGGGGTGCACGTGTCTCTTTCAGATCTGGTTTCCTCAGTGTGTATGCCCAGAAGTGGGATTGCTGGGTCATATGGCAGTTCTATTTCCAGTTTTTTAAGGAATCTCCACACTGTTTTCCATAGTGGCTGTACTAGTTTGCATTCCCACCAACAGTGTAAGAGGGTTCCCTTTTCTCCACAGCCTCTCCAGCATTTATTGCTTGTAGACTTTTGGATAGCAGCCATCCTGACTGGTGTGTAATGGTACCTCATTGTGGTTTTGATTTGCATTTCTCTAATAATGAGTGATGTTGAGCATCTTTTCATGTGTTTGTTAGCCATCTGTATGTCTTCTTTGGAGAAATGTCTGTTTAGTTCTTTGGCCCATTTTTTGATTGGGTCATTTATTTTTCTGGAATTGAGCTTCAAGTGTTGCTTGTATATTTTTGAGATTAGTCCTTTGTCTGTTTCTTCATTTGCTATTATTTTCTCCCAATCTGAGGGCTGTCTTTTCACCTTACTTATAGTTTCCTTTGTAGTGCAAAAGCTTTTAAGTTTCATTAGGTCCCATTTGTTTAGTTTTCTTTTATTTCCAATATTCTGGGAGGTGGGTCATAGAGGATCTTGCTGTGATTTATGTCGGAGAGTGTTTTGCCTATGTTCTCCTCTAGGAGTTTTATAGTTTCTGGTCTTACATTTAGATCTTTAATCCATTTTGAGTTTATTTTTGTGTATGGTGTTAGAAAGTGTTCTAGTTTCATTCTTTTACAAGTGGTTGACCAGTTATCCCAGCACCACTTGTTAAAGAGGTTGTCTTTTTTCCATTGTATATCCTTGCCTCCTTTGTCAAAGATAAGGTGTCCATAGGTCCGTGGATTTATCTCTGGGCTTTCTATTCTGTTCCATTGATCTATATTTCTGTCTTTGTGCCAGTACCATACTGTCTTGATGACTCTGGCTTTGTAGTAGAGTCTGAAGTCAGGCAGGTTGATTCCTCCAGTTCCATTCTTCTTTCTCAAGATTACTTTGGCTATTCGAGGTTTTTTGTATTTCCATACAAATTGTGAAATTCTTTGGTCTAGTTCTGTGAAAAATACCGTTGGTAACTTGATAGGGATTGCATTGAATCTATAGATTGCTTTAGGTAGAATAGCCATTTTCACAATATTGATTCTTCCAATCCATGAACACGGTATGTTTCTCCATCTGTTTGTGTCCTCTTTGATTTCTTTCATCAGTGTTTTATAGTTTTCTATGTATAGGTCTTTTGTTTCTTTAGGTAGATATACTCCTAAGTATTTTATTCTTTTTGTTGCAATGGTGAATGGTATTGTTTCCTTAATTTCTCTTTCTGTTTTTTCATTGTTAGTATATAGGAATGCAAGGGATTTCTGTGTGTTAATTTTATATCCTGCAACTTTACTATATTCATTGATTAGTTCTAGTAATTTTCTGGTAGAGTCTTTAGGGTTTTCTATGTAGAGGATCATGTCATCTGCAAACAGTGAGAGTTTCACTTCTTCTTTTCCTATCTGGATTCCTTTTACTTCTTTTTCTGCTCTGATTGCTGTGGCCAAAACTTCCAACACTATGTTGAATAGTAGTGGTGAGAGTGGGCACCCTTGTCTTGTTCCTGATTTCAGGGGAAATGCTTTCAATTTTTCACCATTGAGGGTGATGCTTGCTGTGGGTTTGTCATATATAGCTTTTATTATGTTGAGGTATGTTCCTTCTATTCCTGCTTTTTGGAGAGTTTTAATCATAAATGAGTGTTGAATTTTGTCAAAGGCTTTCTCTGCATCTATTGAGATAATCATATGATTTTTATCTTTCAATTTGTTAATGTGGTGTGTTACATTGATTGATTTGTGGATATTAAAGAATCCTTGCATTCCTGGGATAAAGCCCACTTGGTCATGGTGTATGTTTTTTTAATATGTTGTTGGATTCTGTTTGCTAGAATTTTGTTAAGGATTTTTGCATCTATGTTCATCAGTGATATTGGCCTGTAGTTTTCTTTTTTTGTGGCATCTTTGTCTGGTTTTGGAATTAGGGTGATGGTGGCCTCATAGAATGAGTTTGGAAGCTTACCTTCATCTGCAATTTTCTGGAAGAGTTTGAGTAAGATAGGTGTTAGCTCTTCTCTAAATTTTTGGTAGAATTCAGCTGTGAAGCCATCTGGTCCTGGGCTTTTGTTTGCTGGAAGATTTTTGATGACAGTTTCGATTTCCTTGCTTGTGATGGGTCTGTTAAGATCTTCTATTTCTTCCTGGTTCAGTTTTGGAAGGTTATACTTTTCTAAGAATTTGTCCATTTCATCCAAGTTGTCCATTTTATTGGCATAGAGCTGCTGGTAGTAGTCTCTTATGATCCTTTGTATTTCAGTGTTGTCTGTTGTGATCTCTCCATTTTCATTTCTAATTTTGTTAATTTGGTTCTTCTCTCTTTGTTTCTTAATGAGTCTTGTTAATGGCTTGTCAATTTTGTTTATTTTTTCAAAAAACCAGCTTTTAGCTTTGTTGATTTTTGCTATGGTCTCTTTAGTTTCTTTTGCATTTATTTCTGCCCTGATTTTTAAGATTTCTTTCCTTCTGCTAACCCTGGGGTTCTTCATTTCTTCCTTCTCTAATTGCTTTAGGTGTAGAGTTAGGTTATTTATTTGGTTTTTTTCTTGTTTCTTGATGTAAGCCTGTAATGCTATGAACCTTCCCCTTAGCACTGCTTTTACAGTGTCCCATAGGTTTTGGGTTGTTGTGTTTTCATTTTCATTCATTTCTATACATATTTTGATTTCTTTTTTGATTTCTTCTATGATTTGTTGGTTATTCAGAAGCGTGTTATTTAGCCTCCATATGTTTGAAGTTTTAACAATTTTTTTCCTGTAATTGAGATCTAATCTTACTGCACTGTGGTCAGAAAAGATGACTGGAATGATTTCAATTTTTTTGAATTTTCCAAGACCAGATTTATGGCCCAGGATGTGATCTATTCTGGAGAAGGTTCCGTGTGCACTTGAGAAAAAGGTGAAGTTGATTGTTTTGGGGTGAAATGTCCTATAGATATCAATTAGGTCTAGCTGGTCCATTGTGTCATTTAAGGTTTGTGTTTCCTTGTTAATTTTCTGTTTAGTTGATCTATCCATAGTTGTGAGTGGGGTATTAAAGTCTCCCACTATTATTGTGTTACTATTAATTTCCTCTTTCATACTTGTTAGTGTTTGCCGTACATATTGCGGTGCTCCTATGTTGGGTGCATATATATTTATAATTGTTATATCTTCTTCTTGGATTGATCCTTTGATCATTATATAGTGTCCTTCTTTGTCTCTTTTCACATCCTTTATTTGAAAGTCTATTTTATCTGATATGAGTATTGCGACTCCTGCTTTCTTTTGGTCTCCGTTTGCATGAAATATTTTTTTCCAGCCCTTCACTTTTAGTCTGTATGTGTCTCTTGCTTTGAGGTGGGTCTCTTGTAGACAGCATATATAGGGGTCTTGTTTTTGTATCCATTCAGCCAATCTTTGTCTTTTGGTTGGGGCATTCAACCCATTTACATTTAGGGTAATTATTGATAGGTGTGGTCCCGTTGCCATTTACTTTGTTGTTTTGGGTTCACGTTTATACAACCTTTCTGCATTTCCTGTCTAGAGAAGATCCTTTAGCATTTGTTGAAGAGCTGGTTTGGTGGTGCTGAATTATCTCAGCTTTTGCTTATCTGTAAAGCTTTTGAATTCTCCTTCATATCTGAATGAGATCCTTGCTGGATACAGTAATCTAGGTTGTAGGTTATTCTCTTTCTTTACTTTCAGGACGTCCTGCCATTCCCTTCTGGCCTGGAGGGTTTCTATTGATAGATCAGCTGTTATCCTTATGGGGATCCCTTTGTGTGTTATTTGTTGTTTCTCCCTTGTTGCTTTTAATATTTGTTCTTTGTGTTTGATCTTTGTTAATTTGATTAATATGTGTCTTGGGGTGTTTCGCCTTGGGTTTATCCTGTTTGGGACTCTCTGGGCTTCTTGGCCTTGAGTGGCTATTTCCTTCCCCATTTTAGGGAAGTTTTCAGCTATTATCTCCTCGAGTATTTTCTCATGGCCTTTCTTTTTGTCTTCTTCTTCTGGAACTCCTATGATTCGAATGTTGGGGTGTTTCACATTGTCCCAGAGGTCCCTGAGGTTGTCCTCATTTTTTTTGATCCTTTTTTCTTTTTTCCTCTCTGCTTCATTTATTTCCACCATTTTATCTTCTATCTCACTTATCCTATCTTCTGCTTCCATTAGTCTACTCTTGGTTCCCTCCAAAGTGTTTTTGATCTCATTCATTGCATTATTCATTTTTAATTGACTCTTTTTTATTTCTTCTAGGTCTTTATTAAACATTTCTTGTATCTTTTCAATCTTTGTCTCCAGGCTATTTATCTGTAACTCCATTTTGTTTTCAAGATTTTGGATCATTTTTATTATCATTATTCTAAATTCTTTTTCAGGTAGATTCCCTATCTCCTCCTCTTTTGTTTGACTTGGTGGGCATTTTTCATGTTCCTTTACCTGTTGGGTATTTCTTTGCCTTTTCATCTTGTTTAGATTGCTGTGTCTGGAGTGGGCTTTCTGTATTCTGGAGGTCTGTGGTTCCTTTTTATTGTGGAGGATTTACCCCGTGGGTGGGGTTAGACGATTGGCTTGTCAAGGTTTCCTGGTTAGGGAAGCTTGCGTCAGTGTACTGGTGCGTGCAACTTGATTTCTTCTCTTTGGAGAGCAATGGAGTGCCCAGTAATGAGTTTTGAGATGGGTCTATGTGTTAGGTGTGTCCTTGGGCAGCCTGTATGTTGACGTTCATGGCTATGTTCCTGTGTTGCTGGAGAATTTGCGTGGTATGTCTTGCTCTAAAACTTATTGGCTCTTGGGTGGTGGTTGGTTTCAGTGTAGGTATGGAGGCTTTTGGACAGTCACTTATTACTTAAAATTCCATGTAGTCAGGAGTTTTCTGGTGTTCTCAGGTTTTGGGCTTAAGTCTCCTGCCTCTGGATTTCAGTTTTATTCTTCCTGTAGTCTCAGGACTTCTCCAACTATACAGCACTGATAAGAAAACTTCTAGGTTAATGGCGAAAAGATTCTCCCCCATTAGTGACACCCAGAGAGGTTCACAGAGTTACGTGAAGAAGAGGAGCGGGAGGAGGGAGATAGAGATGAGCAGGAGGAGAAAAAGGGGGACTCAAGAGGAGAGAGACAGATCTACGCAGCTGTCTGTTCCGAGTGTTCTCCGTAGCCCAGTCACCTACAGAGATTCACAGAATTGGATTGGGAAGAGAAGGGGAAAGGAGGAAATAGAGGTGTTCTGAGGTAGAAAACAGAGAGTCAAGATTGGGAGAGAATAATCTTCGGTTTAAAAATAGGGCTTCTCTTCTTTTTTTTTTTTGTAAGGTTATAGTGTATTGAAAATGAAAATTAAGGAGTAGTAGAGGAGTACTAGAGGACTTTAAAAGAAATAAGAGAAAAAGAAAAATAGAAAATAGAAGAGAAAAAGGAAAGAAAAAAAAAGAAGAAAATAGAAAAAAAAAAAGAAAAAAGAAAAAAAAAATTTTTTTTTCCCTAATTAAAAAAATCGTAAAAATCTATGGAAATGAAAGTTAAGGAGTAATGGGGGAGTAATAGGGGATTTTAAAGGAAAATAAAAGAGAAAAAATAAAAAAGAAAAGATAAAAAAAAGAAAAAATAATAAAAAAGAAAAAATAAAAAAAAGAAAAAAAAAAGAAAAAAGTAAAATTATATCTAGGAATTTCTCTGGAGCTGTTGCGGTCAGTGTGGGTTCGGCTCAGTTTCAGATAGCTCCTCGTTCCAGCTTACACTTCTCGATATCTACAGGGCCCTTCCGGTGTAGTCGGTGTTTTCTAGAGGGATTTTAATCTGTTGCACCAGTCCCTTCTGAGGCGGTTCCCTTTGTTTATTTGGCTTCTGTTTGCCGGTCTCTTCAGAGCCTCATTTCCGCCCTGACACAGGCGGGCGGAGGTGGACTCTTATTCAGGTAGCTAGTTCCGTTGCGCTGCTGGGAGGGGCTGACGCTGCGGGGATGGGCTGGCGCTGCGGGGATGGGCTGGCGCTGCGGGGAGGGGCTGACGCTGCGGGGAGGGGCTGACGCTGCTTTCTCCGTCTGCGCTGCTCAGGCTCCCGGCTGTTCTATATGGAGCGCGCCCCGCGCTGCGCTAGGTTCCAGCCCTCGGGTGTTCCACAAAAGCGCGGAAGGAAAAGCTGCGCCTGCTCTCTGTGCCTTCCCCGTCAGAGCGGTCCAGGCAGCCAGGGGCTTGATGGGCGCACTATCCCCAGGTGTGGCGCACTCACTCCCTTCCGCGGACCCAGTCTCAGTTTCCGCTGGCGCCAGTCGGGTGAGCGCGCCTTCCGCCCTCTGCGTCCCCAGCCCCAGTCCCCGCCCACGCCGGTCGGGTGCCTGCGCCCTGTGTCTCGCCGCGACCTTCCCCTCCCCCCTGCCTCCTGCCTCCGGCGGGGCTGGGCCCCTCCGCAGCCTGCGAGGTCTTCTCTGGATTTTCTTGGTCTCTTTGTTCTGCGAACGGCCGGCAGTGTGTTCGGGCCGGTTAATTTACTCTCTCTCCTTTGGTCTCCCACAGTTCAAGTTGGCACCTCACAGAAGCTCCCCCCGATTGTCCTCAGGGCACTCAGGCCCGGACCCTAGCCCAAGCAAGGCCGCCTAAGACTCCCTTCCCGGGACGGCTCTCCGTCCTTAGCTCTTTTGTCTCACTTTTAATCTTTTATATTTTGTCCTACCTCCTTTCGAAGACAATGGTCTGCTTTTCTGGGTGCCTGATGACCTCAGCTACCGATCAGAAGTTGTTTTGCGAAGTTTGCTCTGCGTTCAGTTATTCTTTTGATGAATTTGTAGGAGAGAAAGTGGTCTCCCCGTCCTACTCCTCCGCCATCTTGGCTCCTCCTCCTTCCTTTCTTAATTGCAGGATATTTGGTTTTGTTAGTTTTTTTTCTTTAAATGGTATGAGTTCTTATTCATAATTCACTCATAATTTGCATAAATATCATACAGTTATAGTCTTTACCAGAACAGAGATTGGGAACCACCCCACCTGCCTCCTTTGTGTTCTGAACAGGGTCACTGGCGGGACAAGCCCTGCCCAAAGGTCAGGGTGTCGACGTGAGGCTGGGTTTCTGGGACCCGATCCTGGAAACTGTGTCCCTGTGACATGGTTTCAGTGTTGATGACCATCTACAGGTGTCCAGCGGGTTAACTGAAAGCATATCCCCCCAAGAGCCATCCAGCACTGTTAGTTTTCCATACAGCTCACTGGTTCTAGTTTTTGGACTGGTGAGAACAGGTGAAATGCTGTAAGTTTTTTACTGTCTGCTAATAATTTTGAAATCCCAGGTAATGACCGGGGTGCAGTAGAAAACATGGTTGTCCCTCCTTGTCCAAGGGGTGGGCGTAGTTCCCAGACCCCATGGGCAGCAGAATCCCCAGATGCTCAAGCCTCTTCTGTAAATGGTGTACTACTTGCATATAATCTACGCATACCCTCTTATATTTTTAAATCATCTCTAGATTACTTCCAGGGCTTCCCAGGTGGCATAGCAATAAAGAACCCACCTGCCAATGCAGGAGACGCAGGTTCGATCCCTGGGCCCACTCCAGTTTTCTCACCTGGGAAATCCCACGGACAGAGAAGCCTGGTGGGCTAGTCAGTGGGGTCACAGAGAGTTGGACATGACTGAGTGACTGAGCTCGCATGCTTGCAGATTACTTCTAATACCTGATACAAATGTAAATCCTATATAGTTATCAGTATGTGACAAATCTGAGTTTTGCTTTTTGGAATATTCTGGAACATTTTTTCTTGAATATTTTTGATCTGAGGCAGATAGGGAGGGCTGGTCATATCCATAATATCCCACTTACCATATTTCTGTCTCAGAATTCGTTTCTTCTCCCTAGAGGTCCTCTCGTAAACCAGGCACCCTCCGTACCCATCAGAGAACATTTTCCACTCCTTGAATTTCTGGCAGTGACAGCTCTTTGGAGAAGTCTGACCCACTGTTGAATAGAGTATGCTGTGTTGGTCTTGGTAATTGTCATGTTTTGTTAGGTTTGAGCTCTATTACAGGACTAAAAGGTTTGAGGACTTTATTCAAAGAGACAACCTAAGGGTCTAGCAAAGCACTTATATATAATAAATACTATGCTTTGTTCTCCCAAATTTAGCTTTACTTCACAATTTCTCTTGAACTGGGTGTATTTATAAATAAGTGAAAGGTTTGAATTACTGTATTTAAGATCCACTTCAATTGTAAAATTCTCTAACTCAGTGAATAAAGATACTATTTCTGTTTCATAAAATCATACCTCATTTCCCAGATAAATATACAGTCTTTACAAAATAATTATTGATTAGTAGTGGTTTCATCTCTAAGTCATGTCCAACTCTTGAGACCCCATGGATTGTAAACTTATGAGATGCATAAATATTCATTGTTTAAAACCCAGAAATTGTGAAGAAGAAAGTTGAAGTAGCATGATCTTGCTGCACAAAGAGTTACAAATCTTTACTAAGTAGATTGAAAATGTATATAGCACTTTAGTTTTTTGAATTAAAAAAAAAATCACTTAGTCAAATTCAAATAATGTATAGAGTGTAGCAGTTCATAACAGACAACTTTCCACCAAGGTATATACACAAAACAGTAATTTATTCTCCATGTGTTAATGTTGTAATGAATTTTTCTCCACTGCATGGTTGTATTATAAATTATTCAGTTCATCCCTGTGTGTCAGACATGTAAGTTGTTCCCAACTTCTTACTACTGTTTTCTATAGGAGGTAACAAACCACCTTGTTTGCTCTATTTGAGGAATTTCTCTTGCTTTTTTGACTAATACAACTCTTGGATTGGAATTAAGCGGATCAGAGGGGGCTCATATTTGCTTCCCCCAGAAAGACTGGCCAGGTCTGTTCCTCCAGCACTGTTGATAAGGCCAGTTTCCTGAAACTCTCAGTGATAGTAGGGATTAACATTGTTTTTAATCCTTACCATGTTGATCATCTGAAAATTTATTTTCCAGATAAATTTTCTTCCGTGAAAGTATCTGATTTCCCAGTAAGCGTATTTTTGCTATTTTGTAGTGTTTTTAATGACCTGCATATTCAGATATGCTGTTTGCCTAGTTTTCTTTTGGAGTACTCATTTTTAGAAAATTGATTTTAAGGCATTATGTTTGTAAAACTTTATTTTAAATTCTTTGAGAATATTCGGATGAACTTGGTGATGTGGAGATCACATTTTGGGGTGTATGCAGAGTCCTTGACCTTTTAAGTTATTCCTTAGTAGGCATTAATGTTTCAACAATTGAGGCCATCTGACTGAAAAAAAAAAAGAAAAACACCTTTGTACATCTTACCTAAGCAATATGATGGTCAGGGTAAATGAGGGTGAATAATTATGGATGTAATGGGAGTCCTTGAATATAATTGGGCTCATAAGTCAAATGAGACAATTCATAACAGTTTGGCCCAGTATTTCAGTTTGGTCTGTTAAATTATTCATATGAATATTTTTATGAGTTTAGCCATGAATATTTGATTGATGTTGATTCATGACATCAGCTGTCTTAGCCTCAGTATCTTAGCCCTTTAGTTTTTCCATTTATATCCAATTAATGATTATGGGAAGATGGGGAAAATTCTTTTTTCTTAATATAAGAAACACCTTTCCCTGCAGACTTATTGGGGCTGTCTGATGAGCATTTACATTATTGGTAGTTTAATAAGTGTGGTAATAATAATCCTCACTATCTTAAGGGAAAATACTACAAGTCTCTATTTTTCAACTGAGGGAAATGGCATTCAGAGAGGTTAGGTAAGTTTCCAGAAGTCACACAGCTTGTTGGCTGAGATTGGATTCAAATCCTGATTTACGAGGATTAAAAGATGAGGCTGTACCCACCCCACAGTGATGGCCAGAGGGCACAGGGCCATTCTCTGACTCGGGTCCTGCTCCTCTGTCACCAGGCAAATCCAACACTCAGGTGGTCATATCCTCTTTCCATTTTGTAGCATCTGCTGCATAGACAGACCGTTTGTGATGTGAACAGGTATTTGCAGTCATGGCCTGTGGTGCATACGTGTATGTGAGAAGATGCATGGTATGGAAGCAGCTGCAGTGGCCAGACATGCACTCAAAGGATGCTCCTTAGAGGCTGACCCGAGGGGTGTGACTTCCAGTGGACAGTGTCCAGAGGTGTGGCAGGGCCCAAGCCCCAGGGTCCACCAGTGACTTCCGGTTTGAATTGAAAGAATGAGGCATTCTGTTCTGGCAGAGAAAGAGCTCCTGAGCCCAAGGCTGTGAACATCAAGCAATTATCTCAGCAATCGTTTTGGAAATCTAGGGGTTTGGCAACTGGCAACATCTCAGTTATTTCAGCTTGAGCTAGATAATTCACATAATTATCCTAATAGATCTGCACACATAATGCCCAAAATCAGTATTATTCCACATCAGAATCTCCTAAAATGATTGGGAAGGGGGTATTTTATATTCACATCTGTATTTATGTGAGAAAGGATCATATTTAGCTTAATAATACACCTTTTTCTAGCACTAGAATCTTTCCATCTGCTGATTTAATAACTGCTTCATGAGTTACATATGAATCCCCATTGGTTGTGCATTGTATCAGCCATTCATAAACCCAGCTGAACATCAGGAGCCTCTGGGAAGTTTTTCTTTTTTAAAATTTCTGAGTCTTTTTATCTCTGAGTCTGAAGATCTGATTCTGTTTGAGGTGGACCTGGGAATCAGCATTCTTCAAAAAGTTCCCCTGGTGAATCTGATATGTAGTTGAAAGTATTAACCGCGGTTTTCACCACAGAGTGCCCACCCTTGTTTGAGAACGCTCCTTGTTTTGCAGTGAAATATTGCTTTATATCATCATGTGCATCTTGTCGTGGGACCTTCAGTCCAGTGAAAATCTGTAATCCTTCACGTCGCTGGCAAAGAGCTCCATGAGTCAGTGTCTGTCTGTATTTTATTTTAAAGATTTATCTACCTCCTTGGAGTGTATTTGTTTTACACTGCTGTGTCAGTTTCTGCTGCAAAGTGAATCAGCTGTATGTACACGTGCATCCCCCTTTGTGGGTTTCCTTCCCATTTTGGGCCCCACGGGGCCCTGAGTGGAGTTCCCTCCGCTGCACAGCAGGTCCTCATTAGTCACCTGTTGTATACATAGTGATGTGTACGTGTCAGCCCCAGTCTCCCCAGTCACCCCACTCCCTGCGCCCCACTTGGCGTCCACATATTTGTTCTTCACGTCTGTCTCTATTTCTTTCCTTTTCAGAACAACACTCAGTGTCTGAGCTAATTAATTTCTGGCCACGCTGGGTCTCCACTGCCATGCACGGGCTTTGTCCAGGTGCAGCGCATGGACTGCTCACCGCAGTGGCATCTCTTGTTGCAGAGCGCAGGCTCTAGGCCCACGGGCCTCAGGAGCTGTAGTGTGTGGGCTCTCCAGCTCAGGGTCAGGAGTTGTGCACAGACCTAGTTGCCCTGTTGCATGTGGAGTCTTCCTGAGTAGGAATCGAACCTGTGTCCCCTGGATTGGCAGGTGGATTCTTAACCACTGGAGCACTAGGGATGTCCGTGTGTCTCTATTTCTGCTTTGCGTATTAATCTTTAAGCTCCACCTCTGTCATTGGCCACATACACTCTGCATCTCACGCAGAATATACCATGAGGGTTAGTGTCTCATGTTCGTCTTTAAGCATCCACATTTTCTTTCAGACATCTCTGGAGTCTTAAAGATTCTGCTGAAATGTCTGCACTTTCCCCTTAAGCCTCCCAAGACTGTGTCTTTGGTAGCAACCCTTTCAGCCCCGCCTGGGCTCCGCATATACTCTTCTGTTGTGTTTGCGTTGTGTTGGATTGTTCATATTTTTATCTCAGTCCCTACTTTACAGCCTTTTTTGAGGACAGAAATCAAATCACCCAGAGCCTGCCACGCCCTGGTGCTCACTGAGGACCTGCAGATGAGGGATTTTTCCAGAGGTGTGTTCCCCACCTCCACCCCCGCGCCTTTGCACCTTTGTTCTGAGTGCCATTATCAGTCATGTATCTTTCAAAACGGTAGTTTCTTTAGAAGTATTTTCTCTGGGACTTTAAGCTTATTCATTGCTCTTTTATTAACTGTATAACAATTTGATGTTTGTATTAATAAGCAGTGTGATCAATTTAGCATATCTGCTCTTTGCTTTTTTGGCCATTCTGCATGGCTTGTAGACCTCAGCTCCCCAGCCAGGGATTGAACTAAGGCTGCCAGCAATGCAAGCCCAGAATCCTAACCCCTAGGACACCAGGGAGCTCCCCTATCTGTTCTTTCAGAAATCCACATTTCTAGTACTGTGCTTTAGGAGGACTCATTGGGGGACCATGGGCCTGGCCGGTGGTTTGAGCCACGTCATCCTCTAGACATAGCTGGACACAGTGGTCCTTGGGCGTCTCAGTTTGCCCCTGCCTGGTGTCCTCATTGTTGGACGCACCCGCGGGCATCACTTGTGGGAATGGGGCAGGCTCACTGTGGGGTGTGGGCCCAGATGCCCACCCTCAGAGGGAGCCTGGCAGAAGGACCGAGCCAGGGCGCCAGCTCACACTGTGCTTCTTGGGTCTACATTTTGCCCCTCTGTTCACGGAGGGCTCTTTTCAGATTTGCCACGTCAGGAAGGGAGGCCAGGACTGCTGAGACTGACAGGTTAAGGGGGGCTGAATTAGAGGCTGGGACCCCCTGCTGGGTTGCCCCAGGCTCCTCCTCAGCTGGGATATCCTGGATGGGCAGGGGACGCAGGTGTGGGCTTCATGGGGACCTGGGGGGAGGCAGGCATGTGCTGCCTGGATCCAAAACAAGATGTAACATTGGCAGGGGTGGGGACTCAGGGTGAGGACAGAGGCAAGGAGCCTGGAGACGAGGTCTCATTTGGGCGGCGCCGTCTCTGCCACCCCCAGCCCTCCGTTGGTGGCTTAGAATTCAAGCTCATGTTAGAGGCTTTGTTTTAATCTGTCGGAATAAACATGAAGCCTTTGTCCCTGTCCTTTCCCATCTGCCCGCCCCCCTTCAGCAGGTGGAGCCAAGTGGGGCTACCAGGATTTCTGTCGTTGTGTTTGATGTTGTGAGATGCCCTGTGTGTGTAACTTCTCAGGGTATCCTGACTTAGGGTGCACTCAAGACGGTTGGTGCAGGGCCTTGCAGGATGAGAGCAGGGTAGGGGCTGTCAGGGACGCTGCAGGAATCCCGGGGGCTCAGACCTGCCACATCTTCCTCTCCTTGCAGACCACACACCTGCTGGCACCCCCATTGTGCGGGGCGGCCCCCTACTCCTGGCACAGACAGCTGCCCTCCTGCGGAAGCGGCTTCTCCACGCTGGCCGGGCCTGGAAGGGCACCGTCTCCGACCTGCTGCTGCCCGTGCTCTTCGTGGCCTTGGCCATGGCCTTGTTCATGGTCAGGCCTTTGGCCATCAACTACCCTCCCCTCAAACTGACGCTGGGTCATTACGACAAGGCAGAAACCTACTTCTTCAGGTAAGAGCCTTTCTTTGTTTTTCCCCCTTGTGCTTCCAAATTACATCTGGACAGGTTATGAATAGCAGGAGCTCTGATTCTTGAAGAATTTCAAATATATACAAGTTGTTATCAATTTGGAGGTCTGTGTACTTGAGGGTGAGTGCTGAATAGTTTTTGCTTTTATGGAGTCTGTCATGTGATAGATGCTAGGGGCACATGAGGCAGACCTAGTCCAACCTCTGTGTCCCTTGGGGTCCTGCCCACCCCCCCGGCCCCCAGGTGGCCGAGTCCCTTCGGTGGAAAGGGCCATGACTTCTGATGTGCAGAAGTCAGGAACATGGCCACCCACAGGCCCTGAGCCAGGACTGGGAGGGCTGTTTCTGGTCCAGGATGTTTATGTCTTTAGAAGAGTATGTGTGTGCGTGCGTGCTAAGTCACTCAGTTGTGTCCGACTCTGCGGTCCCATGGACTGTAGCCCACCAGGTTCTTCTGTCCATGGGATTCTCCAGGCAAGAATACTGGAGTGGGTTGCCATTTGCTTCTCCAGAGGATCTTCCCGACCCAGGGATCAAACCCTCGTCTCTTACATCTCCTGCATTGGCAGGAGGATTCTTTATTACTAGTGCCCCCGGGAAGCCCTTAGCAGAGTATATGGATTGCATATTTCACAAACACTTCAAGGCTGCTTCCAGACACCAGCCCTCAACTGCACATGCCCCTCTACAGAGAAATGTCTGGATTTTTCTCTCTGAACAGGATGGGTCCAGGCACAGCTCCAAGTCAAATTAGGTCCTATTTCTGCCAGCATGTTCAGGCCAGTTTGAATGTTACCACCAGATACATTTAGGTAGGAATTTCTCAGAGCTTCAAGGGGTGCTGTTTCATTCATGTGGGGTTGGGGACCCGAGAGGTGTCCCTGGCCCCCTGAGACCCTTGTCCTGGGCAGGCTGGCTCTGCCAGATTGCATTCAGAGCATCGTTGCTGGGCACCTGCCATGGTGTCTTTACACTGAGCGCCAAGACTGGCCTGTCCTCCTTCTGGGAGGCAAAACCCTGTCCCATCGGAGTGGAGACCAGGGCTCGGGGCACCGGGTCCCCGCTGAACCTGCATCTTCATTGGGCTGTGCATGGCGCGGGCAGCTAGGAGGTTGGGTTGGTTTGCTTTTGTCAGATGCTTATCTTGGTGAAGATACTGAGCTTCATTAGCTCAGCTCTGCATGCCTGCTGACCTTTGTGCCACTTTTGGAATGAGATTTAAACAAATATAGGCCCAAAAAGGAAAGCTGAGAATAAACTATTCAGTTTGTTTCTGTCTCCCATGGTTATTGGTACTTGCCTCCCCTGTGGAGTCTGGGTTTGACCAGCAGAAAGCCCTCTCCACTGCCTGCCCATGTGAAGAATTCTGTGTCTGTTCTGACTGTTCCCTTCCGAGTGGGCTCCGCCTCTCTTGACTGTGTGCTTTATTTGCCTTCCCTCATCCCTCGTTTACGCCATGCTTTAAATGTGTAAGATGAATGTCGACTAATGCCTTCTTCTGGCCAAGTATTCAGATTTCTGTCACGCTCCTCAGGGAGGAGGAGCTTATATCCTACTGAGCCTTCCTCAGCGATCTGTGCAAACAAATAGATGAAAACAATCAAATGGGGAAGACTAGAGATCTCTTCAAGAAAGTTAGAGATACTAAAGGAACATTTCATGCAAAGATGGGCACAGTAAAGGACAGACATGGTATGGACCTAACAGAAGCAGAAGATATTAAGAAGAGATGGCAAGAATACACAGGAGAACTATACAAAAAAGATCTTCATGACCCAGATAACCACAATGGTATGATCACTCACCCAGAGCTAGACATCCTGGAATGCAAAGTAAAGTGGGCCTTAGGAAGCATCACTATGAACAACGCTAGTGGAGGTGATGGAATTTCAGTTGAACTATTTCAAATCCTAAAAGTTGATGCTGTGAAAGTGCTGCAGTAAATATGCCAGCAAATTTGGAAAACTCAGCAATGGCCACAGGACTGGAAAAGGTCAGTTTTCATTCCAATCCCAAAGAAAGCCAATGCCAAATAATGTTCAAACTAATGCATAATTACACTCGTCTCACATGCTAGTAAAGTAATGGTCAAAATTCTCTAAGCCAGGCTTCAACAGTACGTGAATCGTGAACACCCAGATGTTCAAGCTGGATTTAGAAAAGACAAAAGAACCAGAGATCAAATTGCCAACATCCATTGGATCATCAACCAAACAAATGAGTTCCAGAAAAACATCTACTTCTGCTTTATTGACTATGCCAAAGTCTTTGACTGTGTGGGTCACAATAAACTGTGGAAAATTCTTAAAGAGATGGGAATACCTGACCACCTGACCTGCCTCCTGAGAAATCTGTGTGCAGGTCAAGAAGCATCAGTTAGAACCGGACATGGAACAACAGATTGGTTCCAAATAGGGAAAGGAGTACGTCAAGGCTGTATGTTGTCACCCTGCTTGTTTAACTTATATGCAGAGTACATCATGTGAATTGCTGGGCTGGACAGAGCAGAATCTGGAATCAGGATTGCTGGGAGAAATATCAGTAACCTCAGATATGCAGATGACACCACCCTAATGGCAGAAATTGAAGAAAAGGTCAAGAGCCTCTTGATGAAAGTGAAAGAGGAGAGTGAAAAAGCTGACTTAAAACTCAACATTTAAAAAACTAAGATCATGGCTTCTGGTCTCATCACTCCATGGCAAATAGATGGGGAAACAATGGAAACAGTGACAGACTTTATTTTTTGGGGCTCCAAAATCACTTGCAAATGGTGACCACAGCCATGAAATTAAAAGACACTTGCTCCTTGAAAGAAAAGCTATGACCGACCTAGACAGCATATTAAAAGGCAGAGACAACTTTGCCAACAAAGGTCCATCTAGTCAAAGCTATGATTTTTCAGTAGTCATGTATGGATGTGAGAGTTGGAGTATAAAGAAAGCTGAGTGATGAAGAATTGATGCTTTTGAACTGTGGTGTTGGAGAAGACTCTTGAAAGTCCCTTGGACTGCAAGGAGATCCAACCAGTCCATCCTAAAGGAAATCAGTCCTAAATATTCACTGGAAGGACTGATGCTGAAGCTGAAGCTCCAGTACTTTGGCCACCTGATGCAAATAACTGACTCCTTGGAGAAGACCGTGATGCTGGGAAAGATTGAAGGCAGGAGGAGAAGGGGATAACAGAGGATGAGATGGTTGGATAGCATCACCGACTCGATGAACATGAGTTTGAGCAAGCTCTGGGAGTTGGTGATGGACAGGGAAACCTGGCATGCTTCAGTCCATGGGTTCACAAAGAGTCAGACACAACTGAGCGACTGAACTGTTATATCCATTACAAGCTATAACTGTCTAACCCTCTAAGTTATAAGCTATATAACCCTGTATCTATGTTGAGCTTTTCAGTTGCAAAGTTTGTTTTTTGAAGCAAGTACTATAAAGTACAGGCTAGCCTAAATTTAAAAGTAAATCATGCGTGTTCCTACTAGCCCTGCCTACTGCAAACCTGTTGGTGTGTCGTCTACCCCTTGTTACATAAAATATTTTTCAATCCAGGCATTTTTACTTTTCGGCTTCTCAGGTGGTGCTAGTGGTAAAGAACTTGCCTCCATTGCAGGAGTCACAGGAGACATTGGTTTGATCCATGGGTCTGGAAGATCCCCTGGAGGAGGAAATGGCAACCCACTCTCCCATTCTTGCCTGGAGAATCCCATGGGCAGAGGAGCCTGGCAGTCTACAGTCCTTAGTGTTGCAGAGAGTCGGACAAGATTGAAGTAACTTAGCACACACGCATGCATTTTTATTTTTATAATGATGAGCTCACACTGTAACACTGTTCATCATTTGCTTTACACTTGAGAGTGCGTTTGTGGATCTGTTTTTGTACAGTGGTGCCGGTTCCTTGGACTTGCTGTAGCATGTTGACTGGAGGGGCCATAATTTATGTCAACAGTCTCTAGGGGCATGTATAGATTTGTTTATTTATTTAGATAAGTTTTCCTACTATAGACAGTGGTGTAGGAATACTTTGGATTTATGCAACTGTCCATTTTTTCCATTACCACACATTTCTGTTACAAGTTTTTCCAGGATAGCATCAATAATTTCAGGGAAGATATTGCCAAATTATCCCTGGTGGCTCAATGGTAAAGAATCCACCTCCCGATGCAGGAAACATGGGTTCAGTCCTTGGACTGGGAAGATCCTCTGGAGGATGAAATGGCAACCTACTCCAGTATTCTTGCCTGGAGAATTCCATGGACAGAGGAGCCTGGTGGGCTACAGTCCATGGGATTGCAGAGTGGGATACAACTTAGCCACTCAACCACTATCACCACCACCAGCAACCACCACCATCCTTACAAATGTGCACTAACTTACAGTCCCATAACACTTTTGTTTCTTTTATTCAACAAGTATTTATTATGCATCTGTGTGTGCATGCTCAGTCACTTCAGTTGTGTCCAACTCTTTGTGACCCCATGGACTGTAACCCAACTGACTCCTCTGTCCACGGAATTCTGCAGGCAAGAACACTGGAGTGGGTATGCCTTTCTCCAGGGGATCTTCCAAACTTAGGGATCGAACTTATGTCTCCTGCACTGCAGGCGGAAGCCCTATTATGCACCTACTGTATGGCAGATACCATTCTTTGAGGTCATGTACATGTGAAGAGGCTAAAGTCCCCACATTCCTGGGAGAGAGGAAGCTCATTTCCCCCAAGTGCTCTCTATTACTTTTGATGCCATGACTTGTTACTGTGTTTCTGTTAGGCAGCTCTTAGGTTTCTCTTAAGACTGAATGTTCTCAGTCGCTTTGTGGTTATTATACATTTTACTTTGCATATTGAATATATCAAGCATCACATACAATTAATCACCACTCTCAGTGTTTTTCCCTCTCCTCTGTCCCATCCTAACCTTTTCTTCTCAAGCAGGTGAGCATTTCTCTTCATGGGGCTCATGGCACTGAAATACTTCGAGTTGGTTGCCAATACCAATTCAGTTTCTCTGCTGTGTTATTAATTTGGTAATTATGGTTTTTTGTTTGTGAGCATTTCTTCCAGCTCTCACAGTACCGATCTTTAATAAAAGTAATGCACTCCAAAATTATTTTGAGTCTGAGAGTTAGAGATCTTTTAATATTCTCTTCCATTTTTAAGAGTAAGTGTTTTAAGTGAGAACAAAGATATTTCTCACGTTGCGTAAATGATGAAACAGAGGAGCCTACATATTCGATGCTCATTTTCTCATCTTTACAGAGGGACCCATCAGAGATTGCATATTTCCCTTCTTGTCTTTAATTTCAGACCAAACAGAAATGAACAACTTTACAGGTTGTTACTTTTTGTTTTAGTAGAGTAGGAGTCTACCTAAATATGGGGGGAAAGGAAGATGCTGCCAGAGATCATTAGTTTTGCTGGAAACGTTCCTTCCTCGCCTGAGTTCTCGTCTCTTACGTTGGCTGTGGGTGAGGGGAGAGCCTCTGCCCGCTTCAGTGGGCACAGCCGTGCTGCTTAGGGCTCGCCATTGCCCTCACTGCCTGCTCTGGGTCCCGGATGCCCTAGTGGGCTGACCCTCTGTCCTGGTTTACTAGAGGTGAGGCCTGGCATCGTGGTGCATAAGTTAATCATATCCTTTCACGCTCAGCAGTTTCCTTGAAACCATATGTCTTGGTTTCAGATAGAAAGCCCTGTGTAGCCTGTGAGTCTCAGTCACTGTTACTTTATTTGTTTAGTTTGGTTCAAGGTGTCTGTTCATTCAGTGACTTTTTTGTTGGAAAAGGTAACCATGTTAACTGGTTCTAGCTGTATCAACCTCATGTTCACTGAGTGTCTTTGCTGTTTGGGTTTCTCTGGCTGCTGGGGCCCTGGGGCCACGTTTGTTCTGAGACGCTCCGGTGGCGCAGAGGGGCCCAAGCCGCGGCGCCTTCCCCCTCTGCTCCCTGCTTGCTCCCGGCTCAGGAGGAGGAAGGCGTCTGCCCCCTCATTCAGCTTTACGCTCCTCTTTGGGGCCAAGAGACCAGGGAGGTTGCAGGCAGCGGGTCTCTGAGGGCCATCCTCTTGAGGACTGGCCCGTTCTCTTCCTTGCCCTGGGTGCTTTGCAGCTGTTCTTCAGATGCCATCCCTGTGCTGCCTGGTGCTGAGACAGCTCTGCCTGAGGAAGCACCCACGGAGCCCAGGAGCCCCGGGAGCCGATGCCTGTCAGATCCGGGGCTGGCTTGGGGCAGCGGGGCGCTGGACAGCAAGCAGGGTGGGGAGAGTCGCATGCAGGTCACTTCCTCCCAGAAGCCCCACGTTTCTTGATATGGTTTGATCTCCAAGAGACCTGGGGACTCTTGTTAACAACACGAAGACTTTTGGGATGATACGTAGTAATCCGCATTAGCTCCAACAAGCCCCTGGGCCACGCTGCTGCACCAGAAGTTTTGGGACGTGCTGACAGAGAGGAGGCAGTGCCCGTGTAGGAGATGCCTCAGGAATTCCAGTCTAGCAGTTTCTAACTCCTGAAGTCTGGTGAGGACAGGCTTCTCATGCTTCCAGCAGTGGTCTAAATACAGCCAAGAGTTTGAAGATTTAAAAAAAAGGAGTTAAAGAACAGGCTGCGGGCTTGATCCCTGGGCTGGGAAGATCCCCTGAAGAAGGGCATGGCAACCCACTCCAGTATTCTTGCTTGGAGAATCCCATGGACAGAGGAGTCTGGTGGGCTATAGCCCATAGGGTTGCAAAGAGTTGAACACAATTGAAGTGACTTAGTATGCATGCATGCACAATGAACAAGCATTTGAATTTTATGGCAACATGGATAATGTAAAGCTAGTTTTTTTTTTTAAGTGACCTTTAGACCCAAGCAAAAAAGTGGTAAAAGTAAACCATAACTTTGAAACTTGCTTTTAATAATTATCCTAAGTAAATAACTTTGTGGATCAATATTTTTTCAGAAAAAAAAATTTCAAACTTTCATATTTGTTCTTGGATTAATGGGTCAAAAGAGAGCAATTCAGAGTATTTCCACAGATGCCACAAATAATGAATAATGTTTTCATTTTACGAGCCACATTTCCTTGGAAAATATGTCCCTTTCCTTCTAAAAGTGTTTTCTCATTTGTCAGAAACTTGAAGACTATTTATACAGAGGTCACACTGCCTACTTATGAGATGTAGCTTTGCCATAAATTTCAGTATCTTTCATCACTGCAGAGTTCTGGCCACAGCTGTAGGGAATCAGATTAGGCCAGTTGTAAACCACCTGGATATTTTAAACTCATGGTTATATTTCGTGGAGTGGGGAAGGTGGCGTTTTCCTGTAAATAATTATTCGTTTTGGTTTTGGATGCTGTAGCAGTATTTGCATTCCAGCTTAGGTATGAAAGTAAAGTTGTCCTCAGCAGAAATATACAACTTATTTGGTGTAATGAGTTGCTCTTTCCTTTCCATTAAAACTGGTCCTTTCTGAAAGGTAAGAGGTTTCCAGGAAGATCCAGTTGAGAGAAATAAGATAACTGGGTGGAGATGAAGGATTAGGTGTATGATTTCAGCATATTGGCAAGATCACAATTTGTTCACAGATGGCTCAGATATAAAGAATCTGCCTGCAAGGCTGGAGACCCGGGTTCAATCTCTGGGTTGGGAAGATCCCTTGGAGGAGGAAATGGCAGCCCACTCCAGTATTCTTGCCTGGAGAATCCCATGGACAGAGGAGCCTGGCGGGCTACAGTCCATGGGGTCACAAGGAGTCAGACACAACTGAATGACTTAACACGCATGTGCATAGTTGTGATTAATCGTAATAAGACCCACTCCTAATCAGCCTGATTTAGACAGGTTTAAAATACTGTTTCCTCTGCAATTTCTCAAGTCAAGATGTTTTGTAAAACAGATGTATAAAATATACTGTAAAGTTTGTTTCCACATCTCCCCCAGTCTAGAAGAATAGTGTGTCTTATCTTTGATGGTGTCTTCAATAAGGGGATTCCATCTTGGAGGGCTTGGTTCCCATGGATGCTGCTTGAACTACTAATTAACTTCTGAGATTCATGCCATTAAGCTAGAGACTATAATTCACTGTGTACTTAAAGCACACTTAGGGCTTCTTATTAAGAAAATATTCAGTATAGTTTACATATTCGTGTCCAACTCTTTGTGACCCTGTGGACTGGGGCCTGCCGAGCTCCTGTTCATGGGATTCTCCAGGCAAGAATACTGGAATGGGCTGCCATTTCCTCCTCCACTGGATCTTCCCGACCCAGGGATTGAACCCATGTCTCCTGTGACTCTTGCATTGACAGACAGATTCTTTACCACTAGTGCCACCCGGAAAGCCTGTATAGAAACACTCAATCGTATCTGACTCTTTGAGACCACATGGACTATACCATCCATGGCATTCTCTAGGCCAGAATACTGGAGTGGGTAGCCTTTCCCTTCTCCAGGGGATCTTCCCAACCCAGGGATAGAACTTAGGTCTCTCACATTGCAGGCAGATTCTTTACAGCTGAGCCACAAGGGAAGACCAAGAATACTGGAGTGGGTAGCCTATCCCTTTCTCCAGCTGATCTTCCCAACCCAGGAATTGAACTAGGGTCTCCTGCATTGCAGGCAGATTCTTTACCAACTGAAGGGAAGCCTGTAGAGAAACACACAGAAAACCAAATATAAGAAGTTTTGTTACTGGGCTATGTAGTAGGGCAAATATTCATAGCAAACCAGAGTTCTGGCATTAAGAGGATAGTTTTATAGACTTTAATATGTTAATATGATGTAGTATTATGCAGCCTTTAAAGTTGATTTTTAAAAAACATGCAAAAATGCTAGAGTTAGTAATATTTTAATTTTAAGTGAAAAGATGAGAAAAATGATGCACTCGAATGCAAATATATAAAAATGGGTTTATCTGTGGTGGCGAAACTGTGCTTTTACGATGCCTCTTCCTCCTGGTTGACATCACCATAGACAAGGTGGACCATGAGCTCTGTCTGCACGGCCGGGAACATGTGCCCGGCCTGGTGGGCCTGGGGCTCGCTCTGAGGCAGGATGTCCTGAGAACTCCCGGCCGAGCACTGACCGTCCCCCTTGTCCTCTGTCTCAGGATGAGCAGCAGTGACAACGACAGCCTGGAGCTCGCCCACGTGCTTTTGCGGAAGTTTGGGGATCAGGACCCGCCCTGTGCTGACGCATACCCAGACCTGTAAGTGCCCGACATCCTTTGCGGAAGTGCAGGCTCGCGCTGGCGGCCCACAGGCTGGCGGGATCTCCGGGCCCCTGTTCCCGCTCCAGGGAGAACAGCAGCCGGGTGAGAGGGCGGGGACTGAGCATGCGCCACGCTGTCTGTTGATAAAATGACCAGTAGAGGCTCCATCCCTCTCCCTTCCCTTCCTCGGTAAATACAGGCTTTATATCATTGCCAGAATCAATTAGTAACGTCAGTAATGAATAGCATTCAGTTAACTTACTAAAACCTCCAAAGAATGAAACTGTTAAAAGAATAAAGTAACAATTAAATATGAAATAGTTATTATTAATATTTATTATTTACTTTTTAGGGTAAACTTGTACCTATGAAAAGATTGTGTGTTTTTTTTTTTAACTAAAGAGAGTTAAAAAGTCAATAACATCAGTATGGGGATGAATTAATTTGAAAATTTTTTTTCTAAGATTTGAAAATGATATTAATAGTATAGAGTTGAGACCTTGATAAAGCATGCCTTTCTTCATAAACAGTCTTCTCTCTCACTTTGCCTGACTGTTACTTATTGAGGATCTACTCCAGGATTGATGGAGGACTTAGGAACTTACAAATGGGGAAGTGATAAAAAACCATAATGATGTATTAAGTCCTAAAGTGTATGTTTTTCAGTCATAAATACTAAACTCCAGACAATAATGCCGTATCAGTGTATGTTTTCCTAATTTGTGATGACTCATTTTGTGCATTATTGATGTTGGTAATGAATGAGACTGAATAACTATTACTGGTCTCAGTGAGGAAGAATTAATAGAAAATTAATTACATCATTTCACTTTAGTCTTCTCTTGAAAAAGGAAGTAATTAATTTAACTAAATAAAAGCTTCCATGGTGATGCTTTTATTTCCTTTTCATCTAAAGAAACACGCAGGATGTAAAAACTGTCTACCTTTGAGAAATTGAAATATAATCTGGGGCCCTGCAGGGTTTAGTTCGGGCCCAACCTGGCAACAAAGAAGAAAGAACAGAAAAGAAAAAGATATTTATCTGGCCTTTCAAGAGTGGGGATAAAGGTAGAATCAGTGCTAGGACAGGAGAACATGTCCCAAATTCTGTTCAGATGTCAATTTTACCCTCACGGACTGTTGCCGGGAGTCAGTGGCCCCCAGACCCCCCTGCCTCACCCCTACCCCTGAGCTCTGCCCCTACCCCACATCCTGCAGATCCTCACTGTTCCCTCCTCAGCCTTTCCTCTGACTTCCTGGTCTGTTTCTGCTTCTTTTTCTTTCTCTGTGAAAGCCACAGGATCCCTTAACTCCTTGCTAATTGTTAACCATTTCTATGCTTTTCCTTGGTCAGCATGACCAAAAGCTGGAGGAGGGCGTCTTATTCAAGGAGGCACTTTGCATACTTACATCCATAATAATTTCTCTCCATGTCTCACAATTAAGTCTTATTTACTGAAGTCCCAGGTTGAAACAAAAGGTTTTATTTAAAACAAATAGTTTTGCTTCTATAAGTGTAAAACAGCATTGAATTCAGTGTCTACATTTTCCATTGTGGGCAGACTTTAGCCATCATTTGATTATGAATTAGCAGACACATTTTAAGACAGTAGATGAGATTCTGTTTATTGACTGTTTTTCTGCTCAGACTCTGAGCTTCTACTGAGGGAGCGTATTGAACCCCCAACTTTACCTCTTCTCAGGCAGAAAAGTGAAGAAAGTGATAGTCATTCAGTCATGTCCAACTGTTTGTGACCCCATGGATTGCAGCTCACCAGGCTCCTCTGTCCATGGAATTCTCCACGCAGGAATATGGGGAGTGTTGCCATTCCCTTCTCCAAAGGATCTTCCCAACTCAGGGATTGAACCCTGGGCTCCCGAATTGCAAGCAGATTCTTTACCGTCTGAACCAAGGCAGAAGGCAGTAAAAGTCCCCCGAAAGAACTATTGTGGTATGAATGTGAAGTGGACTATCTGTTTTCCTATTGTAGTAGATGATGCCTAATTTGAATTTTAGAAGCAGATGGGTAGATTTCAACACTGAGGTTAATGTCGCAGGGCTCGTGTCTGGTGACGCTGCAGCCATGGTGTCCCTGCTGTGGCTCAAGTGAAACACTTTCCCCACTGGTTCTAGACAGTGTTCTGCACAGAGCAGAAGGGCGGTGAGCAAGTCTTCTGTTTCTAGTGCACATTCAAATCCAGGTGGGAAGATGGGTTGGGTGGGTTTCCATGATTGGACGGCAGCAGCACGAGCAGTCCTCTTCAAGGTTCCATACTCCCAGGCTCATGAGACCAGGTCCTCACTCCTGGCACAGCTGTGACAGCTTCCAGGCTGCAGAGGACTTGGGGCAATGGAAGTTGAGGTCAGGAATCTAAAGCACACCCAGAATGCATGTATCGAGCACCCAGGAAAACTGGGGGAGACCCAGATTCTGGGTGGGGCCACAAGAGCCCACATCCCACTCTGCTGAAGACTCTCTTGAGTGGTGTGGGTGTGCCTCACCTCCCTCTGCTCTTTTAGCATCACAGTGCTCCCACGTCTCGCAAGAGAGCAAGTGTCCCCTCAGACTGCAGGGTACCCTGTGCCGAGACTTTTGTTCCTTCAGGCAGGTTTGTGTCAGAACCTTCCCTCTTGAGAGTAGGTCCTGAGAACCTCTCTCTGGCACTGAGATGCAAAGTACACATCTGAATGTTGAAAACTTCAGGCAGGCGGACCTGCGTCAAGGAGACCCATTCAGTCCAGCCTCGCCAGACCCGTCAGACAGAGGGACAGTGTCAGACACCCCCTTGGGATGACGTCACTGCTCGTGTGTCCTGTGAAGCCTGGCTGGTGGGCCACACACCACCCTGGGGTCGTGACATTGGAGGGATTCGAATAAGTCTGATCCCACATCTCCCATTGCCTGCGCCCTCTGCGAGCACAGCTTCCCAGGACTTCTGGAGGCTGGGAGGCTCCCACATCTAGAACCTGTTAAATGCTGTTGCTGGTCCCTGTGCAGCTCCAAGGTGCATCTCTTTACTCTCTAAACTGGAAGCTAAGAGAAAAACCAGTGGAGGATTTGGAAGAGACAAAGAGGACATTTTAAAGAAATGCATTATGTTGTAAATACTTGCTAACAGTCATTGAAGACCAGCAGTGGAAGCAAGGAAGGCTGCAAGCTTCAGAGGTGTAAGCGGAGTAATTTTTTTCCAAGTGATTATCAGATACAGCAAGCAGTCTGATTAAGCACATCACTCCCTTGGATGCTGTCTCCCTGATCACTTTCAAGGCTCAAAACAGGAGTCTCCACAGGCTGGATGACCGAGAAAGTCACATCGGGGAGGCCATGAAATTTTTGATGTTTCAGAAATTTACATGGAAATTGTATTTTGCTGACGTGGTTAATAGAAATGGCAGGGTTCCTTTCATTGAACTGGATGTGTTTCACCTTGATGTTCTAACACTAGAGCCACACCGCCTGGAGCAGAGAGGGCTTGTAGCACGGGAGACTATCTTCCAAAGGGTGATGTCAGGTGAGCCCCTGACCTCTGAGAACCCCAGTCCTTCTTCCCAAGTGAGGTTGCAGATGTTTGTGGTGAAAACATCTAGCCAGGTGCCCGTAGTTCAGTAAAAGTTAATTTCTTCTTTTCTCTCCCAATTTGTGTGTAAATAACAATTATTAGTACTAAAGCAGGTTTCGATTTGTAAACATGGCTGAAAAAAAATCAAAACAAGTGGACTAACAAGGAGAACAGTGATAGGGAGCTTTGGAATACAGAGGTTCTGGAACTCTGCAGTAAGTTGGTTTCATAGTGGTTTTTGTGGCACCACTGTTTTTCATAACAGAAATTTAATACTAGTTGCTTTTCTTTAAACGATGATCAATTATGATGTCACATGATGAAAAGGAGTTAGCAACTTCCTGTGTTTGGGGATTGCTACACTGGTACTGAGGGTACCTGGTTTGGCCACCGGGAGCCCTGGGGTTCATCACAGCCCCCCGGGAGCCTCTGTGGACAGAGTGAGAGCATCATTTATTATAATGGAAATAATGTGATTGTAATAAAACATTGTCATCAGATTAACAGCTCAAGCCATGAAAACAAGCATGAGCACTCTGCCTTCTGCATCATGGGGAGATGATGCTCTCGTGAGCTGTGCTCGGGTCTGGGGGATGCTGTCGTGGAGACGCAGCAGTTGTGTGATCTGAGTATCATCCCACCTTCTCCTTCGTTTTGTCAGGGAGAATTCTTCCTGCTGGCACACCGACCCTTCCTCTCCTCGGGGCGTCCAAGAGTCTTGTGGCTGCCTGGTAGGTTTCCTCAGTGTTTTTGGTTTTTCAAAAGCCTAAACCTCAAGGAACAGAAGTGAGTTTACCTATTCTCCCAATTCACCCAACCCTCCCCTTCCCCTGCCTCCCCTTCCACGTGTCCATTCTCTACACCTGCGTCTCTCTTCCTGCCCAAAAGATACGTTCATCTGGACCATTTCTCTAGATTCCATATATACGCATTAATATATGATATTTGCTTTTCTCTCTCTGACCTACTTCACTCTGTGTGACAGACTCTAGATCCATCCACATCTCTGCAAAAGTCCAATTCTGTTCCTTTCTATGGCTAACACTAATGTGTGTATATATATATATATATATGTGTATGTATATACACACACCACACGCTTCTTTTTTCTCCGTTGACCTGTTGATGGACATTTAGATTGCTTCCATAGGTGCTCTGTGATGACCTAGATGGGTGGGATGAGGCGAATGGTGGGAGGGAGGTCCAAGAGAGTAGGAATAGACATATAGCTGATTCCCTTCCTTGTTCAGCAGAAACTAACACAATATTGTAAAGGATTTATACTCCAATTAAAAAAAAAAAACGAGTTCACTCCCATCTGAAAAATCTTCGTTTTTGGTAACTAAATGAACTTTTGGACTAAATGACTCTTAGGTTTCCTTGATTGGGTGCTTCTTGGAAAGGTGTCATGATGTGGTTTCCAGGGTGACCCTCCCATTCATTTTCCATTGGTCGCAATCAGCGACAGTCCAACAGTGGAGCTAGAATTGCACTTCGGGGGGAAATTTCCCAGAATTTCAAGGCAGTGACCTTAGGTTTTTTGTATTTTTATTTGAGTTTTGAAAGCTGGATGTTAAAAATCTGAGATATCACATGGCTCTTCTAACTATCGTCGAGCGATACAATGGCACACGGAAGTAGGTTACCCCTGTTACAGTGAGAGACACACTGTCCAGTCTGTTGAGAATGGAGTGAAGTTTATGTGTATAACTAGTTGGAACTCATCTCAAAGGAAATCTCAAGAGGCAGTTAGTAAAAGGCACAGGCCTATTGGCTAAAATCAACAAACAGATATGGCTATCCTAATTTACAGGAAAAAAATAAGACAAACAAAAATCTTAATTTAAATTGAGTTTTAAGAAAATGACCATGTGTGCATGTTTATGTCTTTTCTGTTTAGTGGTCCACAGGGTGTGTATTAGTTGCTGAGTTGGTTCTGACTCTTTGCGACCTCATGGACTATAGCCTCTGTCCATGGAATTCTTCAGGCAAGAATACTGGAGTGGGTTGCCAATCCCTTCTTCAGGGGATCTTCCCAACCCAGGGATTGAACCCATGTATCCTGCATTGCAGGCAGATTCTTACTGTTTAAGCCACTAGGGAAGCCCTCCTAATAGTGTAGTGACTTTAGAAAGGCTTCCTTTCGATGGACCTAGTCTCCTTTCTTCTCTTAGACCAAATGTCTGTACTCAGGTGAGGCAGTTACATAGCACCATGGACGTCCAGGTAGGGCCCACCAGAGGCCACTGATGGATGCCACATGTTACCCTTTTGGCCTTGGCCATTGGTGATTCTATTTGCTGCTCCTTTGTGGTGACCAGCTGTTCTGCCCAAGTTCTTTATGGACCCAGTGATTTGTTTCTTCCCCATCTTGTTTATTCCATTAACTCAGGAATCCTGTAAGTTTTCACTCCATGCTCTGATTCTTTGGCCTTGATTCACTCATTCTGTTAGACTGGTACTTTTTATTACAAGCTCCCTGAAATTTATTGGAATTAGATTGGGTGTCAGTATCAGAGGAATGAATGAACGAGTACCAGAATGGTTGATGTGGAATTCGCTCCAACTCACATGAACTGTGAGATCTCAGAAATATGTGTGCAAGGAGAAAAGCATTTCCTGTGAAGAAGCTCCATAGCCAAGGGAGCTTCAGAAATGTCAGAGAAAGCCCCATGTAACAGGTCTCTTTGCCATAGCTCCTGTGAGATGCTCAAATCACAAGGAGTGGGAAAGAGGCAGCTTTTAATTTATCTGACTAAAGAATCCTTGTTTTTGTGTGTGTGTGTGTGGCGCATAGGTGTCTTGGCAGAATCTTCCAGAAACGCTAGTCCACTCGGTTAGGAGTCAGAGGCCCTCAGGAGAGAGGGAGTCAGGTGGTCCCTGCCGGGCGAATATTTACAGGTTCCAAGCCTCTGAGTGTCTGCAGAAGAGGAGTTTGGTTTCTGTTTCAGGCATTTAAGGAAGAAACACATTCTTTTGAATTTTCTCGCTTACCATCCTCTGACTCTCTTGGTGGTTCTTCAAATGCAGGATGACCCCAGTGAAAACATATTTTCCCTTTTGAGTTCTTACCCATCTGCCCAACTTATATACAGGAAAGGATTGGAAGTCCCCCAATCTAACTAATGGCAAAGGTCGCAGCGGAATTCTGGTATAATTCTCAAATGTAGGTGACTCTTAAGAGAGACATGAGGAATCAGAACATATAAAAGGCCATCGATGAGTCGCTGAAAAAGTGAGGGCTGGGAAGAGTCACATTGACTTTGCTTAAGTAGTCTCGGGAAACCTGTGTGTGGGTTGTGAACAAGCTTCTACTTCCCATCTTTGGAAATGATTGCAGAAGTGCCCCAATGCGAGCACCAGGGCTCCCTACCTGACCAACCACCTGGGCCACCAGCTTCTCAACCTCTCTGGCCTCCCCCTGGAGGAGTATTTGCTGGCACCGACGGAAAAACTGAGGTGGGTTTGAAACCTCTGCTGTATCTTTCCTGTTCTCAGAGTTGCTTAGGAAATCTGATCGTTTCAAATGCTGATGTTCTTCAAAGCTCAGAAGTCTCCTGCTAACCTTGATACTCATAAAAATTCCAAAGCAGTGCTGCAGAACTTAATCAGATTCCTCCTGCTGACTTTCACTCTGGGCCCGGGGGGAGTGGGGGAGTCATGTTCATGGAGTGTCACCTGGGGGAGCCAGAAGCAGCTTGACTGCTTTAGAGGATAAGCTCTGAGACGTTCACAGCATAATGAGGGAAGCTCTCCACGGTATCCTAAAGTCCCTCTTAAGAGATTTTGCGGCAAGCTTTTATTCTGTGCTGCATTTCCTTGAGCCTAAGACGGGGAATCTAGATGAGAGGATAGGGATGAGCTGCTCATTGATTTAAATTGCAGTCATACTCACTATTTCATCAAATTTCCTGAGACCTCCCAACACAAAAGCATCATTGCTTGGTGTGTCTGCGATGCCTAGAACATCCTCCCACCCCACCCCCAGGTTCTGTTTCCTTCTGATGCTTCTTGGACCGTGTCTGGCCCCTGCTGCCCTCCCTTTGTGCCTTTAAACACATCCAGGAATCTCTGATTTTTGAAGGTGGGCACTTGTGTGCCCAGGACTTAGAATAGTATCTGGTATACAAAAGGCACTCAATCAGTGAATGATTGAGTCTCTGAAATGAATGATTGAATTAAATTGAGCCTAGTGGGACTCTATCCTTCTTCTTTTGCCCCAAATTTCTGCTCTAAATCCAGGCACAATGGTGGAAATTTGTTGTTTTAATCTCCTTTATCCAGAAACTGGGAAACAAAGTTTAGTGTGTGTTTTTATTTCTAATGTTCAATATTTTTAGAAGCTTCATAAGTGCTAAATATAGTATATAACCCAAGGGATATGGAGAGGAAAGATGTAATTCACCCCATATCCCCGGGAGAAACTCACAGAGCTGTATAGGTCGATGAACTGGCGAAAAAGACAGGTAAGGCCCAGCATAGCAATCAACACAGGAAATGGAAATGTAAGGTCTTGTGTGAACCCCAAAGAGAAGGAGATTCACCCCAATCGAAGTAGCCAGGGATTCCTGCCGGCAGGACACAGTGTGTGAACAGAGGGTGAAAGAAGCAAGAGGAAGAAAACAAGTCAAAACAGACTGAAAACTCAGAAGAGCAGGACAGACCAGAGGGTACTGACAGCTGATCTTTAGGAGAAATGACCGTTAATTAGAATACCAGCCAGACAGGTGAGCACAGCAAAGTCCTGCACGGGGCATGCTTTCTAACGTGGTGGTGAGTTCTGAGAGGCTCATATTCTAACGTGGGTGAGGAGTGGGTGAGCTCATCCATCCTTGCTAAAAACTCAGCACCCTCCTCAGACTCCTGCGTGGGGCCAGGCCTCATCCCGCAGCAGGCTGACCCGGGGGGGGGCTGCGACCCAGAGCCTGGAAGTTCAGCAGCCACGGTTTTATGGGCTCTATGACCGGTGTGGTGGGTGGGGGACGCCCTCTGTTAGGAGGGCCTGGTGCTGCCTGGCAGAAGCTCTAACCTCTTGTTTACTTCCCCAGGCTCGGAGGATGGTCTTTTGGAGTGCAAATCCCCGATCAAGTTCAAGACACAAATTCAAATATGTCAAAACCCCCAAATCTGGCAAAGGTACAGTCTTTCCTTTTTTCTTTTTCTTCTTGTTTTAGAAAGCATTCAGGGAAACTTGCTTTGTACCCTTTGTGGGTATTGGCAACATCGAACCAAATACCAGTGTTTGTTACCCTGAAATACAGCCAGTTGTACGTGAACATTCTCTTGGAAAGAGAAAATGAATCGTTTCCTTTAGGCTATTTAGAGATATATGAAATAGATCACTGTTTTTTGTTAAGATGGGAATTCACCTGATAGATCTAAAGCAAATAAGGAAAGTAATCTTCTTTTAAAGACACATCAAAAAAATGTAATAATAAAGACACTTATTGTCAGGGTGGGGCTTTCCAGGTGGCACAAGTGGTAAGGAATCTGCCTGTCAGTGCAGGAGACATAAGAGATGCAGGTTCTATCCCTGGGTCGGGAAGATCCCTTGGAGGAGGGCATGGCAACCCACCGCAGTATTCTTGCCTGGAGAATCTCACGGACAGAGGAGCCTGGCGGGCTACAGTCCATAGGCTTGCAAAAAGTCGGACACGACTGAAGGGACTCAGCCACAGCAGCAGCAGCATCAGGATGACAGCGATCTTGATACATGCATTTATTAACCAAAAAGTTCATTCGGGTTTTTCCTGTAACATTCTGAACCAACTTTTGGGTCAACCCAATAAATTCCTTTTCTTCCTGATGACTGGATGGACCCAGTGTGGTGAGCAGGCAGGACCCCTCCCAGGGGTTGGATTTTTAAGCCCTGCTGGTCTGGCCCTATGAATGAGGAAAATCCCTTTGGCATTACCGAGAGTGGCCAGGAAAGACCCCCTTACCCACCAGTACCACCCCTACCCCCTTACCCACCGAGGAACCTGGAGGCAGGGAATCAGGGCAGGTTTCCCTAAGGAAAGAGGTTGGTACAACCTTAAGATGGGAAAGATTTGAAGCTCGCAGTCTCGGTGATTGGGGAAATAGTCTGGCTTTGGTCCCGATTTTGAGAGAGATTGGGAAAGAGTAAGTCGTGGGAGTGGTGTGTATGTGTGTTACTTGCTCAGTTGTGTCTGACTCTTTGCGACCTCATGGACAGTAGTTCTCCAGGCTCCTCTGTCCATGGGATTTTCCAGGCAAGAATACTGGAGCAGGTTACCTACTCCAGGGGATTTTCCTGTCCCAGGGATCAAACCCGTGTCTCTTGAGTCTCCTGCATTGGCAGGTGGATTCTTTACCACTAGGCCACCTGGGAGTGGAATCTGCTTGTATACCTGTCATATCACTGATGAAATGTCTCTGCCTTGTCGTGGGGCCTTTCATGGTTCATGGACATGGAAAAGCTTTTCAGGATCCAGGCTTGTGCATGTTGAAGGATTATTCAGTGAAATAAAGGTGCTTTACAGGTTTTTAACAATGTAATCCTTGGTGAAAATGTTAACATTCACACTTCACAATGTAATCACAGAGAGAAGTTTTAACAGTCGTATTTCACAGTGTAATCCCTGATGAAAAGTTCCAGTCCCTGTGTAGACTGTTCAGACATCCCTTATTTCAACTGAGGTTTGTTCAAATCTCTCTCACGCTGCAGGCCACACACAGGGAAAGATTTGTAGCTTAAGATGAAAAGATCAAGATTCATAGCTTGATAGAAAATAATCTAAAATCCCTTTGCTGGCTTTTTGAACACATGATGTGACTGTTATTAAAGTAAACCCAGTTTGTAGGAGGAATCTGCTCATTTCCTCTGAGAGCATTTTAAGTTTCTGCTCTGTGTGAATACCAAGCCTCCTGCTGACGGTGGAGCGTCCCGTCTGTGCTTCTAGGGCCTGGGGCAGTGCAGCCAAGGCTCTCCTGTGTCTCTGCTCCCGTGAGAGATCTCAGCACCCTGTGTCTCCCTGACACCTGCTCCTTTTCCTCTTTGTTTGTCTTCTGTATCAGCGTGTTTGAGCAGTGACTTCTGCAGCTTTTGATGTTGTTTAACATGGACTTTGCCATACTCAGGTGTGCAAGTATCCAGCCCTTTGGGGAGAGAGCCTCTTTGCAGGGAGCTCAACGATCGTGAGTCTGCATTCGACTCTAAAGGGCATCTGTTGTCTCAGATTCCCATAGCACTGTTGGTGGTTGATGTCATGTCAAATTATTACATTAACCTTTCGGTAATTAACCACCAGCCTTTTACTTTGGCCTTTGGGGTACATTCATAAGACATAGAGTCTACGATTTTCGGAGTCTTTTTGAGGAGAAAATGGGAAATTTGCATACAAATAGGCTTAATAATTAAAATTCATCATATTTTATAATATCTCTCATGGAACCTTTATGAATGATTTCATTCACATCGTGAGTATTCAGCTGGTTTAGTTAAACACCCTCTAGAATGTATTTTGTTGTTCAGTTGCTGAGTTCTGTCCAACTCTTTGCGACCCCATGGACTGTAGCCCTTCAGGGTCTCTCTGTCCATGGGATTTCCCCGGGCAAGAATACTGGAGTGGGTTGTCATTTCCTTTCTCCACGGGATCTTCCAATCCACCAATAAAACCCACATCTCCTGCATTGGCAGGCGGATTCTTTACCTCTTAGCCACCAGGGAGACCCTCTAGAATGTATACACTTTAGTTAAAGGCTAAACACACTGCCCTCTTGGTGTTTGGCCTTCATTCTGTTCTGTTCTCATGTAGACTTTTAGGCATTTGACTATCCACCCAGAAATTTTTTTTTTCCTTTCAGTAACTTAGTTGCCTTTCTGAGGAACTGTTACTATGGATCCTGACATGAAAGGTCTGTTTTGAGGTGTCATGATAAGTTCCTAAAAGGAGGTTAACTTCCTCCTTCAGCTATTGGATTTATTGGTCCTGACTTAGAGACCAGCAGGGAAGGAAGTCCCACAACTTATTTAAGATCATCATGAAGCATCTGTCGCTTACTTAAAAGAATTTATAAAATTTCTCCCAAGCAAAAGCCGATTTGTAGTAGAACCGAAATGATGTTCATATTGCTCCTTGAAACTCTGTGTGTTGGTCACCTGTGCCCACGATAACACCACGGTTGTCAGGGCCCTCAGCAGCTGGCCGTCATGGGGCTGGGCGGGGCTTTGGGGGGCTGCGCTCTGCACAGAATGCCTGCTCTCCCTCTGGTGGGAATGCTCCCTGCCCGGATCCCACCCGGCCTCCGGCACTGTCCCCGTGGCCGTGTTCCCATGCCCAGACTCTTCTCTGCCGGGTGCTTCTCCCATTGTTTCTGACGGCCACGAGTGGGGATTTGGAAACAGGCTGATGGGGCAGCTCCTCACTGGCCTCCTGCCTGCAGAGAGCAGGGCTGGAGCCCTCAGGGTCCAGCATGGCCGCATCCTCTGCCCTCTGATTTGGCCCCCTTGATGAACCCTGGCATCTCATAATGAGCATTTTGGGACGTCAGGGTCCTCAGGGTTATACCCCTTAGATAGGAAGCCCCTCTGTCCCCTGAGAGAGTCACTGGGCACCACCCCTCCCTCAGCAAGCATCGCCAAGTTTCACGGCCACACCTGTGACTTGGTCTTGACCATGAGGCATCCCTCTTGACCTTTGGCCTGCAGACTGTGTCCCTGAGTGGAGAGGTTTGTCAGCTGCTGGCCTCAGCTGGGATGATGGTGGAGACCCAGTCCTGGTGGCTGTCTGGGGCACCGCGGTGTCAGCAGAGGCACAGGGGCTGAGCCCGGATCAGAACCCCCATAGCCGCGGGTGGAGGAGAAACGGAGCGTGAACTTGACCCAGCGCTGAAGCTGAAGCCGATGGGGAGGAGTGGGCGAGACGCCCAGGCTCTGGGGTGCCCGCCCCACTGCAGCTACCCCAGTTTGCTCTCTGTGTTTTTGTACAGTGGTTTTTTTTTTTTTAAACACAGTTCCCTGTGCTATACAGTAAATCCTTGTTGCTATTTTATTTTAATCAATCAATTAATTTTTAAAGATGAAAAAAAATTTTTGCCAAGCCGTGAGGCAGGCGGGATCCTAGTTCCCCAGCCAAGGACGGAACCCGAGGCCCCGCACTGGAAGTGCGGTGTCTTGGCCGCTGGACCACGATGGCATTTCCGTGTGCAGTGTCATTTCTAAGCTGAAAAAAATGTCACCCTGCTTTTAAAACAAAATTTCAAACAAACTAATTTGAAGGCCCCACGTCAAGGGCAGAGAGCCCCCTTGGCTTTCATGTTTTTTCCTCCAGTTAAGCGGTTAGTGGAGCCAAGACTGGTGGTGGGGGGAGCAGGTTGTGGACTGTGGTTCCCGTCCACAGCGGAGGTTTTCTTCTGTGTGTCCTTTAACTTTAGCAGTCTCGCATTTTACGTCATTGTATCCAGAAGCACAGCTAGTCCCTGTATGTTAGCACATCTGCAGGCGTGTGTGTTTGAAGGTGGGAGTGGTGAGAGGTGGACTGGGGGTTCCTGCAGGGACTGGGGCCACTGTCGGGTACAGAAGGGGGGCAGATACCCTCTGGTAAGTGATCTCAGTGCAGGGCAGGGCGGGCTGCCCTGTGAAGGGAACCCACGCTTTCCCCTGCTTTTCAGAACCCTGTGTCTGAATTACACCCGTCTGTGAGTCTGTGGATTTTTCTGTCACCAGTCTCAGATCCACTTGAGCACAGCCGAGGGTTGTCCTGGGCCTGTGGATGGTTGGTCTTGAGCAGAATTTCTTCCTCCTTGGAGCTGGAGAGAGTGAGGGCTGAGGGTTTCCCTGAACCTGAGAAACTGTTTGAAGATGGGGGTGTGCGGTGGCAGCGCCGTGACAGAGGGCAGAGCTCTGCCTCCTTAGCCGCCCAGTGAGGCGGGCTTCCTAAGAAGGAGTCGGGCCACCGTCCTGCGGAGATGGGCGTTTCCGTGAGCTGTCGCCGGATGCTCGGTTCTTCCCGGGAACTCAGGACACTGGTGGAGACAGCTGGTCACCCTGTGATGGGGCTGGGCGGGGGACGGGTTGGGAGCCCAGGGACCCGAGCTTTGGCCTTAACTTGGCACAGACTGCGAGAGCCTGCACAGCTTCCTCTGAGTAGGAGCCAGCAAGAGAGCCGCTCCAATTCCACAAAGAAGACTGTCACGAAAGACAGTGTCATCTAGAGAAATGAACTTGAATTAAGGTCAGAATTTGCTGGTTGATTCATTATCTCTTAAAGACACTCACCAGCATTCCACTGAGTGCATTAAAATTTTTTTCATTAAAATATCAATATTGTGAGATATAGATACTGATGGTTCAATTAGTATTTTTTATGCTACTTCTTATTTCAATTTTAATAATATTGTCTGTCTCCTGTTTTCTCCTTCACCTTCCTCCTGTCTGACGGGCCTGCTGCTTTATTCTCCATGCTCAGCAAATGTTCACTTCAATTTATTTTGAGGAATAATGTTCCATATTCAGTTATTAATTTGAGAGTCATCATTTTTTTCTTATCATTTCCGTGCTTTTAATTTGCAGGTCAGATTTCGTTAGCTTACCAATGGAGAAAGAAGAAAAAAATGATGGGCTTAGTTTCCTTTTTTGCTGTGAGAATATAATTATAGAGCAACACTTACATTTGTTCTGGGGAAAATTAATCTATTTTTAGCTATAAATTATATGCTGGAGATAAATATAAAATATTTAGCAGGCTGGAATTCACTGCTCACTGTCAGCCATGCAGGACCATTACCCTGAGGCCTGTGTTCAGGTGCTGGAGAAGCAAATTTACACGTGTTCCCTATATCCGAGAACAGCTTATGAACAGACTTAAGAACTAATTTCAGGAGGGCCATTAAGTTATCTTTCTCTTTTAGGTGTGGTACAACCAGAAAGGCTTCCACTCCCTGCCTTCCTACCTAAATCATCTCAACAATCTTATTTTGTGGAGGCGCTTACCCCCTACCGCAGACTGGAGACAGTACGGTAATGTTATTCTGTGTGCATTTTCTAATCCACTACTTTCCAAAGACAGTGTTGCTAAATGGGAAAGAATCAGAAAAAGTTGTGAGCAGAAATGTGAAGAGCGACGCGAAGTTTCTGCTTGGCAGCCAATCCGTGTAGAAATGCGTCCACATCGAGAGGCTGTGGTGGCTTTTGTGTGTGTGTGTGTCCCTCAGTGTCTTTACCTGTGGAGTTGTGACCTCAGCTATGAGAGGACAGCAGTCAAAGGTGACTAGAGAGCTCACTCCTAGTGACTTAGCGTCTTCCAGAAGCAAGAGTAATTGCTCTTTCTAAAGACTCTGTCGTATGGTCCAGGTCACCATTACTGATGGGAGGGAGCTCATCGCTTACCCTAATTTATTCTATGCTGAGCCCTCCACCCATCAGTTACCTGTGCGGACTGTGAATTCACTCCCTGTGCTTGCTCATTTTGGTAAATGACACAGGTCCATTTCTGGAACCCAGAGTGGATTTATTGGTTTAAGCGGATGTTATATGCTTCACTTGAGTAGTTTATCAAATTCATTCAGTTCTTTGGGAAAAAAAAAGAAAGAATACAAGCAGATGTGTAAATACCAGCAGGTCATAGCTATCATAATTTATTTACAGGATTTTTTTGAAGCATTAATTCACATAGAAATAAATGTTAAACCATTTCCCCAGTATGCCATGACTTTACTCCGAATTCATTCTGCCATTTTTGTTTTCCCTTCTCCACCAATTTTCAAATAAAACAGAGTTAATTATTCTGTGGCACTGCAATTGTTTTGGGATGGCAACACATATAAAAATGTGTGTGCCCAAGTGAAGTACTAAAGAGTATAGAGTGCTATGGATGAGGGATAGCAGAGTGGTGTTTATTATGTCTGAAATGTACTAGGGGCATTAGATGTTTTTATATCCATGGTCCCATTTAGTTTTTGTGTTTATTTGGTAAGGTGGGTGGCATTTGCCTCTTTCACTGTTTAAAAAAACTGAGATTCAGAGGAATCACCCACAACCTGCTTGTTGAGTGATGGGGCCACAGTTCGGTTCTAGGTACAGCTGATAACACAGCCTTTGCCTTTCTACTGCTACAAACTGAAAGGGTGCTTCTAATAGGCACAAATGGAGCATGCTTCATGGAGGGGAACATGCTTCATGGAACATGCTTCATGGAGGGGAGCATGCTTCATGGAGGGGAGCATTCTTCATGGAATGTGCTTCATGGAGGGGAACATGCTTCATGGAACATGCTTCATGGAGGAGGCCACTAACACTGGACCTGGAACATGAGCAAAAGTGTGACTGATGTCAGGATGCTACTGTGGGTACTAGTGGTGCTGATATGAGAGAAGTCAGAGCATCTGCTCAAGTTCCTGGAGGGAGTTCCAGTTGACCTCATCCTGAGGGCGAGTGTCCAGGAACACTGTTGATCTCTCTAAGAGGGCGTCTGAGGCCAGCTTCTGCTTGACCTTGGCTGACAGCGGAGGATGATGGCCTTTATGTAATGGGCAGCCAAAAGGCTTGATCTGTATCTGAGAATGAGGATGGCAGGATCCCAGGAGTGTGTTAGGAAGAATAATCCGAAACCACGTGGGAAAGGGAGGAGCCCTGGCTGCTGCCATGTGCCCTGCTGGAAGGACGCTGCTCCCAAGTTAGAAGTAACCCAGGTAAGGCCAAGATACCTCAAGGCAAACAAGTGAAAATTATCAGCTTCAAAGAGGTGGGAGGAAAGGTTGAGCCTTTGGAGAAGGGAACAGAAAGAAAAATTAAGAATTTGTCACCAGGACATTTAGAGGAAGAGTTTAAAGGATTAAAATATAAATCTGAGCTTTTAGTAATGAATGATGTAGTGGTCAGTACTGATGGCCTGGGAATGATTCAGGAGAGAGAGACAGAGTGAGGGATTTTACAAGTTCAGAGGTGGTGGGTTCATGTCACATGTCAGATGAAAATACACATGCAACAGGATTCAGACAGCTGGAGAGATGAGGTCAGGAGAGGGGTTGTGAATAAAAACCATTTAGCCCAAGCTGACGTGGAGACAGGAAAGTTGGGGTGGGAAAGGGTGGGAGTAGGAAGGAGGCAGAGGGGCTGTGGCCCGAGGTGAGAGATCTCGGCACAGAGTCCAGAGGAAGGTAGAGTGTCAGGAAGAGCAGGAGAAAAAATCACCCAATATTCCAGCATCTCCAGGAAAATGGGTGTGTGGTGCGTTGGCTGGTGGCTTCTGTGGAGCTGGACATGGGGACTTGTGGAGATGGAATCAGAGGGAAGGAGGGTGGTGAGGGAGGCCTTTTCAGGGATTTAGGAGGCCAGATGGATAAACTCTGCTCTGTGGGAGGTTGGCTATGAGGATGAGCAGGGAGTGTGTGTGTGCGTGTGTGCACAGGCATGTGCACCTGTGTGTAACACAAGCAGCGGTTGGGCCTGGGAGCAGTGTAACTAGCCCGTAGGCGTCCACCGGTTGTGTCTCCTCTGCCCTGTTTTCTGGGTTCCCAGACCTTTCTGGGGAGGGGTCAGCTGAGAAGCATCCACTGGTAGTAGATTTTTTGTTCCTTTGTTGTAAGGTTGTGTTGACTTGAAGAAGACATTTATCATCAGCTACTGGCAACTTCTTGACCAGTATGTTATTTGTGTCTCATCCCAGTTCCTCTTGGCGTGTGTACGTGGTCCTCATGGGAAGGAGGGTCTATGAGGTGAACTGGGAGCACAGTCCCTCGGGAGAATGTGTGGTGACCTGTCATAGCCGAGCGTTAATTAAGGACTCTGATGAGCAGGGGTCTTCACAGAAGCCCCTCCTCACATCCCTGGCTGTCTGTCCGTCTGCAATGGACAGACAATGAGCTGTTAGCTTAGCCATTATGATGACTCACGGGCCGTGGGACTCAGGCAGGGCCATGCAAGCAGAGCCTGAGTCCTGAGCCCAGCAGAACTGGGAACCTGATCAGTGGGCATCTTGTCAACAACCGCTGATGAACCACTCTGCATATGACATACCTGCTTCTCGTCTCCATGGACCTGGGTCCTGGCACACCTGGACATCCCTGCCTTCAGTGGAGGAGCTTTCTGAGCCCTGACCTAGCCTGGCCACCCTGCTGTGCCCCAGCAAATTTGCAGCTTGTCAGGGCCCCCCTGATTTTAAGCATGAAACTCAATGTAAAGCAGGTGACTAGCCTAGCCCAGCATCTGGAGTCATCGTTAGACCCACTGACAGGCTGGTGGCGGTCTACATGAGTAGATGTGTTCATGCACAGACTCTGCAGGGAGACTCTTCCTCCTGCATGAGTCCACGCGTCCTGCTCGGTGACTGCCCACAGTGGCCTGGACATTTGTGGGTTCTGGGCAGAGCGTCTTGCAGCCGGGGAGGGGGCAGGTGTGGAGGTAGCCTCAGTTCATCTGAGGAGTGGGGGTCACAGAATGTGGCAACTCGGAGGCTTCGTTCTCATGTCAGCAGGACAGTCACAAGGTAAGGGAGACAGTGAGGGACGGGGAGGCCTGGTGTGCTGCAGTCTGTGGGGTCACAAAGAGTCGGATACAACTTGGCAACTGAGCAGCCACAACAGCAAGGTCACGTGATGATGTTTTCTGGGTTCCGAGGGAAATTAAGTCAGTTGAGGCCAAGTCCCCCCAGCCTGGACAGTGTCTTCCTGCGCCTCCCACCATCAGTCAGTCTCCCTGCCCTTGGGATCCTGGATATTCTCAGTATCTGCACCACCGGCTCCTGTGTCAGCCTCTTGGGTGAGTCCCTGGACTCCCACTTTCCCCCAAGCCCACAGCTGCATGCCCTCTAAGTGCCCACATCTCCCACAGAGTCCGTCCGTCAGATCACACGCCCACCTGCCTTCCTGTATCCCCTGTAATCAAATAGAATAGACTCCCCTCTACAACCTGAGGCCCCCCACTTCTGGCCAGACAGCCCCTCCTGACTCTCTCTCTTCCGAACTCCTCTCTGCCACACGCCCTCCCTCCTTTCTTCTTGGTTCTTGATAAGCCTGACTGATTGTCATACCTTCCCGGATGAAATAATAGTAAAACCTTCAAACCCAAACCCAAGTTCATGCTGCTTGCCCATCACAGGCACCTCACCCCCCCGCTTCACGTTGTGCACACGTCCGCATCCCCCTGCCGCAGCCTGGGTGAGCCCCTTGGAAAGTACTTTTGTTGTGATTCCATTGATAGTGACTCAAGAATAAGGACATGGTTAAGATGCTGACGCTTTGCTGGGGGAAGCGTTTCTGAGGTGCTGAGGCTGTCCTGGCCCCGTGTTCAGGCATCAGTGCCTGTGTCTCCTCCCACGTCAAACTCCGCCTTCTAACCCACTGCTGACCTGTCACCACGCCCGTTCCTGCCATGCTCCCCTCCTGCCCCCTCAGTGGCCAGCACGACACCCCACTCACCGCTGCCCCTTCGGGCCTGCTTCCTGCTCCGCCTCTGTCCAGAGCACTCTTTCACTCTTCTTCACCTTAAACATTTCTGCTCAACTTTCTACGTTAAAAACAAAACAAAACAAAACTGTACTGAGATACGTTTGACGTACGAAGAGTTGTAAACACAATACAGACACCTTGATGGGTTTGGGGTAAGTATACAACCTGAAACCATCATCATGGTCAGGCCCCTAATGTTACCTCTGCCTCCCTCTGTCCCATACATCTGTCTGTCCATCCATCTGTTTCCCTCTATCTGTCTACCGTCACTCCATGGTGGCTCAGACAGTAAAGAATCTGCCTGCAGTGCTGGAGACCTGGGTTCAGTCCCTGGGCTGGGAAGGTCCCCTGGAGAAGGGAATGGCTACCCACTGCAGTATTCTTGCTTGGAGAATTCTGTGAATATTCATTGGAAAGACTTATGCTGAAGCTGAAGCTCCAATACTTTGGCCACCTGATGTGAAGAGCTGACTCATTAGAAAAGACCCTGATGCTGGGAAAGATTGAGGGCAGGAGAAGTGGGCAATAGAGAATAAGATGGTTGGATGGCATCATTGACTCAATGGACATGAGTTTGAGCAAACTCCAGGTGATAGTGAAGGACAGGGAAGCCTGGCATGCTGAGGTCCTGGGGGTCGCAAGAGTCAGACACGACTTGGCAACTGAACAACAGCAATTTGTCTATTATCTATCTGTCTGTCCCTCTATTATCTATCAATCTGTCTTGTGATTAAATAACATAAAATCAATCCTTTTAGCAGATTTTTAAATACACAATACAGTGCCTTAAACCCTAGGCTCTGCACAGAGGTCTAAGACTTAACTGCTTGTATAATTAAAACTTTATACCTTTGATACCACCTCCCATCTCCCCTTCCTCCAGCACTTGATAACTACTATTCTATTCTCTGCTTCTAGGAGTTAAACTAGTTTAGAATTCTCATGTAAGTGGGATCATGTAGTATTTGTTCTTCTGAGTCTGACCTAGTTAATTCAAGGAAACAATCAATAAAATGAAAAAGGCACTTTATGGAACGGGAGAAAATATTTGCAGACCATGTAGTCCATGGAGTTATATCCAATATGTATAGCACCTCTGACTCAATAGCGAAATAAATAAATAACTTGAATAAGAAATGGGCAGATGTTTTTTAAAGAAGACACGCAGACGGCCACGTGGGCTGAACTGAGAGTGCCTGGCTGAGTCATACTTCGGTTACCGCGGCAGGGAGATAGACAGTGGGTGAGTGGGAGTCACAGTCAAGGGCTCCCCCTTTGCCTCTCCTCTGAACTCAGAGCTGCTTGGACACCGCTGCCCGGCAGGATGGACACCTGAGCTGGGGGCAGGAAGTGTGGTCCTGCATCAGGAGCCAGAAGGAGCTTGCCCCTTCCTCCCACTCCCCCTTCCTCCTCTCCGTACCCCACTTTCTGAATCCCCTTGGAGGTGACAGTTGGCAGAGGTGCTCTCAGCCCCGGGGAGGGGAAGGTGACTGTGGCGGGGAGCACATGGGAGGGCTGATGAGCCTGCAGCTGGGGGTGAGATGAGCCTGTGAGCAGGAGGGAAGCAGGTTACAGTTCTCTGGGTTACTTTTTTTTAACACAGTACCATTTTAGTTATGGTAAGAGTGAGCCTACCTACTCACAGGATTGTTTTAAGAATCAAAGTAATTCTTATGTAAGAGGGTTTTAGGGAAACCACATAGCCAAACAATTCTAGTTGCTGGTATTTTTCAGGAGGAAGTAATGAGCATGTAATTTCAGAATTATCTTTAAAGTTATGTTTGCCTAATGGTTTAAAGTAGTTTTTAAAAAATTATAGCAACATACATACCTCCAAGCAGGAATTTGATATAGTGGAATAGTATAGAGAGACAATAGGTATCTATGTATATAACACACACACACTGATTCAGAAATATTAATGGTGGCTTTTTCTCTGAGTAGATGAATCACATAAAATGTTTAAAATGTTCTGTCTCATGCGGTAAGTTATGAATTTTCTCCCATGTATGCATAACTTAAAAAAGAGACTGCTTGAAAAAAAAAATCAGTGTTTCACAGTAAAAACAACAGTTAGATAGCTCTCCCCAGAAATTTTATCCTAAAAAACTTCACTGTTCAAAGCCTAGAATTGAACAGTAAATACAAGGCCATTTCCTCAGAGTGATCAGAAGGAAAATATGTTTAGCAGAATTTCCTCCCTACATTCCTTGTGATGGAATAAGATGCACATCCCGTAGGAATAAACCCCTGAGTCCTGGTGAGAGAGCCAGGGCTGAGAACAGGAGGTCTGCTCAGATTGGTCCAGCAGAGTTTCTGCACAAAGAGATGTCGGGTGTCAGGAACTGGCCGTCAGCACTGGCCTTCAGTTTGTTTGGAGATATTTGAGAGAGAAAATCCGGTGTCACCCAAGCAGAGGTGACGAGCTCCCTGTGCTGAGAGGGCCGTAGGCACTGAGGTGTCAGGACCAGCCCCTGGCCTCAACAAAGAGGAGTCAGAGCAGAAGACAAAGCCAGCTGTCAAACCCAGCATGGGGTCAGGGGCCTGCCCCACGTCTCGTGGAAGGAGGACACCGCACACACTGAGAAGGGGTTGCCAAGAGAGCATCTTAGGATGAGCTCACGTCTGCACAGGTCCAGGGAGACGTGCGAACTCGTCAAACAGAAGAGAAAAGGGGAAGGACAGCCAGCCCAAGTGGCAGGGTTGGGGCAGAAGATGACTGCCGAGATGCAGATGGTGACATAAATTTTCATTGGATGCAGAATCACCGTATTGATTGCAAGTCTTCCTGTCCCATGTGCAGCCTCCTCAGAGCACAGAGGGAAAGGATGATGTCATTAAACTGATGATGAGGAGGAGAGCTATTCGGATTAGGTAGAGAAAGAAAACAGACAAATGCTAATTAAAGTAACAAAGAAAGAAAACAAATACTAATTAAAGTAACAAAGAATGATGAGAGAAGAAAACGTGCATCAAAAACAAAACAGCATTACTCTGGGCCAACAAAGGAGTTTGCCATAAATCAAGCAGTATTCCCAAACTGGAAATTACGAGATAGAAATTATTGATTAAAAAAATCTGATGATTTTTCTAAAGTTCAAAGCTGAAGAACAGTTTCTTTTACAAAGCTGTGACTGATTACTTTTGAAGCAATACAAGTAAGATTGGCTTCTGACTTTCAAAAATTTCCTTTGAGACCTGTTCTTATACTCAGGGATTATTTAGAAGTGTGTTGTTTAAATTCTAGTCTTGTGGAATTTTCCTGTTACCTTTCTGTCATTGACTTTTTGTTTAGTTCGTCATAGTCAGAGAACACACTCTGCATCTTTTAATGATTTTATGTTGGCTGAGGTTTGTTCTATGGTTCAGTTGTGGTTTATCTTGGTGAAGTTTCCATTGGGGATGGAAAAAATGAGTATTCTCCTGTTGTTGGGTGGAGTGTTCTATATATATCGATTGGGTTTTACTGCCTGGTTTTGTGGCTCAGTTCATTGATAGACTTGCTGATTTTCTGCCTGGTAGTTCTGTCATATGCTGAGTAGGGTGTACTGAAGTTCCCAAATACTATAGTGGATTTGTCTGTTTCTCCTTTCCGCTGTGCCTATTTCTGCTTCATATATTTTGAGGCTCTGATGGTAGGTACATAGTTATGTGTTCTAGGTGGACTAATTCATTTGTCATCTTGTAGCCTTCCCCACTGTTGCTATAATTTTACCTGCTGTGAAGTCTACTTTAATTGATATTAATATAATTTTCCTGCTTTTTTAAATTAATATTTGCACAGTATATCTTTTTTATCCTTTTATTTCTAGCCTATGTCATTATATTTGAAGTAAATTTTGTGTAGACAGTATAGTTGGATCTTATTTTTTAATCCACTCTTACCGATCTCTGCCACTGAATTGGCATATTGAGACCATTTACATTGAATGGATTTACATTGTGATTCTGACACTTTATTATTTGTTTTGTTTCTTCTGTTTTCTTTTCCATTCCTTCCTGTGAAGTCTGGAATGGTTTTTGGGATTCTGTCTGGTTTAGCTGTCATATTTTGAGTATCTCCCCGATCTAGTTTTCTTAGTGATTCTACGTGTTACAGTGTGCACGGCTGACTTACTGGTACTGGCATTTGCCACTTTGCGTGCTGCATAGAAACATTACTTGAACTTAGGACCCTTAGGTCTCTCCATTTGTGAATTATAACAGTCTTAAGTATTTACTTATAACTGAGCACCACCTTACATCCTGTTCTAATGGTTCCTTGTGTCACAAAGTATGACTTGAGAAACTCATGTGATAAAGGCCGGTCTGCTATGTTTATCTCCATTTTTAACACATCCTGATGTTCTTCTTTCCTTTTGGAAGTTCTAAGTCGTCTTCTGCTATGATTTCATTTTTGTTTAGAAGACTGACTTTTGCTATTTTAGAGTAGGTTTCAGTTCAGTTCAGTTTAGTTGCTCAGTCATGTCCAACTCATTGTGACCCCATGGAATACAGCATGCCAGGCTTCCCTGTCCTTCACAAACTCCCAGAGCTTGCTCAAACTCATGTCCATCGAGTCAATGATGCCATCCAACCATCTTATCCTCTGTCATCCCCTTCTCTTCTCGCCTTCAATCTTTCCCAGCATCAGGGTCTTCTGATGAGTCAGTTCTTGACATCAGGTGGCCAAAGTATTGGAATTTCATTTTCAGCATCAGCAATCAGAATTCGGGACTGATCTCCTTTAGGATTGACTGGTTTGATCTCCTTGCAGTCCAAGCAACTGTCAAGAGTCTTCTCCAACACCACAGTTCAGAGGCATCAGTTCTTTGGTGCTCAGCTTTCTTTATAGTCCAACTCTGATATCCATACATGATTACTGGAAAAATCATAGCTTTGACTAGACTGACCTTTGTCAGTAAAGTAATGTCTCTGCTTTTTTTTTTTTTTTTGTGCTACATTTGTTTATTAAAAACTGCTACAAACAAACAAAGCCTGTACAAAAAACTTGAACATCCACCCCTGTGAAACAGTAAGCTCCACGAACATTATCGCTTAGGACTTCACATTCCTCTGCCTTGGCCTCATGGTCTTCCTCTGTCATGGATCAGTCTTCCTTCCCCACTACTTTGAAATAGTAGTCTTGAGAGACATTATCGCCTAGGACCCCCTCTTCCTCTGCCTCGGCCTCGGCCTCTTCCTGCAACAGCTTCCCTTTTCTTAGACTTCACCTTTGGTTCCACATCCACGAGTAGTGTATCCAGAGGCAAGCTGTTCTCGGGGCTCCGATGTAGAGACTGCCATGTCTCTGCTTTTTAATATGCTGTCTAGGTTGGTAATAGCTTTTCTTCTAAGGAACAAGCATCTTTTAATTTCATGGCTGCAGTCACCATCTTCAGTGATTTTGGAGCCAGAAAAAATAGAGTCTGTCACTGTTTCCATTGTTTACCTATCTGTTTGCCGCGAAGTGATGGGACTGGATGCCATGATCTTAATTTTTTGAATATTGACTTGGAAGCCAACTTTTTCACTCTCCTCTTTCGCTTTTATCAAGAGGCTCATTAGTTCTTGTCCGCTTTCTCCGTAAGGGTGGTGTCATCTGCGTATCAGAGATTATTGATACATGGAATAACAGACTGGTTCCAAACTGGAAAAGGAGTACGTCAAGGCTGTATATTGTCACCCTGCTTATTTAACTTATATGCAGAGTACATCAAGTGAAATGCCAGGCTGGGTGAAGCACAAGCTGGAATCAAGATTTCGGGGAGAAATATCAGTCACCTCGGATAACAGAGTAGGTTTACTAATGGTAAATTCTCTTAATTTTCTTTCCACTGAGAATGTTTTAATTTCTCCTTCATTCTTGAAATGTAGTTTCTCTGAATATATAACTCACAGCTGTCAATTAGAAAAGAAAATCCTGCACTTGAAAAATATGCCAATTTCTCTTGGATACCATGGTTCCAAATGAGGAATCCACTGTATTTTGAGTTTGTGTTACCATCTCTTTCTCTGGCTGGTTTTAAGACCTTGTAAGATTATCTTTAATTTTTGGAAATTTAATTATAATATATTGTGGCATGGATTTATTTGTGTTTTCCTGTTTGGGATTCACTTAAGTTTCATTTGGAATTAGCTCTGGACTTTGTAGGTTTACATCTCCTGCCAGTGTAGGAAAGTTTTCAGTCATTATATCTTCAACTGCTTTTCCAATCCCCCTCTCTCTTTTCTTCTTGGACTATGGTAATAAGAATGTCAGGTCTTCTGTTATTTTCCCATAGGTCCCTTAGTTTCTGGGATTTATTTTCTTTGCTTTTTAGCATGGGTAAGTTCTGTTGTTCATCCTCAAACTCACTGATTCTATCATTCTATTTCCACCCAACTGTTGAGTATATCTAGTAAATTTTTTTTATTTCTGTTACTTTCAGTTTTAGAATTCCCACATGATTATTTTTATCACTGCTATATTTTTTCACTGATACACTGAATTATCTTTGCATCTAAAGAGAATTCACAGTCCCATGTTGAACCATCTTTATGGTCTATGTCGTCAGGTAATTCTCACATCCTGCCTCATCTCAGTGGTGGTGTCTGTTCACTGTCTTTTCTCTTTCAGGTTGTGACTGTCCTGGTTCTTGTTATGAAGGATATTCTCAATTCAATCCTGGACATATTCTGGATGCCAGATTATTAGATTCTGAATCCAGGGAAGTGGTTTGGTTTTGTTTTGAAGCAGGCAGTCCTTCTGTTGAAATCTGGCCTGAGAACGAGGTGGATAATGTATGTTGAACCTACCCCTGGGCCCTGCAACAGATCTGCCTTGTTTTGGAGGGTGGGCTGAGATATACTGAGCCTGGCAAATAAGGCATCAGCATGCCCTGTCTCACCGCTCCCAAGTGAGGGTTTATGGTCATCTCCCAGAGGCCCCTTGACACACCACGTACCCCACCGCAAGCCCCCTTAGCCTCAGTGATGCTGCTGGGATGGAGGCGTGGCCCCTGACGGGCCGTAGGGCAGGACAGAGCGTGGCGGTGAAGCAGAGCCCTGGCAGCCCTGCCCCACGTGGCCACGTTGACGGGTGCCCCTGGTGGACCGGGGCTGGGCTTCCTGCTGCCTCACCGCGCTCCGCCTCCCTCAGTCGATCTCACTGGCCAGGTGTGGGAAAAGGCTCAGCTCGCCTTTGAACGCTGGCAGAGGGTCCAGGGTGCCAGCTGCCTCCCCAGGTAGGAGGGGAGCCACTTCCAGATCGACTGCTGTAGGGCAGTTTTCCTAGAGACTTTTGTCTGGAATGGCGGCTGGAGTGGATATTTCCAGGAGGGTTTCCTTTCACTGGGCCACACTTTTCTGACTTCCTGGCTTCTTGGAGCCAGCACAGACAAAAAGTCTTTCCCTGCTGGCTGTTCCCACTTGGAGGTGGCATCTTGTCTGGATGTGTGGGGGCAGTACGTAAACTGGGGGACACACACAGTGTCCTCCCCTGTGTCCTCAGATCCTTGTCCCTGCCTGTCAGAACCTTCCTCTGAGTTCTGTAGTGTGGTGGCCAAGGCTTTGTGGTCTCACAAGGGAGACAACCTGGGGGTATTTGGGCGACTCCATTTGGAGGAACCAGAATTTGATTTCTGACTCTAACCACAGTCTCCAAGGCAGCAGGTCCTGTAACACTGCCTATAGAACATGGCAGGAAAAAGCCAGACACCCAAACTCCTGCTCAGTGGTAAAGAATCCGCTTGCAGTGCCTGAGACCTGGGTTCGATCCCTGGGTTGGGAAGATCCCCTGGAGAAGGGAATGGCCACCCACTCCAGTGTTCTTGCCTGGAATCCCATGGATAGAGGAGCCTGGCAGGCTACAGTCCATGGGGTCACAAAGAGTTGGACACAAGTGAACTACTAACACTTTTACCAAACTCCATACATTGTGAAAGTGTTGCTTGTAAAGTAAAGATACCACAGAAATACCCTTCTGTGGGATGTACCTCAGAAACATACCATCAATATTCCTAAAAGAACACCCAAAGACAGTCATGTAAGAGATTCATCAGGAGTAATATCACAAAAGTATCGAATCCATAGAGTGAATAAAATAATTTTGTGAACATCGACTTTAGTGAAATAACATAGATTATGCACACGTTTGCATGAATGTAGCAAAAAATTAATTGAAGGTCACGAATGATCCATGAGATAGAAGATACCTGAAGTGAAATACAATTTAATAATAATGTGTGTATAGACAAAACCCTGGACATTTTGAAATAATTAATATCAAAATGCAAATAGTGATTAATTCTGGTTGGTTTTGGATTGGATTATGGTATAATTTTACTCTGTACCCTATTCTTTATCTAAAACCTTTTTATGATTGGCATCTACTACTCAATAAGCATAATAATTAATCTTAATATTGATAACAAAATCTTTTTTCCAGGAGAGATTAAGAGGAAGAAGAGACAGATAGAAAGCCATCAAAATGCCTTCTAGTCAGAGAAGTTCACACATTTCTCTTAATACTTTGTCAGATTAAATAAACTCTTCCATCTCTTATAGTGAATTAATTAAAAGAACAAAAACTTTTGCCCACAGTTGATGCCAAATCCAGTCTTTTCTTTGGGTGTAGATGTTTACAGACATCTGGGTACTTGCAAAGATAAGTTTTATAGAAGAAATGAACCCAAAAGTGGCTACTTGAATTGAAGACAAGTTAAGTACTTTGCTATTATAATGAATATTGGACAAAAGCACAGATGTGCATTTTTACAAATGACAGATATATGGACTCTGGAAACTATAGAAGACGTGCTCTAATGAAAAGACTAAAAACTAATTTTATACATTTACACATTGCCGTGGGCCAATTCTTAGAAAGAAAAGCTGGAATATAAATGACAAGAATAATCAAAGAAAAATCAGGCAAGTGTATTCAAAATGTATTTTTCGAAATGCCGTTTCTGAAAGGCTTTGGAAGCGACACTGAAGAGATGTGAGTGATTTCCTTTCATCGTGCGCGGTCCTTCTCGAGGAGCCTGGGCCTTTCCCTCATGATCAGCTCCCAGTCGTTACCTCAGCGCAGCTCTGAGGACACGTGATGTGATGGAGACAAGCCTAGTTTCAGGGATTGCTGTTGCAGTTCCGTGGCGCCTACAGCACGGGCATCACAGGCTGTAGATGCAGACAGTGGATGACTTGGGGTCCAGGTGGTCAGGATTGTGGCGGTCACTCGCCTGCTGATTGTGTTTGGCCTTAGGTGGCTCAGATGGTAAAGAATCTGCCTACAATGCAGGAGACCCAGGTTCCATCCCTGGATTAGGAAGGTATTCTGGAGAAGGGAATGGCAACCCACTCCAGTGTTCTTGCCTGAGAAATGCTATGGACAGAGGAGCCTGGCGGGCTATAGTCCATGGGGTCACAAAAGAGTCAGACATGACTTTCTCTTAGAGAGGCCGCTGGAGCCTCCTCCACCTCAGTTTCCTCCCTTCCCTCAAGCCCCCTCTCAACTCTGCAGCTTCTGACCAGCTGGCTACAGCCTCTCCATCACGGTAGAGAATTCACTAGAAGCTCATAGAACTCAGGGAAGCTCCGGCCCTACAATCACAGTGTTATTCTTGCAAAGACTGCAAGTAGGAAACACCAGCCAAATACAAGATGCTGAAGACTCAACCTCCTTCCTCAGAGGTCAGGCTCACCCAAAGTTTCAACCCTCTAAATGACATGCTTTTTTATATCTTTTGACTCTGCCTCCTTGGACTAACTTTTAGAACATTGTAGACTGAGTCCGTCTTCTGTGCTCATGACAATCCTCTAGCCACCTGAAGGAGGCATTTTCAGGCTCCGCCTTGCTCCACGGGTTATTTTCAGGTTAGTCAGGTCCAACGTTCTCCCGTGTCACTAAAATAAAATACTTTCCAAGCTGCCCATCAGCTAGCTGCATTTCTCTAGATGTTTTCTCCTCTAGAACGTGCTTCTTCATCCATGGAGCCCTGAGTGTTGCACGGCATTGCCAGTGCCTGGTGGGACCCTTGCCAGAGATTGGCTGGATCTGCATGTTCTGAGCACAATCCTCAGTCCCTCAGCTGCTGGGCCGCCTCTCAACAGGGCTGGTGGATGCCGGGCCGCTTGTCAGGTGACTTAGCACCTGAAGGATCCAGAGCTGGAGGACACCTGAGGAGGGGGAAGAGCCGTGTTCAGGGACAGGAAGACGGAAGAGGGGGTGTCAGTGGTCCCGACAGGCAAGAGCACCGAAGCTGGCTCACGGCAGATGTGTGCATCCAGTCTAGGGGGTGGGAAGCCCACTGTGGGTGTTTGGTACACAGGCTGAGAGTCTGCGGGAGAGCACCCAGACAGTATTAATTTAGAGTCCAGAAATGGTTCTGGAAACTGTGCAGGGAGCTTGCTGGACTAGTAGCTCCCACTGTTCTCTCTGCTATGAAAGCTGGTGCTTTGGTGTGTGGCTGAGCCCAGGGCGGGAGGAGCAAAGCCCGGAGTGGGAAGGAGGCACGGGGGTGGACAGGGGTCAGAGTGCCTGGTGGCGGGACTGGTGGGACCCTGGCTTCTGTCGTCTCTTCTGGCACCAAGCTCTTTATTTATGTTTACTTCTGCCCTATGTGTTTCTGTAAATATCTGACATGCCGTCGTAAGAGAGTGCAAAATACAGGTGACTGGCTAGAGCCACCAGAGGAGGAGGCGTGTAGGGGAGGCGGGTGAGGTGGGGCGAGGATGCAGTGATGAGCTCCACGTGCCGCTGCCCCTCAGCTCTGCACCTCTGAGATGACCAGTCAGAACAGGAAATGGGGTTGGTCTTTATCGTTGACAGTAAGATGAGATGCCTGACGCCCTGGAGTTCTTTTGGATACAACACTGATGGAATTTGCTGGGGTGGGGAGCACACATGGATGTCTCAAAAGCCTTCATGGTGAAATCCTGTTTTTTAAAAAATACTTTTATTTTATTTTTAATTGGAGGATAATTACTTTACAATATTATGATGGTTTCTGCCATAGGTATGAATGAGTCAGCCCTAGGTATACACGAATCTATTGATACTTTTGAACTGTGTTGTTGGAGAAGACTCTTGAGAGTCCCTTGAACAGCAAGGGAGATCCCACCAGTCCTTCCTAAAGGAAATCAGTCCTGAGTGTTCATTGAAAGGACTGATGCTTAAGCTGAAACTCCAATACTTTGGCCACCTGATGCAAAGAACTGACTCATTGGAAAAGACCCTGATGCTGGGAAAGATTGAAGGCAGGAGAAGAAGGGGGGACAACAGAGGATGAGATGGTTGGATGGTATCACTGACTTGATGGACATGAGTTTGAGCAAGCTCTGGGAGTTGGTGATGGACAGGGAGGCCTGGCGTGCTGCAGTCCATGGGGTCGCAAAGAGTCAGACACAACTGAGACTGAGGAACTGAACTGAATTGAACTAATACACGAACCTAGAGCCTATCAGGGAGAGTGACGTCAGAAAGAGAAAGACTCATATTGCATATTAACGTATATAAGTGATGACCAACCTAGGCAGCATATTAAAAAGCAGAGACATTACTTTGCCAACAAAGGTCCGTCTAGTCAAGGCTGTGGTTTTTCCAGTGGTCATGTATGGATGTGAGAGTTGGACTATATAGAAAGGTGAGCACCGAAAAATTGATGCTTTTGAACTGTGGTGTTGGAGAAGACTCTTGAGAGTCCCTTGGACTGCAAGGAGATCCAACCAGTCCATCCTAAAGGAGATCAGTCCCGAGTGTTCATTGGAAGGACTGATGCTGAAGCTGAAACTCCAATACTTTGGCCATCTCATGCCAAAGTTGACTCATTGGAAAAGACCCTGATGTTGGGAGGGATTGGGGGCAGGAGGAGAAGGGGACGACAGAGGATGAGATGGCTGGATGGCATCACCGACTTTGATGGGCATGAGTTTGAGTAAACTCCGGGAGTTGGTGATGGACAGGGAGGCCTGGCGTGCTGTGATTCATGGGGTCGCAAAGAGTCAGACATGACTGAGAGACTGAACTGAACTGAACTGATGGAATCTAGAAAGATGGTACAGATGACGAAGTCCTTTTAATTGATAAGTTGATGGCAAGGTCTCCATATTAGCTGCTATGGTTACAGTAATTAAAAGCCTCAAGAAGCTAATAAAGCAAAAAGAAAACAATCCCCAAAGCAAAGCTGGACCAGTGGAGTGTTTCAGTTTTCTGTCTAGACGTGGCTTGATTTAGAGGAGAAGTTCTGAGCATTTCACTGGTTTCCATGAAGGAATCCCCCTGGTGTATTGTTGCTTGGTCTTCCTGAGCCTGGCTCCCCACAGTAAATCACGGGTAACACATTGCCTGGGCCGCAGTGATGGGCAGGCCGTCGCTGTGACGTGTTAGTGCTGAGGCTCCCGTGTGGTGCAGGTGTGTTCAGTACGTGTGGGTGGTTTCTGGGCGCGGCAGCTGCAGAAGTTCCAGGGCACCCTGGTTGAGCTGCTGGCTGGGCCTTGCCATCCTCGAGGCGGAGGGGCTGGCCCTGGCCAGGTGGGCAGGCAGCACTGGTCACGGTGCCTCGGGTGGTGGCAGGCAGGGCTGTCTCACTCCTTTCCAACTTCTCTTTTGTAGGAATCACGCTCTACAGCCACCCGTATGGAGGGGCCTTACTGAATGAGGACAAGATGTGAGTTGACGGAGCAGAGGGTGGGCTGGCTAGGGAAGAGCATCTTGGGGTTGGCAGGGGTGCATCTTGTCCCTCTTCTCATCCGTGAGTGGCGCTGGCAGACACGCCGAGTGGAACAAGACTTGGGCATTGCTGTGCAAAACGTGCGGGCAGGGATGATGATGGAGGAAGTGCATCAGCTGAGTCTAAAATGGATGAGCCTGTTGTAGAGCTTAGTTCCAGGTAGAAGTTGTTCTAAAGGGATGATTCACCAAAGCCCATGGGACCGAACATCTTTTTCAAGTGCAGATTTTAAGCACAGTATTTACTGAGGTCACCATAGTGACTCCTCCTGACAGCTCCTGCGAGTCTGTCCTCGCTGTCCACATGGAAATGGTGGAGTGAGGCCCTTTATGTACGGACCTAAGAGTCTCCTCCTCCCCATCTCCCTTCTCTGCCATCCAGTGAGCAAACTTTTAGTTAAAAATTGATGATAAGAAAAAGTATTGTTTATGTACTTCCTGTGACCTACCAGCCGGGGTGGGAGGACACCGATCTGCCTGATGGGCGACCTCCCCTCACGTCCGGAACAGGGCAGGTGGTCCTCACATTTACACGTGGACTGTTGGGGTCCTTTCTTTACCTGACGCCTGCCCAGGATTCTAGGTGTGGGCCTGTCAACTTAGGTCATACAGTAAGACGTGATGGACGGTTTGAGCTGAGCCATTTCATCCATGTATCACTGGAGGCAGCTGGGCTCTGACCATCCCCAAGGACGAGGGGTGATGGACCAGAGGTGTGAGCGATGCTCAAGTTAAAAATGGCCCAGAAGGTACAGGGTGTGTCATCGCCGAGCACCGCCATCTGTGCAGAGCTTCGGTGCTTTGAGAGCTTAGATCCCCAGGTGGGGCTGATCGCCCCCCTGCCCCATGGGAGCTGCTGTCCAGCGCAGTGGCCCCAAGTGGGCAGAGGGCACGGCTCGGCGTGCAGGCCAGGCGGCAGGGGCCATCGTTTTACCTGAGAGCAGACTTAGCGTCGAGTCAAGGCCCTGGGTGGGTAGACGGGCAGCTGCCGGTGACCTTCAGGCTCCTCTGTGGCCTCTGGATGCTGGGAGCTGTTAGCCCCGGCCATGAAAGGGCATCAAGGGGCTTTAGTAAGAGAATCCACACCCGTAGCCAATATGCCGGCTGGTCCTGTTTTTCTTTTATTTTTCCTTTGAGGAGATATATATACTCACAGTGTTGGCAGAACTCACTGGCTATTTGAAAAGTAAATGAACAAATCTGCATTTTAACCTCACTTTCTTACAGTAAAATAAAATCCATATGAAACAAACACTTAAAAGTAAAACTTTAAGATAATGAAAGAAAATGTCTGAATATTTTTGTAATTTTCATGAACTAAAAGTTTTCTAAGCCCAATGTAAAGCCTATAAAGTTAAAGAATATATAAATTATATAATATAGATTCAAAAATGGAAAGTAAGTCTGTCAAAAAATAAACTTTAAAAAGTGAAGAGAGAAACAAAAATATTTGCAACACATCTGACAACAGCTAGTTTTCTTGAGATTGTGAGACCTTCTTATAAGTCAGTAGAGAAAGGATGCAAGATCTTTTTTTCCCCACTTTTTGAAAGTAAGTGGAAGATTCTTTAAATTCTGTCATGCTTTACAGTTTCCAGAAGTTTCACACATATGATTTCATATCATCTCATAATAATTTTTTCCCACCCCTGTCTTCCCTTCAGGCTGCCCTGGTAGCTCAGGTGGTAACGAATCTGCCCGCAGTGCAGGAGATGTGGGTTCTGTCCCTGGGTTGGGAAGATCTGCTGGAGAAGGGCGTGGCAACCCACTCTAGTGTTCTTGCCTGGAGAATCCCACAGATAGGAGCCTGGCAGGCTGCAGCCCATGGGGTTGCAAAAAGTCAGTCCTGCCCGTCCCTGTAACCATTCAACGGATAACTGACAGTTCACTGGCTGTAGCAGCAGGAGAAGCTCTGGGTCCCCGTCAGCCTCTGATGCCTGTTCTACTCCCGCCCGCAGCCTGGAGAGCATCCGCCAGTGTGGCGTCGCCCTGTGCATCGTGCTTGGCTTCTCCATCCTCTCCGCGTCCATCGGCAGCTCCGTGGTGCGGGACAGGGTGACCGGAGCCAAGAGGCTGCAGCACATGAGCGGCCTGGGCTACCGGACCTACTGGCTCACCAACTTCCTGTTTGACATGGTAGGACTCTGGTGCTGTCCCTCTGTGTCCCTGCACCCCGGGAGGTGTGTGTGCATGTGTGTGTGCATCTGTGTGCATGCGTGTGTGTGTGTGTGGCTGCCCCTTGCTGGCTGTTTCCTGAGAGCACATTTCACATTAAGCCTCCTCCCTGTACTTTCTAGCAGTGTTCTTCTGAGGAGGCGAAGATGGACATAAGCTGGGATCTGTGCAGCTATGGGGACAAAAGATGTAATTCCCACCCAGGCGAAATGCACAGAGCTGTATAAGAGATGAACTAGCAGGAAGACAGTTAAAACCTAGCATAGCAATCAGCACAAGAAATGGCAATGTAAGGTGTTGTGAGAACCCCAAAGAGAAGGAGGTTCACCCCAACCGAGGTAGCCAGGGATGCCTTCCTGCAGGACGCAGTGTGGGCACAGAGAATGAAAGACGAAGAGGAAGAAGAGAAAACAATTCAAAACAGGCTGACTCAGAAGAGCAGGACAGACTAAAGGACGTTGAAAGCTGATTTTTAGGAGAAACGACCATTAATTAGAATACCAGCAGGGCAGGTGAGCACACCAAAGTCCTGCACGGGGCATGTGTTTCCTAACGTGGCGGTGAGTTCTGAGAGGCTCATACTCTAACGTGGGTGAGGAGTGGGTGAGCTCACCCGTCCCTGCTGTTTAAACAGCGGCCTCCTTGGACGCCTGCTTGGGGCCAGGCCACGTCCTGAAGGCTGACCCTGTGGGGCCATGACACAGAAGCACAGAACCGGCGGTGACTGCCCCAGAGGGCGCAGAGCGGGCGGGGCAGTGCCACTTGCCCAGTCCTGGTTCAGCGGCCTCCCTGGCTGCCCATCGCTGTGCCTGCTATTTAATGATGCAGAGTGACCCCTGCTTCCCAGGAGGAGAAGGGGCGGGACGTGCCCGGAGAGCATAATAGCCGGCAGGAGAGACCCAGAACCTCCCCTTCCTGAAGTCGTGAGGTGATTGTCCTCCTCTCCCTCCCACTAACCGGGGCTTCTGTTTACTCTGGGGGCATGAGTCAGGGAGCACTGCTTTCTTCTCGGTATCCCACCTCCATCCAGTCATTCCCCACCTAGTCAGTCACTGATTTAATGGAGGCTTTTGAGGTTTTTCTCTGGGCCAAGGTGTGACTCAGATGGTAAAGCGTCTGCCTGCAGTGCAGGAGACCTGGGTTCGATTCCTAGTTGGGAAGATCCCCTGGAGAAGGCAGTGGCAACCCACTCCAGTACTCTTGCCTGGAAAATTCCATTGACAGAGGAGCCTGGTAGGCTACAGTCCAAGGGGTTGCAGAGAGTCAGACGCGACTGAGCCGCTTCACTTTCTTTACTTTCACTTTCTTTAAGGTGTGTCTGAGGTGTGGACAAACCATGAACGGGGCAGAGAGGGTCTGTGCCTGTAAGGACCTTGTGTTCTTATGGGTGGAAGCAGAAAGCAAGTAGATCAATACAAATAAATACACAAGATGCAATCGTCTTGAGACTCAGTTTACCAGAGGCGTGAGAGAGGGCCACTGGACGGAGGGTGACTTGAGATCGGTGCTGGGGTCTGACACTTCGGAAGGGGCACTGTGGCCGGGGGTTGGCCCGCGGGTTGTCAGCGCTTGGGGGCCGCTCCCTGCGGGAGGGGTTTCTGTCCTTGGTTCTTAGTGTGGGAAAAAGCTGTGTGTCCTGTGGGGCTGGGTTCCTGCCCTTTCCCGTGGGAGGTGGGTGTGGGTGGTGTAGACGTTAGATGTTTATATTGTGGCCCCTCTGGAGGCTGGAATCCCAGGGCTGGTGACACTCCCGAGGCCTCCCTCCAGGACTGGGGGGCAGCCTTCTCCTCCCCACGTCCTCACTCTGGGAGCCTGTGTCCTCAGTTCGTCTCTCTGTAAGTCAAGAGTCCATCCTCACGACCTCATTTGACATGAGCCTTGAAGGGGACTTGTTTCAGTCCCAAACTGTGACTCTCCAGGCCTGAGTCCACCGCTGCAACCGTTTGCTGGGCCAGACAGGACACAGGCTAAGTGGGAGCCGAGCCCCGAGAGCTTGTGGTCAGGCGTGCGTGCTGGGTTGCTCAGTCATGCCTGACTCTTTGCGAGCGACCCCGTGGACTGTAGCCCTCTAGGCCCCCCTATCCATGAGGATCCTCCAGGCAAGAATACTGGAGTGGGTTGCCATGCCCTCCTCCAGGGTATCTTCCCAACCCAGAGGTCTAACCCCGGTCTCCTGCATTGCAGGCAGATTCTTTCCTGTCTAAGCCACCAGGGAAGCCCAAGAATACTGAAGTGGGTTGTAATGCCCTCCTCCAGGGGGTCTTCCCGACCCAGGGATCAAGCCCACCTCTCTTATGTCTCCTGAATTGGCAGGCAGGGGTCAGGAGATGGTGATAAACAAACCCGTGTGCTAACAGGTCCTCTTCTCTTTATTTCTCAGCTCTTTTACTTGGTCTCCGTCTGCCTGTGTGTCTCTGTGATCGTGGCCTTCCAGCTCACCGCCTTCACTTTCCGGGAGAACCTGGCGGCCACGGCCCTGCTGCTGGTACTTTTTGGGTATGTGATGAGACGCGTGGCTGCAGAATTACGGCTTGTTTTCTGAAGGAGAACCCCCCCGGGGCAGCTTTGAACCTGCTGCCAGCTTCATGGTTTTCTCTCCTTCCAGCCAATTATGCTGCTGCTTCCTGGGGCACGGAGCTGAGCAGCGTGAGCAGGACGCCTGGTGCCTGCTCACGGTGGGGGGAGGCAGTGATGGGGACAGCTTCGCTCCGTCTGTCTGAGAGCCCCTTATTCTGTCTCTGATGTTCCTCTGGGGCTCCACACGTCACCCACTCAGCTCCGGAACTGTCCTTCTAGAACTCGTGAAGCTCTACAGCTGCTGTATTTCTCCCTCTCCTGGTCTCAGTAGTTCCGAAATGTTTTGTCTAACTTCTATCACTTTATTTTTTTTTCTCACAGGGTCAAAGTAGCAAAAGCAGAAAAGTCATTTTACAAATTTCTCCTTTGTACACACTGATCAGGATCCTTGCTAGCAGTCCCCAGAGTGTGCCTGCCGGGTAGCAAGAATGCATGCGATCATCACTCGACTCTCGGTCTAGGCTAGGCATGTGAGAGATGCTTGATGATAGTAGGGAACAAATTAACTTATGACTCGCTGGTAAAGAACCCACCTGCCAATGCAGGAGACATGGGTTCAACCCCTGGATCAGGAAGATCCCCTGGAATAGGAAATGGCATCCTACTTCAGTATTCTTCCCTGGAAAATTCCATGGACAGAGGAGCCTACAGTCCATGGAGTCGTAAAGAGTCAGACACAACTGAGCACACACACATGCACACACATACACTATATATATGTGTATAATATATATATATATTTTAAACAGACCATTCTGCTTTTATCTAAGCCACAGTTTGTAAAATGGTTTTTACGTAGATGACAGTTGTATCAGCAATTCAGACTTTCCAAAGCATCTAATTAGGGAACAGTTGTATCCTTACTGGAAAAACAGATATGTAGATGGATAGATGAATAGATGAGGGACAAAGAGAGAGACAGAGAAACCTTAAGCTGAGAATTCTCTCCACGTTTGTGACAGCAGCCCTTTTCAGCGGATTTCGGAGACTCACAGGTCTTGGGTCGAGGCAAATCCAGGGGCTCAGAAGGTGACATGTCAGCTGGAGGGTCTCAGGTGAGGGGGACCCAGAGGACCTGGAAAGGTGACTCAGGCAGGTTCCGGGAGAGAAGCACAAAGTGGGGATCCCCAGGCTCTCAGGTGACATCCCAGGGCTGATTCAGTTTTTAGAGGGGTTCTTCCTCCACTGGAGCCCAGGAATGTGCATGACCCTGACGTGGTGACTCCCCTGCAAGGGGAGGGATCCCTGGGGCCCCAAATGCTACCACATCCTCTGAGTGCCCCAGTGGACAGCGTGTTGGCTTACTCCTCCTGTCTACACACGGAGCCCCAGAACCATCTCAAAAAGGTTGATCCCAGAATAAGCTGAGACCCAAGAACACAGTCGGGCATTAAAAGGGGCTGTTTGTTTGGAATCTGGAAAAACTAGGGATTGTGTAAGTGATCAGAGTCTCATAAGGTATAATGGGAAAACATGCCCAGTTACGATTTTCCTTTTTCTTTTCTTTCTCTCCATGGAGGAAAAATCGATGTTTAAGCTGGAAAGGGAGAATAAGCATCAAAAAGGAAAAAAAAAATCTAAAAACCTCAGAGAGAAAACAGAATCTAACTTACATAAAAACATGAAAGCTTAGCCACTATTTAGTGCACATTTAACACTAAAGGATGATAAAGATGAGATTCCAAAATCCTTCCATGTCTTAGAAAATTCCTGCCCTGTGGGGGGAGGGGCCAGTTTCAAAGGGTTGAAAACCCCATAAACGGCAGAATAATGGTTAGCAGGCCTCCAACCTCCAGTGTTAAAATATTAAAATGACATTATAGTTTCATAAAAAATAGAGGTTGTTAGAAGCTACCATAGGTTTCATTAAAAATAAATTATGCCCTTCGTGTGTGTGCTCAGTCGTGTCTGACTCTTTGCGACCCCATGGACTGTAGCCTGCCAGGCTCCTCTGTCCTTGGAATTCTCCAGGGAAGGATACTGGACTGGGTTGCCATGCCCTCCTCCAGGGGATCTTCCCAACCGAGGGATTGAACCCACGTCTCCTGCACCTCCTGCAGTGGCAGGCAGATTCTTTACTACTGATCCCCTGGGGAAGCCTGCTGAGTGGCACGAGGATCTTAATTCCCTGACTTGGGATGGAAGCCATGCACCCTGAGTGGAATTGCAGAGTTCTAAGCGCTGGATGGACAGGAAGTCCCTGAATCAGTAGTGTTGAGTTGCTGGGGAGGGAGTGCTGGCTCATTCTTGAAAGGAATTTCACAGCAACTACAGCTGCTTCCCACGACTGGCTCACAGACTGCCGCTGCTGTGTCTCAGTTAAAAATCTGCTCTGACCGCTGCTGCCTCAGGTGCTCATCCAGACAGCCACGCAGCGGCGGGGTAGGACTGTTTATGTCCCAGGGAACAGAGAAGGGCAGAGTGGCCGGGTGGGGCAGAACGTGAGGCCGGGAGCTGGCTGCTCTCTGTAGTTCAGATAGAGACCATGGCATCATGACCTCCTTGGTAATTAATTTAGTTTATTTTAATTTTTATTGGAGTATAGTTGATTTATAATGTTGTGTTAGCTTTAGATGTACAGTGCAGTGAATAAGTTACTCATATGAAGCTCCAACATTTTGGCCACCTGATGTGAAGAGACAACTCATTGGAAAAGACCCTGATGCTGGGAAAGATTGAAGGCAGGAGGAGAAGGGGGTGACAGAGGACGAGATGGTTGGATGGCATCACTGACTCAGTGGGCATGAGTTTGAGCAACTTCTGGATATAGTGCAGGACAGGCAAGCCTGACATGCTGCAGTCCTAGGGGATGAAAAGAATCAGACACGACTTAGCAACTGAACAACAACCAGTGTGTGTGTGTGTGTGTGTGTGTGTGTATAAATATTTCCACTCTTTTTAATATTATTTTCCCGTATAGATCATTACAGAGCTTGAGTTGAGCTCCTTGTGCTATCCAGTAGGTCCTTATTAGTTATCTATTTTATACATCGTAGTGTGAATTCAGTTCAATGATCATTAATCACTGAGCTATTTGATGCAACAGCTAATTAAGAGCAGTTGCATTAAAGCACTCACCTTCCCCTTGTGTGTCAAAAGTCATTTTTTCATGCCTGAATTATGAGGCAGACGGTTGACAGAAGTTTCTAACATACTGTATGATTCTATGTTTAATATTAAACATACATTAATATTTTCTGAAATACAGGGATGTATCTTTGATCCAGGGGCAAATACCATACATTTCACGTGGATAAGGAATTACACTCTAAAGCTATTTCAGGGACCTGCTGAGCCAGGGAGTGGGATTTCAGAGTTAAATGGTAGCTCTGTTTTTAGTTTTTAAAGGAACCTCCATACTGTTCTCCATAGCGGCTGTACCACTTTACAATGGAATATTACTCAGCCATTAAAGAGAATGAAGTAATGCTAAAATCGCAGCAACGCGGATGGGCATAGTTCAGTTCAGTCGCTCAGCTGAGATTGTTGTGAATGGAGTAAGTCAGGCAGAGGCGGTATCCTATGACATTCCTTATATGCAGAATCTAAAAAGAAATGATACAAATGAACTCACAGAACAGAAACAAATTCACAGACTTAGAGAACAAGCTCATGCTTGCCAAGGGGGAAGGATAGAGGGAAGGGATAGTTAGGGAGTTTGGGATTGGCATGTACACACTGCTGGGCTTACTCGGTGGCGCTCGTGGTAAAGAACCTGCCTGCCAGAGCAGAAGACTCAAGAGACTCGGGTTCGATCCCTGGATCAGGAAGATGCCCTGGATCCAGTATTCTTGCAGCCCACTCCAATATTCTTGCCTGAAGAACCCCATGGACAGAGGAGCCTGGTGGGCTACAGTCCACGGGGTCGTAGTTGGACACGTTTGAAACGACTGAGCACGCACGTGCGCACTGATACGTTTAAAGTAGATAACCAACAAGGACCGACCGTATAGCCCAGGGAGCTCTGCTCAGTGCCATGTGGCAGCCTGGGTGGGAGGGGAGTCTGGGGAGAGTGGATCCGGTATATGCTCCACCTGAAACTATCATGACATTATTAATCAGCTCTACTCCAATATAAAATAAAAAGTTAAAAAATATTAATAAACATTTTTTTTTAAAAGTCAGTGACTTCTCTGCTGGCGTCCACATTGAGGTACCAGCTTCCTTTGCTTGGTGGGGTAAGTGGGGCAGGGAGGTCACAGGAGGAAGCTGAGGGGAGTCAACCATGAATAAACCCTGGCTCTGTGCTCTGGAGAAAGAAAGACGAAGAGGTGTTTTCCTTCGAGGAACATTGTGGGTGTTTTCTTACAGTGTGAGGCCATCTGAAACCTGTAGGGGCTACTCCTAGGATTCGCTGTTCACCACCCAGCTTCAGGGTCACACAGAAATGATTCCCACTTCCAGCTCCTCCTCCTCTCCAGCTGTGGGTCCTCGGTCAGGTATCTGAGGCTTGTCAGTGCCACGATGAAATGGGGCCATGGCTCCCACCTATAAGGCTGCAGCAGTGGGGAGGTCAGAGCACACGCTAGAGGCGTAAGGTATGGAGCCCACGAGGGCCCCCCAGAGAGGGAGAGTTCCATTTTCATCTGCTCTCCTCTTTTTGTATAGTTTCCCACTTGTGATAGCTTTAATTCTCACTCTAACAAACAGGTGTCATGCCTCTTTGCTGAGAAGCTGTGAGCAAGGAGCAAGGCCAAGCTTGCCCCGTGTGGTGGGAGGTGTGGGCCTTTCTTTGGCTCATGGAGCTGCATGCCCAGGCCCGGGTTTGACCTGACCCAGGCTCTGCCCACCGTATTACAGAAAATGTGCTTCGTCTTTAGAAAATACTGCCAGCTTTACTAAGTCAAGTGTGCTTCTGTTCATTGAGGGAGGAAGACTAGCCGGCCAACGGCGTCTTGTCTGTGACTCGGCCTCTAGAGGAAGGGGAGTTGCAGGGTGAGGAGCGCGACTTTTTGCTTTGCTTTTCAGGTATGCCACTCTCCCCTGGATGTATCTCGTCTCGAGGGTCTTCTCCAGCTCGGATGTCGCTTTCATCTCCTACATCTCCTTGAACTTCATCTTTGGCCTCTGTACCATGCTGATGACGGTCATGCCGCGGCTGCTGGCCGTCGTCTCCAAGGCTCAGGTCCGTGACCGTCTGCACGGCCTCCCGGGGCAAGGGGAGGGACAGAGGGTCAACTCACACCGAGCCCATTCCTTTTCCAACGGGGCTTCCCTGCAGATGTGCTGCTGTCCACGGGCTTTACCTCCAGAGAGACAGGGACTCTACTTAGCAGAAACATCTGTGCCTTGATGCGCAGCAGACCCAGGCTGGCAGCCGCGGGCAGAAGATGAGCTGTTTGTGCTCCCGCCTCACGGGTGAAGGGCGGGCTGGGCAGTGCGTTCACGGCCGCGTCCCTGTTTGCACATGGTTGGAAGGGTGGCTGTTTGTGTGAAGTGTGTCCTGTCTGGGCCTCGCGGGAACAGGGCTCAGATGTCCCTGTCTCTGGGCTCAAATGCTCCGGCCTGGGATTTGCCACAGTGCAGACCACACTCTCAGGCCACAGCAGGTTTGAATTTTCCGGGTGATTCCGCCCTCTCCCCTCGGAGCCCCAGGAAAGATTTAGATTTGCTGCTCTCAGAGTTTTGGAGCAGAAGGCTTCTGCAAGACCGGACTCCTGGCCCAGGAACATTTATCCTGGTGAGGAGGTGCCTCTCTCAGGGAACCCCTTCCATCAGGCTGTCTGTATCTGGAGGGCCACTCTGGGGCTGTCATTCCAGCAGGCATCGGGGTCCAACGGAACCCAGCAGTGCTGACCGCCCCCCGCCCCCCAGCACCCGCTGACTCTTGTCGGGCCAGGCTCCTCCCCGCGAGGCCTGCTGGGGTCTTGGCCACAGTAATTCATCTTCCGTCTCTCTCAGCCTCCCCTGGGCTGCCTGTGGGGATGGACTTCAGAGTCTGCAGCCTCCTCTGCCCTGTCTTTCTACACTTTCCCTTCTGGCTCTGGCCACACCATTCTCTCCCGATGCCCCGCTGTCTGTGTGGGCTGCGTTCTCACTAGTCCTGGTGTTGGATCCACTCAGAGGCTGAGAAAACAGCCCCAGAGAGGCCCAGTCTGGAGGATGGGCCACTGGTCAGTGTCCGGCAAGTCGGAGGCTAAGCTCCCTTCCTGTGCCCAGACGCACCGGGACGTGACTGATTCTCCAGCATCAGCCTGAGTTCTTTTCCTCAAGTTTGTACAGAAGCAGCGAGCTCTGTAAACATGCATTTGGATCCAATGAAAGAAACAGTCTATTCTGGTGATTTTTTTAGATCTGTTATTGACACTAATCTGTATTAGCGTGTCTAGACTTTGAATAGCAAACTAGCAGAACGATTCATTGGCTTTCACTCGAGAGAGTGTTGAAGTTAGTGGAGGCAGAACAGAGCTTCCTTGTCCCCATCAGAACTCTGATATACCATGGATCTCAGTCATGAACTAGAGGTAAGAGAGGCAGATTGGTGGTAGACAGTCCCTGCCCTGGGGATGGGTCACAGACAGAGGAGGAGGAGGGGGCTTCTGGACCCGCAGAGCAAACCCACCCAGAGTCTTGAGATCCTGAGACTGAGGTCAGTGGGATGCTTTGTTGCTTCCTGTTGTAAACAGCTTTATTCACTTGGAGAGAAATCTGCAGGCAGTAAGTTGTTTGCAAAAAAATGAGTCAAACCCAATTGTTAACAGATAAAAAAAGGCATTTTGTTGCTGTTGCTGAGGTCTGTCTTTTCCTTTGCTCTTTATTTTGATATGTTCTGCTTAAAAAGATCAACGTCATAAATGGGTGATTTTCAGATATTCCTTTGTAAGTTCAAGAGGTAACATATTCCTGTGAAATCATGACATAAGACGAGAAAGGGGACTAGATTTTCAGACCAGTGTCAAAGACCAGTATAGCTGATATTAACCACTATGTAGACAAACAGTACTGTTAATGTGAGCATTTTGCTTTTGACCAAGTCACAGTTTATAAGCAGATATGCACAGAAGAGGCATTTGGGGCTCTAATTCAGGCTGTGGAGCGTCAGTCTCTCCCACTGTGGAGGCTCTCTTTTGAGGGGTTGGAAATGCAGGTAGGTGAAAAAAATCATAGCTTTTCTTTTTAATGTTTACTTACTTGGCTGCTTTGGGTCTTAGTTGTGGCATGTGGGATCTTGGTTTGTCCTGTGGATCTTCACGGTGGTGCATGAGCTCTCTAGTTGTGGTGTGCCCACTCAGTAATTTTGGCTTTTGGAAAAAACTCATAGTTTCAGTAATTTATTTCTTTACTTGATCAATCTCTACATATTGTGAATCAGACACTTATAAATTGCTGTTCTGTGAATTTGTGTGGCTACACTCAACATGCGTGGGTTATTTACCAACTTGGTGTTATGAGTTGCAAATAGCTTTGTTCACGTGGGAATAGATACCAGTGTGTGAATTTCTTACAGTCAGGTCTGAGTCCTCACCATTAATTAATTATTCCCTGAACTGTCAGATCCTGAGTTAAAAGCTGTAATAGTCTCCTGTTTCCATCTTATTAAAACGGAACCCTTTGAAGTCATATATTATTTGATCCAGGGACATAGTTTTATGAAAAGTGGGATAATAAACCCCTTTAGGACTGGTGGAAATCTATAAATAGTGGTAGTTGGTCAAGACCGGAACCAAAGGATCATTAAATGAGCCTTTCATGTTTTTCTCATGTCTGCATGCAAAAGACAGTAAACTGTGATGTAGCAATACATGCCCCCAGAAGTCTTTTTTTGTTTGCTTTATTACTTTTATATTTTAGCTTATTTTTTATTGAAGTATAGTTGAATTACAGTGTTGTGTTAATTAGTACTGTACAGAAGTACAGTGACTCAATCATATGCATATGTACATTCTTTCTCATATTCTTTTCCATTGTGGTTGATCACAGGATACTGATTGTAGTTCCCTGTACCATAGAGTAGGACCCGGTTGTTTATTCATTCTTTGATTAGTAGTAGTTTGCAGCTGCTAATCCCAAACTCCCTCTCCATCCCCCCCCCCGCCCCCGCCCCTTGGCAACCACAGATCTGTCCTCTGTGTCTGTGAGTCTGTTTCTGTCTCACGGATAAGCTGGTTTGTGTCATGGTTTAGATTCCACACATAAGTGATGCCACATGTCGTCTGTCTTTTGCTGACCTGCTTCACTTAGTGTGATAACCTCTGGTTGCGTCCGCGCTGCTACAGACGGCATGCTGTCACTCCTTTCTGTGACTGAGTGGTGGTCCATCGTGTGTGTGCACCACACTGTCTATCTGCTCATCTGTTGATGGACGTGGACGTTGCTTCCATGTCTTGGCTGTTGTAAATAGTGCTGCTATGAACACAGGGGCGCATGCATCTCTTCAAACTAGATTTTCACTGGACACGTGCCCAGGAGTGGGATTGCTGGGTCATATGGTGGCTCTGTGTTTAGCTTTTTCGAGAATCTTCATACTTTTTTCCATAGTGGCTGCACCAGTTTACATTCCCACCCAGACAGTGTAGGAGGGCTCCTTTTCCTCCACACCCTCTCCAGCATTTGTAGACTTCTTGATGATGGTCATTCTGACTGGTGTGAGGTGGTATCTCATTGTGGTCTTGATTGGCATTTCTCTAATACTTAGAAACGATGAGCATCTTTTTATGCCTATTGACTATCTGTATGTCTTCTTTGGAGAAATGTCTCTTTAGGTCTTCTGCCCATTTTTCAATTGGGTTGTTTGATTTTTAGTGTTGACCTTTTTTGGATTTTCTATTGTCCTTGAACCACACTAGTAGAGACAACTCATTGTGAATAGCTGTGAGTTTACACTAAGGGAACACTGGATGGTATTGGTTGTGAGATAGATAATTGATGGTTTTGTATGTCTTCTTTATGAAGAGCTCTCACTTTGATTTCTCTTTCTTTCACTGCACAGAATTTACAGAACATCTATGACGTCCTCAAGTGGGTCTTCACCATTTTCCCTCAGTTCTGCCTGGGTCAGGGGCTGATAGAACTCTGTTACAATCAGATCAGGTACGACCTGACCCATAATTTCGGCATCGATTCCTATGTGAGCCCATTTGAGATGAACTTCCTGGGCTGGATCTTCGTGCAGTTGGCTGTACAAGGCTCGGTCCTTCTCCTCCTGAGGGTGCTGCTGCACAGAGACCTCTGGCTGCAACCCAGGTACGTCCTGCAAGGCTCGTCCTTGATGCAAGTAGTGTCCAAATAAAGATGGAGCAGCAAATCCATCCTGGAGGTTGCGGGACGAGAAATGTTCTGAACAGTGTCATACCCACATCTCATAGTTAGGATTTGACAGTTTTTGTTTGCTTTGTATTTTGTTTGTATTTTCTTTTCATTGGTGAGTTACTGACATTAGGAAAGGGAATGTCAAAAGAAAAGGTGTCAACCTGTGAGATAATTGACCCAATTCTTTAGTCACCTTAATGAATTTTCCTTTTTAAAATTGCTCAGTTTTCCTCTTACTCTGATTGTAGTACCTAGGGTGAATTCAGTTGATCCCATAACATACTCTGAACTTGCCTGGTGGCTCAGATGGTAGAGAATCTGCCCGCAATGCAGGAAACCCTGATTTGATCCCAGGGTTAGGTAGATCCCCTGGAGAAAGAAATGGCAACCTGCTCCAATATTCTTGCCTGGGAAATCCCATGGACAGAGGAGCCTGGTGGGCTACTGTCCACGGGGTCTCAAAGAGTTGAACATGACTTAGCGACTAATACTTTCACTTTCACAACATAATATTTTGTGGCACAAGAGCATCAACTCCTAAAAGCAGGTGTCTGTAGAAACAGTGCTGGTAACCACTTGCCCTTTGCCAGATCCTCTTGTTATTAGCACTGAAAACATTTTATTTAATTAATGTTATTCACTAGTGATGCTGATAATTTCCTCCCCTTTGTTAGGTGAGAATGAAAGTCAGTAGCCCAAGGGGTATGTGTGTAAATGATATGTGCCGTTCACGTGAGTTTGTGTGTGCCCATGTCCACACAAATACATTCTTATACCCACATCTCTATATTCTCAATAGGGTCACAAGTGGTTTTGCAAGGACGTGTGAAATATTGACAGATACATTTTAAATATCAAACAAGGAATGTACTTTCTTATGTAGGGCCCACAATGGCATGTCTGTCCCTCTGTAATCCTTGTGGCCTGAATCTGTGGACTTGCTCTAAGAAAGCGATCCTTTATAGAGAAAGTACTAATTAGGACCATATCACAGGAGAAACTGTTAAATATTATAGACATAGTATTAACACTCCATGATGATTTCCTTATAGAATTTCCCCCCCCTCAGTCATTTCATCGACATGCTTCCTTTAGAATCTGCTAAAATGGAGAACCATTTGAATACTCATCAAAAAGCTCTCTTGAATTGGCCACAATCCCTCTGGAATCTGTAGATATCCAATACTGGCAGAGTTTGAAATAGAATTCTGAGTGCCTTTCAAATGTAATTGGTCCTGTATTTGGCCCTCCATAGTTTAATCTATTTTAAAACCTATTTTGTAGAACCCCTTTCAGCAGATTTCAGGGTATTCAATCCTCCTGCAGCATCAAAAGATTTTTCTGTAAAGACTTTGGGTGTTACCTTTATGTGGAACCCCATGGACTGCAGCACGCCAGGCTTCCCTGTCCATCACCAACTCCCAGAGCTTGCTCAAACTCATGTCCATCAAGTCATTTGATGCCATCCAACCATCTCATCCTCTGTCGTCCTTCTCACACTGCCTTCAATCTTTCCCAGCATCAGGGAATTTTCAAATGAGTCAGTTCTTTGCATCAGGTGGCCAAAGTATTGGAGTTTCAGCTTCAGCATCAGTCCTTCCAATGAATATTCAGGACGGATTTCCTTTAGGATTGACTGGTTTGATCTCCTTGCAGTCCAAGGGGCTCTTAAGAGTCTTCTCCAGCACCACAGTTCAAAAGCATCAATTCTTTGGCACTCAGTTTTCTTTCTAGTCCAACTCTCACATCCGTACATGACTACTGGAAAAGCCATAGCTTTGACTAGATGGGCTTTGTTGGCAAAGTAACATCTCTGCTTTTTAATATGCTGTCTAGGTTGGCCATAGCTTTTCTTCCGAGGAGCAAGCATCTTTTAATTTCATGGCTGTGGTCATCATCTGCAGTGATTTTGGAGTGGAAAAGTATAAGTGAAACCAAATATTAGATTAATGTCCTTGTTATCTGCAGTAAATAGTCAATATTTGTTGTTCTTTGTCATTGTGAAGGTTACAGAAGCTAGAAATTAAATGTAATTTAGACATTAGTTACCTGTCACTCCATTATGAATGACAATGATCTGACCAAATTAATATGTTTTTAAAATCCAGATCTAACCAGGTCACTAATCTTTGCCTGAAAGCTAAGTCCAAGGTTCTCAGCCAGGCCCTTCAAGTCTGGCAGCTCATGCTCAGAGACGCTCCATGTGATCTCCCTTCTGTCTCCACCTGTGACATTGGCCCTGATCTCCAGTCTGGGCTGGTCCTTTGCCAGGACTGCCTTCCTCATCTCCTGGACCCTCCTTGTAGGTCCTCCTGCCTCTCCGGCCTGGCATGATGCCCTCCCAGTGTTTCTATTACAGCTCGCATTTACCATCAGGGCCGTCAGTGTTGTTTTAACGTGTTTGTATGTTACTCTCCTCTACCTGACTCTATAAATTCCTTGTGCAGGAGATATTTTACACTGTTGTAGTGAATTCCTGGAAAGAATAGGAACACCCTACCCTCTGCATCTGGACAGACAGTTCCTGCATCCCCTCCTAAGTGGACTGTCTCCTGCCTGAGCTTGGGGCCGGTTCCCCACTGCCCTTCCCCACCTGGTGTCTGCTTATAGCTTGAAGTCCCTCTGTCAGCCTGTGTTGTCTGCTCAGACCCAGGACCACATCAGAACCTGAGCTCCAGCCACACACGAGTCAGGTTGGGTGGGCTTCGGTCGGGGTGGGGGTGGGTGGTCCCTGTTTTCTTTTTGGTCTGAGCCAGTTTCTGCTCTCTATGTCCCAGTTGCCTGCTTGGTCTGAGCAGCCACATGGCCCCGGGCATATCTCCCTTCTGATATCAGCAGCACTAAATCCCCGCAAGGACCCGCTGCACGGACGCCCGCCAGGCTCCTTCCTCTTGACACAGATGCCGTTTTCCATGATTGTCAGTTGGAAGATGGGCAGGCAGCTCGTTTCTGCATACATGGGCATGAACTGCATGTTGTGTTGTGGGGAGGAGGCCAGTGAGCAGTGCCCTCACTCAGAGCCCCCCACCCACCAGATCCACTGCGCCCTGAGAGCAGACGCTCTGGCGTGAGAACAGGCAGCAGGCGCAGAGCTGGCCGGGTGATGCTGATGAGGGGATGGTCAGAACCTCTGATGGGTCTTGGAGACAGGAAGGGATAAGGTGATGTGTGTCCTGGTGGAGTGAGAGACAGCCTCGGGACGACCAGATGAGGCTGAAGGGCCACGGGACGCACCCTCACCTGGGGACGGGCGCCTGACAGTCCAGAAGAAAGTGTCAAATTCAGTGACTCTTCGTAAATTGAACACAGCCGTGTTACCTTCTCCCAGTCAGCAGCACCTGAAGCCCCCTCAGAGCCCGCTGTCAGTCAGTCCCTCTATTTGTCGTTCAGTCCCTAAGTCATGTTTTTGCAGCCCCTTGGACTGCCGCACACCAGGCTTTCCTGTCCCACACTATAGACGGATTCATTTCTTATGCTTTTGAACACTATATAAACTCTATCATATAACACATACTCCTGCCTGTGTAGCTGTATTTTCTCATCATCCGTGTTGTGTGTTGAGAAAATTATGTTTGTCCAGTGGTGATATCAGGCATGGAAAAAATAATACAGGGAAAGAGGCTTGGGGCACTGGGGTCTAGCTGTAGATATTTTATTGTATTTTTAATACTTTTTAAATTTTAAAATAGCTTAAGACTCATAAGAAATAGCAAAATTAGTCCAGAGAAATTCTATGTCCCCTTCACCCAGCTTCTCCCAACAATACTGTAATAATATAATAACACAGTACACTACAATGTTACATTGATAAAACCAGGAAATTGATGTGGGTACAAACACTATCTCAGTGATCTGTACTCATTTAGTTACTAAGATATTGGTTTATTACAGTTTGCAGAAATTGAGATTTACTCAAAAGGCAAAATGCACCAGAAAAGAAAATCATAAAGATTAGAAAGTGAGCTAGCTCAGATTTAGGGGCAGTAAATCAGAGGTGAGAGTTAGCTCTGTGCTCGTCTGACAGGTGCCTGGTGAGTGCTTCCTGCACATTCTTTTACACAGCCCAGCGCGTGCCGTGCAAATGTAGCACTTGGGGACTTTCATGTATAATCTAGTTTCGTAAAGGGCTTGTTTGCTCAAGGGCTTCCCTGGGGACTCAGATAGTAAATAATCCACCTGTTAATGCAGGAGACCCGGGATCAGTCCCTGGGTTGAAAAGACCCCCTGGAGAAAGAACTGGCAGTCTACCCCAGTATTGCTGCCTGGAGAATTCCGTGGACCGAGGAGTCTGGGCTGAGGAGTCTGGCGGGCCATAGTCCATGGGGTCTCAGAGTCAGACACAGCTGAGCTTTAACTCTTGACTTCACTTGCTCAAAGGGGTCAGACAAGGTGATTTCTTACAACTTTGTGATAAATTATTTGTCCTCTAGCACGAAAGTCTGGTGTGACTTTATTGTTCATAAAATCAGCAAGTGGTTTCAGTTTGGTGTCCATTCATGTCACCGTTTGGATGATTTTTAACCTTTTTCTTTCCCCCTCGATTCTTCCGGCCCATTTCCCAGGTGTGAATTAACTCTGAACTATCCTCCCAGGGGCCACTCTGCCATTCAAGGCACAGTCACATCTTCCAAGGACATAGATGTTGAAAAAGAGCAAGTGAGGGTGCGGAAAGGCAGAACCAACGGAGACACTCTTGTGCTATACAACCTCAGTAAGAGTTACAGGGGCTTCTTCAAGAGCACGGCCGCTGTGCAGGATATCAGCTTGGGCGTGCACAGGGGAGAGGTAAGAGACTTCTGTCTGTACCTTTTCTGCTGCAGACAGGCATCAGTCTGATTGTGGACCTGCTCATGTTATTCTCAGAATATCTGACATCACAACCAAAACCATCTGCACATTTTAGGAATCTCTCATGGATCTGTATAGAGAGTCGGTTGACTTTCCCTGGTGAAAGCTCTGCTGATTGATTGATGGGGTTTACTCTCTTTCATAATTTTAAAAATTGAAGTGATCAAGGTGGTTGTTGTTTGGTTGCTAACCCATGGACTGGAGCCCACCAGGCTCCTGTGTCCATGGGATTCTCCAGGAAAGAATGCTGCAGTGGGTAGACATTCCCTTCTTTAGGGGATCTTCCCAGCCCGGGGATTGAACTTGCATCTCCTGCTTGGCCAGCAGGTTCTTTACCAGGGAGCCACCACAGAAGCCCAGGTGACCCAGGAGCTTTCATTATTGTTTGGGTTATAGAGTGAGTCTCCACTGAGTGCAAATATTTTATAAATCTGATTAATTAAGGAAAACACTTCCAACTCCTGTTTGAACTTCAGTACTCTTTAAGTGGCCAATTAAGCCATCTAGTAAAATGTTATTCTGAAAAAGTAAAAGCACTCACACACCACAGCTAGCTTAGAGTTGCTTTTCATGAGCGTGGCATTAATTCCAGTAGAAATGTTTTTTCTGAACTGACAGAAGCCACGTAAATTGTTCCTGATGGGTGCTTAATGCATAAAGGGAAGTCAGTTCTGGAAGTGATTACTTTTAATTAACTGTTAAAAATAAATGAGAGTGTCTTGCATTCATGTTGTTCCAAACTTCTGAGAAATTCAAAGTAGGTTATATGGGTATCTGATTGGCATCCAAGCTCTGCTGTGAGTGGATCTGTGGTAGAGAGGAGCTGAACGATGATGGATCTGTCTATCCGGGGACATGGCACCCTGCACCGAGGTGTGCGGTCAGACGGGACAGATGTTAAGCAACTGTTTTTTGCAGGGTTTGTGTTTGCTGCTCAGCTCTAAGACTAGCATTGTGATTTTTGCCATCTTATGGAACTATTTTTTTTTTACTCTCGTTTAAAAAAAGAAAAAGCTTCCATTTTGTTATTACTTCTCCATGGCGTCCATAGTTGCTCAGTGTAAAGAACCTGCCTGCCAGTGCAAGAGATGCAGGTTCAGTACCTGGGTTGGGAATGATTCCCTGGAGGAGGAAGATCCTCTGGAGGAGGAAATGGCCCACTCCAGTATTCTTGCCTGGGAAATCCCATGAACAGAGGAGCCTGGTGGGCTACAGCCCATGGAGTCGCAAAAGAGACATGACTGAACGACTAACCAACAGCTCCTTCTCCGTGATAGATTTAAGGAGTATGAAAAAAAAAACTTGAAAAATATTCTAAGAGAAATGCTCCAGGTATCTGAAATAGTGCAGGATGCATTCATCTTGGGATTCTATTCACTAGGCTTTTTTTGAGCATCTGAGTTTAGTGACTTAGATGTAAAGAATTGTGCAAAAGCCTACGGAAAACACCGAGATGGCTATGATGTGTCCCTGTCCCTCCAGGAATGAGTAATTGGGCAGGCGATGGCAGGTCATAAGCAGTACCCAGTGTGATATAACAGCAGATCAAGGTTGAAAGGCACAGAGTGAAGTGAGTGGCCTCAGAGCTGTAAGTCTAGAGAGGGCGGCCCCATGGCGGGGGTGCAGCCTGAGAGCAGGGAGGCAGGAAAGGGCGGAGTCGGGAGGCAAGAGAGTGAGAAAGGAGGGCTCAGATAAACTTCAGCCTCAGCCCGGAGGGTAGACTGTGCTGAATTAGCCGATGGTGTTGTACCTGGGACAGCAGCTCAGGTGTGGTCTGGCTGACATGAGTGACGGGACAGCACAGATCTGCAGCAGGATGGCCCCATGTTTCAGAGGGTAGAAGAGACCCAGGTAAGGTGGGGAAAGCATAGGTGTTGAAGCAGGCGGCACCCAGAGCTACAGAGTAGGGCTCTGTGCTAATTAAGTGGGCTCAGTCAGCCACAGAAATCCCAGGATTCAGGGAGCCAGGAAGCCAGCAGTGCCCAGACATCGGGAAACAGTGTCCTGGAAGGAGGTCACTAAGGATCAGACTCTCAGCTTCCACCACAGCATCTCCAGCTAAGCATAGCCTAGGTTCAAGGTAGAGACTGGGCAGCAAAAGACAGCAGGGCCGTGTTCCACACAGAATATAAGACAGAGTGAAGCAGGAAAACGTGACCTGATGCTGAGTGTGATAATATGGAAATAGAGGGTCTTCTTCACCAGTTGTCAGGGTTAGGCTATCATCAGTTAGAGGACAGAGAGAGATTCAGAGACAGAGAAGGAGGCACTGGGGTATTCATGATTATGATGCCGTGACTCCTAAAAAATACTGTGCTAACCCGAGGGACACAGGAACCTGTGATGTGGGCCCCTGTCTTATCAGACAGGATTCAGCATAATTTGTGGTAATTGCACTTACTTGTCATCCTCTTTCATTTTCCAGACGTGAATATATTGTCAGTGAATTAATGCTGAAATTATACCGCTCAAATGTCACAGTGATTTCAGAAGTACTGTGTGAGCTATAAAGTGCTTTATACACTTATTTTATGATTGTAAAAGGCTTCAAATAATACAAACCAAAAGTAGCACAGAGTTGGCTGAAAGCAAGTGCCGTTTCTAATACAGTTTTGATTTTATGGTCTGTTTCTTTTCTGCCTTCAGTGCTTTGGGCTTCTCGGGGTGAATGGAGCTGGGAAAACCACCACTTTCAAAATGCTGACCGGGGACCTGCGTCCAAGCTCGGGACACGCCGTCGTCAGGACTCCCATGGGGTAAAGTCCAGATTCCATCGCTTTACTGCCTGTAGAGATGATCATCAAGTCCAGAGAACCCCAGCCTCCCTGCCCATCCTGTGTTCTAAAGTCAGAGGAGGTCATTGCCTTCCAAATTTATTTCCAGTGACCACTGCTCGCAAGAGGGGGAAAAAAGCCTCCAAAAGGGAATGAAACGGACTTGATGTTTCTGGTCAGAGGGTGGTGAAAGCAGCCCAGGGCCACCCCCTTCCGGCGGTAATGCTGGCTGCTCTGCCCCGTGGAACCCAGGTGGCTGGGAGCAGCCAGGGGCTGGTTCTTCTGCTTTGCCATTGATTGGGTAGAGCTTCAGACGCGCTCACTGCAGTTTAGGGGCTGGAAGGGGCGGGTAGTTTTCATGTGTTTTGCCCCCAGACTTAGTCTTTCTGGCAGTTCAGCAATTTTCCATCTGCCCCATCTGTGTGCCATGCATTTGTGTCCTAGTAATCCTGTAGCTGTTCCCCACTCCCACCCTGGACCCTGCCCTTCTGATTATCAATGCTGTGTGATAGGTCCCCGCATATATCTTTCTGCTTTTCCTGCTAGAGTGAATTAATTGTAACTTGATAATAGGTTTCAGAAACTTGTCACTGAACTGACATAAAGAAATCGACAGGCTTTGTGCTACGTTCTCTGAGGGTCATTATATAAACAGCCACCAAGCTCTCAGTTTCATAGCCTGTCTACCAGGAATCCTAGAGTTATCTCTTAATAGACTTGGAAATAATTTACCTGAGATTTTTATATATAGGTTCAAATAAAGTCATGGAAAAATTTTCAAAAATATAATAAGTACTCATTAATAGTCTCGATGGGCATGAGTTTGAGTAAGCTCTGGGAGTTTGTGATGGACAGGGAGGCCTGGCGTGCTGCGATTCATGGGGTCACAAATAGTCAGACACGACTGAGCGATTGAACTGAACTGAAGTGAACTCATTAATTAGCTAATTTTTTTTGCATTGACAAACAGTTATCATCCATCTATGATGTGTCAGGCACCAGGAGGACAGAAATTTTTCCTCTAATCCTAAAATCCAGTGTTAATATTTGTATGTCTCCTGCGTGTTTAGTTTAAACATACATAGGTGTCTATGTGTATGTATCTAATTTTATCAGTTATCTGCATATGTGTATGTATGTCAAGTGTAGATGATTAAATTTGTGGAGAGAAGCATATTTTAAAATCAGACACGATTATAAAGATCATTGTGTAGACTTCATTTACACTTACTCCATGAACATTTCATAATCCTCTTCTGCAATTGTTATTAAAAGTTTTAATTTTTCACAAGCCTGGTGGGCAGGCAGTTTCATTGTTAGATTAATTTACATTTCTTTAATTACTCATGAACTTGACAGAGTGCTTTCCCCACATTTATCTGTTGCCTAGGGTTTCTTTCTGCCAATAGCCTGTCATGACTATGGTTCTTTTTTATAAGGTTGTCTTTTTTACTCATTAGGTAAGAGTTTTTAATATATTCATCTGGCAATATATTCACATATTCAATATCTTCAACATGCTTTGTATGTTTCAAGTATTACCTGTTAGTGGTTCCTTGTATTTTAATTTTGTTTTAAAAATTTGTGTATAGACATTCACAGGTTTGATAAGACAGTTTGTTCTTTTTTTCCTTTGTTATTTCTTCCTTTTTGAGTCTCAGAAAATTCTCTTTCTACGATGATAAAACTATTTTCTTTTCAGAAGCTTCTTTTCTACATTCATGTTTCTAATTTGCATGGAGTCTATGTTTGAATATATGGTGTAGTGGAAATATAATCTGATTTCTTATCCAATCCATGATTTGAGTTCCAGTTTGTCTGAGGCTATTTTCACAGCCATGTCTTTTGTCTGTCTTCTTCTTTGCACCGAGCTCTCAGCTAAGCTGGGACTCACTTTACCTTCTTCTGCTTCAGATGTATGCTGGTGAGTTGGTCCCACCTGACTGTCATCCTAGTTTTTCATTTCCAGAATAATCTGGACTACTTTGGTACCTTTATGAGTTATTATTTTTAGAATCACTTTGGTAAGTTGTATAAAAGTGTCACAGTGTTTGAATCTTGATTGGAATGGAGTCAAATTTATTTTATACTTTGAAGAGATTTACATCTCTATGATTAGTTTGTCTTTATCTTTAACTCTGGTACAGAGCCATTCATTCAGGTCATTTAAAAAGCATCGTTTACTTGCTTTGCACTTTTCTCTGTAGAATCCTTGCATATCTGTTTTAGATCTGCAATGAATTTGTCTTCATCAGGAGGTAATTCATCTCTTGAAAGTGGAAAGTGTTAATTGTGTCAGATTCTGTGTGATCCTGTGGACTGTAGCCTACCACGCTCCTCTGTCCATGGAATTCTCCAGGCAAGAATGCTGGAGTAGGTTGTGATTTCCTTCTCCAGGGGATCTTCCTGACCCAGGGATTGAACCCGTGTCTCCTGTGTCTCCTGCATTGCAGGCAGATTCTTTACCCACTGAGCCACCTATACAGTAGTATATATGTCAATCCCAAACTCCTAATTTATCCCCCACTCCCACCCTTACCCTTTGGTAACCATTAGTTTCTTATGTCTGTGGATGTATTTCTGTTTTGCATATAAGTTATTTTTTTCAATGTAGAGAAAAAATGTAAAGCTGTTTTCACAATTCTCACTGGAGTTTTAGTTGACTTTATATTGCATTTATATTAATAGATTAACTTGAAAAGAACTGGTATGTGAATGTTGGTCTTTTCTGCAAGCCTTCTATATTTTCCATTCATTGAAATAAATCTAATTCCTTTAAAAAAGTATTTTATTCCATCCAGAATACAATATTTATCCTAGTAATTCATGAAAATCTTCCGTTTCTCCTATAGTAATGCTTCTGATTCCTATTTCCTTTTTGCTTTCCCTAAAACCATCCAAGCAATGTTCAATGGTAGTGTCTCTTACTCACCTAATAATAGTGTTTCTTTTTATTTTTTCCTTCCTCTATTTTTTTCTTCCAACTTTAATGGGATATTAATGGACATACAGTATCATTTTATAAACCTGTGTAAATTTAAGGAGTACAGCATAATGGTGTACATATATCATGGGATGGCTTACATATATCATGAAATTATTATCACAGATTTAGTGATCATTGATCATCTCATATAGATATAAAATAAAAGAAAGAGAGAAAATTATGTTTTCTGTGCGATGAGAATTCTTAAGCTGTGTTCTCTTAACCACCGTCACGTGTAACAGACAGCAGTGCTAATTGTATTCACCCTGTTGTACATTTACATCCCTAATACTTATTTATCTTCTAACTGCACGTTTGTACCTTTTGGCTGCCTGCATCAGATTCCCCTTCCCCCCATTCCTGCCTCTGGTGACCCAGATCTCACCCCTCTTTCCACAAGTTTGTCATCTGAAGTATAGTTGACCTATAGCACTGTGCTAGCTCCTGGTATGCAGCACAGTGATTAGCTATTTCCATACATTATAGCAATATCGCCAGGGTGATCTAGTTACCATCTGTCACCACGCAAAGTTATTATGTTATTATTGATTATATTCTCCACACTGAACATTTCATCCCTGTGACATATTTATGTCACAAATAAAAGGTTGTCGATTATCAATCTGTCCTTTTATTTCTGCAGCACACTCTATTTTGTCAGGAATTTAAATATTTTCTTATTTGTTAAATTTCATATATCATTTAAACTTAATGATTCATAACAAAACTAGTTGTTTTGTTAAAAAAATCTGATGTTAAATATGTACTATTAATTTGTTATCTTTTGGTCATTCAGTCATGTCTGACCCTGCGACCCCTGGGACTGGGCTCCTCTGTCCATAGGGTTTCTCGGGCAAGAATACTGGAGTGGGTTGCCATTTCCTCTTCCAGGGGATCTCCCCAACCCCCAGGGATGGAACCTGCGTCTCCTGCATTGGCAGGCAGCTTATTTACTGCTGAGCCACCGTGGAAGCCCTACTGCTAAGTTACTTCTGTTTTTTTGTTATTTTGACAACAAAATATTTCTCTCTTCTAATGAACCTATTTACTTTATTTATTTTTTGAGATCAGTTTTTATTGAAGTGTCATTGATTTACAGAGTAGTACTAGTTTCAGGTATGCAGCAGGTTGACTCAGTTACATGTATATTCACCATTTGTTATACGCTGCTTCTACGTAGAGCGCGTTACAGAGTGTTGAGTAGAGTTCCCTGTGCTATACAGTACGTCCTTATTAGTTAGCCGTTTTATCTATAGTAGTATGCGTATATCAATCCTGATTTCCCAATTTATCCTTCTCCCACCTTCCCGTTTGGTAACCATACATTTTTTGTACATCTATGACTCTATTTCTGTTTTGTAACCTGTTTACTTAATTTAAAATTTTAAGTACCTGCATGGAGTTATAACTATTATCATCTTAATATTTGTATTTTTACTCTCTGTGTACCTGTTTACTTGTGATTTTTTTTCTATTAAATTATCTTTGTACTTTCCAGACTATGACTATTTTACTTTAAAAAGAATGAAAGATTGAATTTACCTAGTAATTCAAATGTTTTTCAGTTTCCAAATTTATTCAGTTTTGTCATTTTTTAACAAAGGCACAGATCAGTTTATTTTACCCAAGTTTAAAATCAGTATTTAAAAAATAGATCTTCCATTTTATTTTGCGTCAGCCGAGAAAAACACACACCAGTTTTTCTAATTAACACCTTCTAAAAAAATCTTGTTTTTAAAATTTTACTTTATTTTTAAGCTTTTTATTTTGTATTGGAGCATAGCTGGTTAATAATGCTGTGGTAGTTTAGGTGCACAGCAGAGTTACTCAGCCGTACATATTCATGTACTGATTTCCCCCCAACTCTCCTCCCATCCAGGCTGGCACGTAGCATCGCGCTGGGCTCCTTGTGCTATACAGTAGGTCCTTGCTGGTTATCCATTGTAAACATAGCAGTGTGTACACGTCGCTCCCAGACTCCCCAGCTGTCCTTTCCCTCCATTCCCCCAGCAATCCTAAATTCACTCTCTAAGTCTCTGAGCCTGTTTTGTAGATAAGTTCATTTGTATCTTTTCTCTCTAGATTCCACATTAAGGGATGTCATGTGACACTTCTCTGTCTGACTTCACTCTCTGTGACAATCTCTAGGTTAAATTTTGTCCTTTTTATCAGCCTTTCTATCTTACTTTTCTCAGTTTAGTTTTGTTGTTTTATTTCTAGCATAATTTGAATGAATTGTAAAATCTTTTTCTTTATGTAAATTACCAAACCAAGTCTATAGATATGTTTCTTTGTACAGCTTTATTTTAACCCTAAAAATTTCATAGGTGATATTATTGCCATCATTGCTCTGTACATAATATATATAATTTTGATTTCATCTTTCTAAAATGTACTTAGAAGAATATTTCTACTATCTCAAAATCTTGTGTTTCTTGGTTTAATATATTTTTTAAATGTCTTTAAAAATTTTTAATTGAAGTTATAGAAAAGAACATTTCGATGAATTTTTACAAGGTGAAATACTTTTGTAATCTGTGTCTCTCTCAAGAAACAATTCAGGACTTTTGTTCAGTCGATCAGTCATGTCCCACTCTTTGCAACCCCATACTGCAGCACGCCAGGCTTCCCTGTCCATCACCAACTCCCGGAGCCTGCTCAAACTCATGTCCATTGAGTTGGTGATGTCATTCAACCACCTCTTCCTCTGTCATCTCCTTCTCCTCCTGCATTCAATCTTTCCCAGCATCAGGGTCTTTTCTAAAGAGTTGGCTCTTTGCATCAGGTGGCCAAAGTATTGGATCTTCAGCTTCCAATGAATATTCAGGACTGATTTCCTTTAGGGTTGACTGGTTTGATCTCCTTGCAGTCTAAGGGACTCAAGAGTCTTCTCCAACACCACAGTTCAAAAGCATCAATTCTTCAGTGCTCAGCCTTCTTTACGGTCCAACTCTCACATCCATGTATGACTACTAGGAAAACTATAGCTTTGACTATATGGATCTTTGTTGGCAAAGTAATGTCTCTGCTTTTTAATAATGCTGGCTAGGTTTATCTTAGCTTTTCTTCCATGGAGCAAGCATCTTTTAATTTCATGGCTGCAGTCACCATCTGCAGTGATTTTGGAGCCCAAGAAAATAAAGTATCTCAGTGTTTCCATCGTTTCTCCATCTATTTGCCATGAAGTGATGGGACCAGATCTGTGATCTTCATTTTTGGAATGTTGAGTTTTTCACTCTTCTCTTTCACTTTCATCAAGAGGCTCTTTAGTTCCTCTTTGCCTTCTGCCATAAGTGTGGTGTCATCTGCGTATCTGAGGTTATTGATATTTCTCCCAGAAATCTCGATTCCCGCTTGTGCTTCATCCAGTCCGGCATTTCCCATGATGTACTCTGCAAACAAGCAGTGTGACAATATACAGCCTTGACATACTTTGTTCCCAATTTTGAACCAGTCCGTTGTTCCATGTTTGGTTCTGACTTTTACTCCTTGACCTGTATGCAGGCTTCTCAGGACACAGGTGAGATGGTCTGATAGTCCCATCTTCACAGGACTGTTCCCCTTAAATCCCTATCCAGTCATTGTTCCCCTTCAGAGGTAACTCCAATTATATTTTTTAAAATGTAAATTAGTATATTATTACAAGGCAAACTTTTATCACCAAGACTCTAACCACGACCCAGAACTTTGGCAGGTAACCCAGAAGCCAGTCTGCCTGCCCTGTTCCAGCCACATCCCCTCTCTGCAGAGGATCCTGTGTGGCTTTATCATCTGAGATTGCCCTGGACATGAGCGCTTAGACTTGCTCATTTGTAAAGATCTCATAGGAGTTTTCAGAACCTCAGTTTTCAGGTCCCCCTCTTCCTTTCTTTCTTTCCTTTCTAATCTACCTTTGATTCTGTGCGGTTGGACTCAGAGGGAGCTGCCTGTGGATCACAAAATTGTGTACACCTGATGTGGCCTGAGGTGATGCTCTGTCCTGTTTCTTACAAGTTGCTGCTGGATCCAGAGTTATAATCAGTCTTTGGGTCTGTCCTTTGGCACAAGTAAGCAGGCAGTACTATTTTAATTTTTTGATTTTTAATCAGGAAACGTATAATATTTGGTCTTTCCCCCTTTTTTGATGCCTAATGCTAAGGTTAATGCATTAATTCATTGAAGATTGCAAAATGGTTATGTATTAACTCATCATTTTGTTTTCATTTACTAACTGGAATAATTTTATAAGGAGTTCCTGTTCCTATGTTTTATTTCAGTATCCAGGGGTATATTTCACATAAAAAAGGACAGTTAAATGCTTGCTTTTGTTTTTCCTTTCTATCTATTCAGTTTTCAAGATAATCAGTTGATTACAATCACCCTGAGAGGTAAAAAATTAGGTGTTGTTTGCTTGTTTGTATTTGGTTTTATTATTCTAATTTTATTCTGATAGATTTAGAATATATCAGACAATTACTTGTGCTTCATTATCCCTTTCACTTCTTTTTTTTCCCATTTATTTTTATTCATTGGAAGCGAATTACTTTAAATATTGTAGTGGTTTTTGCCATACATTGACATGAATCAGCCGTGGATTTACATGTGTTCTCCATCCTGATCCCCGCTCCCGCCTCCCTCTCCATCCCATCCCTCTGGGTCTTCCCAGTGCACCAGCCCTGAGCACCTGTCTCATGCATCCAACTTGGGCTGGAGATCTGTTTCACCCTTGATAGTATACTTGTTTCAATGCCGTTCCCTCTGAACATCCCACCCTCGCCTTCTCCCACAGAGTCTAAAAGTCTGTTCTGTACATCTGTGTCTCTTTTTCTGTTTTGCATATAGGGTTATTGTTACCATCTTTTTAAATTCCATGTATATGCATTAGTATACTGTATTGGTCTTTATCTTTCTGGCTTACTTCACTGTGTATAATGGGCTCCAGTTTCATCCATCTCATTAGAACTGATTCAAATGAATTCTTTTTAATGGCTGAGTAATATTCCATTGTGTATATGTACCAGAGCTTCCTTATCCATTCGTCTGCAGATGGGCATCTAGGTTGCTTCCATGTCCTGGCTATTATAAACAGTGTTGTGATGAACATTGGGGTGCACGTGTCTCTTTCAGATCTGGTTTCCTCGGTGTATATGCCCAGAAGTGGGATTGCTGGGTCATATGGCAGTTCTCTTTCCAGTTTTTTAAGAAATCTTCACACTGTTCTCCATAGCGGCTATGCTAGTTTGCATTCCCACCAACAGTGTGTAAGAGGGTTCCCTTTTCTCCACACCCTCTCCAGCATTTATTGCTTGTAGACTTTTGGATAGCAGCCATTCTGACTGGCGTGTAATGGTACCTCATTGAGGTTTTGATTTGCATTTCTCTGATAATGAGTGATGTTGAGCATCTTTTTATGTGTTTGTTAGCCATCTGTATGTCTTCTTTGGAGAAATGTCTGTTTAGATCTTTGGCCCATTTTTTGATTGGGTCATTTATTTTTCTGGAATTGAGCTGCAGGAGCTGCTTATATATTTTTGAGATTAGTCCTTTGTCTGTTTCTTCATTTGCTATTATTTTCTCCCAATCTGAAGGCTATCTTTTCAGCTTGCTTATAGTTTCCTTTGTTGTGCAAAAGCTTTTAAGTTTCATTAGGTCCCATTTGTTTATTTTTGCTTTTGTTTCCAATATTCTGGGAGGTGGGTCATAGAGGATCCTGCTGTGATTTATGTCGGAGAGTGTATTGCCTATGTTCTTCCTTAGGAGTTTTATAGTTTCTGGTCTTACGTTTAGATCTTTAATCCATTTTGAGTTTATTTTTGTGTATGGTGTTAGAGAGTGTTCTAGTTTCATTCTTTTACAAGTGGTTGACCAGTTTTCCCAGCACCACTTTTTAAAGAGGTTGTCTTTTTTTCCATTGTATATTCTTGCCTGCTTTGTCGAAGATAAGGGGTCCATAGGTACGTGGATTTATCTCTGGGCTTTCTGTTCTGTTCCATTGATCCATATTTCTGTCTTTGTGCCAGTACCATACTGTCTTGATGACTGTGGATTTGTAGTAGAGTCTGAAGTCAGGCAGGTTGATTTCTCCAGTTCCATTCTTCTTTCTCAAGATTGCTTTGGCTATTCAAGGTTTTTTGTATTTCCATACAAATTGTGAAATTATTTGTTTTAGTTCTGTGAAGAATACTGTTTGTAGCTTGATAGGGATTGCATTGAATCTATAGATTGCTTTGTTTAGTATACTCATTTTCACAATATTGATCCTTCTAATCCATGAACATGGTATATTTCTCTATCTGTTTGTGTCCTCTTTGATTTCTTTCATTAGTGTTTTATAGTTTTCTATGTATAGGTTTTTTGTTTCTTACCAAATATTTAGAGAAGAGCTAGCACCTATCTTACTCAAACTCTTCCAGAAAATTGCAGAAGAAGGTAAACTTCCAAACTCATTCTATGAGGCCACCATCACCCTAATTCCAAAACCAGACAAAGATGCCACAAAAAAAGAAAACTACAGGCCAATATCACTGATGAACATAGATGCAAAAATCCTTAACAAAATTCTGGCAAACAGAATCCTACAACATATTAAAAAGATCATACATCATGACCAAGTGGGCTTTATCCCAGGAATGCAAGGATTCTTTATATCTGCAAATCAATCAATGTAATACACCACATTAACAAACTGAAAGATAAAAACCATATGATTATTTCAATAGATGCAGAAAAAGCCTTTGACAAAATTCAGCATCCCTTTCACTTCTTAAGATGGCATTTTTCCTGCATCTCCCCATTCCTCCAGTCTGGTTTCCTTATCCTTGTACTAGGAATGATGTTCTTAGATGTCAGAGATTCATAGAGGTCTGATGTCCAGCAGCTTGTGTGTACTCCTCATGCAAGGAATGTTCCCATTCTTGGCTTCTGTGAGGTCAGTTGGAGACCTGAAATCATATCTGTCTTACTCCAAAGACTATATGTCTAATTGTTCTGTTATCTGTTGGCTCTTGTTTGTTTTGTTTTTAATTTAAGTTTTGTTTTATGTTATAGTTAATTTGTATGGGCTCTTAACTGTTATAATCATTGCTGTCTGTGGACAGAGGCTGTATTAAACTTTGGTGAGTCTGTGACAATTGATTAAAAAGTCAGTATTTGGAACTAATTATGTTCAAGAACAGAGAATAGAAAGAATTGATCAGCTGAGTGAGTGAGTGAGGTCTGTGGAGGTAGGGCTGTAGATCCTAGTTATTACCCTGAAAGGGAACCAAGCCCTGTGCACCCGAGGCTCTCAGCGGGTATGTTGCTCATTTTCCTATGCAGTCATGCAAGTAGAAGGTGCTTTTGCTGATTCTGAGGTGCCTTTTCCCCTCCAGTTGCTCTATTTGCAAGTGCATGTGTGCTCAGTTGCTTAGCTGTGTCCGACTCTCTGTGACCCCATGGATTGCAGTACACCAGGCTTCTCTGTCCGTGGCGATTCTCCAGGCAAGAATGCTGGAGTGGGTTGCCAGTTCCTTCTCCAGGGGATCTTCCTGACATAGGAATTGAACCTGAGTCTCCTGCCATGGCAGGTGAATATTTTACCATGGCGCCACTAGGGAAGACCCAAAGAGAACAATATTACTGCTTATTTGAACAATAGGTGCATGTGTGCTCAGTTACTAAGTATATATGGCCAAAAGGATCAGAATTTCAAAAGAAAACAGAAGTATGTGGTTTATTTTTTCAGCCCTGCAAGACTGAGTCTCTCCTTAATAATCCCATTCTGTCATTTGTCAAGTAATTGGAAAATGAAATTCAAATAGCTGATCTTGAAAGGAAGAATAAATTTACATCCTTATAATGGTCTGTAAGACCCTTATTATGCTACATATCTGTGTAATTAGTTTAATTATAACTAGGTCACACTTGCATTAATTTTATTTTTAACCTTGATTATTTGTAGTGTTAATTGTACATTGGTATTCAAGGGATTAAATGGATAATTAGAACACAATGGAATTTTTAACAATTTAGGGAGTCGGTATATACCTTTTCTGCCTAGGAAGCTCATAATTTAACTGTTACCTAATTGAAACACAGCAATTCATTCATTTGTTAGATTAGGGCTCCTTTGGCCTCTCCTTTGAAATTATGTTATCAGAAATAGTTGCGTTTTCCAATTTATTAATTTTTGTGATTGCTTGTCCTAAAACTTGAGAATATTGCCGCTGTTTAGTTGCTATGTTTGACTCTTTTCAACCCTATGAATTGTAGCCTGCCAGGCTCCTCTGTCTGTGGGAATTCTCTAGGCAAGAATACTGGAGTGGGTTGCCATGTCCTCCTCCAGGGTATCTTCCTAATCCAGGAATCAAACCTGGAGGTTTCTTTTCCACTGAGCCACCAGAGAAGCCCAAACATGAGAATATGATGTGATTATTAGGATTTGGTTTAAAGGTTAGGAGCTCCTGGCACAATGACAGCAGTCACTAAGTGGAAGACTGCAGGCCAAACCCCACCCACCCTGTTGTTAGTTGAGCACAGTGTTCAAGTGCTGACCAGCTCTGTGTTGTGGGCTCGGCTTCCTCCACCTTGTCTCATAATTATAACAACCTTGAGAGGAGGCTGTTACCCTAATTTGAGGGAGAAAGAATCTGAGATTCACAGTAGTCGAGTGGAGGACAGAAGGCAGACTTCCCGGGAGGAGCAGAGGACTTGAATCCATGCTTATGACATATTGTCAGCAAATAACTGATGATTGGAATCTGGGCCCATTATTGGGACACCAGGCTCACAGGAGACTGAGGTGCTGACTAAGAGCCCAGCTGACCTGACCTGGTCCCTCCTGGAATGAGCTCAGATTTGGAGGCTTCTCAGGGGGTGTAAAGCAGCTTTGGGAAAGGACCTGTGCATGCTGAATGTGTTTATAAGTCATATCCCATCAGCGTTGTGGAGGCTGTACCATTTTTTTTTTTTTTTTTTGCTGGTCCTACTGATAGAGATTAAAGTAAAAGATAAAAGATAAACTTAGTCACTCAGTCCTGTCTGACTCATTGTGACCCCATGGACTGCAGCACGCCAGGTCTCCCTGTTCATCACCAACACCCGGAGCCTACTCAAACTCATGTCCATTGAGTTGGTGCCATCCAACCATCTCATCCTCTGTCGTCCCCTTCTTCTCCTGCCTTCAATCTTTCCCAGCATCAGGGTCTTTTCCAAGGAGTCAGTTCTTCGCCAAAGTACTGGAGCTTCAGCTTCAGCACCTGTCCTTCCAACGAATATTCAGTACTGATTTCCTTTAGGATTGACTGATTTGATTTCCTTGCTGTCCAAGGGACTCTCAAGAGTCTTCTCCAACACCACGGTTCAAAAGCATCAATTCTTCAGCGCTCAGCTTTCTTTATGGTCCAACTCTCACATCCATACATGACTAGTGGAAAAACCATAGCTTTGACTATATGTACCTTTGTCATCAAAGTAATGTCTCCGCTTTTTAATATGCTGTCTAGGTCAGTCATAGCTTTTCATCCAAGAAGCAAGCATCTTTTAATTTCATGGCTGTGATCACTATCTGCAGTGATTTTGGAGCCCCCCAAAATAAAGTCTGTCACTGTTTCCGTTGCTTCCCCATCTGTTTGCCATGAAGTGATGGGACCAGATGCCATAATCCTGGTTTTTTGAATGTTGAGTTTTGAGCCAGCTTTTTCACTCTCCTCCTACACTTTCATCAAGAGGCTCTTTAGTTCTTCTTTGCTTTCTGCATATCTGAGTTTATTATTATTTCTCCTGGCAGTCTTGATTTCAGCTTGTGCTTCATCTAGCCCTGCATTTCATATAATGTACTCTGCATGTGATTTAAATAAGCAGAGTGATAATACACAGCCTTAATGTAATTCTTTCCCAGTTAGAACCAGTCCATTGTTCTGTGTCCAGTTCTAACTGTTGCTTCTTGACCTGCATGCATGTTTCTTAGGAGACAGGTAACGTGGTCTGGTATTCTCATCTCTTGAAGAATTTTCCACAGCTTGCTGTGATCCACAGAGGCAGAGGCTTTAGCATAGTCCATGAAGCAGAAGTAGATGTTTCTCTGGAATTCTCTTACTTTTTCTTTGATCCAAAAGAAACAGATGTTGGCAATTTGATCTCTGGTTCTTCTGCCTCTTCTAAATCCTGCTTGAACATCTGGAAGTTCATGATTCATGTACTGTTGAAGCCTGGCTTGGAGAATTTTGAGCATTACTTTGCTAGTGTATGAAAGTGAAGTCGCTCAGTTGTGTCTGACTCTTTGCAACCCCGTGGACTGTAACCTACCAGGCTCCTCCATCCATGGGATTCTCCAGGCAAGGATACTGGAGTGGGTTGCCATTTCCTTCTCCAGGGATCTTCCTGACCCAGGGATCAAACCTGGGTCTCCCACATTGCAGACAGATGCTCAGATGAGATGAGTGCAATTGTGAAGTAGTTTGAACATTCTCTGGCATTGCCTTTTTTTGGGATTGGAATGAAAACTTTTCCAGCCCTGTGGCCACTGCTGAGTTTTCCAAATTTGCTGGCATATTAAGTGCATACTTTAACAGCATCATCTTTTAGGATTTGAAGTAGCTCAACTGGAATTCTATCACCTCCACTAGCTTTGTTTATAGTGATGCATCTTACAGCCTGCTTGACTTCGCATTACAGGATGTCTGGCTCTAGGTGAGTGATCACACCATTGTGGTTATCTGGGTCATTAAGATCCCTTTTGTATAGTTCTGTGTATTCTTGCCACCTTTTTTCAATATGTTCTGCTTCTGTTAGATCCATATCTTTTCTGTCCTTTATTGTGACCATCTTTACATGAAATGTTCCCTTGGTATCTCTAATTTTCTTGAAGAGATCTCTAGTCTTTCCCAGTCTGTTGTTTTCCTTTCTTCTTTCTTTCTTTTTTTTTAACATCGATCACTGAAGAAAGCTTTCTTATCTCTCCTTACTATTCCTTGGAACTCTGCATTCAGGTGGGTATATCTTTCTTTTTATCCTTTTCTTTTTGCTTCTCTTTTCTCAGCTCTTTGTAAGGCCTCCTCAGACAACCATTTTGCCTTTTTGCATTTCTTTTTCTTGGGGATGTTTTTGATCACTGCCTTCTGTAGAATGTCACAAACCTCCATCTGTTGTACTTCAGGCATTCTGTCTATCAGATCTGATACCTTGGAATCTGTCTGTTGCTTCCACTGTATAATTATAAGGGATTTGATTTAGGTCATACCTGAATGGTCTAGTGGTTTTCCCTACTTTATTCAATTTAAGTCTGAATTTGGCAATAAGGAGTTCATGAGCTGAGCCACAGTCAGCTCCCGGTCTTGTTTTTGCTGACTGTACAGAGCTTCTCCTTCTTTGGCTGCACAGAATATAATCAGTCTGATTTCGGTGTTGACCATCTGGTGATGTCCATGTGTAGAGTCTTCTCTTGTGTTGTTGGAAAAGGGTGTTTACTATGACCAGTGCATTCTCTTGGAAAAACTGTTAGCCTTTGCCCTGCTTCCTTTTGTACTGCAAGGCAAAACTTTCTTGTTACTCCAGGTGTTTCTTGACTTCCTACTTTTGCATTCCAGTCCCCTATGATGAAAAGAAAATCTTTTTGGGGTGTTAGTTCTAGAAGGTCATGTAGGTCTTCATAGGACGGTTCAACTTCAGCTTCTTCAGCGTTACTAGTTGGGACATAGACTTGGATTACCGTGATATTGAATGATTTGCCTTGGAAACGAACAGAGATCATTCTGTCGTTTTTGAGAATGCACCCAAGTACTGCATTTCAAATGCTTTTGTTGACTATGATGGCTACTGCATTTCTTCTAAGGGATTCCTGCCCACAGTAGTGGATATAATGGTCATCTGAGTTAAATTCACCCATTCCAGTCCATTTTAGTTCACTGATTGCTAAAATGTTGATGTTCACTCTTGTCATCTCCTATTCGACCACTTCTAATTTGCCTTGATTTATGGACCTGTTATGCCAGGTTCCTATGCAATATTGTTCTTTACAGCATTGGACTTTACTTTCACCCCCAGTCACACCCACACCTGGGGATTCTTTCCACACTGGCTCAGCCTCTTCATTCCTTCTGGAGCTATTTCTCTGTTTTTCTCCAGTAGCATATTGGGCATCTACTGACCTGGGGAGTTCATCTTTCAGTTTCATCGCTTTTGTCTTTTCATACGCTTCATTAGGTTCTCAAGGCAATAATGCTGAAGTGATTTGCCATTCCCTTCTCCAGGGGACCACGTTTTGTTAGAACACTCCACCTTGATCCATCTGTCTTGGGTGGCCCTACGTGGCATAACTCATAGTTTCATTGAGTTAGACAAGGCTGTGATCCATGTGATCATTTTGGTTAGTTTTCTGTGATTGTGGTTTTGATTCTATCTGCCTTCTGATCGATGAGGATAAAAAGCTTGTGGAGGCTTCTTGATGGGAGGAACTGGCTGTGGGGCATACCCAGTCTTGCTCTGATTGGCAGGGCCATGCTAAGTAAATCTTTAATCCACTTTTCTGCTATGGTTGGGGCTGTGTTCCCTCCCTATAGTTTGGCCTGAGGTCAAACTGTGGTAGGGGCAATGGTGGAAGTTCTGTAATCAAATCCCACTGGCCTTCAAAGTCAAATTTCCTGGGGGTTCTCAGTCCCTTTGCCAGATCTCCAGGTGGGAAATCTGTCTGGGCCCTAGAACTTTTTCAAAAGTACGAGAACTTCCTTGGTGTAATTGTTCTCCAGTTTGTGGGTCGTCTGCTCAGTGGCTTTATGGTGGGGCTAATGGAGACCTCTTCTAAGAGGACTTATGCCAAATGCCATGCCTCCCAGGTCTGCTGCAGCCTGAGCCCCTGTCCCCATGGCAGGCCACTGATGACCCATGCCTCTGCAGGAGACACTCAAACACTCAAAGGCAGGTCTCACTCAGTCTCTTGTGGGGGTCATTGCTCCTTTCCCTGGGTCCTGATGCATACAAGGATTTTGTCTGCCACTCTGAGCATCTCTGGTGGATGTGAAGTTTGATTCTAAACATGATTGTGCCTCTCTGACCATCCTGCTGAGGCTTCGCGTTTACCCTTGGATACGGGGTATCTTTTTTCAGTGGGCTCAAACATTCTCTTGTCGATGGTTGTTCAGTAGCTAGTTGTAATTTTGGTGGTCTCAAAGGAGAAGATGAGTGCACTAGTAGTAAAGAATCGCCTATATATTTATATATCCCATGTCAAGTATGTTTTTTATATTAAATATATATTACACATATTAATATATGGCATGAAACACATGGCAGAAAGAAGAACTAAAGAGCCTCTTGATGAAAGTGAAAGAAGAGAATGAAAAAGTTGGCTTAAAGCTCAACATTTAGAAAACTAAGATCATGGCATCCGGTCCCATCACTTTATGGCAAATAGATGGGGAAACAGTGGAAACAGGGGCTGACTTTATTTTTTGGGGCTCCAAAATCACTGCAGACGGTGATTTCAGCCATGAAATTAAAAGACGCTTACTCCTTGGAAGGAAAGTTATGACCAACCCAGGCAGCATATTAAAAAGCAGAGACCTTACTTTGCCAACAAAGGTCCATCTAGTCAAGGCTATGGTGTTTCCAGTAGTCATGTATAGATGTGAGAGTTGGACTGTGAAGAAAGCTGAGCACAGAAGAATTGATGCTTTTGAACTGTGGTGTTGGAGAAGACTCTTGAGAGTCCCTTGGACTGCAAGTAGATCCAACCAGTCCATCCTGAAGGAGATCAGTCCTGAGTGTTCATTGGAAGAACTGATGTTGACACTGAAACTCCAATATTTTGGCCACCTGATGCCAAAGTATTTGACTTTGACTTTGTTCTCCATAGAGGCTGCACTAGTTTGCATTCCCGCCAACAGTGTAAGAGGATTCCCTTTTCTCCGCACTCTATCCAGCATTTATCTTTCGTAGACTTTTTGGTAGCAGCCATTCTGACTGGTGTGAGATGGTACCTCATTGTGGTTTTGATTTGCATTTCTCTGATAATGAGTGATGTTGAGCATCTTTTTATGTGTTTGTTAGCCATCTCTATGTCTTCTTTGGAGAAATGTCTGTTTAATTCTTTGGCCCATTTTTTGATTGGGTTGCTTATTTTTCTGGAATTGAGCTGCAGGAGTTGCTTATATATTTTTGAGATTAATTCTTTGTCAGTTGCTTCATTTGCTATTATTTTCTCCCATTCTGAAGGCTGTGTTTTTACCTTGCTTATAGTTTCCTTTGTTGTGCAAAAGCTTTTAAGTTTGATTAGGTCCCATTTGTTTATTTTTGCTTTTATTTCCATTACTCTGGCAGGTAGGTCTTAGGGGATCCTGCTATGATTTACATCAGAGAGTATTATGCCTGTGTTTTCCTCTACGAGTTTTATAGTTTCTGGTCTTATGTTTAGATTTTTAATCCATTTTGAGTTTATTTTTGTGTATGGTGTTCGAAAGTGTTCTAGTTCATTCTATTACAAGTGTTTGACCAGTTTTCCCAGCACCACTTGTTAAAGAGATTGTCTTTTCTCCATTGTATATTCTTGCCTCCTTTGTCAAAGATGAGGTGTCCATAGGTGTGTGGATTTATCTCTGGGCTTTCTATTTTGTTCCATTGATTTATGCTTCTCTCTTAGTGCCAATACCATACTGTCTTAATGACTGTAGCTTTGTAGGTTTAGTCTGAAGTCAGGCAGATTGATTCCTCTAGTTCCAGCAATCTTTCTCAAGATTGCTTTGGCTATTCGAGATTTTTACAAATTGTGAAATTATTTGTTCTAGTTTTCTGAAAAATACCATCGGTAGCTTGATAGGGATTGCACTGAATCTATAGATTGCTTTGGGTAGCATACTCATTTTCATTGTATTGATTCTTTTGATCCATGAATATGGTATATTTCTCCATCTATTTGCATCATCCTTGATTTCTTTCATCAGTGTTTTATAGTTTTCTATATAGAGGTCTTTTGTTTCTTTAGGTAGATTTGTTCCTAAGTATTTTATTCTTTTCATTGCAATAGTGAATGGAATTATTTCCTTAATTTCTCTTTCTGTTTTCTCGTTGTTAATGTATAGGAATGCAAGGGATTTCTGTGTGTTAATTTTATATCCTGTAACTCTACTGTATTCATTGATTAGCTCTAGTAATTTTCTGGTGGAGTCTTTAGGGTTTTCTATGTAGAGGATCATGTCATCTGCAAACAGGAGAGTTTTACTTCTTCTTTGCCAATCTGGACTCCTTTTATTTCTTTGTCTTCTCCGAATGCTGTGGCTAAAACTTCCAAAACTATGTTGAATAGTAATGGTGAGCATGGGCACTCTTGTCTTGCTTCTGACTTTAGGGGAAATGCTTAAAATTTTTCACCATTGAGGATAATGTTTGCTGTGGGTTTATCATATATAGCTTTTATTATGTTGAGATATGTTCCTTCTATTCCTGCTTTCTGGAGAGTTGTTATCATAAATAGATGTTGAATTTTGTCAAAGGCTTTCTCTGCATCTATTGAAATAATCATATGGTTTTTACCTTTCAATTTATTAATGTGATGTATCACATTGATTGATTGATTTATTAAAGAATGCTTGCATCCCTGGGATAAAGCCCACTTGGTCATGTTGTATGATCTTTTTAATATGTTATTGGATCCTGTTTGCTAGGATTTTGTTAAGGATTTTTGCATCTATGTTCATCAGTGATATTGGCCCATAGTTTTCTTTTTTGTGGCATCTTTGGTTTTGTTATTAGGGTGATGGTGGCCTCATAGAATGAGTTTGAAAATTTACCTCCCTTTGCAATTTTCTGGAAAAGTTTGCGTAGCATAGGTGTTAGCTCTTCTCTAAAATTTTGGTAGAATTCAGCTGTGAAGCCGTCTGGTCCTGGGCTTTTATTTGCTGGAAGATTTCTGATTATATTTTCAATTTCTGTGCTTGTGATGGGTCTGTTAAGATTTTCTATTTCTTTCTGGTTCAGTTTTGGACAGTTATACTTTTCTAAGAATTTGTCCATTTCTTCCAAGCTGCCCATTTTATTGTCATATAGTTGCTGATAGTAGTCTTATGATCCTTTGTATTTCTGTGTTGTCTGTTGTGATTTCTCCATTTTCATTTCTAATTTTGTTGATTTGATTCTTCTCCCCTTTTTTCTTGATGAATCTGGCTAACAGTTTGTCTATTTTATTTATCTTCTCAAAGAATCAGCTTTTAGCTTTTTTGATTTTGACTATGGTCTCCTTTGTTTCTGTTGCATTTATTTCTGCCCTAATTTTTATGAATTCTTTCCTTTTACTAGCCCTGGGGTGCTTCATTTCTTCTTTTTCTAGTTGCTTTAGGTGTATAGTTAGGTTATTTATTTGATTTTTCTCCTGTTTCTTGAGGTAGGCTTGTATTGCTATGAACCTTCCCCTTAGCACTGCTTTTACTGTATCCCATAGGTTTTGGGTTGTTGTATTTTCATTTTCATTCATTTCTAAGCATATTTTGATTTATTTTTTGAGTTCTTCTGTGACTCGTTGGTTATTCAGAAGAGTGTTGTTTAGCCTCCATATGTTTGTGTTTTTAACAGGTTTTTTTTTCCTGTAGTTGACATCTAATGTTACCGCATTGTGATCAGAAAAGATGCTTGAGGTGATTTCAATTTTCTTGAATTTACCAAGGCTAGATTTATGGTCCAGGATGTGATCTGTCCTGGAGAAGGTTTCATGTGCACTGGAGAAAAAGGTGAAATTCATTGTTTTAGGGTGAAATGTCCTATAGGTATCAATAAGGTCTAACTGGTCCATTGTATCATTTAAAGTTTGTGTTTCCTTGCTAATTTTCTGTTTAGTTGATCTATCCATAGTTGTGAATGGGGTATTAAAGTCTCCCACTATTATTGTGTTACTATTAATTTCCTCTTTCATACTCATTAGTGTTTGCCGTACATATTGCAGTGCTCCTATGTTGGGTGCATATATATTTATCATTGTTATATGTTCTTCTTGGATTGATCCTTTGATCATTATGTAGTGTCCTTCTTTGTCTCTTTTCACAGCCTTTATTTTAAAGTCTGTTTTATCTGATATGAGTATTGCTACTCCTGCTTTCTTTTGGTCTCCATTTGTGTGAAATATCTTTTCCAGCCCTTCACTTTCAGTCTGTATGTGTCCCTAGGTTTGAGATGAGTCTCTTGTAGACAGCATATATAGGGGTCTTGTTTTTGTATGCATTCAGTCAGTCTTTGTTTTTTGGTTGGGGCATTCAACCCATTTACATTTAAGGTAATTATTGAGAAGTATCATCCTGTTGCCATTTACTTTGTTGTTTTAGGTTCAAGTTGATACATATTTTCTGTGTTTCCTGTCTAGAGAAGATCCTTTAGCATTTGTTGAAGAGCTGGTTTGGTGATGCTGAATTCTCTGAGCTTTTGCTTGTCTGTAAAGTTTTTGATTTCTCTTTAATACTTGAATGAGATCCTTGCTGGGTACAGTAATCTGGATTGTAGGTTTTTCTCTTTCATCACTTTAAGTATGTCCTGCCATTCCCTTCTGGCTTGAAGAGTTTCTGTTGAAAGATCAGCTGTTATCCTTATGGGAATCCCCTTGTGTGTTATTTGTTGTTTTTTCCTTGCTGCTTTTAATATTTGTTCTTTGTGTTTGATCTTTGTTAATTTGATTAATATGTGTCTTGGGGTGTTTCACCTTGGGCTGATCCTGTTTGGGACTCTCTGGGATTCTTGGACTTGGGTGAATATTTCCTTTCCCTATTTTAGGGAAGTTTTCACCTGTTATCTCCTCAAGTATTTTGTCATGGCCTTCCTTTTTGTCTTCTTCTTCTGGGACTCCTATGATTTGAATGTTGGAGTGTTTGACATTGTTGCAGAGGTCTCTGAGATTGTCCTCACATCCTTTAATTCTTTTTTCTTTTTTCCTCTCTGCTTCATTTATTTTCACCATTCTATCTTACACCTCACTTATCCTATCTTCTGCCTCAGTTATTCTTCTCTTGGTTCCCTCCAGAGTCCTTTTGATTTCAGTTATTGCATTATTCATTATTGATTGACTCTTTTTTATTTCTTCTAGGTCTTTGTTAAACTTTTCTTGCATCTTCTCAATCCTTGTCTCTAGACTATTTATCTGTAACTCCATTTTGTTTTCAAGATTTTGGATAATTTTTATTATCATTATTCTGAATTCTTTTTCAGGTAGAGTCCCTATCTCCTCCTGTTTGGTTTTGTAGGCTTTTATCATGTTCCTTTACCTGCTGACTATTTCTCTGCCTTTTCATCTCATTTAGATTGCTGTGTTTGGGGTGGCCTTTCTGTATGCTGGAAGTTTGTGGTTCCTCTTTATTGTGGAGGTTCCTCCCTGTGGGTGGGGTGGACAAGTGACTTGTCAAGGTTTCCTGGTTAGGGAAGTTGTGTCAGTGTTCTGGTGGGTGGAGCTGGATCTCTTCTCTCTGGAGTGCAATGAAGTGGCCAGTAGTGAGTTTTGAGGTGTTTGTGGGTTTGGTGTGACTTTTGGCCGCCTGTATTTTTGTGCTCAGGGTTATGTTCCTGCGTTGTTGGAGAATTAGCGTGGTATGTCTTGCTCTGCAACTTGTTGGCTCTTGGGTGGAGCTTGGTTTCAGTGTAGGTATGGAGGTTTTTGGATGAGCTCTTGTCAGTTAATGTTCCCTGGAGCCAGGAGTTTTCTGGTGTTCTCAAGCTTTGGATTTAAGCCTCCTGCCTCTGACTTTCAGCCTTATTCTTACAGTAGCCTCAAGACTTCTCCATCCATACAGCACTGATGATAGAACATCTAGGTTAATGGTGAAAAGATTCTCCACAGTGAGGGACACCCAAACAGGTTCAGAGTTACATGGAGAAGAGAAGAGGGAGGAGGGAGATAGAGATGACAGGAGGAGAAGAGGGGAAATCAAAAGGGGAGAGAGCAATCTATCCAGTAATCAATTCCCTGTTTGCACTCCACAGTCTGGAACACTCAGAGAGGCTCATGGAGTTCCATAGAGAAGAGATGAGAAGAGAAGAGGGAGGAAGGAGATAGAGGTGACCAGGAGGAGAGGAGGGGGAGTCAAAAGGATAGAGAGCAATCTAGCCAGTGATCAGTTCCCGAAGTGTTCTGCACAGCCTGGAACACCCTGAGAGATTCACAGAGTTAAGTATAGAGGAGAAGAGGGAGGGAGGTGATAGAGGTGACCTGGGGGATAAAACGGAGAATCAAAAGGGGAGAGAGCAAGCAAGCCAGTGATCACACTCGTTAGTAAAAATGGGTACTGAAGATTGGATTCTTAAAGGTACAAAATTGATAACAAATACCAAAAAACAAAGATTAAAAATCTAGAGTAGAGGTTAGACTCTCAAAAATACAATATTAAAAAAAAAAACAAAATCGTAGAAGTTATAAAAAAATATGAAATTTGCTCTAAAAATAGGGTCTTTTTTTTTACAAGGTAATAGGTTTTAAAAATGAAAATTAAAGGAGTAATGCACAACTTAAAAATAAAAAAAATTTAAAAATGATATTAGTAAAATATATCTAGGAATTTCTCTGGAGCTGTTGAGGGCAGTGTGGGGTCAGTTCAGTTTCAGATAGTTCCTTGTTCCAGCTTATACTTATTCTCAAGGTCTGTAGGCCCCTTCCAGTGTAGTCAGTGCTAACTACAGGGGTTTAATCTGTTGCACCTGTCACTTCCAAAGTGGTCCCCTCTTCTTTGTTTATTTTGGCTTCCGCTTTTTGCAAGCCTCTTCAGTATCTAACTTCCGCCCTGACACAAGGGGTGAAGATGGTCACTTATTTAGGCTCACCTGTTCAGTTGTGCTGTGGGGAGGGAGGAACTCTGCAAACAAATATCACTGGTGTGTGTGGGCCGTGCTCGCAGTGTCTGGGCCACACTGGGTTTGCGCCCGCTCACGGTGTGTGTGCTTTCCCGGTCTACACTGCTCAGGCTCCAGGTTGCTCTGCAGGGGAACTGTCTAAACCAGGCCCTGGGTTGTGTGCACTTTCCAGGTCTAAGCTGCTCAGGTTCAGGTTCTCAGGTATTCCCACAAAGGCACAGACTCGGTTGGGCCTGCGTTTTGTGCCCTTCCCAGGTCTGAGCAGCTCAGGTGACCAGGTGCTTGGCAAGGGCATTTTCCCAAGTGTATGGTATGTCTTAATCACCTCCCTGGTCCCAGCCACTTGGTTTCCTGGGTGTGCAGCGAGAGCACCGTCTCAGGTGTGCCGTGTGCCTCCTCTGGGGAGCTGATCTCTCACTGCGACCCTCCTGGTGGATGTCAACTGTCCAGGATCCCAGGAAGACTTGGTTGGCAACTGGGAGCCTGCTCACAGTTTGGTGGAGGATGCCATCTCTGGGGCTGAGATTGCCCCTCGCCTTCCAGCTCTGGCTGGCGCGCACCTGCCTCTCTGCCTCTGGCGGGGGATGGGCTGGTCCGCTGCAGGCTAGCTCCTCTCTGGTGTTCGCTCAGTGATCCTTTGTTCTGTGAGCGGGCTGGCAGTGCCTTAGGTTAGAGCTTTCTGAGGGAAAGTTCTCTCTCTCTTTCCTCTTTTTTTTTTTCTCCTCTCTGGCTATCCCACAGTTTGTGTTGGTATCTCACATTAGCTCCCTCAGATTGTCCTCAGGGCATTCAGGCCCGGTCCTTACCCTAAGCCATGCAGCCCGCGCCTCCCTGTTCAGCCCCCACTTGCTGGTGGCGGATGTGAGCGTCTGGGCTACTTCTCCTCTGGGAGTTGCAGTTAGGTATGTAATCTGTGGATTTTATTTATTTATTTTTTCATCTGGATTATGTTGCCCTCTAAGATTCCAAAACTCCCCACAGACCCACTGGTAAGAAGGTTTCCTGGTGTTGGAAACTTCTCCTTCTCGACTCCCTTCCCGGGACAGGTCTCCATCCCTAACTCTTTTGTCTCTCTTTTTATCTTTTATATTTTGTCTTACCTCCTTTCAAAGACAATGGGCTGCCTTTCTGGGTGCCTCGTGTCCTCTGCCAGAGTTCAGAAGTTGTTTTGTGGAATTTGCTCAGCGTTCAAATGTTCTTTTGATGAATTTGTGGGGGAGAAAGTGGTCTCCCTGTCCTACTCCTCTGCCATCTTAGGACCACTCACCTATTTCTGAACATTAATATAAAATTATTCATACAAAATACAGATATATTTAAATGTGGAAATTCTACATTTTTCTGTAAGTGAAGACACTGAAATTTAAAGGCAAAAACAAGGATCAAATGAGACAGGATAGACATATAAAGTAGTTATAAGTTTGACTGAATACTATTTATTGACAGCTAAAGTGAAAGACTGGAATAACCTTCCAATGCTCTTATTACTAGTTAAACCATGATTATTTGATAAGTGCTTATCTGAGACCACAAGAAAGAAAGGGGATCCCGGTTCTATGACTGAGGAGGAAACTCACAAAGCAGAGTGATTGCTTGGGCTGGTGCTCTGGCTGCCTGACAAGAGGCAGAGCACCCATATGGGAATTGGAGGTTGTAGTTTTAAGGTCCTGAAGGTGAAGAGATGCGGCTGCAGCTTTGCACAAGGGAAGACTGAATCTATAACCAGTGTAAATCAAGCATCACTGAAGGTCTGAGTCCTCAATGATGCAATGGGCTTTTGAAAAACTGGCAGAGAGAGAGAGATGATAAGACCACTTGTTGGTTTCAATTGAGGGTCAGAGTTTAAAGGCAAGGTTTCCCCTGGAATTTTGAAACTCTGGGATTCTCCCAGCTGTGGGAAAGGTGGTTTAATTTAACTACCTATGGAAGGATTTGCATCTCTCCCTACCCAAGAATGTAACATAAAGATAACTTCAGGCTGATGATCCCCATGGGCACCTGCAAGAAGAAAACACAAAATTTATTTGGAAGGGTGCTTCCACCACCCAGACTTTATGGGAATTTCATTTAAAAAAGCAGAGTCCCACTAAAATAGAGTTTCCAATCAGACATTGTAGAACTCACAGAAAATTATTTATTGAGGATATACACTGATGGGTATGACAGAGGGAACATGTGTGCATGCTAAGTCACTTCAGTCATGTCTGACTGTTTGTGACCCCATGGACTGTAGCCTGCCAGGCTCTTCTGTCCATGGGATTCTCCAGGCAAGAATCCTGAAGTGGGTTGCCTTGCCCTCTTCCAGGGGATCTTCCCAACCCAGGGATTGGCAGGTGGGTTCTTGACCACTAGTGCCATCTGGGAAGCCCATGACAAAAGGGACAGTTAGCCTCAAAGAATCTAATATAATAGAACTGCAACCTCAGAGAGAGCTTTCAGCATGAAGGAAGCAACAGGACATCATAAGAAAGAAGCAATTTTAAAAAAAGACCACTTTCTAAGATTGAAAAAGATGGTCATTGAAATAAAAAATAAAATATAGTCTTTGTGTTGAAAACAAATAATACACAGCTTATAAAAAATATGTGTAAGAGAAATTAAGAGATATGAGGGGTAGAAAGAGAAGATCTAACATGTGTTTAATCAGATTTGTGAACAACAGAAAAGAGAGAATGGAGTAAAGCCACCACTGGAAGAAAATTTTAGCCAAGACTTTCCCAGTACAAATAAAAAGATGATTCTTCAGGCTGAAAAGCACTATGCTTCTCAAGCATAACAAATAAGAAGATATTCATACACATTTTACAGTGAAATGGCAGAATTCAAAAGTAAAGAAAAAAAGGAGAAAACATAGATCATCATAAAGGTGTGAAATTAGACTTGTTCCTGTTCAAAATAGTCATTACTAAACATTCATGGCTTCTAGGCTTCAATTTAAATAAATTAATTTTAAATTTAATTTCTTGGTAGCACTAGCAACATTTCAAGAGCTTACCAGTTTCTTCTGTTCTAGATGGCCTAGAAGCAGAACAATTTCCATGGTCACAGGGATTTCCACTGGGCAGTGAGGAAGTATACCAAAACTACCCTCTTAGCAGCAGGATTATACACAGAAATAACGGAATAATAGCACGAATGAAAAATCTGAAATTTCTGGATAGGTCAACAGTTGTTACATCTCAGTGGGGAGTTACAGATAATTTTTATTTGTTCCTTATTCTTTCCTCTGTTTTTCAGCTCATATCATGATCATATGTTAAATTGCAGATATTTAAGTAATAAGCAACAGAAAAACAAGATACAAGGCTTTTTCTTCACATTTCAAACCAGTGATTTTTGAATCTGCTCTATTTTAATATGTACAAATGATAGACTTTTTTCCACTTTAGTTTCTCCCTGTCTTAAATGATCACTATCATAGGATTCATGGGAACAGTAACTATAAAGTGCTGTAACTCCATCAAATTGCTAAGTATTATGGAATTACAGCACTTAGGAACTTATATACAGGTTCCTCTGCTTCATTTAAACCACTGCAATACCTATATAAAAATACACGGAGTTCATTTATTGCTAGTAAAAGCCTTATCTTCCTTTAGATTGACAGGAATCCCAAATTAGAGTAATTTAAACCATAACCTCACCAACTAGGAATTGCTTGAACACGTATTTCTATTTTAAATTAGATCACAATTTAACAACACTAATGCAGTTAGAGAAACAATGAAAGAAATCCCTCTATAATCTTACATTAAAGTTATTTTCATTCTTGTAGTCTCAGTTTTGCAAAAGAAATGTAGCTATATATCTATATACACATGTATGTATGCATATATACATAAATACCTAATAATAACAATATTATTTTGGAGCTCAGAATGCAATTTTTTAAATGGAGAATACCTTCAGGATGTAAAGGATTGCTGACCTTTCATATGGAGCGTGCAGCATCGCTTATTATTTCTTGCTGGTGCTTTATCCTATGCCTGCAAAATTGCTCTATTCTCCTGCTGTGATGTGCCAGTGTAATTGCCTCATCTTAGGCAATCTGTGTGTTTCATTACAAACCGGTATTAGAGGAACTCTGAACATCCCCTGGCAGAGCTGTGTCCTTAAACATTTTTTTAATTAGGGATAATGCTCACCAAAGAGGGACATTGCAGGCAATTGCTTCCTTTCTTAGACACTGAAATACAAAAACCTTGTGGAGGCCTCTGTAAATTGAGAATATGTTTTTTCTCAGACTACTCTAACACAGAACCATATTTTCTTTAATAAATAGACTAGGCTGCAAAGAGTAGGGTGCAGTAGGAACAGCGACTTCAGACATTTGATTTTTCATCCAAAGATTTTTAAATGTCAAAAACCATCACACAGAAACTCCACTCAATACTCTGTAGTAACCTGAATGGGAAAAGAATTTGAAAAAGAATAGATACATGTATACATTGAACTGAATCACTGCTGTACACCTCAAACTAACACAATATTGTTGGTCAACTGTACTCCAATATAGATAAAAAATTAAGAAAAATCACAAATTTAGAGCTTGTATCTCGAGCTTGGAATATTAAAATAGAGTTGGTTGTCTCAGTCAGTCACTGTCTGTGAACCCTCATCACCGTTGCTGGTGCCCCTCCCCCTGGCGACAGCCGTTCCCTGCATCATGTGGGTCCTCAGCACCTCTCTACTCGCCTGGTATCCTCAGTCGCTCAGTCACGTCCGACTCCTTGTGATCCTTCGACTCCCTGGGGGGAGGAGGAAATGGCAACCTACTCCAGGATTCTCGCCTGGAAAATCCCATGGACAGAGGAGCCTACTGGGCAACGGTCCATGGAGTCTTACCAAAGCTTTTAGTCAGAAACAACTTAGTGTCTAAATAGCAGCAACATGTTAAGATTGATGGAGAAGGTGGTCACTTCCATGGCATACCTGTGGCCAAAAACCTAACCTCAGGGGTCATTATTTATCTCTTAGTCTGATGCTAAAGATTCCTGGTTCCTCTCATGAACTATACCTATAAATATGTTAGCTACCTAGATTGCATTTCACATGTCATTTATAAGATTAATTTTCCCAATGCTCTAACTGAAGCAACATGATTAATATGACTCAGGAAAAATGATTTAAAAGATTTTTCTATTGACTTAAAAGTGAGAGTTATCATATTTTCTGTCACTGAATTGATCATACAATCTATAAGGACACAACCATGTGAATGGAGACAACACCAATCACTGTGGGATTAATCAAATATTTAACTAGTCATATAAGTGAAATAAAACTGTAACCTTTGAGATTACAGCAGAGACATTACTTTGCTGACAGAGGTCCGTTTGGTCAAAGCTGTGGTTTTTCCAGTAGTCATGTATGGATGTGAGAGTTGGACCATAAAGAAAGCTGAGCTCTGAAGAATTGATACTTTTGAACTGTGGTGTTGGAGAAGACTCTTGAGAGTCCCTTGGACTGCAAGGAGATCCAACCAGTCAATCTGAAAGGAAACCAGTCCTGAATATTCATTGGAAGGACAGATGCTGAAGCTGAACCTCCAATACTTTGGCCACCTGCTGTGAAGAACTAACTCATTAGAAAAGATCCTGATGCTGGGAAAGATTGAAGGCAAGAGGGGAAGGGGACAACAGAGGTTGAGATGGTTGGATGGTGTCACCGACTTGATGGACATGAGTTTGAGCGAGCTCTTGGAGTTGGTGATGGACAGGGAAGCCTGACATGCTGCTGTCCATGGGGTCACAAAGAGTCAGACATGACTGAACGACTGAACTGAACCTTTGAGATGTATTAAAATAGTAACTAAAACTTTAACACAGTGCTTTATATCTCCAGCCATTGCCATTATATCTTTACTGCACAAAACAGACATTGTTCTGTTTGTTACGTATTTTCATGTATAAAGCACGATCTTGACCTTCGGGAGTCTTCCTGGGTTAAGGGTAGTGTTTTACATTTGGAGCTTAGGAGTGAATCTCTCTTGGTCTAAATCTTAGTTTTGCAACTGACTAGCTATGTGAGCTTGGGTGAGTTATTTTATCTTCATTAAATATAAGCTTTTGATATTTAAAAACACTAGATTGAGATAACTTACCCCAGGGGTTTATTTGAGGGTTAAATGAGATAGTCCATGGCTAGAACATAAGGAGTGATCAATAAATTTTTGCTGTTTCTATTACTGCCTGTGTTGAAGTTTTGACCTTAAGATATCTAGAAAACAGGAAGAATGTCATGAACTGTACAGCCTGGTTCAGCAGAACACTTCTACACTCCATCTCTCCTTCAAGTTCATGATTAGATGGAACATAGCTGACATTTTTGTGCCATGCCTATCACGAAATGTCTGAATATGGTATATTTTCATAGAAAATTCAGCTTTTCATGTACTCCCTTGTGTATGAAGCACGTTATAGATTTCTTGTTTTTATTGTTGAACAACAAATCTGTCAGTTGTTTTCTAGTGGCTTTTTTTTTCTTTTTGCAGTGGATGACACCACGGGTTGAATGACAGTATATGTGTGTTTGTATGTAAGTGTGTGTGTAATGTTACACGCAGTCGTGTCCCACTCTTTGTGAACCCATGGGTTGTAGCCCGCCAAGGCTCCTCTGTCCATGGGATTCTCCAGGCAGGAATACAGGAGTGGGTGGCCATTTCCTTTTCCAGGGCATTTTTCCTATCCAGGAATCGAACCCAGGTCTCTGGCATTGCAGGGAGATTCTTTACCATCCGAGCCAACAGGGGAGCCCTAGTATTACACTATTATGTACATATAATAATTTTCTAGGGCTGCCACAGCAAAATTACATAGATGGGTGGCTTAGGCAATAGAAATTTGTTTTCTTATGGTTACTTTTTTTTAATTAAAAAATTTATTGAAGTATCATTGATTTGCAATGTTGTAGTAATTTCTGCTGTATGGCAAAGTGACTCAGTTATACATATATATGTATTGTTTTTATATTCTTTTCCATTCTGGTTTATCATGGGATATTGGATATAGTTCCCTGAGCTATACAGTAAGACCTTTTAGTTTATCCATCTTATATGTAATAGCTTGCATCTACTAACCCCAATCCTTCTCTCCCTATTTTCGCATGGTTCTGAAGAGGAGAAGTCCAAGATCAAGATGTCCACGGGTTTGGTATTGCGGAGGCCTCCCTCCTGGGCTTGCAGAGGGCTGCTTCTTGCTGGGTCCTCACGCTTCCTGGGGTCTGTCTGACTTTCCAACCTTATGACCACATTTGGCGTCAGTTGCCTCCAAGGGCCCGTCCCCAGTGTGATTGAAAGTCCCATTCTGAGGCCCTGGGGGTTAGGATTTCATGTTTTCTATACAGGGACAAATCATCACTGCTCTGTTCCTGCCCTGCACCCCTGCTGTGTCAGCTGTCACCACCTGGCAGCCCGCAGGGCTTCACTCCGTCACATGGCAAATGGGACAAGAGCGCTGTCAGCTGAGACTTCTCTCTGTCCTCCTCCTCCCCAGTTCAGTTCAGTTCAGTTCCACAGTCATGTCCGACTCTTTGCCACCCCATAGTCTGTAGCACACCAGGCTTCCCTGTCCATCACCAACTCCAAGAGCTTGCTCAAACTCATGTCCATGGAGTTGGTGATGCCATCCAACCATCTCATCCTCTGTTGTCCCCTTCTCCTCCTGCCTTCAATCTTTCCGCATCAGGGTCTTTTCTAATGAGTCAGTTCTTCGCATCAGGTGGTCAAAGTATTAGAGGTTCAGCTTCAGCATCTGTCCTTCCAATGAATATTCAGGACTGATTTCCTTTAGGATGGACTGGTTTGATCTCCTTGCAGTCCAAGGGACTCTCAAGAGACTTCTCTAACACCACAGTTCAAAAGCATCAATTTTTTGGTGCTCAGCTTTCTTTATGGTCTAACTCTCACATCCATATATGACTACTGGAAAAATCATAGCTTTGACTAGACTGACCTTTGTTGGCAAAGTAATGTCTCTACTTTTTAATAATGCTGTCTAGATTGGTCATAGCTTTTCATCTGAGGAACAAGCATCTTTTAATCTCATGGCTGCAGTCACCATCTGTAGTGATTTTGGAACCCAAGAAAATAAAGTTTCTCATTGTTTCCCCATCTATTTGCCATGAAGTGATGGGACCGGATGCCATGCTCTGGTTGAATGTTGAATTTTAAGCCAGCTTTTCACTCTCTTCTTTCACTTTCATCAAGAGGCTCTTTAGTTCTTCTTCACTTTTTGCCATAAGGGTAGTGTCATCTGCATATCGAGCTTATTGATATTTCTCCTGGCAATCTTAATTCCAGCTTGTGCTTCATCCAGCCTGGCATTTCACATAATGTACTCTTCATATAAATTAATAAAGCAGGGTGACAATACACAGCCTTGACGTACTCCTTTCCCTATTTGGAACCAGTAGGTTGTTCCATGTCCAGTTCTAACTGTTGCTTCTTGACCTGCATGCAGATTTCTCAGGAGGCAGGTAAGGTGGTCTGGTATTCCTATCTCTTGAATAATTTTCCACCGTTTGTTGTGATCCACAGGGTCCAAAGGCTTTGACATAGTCATTAAAGCAGAAATAGATGTTTTTCTGGAACTCTCTTGCTTTTTTGATGAGCCAGCAGATGTTGGCAATTTGATCTCTGGTTCCTCTGCCTTTTCTAAAACCAGCTTGAACATCTGGAAGTTCAGGGTTCACGTGCTGTTGAAGCCTGGCTTGGAGAATTTTGAGCATTACTTTACTAGTGTGTGAGATGAGTGTAATTGTGTAGTAGTTTGAGCATTCTTTGGCCTTGCCTTTCTTTGGGATTGGAATGAAAACTGACCTTTTCCAGTCCTGTGTGGCCACTGCTGAGTTTTCCAAATTTGCTGGCATTTTGAGTGCAGCACTTTCACAGCATCATCTTTCAGGATTTGAAATAGCTCAACTGGAATTCCATCACCTCCAGCATCTTTTTTGCAGTGATCCTTCCTAAGGCCTACTTGACTTCGCATTCTAGGATGTCTGGCTCTAGATGGGTGATCACACCATCGTGGTTATCTCAGTCATTAAGATTTTTTTTTTGTATAATTCTTCTGTGTACTCTTGCCATCTCTTCTTAATATCTTCTGCTTCTGTTAGGTCCATACTATTTGTCCTTTATTGTAGCCATCTTTGTATGAAATGTTCCCTTGGTATCTCTAATTTTCTTTAAGAGATCTCTAGTCTTTCACATTCTATTGTTTTCCTCTATTTCTTTGCATTGATCACTGTGGAAGGCTTTCTTATCTCTCCTTGCTATTCTTTGGAACTCTGCATTCAAATGGATATATCTTTCCTTTTCTCTTTTGCCTTTTGCTTCTCTTCTTTTCTCAGCTATTGGTAAGTCCTCCTTAGACAACCATTTTGCCTTTTTTGCGTTCATTTTCTTGGGGACGGTTTTGATCACTGCCTCCTATACAGTCTTGTGAACTTCCGTCCATAATTATTCAGGCAATGTATCAGAGCTAATCCCTTGAATCTATTTGTAACTTCCATGGTGTAGTCATAAGGGATCCTTCTCCCCAGATTCCACCATTCCCACCTTCCTCCTTCTTCCCCTCTTCTTCCTCTTTTCTGGAAGAGCTAAGATGGTGAGTGTACAACACATAGAAGCCACATCCATTGGAAACTGAACAGACACTGCCTTTCTCTGTCATTACACTCTGATCTCCTCATTCTGTATTTCACGCTGTCGCTTTAGTGCAAGTGTCTCTCCTACACATTTCAGCTTTCCTCTGCGTCAAACTTGGTGGAATAAATTAGAAGCATCTGCAGTGCAGCGGTGCAAGGCGGAGCCTCGTCCGTGCCTGACCGCAGGGTGTGGGCCCTCCAGGAGAGCCGGGCAGGCTTCTAGAATAAGGTCTGCATATGTATTCTTCATGCCCACCTTCTGTAGCAGGAATGCTGGAAGTGCATTCTGAGAGAAAACAAACGCTATAATCCGAAATACTTCTAAGAATCAAGAAAACAAGCAAACTAAACATACACCACTATTTTAACATCCTCATGGAAGTAATTGACATTAATATTGACTTCCCAGACATATTTTTATGATTGGAGACGAGATGATTTTGGTTTTTCCTTTCTAGTTATTCCAATAACTTGATCTCTACCTGCTGTTGGTGTTCGACCCTAGAGTAATGCACAGGAATGCACAGTACTGTCTTCCCCGCCTCAGTAGTAGAGATAGTCATCCAAGATATAATTCTGATTCCTTGTTTATATCAAAATCCTTTTGGATCCGTATCTTCTTATTCATGGATACAAGAGTGAGATGCAATTAAGATTTGAATTTTAAAAAAGGTTATCCATTTATTCCCATACCCTTTTTTGCATAGTTGATCTTTATTGATTTGAAGTGACCCACTTACCATTTAATACACTGTTAGGTTTATTTATATAAACTTGATATGTTTCTGTGCTTTAAGTTTCAAACTCGTTTGCATTTTCTGGCACAAATTCTATCCTACATCTTTCAGACTATGGTTTTATAATATGTTTTATGATCAAAGCAAGTTCCTTCATCATTAACTATCAGAATTTTCCTGTTGTGAAATCTACATAGATGTAAAGACTTGTTAAAACATTGAAAATATTGATGATTCTGAGCCTTCTTATTTAGGACTATGGTTGCTACACTTCTTGCAGTTCTCTAGCAATTCTTCATTAAATTTTAACATAACCTACGTATTTCACATTCTGGATATGTCTTCATATTCTATGTAATTTGATAGCACTGTGAAAGAAATTTTCCTCCACCTATACTTTTAATTGATTAATGTTGCTATCCAAGGAAACTAATTTTTTAAAGCTGTATCCATTTTGTTAAATTATTTTATTTGATCTGTCATTTTCTTAGTTGAGTATCAGCATTTTTCTTGGTAGAGAAAAATATTACTTCTTATTTTCTAATATTTATATATCTAATATTTGTATCTCTGTATTTTATATGATTGAATTTATTTGAACTAGAATTATGCTAAACCTGCATATGTAATAAGTATGTTTTACTAAGAACTCACTTTTCTGAATTTCTCCATTAGGAATGATTGCTGATTTTATCTAAATCATGAATATCAGTGATCTTTCATCATTTGGACTGTATTATTTTTCATATTTTTAAAGGAATACATGTGCACAGTGGTTAACTTACTGTTCAGTGTCTGTAATATTATGATTATGTAAATAATACTTGTAGTTGAGCCCTTTTCTTTTTTGCACTAAAAGTCTTAATGAAGACTCTATGGGTTCTTTTAATCAGTAAAGCTTGCTTCCTTTGTTGCTTAGACACCTTCTTGATTTTTTTTTCTTTTCTAATTTCCCCACTTGTGTTTCTTTGTTATCTGTTTCTTGGTCTTCTTTATTCAGCTGTTATGTCTCCTAGAATGAAACATTTTCTCTTCTCTTTTCAGCATCTTTATTTTCTAGTTCTACTTTCTGGGAGATTTTCTCATCTTTTAATGTAGTCTTTGCTTTTACATTTTTACTGATTTATTCTCTGTGGTTATTTATTTATTTACAAAGCATGACATTCTATTTGGTTTTTTGTTCACCTCTCATTAATCCAGAGGTGACTGGATCTTTTTCCTCTTCTAACTTGATCATATAAAGAGATTTTAGATTCAGACTGTTGTTAAATTTTTGTATTGTTCTTTCTTTTTTAAAGAAGAACATGCATGTGTGTTGCGTGCATCACTTATTTAGGTATATGCCTGTTTTAATTTGTGTCAGTGCTGTTCATCAGCTTTTTCATTTATATTTATAGTGTCTAATCCTACCTAGGTTTTGTTTGTTTGTTTTGATGAAGGATAACTGGGATGTGGGGATACATGTGTTCTGCTTACTGGAGTGTCAGAGACTGGCCTTCGTGATGAAAGACAGCCTGGGTGTACGGACGTCCGCAGCTCCCATGGCCTTTCTCAGAAGCTCTGGATGCTGCTGCATTGCGTTCTGACTACCAGCCTCACTTTGCTTCCCTTTCAGATATTTGTATTGTCTTATTTTCTTTCCCCTAAAATTTACCAGAACAAGCAAGAAAACAAAACCTATTAACTATCCTTCTAGAATTAGAGAATTCTTAGTGTTTTCATTTGGGGTTATGTTTAGCCCTCTCTCATACATTTTTAAATTAAATTCAAGAAGATAATTTTGGTTTCGTTACTGTCCTTCTTTATTTGAAGTTATGACCTGTTATTCTCATCCTGGGAGACTTTTTATTTTATTTTGATGCTCTTTTACCTGCCATTTGTCTCCATGGACTAATGTTTCTCTTTCACTGAGGCTGTTCCATCTCATGTTCTGCAATTTCTATGAAATTGTCTACATATTTCCTAAATGTTTCAGACACCCTCTTGATGAATTTCCACTCTTCAGCACTGTTTCTAGGGGATATCATTTTACTTCTCTTAGCAAAGGCGTGCTCTTCCTTAAGTTGATGTTTCTTGGGAGCAGTGGTGAGCAGGCCCCTCTACGCGGGTGGGACTGGTGTGTAAAGTTTAGAGATGGCTGCAGGAGAGGGCTGGTCGCAGGTCCGTGTGGGTGGCCGGCAGGTTTTTCCCTGTTGGTCCCTTGTGCTGAGGGGGCATTGCTTCTCGCCTGCGCTGCCGTGTCCTGCGGCTCTGCACCAGGGCAGAACATAGACACCAGCTGGGGCTCAGGGGCACCTGAGGTTTCTGGGCCCTGTCTTCTGGTGGCTGCTCTTCTTTCTTCTCCGACCCAGGATCCAGGTGCTGCGTCTGTGGGTGGGGGAAGGTGGATGTAGGTTTACCTACCTTTCTTCGCATATTCTCTTCTGTGATTCAAATCCTAATTATGAACTGGGTTTTTTAATAGTTTCTTAAAATCCAAGTCCTTTGGTTATAACTATTAAGATGCCCTCTAAGATTATTACATTTGCTTCTCTGTATGAAGATATTTTGTTGAATTTTATGGGCTTCCCTGGTGGCACTGGAACCTGCCTGCCAATGCAGGGGACATAAGAGACGTGAGTTAGATCCCTGGGTTGGGAAGATCCCCTGGAGGAGGGCATGGCAGCCCGCTCCAGTATTCTTGCCTGGGAAATCCCATGGACAGAGGAGCCTGGGGGGCTACAGTCCATGGGGTCGCAAAGAGCCGCACATGACTGAAATGACTTGCACACACGCATACAGAGGCATTTTAAGGTAAACATTATGTATGTAATTTTTAAATGGAAGTTTGACCTCTGGTTGTAACTCTGACAAGGTTAAGTGAGAATTGATGTGGATTAATGTGAATTAATATTTTTTTTTCTCCGAGATGTAGGCAAGCTTCAGTGGTAACCAAACCAGGAGAGAAGAGTTGAGGAGAAAAGAAATAGGCCAAATAGTTCTGGGAACATAGGGCCATAAATTTTGAACAGGGGCATTGAAAGAAGGTTGAAAAGTGTGAGTCAGGATTCTCTGAAGACTGAAGTGTTAACCAGCAGTAGAGTTGCAAACTGAAAACCAAAAAACAAAAATACCATTGAGGGCAGAAGATTAGGGCTTTATTGTTGTTTCTTCTTTTTTTAGTTTTATTTTCAGTCTTATGTTCCCTGCAATATATGCTCTTTTCTAAAAGGGACTAATGCATCATATTTATGTTATTTTTCCGTTTTCTTCCTAGAGAAAACTGTAAAAGATAAATAGGCATCCTGAGACAGACAGGGATGAAGTTGTGCTTTTGATGTAAATTGTTGCCTTTGAATATGGTAGATGATTACCCAAATTATTTAGCATAAATAGTAAACATTTGGTATCTGTAACGACACTGATGTATTGTGATTTCCATGGGGAAGGATGATGCTTTTTAGCCTCAAGCTGTTACCTAGGTCACAAAGAGTATATTTTAAAGGCTGTGGGCTTTGTATGGATACTCCTTAATACTTTGGTCTAAAATATCAGTTTCCTTTTTGCATTCTTTTTATTAGGTAAATAATTTTTGTGATGTTGCTTCAGCATTTGTCATCCTCATTTTAACTGTTTTGGAATATGCAGTGCATACATGTAGTAGAAATACTCAAAGACTGTAGGTTATAGGGTAACTGTGTTCCCCAATGGGCCAGTACCCCTCTGAAGGGTTCATGCTTCAGTTTGTGCTCCTGTGTGCCTAGACATTGTGGAGGGAGAGGGAATGAATGGGAGTTAGTCATTAGCATCTGTTTCTCAGTTTCTGAAATGGTAATTGGTCTTCCTTTCGGCTGCCAGCCTGGGGTCAGGGGGGCCATTTCTATTTCCTGGAAAATTTCATCCAAATGTAAGTTTATTTGCTTTGATATGGGCAAAATAATGTCTTCTTATTGTTTTACTTTCCTCTGTATTTGTACTGTCATTGTTTATATTTCACATTTCAAGCTTTGTGATTTTATCTTTTCTTTTCCTAGAGGAATGGATCTTTTATTTACTTTTTTTCATAAAATTGGCTATTTATTTGTTCTGTTTTTTGTTTCCATTTATTTAATTTCTGCTTTATATTTATTCTTTCCTCCAATGTCCTTTTAAATTTTCTATAGCATTTTTAGTATGCTGCTTAATGCATTAATTCCAATTATTTCTTCTCTGTTATTGAAAATTTTAAACCCATGAACTTTCCTCTGATCATTGTTTTTGACAATATTCCGTGTATGATTTCATTTTGTTATTTTCCATATATTTTGCACAGTCATTTGATTTTTCATTGTGGAAAGAGCTTTTATTTTGACATTTCAAAGTTGTGCAATGTTTTGTTTTTCTGCTGGTTTTATTTCATTCACTAGGAAATTTTCACATGCCCTATTCCTTCTTGGTCTGTTTGTTTCTGTTGAGCGTTCCTTTTTTATTTTCTGCATGCTTCACATTTCTTCCGACAATTTTGAGGGTTTTCAGACTGTGTTCAGAGTCTCTGGTTTCTTCTACAAATATAATTGTATATAATGCTTAATTTTTTACTTTATAGAGACTATTATCTCCTCAGTATAAACAATAGCAAAGTCCATACATTCCCAATTTCAGACATCACCCTCTCTTTTCTTTTTTTTTTTTAATGAATTTTCTCCTTTCACTTTTCACCTCTAGCATTTTTTGAGCGGGGGGTGGTGAACATGGCATCCTGATGTGGGAGTGAGAATGGGAGAAAAGCAGAGACTTTGGTGTGACTCGGTTGTCAGAGCTTTACCGGCGTCTCCACGTGAAACAGTATAACTCATATATTAGCTTTTTTCTCTGACCTCTAAACTTGTAAAATAACAACCTTGAGTTTTCCAGAGTGTTTTTTCTTTTAATTGAAGAAAATATGTTAGAGTTTCTGAGACTCGAAAAACTTTAAAGAATGCCATAAAATTGAGGCATTACCATCTTATGTCTACTGTTTATCAACAGCTTATTAGCACTAAAAATGAAGTTATTTTGCTAATAGTATTATTTGCAGCTTGTTATTTTTATGAGACTCAGTAGATTTTGACACATGACATAGTAAAATAACTTACACTTCTAATGTAGGAATTATTTTAAAGTCTCACATTGAGAAAATAAAAACCATAGCACCTTTGCCTGTCCCTGCTTAAATGTTCCAAATATTAAATAGGTAGGTAGAGAAATAGGGCTTTCCTGGTGGCTCAGAGGTTAAAGCGTCTGCCTGCAATTGCGGAGACCTGGGTTCGATCCCTGGGTTGGGAAGATCCCCTGGAGAAGGAATCCCCTGGAGAAGGAAATGGCAACCCACTCCAGTATTCTTGGCTGGAGAATCCCATGGACAGAGGAGCCTGGTGGGCTACAGTCCACGGGGTCGCAAAGAGTCAGACACGACTGAGCAACTTCACTTTCACTTTTTTCTTTCTTTCAGAGCATACAAACATTCCCAATTTGTCATTTTTTTTTATGAATGTCCTGGTGTTTTAGTATTTCTTTATATGAAGATTCATTATAAAACTCTATTTTTTCTTTATATATATATATATGATTGGAGTACAGTTGATGTGCAGTGTTGCAGGGACACAGCAAGGTGATTCAGTTGTAGATACACACAAATATTATTTTTCAGATTATTTTCCAGTATAGGTTATTTATTTCAAGATACTGGCCATAGTTCCCTGTGCTGTACAGTAAATCTTTGTTGTTCGTTTCATATCTGTTCTTTTTAATTAGAAATCTAGCATTCCATTAGTACTGAGTCAAGGTGGAATCAAAATGTCAAATTTTTTTAGCCTTGTATAATTTTAAACAGAGATACCCACTGTTAGAATAATTTAAACTATTTAAAGAAAAAAAAAACACTCTTCCTGACAATATCTATTATAGTCAGAAATAGATATTCTATTTCTACTCATAGTACATTTAATATAATTTGAGCCCACATAGGTACAAATATATGCAAGATATATTACAATTATCCTGTGAACCAGTAACACTCAGGCTTACTGTCCTGACTCTGTGAGCGCACCGATGATGTATTTAACCTTTAACCCTGACCTGAGGAGGAGTGTGTATGCTGAAGTGATGCTGAGGACATGCTGGTCTCAAGTGGTTTCCCAGGTGGACCAGCACATCTCATTTGATGTCTTACATCAAGTGAGGAAGTATTCAACGGGCAGTCTCGTGACAGTGCAGCAGGAAACAGGTAGAATCCCAGTGTTTGTTCTTTGGGAACAAGTCTTGAATGCATTCACTTCATCTTTCCTGGAGTAAATGCCTAGATTGGACACTTGTGCACCAGCAATGTATCTAAGTCAATGAGCCACTTTATTGCCAGAAGCTTGTAGTGTTGTCTTGGGCAGGAAGGCAAAATCTCAGCCAAAGAAAAATATGATTGGGTATCATTTTACTGTTTTGAAAGGACATTACTTAATCAGGTTGCTGGCTTCTCCCTTTATCAGTTGCAAAGACATAATAAAAATAAATACAGGTCATAGCTTAAGTACTCCCTAAAAGAGTGACCATGTTCTCTGAATGTTGCAGGTGTGCTTGTGTTTAAATATTGATCTGAAGGACCTCAGAGAGCTCTACTTGTAGTAGACGGTAGAACATGTGTGGTGTGTGTGGTGTGTCTGTGTGTTTATGTGTGTGTGTGTCTCTGTGTCAGTGTGTGTGTTTATGTGTGTCTGTGTGTTCATGTGTGAACCAGGGGAATGAATTTATTCTGTCTTCAGAGAAGGCACTAAAACATGTTACTGATTCCCATTGAAGAAACAAAGCAACATGTCAGTGTCATGTTCACTCTAAAACCACATCAAGTCATCATGGGGGTTCAGCTCCCGGAAATCCGGTTGTTGAGTTTGTTCTTGGGCTCAGGGTTTCTCCTGATATGGGGGTTCAGCTCCCAGAAATCCAGTCTTTGAGTTTGTTCTTGGGCTCAGGGTTTCTCCTGACATGGGGGTTCAGCTCCGGGAAATCCGGTCGTTGAGTTTGTTCTCAGGCTCAGGGGTTTCTCCTGACACGGGGCTCACGTCCAGGAGTCGGTGAGACTGTCTCAGTCCAGTTGCTCAGGAATCATGTGTGGAGACAGCCCTGCACTCTCTTGATGGCAGAGTGGGGGTAAATCAGTGGGTAACCTTGCAGTGAAATGTGGACGGTGTCAGCAAAACATCAAGCATTTTGAGGGCAAACAGGTATAAAATACTGACGGGAAAGCAATCAAACCAGGGCCACCAAACAGTTCTTTCTTGGCTCTTTTTGACCTATTTTGGCAGCTTACAAACTGCTGATAATACAAAGAAAATTAACTGACTGAAGTGAAAAGTGAAACCTTGGTAAAACCTTTTCCAACATTAAACCACTGGTTTGGTAAAGACCTCTCAGGATGCTCCAGACATTTTATTTAATTTTCAGAATTTCGTGCCCTGTTATTAAATAAAGAGAAAAATAGCCTAGTCAGCATGCATCGTGGTAAAAGCCACTAAAAGTTCATTCTTATGTCAGACCTTCAACTGAAAAATGCCTTGCCTTTCCTATCGGCACGAGAGCATAAAGCATACAGTGTTATGACCTTCCTTACTAGTTTGAGATAACTGAAATGCAAGTATGTGGAAACTGAAAAATAGATGTGAGCATTTTCCAATAGCACATAGATGTGACTGACAGTGATTTTGATTTGGAAAATGTTTGGTTGGCATCACTCAGAGATGAGTTGGGAGATTAATATCCGCAGGTTCATCTTCTTTTAGGTCAGCTAGAGTGAACTCTGGTTTGGTCCTGTACTCTGGCCTTACTCCATAGCTTCGTTGTCACATGATGCCCTTTTGTACATTCAGGGTGTTTTTTTCTTTTTTTTAAAAGTAGCTTTTATTGGGGTCTAGCTGCTTTGCAGTGCTGGGTTAGTGTCTCCTGTACAGAGAAGTGAATCAGCTCTGCGTATACGTGTCCCCTCTTTTTTGGATTTCCTTTCCATTCAGGTTGCCACAGAGCATTGAGTGGGGTTCCTTGAGCCACATGGCAGGTTCTCATTGGTTATCCATTTCATGCATAGTATCAGTAGTGTATATATGCCAATCCCATCTCTCAGTTCATCCAATCCCCACTTCCCCCCTTGACATTCATATGTTTGCTTTCCACATTCGTATCTCTGTTTCTGCTTTGCATATGAGATCCAGCCGTTGAATCTAGGAAAATGGTATGTGCATGCATGCTAAGTCGCTTCAGTCATGTTGAATTCTTTGTGACCCAGTGGACAGTAGCCCATCAGGCTCCTCTGTCCATGGGATTCTCCAGGCAAGAAATACTGGAGTGGGTTTCCATGCCCTCCTCCAGGGGATCTTTCTGACCCAGGGATCAAACCTGCATCTCTTATGTCTCCTGCATTGGCAGGTGGCTTCTTTACCACTAGCATGACCTGGGAAGCCCGAAAAAGTGGTATAGATGTATGTTTTCACAAGGCTGTGCCCACTCTGTCTCTGGTTTATAACTTGATGTCATTGAAAGTGAGTTATGTTCAAGCTGAACTTGAGGTGTCAGGTTGATCTCTTCGAGGCCCTTATTTCCCCCCAAATTTTGATAAAAAATGTTTTCTAGTTACAGAGCAGGAGGTATTTAAGCTAATGAAATAGAGCTAGGGAAACCTCGACATGCTTTGACTTCATGTGTCTTCAATGCTGTTTGAGTATCTAGCTCCACTGTGGTTCAGGAGCCCCAGAGGGATGAATGCCAATTCATAATAAAAACTGTAGAACTGATGAACATCCTTTGCCAGATGTGAGCAGGGAAGTGATTCCTTCTCTCTCAGAGCAAATGCAAGCATTTTAATAGCATAGCAGGCAGAAGATGCCCTGCTCCAAACGGAGAGGGTGAAAGTGCTTTTTCTCACTCCATTGTGAAATCTTGTCCTTAGTTAAAAACTATCAGTCCTGTGTGACTAGAGATTAGGCAGCAGTCACTGGGCTAAGTAACAAGTAAGTCTGAAAAGAAAAAGGACCAGACTCTTTCCATGGCTGGACCCCTGCCTCCCCAGCCCACCATCACTCACCTGCTCTCAATTGTTCACCTCTTCCCAAGTTCAGAGATACCAACACTGGCACTAGTGGTAAAGAACCCACCTGCCAGTGCAGTAGACATAAGAGACATGAATTCAATTCCTGGGTCAGGAAGATCCCCTGGAGGAGGGCATGGCAACCCACTCCAGTAGTCTTACCTGGAGAATCCCATGGACTAGGAACCTGGTAGGTTACAGTCCAGAGGGTCTCAAAGAGTCAGACATGACTGAGTGACTAACACTTCCACTTTCCCAAATTCAAAGATACCAACTGCAGGGTCACAGGCAGGGTGTGGGCAGAAAGTCCTGAGCCCACTGAATATTGAAAAAGGTAATTTAAAAAGCTATTCCATCTCTTTAGATGGTTAGAATGTTTAAATTCATACAAGCTTCGTATTGTTAAATTGTCAAAGACTTGAGATGGGGAAAGTTGTTACAGGAAACCATGAAAACTTAACTCCTGCAGAATTTAAGGTAAGATTCCTGGATTGGGACGATCTGCTGGAGAAGGGATAGGCTACAGATATGCAGATGACACCACCCTTATAGCAGAAAGCAAAGAAGAACTAAAGAGCCTCTTGATGAAAGTGAAAGAGGAGAGTGAAAACGTTGGCTTAAAGCTCAACATTCAGAAAACTAAGATCATGACATCTGGTCCCATCACTTCATGGCAGATAGATGGGGAAACAGTGGAAACAGTAACAGACTTTATTTTGGGGGGCTCCAGAATCACTGCAGATGGTGACTGCAGCCATGATCCTTCGAAGAAAAGCTATGACCAACCTAGACAGCATATTAAAAAGCAGAGACATTACTTTATTGACGTAGGTCCGTCTAGTCAAAGCTATGATTTTTCCAGTAGTCATGTATGGATGTGAGAGTTGTACTATAAAGAAAGCTTGAATGCCAAAGAATTGATGCTTTTGAACTGTGGTGTTGGGGAAGACTCTTGAGAGTCCCTTGGGCTGCAAGGAGATCCAACCAGTCCATCCTAAAGGAAATCAATCCTGATTATTCATTGGAAGGACTGATGCTGAAGCTGAAACTCCAATACTTTGGCTACCTGATGTGAAGAACTGACTCATTGGAAAAGACCCTGATCCTGGGAAAGATTGAAGGCGGGAGAAGGAGAAGACAGAGGATGAGATGGTTGGATGACATCACTGACTCAATGGACCTGAGTTTGAGTAGACTCTGGGAGTTGGTGATGGACAGGGAGGCCTGGCATGCTGCAGTCCATATGGTCACAAAGAGTTGGACACGACTGAGCAACTGAACTGAACTGAACTGAACCCACTCCAGTATTCTTGGGCTTCCCTTGTGGCTCAGCTGGTAAAGAATCCGCCTGCAATGTTGGCGACCTGGGTTCAATCCCTGGGTTGGGAGGATCCCCTGGATAAGGGAAAGGCTACCCACTCCAGTATTCTGGCCTGGAGAATTCCATGGTCTGTGTAGACCATGGGGTTGCAAAGAGTCGGACACGACTGAGCAACTTTGACTTCAGTTCGCTTCTTAAACACTAAAACTTGTGTTGTGTGCTGTGCTTAGTCACTCAGTCACGTCCAACTGTCTGCAACCCCGTGGACTGCAGCCCACCAGGCTCCTCTGTCCGTGGGGTTCTCCAGGCAAGAGCACTGGCATGGCTTGCCATGCCCGACTCCCAACTCCTGGGCTGGGATCTTCCCAACCCAGGCATTGGACCCAGTTCTCCCGCATTGCAGGTGGATTCTTTACTGTCTGAGCCAGCAGGGACTTATAAATTAAATATGCACAACAGTTTTTGAAATGGAAACTTTGCATTGAGATATGTAACACCTAGGACTTGTCAGTGTATAAGGCTTGGTGGGTTTTCATAAGGTTAGCCCACCCAGATAAGCACATAAGCAAGAAATTAACCTTTGCCAGGACCGAGAAACCACTGTCATGAACTCAGTCAAGAGCCCTCATCTAAACTAAAGCAATATTCTGACTTTTATCACCCTAGATTATGGTTCTTTTGTTTGTAAACTTTATAGAAATGAAGTCATCCAGTGTATGCTTTGGTGAGTGGCTTCTTTCCGGCAGTGTTTTATTTGTGAGATGCATCCATCTCACGAATGTGTTGCAGTAGTTCACTTGGTTAATATTGGCAGAGATGTGTTGTGAGCATTTATTGTCATTGAGTTGCTCAGTCATGTCCAGCTCTTTGTGGCCTCATAGACTGCAGCATGCCCGGCTTCCCTGTCCTTCACCGTCTCCCAGAGTTTGCTCAAACCCATGTCCATTGAGTCCGTGATGCCATCCAGCCGTCTCATCCTGTCACCACCTTCTCCTCCTGCCCTCGATCTTTCCCAGCATCAGGGTCTTTTTCAGTGAGTCAGCTCTTCACAGCATTGCATTTGTTGGGGAACATATAAGGCATTCCAGTTGTATACATAGTAAGAAACAGGGCTATTCGCATGGAGCAGGTGCGTTTTCAGCCCTTGTGGATACTGACAAACTGTTTTGCTATATGATTCATATACCATAAAATTCACACTTTTAAGTGTAGAAATTCGGTGGTTTTTAGTAATTCACAAAGTTATGCAACTGTTTCTACTAATTCCATATCACTTTCATCACTTTTTTCTGGGCCATGCTGCTTGGCATACAGGCTCTTATTTCCCCCACTAGGAATCAAACCTGTGCCCCCTGAAGTAGAAGGGTGGAGTCTTAACCGCTGGACTGCCGGGGAAATCCCCATTGTCAAGTAGCCGTTCCCTGCTGTCCCTCCCCCCTTTGGCAGGTCCCAGTCTCCTCTCTGTCTCTGTGGATTTGCCTGTTACAGACGCCTGTGTAAATGGAGTCACGCAGTATGTGGCCTTTTGTGTTAGCTGCTTTCGCCTGGCGTGTTTCCAGGGTTCATTTGCGTTGTAGCCTGTGTTTGTCCTTTACTCCTTTTTATGACAACAGTACTTAGTGGCGTGAATCTATCAGATTTTGTTTATCCATTCATCAGTTGAAGGACATTTAGTTCTCTACTTGTTTTGCTTTTATGAGTAAGCTTCTGTGAACATTAATGTACATATTTTATCAGACATAGGTATTCAGATCTATTGAGTGTATAACCAGAAGTGGAATACTGGGTTATATAGCTAGGTATTTAAGCATAGCATTTGAGGAACTGCCAAACTGTTTTCCAAAGTAGCTTCACCATTTCTGGTAGTCATATATGAGGGTTCCAATTTCTCTACATCTTCACCAGTATTTACCATGTTTCTTGTTTTTTATTATAGCCATCCCATGGGATGTGAACTATATATTATTATGGCTTTCACTTGTGTTTCTCTAATGACTAATGATGCTGACAATTTTTTCTATGCGTATTGGTTATTTGTACATCTTCTTTGAAGAAATATACATTCAGATCCTTTGAACATCTTTCAAATTGGGTCACTTTTTTTTTTTTATTATTGAGTTGTATGAGTTGTTTACATTCTAGAGTCAGTCCATTATTAGATATATGATTTACAAAAACTTTCTCCAGTTGCATGGGTTATTTTTTATATTCTTGATAGTGTTTTGAAACAAAAAAATAAATTTTGATAAAATTTTAAGATGTTTAAAGTGCATATGGTGATGACTTGATATACAGTATATACTGTGGAAAGATTTCTCTTATCTGCTTAAAGAATTCATATATTACAAACTAATTTTGAATCCTGAAGTTTTACTGAATTTGGTGATTCATTCTAACAGTTTTTTTTTTTTAGTAGAGTCTGGATAGATGCTGCCTTTTCTATTGTTGCTTATCCTTTTTGTGTCATATCTAGGAATCATTGCTTTCTTCACGATCAAGAAGATTCAGGCATATGTTTCCTTCTAGGGGTTTCATAATTTTTGAAGTTTTTTTTTCAATTGTGAGTTAATTTTTACATATGGGTGAGGTATGGATCTAATTTTTTGCCATACAGTATTTACAATATTCCCTTATACATTTTTCTGTTTTTGTAAGTTTAATACTAATGCCTCTTCTTTAGTTTAATACTAATGTCTCCTCTTTAATTTTGATTTCAATAATTTGAATCTTCTCTCCTTTTTCTTTGGTCAGTCTAGCCTGTGAATCCTGTTGTATTTTTTCAAAGAACCAACATTTTGTTTTGTTGATTTTCCCTATTATTTTTCATATTTTCTTTCATTTTCATTTTTGTTGTGCTTTTATTTTTTCCTTTCAGATTGCTTTAGACTTAGCTTACTGTAATTTTTCTAATTTCTTATTGGGAATGTTAGGTTATTGTTTTGACAGTGACTTTCTTTAATATATATATTACAACTATTTCTTTCCCTATATGTACTTCTTTAGATGAATCTCATAAATGTTTATATGTTTTATATTTAATTTAGTCATCTCATAATATTTTATAGTTTTATTTCTTTGGCATAAAGTTCTTTCTTTGGAATATCGTTTTCTTGGGAGCATGTCATTTAAATTTTATATATTTGTGGTCCTCTCAAATTTCCTTCTTTATTTCTAATTTCATTCTATTGTAGTCAGAAAGCATATATTCCATGATTTCAATCCTTTAAAATTTATTGATATTTTTTTCGTAAGCTCACAAATATTCTATCTGGACAGTGTTTTCAGAGCATCAGAAAGGAACATCCATCTGCTGCCGTGGGTGAGGGATTCTATAAACGTCTCTCGGTCCAGTTGGTTATAGCGTTGTTCAGGTTCTCTGTTTCCTTCTTGATTTTTCTGTCTGATTTTTCTATCCATTATCAGATGTGATATACTGAAGATCCCAACTTTTATTGTTAAATTGTTTATTCTTCTTTCAGTTTTTCCTCATGTATTCTGGGGCTCTGTTCTAAGGTAAAAACATGTTAATATTTGTTACGTGTTCCCAAGGAATTGATGCTTTTATTATTATGTGTTTTTCTGTGTGTCTGTCAAGTTTTATACTACAATTTCTTTGGTCTGATGCTAGTATAGCCACTCCAAAATGCTTTTGGATACCATTTGCATACTATATCTTTTAAAAACTTGTAAAACACACACAGCATAAACTTCACCATCGTGACAATTTTTAGGAGTACAGTTCAGTATTAAACTATGAAAAGATATGGAAGAAACTTAAATGCATATTACTAAGTAAAACAAGCCCATCTGGAAGGACTATATTTTGGTGTAATTTCAACTATATGGTGATCTGTAAGAGTCAGAGCTATGGAGACAGTAAAAGATCAGTGGTTTCCAGGGAAGAGGGACGGAGGGGTGAACAGGCAGAGTGCAGAGACTTTAGGGCAGTGAGACTGACCTGGGTGCTTCTGTGGGTACCTGACATCATGACTCTGACAAAACCCACAGCATGCTCAATGCAAAATGCAAACCCCAGTGTGGATTGTGGGCATTTGTTAACAGGAGTGTCAGTCAGTTTTAACCAATGTGCCATAGCAATGAAGATAATGATGGGAGGGGGGTGATTCTAGGTGACCTCCTTCATCCTCCTGTACTTTCTATCCCACTTTCCCATAAACCTCAACCACTCTAAAAATTAAACCTATTAGTTAAAAAAGTAATTACCTCCTCTCTTCTTTTTTGATATTGTCATTTTATCTCTGTGTGAAAGTGTTAAAGAATGAAAACAATGGCAGACTTGTATGGGCCACATAAAGGTGTTAGAACTGGTTCTGTAGTCAGTTCAAGGCAGCGGTGCCTTGCAGGGTTTAGCTTTAACATCTACAAAATGGAAAATGGTGATTAAAAAAGAAGGTGGGGGGCTGAAGGGACAGGGAAATGAGACATGACTCATACATGCATGTTGATCTAAAACAAATAGACTGCTGATTATTTTTCCAGCAAGGGTGGGTTTTGGGGATCATCAAAGAACTTATAATCTGGGGTCTGCAACCATGGCAGTGCATTGGCAAGTCCCCCTGTGAAGATGCAGAAAAGAAAGCTTTTATAGAGTGGAAGGGAGGGTGGGTGGGGCAGTAACAAGGAGCCTACAGCTGACTTTCCATTGGCTGAGTCCAGGTGGGAAGAGAGTCTTTCTTCTCCCAGTGGGCTCGGCCGCTGTCACAGGGCTTGAGAGCTCCCCCTGCTGGTCTCCTATGTATGTTAGTCACTTAGTCATATCTGATTCTGTGACCCCATGGACTGTAGCCCACCAGGCTCCTCTGTCTATGGGATTCTCCAGGCAAGAATACTGGAGTGAGTAGCCATTCCCTTCTCCAGGGGATCTTTCCAACCCAGTGATCGAGCCGGGTCTCCCACATTGCAGACAGATGTCTTGCTATCTGAGCCACCTTGACTAACTCTGATTAAGGTTTCTGTTTTCTTTTATTTTAAATATACCAAGAATTATGAGGTTACCTTTGAGGATATTGGAAATTTCTAGAACTAGATGTTAATAGTAATTATGATTGCATAGAATGCTTTTAATATTCCACTAAATTTTATACTTAAAATGTAAAATGGCTAAAATGATAAGTTTTGTATTATGTTTTTTACCACCATGAAAAATAAAAAAGAGGATAGAAAAAAGTTTTTGAGTGAAATTTTTTCAGAGGCAGTGGTTCAAAATAAAACCTGATGTTGCGTATTGAAATAAAAAATTCTAATATGCTAGTAAATTTGTTGAAAAAGATGCACACTACTATATGTCTTATGAAATCTCTTAAATACACTGATAAAGAAAGTTCCTAAGAGTGATTGAACAGATGAACATATTTTCTAAAGAGTAGCAAAAATCAGGCTGAAATAAACTTTTGCTATTTGAAATTTAGGGAAAAACTGTTTGATGGATTAAGGCTTACAAGATTAGGAACAAAAGCAAAATGAAATGGGAAACATAAAATTTTACACAAAATTTTACTCAAAACCAAATTTTCTTGCATTGTTTACTTATTACCAGGTACTTGTACCACTTAAATACAGATTAAAACATTCAGTCAGTTCAGTTCAGTTGCTGCAAAGAGTTGTGTCTGACTCTTTGTGACCCCATGGACTGGAGCACGCCAGGCCTCCCTGTCCATCACTCACTCCTGGAGTTTACTCAAACTCATGTCCATTGAGTCAGTGATGCCATCCAATATCTCATCCTCTGTCATTCCCTTCTTCTCTTGCCTTCAATCTTTCCCAGCATCAGGGTCTTTTCCAAAGAGTCAGTTCTTCTCATCAGATGGCCAAAGTATTGGAGTTTCAGCTTTAACATCCATCCTTTCAGTGAACACCCAGGACTGATCTCCTTTAGAATGGACTGATTGGATCTCCTTGTAGTCCAAGGGATTCTCAAGAGTCTTCTCCAACACCACAGTTCAAAAGCATCAATTCTTTTGCATTCAGCTTTCTTTATAGTCCAACTCTCACATCCATACATGACCACTGGAAAAACCATAGCCTTGACTAGACGGACCTTTGTTGGCAAAGTAATGTCTCTGCTTTTTAATATGCTGTCTAGATTGGTCATAACTTTCCTTCCAAGCAGTAAGCATCTTTAATTTCATGGCTGCATTCACCATCTGCAGTGATTTTGGAGCCCCCCAAAATAAAGCCAGCCACTGTTTCCACTGTTCCTCCATCTATTTGCCATGAAGTGATGGGACTGGATGCCACGATCTTTGATTTCTGAATGTTGAGATTTAAGCCAACTCTTTCACTCTCCTCTTTCACTTTCATCAAGAGGCTCTTTAGTTCTTCTTCACTCTGCCATAAGGGTGGTGTCATCTGCGTATCTGAGGTTATTGATATTTCTCCCAGCAATCTTGATTCCAGCTTGTGCTTCCTCCAGCCCAGTGTTTCTCATGATGTACTCTGCATATAAGTTAAATAAGCAGGGTGACAATATGCAGCCCTGACATACTCTTTTTTCTATTTTGAACCAGTCTGTTGTTCCATGTCTAGTTCTAACTTGCTTCCTGACCTGCATACAGATTTCTCAAGAGGCAGATCAAGTGGTCTGCCTATTCCCATCCATTTCAGAATTTTCCACAGCAGTCAAAGGCATTGGCATAGTAGGTAAAGCAGAAATAGATGTTTTTCTGGAACTCTCTTGCTTTTTTGATGAGCCAGCGGATGTTGGCAATTTGATCTCTGGTTCCTCTGCCTTTTCTAAAACCAGCTTGGAAGTTCACGGTTCACGTATTGCTGAAGCCTGGCTTGGAGAATTCTGAGCATTACTTTACTAGCGTATGAGATGAGTGCAATTGTGCAGTAGTTTGAGCATTCTTTGGCATTGCCTTTCTTTGGGATTGGAATGAAAACTGACCTTTTCCAGTCCTGTGGTCACTGCTGAGTTGTCCAAATTTGCTGGCATATTGAGTGCAGCACTTTCACAGCATCATCTTTCAGGATTAGAAATAGCTCAACTTGCATTTCATCTCTTTCACTAGCTTTGTTCGTAGTGATCCTTCCTAAGGCCCACTTGACTTCACATTCCAGGATGTCTGGCTGCAGGTGAGTGGTCACGTAATTGTGATTATCTGGGTTGTGAAGATCTTTTCTGTATGGTTCTTCTGTGTATTCTTGCCACCTCTTCTTAATATCTTCTGCTTTTATTAGGTCCCTACCATTTCTGTCCTTTATTGAGCCCATCTTTGCATGATATGTTCCCTTGGTATCTCTAACTTTCTTGAAGAGATCTCTAGTCTTTCCCATTCTGTTGTTTTCCTCTATTTTTTTGCACTGATCACTGAGGAAGGCTTTCTTATCTCTCCTTGCTATTCTTTGGAACTCTGCATTCAAATGGGGATATCTTTCCTTTTCTCCTTTGCTTTTGGCTTCTCTTCTTATCACAGCTATTTGTAAGGCCTCTTCAGACAGCCATTTTGCTTTTTTAGTCATTGAATGACTAGATTCACTTTTTTTTTAATGAAAGATGCTCATAATAGCTTCTGTAGTAGTCATGATTTCTCAGCAAGTTTTTCTTTACATAACGTTTCATTTTGAAGCTGTAAATTTTCCTTTCTGAAGTGTTCTCAGGAAAATTTATAGACTTTATGATTCTATCTATGTAAAAATGCAAAGAAAGATGTCAGTGTTTCATGTTAAATGTGATCACATTTGAGTAATGTAAAAATGTCCATGATGAATATCTATTAATAATAAAATAAAAATAAAACAGAAGCTCTTTTCCATTAAGTAAGTACAATTTTGTATAATCCTCAGCATGTACTCATGGAGCATTGCTACACTTAAAGAATTAACAGAATATTAATGGTAGACATTACTATTAATGGTAGACATTAACTGAGGACTGAGACCATGAGTTTTTCTTTTAGATCTCTATTTTTCTGTATGTTCAATCAGATATATATATTATTGCTATCATAAAAGTGATTTTTTAAAAATCTGATATTGAATGATAGCCTCACCATGGATTTATTAGATGTTCATACAAGTTGTTTTGGTTGGGGGAATAATAGCTGTGATGGCCATTTATGGAGGAATAGCCATTGTTGCCAACCCCCCAGGGAATTTGACTTTGGAGTCCAGTGGGACTTGATTACAGATGTTCCATAGGACTGGGGAAACAGACTCTTGGAGGTCACAAACAAAACACTGTGTGCAGCCAGATAATGCTGGGAAGCTCTATGCCTTACGCCTGTTCTTTGACATTCAGAGCATTTGTGGTGTTAGAGCTAGGTCTGTCCTACCCACACATGGACTGCTAGTTCATTGAACCCATTTTACTAAGTTAACTAATTGCATTAAACAAACTGCAACAGGGCTTCCCAGGTGGTGCTAGTGGTAAAGAGCATGCCTGTCAGTGCAGAAGACATAAGGACGTGGGTTTGATCCCTGGGTCAGGAAGATCCCCTGGAGGAGGGCTTGGCAACCCTCTCCAGTATTCTTGCCTGGAGAATCCCATGGACAGAGGAGCCTGGAGGGCCTGCAGTCCATAGGGTCACAGAGTTGGGCATGCCTGAGGTGACTTAGCATGCACTTAGTACACAGCACAAACTGCAGCAGACTTGTGATTGATGAGCCAGATTTAAGGAACGGGTGATGTGTGTCTGGGAAGTGGATTTTCTGTATGCTGCTGCTTCTCTTGGCAGAGAGGACGTGACTCTGTCTCTTGCTGGTGCGGCCGGCATCCGCGTTGGCTACTGTCCGCAGCAGGACGCCCTGGACGAGCTCCTGACGGGCTGGGAGCACCTGCAGTACTACTGCTGCCTCCATGGGATTCCAAAGCAGTCCATCCCCAAGGTAAGAGCCTCCTAGGGCTTCCGGAAGGAGGGACCAGCAGAGGAGTGCGTGGCAACACCTCGGGTCCCAGGCGAGCTCTCTCACCCCGTGATGAGGATCCGCAGTTTCAGATGAAGTGTCCCTGAAATATATTTCCAATATTGTCACACTGCAGTAAACACAAATATGTCTGTGTTACATTCATGATGTATATTTAGAATAGGTCCCTGCCCAGAGAAGAAGCCGTGGGTAGGAGTGAAAGCCCACAGCCATCTGCAGTCTTGTTTCCTATAGGACCCCCTCCCCCACCAAGCATCTTTTACTTTTAGTGGGCTGTTAATTTATATTGGAGAGCAAATAGCATAGATTTGGATCCCCAGGGCCTGTGGAGAAGGACTTAGCTCATCTGTGGATTTGGTGGGTGGATGGAAAGGATGACTTCCTGTTGGGCGGGCTGCCAGCCACATGCCTGGGCTCCTTGCTGGAGGGTTCTGCATCTCCTTTCTGGGGGCCCAGGGGGGCAGATGTGTGTGGGGAGCCACAGAGTCCCCCTTCCCTTCCGGGGTTGAGGGAGTGGGTGCCCCTGAGAGAACCAGAAGCAGCAGCCCTCTGTCTGCTTCCAGCTGCGGCCAGCGAGGCGGAGCTGAGAGTCTAGACTGACAGCTCAGGCCAGGGGGCGGCCTCAGACCGACAGGTGCTCGGGGAGTGGTTTTACCTCCTCTGCACCTCACTGTGGAGGGTGCGGGGTGCTGCTTGCCTGTCTAGACTCTGAAGTTGGAGCAGAAATAAGGGGCGTGTGGGATGCATTTTCAATGAGCTTCTGCAGGAGAAGGAGCAATCATGGGGTTCCCAGGAGACAAACCCACAGCCGTCGCCTTCACTGGCCCATGAAAATTCATTCTCTGCTGCCGTGCCGTGCCACAGCCTTCCTTTCTTATTTATGCTCTGTGCCTCTGAGTGAAACCAGGATGCAATCTCTCCATGTCCCTAGAGGGGTGCTAGTCCACTCACCCACCTCCCATCTCAATAAGGCAAAGACACGTGTCCGCCCAAAGGACCCTGCTCACCACAGTTTAAGCAGCTCTTGACATCCAGGGCTAGTCGCTGGCTTAGCCTTTAATGGGTGTTCATCTCTGCCAGCTCCCCTGGCTGGTTTCTGATTAAAGAGGTGGATGCTTGGCGAGTGCTCTAAGCTAGCTCCTCTGTTGTCCCAGGGGGAAGCACGCCCTTTGAAAGCATTCTTGTTAAGAGAGTGAAGCTTGCTGACTTCCAGAGCAATCGCTTCTGATCCTCAGCTGTCTTACGAGCTCGCAGTGCTGAGCGCCTCCACAGAGAAAAGTTATCTTAATGGTCGCCAATTAGGAACTGGCTTCATTTCTTTCATGAAATGGCAAGTGATTTTGCAGATAGGATTGCTGCTTGCTCAGAGGTGTCTAAGATGTCAGCACATGTGTTCCGAGAGGAATTAGCTCCCCTGATGACAAATTCCCCTCTCCTGTAAATTTTAGAAATATGTGAAATATAGAAGAGGCTTGTCTGTTCCAATGCGCTCATCACTACGTGACCAGAAGGGATTTTGATAAAAGAGCAGAAAACAATGGTTCGGTTATTGTGAGCAAGGCACTGTTCTGTTTTACAGCAACCATTGGAGCTGCGCAGGGTGTATTCCTCATTTCAGAAATGGTGGGATGAGATGGTGAGATAGCATCACTGACTCACCGGACATAAATTTGAGCAAAGTCTGGGAAATAGAGGACAGAGGAGCCTGGTATGCTGCAGTCCACGGAGCCTCAAAGAGTCGAACACGGCTTAGTGACTGAACACGAACAGGATAGGAAGCCGCCCAAACCAGTGGCTGGGATGTGGGTGGTTTGTTTTAGCGCAGACGAGCTGGCTCCAGAGCGTGGGTTCTCAGCACACTTGGGTGGCTGGTCGGTCAGACGGAGTTTCCAGTGCCCCGAACGGCTCGGTCTGATTTTCCACACCCCGTGGGTGGCTGAAGAGGTGGAAACCTCATGAGATTTTGTCAGGGCTCCTCTGCTAGGGAGCTGCGCTGGGTTTCAGGACTCCCAGATCCTGTAGGCTGCCCTCCTGGTGTCTGCGCTGTACTGGGCCCTCTTCTTCACCTGTCCCCACTGTCACACGACACCCGCCCTTCTGTCTTCTGTGATTCTGGAGGCAGAGCCCCTCTGGCTCCGGGGAGGGTCCGCCCACAAGCGTCCCCTGTCAGAGCCCACCTGGGCCTGTCCAGCTTGGGGTCTCCAACGTATGGTTGTGTCATCCATTTCTGTGACCTTCCAAAAGTTCAGTTTGGTAAGAAAAGGATGCTGTCTTCATTCAGCTTGAATTTAGGCTCAGCAGATTGATGTAATCATTTAACTTTTTTCCCCCCCCATTGTCCACACTGCATGGTTTTGGATTGTATCCCTGTCTGAGCCTGAATTCAGTTAATCCAGTTTTTAAAAACTTACATGAAGTTATAACAAAATGATTATAACATGGTCTGGATTCTTAGAGACACATGTAAGAAAATTTCAGAGTTTGAGTCATATTCAAAACACCAAACCACACTGCCAGTGGGACAGGGCTGGGGTTTCTGTATTTTTGTTTTCCCTGATTAGATGAGGTAGGCCCTTAGCCATCTCTTCTTTATTAATACCAGCAAACACCTTTCAGGGAGAAACCCTACTGCATCTTTCTACTTATCGTCTCCACAGATATCACTTGTCTCCCCAAATTTTCTTCTATTCCAAGTTTTCTTAGAAGGAAGTAGAAATTATAAGGCAAGAGAGACAGGGGCCAGAAGGAAATAGAGGATCAGAAGGAAGGCATTCTGCCTTAAGCCCTTTGCTCCCGTTTTCTACTTAACGCTTCATTTTGATCTTTTAATCTCATGGAACATTTCAATGTGGTTATTGACACGTAAGCTCGTGGAAAAATTTTGGCTTTGGAATCAAATGGATGGTTGTATGAATCTCTGGGCAACTTATTTTGATTCAAATAATATTTATAGAAGTGCCATTATGTGTTAAAGATGATTAGAGATTGAGGCGATAAAAGTGAATAATCCCAAATTCTTGCTTTTAAGTGCAGTACAATTTCTAGAATTTATGGCAAGAAAATAGCTAGTAGCGGAGAGAGGTTCCATTAACTATTGACATTTTGGCGTTTAGATGGTATTTTGCAACCACAGTGACTAAGGCATTACGTTTGCCATTATTTTGACAGGACTACTAAGTGCAGGATAGACTGCAACAAAACACTTCTTATTAGACCATTTCAGTTATTTTTCTGAAAACATGACATTCTGAAAGTGGATCAGACTAATATGTCCATACCTGTATACTTTGGATTCCTTGCTATGGTTAACCAGTCCAGAATTTGAAGGCTGCAACACTTAACCTTTTGTGAAATTGGAAAAGCATGACACATGTTTCCTGATTTCATAAAAATTATCAGTAATAGTTTGGTAGGTTTGTTCAGAAGTTCTCTTATCCTGCAGTGCACTTTTCTATAGCAACAGGCTCTGCTTTTATGATTCTCTTATTTCACTTTTCTGTTTATCAGCTTCCATTGAGGTCATTTTCCCAGTGCGTCACTTTTCTGCCCCACAGCTGGTGGCGCTGCCTTCCAGGAGGAGTGAGCTTCCCAGCAGACTCTGCCTTCCCAGTTTCCTCCTGTTCACAGACAGAGCCGCCTCTTCCAGGAAGCCTTCCTGGCTGCCTTCTTTCATTTTCTATGTGGATGTCTACTTGGGGACTGGTTTTATTCTCTGGAAGACCCTCTCCGAGGGAGAAATCACCACAGTCTTTACTTCTCTGATTCCAGCCATCATCTCTCTGCCTCCCTCTCACAGGACTGCCTTTCACACTTCTGTCTGTCTTGAATCGCTTGTTTTGTTTGAACAACTTTTTACTTCATTCATTTGCTTTATGTTAGGGGCTTCCTAGGTGGTGCTAGTGGTAAAGAACCCACTTGCCAATGCAAGAGACATAAGAGATCCGAGTTCAATCCATGGGTCAGGAAGATCCCTTGGATGAGTGCATGGCAACCCACTCCAGTATTCTTGCCTGGAGAATCCCATGGACAGAAGCGCCTGGTGGGCTGCAGTCCATGGGGTTGCAAAGAGTTGGATACAGCTGAAGCAACTTAGCACACAGGCACTTTATGTTAATTGAAATTATTATACTTAATGGAGCTATGGAAAAGGATAGTACCTATAAACCCATCTGGGAAAACAATGTTATTTCCAAGATGAACAAACTACTGACTTCAAGATGTTATTCTTTGGCAGATCTCAGGGGATTTAAGACCATCCTCAGGAATCTCTGGGGCCTTGAAGTCTTCACCTCCTTGATTTATACTGTTTCACAACTAGACCAGTCATGGAGACTCTTAATTCTTTCTGGATCATTTTGAGGCTGTACCAATAAAATGAAAGAGCAGTTTATCTTGAAAAGTGGAAATGGTACTTGTTCTGTCCTGTCCGACTCTTTGTGACCCCATGGACTGTAGCCCACCAGGCTCCTCTATTCATGGGATTTTCCAGGAAAGAATACTGGAGTAGGTAGCCATTCCCTTTTCCAGGGGATCTTCCTGACCCAGATCTCCTGCATTGCGGGTGGATTTTTTACTGTCTGAGTTATCAGGGGAGCCCCAGTTTATGTTAAGGAGTTTTTATTGGGTGGCCTAAATATTATCCTAATCTTTTTAGAAGTTCTTAATATTTGATCATTGCAATTACCACTGTTATTATTACTATCCCAACTTTTATACATTTATCAAAAAAAAGTGTATGTATGAGCTTAAAACTGTGCTCTATGGGGTTATTTAGAACACACACTTATTAGCTCATCCCGAGTCCTACAGAGGTTTCCCCACTTCTCTGATGTTTGAATTGAGGTACGATCTTGGCCAGTTCAGTTACATGATGATATTGAATGAAACAAATCTATATTAATACTTCTAGGATCACAAGAGTTAAATAAAATTGTTTACAACATGTAAAAATCATGCATAGTTGAAAACAAAGGTTTCTTCGTCTTGGCTCCCGGAGGAACCAGTGCAGCCAGTAATCAGACAGAAAGAGTGCGAAGCAGCTAAGCTGGTGGTGGGGAGCTGTCTTCTGCTGGGAGGGAAGGAAAGGATCTGGGGCTTCCAGGAGGTATAAATGTGTGATGGGCTGCAAGGTGGAGGAGGAAGAGGAGCGGTAAACTTGCCTGATGTACCAGGGGGCTGGAGGTGCTCTGGTGATAGGCGGTCAGCATCCTCTGGACCTGATTAGAGGGTGCTCAGTGGTTGCGGATAAACAGGACACCCACTCTTCTTCTCTCTAAACTGAATTGAGTGTGCACTCTCTGGGGAAGAGTCTTCCTTTCTTGGCGTATTGAGGGCTCCCCTTTGCTTCTCTGTCCCCTGAAGCTTCCTCTCCTCGGGTTTCACCCCCATCAGCTCCATCTTTGTCCTTGTTTGGCTCACCTGTGATTGCTCACCTCAGCATGGAGGTGTGTCTGACCCACGCTGGACCCCTTGCTGCTGGCCCTTGCTGCTCCCTGAACCCAAGATCTCAGGGTTCTGGCCATCAATTCCGTAACTCATAGGCTCAGAAAACCCAGCTTTGTCCAGGGGGCTCTTCCTGTTCATTCCGAGCATCCTTGTGTCATGGGGGGGGGTGTTCAGGAGCAGGGCTGAGTGTGGGTGTGGGCAGGGCAGGAGGAAGCAGGGCTCCAGGCCCAGAAATAGGTGCCAGGGTGGGGGGCCCTTGGTGAATGGGGTGCCCTCACAGAGAGCTCCTCTCCTCCAGGTGGCTGGGGACCTCGTGAGGCGCCTCCATCTAGAAGCCCATGTGGACAAACCCGTGGCCACCTACAGTGGGGGGACCAAGAGGAAGCTGTCCACAGCCCTGGCCCTGCTGGGGAAACCCGACCTTCTCTTACTGGTGAGTAGTGGATGGAGCAGTGACATGCCAGTGTCTCCAGATAAAATGCTTTGATCTATCAGAGGTCTTCCAGGGAGGATGTTCAAAATTTGCAATGTCGCATTTCTGAACTAATAAATGCTTTGCCCTGAATCAACATTTTCCAAACAGAGTCTATAATACCATTGGAATTTTACTGAGATGAAGCAGACTCTTTGGAGTCCCTTTTATTTATCCAATTGAAGATTCCATAAAATCTTAACACTAAAGACAGTATTTTAAAAGAATACCAGAGCCTGCTTGTAATCTGAAAACCAAAGCATGCCTGTCCTCTGGCCTGTTGCTTTAAGTCTTCTCCTGCAGATATGATGGTCAGAGCTGTAGGGACTCTGTGCTGAATCTGAGGGTCGGGGTCACGGGGAGGGAAGAACTTTCGGGTGAGGGGAGGGCGTCCAGCAGGAGAGCAGAGCACAGACAGTGGACCTGAGACATGGGCACTGAAATTAATCCAGTTTGGCTGGATAGAAGCATGAGTTAGAGGTGGCCTGGTTGTCAATAAACAGAGCCAATCGTTTTGCATTTCAAAAATAGCTAAGAGTAGTATCATTTAAATAATGAAAAGAAGTCATTATTTGTGGGCCATAGACTGGATTCTAACCATTAGAGGGCCACCCAGGGCTTCGCACTGGAAGGAAATCTGAGGAACATGGAACAGTATGGGAGACAAAAGAGCCTTTCTTTGCCTGTTCTTGTTTGTTCAGTGGAGGCAGCGTTTCAGTGGGGGCACTTAAGGGAGATTCAGAAGACCTGAGTTGGAGATAGGGCCCCATTATCTGTGGAGTGTCTTCTGCAATCTGAGCTGGATTCTCCTCTTACTTGCCCTAAGCTTACTTTTTCCCAAGGTCCAGAATCAAAGACGACTGTGTAATTGCATCTTCTGAAACTGGGTAACCAAAGCTTACACTTGTGTGACTTTGCAGTTTGTAGAAGACCTTTTCCTTACAAGAGGAGAGGCTGGCTTGCCTTTTTTTAAGAGTTCCCGGCGGGGCTGTTCCCTGCCTTCAGCAGGATCCTCTGCTCAGCCTTGCCCCCACATATCCTGCATTGGATGGGACTTTGGTCCTCGATCACACTCTCAGCTCGCTAGGTCTCCTGTGCTTGGGCGCAGTGATCTGGATGGGGACTCACAAGTCCTATGCATGTTTCCTCCTCATCTGAAATGGTCCTTGATGACAGTGTGTGTCTTTTGGAGTCCTTGGAGGCACCCTTGAAATCCTCCACATGAAGCGTTAGTGACGGGGGTGACTGTGAGTGTGTGCATCTGGTGGAGGACGTGCACTGAAGCACGCTCAGCATCCTCCCCAGAGACAGGACAAGTGTCCCCCTGCCGACCCTTGTGTGGAAACGTGGGGTGGTGCTCCGACTGTCTCAGGGGAAGGTGGCCAATCATGCCTTCCACTTACGTGGTTTATAACTACTCACCGTGTCACGTGATTTGCACGAAAGACCCAGCGTTTGCTTTCCTGTTCTGTGCCATTTTTTGTCCACTTTCCTTCTGTTTCTTTGATGACCTCAGCTCTAAAGAAAAATACGTTCGGTACTCCCTGACTGCAAGGGCACAGAAATGCATCAGGCAGCCTACACACATCTCTCTCTAAAGGGGTTCAGAGAAGAAGTGCTTGAGTGTTTATTGAAGGAGAAAGCTTCGGGTTTAAAAGAAACTTCAGTGTCCTTGACGCTGTGAAATCAATGAAGCCTTTTTCTGCTCTTGTATATCTTCTAGGGTAGATGCTCCTGGTGTTTTAAAGAGGTTGGGGTCCATCAGGGCAGGCCTACCTCCCCGGGATTCCAAGGGGAGCCCAGCAGACTTGAGGGCTCCTGGCGTCTGCTGAGCACAGAGCGTGGCCTGGCCTGGGACTGGATTTCCCTCTGGCCTGCCTGCTTGCACCGGGGGAGCGCATTCCCACGTGCCTTCTCCCCCACCCCTCACCCTGTGTCCTTTCCCCTTCAGGACGAGCCCAGCTCTGGGATGGACCCCTGCTCCAAGCGGCACCTGTGGGAAGCGGTGAGGAAGGAGGCTGAGGCGGGCTGTGCTGTGGTCCTGAGTTCCCACAGGTGAGCCCGGCGGCTCCCAGACCGAGTGCGGTGCCCCCACCCGACCCGCTTGCCCCACGTAGCGCTGCCACACGATGCCACTTGTCGGGACACTGACCAGGGAGGGACCGGGTTACACATCCAGGCCGCCCCCGTGAGTGGCCCGGCGGGGACTCCGAAGCCAGTGGCCCCCCAGTGACCATACTCTGACTGTCCGTCAGTCACGTCTGGAGAGCCGGGCGTCCTCCTCAGGCCCTTCTGCGACCAGTTTCAGCCCCTTTATTCCAGCATGAGAATTAGCTGAAATGAAAACTCAGCATGTTTCCAAACAGGGTCTCATGTTTTCTTCCTCACAGAATTAGTCTTGTGGTGAGGTTTTCACATCGTTGGCTTCTTTTCAGCTTTATGCTGCACTCTTCTGGGCCAGAGTGATGCAGTTCTTAGGTTTCCTAAACTCACTGAGGGAGAGTGAGCACAGTGGTTTGACTCATAAGCATTCTTTTTAAATTTATTTTTTTTTTAATTTTTATTGGAGTAGAGTTGATTTATGATGTGCTAGTTTCTCTTGTACAGGAAAATGAATCAGTTATACGTACGTATATGCCCTGCTTTTCAGATTCTTTTCCCTAATCGGTCTTTGCAGAGTGCTGAGGAGAGTTCCGGGCGCTCTACAGTAGGGCCTTATTGGTGGTCTGTTTTATACACAGCGGTGTATGTCCTGCAGTGGAGAGTGGCTTCAGAGTTTAGACGTGCTTGCTTCTGACTTGTATGTCAAATGTGCCAGGAGCAAATTAGCCACAGTGAAGGATCTGGGTTCTTCCTTACTTGCAAGCTTACAGATCCGGCATATGGGCTTCCTGTATGCTTCCAGAAGACAGGAGACCCAGCATCAGAGAGAAGCAACCAGCATCAAAAAAGCCATCTGGTTCCCTGAGCCTGGCTCACCCCAGGGATGCCGAAGGCTCAGATAGAGACCTGTGGGCCCCAGAGAGAAGCACGGCCCTGGGGACCCTCTGCTTGACAGCAGCTGACAAGCCAGCCAGCTCTGCCTCTGGGTGCGGAGGGCCCTCACTGTGCAAGATTGCTCATGCAAACACAACTGTGGGCACAGGCCCAGGTCAGGACCAGCCGGGATCTTGCAGGCTGGGGATTCCTAACCAGACCTGTGAGGGAGGAGGGGCCTTGAGGAGTGTCCCCGAGATTTCCTGAATGGATAAGTCTGAGCTGGAGTGAGTGGCCTGCTCCTTGTGGCTAGAAGTGAAACACAAAGCCAGCCCATCACCAGGATGGGAGGTCTCTGGGGGGGTCCTGGGAGACGTTGCCGATGACTGCGGCAGTGTCAGTTCCTGGAAAAATAACCAGGCGCTGTCAATCCAGGTGACAGACCCGGGCGGGAATGCTGGTTATCGAGCTAATTCCCCTGGGAGTGCTGGGTCCAGGTGGAGTCATTGAGGAAGGATGCCGTTCACACCACTGCTTCCTCTTTTTGTTTGTTTTAACTTACACTCACTCAGTGATGGGCTTCCCAGGTGGCTCAGTGGTAAAGAATCTACCTGCCAGGCAGGAGACCTGAGTTCAATCCCTGGTTCAGGAAGATCCCCTGGAGAAGGAAACGGCAGCCCACTCCAGCATCCTTCCCTCTCGCATCCCGTGGACAGAGGCATGCTGCAGCCCACAGTGTTGCAGAGTCGGACACGGCTGAGCAACCAAACAGCACAGCAGCACTCGTGATGCTTGCCTGCTGCCCAACCTTCCTGAAGTTTTTACTGTCAGACCTGAGGCTCCGTAGCCCAATCATGCCGACTCTTTATGACCCGTGGGCCCACCAGGCTCCTCTGTCCATGGGATCCTCCAGGCAAGAATACTGGAGTGGGTTGCCACCTCCTCCCCCAGGGCCTCTTCCCATCCTAGGGATTGAACCCTGGTCTCCTGCATCTCTTGCATTGGCAGGTGGATTCTTTACTGCTGAGCCAGCAGGGAAGCCCTTACTGTCAGACTCACCACTGCCATTTAAAAAAGTTTCTTTGGGGTATGGTTTATGTGCCATGTGACTTCTCCACTTTAAGTGTACCTTCCTGTGTGACTTTCGTCACTGCAGCCCCGTGCCTTGTCATCCAGACCCAGTTCAGGGCGTCTCCGTCACTTTGGAGCGTTCTCACTTAGCCCCCGTCCACTCCGGTCTGTCTGTCTCCATCAACGTGCCCTTGCTGGATCTCCATCCACGTGGAGTCATGTGACCTGTGATCATTGGTGTGTCACTCTGTCTGAGAGTCAGCACTCGGAACCCAGCAGTGAGCGGTGTCCATGGGGCAGCAGGACCGCGTGTGCGGCCCACTCCCCGACCCAGGCCCTTTGGGTGGTCCCCACGCTCAGCCGTTCAGTGCAGGGTGCTGGCAACAGCAGCACACACGCCTTTGTCTAGACCCACGTTTCTAGTTCTCTTAGCGGTCTTTTTCTGGGTTGTACGGTAACTTGTGTTCAGCACTTTAGAAAGCTGCAGAGCTGTTCTCCGAAGCGTCAATCATTTTTTAATCCCAAGAACAATGACGGGACTTTCCAGGATCCCCATGCTGCCATCAACGCTGCTCGTCTTCCTGTTTGTAACCGTCCTGGTGATGTGTGGTTTTAACTCACATTTTCGTAATGAACATCTCTCCTCGCTGTCTGTTCACCTGCGTTGCTTCTTATAAGAAGCCAGCCGCTAACAAAGCCGATGCTCCCTGGATGTTCTGAGTCACTTTGTCTGACTCTCTCAAGATTTCCCGGTGCCTTTCAACACCTTGACTTTGATGTGTCGGGATGTAGATCTCTGTGTGTTCCACCTGGGCTTTGTTCATGCTTCTGGAGGATGAATCTATGAAAACTCTTTCTCCTGCAGTGAGCAGCTCCTGATGCTTCTGTCTAGTTGTTTTTTTTCAACGTTGTTTTCATTTTTTGAAGCCTGGGTGTTTTTGGAGCCACGCTGCTTTTGTCCAGGCGAGTTGCCAGTTAGAGCCTTTGTTGGACTTTGGAGAAGGAAATGGCAACCCACTCCAGTGTTCTTGCCTGGAGAATCCCAGGGACAGAGGAGGCTGCTGGGCTGTCATCCATGGGGTTGCACAGAGTCGGACACGACTGACGAGACTTAGCAGCAGCAGCAGCAGGCCTACAAGGATTCAGTCTCTGCTGTCATCCGAGTGTGGGCAAGGAGGGGCTTTCCCAGCTCAGGGCATTTTCTAGCCGGCTTGCTTTTGTCTTTCCTGGTCCCTCTGGTCTGTGTAGGGTGCACGCGGATGGCGGGCGGGGGGCCTCTGGGCTCACGTGGCGTGTGTGGCTGGCTTGGGCTTCTCCACCCTCCAGTGCTGTACACGGAGCCTCACGGGCTCCGCGAGTGACCCAGCCACAGGCCAGATGCTGAGCTGCTGGCCCTTCCTGCTTGTGGAGTCTGCAGTGCGGACGGTGTTGACAGGTGTGGGCTCTGCCCCGCCGTGCACAGGGCGTGCATCCTTCCACGGGGCAGGGAAGCTGCCGATGCTCGTGGCCTGGCCCCTGCTAGGAGCTGCCTGTTGTGAGCCAGGATGCCACAGCCCACCCCCCTTCTTACCCTGGTTCAGCAGTTTGTCAGCTGTAACTCTTCCTCATATTGTCCTATGCTTTTGGTCAATTTCCAGAATTCTGAAACGTATCATTTTTGTTCACTTTGTCCGGTTTCTTAATTGTGTTTTGAACATGAATGCCCTTGGCAGTATGGCCATTAACTGAAAGTCCTGACTATGCCATTTTTTTTTTTTTTGTCTTTTTTCTGTTTCTATTCAGAAAGTAAAATGTTACATTGAGGTGAGTTAAATTTGGCAAATCCCTTACTTTATCATAATACATTCTTGCTTCCTGTGACCATCTTTCTGCGCCAGTCCTGGGAACTCTGATTTCTGTTGTCATTCTGCCAGTACTTAGGGCCCCTAAGCTCTAAGACTGGGAACTCAGGTGTCACGTTAAAAGGTCTTTATAATTCTCATGTAGACAGCTCTCAGACCACATATCACTGTAATTTCTTTTTTATATCCTCCTGTTCATTTGGTCTCACATTAATGATGTATCCTTATTTCCAAAAATCTGTCTGTAGCCATACAACACGAAGGTCTAAGTGACTGACAGTGGAGAGCAAGGCAGCCTTGGGTTGATCCCCGGATTCTAGGAAGTCTCTGAACTAGAGCTTCCTTTTGATTAGGAGTCCATCTCCCCCCTCCCCAAGTCCGTATCCTAGGGGACTATGGTGGAGAGCAGGGGTAGGACACAAAAGTAGGAGTGCTGCGTCCTAATTTACTGTCTATGAGGAATTAAAATCAGCCCAGGAGGGCCAGGCCTGCTTCCTCCTCACTCATCAGACGCTGATCTGAGAAGTTCACCATAGGACGTTCCATTCTGAGAACACGTTTGTAAGTTCAGTTTGTTTATAAGTCCGAAAAGTTAGCCTAGGTGCCCAACTAACACAGTCAGGTCTCTGGTACTATCCTATGTAAGTTTATGTGACTGCACGAGTAATAAATAAAACTCACAAACATAAAGCAGTTTCAATCTTACAGTGCCTTGAAAAGTACAGCAATACCAGCTACACCGCCGCTGCGTTCACACTTGTCCCCGGACACCCGGGGCTTGAGATAAACATACTGCCCTGCCGCACTATATCCCGTACTGTATGGTGCACAGGAGCACAATCGTGCATGGAGGATGCACGCGTGTGACAGTGCATGCCGGACACGGGAACTAACTTACGTGATTGGACATGTGGACACCTTTGTGTCTTTGAAAGTTTTTGACTTGAAGGTTTGTCTGTAGGGGGTTTACTGTCTAAACACTTAAAGCTCTGAGTCACCTGACCCAGTTCTGTCCCCATCTGCTTCATCACCAAAAATAAACAGCATAGTGGTTATTTTTGAATAAATGGGCAGAGACTCCTTTCATGGTGTAGAACCTTGACTTTATGTATCGTTCCTGATGCTGAAGACCATCAGCATCTCAGATCTCTGCCTCTGGGTCAAGACTCTATAGAATCCCAAGTTTCTAGAGCATAGTTGTTCGATGGCAGATACTCAGGCAGTTGGAAATTGTGAGTCATTGTTCTGTGGCCTGAAGTAATATCAATTGTTGTTGGGGTCCTGTGTTTAGGAAGGTCATATAGAAGTGACTAGATATTCTATCACTTTAATTAGAGACCTACTATGCACTCATATTAAAAAATGATATGGTTATTTTAAACTGAAATTAATTAGGAAACATAGAGAAAGACAACATCTGCACAGAAAAATATATAAAGCATACTTGGGATGTGAAGAGCCCTGAGACTTCATGTTAAGCTACTGTAACAAAGACCCCCAGTGACAGTGACCCAGACCAGACAAATATTTCTCTCCTGCATTCACAGTTCACACTGGGGGGCTTTGTCAGAGCCAAGGGTCATCCAAGGACTGAGATTCTTTCCACCAAGTCACTCACTCATCATCTTCAGTGTTGAGTTGACTCAGTAGCTGTGTCCATATCCCAGCTTATGGGAAGTGGAAAGATCAAAACCCAGGGCAAGTGGCTTGCCTACTTCAGTGTGACTCAGAAATTGTCCTTCACACTGACCTGTTTGGTCACATGTCCACCTCTGGCTGCATGGAAGGCTGACCGGTATAATCTTGGTAAGAATATACACTGACCCAACGAACACACTGTTTTATGTTCATTCCCCAACAGGAAGACTACCATACTTTCTTTAGAATTTGTATAATACAACATGGTAAAAGAAGGAAAGAAATTCCACCATTAATTCACTTTTCAGGTATTTGATAGTCATACATTTTTTTGTGCTTTTTCTTACTTTTTTTTAACATATATGTGCACTTTTCCTAACATGCATTGTCATTTTACCATTGCTAAGTCATTACCTTTTCCATATCCAATGAACTGACTTTGGAAACCCTCATTTCAATGGCTGACACACATATGGATGTACCCTCATTTATGTTTCTGTATTATTCTACTGTGGAACCTGTTTCTAGATTTTTTACAGTTATAGATAAGTTGTTCTATGCATTCATATTTTCTGTGTTTCCTAAGGTGAGTCCCTAGGAAAGGAATTTTTTGCAAATTGTTTTTCACCAAGGTATGCCAATATTTTATTCCCAACAGTCATATGTACACTGACCTGTTTAAAATTATTGACAGAGTGTCTAACTTTGGGGGTATTTTTTTGGATCTGAGAATTTATTTTTTTTTATTCACACAGGAGATGGAGGGAAAAAGAATTTTTGTCTGTAACACACACAGGTATATGTGACAAATGCCTGTCAGGTTAGAAAATAGTTTTAAGATCACTTATCTGATGGCTTAGTTTGTAATTTATTGGTATGTTTATTACCCATGAATGATTTTTTTGAAAAGTCTATATATTATTTACCCTTTTTCCTCTCTTGAGTTTTTGTTTATTTTTACAGTAGAATTTGTGAGTTCTTTGGGCTTCTGAGGTGGCACTAATGGTAAAGAACTTGACTGCAAATGCAGGAGACATGAGTCACGGGTTCGATTCCTGTGACTCCTTTCCTGCCATCAGGAAGATGCCCTGGAGGAGAGTCTGGCATTCCACTCCCATATTCTTGCCTGGAGGATCCCATGGACAGAGGATCCTGGCGGGCTACAGTCCATGGGGTCACAAAGAGTCAGACACAACTGAAGCAAGTTAGCGCACACACACATGAGTTTTTTATAAGTACCTCAAATATCACCCTTTGTGTTTGTTGCAGTTTTTTAAATGTTACTTTGACATACTTACTAGAAATTCGTAGCTTTTCATTGTCAAGTACGTAAAACTTTTCCTTCACAGTTTATTCCATTGCTCTTATGCTTGGAATTGTGTTCCATTCTCTGGTCTGTATGTAAAATACTAATGTCTCATCTGCACTGTCATATTTTGTTACAAAGATCTTCCTTGTAATTCCTTAGCATACTGTCTCTTTTTAATTATTTAAGAAAATGTTAATATTTTTTGGAATGAGTCTTATTTTACTTCTCATTTGACCTTTTTCTACCTCTCTCTAAATAATTTTAAAGTATATTTTTAAAATTGTTTTCAATTTTTCTTGTGGGGAGTGATAAACTTTTGATCAGTATTATACTAAATTCTTCTTAAAATTTATATTATACTTTTATATATTTATAATGATATAATTGTAAATTTTAAATCTTCATAACATACTTCATATCAACATAATATTAGATTATATTACAAGATAAGTTATAGTTACAAATTACAGTGTTATTTGTTATATATAATATACTGTATTAAAGTATGACTTTTGTTTATAGTTTATACAAAATTTATTTTATACTTGTTACGTTTTATACTTGCATTATATTATTTATATTATAATGATTTTTTAAACAATTTCTCATTTAAACTGTATTTGTTCTTTTCTCTCTTTCTGATATTTCTTCCCACTGATTCAAAGTTTAATTTTCCATCAGTAAATCTTTCTTTTCATAAGATTTCCACGTTTATGAAGGTCTTTCTGATCTATTTTGCATTTTTGTGCTGTTGCTAAAAGGTTTTCTCCTATATATTCAGTAACTGTTCTTCCTACTATATGGAAAGACTACTAATATTTTGGTTAATTGTGCAGCTGGCCATGTAAGTGGAGTCTTATCCATTTCCAGTGTGCTGTTTTGAGTTCTGTGAGGTTCCTGTATGGAAATTCAGCTGATTTTCAGTAATGGTGTGTCTCTCTGCTCGCCCATCCCACTGTTGATTCGAGCCCTGAGTCTGGGGCTGCGGCTCACCCCTGGTCCTGTCTCCCGCAGCATGGAGGAGTGCGAGGCTGTGTGCACAAGGCTTGCCATCATGGTCCACGGCAGCTTCCGATGCCTGGGTTCCCCACAGCACATCAAAAACAGGTGCGTGCCGTCCTTTCATTTAGACGTCTGCTGTGAATTTGTAGCGGGACCGGTTATAGCCGGAGGGGCCCGAGGGTTGGCATGGTCCCAGACGGCCTGGGAGGGGAGACGGGGGCTGAGACGGGAAGGGCGTGTGTGAAACACCACCGCCAGGGGGCGCCCACTCTCAGCCCCACGGAGCTCGGCGTTTCCCCACGAGGTCTTCTGCCCCCAAGGACACCCACTCTCTTTGTGGTGACCCTGGGAGGGTTTGAAATACCATTGTAGAGTCAAGATGAAGCGGGACCAAAAACATCCTCACTGATGCACAAAGCCACATGGAAAGATTGTCCTGACACAGCCCTCTCCCAGAGCGAGTCAGTAACCTGTGCTGCACTTGGAGAAAGACCCCGTGGATTCAGGGTGGTGAAAGATGGTCCTTGTGGTTGCTTCCTAGTTCAGCTAATAACCTAGAGACTTTGTGCTTTGGTACCTTAGATTTCTTCCTGGGTTAGTTGTCTTTTTTTCCATTTACTCTTTGGACTATTAATGATTTTGTAATCAAGTTGTATGAGTGTTTTTAGGTATTCATATAACTTAAAAAAATTCAGTGTTGCATAACTTAAAAAAAATTCAGTGTTGCTAAGCTGTTTTCAACGTTTATAAGGCATGCCACATTTTATTGTGTTTTACTCGACTGCGCTTCACAGATGCAGTGTTTTTTTCAAGTTGAAGGTTTGTGGCCGCCCTGCACCGAATAAGTCAGTTCGTACCATTTTCCCAACAGCATTTGCTCACTTTCTGTCTCTGTGTCACATTTTGGTAATTCTTGCAGTATTTCAGACCCTCCACTAGCAAAAAGATTATGAATCACTGAAGGCTCAGATGATAGCATTTTTTTTTTTTTAGCAACAATCTTTTTTAAAATTCAAGATATGTACATTTTTGGGCTTCCCTAGTGGCTCAGACAGTAAAGCCTGCCTGCAGTGCGGAAGACTCATGTTTGATCCCTGGGTCGGGAAGTTCCCCTGGAGAAGGAAATGGTGACCCACTCCAGTATTTTTGCTTGGAAAATCCCATGGATGAAGGAGCCTAGCAGGCTGCAGTCCGTGGGGTCGCAAGGAGTCAGATACAACTGAACGACTTCACATCACATGTACATTTTTAGACAGTGCTGTTGTACACTTAATAGACTACAGTATAGCATAATTTTATATGCACTGAGAAGCCCCCCAAATCATGTAACCCCTGTAATTGTGGTATTTGCTGGATTGTAGTGGCCTAAACCAAACATGCAGTGTCTCTAAGGTCTGCCTGTCATTTCTTTTAAATGTGTTGTTTAATCTGTCCCTTTTGACCTAGAGTAATTTATCCATGTATTTTGATAAATCTCTTTTCATTTATTCAGTACTTTTAAAGTTGGAATCCCCTAGCGGAGATTTGTTAAATTTGTAATATATTAGGTCGAAATATTTTTATTTTATGGAGGAAATAACAATGAATGCTTGGATTGAGATGCTGAGGTGGGAAGTGGACCGCTGTTTTCCCGTGGCTCAGAGTTGGGGGACCGCTTGTCCGCCATGCTCACTCTCACTTCAGGTCAATCCCTCATCAGATAGCCTGCTGGAAACTGCTCTCAGAATGTGCTCTGCTCACCTTTAATAAGGATCATCAAAAGAAAATAATATTTCACGCTCCCTCACCTTTATGAATGCCCACATGAAGTTTTACAGCCCTTGCCTGATTGTTGGGTGATGTATGTCCGAGTTTGGCTACTTGCCTTTCAAGAGGTTTCCTGACGTCGCTGGGAATGGCAGTGAGAAGTCCCTGGGAGGGCGTCCTCTTCCCGCTCCAGTCTGTGCTCTCAGCGGCCGCTGAGGTTTAGGTCTGATAACAGGTGATGTGTCGCTCAGACGGTAAAGAATCTGTCTGCATTGCGGGAGACCTGGGGTCACCCCCTGTGTTGGGAGGATCCCCTGGAGAAGGCAGTGGCAGCCCACTCCAGTATCCTTGCCTGGAGAATTCCATGCCCAGAGCCGCCTGGTGGGCTGCGGTCCACAGGGTCACAGAGAGCGAGACACAGCTGGGCAGCTAGCACTTCCACTTTCAACGCGTAACAGGGTTGAGAACAGATCGCCAGTAAGTGTGAGCAGTACAGTTTTGTTAGGAGAGATAGTTTGTGGGTTATTGACTGGAACCTTGAACTTAACAGATTCCAAAAATGATTTGTGAAGTTGGTGTTTTCTTGTGACAAACCGAGTGTATGTGTTTCCATGATATTGAGAAAAAGAATCCAGGGTCCATCGTAAAACGGGATGCTGGGCTGCTCAACCTGGGGTCACCCGTGTGGTGCTGCTCCTCTCCTCCAGGTGTGCGGGCTTCGGGAGACAGCTCGGGGAAGACGGTGCCCCCCAGAACCTCAGAGCCATCACGTCGTGTCTGAGCCTGGGGGCGGGACCGGGTCCAGGTCTTCCCTCTGCCTCGCTTCCTGGATGACACTGCCTCTTCTTGGGTGGTTTCCATGGACACACCGTTCTTGCTGCTCTGATTCTTTTTTTTTTAATTAATTTTTTTATTGAAGAATAATTGCTTTACAGAATTTTGTTCTTTTCTGTCAAACCTCAACATGGATCAGCCACAGGTTATACATATATCCCTGCCCTTTTGAACTTCCCTCCCATCTCCCCCCCATCCCACCCCTCTAGGCTGACACAGAGCCCCTGTTTGAGTTTCCTGAGCCTCACAGCAAATTCCCATTGGCTATCTATTTTACATGTGGTGATGTAAGTTTCCATGGTACTCTTTCCATACATCTCACCCTCTCCTCCCCCTCCCCATGTCCACAAGTCTATTCTCTATGTCTGTTTCTCCATTGCTGCCCTGCAAATAAGTTCTTTGGTACCATCGTTCTAGATTCTGTATATATGCATTAGTATATGATATTTATCTTTCTCTTTCTGACCTACTTCACTCTGTATATATAATAGGCTTTGGGTTAATCCACCTCATTATAACTGACTCAAATGCATTCCTTTTTATGGCTGAGTAATATTCCATTGTGTATAATGTGTCACAACTTCTTTATTCATTCATCTGTCGATGGATATCTAGGTTGCTTCCATGTTCTAGCTGTTGTAAATAGTGCTGCAATGAACAATTGGATACATGTGTCTTTTTCAATTTTGGTTTCCTCAGGGTGTATAACTAGGAGTGGGATTGCTGGGTCATGTGGTAGTTTTATTCCTAGTTTTTTAAGGAACCTCCATACCATCTTCCACAGTGGATATGTCAATTTACATTTCCACCAACAGTGCAGGAGGGTTCCCGTTTCTCCACACCATCTCCAGTATGTATTGTTTGTAGACTTTTTGATGATGGCCATTTTGACCGGTATGAGGTGATATCTCATTGTAGTTTTGATTTGCATTTTTCTAATAATGAGTGATGATGAGCATCTTTTCATGTGTGTGTTAGCCATCTCTATGTCTTCTTAGGAGAAATGTCTGTTTAGGTCTTTATCCCACTGTTTGATCGGATTGTTTGTTTTTCTTGGTATTGAGTTGTATGAGCTGCTTGTATATTCTGGAAATGAATCCTTTGTCACTTGTTTCATTTGCTATTATTTTCTCCCATTCTGAGGGCTGTCTCTTCACCTTGCTTATAGTTTCCTTTGCTGTGCAAAAGCTTTTAAGTTTAATCAGGTCCCACTTGTTTACTTTTGTTTTTATTTCCATTACTCTAGGAGGTGGGTCTTAGAGGATCTTGCTTTGATTTATGTCATCGAGTGTTCTGCCTATGTTTTCCTCTAAGATTTCTATAGTTTCTGGTCTTACATTTATGTGTTTAATCCATTTTGAGTTTATCTTTGTGTGTGGTGTTAGGTCTGATTCCTTTCTTTTTAAAAGAGTTTATTTACTTTTAATTGGAGGATAATTCCTTTACAATACTGTGTCGGTTTCTCCACCTTTGCTCATTTAAATTTCTTTCCTGGACCCAAAGGGGCAGACCCCAAGAGCCCCCCAATCAGAGAGCGTTCCTCCAGAGGACAAGCCCTCCCCAAGTCCTTTTTGAGCATCAGAGCCCAGCATCCTGCTGCACGCCCATCCTGCCACCTCCTCCATCCCTCCTGTTTTAAATGCATTCGTCAAAATGCGAGTAGTCATGAGGCCAGCAGGCTCGGGATGATTGGACTGAGGGGTTTGTCACCGCTCCTGAGCGGAGGTGTGCAGCTCGAACTCAGTGGGGAGGCACCAGGTCGGCCCGATGGAGTCTCTCCCTTTGGGTGCCCATCAGTCTGGGGAGTGGAGCTCATGGTGCCTGGGGCATCCATAGGCCTGGTAGGTGGGCATCTCAGGAGAGGTAGCAACCACGGGTCCAGGAGAGGAGACCGCTCTGGTTGGAGGTCATAGAGAAGTCTCTGAGTACATGTAAAAGTACCAGGGGGAGACTGTTTAAAGGGCATTGGATTCTTGATTGCATAAGAAACACATCTCTACAAATTCTGGATGTGAGAACATGTAAGAGGGATGAATGTACACCAGCCAAAGAATGCTTTGATTTAATGTTGAAATTTAAGGGAATCATTTGCCTTAGTGAAATCAGCCCTGGGAATAGCTGATTTTTAAATATTGCTGGAAAAAGACCCTGATGCTGGGAAGGATTGAGGGCAGGAGGAGAAGGGGATGACAGGATGAGATAGTTGGATGGTGTCACTGACTCAATGGACGTGAGATTGAGCAAACTCAGGGAGATAGTGAAGGACAGAGAAGCCTGGCGTGCTGCAGTCCGTGGGGTCGCAAAGAGCCAACTGCAGCTGAGCAACTGAACAATAAATGTGGCTGAACAACCACAGGTTTTCTGGTCTTATCTTGGGTTTCACAGATGTGCATTCTTTTCATTTTGGGGTGGATCACTCTTTCAGTGGAGCCTATCCTGCGTCTTGTTCGGCAGCACCTCCAGCCTGGGGATGACAGCACATCATGTCCCCAGAAACGGCTCTGGTCCCGAAGCACCATCTCACCCGCACTTTCCCCTGTGTCTTCAGGCAGTCAGAGATGGCTGGACACGGGGGCAGAACTGAGGTTGGAACTCAGATTCCTCAAGACAGGTCAGGCCGTAGCCCTGCCCTTTCCCTGACCTCCAAGGTGTGGCTCTGAGTCAGCTAGAGGAGGGGCCGTGAGCGTGATGGGCTGGGAACAGGCCTGGTGAGGGGCCAGCTCCATAATACTAGGGGATGATTCTTCCCACAGGCTGATCCTCTGGGCCCTGGGTGATCTCATTTTGCAGAAGTTCCAGGATCTAGTGAGAAGAACATCTTCCTCTCCTTCCAGCCTCAGTCTGGTCCAGCTTGGATGTGAGAAATGGTACCTGGGTACCAGCAGGCCTGGAGGGCACTGTGAAGATGGCAGGTTGGGGTCCCCCACGTCCTCTGAACACCCCTCCTGTTCCTCCCTCGTTGTCTCCTGCTTGCTTGGACACCTTGCAGCCGTGACTGCGCCCCCACTGAGCTGCCCGAGCCGTCCTTCCTCCTGGGTGGGGAGGGGCCTCTGGCCTCTCCGAGGCTCAGCACTTCCGTGCCTTGTCTGTCTGCAGCTACTGCCTGTCTCTCCTTTGGCAGGGGCTGCGTCCTCCCTGCCAGGAGATCAGTCTGTGCCAGACCCACCTGTCGCTCCTGCAGAACACTGCCTGGGTCCTTTGTCTGCCAGCATCGCCCTGGGCTCAGCATCCGCGCCGTCTCAGGGATGGAACCTGGGGGCAGGGAGAGCCAGTCCTGGACGCCTCGGCCCAGGGAACCCAACAGAGCCACTTCAGAGATGCGCACGTGGTCCTGAGATGTTCAGGCTTTGATTCCCAGGAGACCTCATGTTGCCAGACTCTAAATTCACTCCTTTATTAATAATTGGACATCCTATTTTGTCTCAAGTTCCAGGCCTTCTTTTTATAACTTTTTTAAGGTACCTTAAGTCATATTTCTAAACAACTAAACATTGTGTTTAACCTTAGAGCTGGCGTTCTAATTTGTTTTTAAATGTTCTTTGTGTTCGCAAACAAAGAACGAACCAAGTTCAAGTCTGATCATCGCTAGGTTTCTCTTCCTGGGACTTACCCAGGCTCTGGCTCTGCTGGTCCCGGCTTCAGCCAGCATTGCATCCTTAACCTGCCTGTTGTGGAGACAGGAGGATTTGGCAAAAAGTGGGAACTGGTGGGCCAGGAGGACAGACAGGGTCTGTGAACTGACTTTCTGAGGTGTGGTCTCTCTGGGAGGGTGGCGCTCTGGCCCCGCCCCCATCTCTACCCCATCCCTGTGCCTCCCCACACCCGGGCCCTGCAGCCTCTGCTTCAGACTGGAGTGTGTCCCTGTCCCCATCCAGCCGCAGGGCTCTTGCCGTCTCTGAGCTCCTCTCAGATCCCTCCTCAGTCTCGTCTGCACTCCCTGCCTCTCTGTGCCCAGCCAGACCACCTTGCAGACATCATCACTCCTCCCCCGGCCTCCGGGGTGGTCCTGCCTGTGCTCACTGGCCGTGGGGCTTGGACACCACTTTCCTTTGTCCTCTGTTTCCAGTCAGAGCAGGAGAGTTCCTGGCGCCCCTGGAGGACCCCTTCAGGCTCAGGAAACTTGGGAACATGTCCCTCATCCTTTGGCCTTTTCCTTTTGAAAGTGAAAGTTGCTCAGTCATGTCTGGCTTTTGCAACCCCATGGACTATACAGTCCAAGGAATTCTCCAGGCCAGAATACTGGAGTGGGTAGCTGTTCCCTTCTCCAGGGGATCTTCCCAACCCAGGAATTGAACTGGGGTCTCCTGCAACACTGCAGGAGGATTCTTGACCAGCTGAGCTCCATGGGAAGCCCGTGGCTAAAGAAGTCACCTTCTCTGAAATGTATAGAGCATGACAATAGCCCACAGTCCCAGACCAGCACTCCTCGGCTTCCGGGCCCTTCCAGGGAGTCACGCCCATTGTCCTTTCTCACTTCCCCAGCCTCTGGGTCAGCCCTTCTAAGTCCCAAATTGCCTTTGTTACCTGATGGCCATTGATCACCCATTTTCATCCCTGCTAAGTACTGACTAAGTACTGTGTGTAGATCATCTAGCTTGCTAGGTAGTAATACCAAGAGATGACACATGTAGAGTGCATTCCAGACGCTGGTCCTAAGTGTGTGTGCACGTGTGTGTGTGTGTGTGTGTGTGTGTGTGTGTGAGTCACTCAGTCGTGTTTGACTCTGCGATCCCACGAACTGTAGCTCACCAGGCTCCTCTGTCCATGGAATTCTCCAGGCAAGAATACTGCAGTGGGTTGCTATTCCTTTCTTCAGGGGTTTTATGTATATCAGGTAACTCATTCCTCGTGACCACGATGACCAACCCAGGAGCCGACCTTATGGCCTCTCTGCTTTTACAGGTACAGAAAATACGACTGGGAAGTTTGGGAGTCTCTGTAGGTCACTGGTTAGTAGATGGAAGAGCTGGATTTGAGCCCAGGCTCTTGGCCTGTGCTTTGTCCTGCGTGGCATGTTCTCAGGACCGTCCCCATCTAACAAGGGCAGAGAGTGAGCCAGGGTGAGGTCGGGGCTCACCTGTGGTCCGTCTGACTGCTGCGCCCCCGGATGGTCAGCTTGCACCAGGCTGCCTTCCCGCTGGCTGCAACCTAGGGCTGTACAGATGTGAATGGCTGCAGACTCTTGCTGGGTCTTCAGCCACATCTGTCCTGACAGCTTGCCCCTGTTGGCCTTCCTCTTGGTGTGTTTCTGCATGTTCTGATTGTCACTGAGACTCTGACCCCCCACTTAACGTGTGCGTTCTGATTTCTAGGTCTGAAAGATGCTTCAGTGGGGTCTCACTAAATATTTATTCAACATTCTTCTCTTCCTATGTCCCTATTTTTGAGGAAGAAAATTACTTCTTTATCAAGTGTATTTCTTTTATCCATTTGATACTGACATGATCTCACCTTGAGACCTTTCTCCAGTGGTTTTCTCCTTCTGCTTCTGGATCTTTCACGTTTTCTTTTGTATCGTTGTGAGATACACTTCTCTATTAGTAACAGAACATCAGACACATTGAGGAATATTTATTAGGCATATTCATTTTTATATGTGGTAAAAACCCAGAAGCAACTGGTTTTTGGCACTTGTCACTTGGCTTGAGTCTTCACAATTTGCTTGGTCCCCAGAATAGCTGCTGTGGCTCCACCCACCCGTCACATCCGTGTTCTAGACAAGAATCAAGAAGAAGGAGGGAAAGGCAAAAGCGGCACGTGCCACCGTCCCCTCTTAAAGCAGGCTTTTCCAAGTCCCACCCGGCGACTTGCACTTATATTATTGGTTACTCTGGCTACTTGAAAGGCTAAGAAATACAGACCTGAGCTAGGGGCTTCCCCAGTGAAGCAGAGTTGATTTCTGTTACGAGGAAGACAAGGGAGGTAGCCGCAGTGGTTCTCTGCAGCTTCACGGTCTGATAGGGCTGTGCCCTGAGTTGAGAGTGGCTGTCAGTTTCGGCGGGCTGTGATCTGTGGCTTCTGGTCAAGACTGATGTGTAGTATGGAATATACGTCCGTACGTTGTGTGCACATGTGTATGTCTGTGTAAAGGAAAGCTGGACGCGGTGGTGGCTGCCTGGTAATGGGGGATGACTGACACCGACCTCTGGGACACTGGTGCCTCGTCCCAGGGAGTGAGGGATGCCGGTCGTAATAGAGCACATCCTGAGTCTGGGCAGCTGCCTTATCACCCGCAGGCTGTGGGCACATTCATGACCCACCAGGGAGGGACCTGTAACAGCCGTGCATCACACCCCTCTGCTTTCCCTCCCTTGGGACTGGCTTAAGCAGGAGAGTTAAGTCCGAAGGTGAAAAGCAGTCCTCCCAGGAAGGAAAAATAAGTCACATTTCTGAAGCACAGAGTTTATGATTTGAAGTCTGCTGGGCCAGTTTCAGTGGAGAGGGAAGATGGAGCTGTTTATGTATACACAAAATAAAACTTTACGTGATTTAAAGAGACTCCTTAAGATGACGAGAATTTTCATTTCCTTGAGTTGTCTGACATGCAAATTTTAGGAACCGAAAAAGAAAATGGAACAAACCTCAAAGAATGTGCCCAGCAGTCATTTATATCGCTGTTTTACTTAAAATATAAAGAATGTGGTTGCTCAGTCGTGTCCAGCTCTTTGTGACCCCATGGACTATACAGTCCATGGAATTCTCCAGGCCAGAATACTGGAGTGGGTAGCCTTTCCCTTCTCCAGGGGATCTTCCTAACCCAGGGATCAAATCCAGGTCTCCTGCATTGCAGGTGGATTCTTTACCAACTGAGCTACAAGGTAAGCCCAAAATATAAAGAATAATCTGGAGGATTTCTCCATTAATTTTCCACCAAGAGACAAGAGGAGGTACAATGATGTCTCACTTCTCAAACTGTGACTTTCTGGGCATCTGCAAATTAACATATCACCTTATGTGACACCATATGCTTAAGCATGACAACTTCAATTTATTACTTCTACAAAACATTACCATATATGTAAAAGCCTAGACTAAGATTATATCACCTGATGATAAACTGGCTCATTTAAAAATGAAATATCTGATAATTCTGTGTGTTTATATCATCTTCACAAATGAGAAGGCACTTTGTACATGGGCGCATAGAATGACTTCTGCCATGGCACGGAGCTTTTGAATCATAAATTCTATTGGTCTGCATTTTGCTTGTTTAGAAGCATTTCACCACTTCTAAAAACGGTGCATTCATTCTCTTCACTCGAAGTGGTTCTTTTGAGAGAAAGGACTGAGCTCTCCTCAGCGTATGTGCACTTTGCAGAGGCAAGTAGTTCATTATCCTGTTTGCTTTGAAGACACCTGTTTGCGTGAACATACTCAGTGTTGCTCCAGGGCTTCTGATCTAGGTGTTCCTCTCCCGCTGGGCTTCTTGGCAATATCCCTCGTCCTGGGCATTCAGCTCATGAGCGATGTCATCCAGAGTGTCACTTCAGCAGAGGGAGCACCGTGGTGCTTGATTTCCTCATGAATTTTCTTTAGAACAATTGGACTGCTGCTTGTCTTGTGAAGATGTGTAACGGAACTGATGGGAGATTTTTTCCTGGAGTCAGACTCACACCGTGATTCCTTTTCATTCCTGCACATTTGTTGAGGGCCTGTGTCAGGACCCCAACTTGAGCCTGGTCCCTTATGTCAGCAAGTCTGGTGTCAGATGGACACACATACAAAGAAATGTAAATGCAACACAGTGTGGTAATTTGGTGAACAAAATGCTGTATGATACAACTGTTATAAGGTGCAACCCAAATAAAGAATTACATAAGATACCATAAGTGCTACTCATGGTAAGGCTTAGGAGGAGACAGCCCAGTGTTTTAGGTGGGTTGTTTTAGATGGATTGCCTGGGTGGCTTCCTGGATAAGGAGGTAATTAAACCAGGTGTGTTCATGGGAGGTGAATCAACTGTGTGAGCTCTTCTGGTGGTGGGAGAGTCCTGGAGATGAGTAACTCAAATCACATTTGAGAAGAGCTGGACTGTCACACAGGTGCGGGGTGAATAATGGGGGCATCCACTTGGAGACAGTGTTTGGGGTTAAACCAAGGGAGGTTTAAATTCTGGGGTGGAAAATTAGGGAACAAAGGGAAGCAATAAGAAACAGGAGCAGAAATGGTCAATTAAAAGGCGACTTTTGTTCTTTATCTGGAAGTTAATTAAGATGAACTGGAGTCAGCTGGGAACAGGGCAGTTGGGGAAGAAAGCATTGGTGGGGAGGTTTGGCAGAAGAATAATAGAGCTTTACAGCCAGCTGGTCTGAGGCAGTAGGAGAGAAGGAGCTGTCATGTCACCAGCCTTGGGATCTGAGAGGTGGAAAATGGTGATGTCAGGGGAGAAACACAAGTCAGGATGGGCTGAGAGGGAGGAGCTAGGAGCATGTTCTCTGTGAGCCTGAGGACTGCCCAGAGGTTCATACGGAAGAAAGGATGCTGTGTTCTGCCCTGATGCTTTTAGTTGTGGCAGGAGACAGGGAGAGAAGCCTTCAGTGATGGTGATCGTCGACTCTCTCGGGAGACAGACGGGGAGTAGCTGGATTCATGCCACCTTCATGTCACTTTTGTGAATGTGGATATGGGTCGGAGCTCTCATCCATGTGCTTACCTTTACCGAAACATGATTGAACTTGGGCCATTTGCCAAGTGCTTCTTGTGCATCATCTCATTTAATAGCCTGAATAGCTGTGATTTACCCACTTCACCATAAAGCAGCTCAGACCTAGACAAGTTCAGCAGTTGGCTCAGAACACAGAGTTACAACTGGGAGAACCAGCTTTAGAACTCAATTCTCAACTCCTAAGATCCTCATAATACGGCTGTCTCCCCAACTCACCTTACCCCAAACTGATGATGTGACAGAGCTCTGCTGCTGGGAGCTCTTGGGGGCATCTGTGATGACAGCTGGGAGCTTCCTCTGTAGAACTTTGTTCTCTTGCCTCTGCGGAGAGAACAGACTCCCCTCATTTTGAAACATGGGCTGACTCCTCTTTGAACGCTAGTATGGCTGGATGAGACAGCAGACGTTACAGTCAGACTTGGAACATCACTTCTAGGGCTTTGAAAAAGTTATTTAGACCCAGAGGAATTGGGTGGAGAGGGAGATGGGAGGGGGGATCGGGATGGGGAATAAGTGTAAATCTAAGGCTGATTCATATCAATGTATGACAAAACCCACTGAAATGTTGTGAAGTAATTAGCCTCCAACTAATAAAAAAATTTAAAAAAAAAATTTCTGAAAGCTTGTTTTTTTCTCTTAATGGGGACAATCATACATATTTTGTGGTAGTGTGGAAAGAAGTAGCTGGATACAGTGATCATATTTCTCTCTGAGGGCTAGGACGAGACATCCTCTTTCCCTGAGATGAAATCGTGGTTTATTTCCTCAGTTCTTTTCTCAAAAGTTACTCTCCAGTGGGATCTCCTGTATCTAGTCCGCCTATTCAGAGAAGCACAAGAGCCCCTGGATGTTAGCTAGCAACACAGCCACTTGGAAATAAGAATATATTTTCCAGCTGTCACTATCTGTACATGTGGGCAAAGAGATGATAGAAGAGGTACTAGCAACTTCAAGGATGTGAATTTGTAGGGAAGGATGTGCACTTTTTCTGCCTCTTCCTTCCTTCCTTCTGATGTGAATGCAGATGTGATGGTTAGAGATGAAGCAGCCATCTTGGGCCATGAGGCAACTTCAGCAGTGGAGACCTGTGAGCAGAGCAATACAACAGAATGGGCCAAAGAAAGGCCTTACTCTTCTGTGGTTGCCTGACCTCAGATTTTAGACTTGCTAATATCCTGCTTCTTTGGGTTTTCTGCCACTCATTTATGAATCTAAACAGACTAGTACGCTCTGACATATAAAACACAACGTTAGTGTTTTTGACTATTTTCAACTTCTTCCCCATAGAATGTATCTCACGTTTGCTCCCTCCGATTGCCCTCAGGGCATTCAGGCCCGGTCCTTACCCCGAGCAATGCCGCGTGCTCCTCTCGGTTCCGCCCCCACTTGCTGGTGGCGGATGCGAGTGTCTGGGGTACTTTTCTGCTGGGAGTTGCTTTTAGGCATGTAATCTGTGGGTTTTATTTATTTTTTCTCCCAGTTAGGTTGCCCTCCGAGATTCAAAAACTTCCCCCAGACCTGCCAGTGAGAGGGTTTCTTGGTGTTTGGAAACTTCCTCTATTAAGACTCCCTTCCTGGGACGGATCTCCGTCCCTAACTCTATTGTCTCTCTTTTATCTTTTATATTTTGTCCTACCTCCTTTTGAACATGATGGGCTGCTTTTCTGGGTACCTGATGTCCTCTGCTAGTGATCAGAAGTTGTTTTGTGGAGTTTGTTCAGCGTTCAAATGTTTTTTCGATGAATTTGTAGGGGAGAAAGTGGTCTCCCTGTCCTATTCCTCCGCCATCTTCCCAATAGAATGTAAATCCTTTGACAGTAGACCTTTGTTTTTGTTCATTACTGTATCTCTGACATTTGGGACAGTGCATGACATATGCTTATGGTACTTGTTGAACAAATAAATAGATGAGTGAATGAATGCAAACTCTATAGTGCATGGGAGACCTTTGCTAAATGATATCTTCTTCCAGGCTGCTTTGATTGGACTTTAAAAGAGCAGTCAGATGAGACTGTGGGAGAATTTAGGCTCTGCTCAGCTTAATGAAGAATGACTAATAACAACAATCAACCCCTTTGATAAAGATTTCTATTCCAATCCCACTGATCTCTGGACGGGATGAAGCCTGCTTTCTCCCAGAACCTTCTGCATTGTTCATCCTTCATTGACTGAGTTTAGAAGCAGGCTCTGTCTTACTCAGTGTCTCCACCAACAGGAACCATCAGGTGTGTGATTCGGGTCTAATTGCTGCTCAGTCTTGGCAGTGTTTTCCTGTCACTTCCCTGCAGGGTAGCCAGACTCAGGACTGACGTAGCCTGACCTGCCAAGAACTAATGTGCACATAGACAGCAAAAATGTGCCACTCCAAAGCTCAGTGGGCATGGCGGGATGGTGAATTCTGATTGTCCATGCAGCTTGATAAGCACAGGAAGACCCAGACTAGCCAAAGAAATGGATTCCTCTTAGCCCAAGACTTTGCTTCCCTGGTGGCTCAGATGGTAAAGAACTTGCCTGCAATGCAAGAGACCTGGGTTTGATCCCTGGGCTTGGAAGATCCTTTGGAGGAGGGCATGGCAACCCACTCCAGTGTTCTCTCCTGGAGAATCCCATGAAGAGAGGAGCCTGGCGGGCTGCAGTCCATGGGGTCACAGAGAGGCGGACATGGCTGAGTGATGAAGCACAGCACAGTAAGGAGGTCAGCTGAGTGCGGTAAACTGCAAACTAGGTCGGAACTATATTTCAGGTTTCAAATAATTCAGAATTAAAATTTGGGAAGTTTATTTACTCTGGGTTCAGTTAGCCTAAAATTTAGGTGTGTGTGTATATGTATCTCTGTGTGTATGTGCGTGTACGTGTTTCTGTGTGTGAGTGTACATGTGTGTCTGTATGTGTGTGTATGTGCGTATGTAAGTGTGTGTGTGTGTATGTGTGTGCATTCAAAGAAAATGCATGAAGCCACAACACTTCAAAGTTTTCATAGTTGAGAAGCATTTTGCAAATTTGATTTGGGGCTCTCTTTTATTAAAAGCATTAAAAAAAACTTTTGCATGAGTTAGCTTTTGTTATAAACAGCTGCAAAGTGAAGTTTATGAGATGCAGTGGCTGATAGGATTTTCATTGATCCTCCAGCAGCTGCAGATGGGCTGGTCTGGATGGTTCAAGGGGGCTGGCTGTCCCATCTGTAACTCATCCTCCTTCCAGAATCAGTGTCTGAGCATTTTCCAGACAGGCAAATGTCTAGCAAGCACAAGTACGATTCAAGCCTGAGGTCACATCACGCCTGCCAAACCATGTCACACGGCTGTTAAGAAGAGTAGGAGGACAGTCTCACCTCTCAAGGCAAGAACACACAGGGTGATATGGCCAAGGGCGTCACATTGGAGCCATGCTTCCCCAGTGGCCCAGATGGTAAAGAAACTGCCTGCAATGCGGGAGACCCGGATTTGGTCCTGATCCCTGTGTGGGAAAGATCCCCTGGAGAAGGGAATGGCAGCCTGCTCCAGCATTCTTGCCTGGAGAATTCCATGGACAGAGTCACTTGGTGGGCTACAGTCCATGGCGTCACAAAGAGTCGGACACAACTGAGTGACTCACACTTTTACAATCTATTACGGTCCCAACCACTTGTCATTGATTTTTTTAAAACAGTGGCCATCCTTTCTTTGTCTTTTAACAGATTAATTGAAATATACTTTACATGTCATACAACTCTCTTGCTTAAAGTGTATAATTCAGTGCTTTTCAGCATATTCACAATTATGTGCAACCTTCTCCGCAGTCAATTTTAGAGCATTTTCATCATCTCAAAAAGAAACCTTGTCCCTTTAGCTATCAATTTTCTTTTCATTCTAGTTCTAACCTCCACTGATCTGTTTTCTGTCTCTATAAAGTTGTCTCTTATTGACCTATAAATGGAATTACATAATATATGGTCTTCTTTGACCAGTGGCTTTCACTCATTACAGAGTAATATTTTGAGGTTCATTCATGTTATCAGTACTTCATTTCTTTTTATGGCCAAATAACATATAGCACTTCTGTTTGTTCATCGTTAGTGGGCTTTTGGGTTATGTCCACCTTTTGGCTATTATACATTCTGTTGCTACAAACAATCAGCTAGGAGGTTTCATAGGGACATATCTTTTATTTCTTTGGGTATATACCTTTGAGGAAAACTGCTAGGTCATATAGTAAAGTGAAAGGGAAAGTCACTCAGTTGTGTCTGACTCTTTGTGACCCCTTGGACTGTACAGTCCGTGGAATTCTCCAGGCCAGAATACTGGGGTGGGTGGCTGTTTCCTTCCAGGGGATCTTCCCAACCCAGGGATCAAACCCAGGTCTCCTGCATTGCAGGCGGATTCTTTACCAGCTGAGCCTCCAGGAAAGCAGGTCATATTGTAACTCTGTGCTTAAACATGAAAGGAGCTGTCAGTTTGTTTTCCAAACTGGCTGTTCCATTTTATATTCCCGTCAGCCCTGAATGAAGTTTCTAATTGCTCTGCACCCTGGCCACCCCTTTTTATTATCTGAATTTTTATTCTGGCCATCCCAGTGGAGAGTCGTATCGTGTTGTGGTTTTGATTTCTCCATGTCCTCGTTGCCCACTTGCCTGTCTGCTGTGGGGAAATGTCTGTTCGTGTCTTTTGCCCACTTAAACAGTATTAGGTTGTCTTTTCATTGTTGAAAGGGTTGCGCATTCTAGGCACAAGTCCCTTTCCAGATAGGTGGCTCGCAAACACTGCCTCCTTTTTACATGTATGTTAACTGGAGTTTGACTGCTTATGATGCTGTATTAGTTTCTGTGTACAGCAGTGAGTCAGCTGCTGTACACAGAGGGGGGTACATACACCCCCTCCGGCCGGGGCTCCCCTCCACGTCCTCCCGCCCTTCTCGGCCGCCACAGAGCCCCGGGCGGGGCGTTCTGTGCCAGCAGCGGCCTTCACTAGCTGGCGGTTTACATGTCGCGGGCTATACGTGTCAGTGCCGCTCTCTCAACTGGTGGGTTTGCTTTTCCGTCTTCTTGATAACACCTTTAGAAGCACAGATGTCTTTAATTTTGATAAAGCCCAACTTAGCCAGTTTTTTCTTTTGTTTTTCATGTTTTTTTGTCATATCTGAGAATCCATTGTGAAATCAGAGAGAGTGAAGATTTATCACTATGTATGATTCAAGAGTTTTGTATTTTTATACACCTACATTTTAGATATTTGATCCATTTTGCATAAACTGTATGTGTTAACTGTTGGTATTGCTGTGTATCCAGACCAATTTGATGAAAAGACTATTCTTCTCATTGAATGGTTCTGACCACCTTGTTATAGATCGGTTGACCATAGGCCCACAGGCTTATTTCTGGACCCAATTACTGTTCATTGGTCCACATATCTATCCTGATGCTAACACCAAACTGTCTTGATTATTGTTGCTTTTGGGTACATTTTGAAATTAGTATTAGTCCTTCAGCTTTCTTCCTCTTTTTAAGATTGTTTTAGCTAGTCTAGGTTCACTGCAATTCAATGTGAGTTTTAGAATCAATTTCTGATTTCTGGAGAGAATTGAACAGGGATTCTAATAGAGATTGTGTTGTTGACTCTTTAGATCAATTTGAAGAGTGTTGTTATTTTAACAATGTTACATCTTCTGAGTCATGAACAAGATGTGCTTTTGTGCTAATTTAAATGTTCTTTAATTTCTTTTAACAATATTTTCTAGTTATAATATAAAATAGGCATTTTGCACTTCTTTTGTTAAATTTAATCTTAAGTGTTTCATTTTGATGATATTGTAAGTGGAATTTAAAAAAAAAATGTTCATTTCCTGGTTGTTCATTGCAAGTATGTAGAAATATAATTCATTTCTGGGCATTGATCTTGTATCTTGTAACCTTGCTGAACTCATTTATGGATTCTTTAGGCATTTCTATGTACACGTTCATGCCTTTTATAAATATAATTTTACTTTTTCCTTTTCAATAGGGATGTCTTTTGTTTGTTTTTCTTACAAATTTCTACCCTAGGTAGAAATTTCCCTTTTTTTCCTATGTCGTTGAGTGCTTTTTATCATAAAAATGTGCTGGGTTTTGCCAGGTGTTTTCTCTGCATCTACTGAGATGATTATGTTATGTATTATATTAGCTGATTTTCAAATGTGCAACCAACTGTACATCCCTAGGATAAATGCCACTGATCATGGAATATACTTATTTTTTTATGTTGTCATATTCAACTTGGTAGTATTTTTTTTCCCAATTATTTTTATTAGTTGGAGGCTAATTACTTCGCAACATTGCAGTGGGTTTTGTCATACACTGACATGAATCAGCCATGGAGTTACATGTATTCCCCATCCCGATCCCCCCTCCCACCTCCCCCCCCACCTGATTCCCCTGGGTCCTCCCAGTGCACCTGGCCCGAGCACCTGTCTCATGCATCCCACCTGGGCCGGTGGTCTGTTTCAACAACTTGGTAGTATTTTGTTGAGCATTTTCGTGCCCACGTTTGTAACAGATGTTCCTATGTAGTTTCTGTTTATTCTTCTCTTCTAATGCTTTTATCTAGTTTGGTATCATGGTAATATTGGCCTCATAAAGTCAGTTGTTCTTCCTCTTCTATATCTTAGAAGAATCTGTTATCCCAATTAGCACTTTCTTTTTTAAAAGTCACCTGGGTTTATTTACTTATTTATTTATGACTGCACGGGGTCCTCATTGCTTTGTGTGGGCTTCCTCCGGTTGCAGTGAGTGGGGGCCCCTCTTTGTAGCAGAGCATGGGCTTCTCGTTACAGCGGCCTCTCTCATTGCAGAACATGGGCTTCAGGCACATGGGTCACAGTAGTTGCAGTGTGCGGGCTCTGGAGTGCAGGCTTACTGGTTGTGGTGCACAGGCTTATTTCATCTGAGGCATGTGGAATTTTCCCAGACCAGGGATCACACCCACGTGCCCAGCATTGGCAGGAAGACTCTTATCCACCATGTCACCAGGAAAGTCTCCAAAATCACCTAGTTTTTAATTCACGTTTGGAGGATTCCAGAGTAGTACTTGGAAAATATTTACAGTCTTGATCACTCATTTTCACAACCCGTACATCACTGCGGCCTTCCCTAACCGTGAGAACCTTGGGACGTTCTGCCCGGCTTCATAGCAGTGAGGGTCCTGAGGGCCTGCCCCGGGGCCTTGTGAGTTCCCGGTGTGTCATCACGTTGTCACGCGCCCTGCTGTGTGTGCCCACGTTGTCACGCGCCCCGCTGTGTGTGCATCTGCAGGGCCCCTGAGCGCTTGCCGCCACCCTTGGGAGCAGGTCAGCTCGGCCGTGTACCCTCTCATCGTTCGCCCCGAACACATCAGGCTCCAGTGTGCTGTGAACTTAGTCACTTCCCTGATGTTGTTGGTCATGGAGCTGAGGGCAGGGTGGGTGCAGGGCAGCACAGAGCTTCCCGTTTGCCTGGCCCCATCCTGCACCCTCTATTTCTCACTCTCCACATTCCTCTGGCAGGCAGCATGCATCTACCCTGGTGTCCAGAAGTAATGTTTCAGCCACATTCAGGCCCCAGAGACTTTCGCCCTGAATCTGGCTTCTCGAAGCATTTTCTCAACAAGGGGAGGGAGTCTGCCTCTTAATTCCTCCCTGCTAAGAAAATCATTCATTTTTCTCATTATTCCGTTATTGTTTTAAAGGCTGTATTACATAGGATCTGACTGGAGTCCACAGAGATTATTTGGGAACTCTCTAAAACGAAATTCAGAAGAACTTTAATCACATCTTCTAAGAGGACCATCCACCTTACATCCCAGGAGTTTCAAATTCCAGCCAAATAGCATCAAGTGCATTTGCTTGTGGGCCTGGAACAGAGCACTTCCTGCTGCCAGGAAGGGCTTTATGAAGCTGTGATCTTTGTCCAGAGGGCAGCTGAGTGGGGTACAGGCTCTGAGGGTCCCCATTTTCATGATGCTGTTTCCCTCCTGGGGTCTCATGCATAAGTTCTATGGCCATCTCCTCAGGCAGCACTCATCAGGTTGGGCAGTAAATTGCCCTGGCCGTTTTCCATGGGGCGTTTGCTTAATTATGTAGAGAGGCTCAGAGGGAAAAGTCAGGAGGAGAGTGTTTACCTTAATCCCATCTGCCTCTGCAGGCGACCCTGGTGTGAGCACAGCTTGGCAGCTGAGACTGTCTGCAGGCTGATCTCCAGAATTTGTCTTGTTATGAAGTCTGATGTAGCAGGACATCCATCCAACTGCTAGAAACTTCTATATTTCCTAAAGACCCTTCTCTACTTGTGCTGACATTACCCAGGATGGACAGACATTAAAACCACAAAAATGCCATTCTCTTTGATGACCAAGCTTCTTTCTTAAATGAACTTTTATTGCAGTATAGTTGCTTTTTAGGACTTCCCAGGTGGGTCAGTGGTAGAGAATCTACCTGGCAATGTAGGAGACATGGCTTCGATCTCTGGGTAAGGAAGCTTCCCTGGAGGAGGGCATGGCAACCCCCTCTAGTATTCATGCCCTGGAAATCCCATGGACAGAGGAGATTAGTGGGCTACAATCCATGGGGTCACAAAGAGTCAGACACAGCAGAGCATGCACGCATGCACAAAGCTGCTTTTCAATGTTGTGTTAGTTTCTACTGTATAGCAAGGTGAATCAGCTCTAAACGTCCCCTCTGTTTTGGATTTCCTTCCCGTTTACGTCCCCACAAAGCACTGAGTAGAGTTCCCTGTTACACGTTACGTTCTCATTCAGCTCAGTTCAGTCACTCTGTTGTGTCCGACTCTTTGAGACCACGTGAACTGCAGCAGGCTTCCCTGTCCTTCCCCATCCATCATCAACTCCCAGAGCTTGCTTAAACTCTTGTCCATCAAGTCAGTGACGCCATCCAACCATCTCATCCTCTGTTGTCCCCTTCTCCTCCTCCCTTTAATCTTTCCCAGCATCAGGGTCTTTTCCAATGAGTGAGTTCTTCGCATCAGGTGGCCAAAGTATTGGAGTTTCAGCTTCAGCATCAGTCCGCCAATAAATATTCCGGACTGATTTCCTTTAGGATTAACTGGTTGGATCTCCTTGCAGTCCAAGGGACTCTCAAGAGTCTTTTCCAACACCACAGTTCAAAAGCATCAATTCTTTGGCGCTTAGCTTTCTTTATGGTCCAGTCTGACATCCATACATGACTACTGGAAAAACCATAGCTTTGACTAGATGTACCTCTGTTGGCAAAGTAATGTCTCTGCCTTTTAATATGCTGTCTAGGTTGGTCATAGTTTTTTTCCCAAGGAACAAGCGTTTTTTGATTTCATGGCTGCAATCACCATCTGCTGTGATTCTGGAGCCCAGAAAAATAAAGTCTCTCTCTTTCCGTTGTTTCCCCGTCTATTTGCCATGAAGTTATGGGGCCAGATGCCATGATCTTAGTTTTCTGAATGTTGAGTTTTAAGTCAGCTTTTTCACTCTCCTCTTTAACTTTCATCAAGAGGCTCTTTAGTTCCTGTTCGCTTTCTGCCATAAGGGTGGTGTCATCTGCATATCTGAGGTTATTGATATTTCTCCCGGCAATCTTGATTCCAGCTTGTGCTTCTTCCAGCCCAGCGTTTCTCATGATGTACTCTGCATATAGGTTAAATAAGCAGGGTGACAATATACAGCCTTGACGTACTCCTTTCCCAGTTAGGAACCAGTCCATTGTTCCATGTCCGGTTCTAACTGTTGCTTCTTGACCTGCATACAGATTTCTCAGGAGGCTTGATGTGAGAGCATTACTATTAGGGATGCTATGGGGGACTTCCCTGGTGGTTCAGTGCTTAAGAATCGCCTGCCAGTGCACGCAACTTGGGTTTGAGCCCTGATGGGGGAACTAAGAGCCCACATGCCATGGGCAAAGTGACGACTCAGAAAATAGTCACAACCTGGAAGCAGACTGAAAGTAGAGATGTTTTATTTGGTGGGAAAATCTTAGGACTTCAAGCCCCAGAGACAGTATCCCAAGTAGCCCTGAGCGGTAGGTCAGTTTATATAGAAGTTTGCAACAAAGGGGGCAGGCAGTCTGAGCATCAAATATTATTGTTAACTAAGGAAAATTGGATATCAAGTTTAGGAATTTAGTATTCTTCTATGTATGGGAAGATGCAGGAGTCTGGGGTTATTGAAGTCATTCCTTTTGCATGCATCTCAGCTATCTAAGGCCAAGCATTGTGTATTTTTACAGAGGTATTCCTTTCTTTCTTGAATTCCCTTAGGGCTCACCCTGGGGTAGATTTATAATCACTGATGACTGGACATCCTTAAGTTGTTGCGTAGGGAGTGGCACCCTTGTTGTCTTCACGGCTCAGAAATTCACATTTGGAGGTCAGGAATCGTGGATAGCTTTGACATTCTTGTTTGTTTATATGGCAGGAGATATATTTCACAAAAGCCCGCATGCTGCAACTAAATAAATATTTTTTTTTTTAAATGAATGCCATGAGTGTGAGTGATTTGCCAAGGCTCCTCCAGAAGCTGAATATAACTGATGAGAATCCATCACTCAGTCACTCCCTCCTTATTTCCTCACTGGCTTTTACAGTATACGTGTGTACATTTCTTATTCCACTAGTCCATTGCTACCCCCCTGTTTTACTGTTTATTGCATATGTTACACTGAACATTTATGGTACCTAAATGCTGAGTCTCAAGAGTGATTGAGTGCTTCTTACAGGCATTTTCAGTGGCAGGTCTTTACGTAATCGCCAGCTTTGCAAATGATGTGGATGTGATCGGTTATCTCCAAATGTGAGAGGGATGAGTGAGTTTATACACAAATGACTCCTTCGCTACTTTGAAAGCTTTTAGAATGGAAAATGCACGAATCGAATAAATCCTTCATGGAATTTAGATCATTGGCATAAGTGTAGGTTATAGGCAGAAGTGAGAAAGTAAGAATAATGTAAATTAGATACTCACATCATAATTTGATAATCTGCAAAGATTCTCTCAATTATTGAAGATGCTGTGATTGTATCATTTTCTGTCTGCATGTCTTATCAAGTATTCTAGAGAGATCCTGAGGAGTTTGCAACCTATTTCAGAAACATTTTCTCTTTGGTTTTTTTTTTTTTTTTCCTTCACTATTTGAGCTTGTGTGTGGTATGAGCATCACCTCAGGTGTTGTTGCTCAGACCCCAGCAGACCTCCATTCACAGCTCTGTGACGTCAGGGCCTTGCCACCTGCAGTTTCTGGGCCCTTGGGGTTGACGAACAGTTGAGGGAATTGTTTTTCATGATAAGCAAGTGTCTGTCTTAATCCCATAATTAGTCCCTGTTACCTTCCGTTTCTCCAGCCACTTGGGCATCAGTGCAGTCTTTGACACCGGATGGTCTCAGGGTTCATTTCCAAGTCAGCTCTGGCTTCTTAACTTAGCACTTTGTCTTCACAGCTTGCATTTTCACCCTCCCTTTTGTATTGAACCAGGTGTTGATTCTAAGATTTGCTAATTTTTCAAACAGATAAATCAATCTGTGTCAATGAGTCACAGCAAACTACATAACTGAATTATTATTAATTCTTGAATATTCTGTTTTTGAGAACATATAACCTTCCAACAATTTGGAATAGTTCCTTACTTTTGCTGTCTTCCTGTGAAAATGGACTTAGAGTTTATCCATCTTAGATCTATATAATAGTAACCTTATTTTTTAAATTCAACTCTCAGGTTTGGTGATGTTTATACAGTCAAGGTTTGGCTCCACAAGGAAGTAGATCAACACAGTGCTGTTTCTGACTGCTTGAAGCTCTATTTTCCAGGAATCCAGTTTAAGGTAGTGCTAATATTGTACATTACTTCATTTTGAGCTAAAAACCTCTCACAAATGCCCTTGTCTTTCCCCTATTTTAAGCCTATGTTTCAAAGACACTGCCTACTGTTGTGAGCTCATTGCAAAGTACAGGCCATGCCTCTTCCCCCAAAACAGCAGGGGCTGTCTGTGGATGTCACCTGACCTCTCTGAAGGATGGCAAGCCTCTGGTCCCATAATGAGGTCTCCCAGTGCAGCTATTTCTTACTCATCTTCCCTTTCCTGTGGGCACAACTTCATCACATAGTTCATTTTCTTTAGGAGGGAAGATACACAAGTGAGGTTCTTCCATACATTTACTAGGGGGTTTGTAGCTTCTGTGGTTTCAGCATTAATTCACAAAAACGGCCCTGGGCTTGAGGTCACAACCCTCCACACACTTGATGCAAAGTGTGGTCCCCGACCCAGTGGGTGTTCCTCACCTGGGAGTGGGTGAGATGCGTAGCATCTCCATCCCCAGCATCCTAACCCCAGACCTGTGTGTTACCAAGGGGACCAAGCAACCCCCGTGTGCAGGAACCTCTGAGAGGCACCATTTGCAGTTCACTTGGATGATCCCAGGATTCCAGCTTGTCATAGCTTCTAATAGATGTCATCCTTAAAGGAGCGATTGCTTGTCTATTTCATCTACAGCCATTGGGTAAAATCCTACCCAGCAAGAGGCATACTGTCTGGGTTACAGGGGTCCACGTTCAAGGCATTCTACCCCATGAAACTACTACTGGGTTCTCCACATGCCCCCATGAAAATGAGGCTCAGAGAGTTAAGCATCTTCCCAGGAGTCGCTCAGCCGATGGTGAGGATGGCAGATGCTCTGGTATGAGGTTCGAGGGTCTCCGTGCATCTATCCCTGTGATACCACGTCCACCTCCCTCTCCCTAGCTGTCAATGGGTGTCTTCTTTCCCCGAGAAAGGGTTTCCCAGGCTTGTGGCACAGTAGGGACAGAAATGGGCAGAGCAGCACCACCGCTGGGGGACACCTCTTGTCATATATGCCTCGTGGTAAAGCTTAGCCCATGAGCATTCTTGGAAGGCTCACAAAACTGACCTCTGACTTTAGCTGGTGTCTAAGGGTTTGAAAAGAGTTTGAAAAGGGTTTGAAAAGGCTGTGCTTTGAAAAGAGATAATTTATTTGGCAATTAACTATAGTGTGGTCAGATTTAATGATTCTTAATCCTGTGATTCAATGTTGTTGTTTTTTTTTTCTTTCAGGGACAGCGCCTTAATTTGTTGGAATATCACATGCCAAAAAGACAGGCGTGCTTAGCCAACCTGTTCAGAGTTCTAGAAGACAATAAAAGCTTCCTGAATATCAGACATTACTCCATCAACCAAACCACTCTGGAGCAGGTATAGTACCTTGAAGGAGACACCGGGTTGTTTTTCTTGAGGCCTGCCCGAGCTGATTTATAAAAGGGTCAGGTTACTTCTCGAGGTCACCGTTTCTTTTATTAATCACCTTCTGAGTTTGTAAAGGGGTCTGTTTATTGTGTGCTCTCCACTCAAGGTGAGTATTCAACATTCAGGGTTTCCGTCTGCTCCTAGGTTGTTCAATAAGCAGGTCAGGCTGTCATCCACTGCGTCTCCAGTTATTCCCCACCCCCACCAGTAACTGGGCTTCCCAGGTGGCGCTAGCAGTAAAGAACCCTCCTGCCAATGCAGGAGACGTAAGAGTCGTGGGTCAGGAGAATCCCCTGGAGGAGGACATGGCAGCCCACTCCAGTATTCTTGCCTGGAGGAACCCCTGGATGGAGGAGCCTGCTGGGCTACAGTCCACAGGGTTGCAAAGAGTCAGACATGACTGAAGTGACTTAGCACCCACGCACACCACTAATAATTAAAGGGGCTTCACTGTGAGCTGACTTTAGGAAGAAACATGCTTGGTTCCCTAAGAGTCCTGGCAGGTGAAATTAGATTATAGGTCAATCTAAAATCGTGCTTAAGGCATCGAGAATTTCCTGGCAATTTATTGTGTCTGGAAATGTTTATCATTCCTGAAGTTCGAACCTACATGTTGAAGGTGGTTGGGAAGGATTGGTGTGAATGAATGGTTGTGATTCTTAGGAAAATTTGAGCAGGGCTTAGAGAAGATGTTCCTTGTATGAGAACAAAGAGTTGAGGGTTCCTCGAAGTTAGCAATTGTGTTCATCATTTCTTTCAGATATTTGTTAATTTTGCGACTGAGCAGTGGCAAACTCCATCGCCTTCTTATCTGTCCGCCGAGTGTGATCAACCACGGCACCTGCCTGTCTAAGCACTAAGAAGATGTTTTTCAGAGAAATAAAACCTCGTCTTTTGTTTTAATTAAGTTCAAAGATCAAAGAAGCAAGTGGGCCGCAGAGAAGTTGGAAGACACGGGTGGCAGTCCAGTCTCATTCTCTCCTTCATATTCTGTTTTGAAGCTCTTTGTTAGTTAATAATGAACACGATGAAAGGTCATGCTTTTCTGCAGACTTTTGGACAGTTTCTCTGATTTAGTTACTCTTTTTGCCAAGCCGAGGTGGCTTCCTGGGACACAGGAAGGAACTGACATGCCTTCAGGAGCTAGAAAGGCTGTCAGAGGTTGTCTGGGTCAAACATTCCATTTTAGTTTTAAAGAAACTGAGGCCCCCAAGGTTAAAGACTTTCTTACCTTATATAACCATAGAAAATAACACCCAGGATTGTTTCCTATTTTTGTAATCTGTTTACTAGGTTATCTTTGTTGTTGTTCAGTCGCTCAGTCATGTCTGACTCTCTGCGACCCCTTTGACTGTGGTCCACCAGGCTCCTCTGTCCATGGAATTTCCCAGACAAGAATACTAGAGTAAGTTGCCATTTCCTTCTCCAGGGGAGTTATCTTTATATGTGTCTAAGTAAAAATTCAATGATTTAAATGCACCCTTTCCATAACCCTGGATGACATTATATGGTATGAGATGAAAGCATACCATTTCTTCCTTGTAAAAGAGTCTTTTTAAAAATAGGAATTAAAGAAATTTTTAGTTAGTTTTGCTTTATCAAAATTAAGTAAATTGAACCAGGGACTCTGTGTCATTTACAAAAAATTTGACCAGAATTTCACAGATTATAAATTTAGGGAAATATAGAAAGAATTGTGATATAGACATATTTTCCTTTTATTAATTTGAATTAGTTATTATTGTTCTTAAAGCTGTTTTAAGTCAGTGGTTTTCAGAGTGTGCTGGTGCCCATAACAGCTGCACCAGCATCTCCTGGGAGCTTGGTAGAAATGCAGGTTTTCGGCCCCCACCCCAGAATCTAAAACTGTGGGGTGGGGGCCCTGCAGTCTCGGTTTAAACAAGTCCCCTGGGTTTCTGAAGCACTTTTCAGTTTTAAAATCAATGATCTAAGAAATACCTAGGTACCTTCTAATTATAGAAGCAAAATTAGCACCATATGTAGGAAACACTGATTTTTAGACAAGTTTTATATTTCTAAAATTATGTCATTCTTGGAATTATTGTCCTCAGAGTATTCTCAGATACAAAGTGCTCAAGTGTGGCTCTAAAAGGCTGTGTAAACTTGAATAAAATCGCCATGTCTGCTCCTCAAAAGAGTTTCTAGTCAGACACTTCTGAGTTGAAAGTTTTCTCAACCTTCATTGAATAACATTTTTCTAAAATAGAGGACTGCACTGACTTTATTTTAAAATTTAATTTTATCCAATTAAGTTATTGAATAATAGTAGCTTGTGATCAAAGCAAAACACTTTCTTGTGGTATTTCTTTGCTGAAGCAAGATTTCATTAAAATATAATCTTTCCTGACTATAACTCTATACTAGAGATTTTTTAAATGGTAAGGATTAAGCCAATCATGAGTTATTTTGGTGGAATGGTTTTGATTCACTTTGTATCACTTGAATTATGCTTTCTTGAAGAAGTTATAATTCGGGGTTTTATGATTTTCCCCAAATTCTCACATTGTCTCCTTGTCAAAATGGAAGATGTAATCTTTTGTTGTTGTTGAATCAGTAGATAAAATCTGTGAATAATGAACATGTTTATACTGCTGTGAATAAATGAGATGTGCTTTAATTTAACTTGATTCTTGGAATGTAATTGTGTTTCCACCAGTATATTTCCTTGCATCTTTAGGAATTGAATTTAATTTTGGTAAGCAGGAAATGAAACTACTAGATCTTTTAAAGCTTGGAAAGGTTAAAATTTCATTGAGTGTTACTCTGCTACAATCTGCTCTTAGGGATTGTTTTCTAGGCTTTGAGATGCTGTATTCTTGAAGTTTATGCTTCAAGGTGTACCTCTGAACAATACACAGGAAGGCAAAGAGAAACTCTACGTGCTAACATGCCATATCCCAGAGGACTGGACACAAAAGGTCAAAGCTTATGTTAATGTTGAAAATGTCATTGCATTCATAAGTCATGCAGATATGTTATGCCTTTGGAATCGAACATTTGTCTTAAGACCTTTGGGCTTAAGGTCACACAACTGAGACTTTTAAACAAACTCCCATCTTTTGAAAGCATTATGAGTGGAGTACTTTGTAAGGCAGACACAACTATGATGATTCCCCTTCCACTGATCTGGCTTTTATTATATGGTGTATCTTTACCCAGATGTTTAAACAGAGGATGTATTAAGACCCTCATGAAAAATCAAGAGTGTAAAAAGCAAACAAGAAGTATATTTTTGGAATAGTAAAGAGTAAGAGCCTTAAACTTACACTTAGTTTGGTTTAGTGGATATTAAATTAAAAAGTGGAGCTAGAGCAAACTCCAGGAGATAGTGAAGAACAGGGAAGCATGGCACGCTGAAGTCTGTGGGGTTACAAAGAGTTGGACATGACTTAGTGACTGAACAGCAATAATATTATCCCTCCAAATCATCTTATGAAATGCATGCTTCTCACATACCCTCCCTCTGATATTTCATGTCATAAGTAGGATACGAATACTTCAGCTTAATCACAGATACTCCTACTGAAATGGAGGATATAGACATTTTAAATTTCCAAACGGGCTGGCCATGTTTTCTCCTTGATGTTGTTGGCTGTTGCATTAGTCCTGCTTAGTGATGGTTTGGGGGCTTAGTGATGGTCTGTCTGTGGTATGTCTCAGCTCAGTTTCACACCCTCGAATGGTCCAAAGCCCTTTCAGTCACACAAGTGTGCATGCACATGATCATTTTTTCTTTTTTTTTCCATTTTCTCAATTAATATTATCAAGCCCTTTCTGTGTATTAAATGAAAGGTGAGTGCAGTAAGCAAGAGGTAGTGTATTCAGTGAAAAGCCTGAGAAGCAGGCAGTTGGTGGAGATGGCAGGTTGAGACCCGTGAGCACTGACCACCCTCTGCTCTGCAACCAGCCGTGTGGGTACTGACCTCATGGAATCCTCACCATCTGGATGGGCCTCCAGAGATGGAGAACAGGAAGAAGGATATTGAGGGTAAGAGAATTTTAGAGCAAATAAACACTGTTCAGTGAGTAATGGCTATTTGCCTACATTCTGGAGGAAACATACACTGGATCTATAGACACTGAGAACCCAGATCTGCCATCTTTAGAGTTTCCCTTATATTCCAAAGTGGCTGCTAGAGCTCTAGCTATTGCAATATAATCAAAGAAGCAAAAAAAAAAAAAAAAATTGGATTGGGGTGGGGTGGGGGGGAAGCACAAATTTTAAAGAAGTCTCCTGGCTTATATGACATTGGCCAGAAATAATCACATAGCCATAGCTGAACTGCAAATGTTTGGGCAATACACTGACAGCCATGGCCCTAAAATGAAATGTGGGTTCTGATTCTATGCAAGAATAAAATAGATAATGGATAGGCAGCCAGCTGTTACTACCACAGGAACACACTCAGGTTTTGTGGCCATTTCACCGTGAGAACAGAATGAAATCAGTTTTGGCCATGACGAGGGAACTAGGTGACTATCTTGGTGTAGCCCAGGTTCTGAGAGCGCTACTATTTTTAGGATGAGCATAGTGTTATTAACATCTGTGGGCTACCCTTGTAGCTCAGACGGTAAAGAATCCACCGGCAATGCAGGAGACCTGGGTTTGATCCCTGGGTCAGGGAGATCCCCTGGAGGAGGGCATGGTTACCCACTCCAGTGTATTTTCCAGGAGAATCCCATGGACAGAGGAGCCTGGAGGGTTGCAGTCCATGGAGTTGCAAAGAGTCACACACAACTGAATGACTAACACACACACCACACATTAACATCCGTAGGTCAAGTGCTGTTTGTATTTACAAGCATTATCAAATTGGATCCAATAGATAAAGAAAAGAACAAATTTTATGTATATTTTCCATTTGGGCTAAAAATATATCATTGACATTTTCTCCCAGTGAAGATTCCTATGGAGAGCTTTAATGGATAAATTTTTCTTGCTGGAAAGGGTTTCAAATTGCTGAAAGAAGTCAGAAGCATTTTTCTTAATTATTTGCTATTGCTTGTCATTGCATGGGGGATATTTCACTATCTTATCAGTAAATTTATCACATTTTTCTTTACATTCAAATGTTCCGAGGAGAAAACGGAGTCTACTGAGGTGAATGCATTTCTCAAACTCAGTAAAATGTACTGGTTAAAAAACACATCTAGAAGCTTTACGAGACTGTCTTTCAAATGAGAGGCATTGTTGTGCATACCGTATTTGCCATGGCATATGGCATGTCCCAGGACTGTACATTCAATGGACTGTATACATGGGGTTGTGAAGAGTCAGACAGGACTGAGCAGCTTTCACTTTCAATGTCTTATGTCCCAGGGCATGACTTCGTACACTGAATCCCATGGGTTACCAAATTGTGGGGAAATATTTGTGGTTTTGTTCATTAAACATCAGGATGTAACTTCAGACAAACCCTTCCTATGGTCTCACGATGGCTGATTGGTCATTGTTCCTCCCCCCCCCCCATTCATAATTACCCCGTGCTGGGCTATGCTTAGTCACTCAGTTGTGTCCGACTCTTTGTGACCCCATGGACTGTAGCCTGCTGGGCTCCTCTGTCCATGGAGATTGTCCAGTGGGTTACTTAGAGTGGGTTACTGTTCCCTCCTCTAAGGGATCTTCCCAACCCAAGGATAGAACCCAGGTCTTCTGCATTGTAGGCAGATTCTTTGCCACCTGAGCCACCAGGGAAGTCCAAGAATACTGGAGTGGGGAGCCTATCCCTTCTCTAGGGGATCTTCCCCACCCAGGAATTGAACCAGAGTCTCCTGCATTGCAGGTGGATTCTTTACCAGCTGAGCTACCATGGAAGCCCCATAGTTACCCCACCCAAATGTAATCGGATGAAGGCTTCATTTACCTTTGCATAAGCTGAACTGAACCTGGGTTATGAGCCAGGGTCAGACAGTGGGTCAAGGGCAAGATCACCAGCTGGGTGCCAGCAGATCTGGCTCTGCTTCCAGCTCAAATGTGATCTTCTTCAGCCCACTTTGTGATGTACACTTTCCTCCAATATGCCAAAGCTTCTGAATATTTACTCTGTAGTTCCTCTGAAAAGCATGTTTCTCCTCTCTTTGCTGAAATGCTATAAAATTTAGGGCAGTGGATGGTTCCTGAAATCAAAAGGACGTACTTTCAAGTCTTGCCTCTTTGACCTGAGAGTAGTGGGTCTTCTGGGGGTGCTGGGGCTTCCCTGCTGGCTCAGACAGTGAAGAATCTGCCTGCAATGCAAGAGCCTGGGTTCAATCCCTGGGTTGGGAAGATCCTTTGGAGGAGGAAATGGCAACCCATTCCAGTATTCTTGCCTGGGAAATCCCATGGACAGAGGAACCTGGTGGGCGATAATCTATGGGGTTGCAAAGAATCAGACACAATTGAGTGACTAACACTTTAACTTTGGGGATGTTACTTGACCTCCCTGGATGTGGATGGCATTTGTAACTCAGGATCAAACTAGATCATTAATGCAAATTTCTCTTCATCACTGTCCAGCATGGAGTAGATGTTCAGTGATATTAGCAGCTCTTGGAATTAGTCCTGAGGCAGGATTGTACTGACATGAATAGTCTGGGCTTTGTCTGTAGGTCCTAGTGGTGCAAACTCGAGAGCTTACTTAACTGTCTATGATTCAGCTTTTACATAAAATATGCGTATTGATCACTGCTGTTGTAGGAACTCAGTGATATGACCCGTGTAGAGCTTTCATGTGGTGAACACTTAATAAATGGTCTTGTTATTGCTATCAGCATCACTGCCCCAGGCCTGCCATAACAGCATGTCATGGACTGGGGGGCTGAAACAAAAGAAATTTACTTCTCTCAGATCCTGGGGGCTGCAGGCCCCAAGTGCCTGGGGCAGGTCTGATTCTCAGCTCTCTTCCTGGCTTTCAGGGCTGAGCACTCAGCTGGTCTGAGCTCTCAGAGAGAATGAGCTGCTGCCTTCTCTTCCTCTAAGGACACTGATCCTATCAGACCAGGGCTCTACCCGTGACCTCATTGAGCTATAATTCTGTAATGGCCAGTCTCCAAATTTAGCCATGTTGGAAGTGAAGACTTCAACATATGAACTTGTGGGAGACAAAAACATTCCATCCAAAGCACTGTTATCATTCCTGTCATTATTATTTACAGTTCAACACAGATATCATCCTATTATTTCAAATATATTTTTAAAATTAATTTTTGTTGGTGTATAGTTGCTTTACAACATTGAGTTTCTGCAGTGCAGTAAAGTGAATCAGCTGTATGCATACATATATCCCCTCATTTTTGGATTTCCTTCCCATTTAGGATACCACAGAGCATTGAGTCGAGTTCCCTGTGCTATACAGTAGGTTTCATTAGTTATCTATTTTATACAGAGTATCAATAGTGTATATGTGTCCATCTCAATCTTCCAAATCATTCTATTTGTTTTACTTTTAAAAAATTTATTTTACTGAAGTATTGTTGCTTTACGTTGTGTTGAACTGTGCAATACAGCAAAGTGATTCAGATATATATATATATATATATATATTGCTTTTTATATTCTTTTCCATTATGATTTATCCCAGGAGATTGAATATAGTTCCCTGTGCTATAACGTAGGACCTTGTTGTTTCAGTTCAGTCGCTCAGTCGTGTCTGACTCTTTGCGACCCCATGAACCGCAGCACGCCAGGCCTCCCTGTCCATAAGAAACTCCCAGAGCTTGCTCAAACTCATTTCCATTGAGTTGGTGATGCCACCCAACCATCTCATCCCCTGTCGACCCCTTCTCCTCCTGACTTCAATCTTTCCCAGCATCAAGGTCTTTTCTAATGAGTGAGTTCTTCACATCAGGTGGCCAAGTATTGGAGGTTCAGCTTCAGCATCAGTCCTTCCAATGAATATTTAGGACTGATTTCCTTCAGGATTGACAGGTTGGATCTCCTTGCAGTCTAAGGGACTCTCAAGAGTCTTCTCCAACACCGAAGTTCAAAAGCATCAATTCTTTGGTGTTCAGCTTCATTTATAGTTCAACTGTCACATCCATATATGACTATTGGAAAAAACCATAGCTTTGACTAGACAGACCTTTGTTGGCAAAGCAATGTCTTTGATTTTTAATAATGCTGTCTAGGTTTGTCACTGTATTTCTTCCAAAAAGCAAACGTCTTTTAATTTCATGGCTGCAGTCACCATGTGCAGTGATTTGGGAGCCCACAAAAATGAAGTCTGTCACTGTTTCCATTGTCTCCCCATCTATTTGCCATGACATGATGGGACCGGATGCCATGATCTTAGTTTTACTAATTTGAGGAGTAAGCCAACCTTTTCACTCTCCTCTTTCACTTTCATCAAGAGGCTCTTTAGTTCTTCTTTGCTTTCTGCCATAAAGGTGGTGTCATCTGCATATTGAGGTTATTGATATTTCTCCCTGCAATTTTGATTCCAGCCTGTGCTTCATCCATTCCAGTGTTTCTCATGATGTACTCTGCATATAAGTTAAATAAGCAGGGTGACAATATACAGCCTTGACGTACTCCTTTTCCTATTTGAAACCAGTATGTTGTTCCATGTCCAGTTCTAACTGTTGCTTCTGGACCTGTATAGAGATTTCTCAGGAGGCAGGTCAGGTAGTCTGGTATTCCCATCTCTTTAACAATTTTCTACAGTTTGTTGTGATCCACACAGTCAAAGGATTTGGCATGGTCAATAAAGCAGATGTTTTTCTGGAACTCATTTGCTTTGTTGATGATCCAACGGATGTTGGCAATTTGATCTCTGGTTGCTCTACCTTTTCTAAATCCAGCTTGAACATCTGGAATTTCTTGATTTACGTACTGTTGAAGCCTGGCTTTTAGAATTTTGAGCATTACTTTGCTAGCGTGTGAGATGAGTACAATTGTGCGTTAGTTTGAGCATCCTTTGACATTGCCTTTTTTTGGGGTTGGAATGAAAACTGACCTTTTCCAGTCCTGTGACCACTGCTGAGTTTTCCAAATTTGCTGACATATTGAGTGCAGCACTTTCACAGCATCATCCTTTGGGATTTAAAATAGCTCAACTGGGATTCCATCACCTCCACTAGCTTTGTTTGTAGTGATGCTTTCTAAGGCCCACTTGACTTCACATTCCAGGATGTCTGGCTCTAGGTGAGTGATTACACCATCATGGTTACTGGGTCATGAAGATCTTTTTTGTATAGTTATTCTGTGTATTCTTGCCACCTTTTCTTAATACCTTCTGCTTCTGTTACATCCATTCATTTCTGTCCTTTATTGAGCCCGTCTTTGCATGAAATGTTCCCTTGGTATCTCTGATTTTCTTGAAGAGATCTCTAGCCTTTCCTATTGTATTGTTTTCCTCTATTTCTTTACATTGATCACTGAGGCAGGCTTTCATATCTCTCTGTGCTATTCTTTAGAACTCTCCATTCCAATAGTTATATCTTTCCTTTTCTCCTTTGACTTTGGCTTCTCTTCTTTTCTCAGCTATTTGTAAGGCCTCCTCAGACAACCATTTTGCCATTTTGCATTTCTTTCTCTTGGGAATGGTCTTGATCACTGCCTCCTGTACAATGTCACAAACCTCTGCCCATAGTTCTTCAGGTATTGTATCAGATCTCATCCTTTGAATCTGTTCGCCACTGCCACTGTATAATTGTAAGGGGTTTGATTTAGGTCATACCTGAATGGTCTAGTGGTTTTTGCTACTTTCTTCAATTTACATCTGAATTTTGCAATAAGGAATTCACGATCTGAGACACAGTCAGCTCCCAATCTTGTTTTTGCTGACTGTATAGAGCTTCTCCATCTTTGGCGGCAAAGAATATAATCAGTCTGATTTTGGTATTGACCATCTGATGATGTCCATGTGTAGAGTCTTCTCTTGTGTTGTTGGAAGAGGGTGTTTGCTATGACCAGTGCATTCTCTTGGAAAATCTCTGTTAGCCTTTGACCAGCTTCACTGTGTACTCCAGGGCCAAATTTGCCTGTTATTCCAGGTACTTCTTGACTTCCTATGTTTGCATTATAGTCCCATATAATGAAAATGACATCTTTTTGGGGTGTTAATTCTAGAAAGTCTTGTAGGTCTTCATAGAACTGTTTAACTTCAGCTTCTTCAGCATTACTGGTCAGGGCATAGACTTGGATTACTGTGATATTGAATGGTTTGCCTTAGAAACGAACGGAGATCATTCTGTTGTTTTGGAGTTTGCATCCAAGTACTGCATTTCGGAGTCTTTTGTTGACTATGATGGCTACTCCATTTCTTCTAAGGGATACTTGCCCACAATAGTAGATATAATGGTCATCTGAGTTACATTTGCTCATTCCAGTCCATTTTAGTTTGCTCCTAAAATGTCAATGTTCCCTCTTGCCATCTCCTGTATGACCACTTCCAAATTTTCTTGATTCATGGACCTAACATTCCAGGTTCCTATGCAATATTCCTTACTTCTATCACCAATCACATCCACAACTGAACGTTGTTTTTGCCTTGGCTCCGTCTCTTCATTCTTTGTGGAGTTATTTCTCCACTGATCTCCAGTAGCATATTGGGCACCTACTGATGAGAGGGTAACAGGCAGGAAGGCCAGGGGTCTCTAAACGGAGGAAAGAGGCTACAAGTGCCAGACATTTTTATCTCTCTTAAGCGACAGGAAGAAACAAACCTTCTCTATACAAACGTTTTTCCTTCTCTATAAAAATTTAAAAGGAGGTTTCTCTTAAAATGCTGTGTTGCCATGACACCTGGTCTCACCTAAAGCTAACTACTCTCAAACCTTGAGTTAACCAATACATTTCTTTTTCTTATGGAAATGTTGTCTTAAGCTATGTTAATGTACCCCAGACTCTATCTTCAAGTTGGTTCCGCCAAACGGCCTAACTTACTTACTCAAGTATTGTTCCCCTAATCTATGTAAACGAAACTATTTGTTGGTATTCTGCCCTTCTACAAGATTCAAGTCAGGGATGAATTATCTGGTGCCATTCTAAATTTTATGACATTCCTTTCTTTTCATTAACAGACTGTGAGTGACTATATAACATATAGCTAAAGACTAGGAGGGGGGGTACTCTTTTGCCCCCTTCTGATGCCTATGTCAGAAGCTTTCTCTATCTCCTTTATACTTTAATAAAACTTTATTACACAAAAGCTCTGAGCGATCCAGCCTCGTCTGTGGCCCCGTATTGAATTCGTCTCCTCCAGAGGCCAAGAATCGCGGCGTCTTATCGTTCAGCAACAACTTTCACTGACCTGGGGAGGTCCTCTTTCAGTATCCTATCATTTTGCCTTTTCATACTGTTCATGGGGTTCTCAAGGCAAGAATACTGAAGTGGTTTGCCATTCCCTTCTCCAGTGGACCACATTCTGTCAGACCTCTCTACCGTGACCCATCCGTCTTGGGTGGCTCCACACGGCATGGCTTAGTTTCATTGAGTTAGGCAAGGCTGTGATTCTGTGATCAGATTGGCTAGTTTCCTGTGATTGTGGTTTTCATTCTGTCTGCCCTCTGATGGGGAAAGATAAGAGGCTTATGGAAGCTTCCTGATAGGGGAGACTGACTGAGGGATAAACTGGGTCTTGTTCTGATGGGCAGGGCCATGCTCAGCAAATCTTTAACCCAATTTTCTGTTGATGGGTGGGGATGTGTCCCCTCCCTGTTGTTTGACGTGAGGCCAAACTATAGTAGAGGTAATGAAGATAATGATGACTTCCTTCAAAAGGTCCCATGCACACACTACTTCACTCGGTGCCCCAACCCTGCAGCAGGTCACTGCCGACCCACGCCTCCACCAGAGACTCCTGGACTCTCAGGGGCAAGTCTGGCTCAGTCCCTTGTGGGGTCATTGCTCCTTTCTCCTGGGTCCTGGTACACACAAGCTTTTGTTTGTGCCCTCCAAGAGTCTGTTTTCCAGTCCTGTGTAAGTTTTGGTGACTCTGTGGTGGGGCTAATGGCGACCTCCTCCAAGAGGGCTTCTGCCACACCCAGGTCTCCTGCAACCAGAGCCCCTGTCCCTGCAGAGCCCACTGCTGACCCGAACCTCTGCAGGAGACACTCAGACACAGTTCTGGCTCAGTCTCTGTGGAGTCTCTGGGTCCTGGTGTGTGCAAAGTTTGTTTGAACCCTCCAAGCATCACTGGCATGTATGAAGTTTGATTCTAAATGTGATTTCATCCCTCCTCCCATCTTGCTGGGGTTTCTCCTTCGTCCTTGGACGTGGGTACCTTTTTTCGGTGGGATCCCACACTCTCCTATCAATGGTTGTTCAGCAGTGAGTTGTAATTTTGGAGTTCTCTCAGGAGAAGCTGAACACACGTCCTCCTCCTCTGCCGTCTTATTCTTACCTTATTGTTTGTCCATCATATATATAACAGTTTGCATTTGCTACCCCAACTCCTAGTCCATCCCCCACCCATCCCCCTTGAATATCATCTACTTTTAAGCCTTTCTTTACTTCCCAGAAATGATTTACTCTTGGCATTTGCCTGGATGATTAGGCATATACATCATGATACACATGTATGTATTTCCTGCTACGAGACTTGAGTTTTTGGCATCCTGAATCCCTGGCCTCAGTCGCATGTCTGGAAGTATCTAAGTGTTGCTGGTGCCCTGGGTCTGCTCACAGACGCTCCTCTGCTTTCAGTCCCTCTAGTTTCCTCTCAGATGCTCTTGCTGCTGTGTCTTCACATTTGATAACCTGTGCCCTCCGTTACTCTTACCCAGTTATTTTTCATCTTAGACATTGTAGTTTTCATTTCTAGAAATTCAATTTGGGCTGCATATTTTATGTCCTCTACATCTCGTACTTTGCTGTGCTCTGCTTTCTTGAATATATCAAATAAAGTTGTAATGAGTGTCTGAATGCCCCTGCTACAATAATTCTGTCATCGTCATCTCTTTTTGGATCAGCTTTGATAGATTTTTATGCTTCTTTTCATGTATGGAAATGTTTAATTAGATGTCTGACGATGTTATAATTTTACTTTTTTGAGTTCTGTACCTCCTTTTACTTTCAACAACTCTTCATTTTTATTCTATTAAGTTACTTTGAAACAGTGGGGTGTTTTTGAGACTTGCTTTTTAGCTTTGTTAGACTGAACCACACCAGCATTTGGTGTGGGACATATTTTCTCAGGATTGAAACACAACCCTCCCATGGGGTTACTCTCCCCAATCCTCGTGTATTATGACTCTTTTCCACTTTGTACAGTGGAGGTACCAACTATCCTGGCCTGAGGGAGCTTTGAAGATGGTTCCACCTGCCCCTGTGGGATGGTTCTCCCAGAGCTTCAGGCATATTCCTCAGCCTGTGCTCCCATCACCCCTCAGCTAACAGCGTGGGGTGGCCCTCTGCAAACTTTGGAGACCCAATCCCTCAGCTCTCCGTGGTTCTTGGCCCTGCAATCTCTGACTCATTCTCTCCAGAATCCCCCCTCCATCCCTTGTCACCATGGCAATCACTAGGCTCCATCTGTGTTCCTTCTCCATCAGGCACGACCCAGAATCCTTCCCCAGGCCGGCAGCAGGGCAAGCAGAGGGCTTTCACCCTTCGGTTCTGTTCTCTCAGAGAACTCTCGTGTCTGAAAACCATTGTTCTATAAATGTATATGTTTCTCATTCTTTTAGTTCTTTAAGGTGAGAAGGCAAATCTGGTTCCTGGTTTTCCATCTTATTGGAAACAAAAGTCTCTCTGTAAAGATCATTTGGACAGAGGAGAATAGAAACCAGGTGGTAAGAATACCAGGCTTTCCCTGACAACAGGTGGTGCAGTGGCAAATCTGCCTACCACTGCCAGGAGATGCAGGTTTGATCCTTGGGTTGGGAAGATCCCTTGGAGCAGGAAACGGCAGCCCACCCCATCATTCTTACCTGGGAAATCCCATGGATTTCCTGATGGGCTGCAGTCTGTGGAGTTGCGAGAATCAGACACAGCTGCGCACAAACACACACACCCACACACACCTGACTTCAAGGCACAGGAGTCTCACTTTGTGATACAAAGGGGATGTCTTAGAAGCAGAGTAAACCAGAGTCCACACCACCTGGATTGCATCTAAGTGGCAAGACTTATATTAAAATGTCCAGCACAGTTTTGACCCAGATTCTGGACACCCCCATTGCAGGACAAGGGCAGTGGTGGTGACCTGCAATTCTGCTCATGGTCTATTGTTGAATGTCCTTCGATTTTCCGAACCAACACTGGTGTGGAACTACTGATCACACATTCACGGAGGTTTCAATACAAGTTTGTTTGAACACCAAGTTGTCTATTTTCTTTGTCTAGAATAAATACTGTCAACATTGGAGTTCTGTTATGATGTGAATTGTGGATACAACCAGCTCTAATGCAATTTTTATTAATCAAAATCAAAATATGCAGGTTATTTGTAGTGTTTGGGTATTTCCAAAATTTATTTCCAAGACCTAAAGAGTTAAGCTTCATTTGCATGAATTTTCTCAAAAGAATGCTCCTCCTGTAGATTCCCAGCACATCCTCATCTTCACACTGCTTTTAAGTAATGAAGCAATGCAAATTGTTTTTCATGCATATGGATTAGAACATTCAATTAGTTTTCAATTATGTACCCGACTGCTTTTAAGAAACTCTCAATTTGTACTGTGCTAACACCAGATCCTTCTTTTTCTTTTTAAACCTTAACCAATTTTAAGAAATCATCTAACAATATTACAGCATCTTTTGAACAGAGGAAGGGAGAGTTCCTGAGTTTTCAAAATAAAAGGTCTCAAAGAGCTCAAACTCTTGTCTACTGGATTAAATTCCATTAATGGCATTATTTGCTGGGAGTTTAAGGGGTATCTCAAGGTGCTCATGATCTGGTGAGTAAGAGACAAACTTTAAGAGGGGTAGGTGGAAGTTGCTAGAAAAGCAGAGAGACAAGGGCATCCCAGCCAGACTGAAGACCAGGAGACACATCCAGAGGTTTGTTTCTTCGTTCACTCACTCATTCCTTGAGTGTTTCACAGACATTTGTATGGTGATGACAGGTACCAGGTAAAGAGTTGAGGGTTGAAGGGAGGAGAGTATGAAGGTAAATCAGACATGAATTCAAGTTTTAGGGGGTCTGTGTATGGAGCTGACACCAAGCATAACTAACCAACACATTCTCTTCTGTTACCTGCTTCTTCTATGCAAGTATTTATTTATTTCCTTACTTTTGGCTGCACCACGTAGCAGACGAGATCCAACCTGGGTTGGAACCTGCATCCCCGGTGGTGGAAGTGTGTGCATGCGTGCTAAGTTGCTTCAGTCCTGTCCAACTCTTTGCAACTCTATGAACTGTAGCCTGCCAGGTTCCTCTGTCCACGGGATTCTCCAGGCAAGAATACTGAATGGGTTGCCATTTCCTCCTCCAGGAGATCTTCCCAACCCAGGGATTGAACCCACATCTCCTGCAGCTCCTGCATTGCAGGCAGATTCTTTGCTGCTGGACCACCACGGAAGCCCTGCAGTGGAAGTACAGAGTCTTAACTACTGGACCACCAGGGCAGTCCCAGCAGGCACTTTATATGCCTTAATTGGTCTAGTCTTCCCTACAGCACTGTCCAGCATGGGTTATTATGTCCATTTTACAGATGAGGTAAAAGAAAAAAAATGGTATTCACTAAGTTAGCAAGAAAATAGTTGAGACACAGCTCAAACCGAGATAAGTTTGACTTTAAAGCAATTCTTTTCCAATGATGAAGCATAGTTTCCTTTTTCTCAAAATTTCTCTCATAAATTAATAATTCCACGTGAAAATAAAGCAGAAGGCAAGATGGAAAGAGGTAAAATTTGCTGCATCTGCTCTCTGTCTTCTTTGCAAAGTGCCATCCTGCTCACATAGTAATCTGCTTACCTGGTCACCTGCTCATCTGCTCTCAGCTCTTGAAAAACAGTGATTGGCATTTAGTAGATGTAATTGTTTCCTAGTGTTGCTGTAACAAATTACCACAAACCAGATGGTCTGAAGCAGCAGATATTTATTCTCTTATCAAAATCCAAAATGAAGATTTGGGGCAGTGCTATGTCTGTTTGAAGGCTTGTGTCTCTGGCGACTCCTGTCAATCCTTGGTGTCCTTGGCTTCTAGCCCATCATCACAGTCTCTGCTTCCTGGTCATAAAGGTCATCCTTCATGCATCTGCATCTCTCTTCTTATAAGGACACCACTCATATGACTTAGGGCCCAAGCCAACCCAGGATGATCCTGTCTTAACTGATTGCATCTGCGAAGACCCTACATGCAAATGAGATTTGAGGTTCCACTTGGACATAAGTTTTGGGGGGTCACATATTCAAACCACTGCAATATAATAAACAAGTGTAATGAACACTTGCTGAATGAGAGAGTGAATGAATACCCTGTAATATGCACGTCCCAGGCTCCTCACCCAAAGATAATGATGGTCCATGGAACGCTGACCACGGCCACTTGATTGAAGCAATGAGACTGATCAGTCCATACTTGATGGAGTCCAGTATGAGCCCTGTGAACCTGGGCTTGTCTATGGAGCTTGCCTTGAATAATAAGGCATTTGCAGACACGATGCACAGACTTGGACATGCTCATATGTTAGGACTAGTTAGCTGTACTCATCTGAGCCCCTGGATGATATGTCTCCTAGAGGATGAGTGGCCAAGTGGAGCTTGAATGGGTATTCTGTTTTATTAAGAATATTTGCACACACACACACATCTATGCTATTTCTATATCCTGCTGGCTAAAATTAACCTTTCAATTTTATTGAAGTCTTCCAAGTAGAGGAAGATGTCTTATTAAAGGCATGTGACCCATTTAAATTTTAATTATTCTGATTCTTAGATGCATTGTTTCTGAAGAAGGGAGATTTTCACTGAATTACCATTTTGAGAGTCATTCACTTTGAATACATTTGAAGCGCATCCTCTTTCTTGCCAAAGGGGTTGTTGTACACAAGAGAAAAAATTTCTACTGCTGTCATAACATATGTATTTCTGTATATGCATGCATTCATTCAGTTACAGCCGGGAGTCTGTGATTCCTCTTTTAGTAATCTCAAATCACATTATACAATAAGTAAATAGAAAATATAATCCAAATTTCATCACATAGAAATTTCAACATAGCCTTTTGGTACTAAAATTTCCTCATAATACAATCCTAGCAGATAAAAGTGGTGTCTGCAAAAGTCTAATATAACTGATAACATTAGCAAAATGCATCAAGGTAATAAAGTATTTGCAGTGAGCACAATTTTTGGTGGAAGGAACTTTGGAAAATTTCATCCTTTTCTGGAATTTGGTTTAAACAAAACCAAGATCACTGAAGATGACTGGAGCCTGAACGCTTCTTAGTTCTTGATGGACACCTTCTTTCTCAGTGTAACCAGAGGTCAAATCTGTCGGATTGCTGGAGTGAAGAAATGGTAGAGAAAATGTACATTTGTTTCCATGAAATTGTCCTCAGAGAGAAAAGTTGACTCATGGAATCGAAAGGAGAGTCTAGACTTTCTGAAAGATTAGAATTCAAAACAGTCAGGTGCCCAGTCTGGGGAGGCCCACGATCGGGAATTGTCCTTGAGGAATGTGCAGGCCTTGAGGCCCTGGCCAGTGTCAGCTTCATCAAGGCTGCTTTTTGTTCGAGAGCCTTGAAAATCCCCTTATTGAACAAGAAATTTTGAGGGTAGGCATTCACTATATTTATCTCTTATTACAACTAGCAGGTTGTCAGTGTCCACATGTGTAGGAGTTTGTCTAAGAAAGGTGTTTTCACATAGTTTTACCATAAAATCGGTTGCTGCATAATGAGATTCACTGAAAGTTATTTTTCTTTTTATCAATCTTGTTCACCTTTTTATGTGAAAGTGTCAAGAAAAAATACCTTGGGTTGTGTTTGTGCTGTGCTTTGATCAGCATGGTTTTGCCTGAATATTTGCTATCCTAAGAGCAGTGGCTGCCTCTTGCAGGTTCCATTGTGGGGCTGGGATGTGGTTCTTCCTGATTTCAACAATCCCATCTGTTCAGAAAGATAAAACTTCTGGTTTCCCTGGCATTTTGACTGGAGAGGAAATTGAGGCTGAAACTTGGAAAATGCTTACTTTGTAGCTTCTTCTTGAATTCTAAACCAGCTGTCACTGGCATGGGGCCTCTGCACACCTTTCTGCTTCTAGGGTCCCGATGGTCTGGAAGAGGCTGACTTCTGGTTAGGAGATGAGGAAATGGAAAAACCAGCTGGTTCAGCACGACAGAGCTAGTGACGTGTGGGTAACTATCCAAATGGTAGTTGTCACAGGCAGCCTTGAAGGCAGAATGAACATCTGAAATCTAGGAGAAACTCTGCCCCTTCCTTGCGGGCAGTCTAACACTTTTATAAAACACGTTTAAGCTCAGGGTGCAAACCTGGAGATACATGTCTGCATGAGAAAAAGATTTCTTCTTCTAGGGGCAAGAATTATCACAAAATATTGTAAAACAGTTCGTTATCATATTGCAATCATCTTATGCACATTTGGTATGAGCCAGCTGTGAACTGTGTCGTTACATACATAATTTATCTTGTGTTCACGTTATTCTGGCCCTGCTGGACGGACACAGATACACCCATTTTACTGATGAGAAAACTGAGGCTCAAGGATTTAAGGAGGGAGAAGAGAAAGACTCAGGCAGTGAAGCAGAGATCATGCTTTGAAATAGTAGATACATGTATATGTGTAACTGAATCAGTTTGCTGTGAACTTTAAACTAATATGATGTTAATAAACTCTACTCCAATATAAAATAAAAATGTTTTTCTAAAAGGGAGGATAAAATGAATAAATGGATTCCCATTGTGAAATCAATTATGGAAGTGAAAAGAGTTATCATTATCTTATTTATCAAGTATAGGCTTGTGGAGATTGGGATGAGAAGACACTAAGATGTTACAGACTTTCATATTTAGCGATTTTTTGTTTTTAAGTTGGTAAAGTATTGAGTTGGCCAAAAAGTTCATTTGGATTTTTCTGTTACATCATATGAGAAAACCCTAAAAGAACTTTTTGGCCAATCCAGCAGAATCGAGACACCAAGACAAAACGCAGAGCAGACACAGAGGCCACATGCCCAGGAGCGCACGGCCTAAGCTACACACGTCAGTGGGCCTCCTCACTTCACCCTCTGTCCTGCTTCACTGTACATGTGGACATACGCCGTGGTGTCCTGTTTACGTTGGGTATTTTTTCTCTATGTGTGTATTTACTGAAGCACAGCTAACTTACAGTGTTTCAGGCGCACAGTGAAGTGACTCAGTGATACATATGCACATATCTTATTTTTGAAGTTATTTTCCATGATAGGTTATTGCAAGATATTGACTGTAGTGGTTTGTGCTATACAGTAAACCTCTGCTGCTTGTTGCATATCTTTTTTCTTTTAATTAGAAATCTAGCATTCTATTCATACTAAGTCAAACAAGTGGAATCAAAATTACTCAGATTTTGCCTTGTTTTCTTCACAGTCCAATAGAATAATAGACAGAAGTGAGTAAACCGTGATGAAACACGGAGCTTCGGAGAGGTTGGTAAGTTGCTGAAGGTCACAAGGGAAAGATAGAATTTGACCCAAGTTCTCTCTGACCGTGAACCTTGTCCTCATATCATGATGGGTCCAAGGTGGCAGGGGCTGCAATGAAATTATGTCTACAGTTTAGGAACGCTGGGTCCTCTAGGGAGGTTGTCCGTGGCATGGCCCACTCTTGTAGCTTTGCTTTTTCCTTCAGGTGGAGGATTTAGGGAGGGAGAACAGAAAGACTCAGGACGTTGAGGCAACTTTCCTCAGGGGCTTCAGTACATCATTTCCCCTCTCTAACCTCAAGCCCCGCCTTCCTCCCTGCTCCCTGTGACCTCCTTTAGAGCCAGAGCGGAGACTCAATGACTTTGAAGACCTCAATAACATTCCGTGATAACATTGATGCATTCTGCTTGAGGGGGTTGAACTGATGGGTAATAAAAATCAAATGAAATGATCATTGTGAATCTTTCTGCAGTTGATAAACTGGAAGTGAAGTGAAGTGAAAGTCTCTCAGTCATGTCCGACTCTTTGCAGCCCCATAGATTATACAGTCCATGGAATTCTCCAGGCCAGAATACTGGAGTGGGTAGCCTTTCCCTTCTCCAGCAGATCTTCCCGACCCAGGAATCGAACTGGGGTCTCCTGCATTGCAGGCAGATTCTTTACCAACTGAGCTATCAGGGAAGCCCTAATCAACTGGGGAAAATGGCAAAAAAATATTATCTCCTATTTCTGGTTTGCAAATAAGATCATCTATATACCATCTTTATAGATTCCATATATATGCATTAATATATGGTATTTGTTTTTCTGTGACTTTCCGCATTCTGTATGACAGTCTCTAGGGCTCGCCACATTTCTGCAATGAGCCCCTGTCCTTCCTGTTTATAGCTGAGTAATGTTTGTATATATGAACCGCATATTCCTTATCAGATTATTAGTAAGAACCTACTGTATAGTTCAGGGAATTCTACTCAGTGCTCTGTTGTGATCTAAATGGGAAGGGAATCCAAAAACGAGGGGATAGATGAGGAGAAGGGGACGACAGAGGAGGAGATGGTTGGATGGCATCACCGAGTCGATGGACAGGAGTTTGAGCAAGCGCCAGGAGGTGGTGAGGGACAGGGAAGCCTGGTGTGCTGCACCAGAACATAATGACTGAACGGCAACAGCTATGTGCGTGTGTGGCTGCCTCACGTGCTGGCCGGCAGAAACCAAGACGACATTGCAGAGCAGCTGTGCCCCGATAAACATTCATTTAAAAATGGATAAAAATATTCTCAGAAAAAAAAGAGGTTTTGCCACTTTATTTTGTAATTGAAGGATAATTGCTTTACAGAATTTTGCTGTTTTCTGTCAAACATCAACCAGAATCAGCCATAGGTGCACCCATGTCCCCCCTCCCCAACCTCCATCCCATCTCCCGCCCCATCCCACCCCTGTGGGTTGATACAGAGCCTCTATTTGAGTTCCGTGAGCCATTCAGTAAATTCCCGGCGGCTGTCTATTTTACATATGGTAGTGTAAGTTTCCTTGTTACTCTCTCCACACATCTCACCCTCTCCTCCTCTCCCCCCGTGTCCATAGGTCTATTCTCTATGTCTGTTTCTCCATTGCTGCCCTGAAAATAAATTCATCAGTACCATCTTTCTAGAGTCCATATATGTGCATCAGTATATGATATTTATCTTTCTCTTTCTGACTTACTTCACTCTGTATAATAGGCTCTAAGTTCGTCGACCTCAAAGATTTTTATGATAAAGTAAATGTACTACATTTATATATAGTATACAGTTATCAATCTATTTTGATTTTTCCCTGTTGTGTGCTTATACTTTTTTGTACTAATTACAAAAAAGAACATCAAGCATCATCCATTCATACTTGTAAATCACCCTTGTAAAGCAGGCAAAAAGTCCAGAATAGTCATGAAAACATTAAAAAGAAGAGATCATAACATTTTGTTGCAAAAAGCACAATACATTATTTCCTATTCTAAAAATATAACAGCATTTTGTGAACGTCAGCACTCACCATCAGAACGACTGTGCCTGCTTTGCGGGTTGATTCCTTTTGTTCTTCACGCCATCTTGAAACTCACAAGAGCAGATGAGCATCTGGAACAGACATTGCCATCACTTACTGTCTGCGTCCGCACGCATCCACGATGTGTTCCAGGAGCGTGTCAGCACCACAGAGACACTCGTCTGACTTTGAATTTCTAAAAGTCACTGATTAAATGTAATAAGAAGGTGTTGCATAAGAACATACTTGGCAGAACATCCTCCCAACAAGCATCTTATGACAACCCACAGTAATCACCTGTTCAGGTGTCTGCCCTGGATGTTTTCAGCTCGTCAAAGAGATTATGGATTTGCACAGTGTCTATAAATAGCATAGGAGCAAAAAACCATTTGAAGCACCTACCTTTAGCTTTTTAAATGAAATTTATACTCAGGGATAGCATGATAAAAATGGCCGCATGTAACACGTTTCTAGTCTGTTTCAAAACCAATCCAGATCTATTGTGATCTATTGAGCATCTATCTTGAATCAGACTCGATGTTTCCCAAGTCAAAAATGTTCTGCAAACATCTATTCACTGAATGAATGATACACTGGGCTTCTGTGAGGTCACGGTCAGAGCAGTGATTAGGAAGGTGTGAGGGGTTGGCATCCAATGTGCATGGATCCAGAGCCCACCCTTGTGCGGGAACGCTGCTTTCCTCCAGGGCATGTATCTGCCTCACCACAGCACACACAGCCTGTCTTCTAATAGTCAGATTATACTTTTGTTGTGAGTGACAAGGAAATTGGATGTTTCATTCCTCGTGTTTTTAGCAGCATGTCTGATGCATGGTAGGTGGTCAGTACATTTTCTTGAACACAAGTTAACTGTAGATTACACAGCAAACTTTAAAATCAAGTAGGCTATAAATCACTGGGCTGGGACAAATAAACGATTCAGCCTAGATTCTTTTCCCATTCTCCACTGAAAGAATGATTTTTAATCTCTATAGCAGTGTTTCTTTAATTATGTAAAGAAAGCTGTGGCCTACCACTGGTTCATGTGTCAGTGGCCACAGGTTGGAGATTCCCTCCCAGATAAACAAACCTCAGGAAATCAGTCTTGAGGGTCTGCTTTAAACTTTCCAGGGTAGTTGACCTCTTGCCACATTTGGACAAATAGAAATAAAGAAATTTGTCTACAAAATCGCTATAGGATTCTGTTTGTCCTTTAGCAAGTAAGAGTCACAAAATTCACATCTGTTGGGATCTGTAAACTTACTTAAAGAAATTACTTAAGAAATCCTCTCAAACACACACTAATTAGAAATGCTGTTTGGAGAGAAGGAGATGCAAGAAGATTAGTTATGATGAAACACCTGCTCCATGGCAGGGACCCTACACTCGGTATATGTGTGGACTCTTCCTGAAGCAGAGCCCGAGACAAGTAATTCTGAAGCGGGGACGGGGTGAGACTAGGCAGTCTGGCGGGGGTTCACCAATGTCATGCTGGACAGAACAAAGACTCAAATCTAATTGTGCAGAAATCAAGACTTTTGCATCCTAATTGACTGTCTCTATTATATAGGGATGAAAAAGGAGAGAGGGCTATAATCCTTCATCAAAGCATGACTACATAAAACATGCTAAACTCAAAGCCTGAAACATGGAAGGAATGATCCATTCCAGTATTATAGCCCAGTGATGGCAGCTAAATCTGATGGCTGGCATCTTCATAAGATAGCTCTTAAAATCACACTCATAATATTTGTGAGAAGAGAAATTTAATTTATTTTTGTTGGCGTTTAGTTGCTTTGCAGGGTGGGGCTCCTTTCTGATGTAGAGCAAAGTGAATCATCCATGTTTACACACGTCTGGGCTTCCCAGGGGGCACGAGTGGCAAAGGACCCGCCTCCAAGCCGGGAGACACAAGTTCGATCCCTGGGTTTGGAAGATCTCCTGGAGGAGGGCACAGAAACCCACTCTAGTATTCCTGCCTGGAGAACCGCATGGACAGAGGAGCCTGGCGGGCCACAGTCCACAGGGCCGCAGAGAGTCAGACACGCCTGAAGCGACTCAGCGCGCACGCATGCGTACACTGCTCCTGTTTGGACGCCCTCCCCGTCCAGGTCACCTCGGAGCGTGCGGTCCAGTTCCCGGGCTATAGCGCGTGCGCCCACCAAATGGCTGTTTTGTACATGTTTTCAGCAGTGTATATGTATCAATCCCAACCTCCCAGTTCCTCCAGAAATGTGATTCATATGTGAACAGATCCTTGGGAAGGAAAACAAATGAGGGGATATTAATTAGAAAAATTTGAGTTTATATAAGCAATTATTTTTAGAATTGCATGCATTAGAGAGAAGACCTGGTTGCTAAGAGGGAGGAGGAGTGGGGGTCGGGTTGACTGGCTGTTTTGGACTCGGTGGGTGCAATCTATTACATACGGGACGAATAAACAACACGGTCCTACTGTACACCACAGGAAGCTATAGTCAGTATCCTGTGATATACCATAATGGAAAAAATATAAAAGAACGTATATATATGTGTGTGTGTATAACCGAGTCATTTTGCTGTCCATAAGAAATTAATACAACATTGTAACTCAATTATGCGTCAATAAAAACAAATTTATAAAACATGCTAATTCATCAAACATGTTGAAAGTTATCTTTTTCAGTTTGTTGCTTATTTTTTAAAGAAATTCAGGTCTCTTTAAAAGAGATATGCTTCCTGATTTTTCCTAAGTAATAATTTAAAATTTGATGGTAGCAGTAAAGATATCTTTGCTTTCCTTGTGAACCCCTGACAAGGAGTGACAGCTCCTTGTCACTCTGGTAAACCATCCAAAGAGGTGCCTTTCTTAAGCTATTTATTTATTTCTCCTCATTAAGTTATTGTGCCTCTTGCAAAATCGAGGTGCTGTTAGCTGGGTTGAAGGCATAGCTCCTGGCCAGTACTGATGCCCAGAATCAGAAGCTAACTTGCCGTGCAGGTGCGGAGTGAGAGACTTTACCTCAATAAATGGCCACTTTGCCTTTTCCTTGCAGTTGTCATAAAATACACCTTAGAGGGGTAATATCTCTTTTCACCAGGACGTTTTATTGCTTGTAATTTAAAGCTGCAGTAATTGAGATGTTGAGTAGGGAATTGGTAACAGAAAGGTGAGTGCTTGGGGGAGGACGTTCGGACCTCCGAAGCTAATAACACAAAATCACCTGTTATTCACGGTGGGAAAAAAAAGAGACTCCTCTTTTTCATGGACTAGAATAGCAGCCTTGGATACTGTGGGGGCAGGGATAGATAAATTACAGTGAAGACACTGGGAGAAAGTTTTTTTGTTTGAGAAAGTTTGTTGAGAAAGTTGCATTGTTTGGGGAACAATGAAATCCATGCACTTGGTTTATGTTGGCAGCGAAACTTTCTGAATAGTATTTGAGAAGAGCTTCCATCCTCTCTGGCTGCTGAGACGCCAAACCTGTGTTCCAAATATAGCACATGTATAAGATCTGATAGTATTTATTTTATGACTAATCTTTCCCTTGAATGAAAATTAATTTACTGCTTTTGTTCATGCATCTTTTACTTTTTTGATATTGTATGTATTTCTTGTCTAAAATTCTTTATAGATTTATTTAGGGTTTTTCTTTTTTCCTGTAAACTGTCAAACAGAGATTTAGTAAATATTTTAGTTCAGAATTACTGACTTTGAAATTGTGAAGATACAACTGTAAGTATCATAGTAGTTGAAGTTTTCAGATGCTGAGACCCATCTCAGACAAGGGTAAGAGGATACTCTGAGGGTGTGGTGAGCCTTGGCTGTTTGCTGGCCTTGCAGGTTTCCCCTCCAGGGTCTCTGAAAGCTGTGCTATAAGAATAATCTTTTATTTTATTGATTTAATAATTTCCCTGGGAAAAAGAAAAGCCATTAGGGCCTCTGATTCTTCCTGAAAATCTTATTTTACAGCAAATCTCTCCATTCTCTATTCCCTTTAATATAATCTTCACCTATTGTTGTTATTCAGTAGCTAAGTCATGTCTGACTCTTTGTGACCCCATGGGCTGCAGCATGCCAGGCTTCCCTGTCCCTCACTATCACCTGGAGTTTGCTCAAACTCATGTCCATTGAGTCAGTGATGCCATCCAACCATCTCATCCTCTGTTGCCCCCTTCTCCTCCTGCCCTCAATCTTTCCCAGCATCAGGGTCTTTTCCAATGAATCAGTTCTTCCCATCAGGTGGCTTAGAAGTATTGGAGCTTCAGTTTCAGCATCAGTCCTTCTAATGAATATTCAGGACTGATTTCCTTCAGGATGGACTGGTTGGATCTCCTTGCAGCCCAAGGCACTCTCAAGAGTCTTTTCCAACACCACAGTTCAAAAGCATCAATTCTTCGGTGCTCAGCTTTATTGTCCAACTCTCACATCTATACATGACTACTGGAAAAACCATAGCTTTGACTAGACAGGCCTTTGTTGGCGAAGTGATATCTCTGCTTTTTATTGGGTGCTATCAGCTGAAATAACTTTGGGACTAGTCTTCAACAGAAATGGAGCAGAACCCTATGGTCCTTGCCCTCATGGCCTCTGCCTGATTTCTGCCTGAGAAAAAACTTTAGCCAGAGAATAAGTTTAATCAGAGAAGCAAGAATATGTAGAAACAAAGGAAAACAGTCAAAAGAGACCAAATAATAATAGTTTAGTCATTAGGCAAAGTCAAGGACCTTTAGTTCCTTTAGATACTGAAAGCCCCACCAGCTGGAAAAAGTTAACTCTATGGTGACCAGAGTGTAGCCATGATGTAAGCTGCCACAGTCCCTCCCCTCAAGGAAATGGGAACAAACCAATCCTGGAACTGAAGATAAACTGTACATAAAATAATCAAGATGACACTGGTCAGACCACCCAGGACCAATTTCAAGATGACTGTCAGAGAGCACTGGCTGTTTCTGAACGTAGCGCCCTCCCTTTGTCTATAAAAGCTTTTGCCCGCTGATCAGTGGTGGAGTCAGCCTTAGACAGGCATCCACCCTCCTTCCCACCCAACCCTGGTTGCCAGCCTCTGAAGTAAAACAACCTTTCTGACCTCTTTATTGGCTTTTGAGCGACGAGCAACTAGATGCCACTTTCAGTTACATGATGGTCCTTTTCTTTATGCTGTTGGACCATATATAAAATATTCCCAAGTAAAGTTGTTTCCATGATGGATAATTTCTTCCCCTTAATATCTGATGTCTTTTCTTGGCACTCAGCACTCTCCAATCTGGTCCTACCTTTCGTCCACATCTGTTCTTTACCAGACTCTCTCTGTTGCCAGCCCTCAGCAAGTTTGTCTCCTGGTGGGATGCAGGCTTTGGCCTTATACCCTCTTCCCACGGTTTTTGTTTCACCTTTCCAGGTGTGTGTGAGAGTCAGATCTTACATCAAGGTACTCATCATCTTCTGCCTAGAATTCTTTTCCAGTGCTCAAATCATTTTGGTTTCTCATCTCCACAGCTGAGAGTCTAAAATAAATAGAGATGGGGAGATGGAAGAGTCTTGGAAAGATCTTCTTTTACATGTAAAATAAACTAAGAATGAGATAGATTGAAGGTTTAAGATTAGGATGGAAATATGAAGCTCAAAATCTAGATTCTTCTTCTCTATTAGGCCACGTATGACTTGAATGACCATAAGTATTTTCCAGGGTTGTCTTCCTATTCTTTCCACCCAGGGCCTACCGCCCATTTCTCAGCTATTGTCTATCTACTATCTATATAGCTAGCTAGGTCTCTCTGTGTGTGTCAGTCTACCTATCTATCATCTATCTTATCTGTCATCTATCTACCTATTTATCATCTATTATCTGTCTATCCATCTGTCTACTTATGATCTCTCTCTGTGTCTACCTACCCATCTATCATCTTTCTTATCTATCATCCATCTATCATCTAGCGTTTATCTATCTGTTATCAATCTATCTCTATTTATCTGTCTGCCCATCTCTATCATTTCTCTATTCATTTCTCTCTGTATCTATTTACCTATTTATCTCTCATCTATCTACCTATGTACCCTCTGTCTTATCTATCATATTTCATTTACCTATCTATCATCTATTTATCTGTCCATCCATCTCTATCTACTTAACTATCATCTATCTATCTTACCTATCAGCTATATTATCTATCTAATATAGATTTTAATGAATTAAAGTGTAATGCACAATTTTAGACCCTGAAGCTTGCTGAACAAATCTGACGCAGAGAATATCTCTGACTTTTAAAGGTTCTTACAGTCCAGTGGGGGACCACTTGGTAGAGGAACAATTTAAGAGGCTCTAAAAGGAGGGGCAAACCATTGGGTATGGGTTATGGATTAAAGTTACCATCCCCAAACTTACAAAAAATAATAAAGTGACACTAATCAAACAGGTACTATCTCTGAGCACCTGCATTAAAATAGGTGCCTTATGACATTCCCTCTCTCTGGGCAGCTACCAGGCCTGTTCTATTCCTCCAGTTCTACCCAGGACGTTCTCTAATGGCCTTGCTAGTAAAATAATACTAATAATACATAATAAATAAGGGAACTGAAATTGTGCACCAGCCCAAGCTGGGCTGCTGGAGTGAAGAAATATTTTAATTTCGTGCTGAGTCCTGGACGACTCTCAGCAGCTCCCCCAGACTGTGACATCCGAGTCAGGTAGACCATCCTGAGCCCCCACCCTCAGGCGCTGCCCCAGGGGTGGCTTATCCCCTTTAGTCGGACCCTTAATAATTGTAACTGTAACCAAACAGGACCCTATGAGGCCTTCCCAGAAAAGATCCCCAGCATGTCCTCTGCCTGCCTTTGTCAAAGAATAAACTTTATCAGAGAAGTGAGAAAATGCAGGAAGGAAAACAGCCATATAGGATAAAATAATAATACTTTAGCCATTGAACAAAGCCAGGGAACTTTAGTTCTTTCCAAGGAATAGGGATAATACTCTGAGCCATGTCCTTTGAGGTGTTTTACAGACACTAAAACCCCATCAAGTGGAAGAAGTTAACTATAAGCTGCCCACAAGCATGTAGACTGGTTGAGACCAGAAGGTTGATGACGATGACTCTCGATGACCTCATCACCAACCAATCAGAAGAATGTCCACAAACTAACCATGCCGCCTTTGAACCGTTACTGTAAAACTCACTACACCTTCCAGATCAGGACACACAGTTAGGAGGGCATTAGCCCAGTTTCCCTCTTTGCCTGGCAAAGTAATTAAACTCTTTCTATTTCACCCAACACTCTGTTTCTGAGATTTAATCCAGCACCAGTGGACAGAGGCTGAATTTGGACAACACATCGAGTTAACATCACACAGTGTCTTTCAACAGAAAACTAGCTACGAGCTCATTTTTTCTCCAGCTTTGATTGGAATTTAATGTCACTTGTCATCTGTCCTCTTCTTTCACTGCATTCTTTTCAACATAAACAAAGGCTGGATTTTAGCAGCATTTAAAACCTACAGCAGACTTCCTGTTTTGGCTCATCCTGAGACCCTTTCGCTAACCTCTTCAGATAATTTAGTCGTAAACCATGGGAGCATCTGCTTCGTAGAGAAAACACGCAATTTCAGCATCTGAAAGAGGCGGGTTGATTGGGGCTAGAGAACGGCGCTCGCGTGGCAGGCCCCTTTCAGCGAGGCTGGGGACTGGGAAGGAGCCGCTCCGCACAGCTGTTCTCTGAATGGCACTTGAGCGGCACGTGCTGCCTGAGGCTAATGAACGTCTTGAGGAAAACAAATAACCCAACGCTTAAAATTAGAAGGGGAAAGAGCTATTTACTGGGTTTTTTTTTTTTCAAAAATCTGTTACTCATGCATTTCCTTTAAAATCATCCTATCTGCTGGTCCTCCTCTGCTTCGAAGCCGCCTGGCAAATTATATACCTTCCCCGGCCCGAAGCACCACGTCTGTTTTCACAGTGGGGGGCGGGCTGTGAGCAGCACATGTGGCCGCAGAGACCACCTCCATGGCTGGCTGCTCACCTGCCGCCCACCTGTGCGCATCCCCCACTGGAGCATACCTGCCCGCTACTGATGAGGAAGCCGCTTCCACACGTCTGCCAGCTCGGGCCCTTTTACAGTGCAAAATCTCGGGATGGGAGTGATGCTCCAATGGGTCCACTAAGGCAGCGATCCCCAATCTTTTTGGCCCCAGGGACCAGTTTTGTGGGAGACAATTTTCTCCACAGACGGGGTGGGAGACGGTCTCAGGATGATTCAAATGCGTTATATTTGTTGTTCAATCTCTAAGTCCTATCCAGCCCTTTGTGACCCCATGGACTGCAGCACTCAAGGCTTCCCTGTCCTTCCCCAACTCCCAGAGTTTCCTCAGACTCATGTCCATTATGTCAGTGATGCCATCCAGCCTTCTCATCCTCTGTCGTCCCCTTCTCCTCCTGCTGTAAATCTTTCCCAGCATCAGGGTCTTTTCCAAGCAGTTGGCTCTTCCCATCAGGAGGAGCTCTGCCTCAGATCATCAGGCATTAGATCAGGGGAGCTGGGGACCCCTGCCCTGAAAAGTTGTCTTCCAAAGAACGCCTGGAGGCTGACCTTCCCAGGCAAACACTCCCTGAGTGTCTTTAGTCAAGCTTTAGTTAAAGTGGCTTCTGTTGCAAAAAGGGTTGACTTCAGGGAAAGAAGTGGGGCCTGAAAATTAAGCATGGGCTAGATCAGCTGTGCTTAGGAGCCCTGACCCAGTCCCAGGACAGACTCCAAGGTTTCTTGAGGCTTTCTTTTGGGCGCTCTGTGTCTAGTCCCCAGCATCAGAACAGGGATCCTGGTGGCAGGATCCTGCCAGCAGTGGGGTTTCTGACCCTCAGATGGGCCTGGTCTCAGGCGTGCTCCTGTTTTGACCCCCAGTGGGTGAGGGTCCGTTAGTCATAAAGATAGATTCCTGCGGGTTGGGGTGGGTAAGGAACACACCTCCAGTTTCCGTGAAGATGAGGTGAAGTCCTGAGCCCCGGAGAAGTGGACTTCAGTGCGGGGGTCACACCTCCCAGGGGCAAAGAGATCCGGAGAAGGGGAAAAAATTAGAAATTTGCCAGTGCTGTGGTTGTTGTAATTAGGATACTCTGAGCAGTCCCTAAGCCCCCTTAATAGGTTACACGCATGAGATCTTCACACCAGGCGGTCTGGACAGCAGGGGTACAGTGCAAACCAGAGGCCAGACGTGAGCAGGAGTGCTGGTGATGGCAGGTGGGGGTGGGCCTGTTTTTCAGGCAGCTGGCCCAGAAACTAAGATCATCTTCAGCCCCTCATGTACCAAGTGGAGTCTGGGTCAGCCCGACTCTACAACTGAAGTAGATCAGGCAATGAACCTTTTCTCCACCAAGATCCAGGATGTGACCTTGCTGAGAAATTGGTGTTTGGAAGACAGACTCATCAGTGGCTTTCCAAGTCCAGAAGTCAGTTTTGAAGTCAGGGAGGGAGTGCTGACCTATTAGGCTCAGGAGATGATGGAGAAGTTTGGGGCAAAAAGACACCCCCGGGGGAAAGATTTCTAACACCGAATGTGTTGTATGGTTGCACTCCGCATGGCCAGCCTGCTCCACGGGCAGTGATGAGTGAGTCAGAGTCAGTCTCCTCTCCTCCAGGCAGATGGGGAAATAGTTCCAGGTGACCATGAGGTTCTGGGAATGTAAGAAAACCTCCTGTTTCATTCATCTGCCTGCAAACACTGCCTCCTTAGTCACACACCCGAGGAGACTGGTTAATGAGTCTGGTGCCTCCTTGAGAGAAATGTGGAGACTGATAAACTCGGGAGTAGAAATCTGGGTTCAGGTATTCTCAGGGCAAAGGAGGTGCAGTGACCTCTGGGGGAGAGTCCCTTGCGGAACTTCCACCAGCTTGAAAACTCTGACCAGTGAGCTAGTTAAGACCTAGAAGGAGGCTCCTTAGAAGCATTGATGCAGAGATAATTTAAATTTCTCCCCTACACATTTTAAAGAATTACTGACTAGTTTCGATGCTATATCCTGAGTACTTTTTAAGATTAATTTTTTTGCGGTGTAGTTGCTTTACAATTAGTTTCTGGTGTACAGAAAAGTGAATCAGCTATATGTACACATATTGCTGTTGTTTAGTCATTAAGTCTTGTCTGACTCTTTGTGACACTATGGACTGTAGCCTGCCAGGCTCCTCTGTCCATGGGAGTTCCCAGGCAAGAATACTGGAGTGGGTTGTCATTTCCTTCTCCAGGGGATCTTCCAGACCCAGGGATCAAACCTGTGTCTTCTGCATTGGCAGGCTGATTCTTTACTGCTGAGCCCCCGGAGAAGCCCATGTACACATATAGCCCCTCTTTTTGGATTTCTTTCCCATTTTGGTCACCAAAGAGCCCTGAGTAGAGTATGCTGCAGTATACAGTAGGCTCTCATTGATTATCTGATGCAGAAGATTTGGTGCATGTACACAATGAAATATTACTCAGCCATAAAAAGGAACAAAATTGGGTTATTCATAGAGACGTGGTTGGACCTAGAGACTGTCATACCGAGTGAAGTAAGTCAGACAGAGAGAAACAAATATTGTATATTAACATATATAAAAGCTAGGAAAGTGGTGCAGATGATCTGATTTACCCTGAATCTTGTTATCAGCTTGGCTTTTGCTGCACCTGTGTTTGGCAGACTCTAACCAGCACCATCAGGTGAGGGGATACTCCCCTGGGTTTCTCACATCAAGAGGTTCTGAACCATCAGGACATTTGCCTCCCCACACCAAGTGGCTGTTTGACAACATCTGCAGAAACATTTTTGGTTGTCAGAGCTGCAACCAAAGGAGGATGCTTGTGGCATCTAGTTGAGAGTGAACAGGGATGCTACTAAACCTCCTACAATGTGCAGGACAGCTACTCACACTGAAGAACCCAGTTCATAACGGCAGTAGTACCAGCATGCAGAAACCACACCCTAACTGGGGTTTCCACATTTGGTACATAAAAATAATGGGTGCCCAGTTAAATCTGATTCTCATATTTTAGTATATCTAAGTGTGTGTTTGTGTATGTTAGTTGCTTAGTCGTGTCCAACTCTTTGCGACCCCGTGGGCTGTAACCCATCAGGCTTCTCCATCCATGGAATTCTCCAGGCAAGAATACTAGAGTGGGTTGCCATGCCCTTGTCCAGGGGATCTTCCTGATCCAGGAATTGAACCCGGGTCTCCGAAGTTCAATCTCTGAAGGCAGATTTGTCACCATCTAAGCCACCAGGGAAGCCCTTGGTGTGTGTTTATATATATATATATATAATTGCATAGGACAATTATAGGTTTAATATATCTGAAATATTTAAAAGGGGAATACTTACAGTAAAAAATTATCCATAGTTTATCTGAAATTCAGGTTTAACCAAACATCCTGCACTTGATCTGGCAACTATCTGGCTCTATCTTTTTACAAGAGTGTGTCCAACCTTTTCTACAAATTCCACGAGATGGAACTTTCTTCAGTTTGAGGCGATCATTATAAAGAGGCATTATTGTGTAATAACACAAGCTTTGACTAAAGCCAATCTCGAAGCCCACGTCTGGTCAGCTGTATAGTCTTTAATTTCTCTAAGCCTCAGCTCCCTCTTACATGCTATGGGAGTATGTTATGGCTATTGCATGAGATTACTGAAAGAAGCAAATAAAATCATGTATGCAAACTGTCTGATATTCACAAAGGATAATTATCATTGTTAGCGTTAATTTTTTCTTTCCCTCAGTGATATCTTGAAGTTCCACTTAAGTTCAGGCATTATCAAGACAATTCTCCCTTCTGATATACTCAATGGAATTATGGCAGCTTGCAGTGTTGGACGAGCCCAAAATAAGTTGACTGTTTTTCTTTTTAATGATTGTTGTAGTAAAACTAACATACGCTTGAATTAGCAAATCTTCATTAGACATCTCATTGTTAGCTTTTTTTTTTTTTTTTTAAACAAACTGAACACACCCAGGTAACTATCACCCAGATCAGGACATGGTCAGCACCCCAGAAACTTTCTCGTAACTTCTCCCCTTCATCACACGGTCAGAAACAATGCCATTTTCATGTCATTCACCACAAATTCATTTTCTGTTTTAGAACATACTATAAACTGAATTATGTGGTAAGTACTTCTTTGTGTCTGGATTTTCTTTTTGTGTTTATATCTTTTCTCAACATCTATCTGTGAAATTTCTTGTGCTGTTGCATATAGCAGTTCTTTAATATTTTTCTTTGCTGTATGATATTCCATGTAGAAACCTCCCAGGATTTATTTATCTCTTCAGTTGCTTATGGGTATTTGGGTAGTTTTCCGAGCTTTGCTACTGTCAGTGGTATTTCTGTTAATATTTTGTAGTGACTTTTGATAACTATATGAATACACTTCCACCGATGGAAGAGTTGTGTTACCTTTCATGCGTACCTTTAGTGCTAAGTATATCATCACATAGGTTTGCATGGAGACTCCCAATTTACCTGCAACTAGCAGTGTCTGGAAGCTCATGGTCCCACATTCTCCCTGCACATGATACTGTCCATTTTCATAAATGTCAGCCCTTAGGACAATTGTAATGCTATCACACTGTGGTCTGAATGACATTTTCCTGACAAGCAATGGTGTTATGTACCTTTACAAATGTGCACTGACCACAGTAATACAGGTTTGTAAAAGATTCTGTCTTGACCCAATTTTGGAGCAGCAGAAGCTAGTCACATTTAGACGGTATCAGACAGAGCTGTCAGTTGTCAGTCTGTCAGGCTGCCTCTTGGCGCAGAGCCTGGGGGGCTGTGAGTACTCAGGGGTCCCGCTTTCAGAAGCACCGCGTTTTCATCAGAGGAGCAGCAGTGATGGGGCCGGGGCGTATTTAGGTAGGCGGGCCTGGTGAAGGTTTACAGGGCCCAGCGTGCTACATCACAGGGCCAAACAAGATGCTAAGCGCTCCCACCAGGACATTCCAGGGCTTAGAGTTTACCTTCATGAGCCAAGCAAGGGCCCAAGCTTTCTCTGGGCAAGGTCAGTTCTTCCCTGCATTTCCCTGCGGCCCTTCCCTGGAATCCTGCCTTGCTGGGTGTGGTTCTGCCTCCAGCCTCACTCCTGTCTCTCCTTTAGTGGAGAAACTGCAGAGTTATTGGCGAAGGATGTGAATGCAGAGGAGTGAAAGACTGGGAAAATACCACGATCTCTCACAATAAGCACCCTGGGACTCAGATTTGAAGATCAGGGGAAAAGGTAAGAAGAAAATATACTGAAAGCCTCTGTGCCCAAGGAACCAGTTTGAAACAGAGTGTGACTGTGATAATGTTTTTGAATTTAACAGAGAATTCAGGAACTGCATTGACTGTGCAGAGATGTGTTGCAAAAATTGACATTTGAGTAAGTGGCTCTGAATTACAAAGTATCAGAGAAATGGAGGGGAGGAGACAGAAGAAAAACAGATGATATCAGGCGGTGGATGTGAGGCCTGAACAAGGAGGAACTGAACATTATGCTGTTTTCCAGATGGGTGCTGGGATCACAGGAATGAGCTTGAGAAAAGCAGAAGAAAGAAGCATTTTGGAGAGAAAGCTGAGCTTAGTGAGGGGCTCCATTACAGTTGGATTGCTAAAAATTTCTCATCTGTGACCAAGCTCTTTTCCATGACAAGGTCTTTGCACAAACACTACACTTTCTAGGTAAAATATTCAACCTAACCCATGCTTCTGGCTCTGTCCTGCCCACCCATCAAGTCTCAATTAAGCATCCCTTCCTTCAGGAGCTATGTTTGCATCCATAAGTGTAAAAGTTGGCTTAAAGCTCAACATTCAGAAAACTAAGATCATGGCATCTGGTCCCATCACTTCCTGGCAAGTAGATGGGGAGACAATGGAAACAGTGTCAGACTTTATTTTTTTGGGCTCCAAAATCATTGCAGATGGTAATTGCAGCCATGAAATTAAAAGATGCTTACTCTTTGGAAGGAAAGTTATGACCAACCTAGGTAGCATATTAAAAAGCAGAGACATTACTTTTCCAACAAAGGTCCATCTAGTCAAGGCTGTGGTTTTCCCAGTGGTCATGTATGGATTTGAGAGTTGGACTGTGAGGAAAGCTGAGCCCCAAAGAATTGATGCTTTTGAACTATGGTGTTGGAGAAGACTCTTGAGAGTCCCTTGGACTGCAAGGAGATCCAACCAGTCCATCCTAAAGGAGATCAGTCCTGGGTATTCATTGGAAGGACTGATGCTGAAGCTGAAACTCCAATACTTTGGCCACCTCATGCCAAAGTTGACTCATTGGAAAAGACCCTGATGCTGGGAGGGATTGGGGGCAGGAGAAGAAGGGGACGACAGGGGATGAGATGGCTGGATGGCATCCCCGACTCGATGGACATGAATTTGAGTAAACTCCGGGAGTTGGTGATGGACAGGGAGGCCTGGCATGCTGCGATTCATGGGGTCACAAAAAGTCGGACACGACTGAGCTACTGAACTGAACTGAGCTGAGTGTGTGAAATCTCCCGGTTTAACGCAGTCCTCTTCTTTAATAACATTTTCCTTTCTTTTGTCATGATTTTTTTCTCCTGATTATTTTTTCTGTTTAGTTGTAACATCCTGTCTCTATATTTCCTGTGCTGAGCTTACTGTCCCATAGTTGGCACTTACTGAATACATTCTGAATGAATCAACCAATGAAAGAATGAATAAATAATACTTTTATTATTTGCTAGAAAAAAGAACTCTCAAAGGATGAGCTAAAATCTAATACAAATACCTGTTTGGCAGGCAGGGAGAATTTGGATGCAGGATATATGGATGAAACCAAAACTTTCCTGAGTGTTTCTTTTAATATAGTTTGGACTTTTGAAACATAGAAATATTTTACATGTTAAAGAATAAAAAAATAAAATTTATTTAAAAAGCACATCCTGAAACTGAAAAGAAACAGAAACAAATTAATATATTAATATAACCACAAAAATGAATTTTGAATGCAGTGATATAGACCTTTCAGTTGGTTATGTTTCAAGAGTCAAAAAAAATAACTGAAAAGAATTTTATAATTCTATTAACTGTATTATGAAAGTAACAATATTAATACTGTAATTTTAAAACTCTTAATAAACCACTCAATCAAAAAATAGGCAGAAGACTCGAGTAGACATTTCTCCAAAGAAGACATACAGATGGCCAAGAGGCATATGAAAAGATGCTCATCATTGCTAATTAGTAGAGAAATGCAAATCAAAACTACAATGAGGTACCACTTCCTACTCTTCAGAATGGTCATCATCAAAAACTCTATTATTGTAAATGCTAGAGAGGGTGTGGAGAAGGAGGAACATGCCTACATGGGGATGTGGATAGTGGGGATGAAAACAGCCCCTAGGGAGAGTAGTATGGAGGTTCCTTAAAAAACTGAAAATAGAACTAGTGTATGACACAGCAGTCCCACTCCTGGGCCTATACCTGGAAAAAAGTTTAATTAAAAAAATACACTCACCCCAGTGTTTGCTGTGAAAACAAACAGATCATTACTAGGGGTCAAGAGTGGGAAGGGATAAATCAGGAGTTGGGTATTAGCATATACACATCACTATATATAAAATAGATAGCCAACAAAGACCCACTGTATAGCACAAAGAACTACACTCAATATTCTGTAATAACCTATAAGGGAAAAGAATTTGCAGAAGAATATAAATATATAAAACTGAACATATATAAAAACTGAAAAAATGTATAACTGAATATATATATAAAACATAATATATATATACATAAACAAATATATATAACACTGAATCACTTTGCTGCATAGCTGAAACTAACACATTGTAAATACACCATAGTTCAAATTCTTTTTTAAAGAAGCCTCTTTTGATGAAGGTAAGCTCATGTTTTGTTTTAAAGAATAATTCTAACTCATAAATGAAGAAAGAATGAGAGAATTAGAAAAATCACCATTTTCCAACACTCTGGAAAAAATTCAGTTAAGACAGAAATTTCAATGGTTGCTAAACTATATGATGGTTGCTGATGAAGAGAATTTTTCAGTGCAAAAAGAAACAGAACCTCCACAAATAACTTGCTCATTGCAAAGGAGAACATGTGACTTTCGTTGAAGATCTGAGCATGACTGGTAGTGTGATGTCCTGACTAACTCGTGTCCACTGATGTGGCTTAGTAGAAAAGGTACAGCATCACTTGGGAATCTCTTAAGGCAAATGTTTAAACTGAATCTAATCAAATCTTTAGACCCAGCTTTCATTTAGGAAAGGGCAAGAGTCCCCAATCTTGGCTATGCACTGTGATCACCCTACAAAGTGAGACCATACTAATGCCTAGATTTTATCCCTAGAGATTCTGTAGAACTGAAGAAATGGGACTATGAATGGATATTAGAAAATTATTTAATTAGTTGTGATGATGATATTCTGATTCTACACAGATGATAAATATGTCTTAGAAATGGAAAGCGCTGAGAGTAATAGCAGCTATTAAATTCATATTTGATATCAATTTGATATAATCATTTAAAACAATGTTTGAAAACATTACATTTAATTAAGAACTAATTAAAGGCTTTCCTTAACTCCCCAGAGTGATCAGTTTCTGTTAGTGTTCAAGTTTCCGTAATACTTATCACTCTTTGTGATAATGTGATTAATTTTCCTGTTTCCATGTTTTGTGTTTGTGTGTCTAGCGGCTCCCCTTGCCTCTGTCTATATAAATAGTAAACCGTAGCCAATACCAGGGCCCTAGGTGACTTGCAGAGATCAGCGCCCACCATCCAGATCTTAAATCTGCAGGGGTGCTGATTTCCACACCATCCATATGCACCTGACTGTGCACATGCAGAAGGCATGCAGATCTTGGGAATGACTCAAGCAGATGGTGAATACCACAGCAGTTCGTTGCAGATGTGATTGTTGAGTCAGCAAATGAACAAGTGTCTGGAGCCTGGTGTCCTGCTTTTGATTCTGTGAAGGTTTTCTCTCTATACCTGTTAAAAAGACCAGTAGTGTTTCCCCTTACCTCAATATATTTGCTTATATATAATATATATATTTGTATTATGTGGTGGTAGTTTAGTCACTAAGTTGTGTCAGACTCTTGTGACCTCATATGATGAATATCATTATGTTTGTTTTGTTTTTATAAATCACACTTGATTGTAATAATCAGTTTGGGCTACTGTAATAGATTGGGAATCTTACACAACATGATTTGTTTTTCAGTTTGGAGGCTGGGAAGCCTAGATCAAGGAACAGCAGGTCCAGGGTATGGTGAGGCCTCTCCAGATTTGCAGATGGTATCTTCTCATTGTGTCCTCCCTCACATGTGGAGGACAAACTCCCAAATCTCTTCTCATAAGGGCACTAATCCTTACACCTGAGGGCTCCATGCTTAAGACCTAAATACCACCCAGAGGTCCCACCTCCTCATATATCCAATTGCAGCTTAGGATTTCAACATGTAAATTTTGGGAGGATACAAACATTCAACCTGTAGACTATAAGATATAATTTATACAATTATTTTTGTTTTATTCCTTCTTTCACTCTCTTATCACCAAATGATTCACTTCAGTTCCATTCAGTTCAGTTGCTCAGTCATGTCCAACTCTTTGTGACCCCATGGACTATAGCACGCCAGGCCTCCCTGTCCATCACCAACTCTGAGAGTTTACTCAAACCCATGTCCATTGAGTCAGTGATGCCATCCAACCATCTCATCCTCTGTCGTCCCCTTCTCCTCCCACCTTAAGTCTTGCCCAGCATCAGGGTCTTTTCCAATGAGTCAGCTTTTTGCATCAGGTGGCCAAAATATTGGAGTTTCAGCTTCAGCATCAGTCCTTCCATTAAATATTCAGGACTGATCTCCTTTAGGATGGACTGGCTGGATCTCCTTGCAGTCCAAGGGACTCTCAAGAGTCTTCTCCAACACCACAGTTCAAAAGCATCAATTCTTCAGTGCTCAGCTTTCTCTATGGTCCAACTCTCACATCCATACATGACTACTGGAAAAACCATAGCCTTGACTAGACAGATCTTTGTTGGCAAAGTAATGTCTCTTGTTTTAATATTCTGTCTAGTTTGGTCATAACTTTTCTTCCAAAGAGCAAGCTTCTTTTAATTTCATGGCTGCAGTCACCATCTGCAGTGATTTTGGAGTCCAGAAAAATAAAGTCAGCCACTGTTTCCACTGTTTTCCTATCTATTTGCCATGAAGTGACGGGACCAGATGCCATGATCTTAGTTTTCTGAATGTTGAGTTTTAAGCCAACTTTTTCACTCTCCCCTGTCACTTTCATCAAGAGACTCTTTAGTTCTTCTTCACTTTCTGCCATAAGGGTGGTGTCATCTGCATATCTGAGGTTATTGATATTTCTCCTGGGAATCTTGATTCCAGCTTGTACTTGATCCATTCCAACATTTCTCATGATGTACTCTGCATATAAGTTAAATAAGCAGGGTGACAATATACAGCCTTGATGTACTCCTTTCCCAATTTGGAACCAGTCTGTTGTTCCATGTCCATTTATAACTGTTGCTTCTTGACCTGCATAGAGATTTCTCAGGAGGCAGGTCAGGTGGTCTGGTATTCCCAACTCTTTAAAAAATTTCTGGAAGTTCATGGTTCATATACTATTGAAACCTGGCTTGGAGAATTTTGAGCATTACTTTGCTAGTGTGTGATATGAGTGCAATTGTGTGGTAGTTTGAACATTCTTTGGCGTTGCCTTTCTTTGGGATTGGAATGAAATCTGACCTTTTCCAGTCCTGTGGCCACTGCTGAGTTTTCCAAATTTGCTGAAATATTGAGTGTAGCACTTTCACAGCATCATCTTTTAGGATTTGAAATAGCTCAACTGGAATTCCATCACCTCGACTAGCTTTGTTCATAGTGATCCTTCCTAAGGCCCACGTGACTTCGCATTCCAGGATGTCTGGCTCTAGGTGGGTGATCACACCATCGTGATTATCTGGGTCATAAAGATCTTTTTTGTATAGTTCTTATGTGTATTCTTTCCAGTTCCTCTTAATATCTTTTGCTTCTGCACCTAGTAGTAGGATCTGTAATTATAGTTAACTTTACATCTTGGTGTGTAAGTTGTGGACTGTCACAAGAGAAGAGTGTGTGTCACTCAAGGACTTTGTGTCCTTTCTGGGGCCGGGTTACCTTTAGGCTGTACATGGGTAGCTGCGTCGTGTCAGGCAGCAGCGTGATTCTGTCACTGAGTGTGTGAAGAGTGGAGTTAGGAGAGGTGGATGAGGGCTCACTTGGCAAAGCAATGCCTGGTGTGGTGTCAGCTTGCTAGACTCAAGCATATCCCCTAGAATCCCATTTCCTGGTTTGTCTATCAGGAGGATGCGGGGGAGATTCTTTGTGAAAGTTGTAGGATGGGAGGGAGCAGCAGCTGTTTTAGGTTTACAGACACCTTCAGCCAAGTCGTTCAGTCAAACATGAACCTAAGCACTGGTCAGAGGGATTTGAGTGGATGTTTTCAAAGTCCCTAATCCCAGCTGATTCTGAATTAGGGCGATTGTATTGGTTGAACTTGACTCAATTAATCAAAAGGCTTTACAAGTGGACTTAGACCCTCTCTGGGGAGAGAGAAGGACTCTTGGCCCTTCCATGGATGACTGTGTCTTGTGGCCTTGGGGTTCCACCCCCTTGGGCTCTTCTGTTTGTAATTGTCTAACTTACAGGCACTGAAATCCATAGCCAGCCCCACAATTTGACAATTGCATAAATCAGTTTCTAGTAATAAACCCACATACAAGTGTGTGTGTGACAAAGACAGAAATATAGATCAATGGAACAGAATAGAAAGCCCAGAGATAAATCCACGTACCTACGGACACCTTATCTTCGACAAAGCAGGCAAGAATACACAATGGAAAAAAAGACAACCTCTTTAACAAGTGGTGCTGGGAAAACTGGTCCACCACTTCTAAAAGAATGAAACTAGAACACTTTCTAACACCATACACAAAAATAAACTCAAAATGGATTAAATATTTAAATGTAAGACCAGAAACTATAAAACTCCTAGAGGAGAACATAGGCAAAACACTCTCCGACATAAATCACAGCAGGATCCTCTATGACTCACCTCCCAGAATATTGGAAATAAAAGCAAGAATAAACAAATGGGACCTAATGAAACTTAAAAGCTTTTGCACAACAAAGGAAACTATAAGCAAGGTGAAAAGACAGGCCACAGAATGGGAGAAAATAATACCAAAAGAAGAAACAGACAAAGGATTAATCTCAAAAATATACAAGCAACTCCTGCAAAGCAATTCCAGAAAAATAAATGACCCAATCCAAAAATGGGCCAAAGAACTAAACAGACATTTCTCCAAAGAAGACATACAGATGGCTAACAAACACATGAAAAGATGCTCAACATCACTCATTATCAGAGAAATGCAAATCAAAAACTCAATGAGGTACCATTACACGCCAGTCAGGATGGCTGCTATCCAAAAGTCTACAAGCAATAAATGCTGGAGAGGGTGTGGAGAAAAGGGAACCTTCTTACACTGTTGGTTGGAATGCAAACTAGTACAGCCACTATGGAGAACAGTGTGGAGATTTCTTAAAAAACTGGAAATAGAACTGCCATATGACCCAGCAATCCCACTGCTGAGCATACACACCGAGGAAACCAGATCTGAAAGAGACACGTGCACCCCAATGTTCATCGCAGCACTGTTTATAATGGCCAGGACATGGAAGCAACCTAGATGCCCATCAGCAGACAAATGGATAAGAAAGCTGTGGTACATATACACCATGGAATATTACTCAGCCATTAAAAAGAATTCATTTGAATCAGTTCTAATGAGATGGATGAAACTGGAGCCTATTATACAGAGTGAAGTAAGCCAGAAAAATAAACACCAATACATTATACTAAGGCATATATATGGAATTTAGAAAGATGGTAATGATAACCCTATATGCAAGACAGAAAAAGAGACACAGATGTATAGAACAGACTTTTGGACTCTATGGGAGAAGGTGAGGGTGGGAGGATCTGAGAGAACAGCATCGAAACATGTATACTATCAAGTGTGAAACAGATCGCCAGTCCAGGTTGGATGCATGAGACAAGTGCTCAGGGCTGGTGCACTGGGATGACCCAGAGGAATCGGGTGGAGAGGCAGGTGGGAGGGGGCATCGGGATGGGGAATACATGTAAATCCATGGCTGATTCATGTCAATGTATGGCAAAAACCACTGCAATATTGTAAAGTAATTAGCCTCCAACAAATACAAATAAATGAAAAAAAATAAACAAGTATGTGTGTGATTACCCATGTGTATGCATATGCATGTATATATGTGTATGTGTATGCATGTGTGCTAAGTCCCTTCAGCCATATCAGACTCTTTGCAACCCTATGGACTATAACCCACCATGCTCCTCTGCCCATAGGATTCTCCATGCAAGAGCACCGCAGAGGGTTGCCATGCCCTCCTCCAGGGAATCTTCCCAATCCAGAGATTAAACCAATGTCTTTTGCATCTCCTGCATTGGCAGGCAGGTTCTTTACCACTAGTGCCACCTGGGAAGCTCATATGTGTGTGTACTTGTTTGTATCTATGTATGCATGTGTGTATGTGAAAGTATATCAGTTCAGTTCAGTTCAGTCACTCAGTCATGTCCGACTCTTTGCAACCCCATGAACCACAGCATGCCAGGCCTCCCTGTCCATCACCAACTTCCGGAGTCCATGCAAACCAATGTCCATTGAATCAGTGATGCCATCCAACCATCTCATCCTCTGTCGTCCCCATCTCCTTCTGCCCCCAATTCCTCCCAGCATCAGGGTCTTTTCCAATAAGTCAACTCTTCGCATGAGGTGGCCAAAGTATTGGAGTTTCAGCTTCAGCATCAGTCCTTCCAGTGAACACTCAGGACTGATCTCCTTTAGGATGGACTGGTTGGATCTCCTTGCAGTCCAGGGGACTCTCAAGAGTCTTCTCCAACACCACAGTTCAAAATCATCAATTCTTTGGCGCTCATCTTTCTTTATAGTCCAACTCTCACATTCATACATGACTACTGGAAAAACCATAGCCTTGACTAGATGGACCTTTGTTGGCAAAGTAATGTCTCTGCCTTTTAACACTTTCTTATGTCAAGAAGTATGTCTTGACATAAGAAAGTATGTCTTACTGCCTATGGGCAGAGGAGCATGGTGGGTTATAGTCCATAGGGTTGGTCATAACTTTCCTTCCAAGGAGTAAGCGTCTTTTAATTTCATGGCTGCATTCACCATCTGCAGTGATTTTGGAGTCCAGAAAAATAAAGTCAGCCACTGTTTCCACTGTTTCCCTATCTATCTGCCATGAAGTGATGGGACTGGATGCCATGATCTTAATTTTCTGAATGTTGAGGTTTAAGCCAACTTTTTCACTCTCCTCTTTCACTTTCATCAAGAGGCTCTTTAGTTCTTCACTTTCTGCCATAAAGGTGGTGTCATCTGCATATCTGAGGTTATTGATATTTCTCCCAACAAAAGAAGTTAAATAGTGAAAGTATATACATGTATGTATATGAATCCATTGGCATTGGGCCCGTTTAATGGAGGTTTGGATCGGAAACCCATTCATCTTCTGACCCCCTTGTGCCCTCATTCAAACCAGCGGTGGATGGGATAATTTTGGACCCCAGGTATTAGTATTAACTGACTCACTCTCTCAAAAGCCTCCAAAAGTCCTGGTATTTTCACCCTCCAAGCAGTGCTGCCCTGGGGTACAGTTGCAGGCCACCTTGGGAAAAATGTAGAGGAAGGTTTACATGTTATGTTCATGACAGTGTTGCAGGGACATTCCTCAAGGACCCCTGGCCTCCTCTTCAATCAAGGAGTCTTGGTTTGCAAACTGACTTAGATTTTGGGATGGTGGCTGGGTGAATCGGAGCCATTTCCTTTATTGTCTTGGGTAACCTCTTCATCATTAGGTGAATTAAGTCTAAGATCAGAAGCTCTAACATCCTGTCTTTCAAAAAGTACCATAGATAAATATCATATGATACCACTTATATGTGGAATCTAAAAAAAAGATACAAATGAATTTATTTACAAAATAGAAATAGAGTCACAGATGTAGAAAATAAATTACGGTTACTAAAGGGGAAAAGAATTTGGGGAGGGATGCATTGGGAGGTTGGAATTGCCATATAGACACTATTATGTACAAACTGGGTAGCTAATAAGGGTCTGCTATGTAGCACAAGGAGGGTCTTTCCAAGTGGTGCAGTGGTAAAGAATCACCTGTCAATGCAGGAGATGCGGGTTCAGTCCCTGGGTGGAGAAGATCCCTTGGAGTAGGAAACAGCAACCAACTCCATTATTTTTGCCTGGAAAATTCCATAGACAGAGGAGCCTGGTGGGCTACAGTCCATGGGCTTCTAAAGAGTCAGAAATGACTGAGCATGCACACATGTATAAAAGAGGGAACTCTGCTTGAGACAGAGGGGCCATCTGTATAAGGTATAGCTGAATCACTTTGCTGTACCCCTGAAACTAACACAACATTCTAAAATAACTATACTCTAATGAAAACTGATTTTTAAAACCTATCGTAGAATTGTCATTTTGGTGACAAGAGTTCAGAGTCGGGGTTTATTTTTCAGAAGCAGGATTTTAAGCTACCTGGGTAGTGTCACCTGAGAATAGGAAAGAAAACCCAAAGCCAAATCATTCCACTGACAGCGTGGTCTCACAGAGGACACTCCTGTTTTCATGTGACAACATAAAAATCCTCTCTGCAGCTTTCAAGCCTTTCCTCCTCCTCCTAGTGATTCAGGAGCCCTGTATCACTTTGTGATTCTCAGAGCTATCACCTCCCCTGCTTCTTACAGAAAGCCCTAACCTCAGATTTTTAATCTGGCAAACTCTTCCTCCTTTTAAGTGGATGCCTGTAGTGTTGGCACCTGTGAACCATCCCTACATTTCCCTTCTCTGGGTTCCAAGAGATGCTTTGCTTTTATTTCAAAGGTTGTGTGGTGTGGTCTCCCTGGATGAGGATAGGGACTCTACAGTACTGACTTTGGCTTAAATGCCTAACAATGGCCATATTAGTGTCTACCCCACATCTATGCGTGCCAGAGGCAAGTTCAAGGCATTCCTCCTGTCCAGAAAAACACGATTTCAATGATAGAGCATTCAAGATAGGACATTTATTACTTTCAATTGACTGCAATTATTATTATTCATTTGATGTATTTATTAGGATGTCTATATGTTTTTCATGAAAAATGGGGTATTTCCTGCCATATCAATAAGCAAAGATGTCACAGTCATCAGCAATTGCAGCCACCACAGTGGGGAGCCCTGAGAGAACTCCGGAAGGAAAGAATACCTTCCATCCAGCAGCCTGCAGGTATAGCCACCCCCTGAGGTGAGCGCTGAGGAAACTCAGGATGTGAAAACACAGGAAACTGGCCCCAGTGAGCCCAGACTCCTGCATCTTCCCATACATAGAAAAGCACTAAATTCCTTAACTTGGGAGAGCTGGTTTTCTTTCATTAGTAATAATCTGAAATTCAAGAGCAGTTACTTATAGTACAAAATGAAGAGACACTTTCGAGACAACACAGCATAGGAATGGGCAGTTACTTTTGTAACTCTTTTCTCCAATATTCCCAAGAAAATGGAAAGTCTTTCCAATTCTGCTCTGAAAGAAATACTGCTGACTTAAATCATCACCATGACGGAGGACGGAAATCACACTTTTCAAGGTTTCTCGTATCAGCGTTTAATGGTGTGGCAATGTTCCTGAACCTGCCTTTCCAAGATCTGCTCAAACTGGTGCCTCAGATCAGACACATGTGTGTGCATGCACACACACACACCTGTTTTGAAATCCAGCTGTATTTATGATCATTTCAGCAGTGCTTTCTGGCACAGCTGTAGAGCCGTTCTCTGATGACATAACTAGAAAGGATTCGGCTCTGGAAAGGCAAGACCAAGTGGAAAACTTGCTACAAAAACAATGAATAGGCATCAACAACAGTGCATCTCATGGAAGCGACTGGTGTTGGACCTGTCCAAGGTCCCATCTCTGTGGACTTCGTGTTTAGGTCCAGGCTTAGGAAATGCATTTCACCGAACCTTTGTTCAACAAATAAATTTTGCTAATGTGGGGAAGAAGACCGAGGGAATGAAATTCCTGATGTCACGTGCTTGTGAGACTGCAGAGAAGCCTTGGATCGGCTCTCCCCACTTCATGTGTCACATTCTATCTAACTCACCATGGCCACTGTTCTCTCACACTATGGACTCATTACTGTTTAAAAAGTCATGTGTAATGCTGTGTTGCTTAACAGGAACTAATATAATGCTGTAAGTCAATTATACCTAAAAATAAACAAAAAACAGACTGAAAAAGAGACCCAATTTGTGGTTTCCAGAGACAGAAGTTACGGGGAGGGGATTGGAGGAAAGGTGTTGAAAGTTACGAACTTCTAGTTGTAAGGTAAGTAAGTTCTAGGGATGTAAATATACAACAGGATGAGTATAATTAACACCACTGTGTGTTACATATGACAGTTGTTAAGGTAGTAAATTTTAAGAGTTCTCACCACAAGGAATATTTTTCTAGCTCTTTAATTTTGTATCTATATGAGAAGATTGTAAACTCACTGTGGTCCTCATTTTGTGATGTATGTAAGTCAAACCATGATGCTGTACACCTTATACTTTGCAGTGTGATTGTAACTCAGTCGTGTCTGACTCTTTGCGACCCCATGGACTGTAGCCCTCCAGGCTTCCCTGTCCATGGAATTCTCAGGCAACAATACTGGACTGGGTTACCATTTTCTTCTCCAGGGCATCTTCCTGACCCAAGGATCAAACCTGGGTCTCTTGCATTGCAGCAAATTCTTTACCATCTGAGCCACAAGGGAAGCCCCAATTGACAGTGCTGCATGTCAATTATATATATCTCAATAAAACCAGAAGGAAAGTGGAAAAAAAAAACCCATAAATTCAGAAGAAATTAAAGAAACACTGCCTCAGAGAAGGCAAGTAGGAGAGGTTCCATCAGAAAAATCAGCTGGTGGAGACTGGAGCCCAATGGTTGTACTTAAAAGGAACAGCTGGTCCTAGAGTTTAGCTGATTGCAGTCACAGAGGAATGCCAGCCCAGATTTACCAGACCTTCCGGTTTTCAGAGAGAAGTTGGAAATCCAGATTTTTTAAATGAACAACTTCCCAATTATTAAATTTGGCAATTCATTCAGCATTCTTGGAAACTTGGGTTAGGCCACACAGATATGACCAAAAGGTTTATGGTTTTATGATGCTGCACATGGTGAAATTAAGTGGGTGTGAAAAATATGACAGCTGAAAAGGAAGAGGGTTTGTTGGAAGTTCAAACAGTCGATCTCAAGGCTCATGAATGTTGAATCTTCTGTTCTCTTTAGCACAGCGGACATTCAATGACTGGAATAACGACTCCTTGCTGCTGTTCATTCACTCAGACGTGTCCGAATCTGCGACTCTGTGGGCTACAGCACGCCAGGTTTCCCTGTCCTTCACTATTGCTCAGAGTTTGCTTAAACTCATGTCCATTGAGTCAATGGTGCCATCCATCCTCTGTCGTCCCCTTCTCCTCCTGCCTTCAATCTTTCCCAGCATCAGGGTCTTTTCCAATGAACTGGCTCTTCGCATCAGGTGACCACAGTATTGGAGCTTCAGCATCAGCGTTAGTTGTGAGAAGTCAGAAGGCTGGCAGTTCTGGAATTCCCATTCTGTTGTTTCTGAGCAGCTACATGCTGTTAACCATGTTGAAGCTTTAGGAGATGAGGCAACTTCCTGACTCTCCCCAGAGAATGTGTCAGGTCAGGATCACCTACACTCAGTCATGATCTGGGATTTGAGTATCCTTGACTCTTCCAGCTCTGCAGTCCTCACACTATGGGAAAAAGACTAAATAAATCAGCCAGCATGCAAAGTAGGCAAACGACCACCTTGGATGTAGTTTCAGCTCCTTCTACTCCACAGCTGCTCTCAGAATCCCTAATAATAATAAGATGGGCTAAAAAACTTACAGTAATGTCAGTTGAATTGATAAAGTATAAAACACAGAGAGGAATTTTTATGTAGTTATTTTCAGCAGAAACAGACCTATTGGTACAAGTGGACACTAGGCAGACAGAAAGATCTGAGGGTTGGTTACAGAAAATTCAGCATAAAATTCTTATATTTGTGAAAAAAAGTAATGTGAAATGCCCTATTAGTGAAGTCGCTCAGACATGTTTGACTCTTTGTGACCCCACGGACTGTAGCCTACCATTGTCCTCCGTTCATGGGATTTTCAAGGTAAGAGTACTGGAGTGGATTGCCATTTCCTTCTCCAGATGATCTTCCCAACCCAGGGATTGAACCTGGGTCTCCCGCATTGTAGGCAGACACTTTACCATCTCAACCATCAGGGAAATGCCTTATTAGTGGACTATTGGTTATTCTGGGTTTGCCTGAAGGGGTTTGTGGCATTTATTTTTGTGTAAAAAATTCCTGAAGAACAAAGAATATCCTGTTATCATTATTTTAAATCTCCACTGGTACCCCCACCTCACTCTGCTCCTAAAATTACATGACTGCAAGACTGCCTGTGCATGCAGCCTGGGTGATGGGCAAAAAGGACTGCAGGATAAAACATGTAAACATCAGATGTGAATATGATGTATGAAATAGATGTGCTTGATGAAGAAATTTCAACAAGGATGAATGAATGTCTTCACAGCATCAGTGACATGATCAAGTAGTTTCTTTCCCTTTAACTATTGATTTACTATGTTATGTTAATCTATTTCTTAATTAAAAAATACCAGTGAATTGCAGAGTTAGTCCTTGGGTGATTATCATATGCAACCTGTCAAATTTACTTTGAGGATGTTGCCCACACTCACTCCCATGGGCTCCATCTGCAGGTTCTTTTGCCCCTCCTCTGGGATCTGAACACCCACACCTGGAAGGTGTTTTGGAGTCCTGCCCTTGGGCTACTGGAACCTCCTGATCCACTTTGCAGATGCACAGAAAGCAGAGTGCCTGTGATTTTATACTCCCTAGGGCAGCCTGCAGGCTTCCCAGGTGGTGCTAGTGGTAAAGAACCCACCTGCCACTGTAGGAGACATAAGAGACTTGGGTTCAGTCCCTGGGTCTGCAAGATCTCCTGGAGGAGGGCATGGCAACCCACTCCAGTATTCTTGCCTGGAGAATCCCACGGACTGAGCAGCCTGCTGGGCTATGGCCCATAGGGTTGCAAAGAGTCGGACATGACTAAAGTAACTTGACACACACATGCAGCATGGATCAGTCCATGGTCAGAGCCTAAGGAGGACGAAAACCCAGATCCTACTTGCCTGGAGCTAGGATGCATCCCTGGGATGCCTATAGCCCTGGAGTCTCCCTTAAGGATGTGGCTGAAGCTGCTGTGCCTGGGACTCTGCCTGACCTGAGCCCTCTCTGGCTTCCCTCCTCCCTTCACTCCTTCTCTCCTCTCTTGCCTGTTTTCCTTGATGAGTTTCCTAAATAAATCACTGGTGTTTGGAATCTCTGTCCTACTGTTTGCTTCTGGACAGCTGGCCTGCAATAAGTGCACTAGATCAGGTGTCCCCAACCTCCAGGGTTTCTTGCCTGATGATCTGAGCTGGAGCTGATATAATAGTAATAGAAAGTGCAATAAACGCAACGTGCTTGAATTATCCTGAAACCACCCCACCGCCTCAGTCTGTAGAGAAATTGTCTTCCAAGAAATTGATCCCGGGTGCCAAAGAGTTTGGGGACTGCTGAGCTACAGGATTGGATTTGCTAATGTTAAGCTTTGATTTTAGCCTATGTATGAATTTTCTGTTACTCCTGTAACACAAAACACCACAAATGTAGTGGATTAAAGAAATACAAATTTGGGGGAGAACAAGACGGTGGAGAAGAAGGTGGACGTGGAGTACATCTCTCTCCACGGATACATCAGGAATACATCTTCAGACACAGAAGTACTTGCAGAACACCAGCTGAGAGCGAACAGGAGGACCTGACCAGCGGAAAAGAATATATAGAACCACGCAAAACTCAGTAGGATGAAGGAACTAGGGGGAAACACAGGAGTGTTAGTAGGACTGGACCTGCCCTTGGTGAGTGTGGGAACTGAAGCAGGGGTCCGATCCCCACATCGGGGCAATTGTCTGAGTCAGAGGAGAAACATTTAAGGCTGAGAGTGAAACAGCTGATCTGTGGCAGCCTAAATGGAATGAGAATCAGACAGTCTTGCCACAGCCATACATACCCTGGACAGGGACACAGGTCCCCTGAAGGCACAGCGGCTGGGAGCTGGAGTTTAGAGATTGTGGCGCAATCCCAGGGTGAGGGCTGCTGTTGACTGCAGAGAGACAGATCAAGGGGATGTGAGGGAGGAGATTGTGGTGGGAAATAACTATGAAGGAAAGCCAGGCAGCCATGGAAGCAAGGTGATGCTGCTGAGTCACACGTAGCAGGGTGGAACCATCACCATAGCCTCTCCCTCCCCACACGCCAGAATCGGCAGCTGAGCAATAGAGACGCTGGCCCATCAGACGCCTGACACAGTGAACTACAGAGAAGGACCCCACCCAGGTGCCCCTTTGAGTGCCTGATGCACTGTACAGAGTAGGACCCCAGTCAGGGTGCCCTTTTAAGTGCCTGATGTGTTGATCTACAGAGTAGGACCCCAGCCAGGGGGGCCCCTCTATGTACCCCTCTATGTGCTGAACAACAGAGAAGGACCCCAGGCAAGGGAGCCCTCTAAGTGCCTGAATGGGCAGAGCTATGGAGAAAGACTGGCCAAAGAGGCTTTCAGATCACCAGCTACCAGAGGCTCAAAAAAAGACTCTGATGGGGTCATAACTCCTGCAGTGGAGGCGTCCATGTCCCTGCACACTGGGTACTGCCAGGGTCCCCGAAAACCAAGCAGCTGCACCACTTTCATGTTCAACCCTCACGGGGGCAGGGCTGCCACAGGCAAAAAACGTCTAATGTCTATGCCTGCAGGGTCGCTTTGGTAGTGTCTGACTCTGCACCGTCTCTGTGGCCTGTGGCCTGCCAGGCTTCTCTGTCAGGGAGGTGGGTTCTCCAGGCAAGAACACTGGAGCGTATTGGCCAGCACTGGTGGCCACGCCCTTCTAGGGCACTGTATTTCCTGCTGCCCCAGCCGCGGCTCCCCTGAGGACCTGGTGCTGCCGGAACCCCTGCGACCCAAGCAGCTGCCCCACCTCCACACCGGGCCCTCAGAGGGGCAGACCCAAGTCCTCCAGGGCAGCCTCGGGAGCAAACCCCAGGGGACGGCCCGCATACAGAGGTGGAGATAAAACCACAACTGAAACCCAGGGGTGGTGTGACTAAGGAAGAAGACCCAAAACCTCCCCACCCACTGTACAAGCTGCAGATTAAATCCACACGATCAACTGGGCAGACTCTGCGTCTGTGGAATATATGAAAGGTCACTGAGGCTCCCCCAGAAGAAAACGCACTGGTTCTGACAGCCGTGGACTTGGAGGCGAGGACACACAGGAGTGGGACCAGATCAGACTCTGAGCCGCCCCCACGGCAGGGCCAGAGATCAGCACAGCGCTGGGCATCCTAGTGGGGCAAGGACACACAGGAGTGGGACCAGATCAGACTCTGAGCTGCCCCCACGGCAGGGCCAGAGACCGGCACAGCGCTGGGCATCCTAGGGGGGCGAGGACACACAGGAGTGGGACCAGATCAGACTCTGAGCTGCCCCCACGGCAGGGCCAGAGATCGGCACAGCATTGGGCATCCTAGGGGGGCGAAGACACACAGGAGTGGGACCAGATCAGACTCTGAGCTGCCCCCACGGCAGGGCCAGAGATCAGCACAGCGTTGGAGGGCATCTTAGGGGGGCGAGGACACACAGGAGTGGGACCAGATCAGACTCTGAGCTGCCCCCACGGCAGGGCCAGAGATTGGCACAGCGCTGGGCATCCTCGGGGGGCGAGGACACACGGGAGTGGGACCAGATCAGACTCTGAGCTGCCCCCACAGCAGGGCCAGAGATCGGCACAGCGCTGGGCATCCTAGGGAGGCGAGGACACACAGGAGTGGGACCAGATCAGACTCTGAGCTGCCCCCACGGCAGGGCCAGAGATCAGCACAGCATTGGGTATCCTAGGGAGGCGAGGTGGACTGTGACTCCCAGCGAGGGAAAGGACTCTGACAGCAGAGACTCAAGAAAAACATTTATTATTCTTATATTTTGACTTGTTCTATAGATTCTTTTGGATTTTTTTCTTTTTCCTTTCCCCTCCCCTAGTGTAGTTGTTGATTTTATTGACACTATGAAATCTAGTTACGCTTTTGAATTTTTTTTTTCCCTCAGTCATATTTTTTAATTGTTGTTAGAAACCTCTGCCTCTATGTTGGGCTTTTGCAGTTCTGAGGAGTTTTCCTTTTTCTTTCTTCTTCCTTCCTTCCTTCCTTTTTTTTGCTTTTCTCTTTAATTTTAATTTTTTTGAAACTATTATTATTTTTTCTACATTTATTCCTTTGTTTCCTTTTCCTACTGTTCTTTTCCCCTTGCAGTTAATCTTTAATGTATGTAATTCTTCTTTATCTACCTCTATTTAACTTTATATTTCTATTCTTTCTTTGCTTTCCTCTCAACATATTTGTTGGTTTATTTTTATTGCTTTATTCCCCACTTGGAACCTTGCTTTAGTTTTGTTTTCCAGTTTGTTGTGCTGTAGATATGTTTTGTTCTTAACTGCTAGATATAATTTTTGATTTCCTTTGTTTGCCAGGTCACTCTACTCTACTTTGTTTTTGTTGGACTGTTTTGATTTTGCTTATGGGTGGAAATGTATATGTGCATATTCCATATTTTAATTATTATTTGCCTGATTTTGTAACTGCCATTTGTCTGAGGTTCATCTTTGCTTTCTTATTTTTCGCTATTTGTTTTAACCTCATGTAATGCCATAACAAACCACTTGTGGAGTCTTCATTCCTGACCAGAGATCAAGCCCTGAGCCTTTGGAATGGGAACACTGACTCCAAGACCCTAGGCTACCAGAGAACCAACTCTAGGGAGTATCAAACAGTGAGAACTCACACTAAGGAAACGGCTTGAATACGGAGACCTGGCATCACCCAGCCGCCAGTAGCACCCTGTGCAGGATGCCTCATCTAAACAACAAACAAAACAAAACCACAAACCCAATCATCAGCAGATGGGATTACCACCTCACTCAGCCTTGCCCACCAGAGGAAAAACAAACAAAAAAACTCAGCAGAAAGCTCACCCTATTCGAAGCTTATAGAAACCACTAGACCAACCTTAGAAGGGCAGAAACCAAAAGGAGGAAAGAATTCAACCTTGAAGCCTGGGAAAAGGAGACCTCAAACACAATAGACCTGTCTGAAGATGTATCTGCTGCCTTGGAAGATATGCAAAATCAAGTGAAAGCCATGTCTAATGAACTGTTGTTATAGTAATCTTGATCATACTGCTTTGTGGGCCCTGCTTCCTACAATACCTTGTGAATTTTGTAACCCAGAGGTTGATAGCATTCTCTCATGTGGGTGGCAGGAGGGCTAAGGTACAATATATCTCAATAAATGATGCTCGTTATGGAAACTAAGAGCATCAAGAGCATACATAGGGCCTGGACTCCATCTCAGGCCTGTCTGTGCTGATCGTGCGCGGCCACCTCTCCAGTGGACTCTGAACTCTGTGCTTAGCGCCTGTGGGAAAGACAATGGAAGGATAAGACCCCCCTCTGGGCAGGGGAATCTTGAAGAAGAGAAAACAGACACTAATCACCCCTGCCTCTGGACACTATCTATCAGAATGTAAGCACAGGCTTATCAGTTATTAACTATTTGGAATGTAACTGCGGGTTTATTGATTATTGACTGTTTGAACACATAACACGTGAATGATGGGGTTATTGTAGTTGTATTTACCCTTCCTTTGTTTATGTAAGTCTCAAGGGAATTGGGGTAGTGGGTTTGGACACATGGGGTATAAAAGATTTTCACAAATGCTGGTCGGGGTCCTTGGCTAAGAGGAGACTCTGACTTGGTCCCGCCGGTGTAATAAACTGCACTCCACTAAAAAAAAAAAAAAAAAAAAAGAAAGAAAAATAATGAAAAGGCAGAGAAATACTACAGAAATGAAGGAACAAACTAGAAACACAGAAGTCCAAATAAATGAAGAAGAAACAGGTGAACCACCTGAAAAAGAATTCAGAATAATGATAGTAAAGATGATCAAAAACCTTGAAAACAATGGAGAAAATGCAAGAATCAATTAAGAAAGACCTAGAAGAGTTAAAGAATAAACATACAGAGACAAACAACACAATTACTGAAATTAAAAATACTCTGGAAGGGATCAAAAGCACAATATCTGAAGAAGAATGAATCAGTGAGATGGAAGATAAAATGGTAGAAATAACTTCTGAAGAGCAGACCAAATTAAAAAAAAAAAAAAAACTGCAGATAGTCTCAGAGACCTCTGGGACAATATCAAATGCAGCAACATTTGAATTATAGGTATCCCAGAAGAAGAGATAAAGAAAGGGTATGAGAAAATTTTTGAAGAGATTATAGTTGACAATCCCCCCAGCATGGAAAAGGAATGCCAATCAAGTCCAAGAGGTGCAAAGAGCCCCACACAGGATAAACCCAAGGAGAAACACACCAAGACACATGCTAATCAAACTAACAAAGATTAAACACAAAGAAAGAATATTAAAAGCAGCAAGGGAAAAGCAACAAGTAACATACAAGTGAAACCCCATATGTTTAACAGCTGATCATTTAGCAGAAACTCTGCAGGCCAGAAGGGAATGGCAGGATATATTTAAAGCACTGAAAGGGACAAATCTACAACCAAGATTACTGTAACCAGCAAGGATCTCATTTGAAATTGATGGAGAGATAAAAGCTTTTCAGACAAGCAAATGTTAAGAGAATTCAGTACCACCAAACCAGCTTTATAACAAATGTTAAAGGGACTTATATATATAGTCAAGAAATACAAGAGAAGAAAAAGATCTACAAAATCAACCACAATTAAGAAAATGGCAATAGGAACATATATATCAACAACTGCTTTAAATGTGAATGGATTAAATGCTCCAACCAAAAGACACAGACTGGCTGAATGGATACAAAAACAAGACCCATATATATGCTGTCTAAAAGAAACCCACTTCAGACCTATAGACACATATAGACTGAAAGTGAGGGGATGGAAAAATATATTCCATGCAAATGTGAAGCAAAAGAAAACTGGAGTAGCAGTCCTCATATCAGACAATACAGACCTTAAAGAAGAGTACAAGTGATAAGGTAGGACACTAAATAATGATCAATGGATCAATCCAAGAGGAATACATAATAACTGTAAATATCTATACACCCAACATAGGAGCACCTCAGTATATAAGACAAACACTAACAGACATAAAAGGAGAAATTGACAGCAACACAATAATAGTAGCAGACTTTAATACCCCACTCACACCAATGGACAGATCATCAAAACAGAAAATTAATAAGGAAACACAAGTCTTAAATGATACATTAGATGAGATGGATCTCATTGATATCTTCAGGACATTCCATCCAAATGCAGAAGAATACACCTTCTCAAGTGCACATGGAACATTCTCCAGGATAAACCACATCTTGGGTCACAAATCAAACCTCAGTAAATTTAGGAAAATTGAATCATATCAAGCATCTTCTCTGACCATAATGCTATAAGACTAGATATGAATTACAAGAAAAAAACTGTAAAAAACACAAACACATGGAAATTAAGCAACATGTTTCTAAATAACCAACAGGTTACTGAAGAAATCAAAAGGGAAACAAACAAACAAAAGTTCTAGAAACAAATGACAATGAAAATATGACAACTCAAAACCTATGGGATGCAGCAAAAGCAGTTCTAAGAGGGAAGTTTATAGCAATACAATCCTACCTCAAGAAATAAGAAAAACATCAAATAGGCAACCTAACTTTACACCTAAAAAAACTTGAAAAAGAAGAACAAAAAAATCTCCAAAATTAGTAGAAGGAAGAAATCATAAAGATCCAAGCAGAAATAAACTAGAAAGAAATGAAATAAACAATAGTAAACAATAATAAAACTAAAAGCTTGTTCTTTGAGAAGATAAACAAAATTGACAAACATTTAGCTAGACTCATCAAGAAAAAAAGAAGAATCAAATCAACAAAATTAGAAATGAAAAAAAGAGAGGTTATAAACAATTCAGAAATACAAAGGATTATAAGAAATTACTATGAACAACTATATGGCAGTAAAATGGATTACCTGGAAGAAACAGACTATTTCTTAGAAAAGTTCAATCTTCCAAGACTGAACCTGGAAGAAATAGAAATTATGAATAACTCAATTACAAGCACTGAAATTGAAGCCATGACCAAAAGTGTCCCCTAAAACAAAAGCCAAGGACCAGTTGGCTTCACAGGACAATTCTATCAAACATTTAGAGAAGAGCTAATGCCTATCCTTCTAAAACTCTTTCAAAAAATTGCAGAGGAAGGAACACTTCCAAACTCATTCTACAAGGCCACCATCACCCTGATACCAAAACCAGACAAAGACAGCACACAAAAAAGAAAACTACAGGCCAACATCACTGATGAACATAGATGCAAAAATCCTTAACAAAATTTTAGCAAACAGAATTCAGCAACACATTAAAAAGCTCATACATCATGATCAAGTTGGGTTTATACCAATATACAAGGATTCTTCAATATATGCAGATCACTCAATGTGATACACCGTGTTAACAAATTGAAACATAAAAACCATATGATCATCTCAATAGATGCAGAAAAAGCCTTTGACAAAATTCAACACCCATTTATGATTAAAACTCTTCAAAAAATGGTCATAGAAGGAACCTACTTCAACACTGTAAAGGCCATATATGGTAAGTCAACAGCAAACATTGTCAATGGTGAAAATTGAAAGCATTCCCCCTAAGATCAGGAACAAGACAAGGGTGTCCACTTTCGCCACTATTATTCAGCATAGTTCTGGAAGCTCTAGCTACAGCAATTAGAGAAGAAAAAGAAATAAAAGGAATCCAGATTGGAAAAGAAGAAGTAAAGCTCTCACTGTTTGCAGATGTCATAATACTGTACATAGAAAACCCTAAAGATAGTATCATAAAATTACTAGAGCTAATCTGTGAATTTAACAAAGTTGCAGGACACAAAATCAATACACAGAAATCACTTGCATTTCTATATACTGACAATGAAAAATCAGACAGAGAAACTATGGAATCAATCCCATTCACCACTGCAACAAAAATAATTAAATATCTAGGAATAAACTTAACAAAGGAGACAAAAGAACTGTACGCAGAAAATTATAAGACACTAATGAAAGAAATCAAAGATGACATAAACAGATGGAGAGATATTCCATGTTCCTGGGTAGGAAGAATCAATATTGTGAAAATGACTATACTAAACACAAGCTACAGATTCAATGTGATCCCTATCAAATCACCAATGGCATTTTCACAGAACTAGAACAAAGAATTTCACAATTCATATGGAAATAGAAAAGACCCCGAATAGCCAAAACAGTCTTGAGAAAGAAGAATGGAGCTGGAGGAATCATCCTTCCTGACTTCAGATTATACTACAAGGTGTGGTCATCAAGACAATATGGTACTGGCACAAAAACAGAAATATAGACCAATGGAACAAGATAGAAAACCCAGAAATAAATCCATGCATCTATGGGTACCTATTTTTGACAAAGGAGGCAAGAATATACAGTGGGGGCAAAAACAGCCTCTTCAATAAATGATGTTGGGAAAACTGGACAACTGCATGTAAAAGAATGAAATGAGAACACTTCCTAACACCATACACAAAGATAAACTCAAAATGGATTAAAGACCTGAAAGAACAGAAATTATAAAACTCTTAGAGGAAAACATAGTCAGAACACTTGATGACACAAATCAAAGCAAGATTCTCTATGACCCAACTCCTAGAGTAATGGAAATAAAAACAAAGGTAATCAAGTGGGACCTGGTTAAACTCACAAGCTTTAGCACAGCAAAGGAAACTTTAAGCAAGGTGAAAAGACATCCCTCAGAATGGGAGGAAATAATAGCAAATGATATAACTGACAAAGCATTAATTTCCAAAATATACAAGCAACTCATACAACTCAATACCAGAAAAACAAACAACCCAATCAAACAAAGCATTAATTTCCAAAATATACAAGCAACTCATACAACTCAATACCAGAAAAACAAACAACCCAATCAAACAATGGGAAAAAGACCTAAAAAGACATTTCTCCAAAGACATACAGATGGCTAACAAACACATGAAAAGATGCTCAACATCGCTCATTATTCAGTTCAGTTCAGTTCAGTCACTCAGTCATGTCCGACTCTTTGCAACCCCATGAATCGCAGCACGCCAGGCCTCCCTATCCATCACCAACACCCGGAGGTTACTCAAACTCATGTCCATTGAGTCGGTGATGCCATCCAGCCATCTCATCTTCTGTCGTCCCCTTCTCCCCCTGCCCCCAATTCCTCCCAGCATCAGGGTCATTTCCAATGAGTCAACTCTTCACATGAGGTGGCCAAAGTATTGGAGTTTCAGCTTCAGCATCAGTCCTTCCAATGAACACCAGGACTGATCTCCTTTAGGATGGACTGGTTGGATCTCCTTGCAGTCCAAGGGACTCTCAAGAGTCTTCTCCAACACCATAGTTCAAAAGCATCAATTTTTCGGCACTCAGCTTTCTTCACAGTCCATCTCTCACATCCATACATGAACGCTGGAAAAACCATAACCTTGCTCATTATTAGAGAACTGCAAATCAAAACTACAATGAGATATCACTTCACATCAGTCAGAATGGCCATCATCAAAAAGTCTAAAAACAATAAATGCTGGAGACAGTGTGGAGAAAAGGGAACATTGAACCATTGGTGGGAATGTAAATTGATACAGCCACTATGGAAGACAGTATGGAGATTCCTTCAAAAACTAGGAATAAAATTACCATATGACCCAGCAGTCCCACTCCGAGGCACATACCCTGAGGAAACCAAAATTGAAAAAGACACATGTATCCAATTGTTCATTGCAGCACTATTTACAATAGCTAGAAGATGGAAGCAACCTAGATGTCCACTGACAGATGAATGGATAAAGAAGCTGTGATATATATACACAATGGAATATGACTCAGCTATAAAAAGGAATGCATTTGAGTCAGTTCTGATGAAGTGGATGAACCTAGAACCTATTATACAGAGTGAAGTAAGTCAGAAAGAGGAAAATAAATATTGTATTCTAATGCGTATATGCAGAATCTAGAAAAATGGTACTAAAGAATTTATTTACAGGGCAGCAATGGAGAAACCCCCTCCAGTATTCTTGCCTGGAGAATTCCATGGAGAGAGGAGCCTGGTGGGTTACAGTCCATGGGGTCACAAAGAGCTGGACACGACTGAGTGACTAACACTAACAGACTAAATGGAGAAACAGACATAGAAAATATACTTATGGATGTGGGGAGAGAGGAGGAGGGGGCGAAATGTATGGAGAGAATAACATGGAAACTTACATTACCATATGCAAAATAGATAGCCAACGGGAAATTGCAGCATGGCTTAAGAAACTCAAAAGGGGCTCTGTATCAACCTAGAAGGGTGGGATGGGGAGAGAGATGGGATGGAGGTTTAAAAGGGAGGGGATATATGTATACCTATGACTGATTCATGTTGAGGTTTGACAGAAAACATCAAAATTATGCAAAGCAATTATTCTGCAATTAAAAAACGAGGTACAAATTTATCTTCTTATGGATCAGGCTCAGCATCCTCACATGGGATGGTGCAGCTGTGGTTCCTTCTGGAGGCTCCAGGGAGAATCTGTTTCCTTGTGTTTTCCTGCTGTGGTCCTTCCTCCACCTGGGAAGTATACCATTGCATCTCCTGCTTACACCTGAATAATCCAGGAGCATCTCCTCATCTCAGAGGCTTACTTTAACCACAACTTCAAATGCTTTATGTCATGCAAGGTAACTTACTGACAGGTTCTGTGAGAAAGATGTGGAAATTTTGAAGGGAGGTGTTAGTCTTTCTACTAGGCAGCTATGTTCATTAGTGAGATTGATCTATAATTTTTGTGAGTGATTTGTCTAGGATCAGTGTCAGAATAATGGCATTTATTGAAAAAAGTATTTTTATTCAGTCTAAAACTTGGAAAAGACCCTGATGCTGGGAAAGATGGAGGGCAGGAAGAGAGGGACGACAGAGGATGAGATGGTTGGATGGCATCACCAGCTCAATGGATGTGAGTTTGAGCAAGATCAGGGAGATGGTGAAGGACAGGGAAGCCTGGTGTGCTCCAGTCCATGGGGTTGCAAAGAGTGGGACATGACCTAATGACTGAACAACAACAAAAAACTTGTTATATAACAAAAAAAATAAAGTTCTTGGAAAACATGGAAAAAATTGCCTTAAAAACCAAAAGGTAGACATGAAATCTGCTTCTTAAAAGCTTATATATATATATATTTTTTTCCCCAATTATTTCCAATTTTTTTCCTATTAGGGCTTTTCTTTCTCCCTGTGCATTTGTACACTGAGTCTCCTACACAGGAACCTTCAAGCTGTGGCTTTCAAAGATGAGAATGTGCATTTGAATGTCCAGTCACAGATTAGCTCATGTGTCTGGCATGCATTGGCACGTGTGTGCGTCCTCTACCAGTGTTTGTGCTGTTGTGTACTTTGCAGTACTGTCTCTTGTGTTTTTCTTTTTTATGCATTATTTGTGGGAAAACATAAACCTATTACAGTATAGTGCCATATATCTGATTGTGCTAGGTGGGTAACTAGGCTAACTTTGCTGTACTTACAAGTGAACTGGACTTACAAACATGCTCTCAGGATGTAATTTATTCATGTGTAGGGGACCTACTGTACAAAAATGACAGAATGATGTCTGTTCATTTCCAAGGCAAACTATTCAATGTCACAGTCTATGGTCACCAAGTCAAACTACAAAAATGACAGAATGATCTCTGTTCATTTCCAAGGCAAACTATTCAATGTCACAGTCTATGTCACCAAGTCTATGCTCCAACCAGTAATGCTGAAGAAGCTGAAGCTGAATGGTTCTATGAAGACCTACAAGACCTTATAGAACTAACACCAAAAAAGAAGTCCTTTTCATAACAGGGGACTAGAATGGGAAAGTAGGAAGTCAAGAGATACCTGGAGTAACAGGCAAGGTTGGCCTTGGAGTACAGAATGAAGCAGGGCAAAGTCTCACAGAGTTCTGCCAAGAGAACACACTGGTCATAGCAAACACCCTCTTCCAACAACACAAGACACAATTCTACACATGGACATCACCAGATGGTCAATACTGAAATCAGATTGATTATATTCTTTACAGCTGAAGATGGAGCAGCTCTATATAGTCAGCAAAAACAAAAAGTGGGAGCTGACTGTGGCTCAGATCATGAACTCTTTATTGCAAAATTCAGATGCAAATTGAAGGAAGTAGGGAAAACCACTAGACCATTCAGGTATGGCCTATATCAATTCCCTTATGATTGTACAGTGGAAGTGAGAAATAGATTCAATGGACTAGATTTAATAGACAGTGCCTGAAAAACTATGGATGGAGGTTTGTTACATTGTACAGAAGGCAGTGATAAAGACCATCCCCAAGAAAAAGAACAGCGAAGGCGATGGCACCCCAGTCCAGTACTCTTGCCTGGAAAATCCCATGGACGGAAGAGCCTGGTAGGCTGCTGTCCATGGGGTCGCTACAAGTCAGACACAACTGAGCGACTTCACTTTCACTTTCACTTTCATGCATTGGAAAAGGAAGTGACAACCCACTCCCGTGTTCTTGCCTGGAGAACCCCAGGGACGGGGGAGCCTGGTGGGCTGCTGTCTATGGGGTCGCACAGAGTTGGACACGACTGAAGCGACTTAGCAGCAGTAGCACCATCAAGAAAAAGAAATGAAAAAAGGCAAAACAGTTGTCTGAGGAGGCCTTACAAATAGCTGTGAAAAGAAGAGAAGCGAAAGGAAAGGAGAAAAGGAAAGATATACCCGTCTGAATGCAGAGTTCCAAAGAATAGCAAAGAGAGATAAGAAAGCCTTCCTCAGCGATCAATGCAAAGAGAGGAAAAGAACACACTGGGAAAGACTAGAGATCTCTTCAAGAAAATTAGACATACCAAGGGAACTTTTCGTGCAAAGATGGGCACTATAAAGGACAGAAATGGTATGGACCTAATAGAAGCAGAAGATACTAAGAAGAGGTGGCAAGAATACACAGAAGAACTATACAAAAAAGATCTTAACGACCCAGATAGCCATGATGGTGTGATCACTCACTTAGAGCCAGACATCCTGGAATGTGAAGTCAAGTGGGCCTTAGGATGCATCACTCCAAACCAAGCTACTGGAGGTGATGGAATTCCAGTTGAACTATTTCAAATCCTAAAAGATGATGCTGTGGAAGTGCTGCACTCAATATGCCAGCAAATTTGGGAAACTCACCAGTGGCCACAGGACTGGAAAAGTCAGTTTTCATTCCAATCCCAAAGAAAGGCAATGCCAAAGAATGTTCAAACTACGGCACAATTGCACTCATCTCACATGCTAGCAAAGTAATGCTCAAAATTCTCCAAGCCAGGCTTCAACAGTATGTGAACCATGAACTACCAGATGTTCATGTTGGATTTAGAAAAGGCAGAGGAACGAGAGATCAAAATGCCAACATCTGTTGGATCATTGAGAAAACAAGAGAGTTGCAGAAAAACATCTACTTCTGCGTTAATTGACTACACCAAAACCTTCAACTGTGTGGATCATGACAAACTGTGGAAAATTATTAGAGTTGGGAATACTAGACCACCTTACCTGCCTACTGAGAAATCTGTATGCAGGTCTGGAAGCAACAGTTAGAACCACACATGGAATAACAGACTAGTTACAAATTGGGAAAGGAGTACGTCAAGGGTACATCATGCAAAATGCCAGGCTGGATGAAGCACAAGCTAGAATCAGGACCACTGGGAGACATATCAATAACCTCAGATATACAGATGACACTACCCTTATGGCAGCAAGCAAACAGGAGCTAAAGAGCCTCTTGATGAGGGTGAAAGAGGAGAGTGAAAAAGCTGGCTTAAAAATCAACATTCATAAAATGAAGATCATGGCATCCGGTCCCCTCACTTCAAGGCAAATAGATGGGGAAACAATGGAAACAGTGGCTGACTTATTTTTCTGGGCTCCAAAATCACTGCAGATGGTGATTGCAGCCATGAAATTAAAAGACGCTTACTCCTTGGAAGGCAAGTTATGACCAACTTAGGCAGCATATTAAAAAGCAGAGACATTACTTTGCCAACAAAGCTCTGTCTAGTCAAAGCTATAGTTTTTCTAGTAGTCATGTATGGATGTGAGAGTTGGATTATAAAGAAAGCTAAGCACCGAAGAATTGATGCTTTTGAACTGTGGTGTTGGAGAAGACTCTTGAGAGTCCCTTGGACTGCAAGGAGATCCAACCAGTTCAACCTAAAAGAAATCAGTCCTGAGTATTCATTGGAAGGACTGATGTTGAAGCTGAAACTCCAATACTTTGGCCACCTTATGTGAAGAACTCACTCATTGGAAAAGACCCTGATGTTGGGAAAGATTGACGGCAGGAGGAGAAGGGGTCGACAGAGGATGAGATGGTTGGATGGCATCAGCGACTCAATGGACATGAGTCTCAGCAAGCTCCAGGAATTGGAGATGGATAGAGAGGCCTGACGTGCTGCAGTCTATGGGGTCGCAAAGAGTCAGATGTGACTGAGGGACTGAACTGAACTGACGGGACTTACTCTATAGAGTTGTGCGTTTTATGGAATGTCGTTACTGTATGGGGCGCTATCTGAAAGCATTTGTTTCGGATTTATTTAATACTTTCGGGTTTTCATTGCTGTCAGGCTCTTCTCTAGCTGGCGCAGGCGGTGGCATCCCCTGCTGCAGAGTTTGGCTCTAGATGTCCGGGCCTTTAGTCGTTGTGGCCCCAGCACTCGGCAGCTGTGGTGCACAGGCCTAGCTCTCTGCAGAATGTAGGATCTTCCCGGACCACGCATCGAACCTGTGTTTCCTGCATTGACAAGTGGATTCTTTACCACTAGACCACCAGGGAAGCCCTCAATAAAGTTTTGTTAAAGAAATACCTTTGATTTTTTTTTTTTATATTTATTTGTTATCTGACAAACTTGCTAAATGATCTCAGTAATTCTGACTGTTTTCCTATAGATGACTTGCATTTTCTAATTCTACAGTCCTGCGACTGCACATAACTTCTTCCCTTTCCAAGCCCTTCTCTCCTTCTCTGTTTCTTGTGCCTTTATTGCTGTAAGCTCTGGCACAGGGGCATCAGGATGGATGGAAGGGTGGGCCTTCCTGGTCTGACCGCAGACCTCAGTGAAAACACTTCACTGTTTCACCAAAAGGTATAAGGCGTGGAGGAGAGAAACTCTTTTATAGCACCATGTGTCTGGGGGACACGTATTTTTACCAGCTGAGCTGTTTAGGAATCATAAACTTTGAGCAGCCCAAGTATGCCATACACTGGGGGTCTCCTGACGAATGGATAAAGGACATTCTTTTGTACCAACCATGTGTGAGTGCAGAAACTATTTCTGTCCTCCCGAGGCTGGTTGTTGGATCCTTCATGATTCTACCAGCATATTGTGCTCCCTGCTCCCCATCTAGCCATGAAAAGCTTCTGACTTTCTGCCTCATTCAGCTGATCAGTGAAATGCCTCCCTGGTTCCATTGCTTTCCCTGGCCAGTTACTAAACTCAGCTTTTCCTTCTCATTTTTTTTTTTTTTAATTTCAGGAAGAACTCTTTTCTTTCTAGACAGCCAAGAATCCTGAATGAAAATTGAACTTTATAAAAAGCTTAAATCTGTCTCTTAAGATGGTTACATATGTTTTCCTTTTGCATGAAATAATTTTTAAATGTTAAGGTTGAATTTCCAGAATAAATACAACTTGGTAATTATATAGTTTCCTTTTTCTAGGAAATCTGTGCTAGATTTAGTTTGCTAATATTTTATATTGAATATATGCACCTTTTTAATGAAAGAGATGAGATACAAGCTCACTTTTGTTGGAGAATGTAAGCTTCCCTCTCGGTTTTCTCTAAGAGTGGATAGAGATAGAAACATTTCTTTCTTAAATATCTAGTACTTTTTGCCAGTGATACCATGCAGTGCTGGGGTTTCATTGTGGGAAGATTTTTGATTACATATTCTGCATTTTTAATATAGATTTTAAATTTAAACTAAAAAAAATCTATATTTTTCATATAGATTTTCAAGTTACCAATTTATCTTTGAATCAATTACTTTTATTTTTTCTTATTATAGGTAAAATTTTGAATGATTGGTATAAGGTTATTCATAATATCCTTTTATTATCTGTATAATGTCTGCAGAATTGGTAGTGATTTTTTTTTTCCCCATTCTTTATATTGGTTGTCTTTGCCTCTTCTTTCTTTTTTCTAGTTCAGTCTGCTAAAAATGTGTCAATATTCATTTAAAAGAACTAAATTTTGGCCTTATCTGCCATCTCTTTATGCTTGTTTTCTATTTCATTAACAGCTACTCTTATCTATATTAGAATCTCCCTTGATTATTGATCTTTGTTTTCTTGTTTTTAATTTTTAAAATTTTCCTACGTTCTGTGAGGGATGCTTCACTCAGAGATTTATCAGTTTTTTCTCTTATTTTTTCTAAGAATGTTAGTTCAGTCAATACAGTTGCAAGAAAGTTGCACATAAGATAATAAATTTCCTTCTAGTTGGGGCTTTAGCAAATACTTTTGAGATGGATTATTTTGATTATCCTTTAATTCATAGTAATGTATATTTTCCTTTATGATTTCTTCTTTGACAATGTGTTATCCATAATTATGGTTTTAATCTTTAAAGAGATATAAGTTATTTCTAGTTATTTCTCTTTTATTGGTTTCTAATTGCATTGTGCTAAAGAGATACATTCTGTAGAATTTAATTCCGTAAAATTTAATTATAAAATAAGTAGTCTTCCTTTGTTCATGTTGTATATTTTGCAACTGTTGAATTTATTTTTCTTGATGCTTAATGAAGTGTGCTTAAATCTTCAAAGTATTTCATTTCTGTGTTGTATCTCTTCCTCAGAAGGGTGTTTTCAAAAATTCTCAGGATGTTATATTTTTCTGGCAAATTGTTCTGTCAGTAGAGTGTGTTTATTTCACCTTCCAAAGCAGTATTATTTTTCTAGTTTATTCATCAATATTCATTTGGGTTTTCACATTTATTTTTCACTTTCTTTGCTGCTCACCACATTTTGTCTTCAGGGTAACTCGCCTCGGATCACTTTTCCTCAAGTGTGTCCTTTAGGTTTAGAATTACCAGGAGGGGGTGCATTAGCCAATGCACTTACACTAAACTAAGCTTTAGTTGTGAGTCAAACGTAAATACTGGTGGCATCAGTTTTTTCTCACTCCTGCCCTGTCTGATACTGGCCACGTGGCTTCACCTGGGCCAGTTTGCCAGCGCTGTGTCCCAGGAGTCTGGGTCAGGATGCTGGGTTGGACCAATTATCAATCAATAAAAATACTCAGGTTTTCTTGGCTCCACTAATCCTTTATGTCTTCAATTTGATCTTATTTAACAATGACTTTCTTTGTTCTCATTTTTGCTTTTTATTTTAATGCCTTTGACCATAATTTTATTTTAACCATTTTGTGTCATTTGGTTTTATAAGCTATGTCCTTTATATTTTATATATTCCTTCACTCTTTTCATTTCCTGTTTTATTACTATTTGTTTAAGTTTTCATGACTTTCCCCATTGTTCTAAAAATCATAATTCCAATATTTACCCTCTTATCATTTCAAAACATACTTGATACTTTGTTTTTATAATGAGACTAAAGATATCTCAGATAATACAATATTTCCCAAAGTAAGGTGAAAATTCAATTTTATCACTTTTTCTTTTCTTTTTTTTTCCTCTCTAAAAATATTTTATTTTGTTAATTTTTTACTAATAGGGGATTTTTTTTTTTACTGGTAAGTCTTTAACTACAATACTGTGCCCAGTTGAAGAATACACAGATTTGAACAAATAGCAAAAATTTAGAGGACTTCAGAGAAGAGCATAAAATTTCTTTGAAGAAAATGGGAGTTACAGGAAAAGGTCAAGAGAGTCAAAACCAATTTACTAAGAAATTCTGAAGAATGTCTTAGAAACTTTCTGAAAACATACCTTTTCTTTTATGGATTAAATAGGCACCACCTCTTCTGAGGGATCATAATTCCCATTTTTATCTCCTTTCACAAATATAGGATTTTTGAATCAGATGATAACTATTAATTTTTAAATATTCTGATAGTCACTTTATTTCCTAGTCACATAAATATAAAATAGATTCACTCTATTATCTATTCAGTCAGTTCAGTTGCGCAGTCATGTCTGACTCTTTGTAACCCCATGGACTACAGCACGTCAGGAATCCCTGTCCAGCACCAACTCCCGGAGTTTACTCAAATTCATGCCCATTGAGTCGGTGATGCCATCCAACCATCTCATCCTCTGTCGTCCCCTTCTCTTTCCGCCTTCAATCTTTCCCAGCATCAGGGTCTTTTCAAATGAGTCAGTTGCTTGCATCAGGTGGCCAAAGTATTGGAGTTTCAGCTTCAACATCAGTCCTTCCAATGAACACCCAGGACTGATCTCCTTTAGGATGGACTGGTTGGATCTCCTTGCAGTCCAAGGGACTCTCAAAAGTCTTCTCCAACACCACAGTTCAAAAGCATCAATTCTTCGGCACTCAGCTTTCTTTATAGTCCAACTCTCACATCCATACATGACTACTAGAAAAACCATAGCCTTGACTAGACGGACCTTTGTAGGCAAAGTAATGTCTCTGCTTTTTAATACGCTGTCTAGGTTGGTCATAACTTTCCTTCCAAGGAATATGCATCTTTTAATTTCATGGCTGCAGTCACCATCTGCAGTGATTTTGGAGACCCCCAAAATAAAGTCAGCCACTGTTTCCATTGTTTCCCCATCTATTTGCCATGAAGTGATGGGACTAGATGCCATGATCTTAGTTTTTTTTTTTTTTTTGGTTAGAGTTGTATATTTTAAAATTAAAAAGTGACAAAGACTTATAATTTTATTTTTTTAGTAAAAGTCATTGCTTCTGAATTGGTGCAACACAATATGGCACATTTTCTATAAGAAGGTCTTTCCTAGGGACCAATTTCAGCATATTGTGGTCTGTGTGAATAACTTGTACAACAGATGTTATACAATATACAGCCCTGACATACTCCTTTTCCTCTTTGGAACCAGTCTGTGGTCCCATGTCCATTTCTAACTGTTGCTTCCTGACCTGCATACAGGTTTCTCAAGAGGCAGGTCAGGTGGTCTGGTATTCTCATGTCTGTCAGGTTTCTCTTATCCTTGAGCCACATCTTGGTCACAAAGATGCTTCTCAAAATTTAACGTGCACACAAATCACTTTGGGATCTTGTGACAAAGCAGATATTAATTCAAATGGTGTAGGTGCACCTGAGGTGGTACATTTCTTACAAGCTCCAAGGTGGTGCAAATCCTCAGGTGATCTGGTTCAAGGAACACTTTCTGTAGCAGTGAGATAACGCACTTTCTTGAGACATTCTTCTAGGACAGATGCACAGATGACATAGTTCCTGATACCAGAGGATTATTGTCTTGTGACTCCTCTTTGATAACACGAGTCCAATGAACTGACAGTCTTCTGATGTCACAACATTCTCACTCAAAAAGTTTATTTATATTAGGAAGGATTATTTTGGTCAATATTATAAAAATGTGTCACATGGGTAAGCAAATAGATTCAGTGAGAACAATTAGCATAATGTTTTAAAAGTTCATTCTTCTGTTTATTCAACAAATATTGATCAAAAAATAGTCATGTGCCTAGAATTCTTCCAAACACTTGTGACCCAACTGTGATTATAACAGACAAAATCACAGCCTTTGTGGAGCTTACAAGAGAAAATATTCTGGAATTAAGCAGCAGAAATGGAGGTGAAGGGGATTGAATACATAGGCATATATTTAGGGCTAAAAATTGTAAGAATTTTTTATGTCTTAGTGTTTGATCTTTTACCAGTTTACTTTGCTACTTATCTTTTGAAAATTGATGTTTCATTAAATTTATGATCTTTTTATATGAAATTGAAAGTAACTTTGCTACATTTAATCATTTTCAGTTAATTTTTAAATTTTTATTGGATTCTTATTGAGCAAAATTCTTCAATATTTAAATAATGAAATATTTTTCATTCTGTGTTTGCATTTTCTTTTATGTTTGGAAAATCATATATTGTCCATATAATTGGAGTTATATCAAGCTTTTTAGTGGACTTTAAATTGTTAAACTTTCTGTATTAACATTTTTAGGTATATTTAGTACATGATGTATATTTATTTTTATTCTTTGAATTCTCTTCTATTGTTCAAATATCTTGATATTAAGCAATTAGCAGACTTCTAGTTATCATTTCTGTCTATCCCTCTGTCAATCAATCAGAGTTAGGGAAGCTTTTCCAACAATTCACTGATGTGTGGCTGACTCACAATATCATTTCAACCTGTGGAGATGTGAACCTACTCTGACACAGACTACACAGCATATCTGTCAGTTAATAAATGTTGGATTGAGAGGAGAGAGGCACTTGGTTGTTAATTATGTGATGTATGCTTAGGCAATTATTTACCCAATTTTAAAATAAACTTTGACTTTCTACAACATGAGATATAAATTGACAGACATGTTGTAAATATTTATGAAATTGCCCATGTTTCAATTTGGACACCTTTTCTTAATAAATGGCTAAAGAACGAATAAGTGTACATTCTTGAAATTCTGCCATAGATGTTCAAACCAGGAGAGAAAGATCCCAATGCCCGCCAGGGAGAAGGGGGTGAGGCGGCAAGAAAGCAAAGAAATCAAGAGCAGAGGGGCCCTGGAGATGAACAGCTGCAGGCTCTTCCAGGTTGGACAGGTGTGTGGTCCATAGCAAGGCTGGTGGTGTGGAGGAAGGGGATGCTCAGGATTGTTGTCCCGGGAGAGAGCAGGAGTCAGGACAGATGGGGCACCATGGTGAGGAACGCAGCAATAATAACAGACAGGAGTAAGAATGCTGAGAAACATTCTAATGCTGTCCTAACGAAAAGATTCAACTCAGTTCAGTGTCTGAGATGTCACTGTTACTGTGGCTGATTATCGGGGTTCCACAGGAGAGCTACTTAGATCACACACATGATCCAGAATGCTTCCATCAGAGTCGAAGTCCCTGAATGTAATTAATCACAACCCCAAATTTGTTGATTTTGCAAAATTCCACCAGTGGATTCATTTACTTCTATGTCTTAGCAGTGTATGGTTGTCAACTACATTCATAAGTAAATATTTGAATGTGCAAAATACTTAACATTTCATTTATAGTGTTATGGTGACCTGATATGGTTTACACATTGTATACACGTTGTATACACATGATTTACACATTGGATTGGTTACTTCAGCCGCTGTTAGCTTTAACAGCAATCTTGGATGGTGTCAGTTTCTATTTTTCTAGGAGAATTTTAAAATCAATTAGGTAATTTATGTAAGTTTTTCCTTTGCATTTTTGACTGATATTTCATTAAAGTACAGAAATTAGGTTGGAAAATTGGTACTTGTGCTCCTCATCCGAAAAAAAAAAATTGCAATTTCTCTGCATCTATCTAAGTCATATTTTATACCCATCTGTACATTTTTATGACATTCTCTTGTAGTTCTAGTGTGTCTGTATTGAGATAGAATCAAGGCTCCAGTTAGAAAACTCTGAAATGTCTGTCTGGGACTTAAACTCTCTGGGAATTCCTGAAGTGAATGTCCCCTCTTGGAAGGGCAAAAATGTGGAAGACTGGTTAATTCTGGCCTTTTCAATAAATATTCTTAAACTTTGTTCCTGACAGATCGGGTAACAGGTAATTAACATTAAGCATGGCCATAGAGGAACTGAAAAGTTTTAATAGTAGACTTTGGCTGTATTTGTTCTTTATAGAAAGAAAAAATTATCATTTAAAATTTATCATTTGAAAATTATTGTTAACATAGTTTTAGTTTTTTTCTAGTTTATTTACCTTAATTTTTTAAATTTCTAAATTTTATCTAATATTTATTATGTTTTAACCTAAAACTTCAGAAGTTCCTAGAGATAAAAGATTGCTATAAAATAGAATATATGGATATATATCTTCATCATTTATGTAAATTATATATAAAAATCAATTTTTAGTATTAAATCTTCACATTTGCAGGTTAAGCAGCATTACTATAGCAGGTGACTAGAAATGGGAAAGAATAGAATTAGTTTCAAACACAAGTATATATAAATGTATTTTTAAATATTGGGGGTGTATGTATACATGTAGCTGATTCACCTCGGTGTGCAGCAGAAACTAATGCACCATTGAAAGCAACTGTACTCCAAGGTCTGTGTGCTTAGCCGCTCAGTCGTGTCTGGCTCTTTGTGACCCTATGGTCTACAGCCTGCCAGGTTCCTCTGTCCATGGGGATTCTCCAGGCAAGAATACTAGAGTGGGTTGCTGTGCCCTCCCTCAGGGATTGAACCCGGCGTTGTGCCCTTCCCAACCCAGGGATCGAACCCAGGTCTCCTGCATTGCAGGCAGATTCTTTATCGTCTGAGCCACCAGGGAAGCATCTATGCTCCAATAAAACTTAATTAAAAGTAAGTATATAACACATTTATATAAGTAGATATATATGTATAGATAGGTAGATATGGATATATTTATGACTGTTTGTGATCCCAGTGTATTGTATTGAGTTAAAGACTTAAACAACAAAATTGTCAACATATAGCTTGAGTTTTATAAATTAAAGCACGTAGTGTATCTTACAATATGACCCCTTGTAGAACAGTAGGACAAACCACTAATTTTCCATGGCAGAGTTTCATCTACAAGTGTCTGTAGTCACACACACACTGCACACACATACACACTCACATATTCTGTTTACAAGCTCCTTCAGGGCTATGAGTCCTGGAGTGAAGTTGTGTAGAAGCTCTCGATTCAGTGTCAATGACAAGCTGCACTTTCTGCCCTCACATAAAATCCAGGAAGCTTATGAAAGTGTTGGCGTGTCACATCTGGCCTGTGCCGCGTCTCCGTGGCACTCTTGGTCATGGTACAGTTCAGTAGTCATTTGCCATGTGGTCCGCTTCCTCAGGTTTTCAGTAGAGGCAGTGGTGTTTGACATCCCCAAACCTATTACATGCAAAATGACTGGTGCAAGCTAATCCTGATGACTCCATTCTGAGCCTAAGTGCTTGGTTTAGGAGTAGGCGTGGCACCGACCTTAGCCATGAGTCTGAGCTGGAGGCGTCTTTTTACGATTGGATGCAGCTGTTGGAGGTGCAGCAGCCAATGTTGCCTGCAATGTGGGAGACCTGGGTCCGATCCCTGGGTTGGGAAGATCCCCTGGAGGAGGGCATGGCAACCCACTGCAGTATTCTTGCCTGGAGAATTCCCATGGACAGTGGAGCCTGGTGGGCTACAGTCCTTGGGGTTGCAAAGAGTCAGACATGACTGAGCGATGAAGCACAGCACGGTAGCCAATGTGCTGCCAGTCTGAACAAAGCAGAGCCCAGGCCTCCCGGTGGACCCTGGAGGGACACTGACATTCCAGAGAATGAGTATGTTTATTGTGTAAATGGATTGCATTGATGCATCTTTTGTTAACAACAGTCAAATGAGCCCTAACAAGTTGAGTAAAATTTGATTGACTATGTTGATAGTGTTCCTCTTGCTGAGATCTATTAACACCCTCCTGTACCCAGGCGCATTCAGATTTTTGCATGAAATGTTAGTCTCTGCTCTTGCTCAGAATTATGCTTTTTCCTTTAATCAGCTTTGCCATTTCTTTTTGATGGTTCCATGGCCCTGCACTCAACTTTAAGCATTGTTCATAGGTGCCACTGCATTTGTCATTGTCATTGGTCAATGTCACAGTTGTATTGTGTTTCTAGTCTGGCCTAAACCAGAGCTGTCCAATGTAAATACAAGTGTCACTCACCAGGGTTCTTTAATCACTATGCCCCCTTAATCAATAGAAATTGATCAGCGGCCAGAACAGAAATTCAGGCAAGGCTTTATTGGGGCCCCTGCTGCAGCAAAGGGGAGTGATAACAAACAAGTTCTCTTGCTTGCTTGCCAAGGGTGGGGGAGAACTAGTTCACGGGGTAAGGGTAGGGGTGTGTCCAGGATTTGAGCTTAAAAGGAGGCTTAGGTGTTTTGCCCATTCCTTTGGTGATGTTGAGTGCAGGGGTCACACACAGAAACCTGCTTTTGCTCCACAATCCCAGCTTTTGCTCCAGGCTCTTCAAAAGTGGCAGTTGGGTTTTTTGGTTTCTTTGTATCTTTTTGTCCAGAATTTGCCCTAACTCCCAAACACCCAGTTATTTTTAGTCCCCATATAGTTTCTTTGTATTTTGCTGCTCAGGGAGAGGTGTATCCAGGTGCATGCACTGCTACAAAAGGGTCCCAGTTTCCAGGTTTGTCTCACAAGGAGATCTCTATATGAAATGAAAAAGTTCCTAGTCGCCTCATTAAAAAACAAACAAAAACAGGGAAAATAAATTTTGATAATACGTTATTTGATTCAATAGACACAAAAAGTTGAACAACTCATGTTTTTTAGAAGAACTAGCAAAATTACTCATTGGGAAGAAGTCAACACACTGTGAAGTAGCTATTTACTAAACTATTAATTTATCACAGATACACAGATAGGCGCCATTAGCTGGCTGTTGTTCAGTGTAATGATCTCAGCTCCTTCCTTAGTGTAAAGTGGGGACGGAAGTCTGGAGTCCTGATTGTCCCTGTCTTCATCATGCTCTAGGACTATGAACGCAGCCCTTGGAGGCACTGGTTTTGCTCTCACACTTTATTTGCTGACTTCCACTGAGATTTAGAGATACTGTTTGTGTTTTTGAATTTAAGCCGACATGAAACACTGCTAATCTGCTTCTCAATTTTCTCAGACAAGGAAAGGCACTAAGCTAGTGCCTTTGGACCCCACACCCGGCGTGACCCTGTTAGGTGGGCATGAACCTCTGGCACCTGCCACAGAGCTCTCTGAAAGATGTGACTGCAGCATTTATGTCTTCCTCCTTCATGAATTTCTGCTTTCTGCCCGGTTGCTGAAGGCAGAGAGAACCCGTGGGTCTCTTCTCCGATTCATTCCTCTAGGCTGTTCATGACTTTTCATCTGAAGTGAAATATAGGTTGAAAAGAGCCCTTCTTTTGTGAACGATGATGTCTTTAAATTATACATACCTCTCTGTCTTCCTCTCTTTCCCCTCCTGTTTGCAAAGACTTGAGTAATTCTGCAATTCTGGGAGTCTGGGAGTTGTGGATATCCTGCAGTGTACCCAGATTGTGCTTACATCTTCTTTATTTGAGTGCTTCCTTCCTCGTTGTGGAGGAAGAGAACAGTTAGAAACCTCCTTTGCTGAAGAATGAGCATTATAATTTTTTATATTTTATTTTTTATTAATTTTTATTGGAGTATAAATGCTTTACTATGTTGTTAGTTTCTGCTTTATAGCAAAGTGAATCAGCTATATGTATACGTGTGTGTGTGTTAGCTGCTCTTGTGTCCAACTCTTTGTCACCTCATGGACTGTAGCCCTCCAGACTCCTCTGTCTATGGAATTCTCCAGGCAAGAGTACTGGAATGGGTAGCTATTCCCTTCTCCAGGAGATCTTCCCCATCCAGTGATCAAACCCAGGTCTTCTGCATTGCAGGCCAATTCTTTACCATCTGAGCCGTGAGGGAAGTCCATATGCATAAACATATATCCCCTGTTTTTTGGATTTTCTTCCACGTAGGTCCCCACAGAGCATTGTGTAGAGTTCCCTGTGCTATACAGTAGGTTCTCATTAATTATCTGTTTTATACATGGTCAATAGTGTATATATGTCAATCCCAATCTCCCAGCTCATCCCACTCCTGCTTCCCCCTCTAGGTGTCCATGTGTTTGTTCCCTATGTCTGTGTATTTTATTTCTGCTTTGCAAGTAAGATCATCTATACCATTTTTCTAAATTCCACGTATATGCATTAATATATAATTTCTGTGTTGAATTTTAGTGAGAGGCTTACATTGTTAATACTTGTACAGTATTGTGCAATTTGTAAAATGTGTTCAATTGTACTATTTCATTGTTATCTTTTAAGTAATTTGACTTACATTCCACACTGTCAAGCTCAAAGGGCATTAGTAAGATCAGATGGTGAGGTGCATATCTGTGGGTGTGTGTTTGGGATGGACCAGGCTGGTCTTCAACTCAGGATGCTTGATTCTGGGTTTTCTCCAAGACACCATGATTTCATGTTTTTGTCCCTCTTCTGTGGGCCATGAAGGGAGGTGTAGACCTTCTCACTGTCCCACCAAGCTTATGGTTTAAACACTGTCTGAAGCTTAGGGAGACCAGGGGGAGCTGGATCACACAGAGAGTAAATAGGGCAAGTGATCAGCTCTGTTGTTTTCAAGTTAACAAACGTGAGTTCTTAAGCAAAGGGGGGTAGCTTGCTTTGGGAGACATCATTTCTGAGGAAGTCTTGAAGTGCAGAAAAAGTCTAATACTTGCAAAATACTATTATTGATAACATAGTATTAATAATATAACTGCAATATGTTCACAACCTTACACATTACCTTGCTGAATCACTTATGGTTTTACATCACCATCAGAAAGCCGTACAAGGCAGGGATGAATTATCAAGAGTTTATAAATAAGAAAGCTAAAGTTCTGTAATACACCCACACTTACCCACCAAGTCAGCGGTCATGTGAGGATAGGACCCCAGGACCCTCTGTGGGGAAAGTCACACAATTTCCTCCACGGCTATTAGTGATGGCGAATGGGCAGCAACCTGCTTGCACCCACTTTTCTATTTCTCCTGTTTTCCTGTTTATTATTCCAATGCACCTTACTTTCCCTTCCTGAGACTTCTCTGATTAAGGACACCTAAATCACAAGATCAGACTCTGTTAAGCAGCCACAAATTTATTTTATTCTTACTAGAGCAGAAAACTACAGTTTCTGTTTCCTGTACAGATTTTGCAGTGGAGTTGGGCAGGTGATAAATTACTAGCACCTTCCAACCATTGGTTATGTCTTTAGGTGATGCTGGGACTCAGGGTGTACTGTATACCCTCTTCCAAAAATGCAAATGAAAAATGTGTTTGCTTTATCTTTCACCTCTGGTGTTTCATCACCCAATGTCATTACAACTTCTGGCAGGAAAAAAAAAAAAAACAAAAACCCACAGGGATACAAAATTTTTAAGGACATATTTGGAATTCTTTCTCATTTTAATTTTTTTGGCTGTGTCACATGTGGGGTATTAGTTCTTTGACCAGGGATTGAACCCAGGGCATTGGCAGTGAGCGCACTGAGTCTTAATCACTGGTCCACAAGGGAAAAGGTAGTGTTTGGACTATATGTAAAATAGATAACTAATAAGGACTTACTAGATAGCACAGGGAAAATAATCTAAAAAGGAGTCGATATATGTATATGTGTAGATGGTTCAGTTTGCTGTACTGCAGAAACTAACACCACAGTAAATCAACTATAGTTCAATAAAATGAAAAAGTCGTATTTGGAAATGGTGTCACCTTTATTTAATATGCACTCCACAAGGAGGAAATGGAAAGGACATGTGCAAGTTTGGAGAAGTATCGTCAAAAAATTAGAAGGTTAAAATGGAAAAATTAGCAGGAAAGATTTGAGAGCTCCTAATATCCACGATCAGTCTATAGCTGATAGAGTTCTGTGCTGTCATTCAGCAGAAAGACAAAGAGGAGACAGCATTGGTAGGAAACTGTCCAGTGGTGTATTAGAATCCATGGAGGAAGCTGACCTTTTCTCCTCATGTTTCTATGACGCGCTCAGTCACTTGGTTGTGTCTGACTCTTTGCAACCCCATGGACTGCAGCCTGCTAGTCTCCTCTGTCCATGGGATTTCCCAGGCAAGAATACTGGAGTGGGTTGCCATTTTCTTCCTCCATGGGATCTTCCTGATCCAGGGATCGAACCCATGTCTCATGTGTCTCTTGCATTGTAGGTGGATTCTTTATCTGTTGAGCCATCGGGGAAGCTCCCATATTTCTATGCTCATCCTTAATTTATGACCATTCTTGGACAGTCAGGTCCGCTTGGAATGTATGCATGGGCTTTTGCCAACACTTTTGCCCTCTTAGGAAAGTGCCACGAGCAAGGGTCTGCCATCTCCTCCAGCCCCACTTCTTCCTCCACATCAGGGAAGGATATTTCACCAGTTGGGTGAGGCTAGGGGTAAAAGTCATTTTGTATATGGAACCTCCACCCTTGTTTCATTTTTCTCTCCAACCTGCGTGACAACAAGCAACATGATTCTCATTCTTTCTAGCCTGTTCCTTAAAGACCAATGCTGTTACCATTGTCAGGGCAACAGATTGGGTCAGTGTGTATATTCCACTAAGCCTGGATACTGGTTCCAAGACCAAGTTGGGGATGGGGAGGAGGCATCTTTATCAACCTCATTCTAAATCATACTTTTTAGGACAGTTATCAATTGCTGATATTTCTATTCTCATCTAACCCTGGTTTGCGTCTCTAATTCTGAACCTAAAGGAAGAGTAAGCATTGTGACCCTGTGTCTGGGTGGAGTTAGGTTAAGAGCAGGATACAGCAGAAGGAGGGGAAAGCCTTCCAAGAGGTCACTGAGGCCCAGAAACTAGGCTTTTCAGGGCAACTAGGCCTTGTGAGGACCTCAGAATTTTGATGCTCATCAAGTAAATTTCAGGAGACTGGCCCTCAGGTGTGGGAGGTAAAGCTTGCAGGTACCTACACTTCTTGGGCCACAAGTTTATCCCATACAGGGATATCTAAATGACATTCCTATTGGAAACAAAGATGGCCCTGTGAGCCTGGACTGGGGCAAAAGATAATGCACTGGGTGATCCTAATGGTTTGTGTTGGTAATTTTGAAAACCTACCAGAGACACGGGCTTTGCAGGTGGGGCTAGTGGTAAAGAATCCACCTGTCAATGCAGGATATGCAAGAGACATAGGTTTGGTCCCTGGGTTGGGAAGATTCCCTGGACAAGAAAATGGCAACTCACTCCAGTATTCTTGCCTGGGAAATTCCATGGACAGAGGAGACTGGTGGGCTACAGTCCATGGGACCACAATGAGTCAGATACAACTGAGCAACTGAACACACACACACAGACACACACACTTCAGAGACATAGCAATGTGGCCATGGTGAAGACAAGCCAGTAGGGTTTTTGTCAGGTGTGGAGGGGTCCTCCTTTATCTTCTACTTCCTCTTGTCCTAGGACCTCTTTTTTCCTTCGGACACAGATGTTAAGGATATAGACTTTAGGGAAAGAAGAAACCTGGGGTGGAATCCCAGGTGTGCTGCTTACGGCTTGTACACACTTTGGACATAAGACTCATATGAGCCTCCATTTGCTCACCTGAAGTGTGGAGGTGTAATACTCATAGCGGCATGAAGGACGAAAGAGCCTTGTAAAGATACTTGTAAAGTATACTTGTAAAGACGAAAGATACTTGTAAAGTGCAGCATCTGGATCATAGTCAGAACTATTTTTAAACCACTGGATGTCTAGTAACTGAACCCTGGGAAGTAGTCTCAGCAAGAAATTGAGTGCAGACATTGTTTAAAGAAAAACTCTGCAGGGTGGATGTGGAAAGCAAATGAAACCTCCTTTGCAATGCAATAGTCATTGACTTAATCAGAGATGAAAGTCAAGCTCTGTGTCCTTAGGCAGAAACCATGATTGTCCTGTAACCAGTATCTATCGTGTGTAGCTGCAGAGGAGTGAGGTCAAGAGCAGTTTTGGGGTTAGACAGACAAGGATACAAGTTCAAGATCTCCATTTAATAAGTAAAGCTTGTGTTCCTTCAGGTTTAGAGAAAATAATTCTGAGTCTTTCATAGTGTTCCTAAGGAGGTTCCTTAAGAAACTAAAGTGCTTAGCACAATTACCCAGTATGCATTTGGATAATTAGCAACCAGTAATCACCAGTCAATCCTAAAGGAAATAAGTCCTGAATATTCTTTGGAAGGACTGAAGATGAAGCTGAAGCTCCAATACTTTGGCCACCTGATGTGAAGAACTGACTTATTTGAAAAGACTCTGATACTGGGAAAGATTGAAGGCAGGAGGAGAAGGGGACAACAAATCATGAGATGGTTGAATGGCATCACCAACTCAATGGACATGAGTTTGAGCAAGCTCTAGGGGTTGGTGATGGACAGGGAAACTTGGCGTGCTGCAGTCCATGGGGTCACAAAGAGTCTGACACAACTGAGTGACTGAACTGAACTGAACAATACCATGCTGCAGCAGCTATCCTGGCAGCCAAAATCACAGTTGTGCAAGCCATTGCTTCATCTCCCAGCCATCCTTCCATTTTCCCATTCTCTTATCCATACATATACCCACCCCTCTAACTATCCACTCACTCATCCATCCATCCATCCGCTTACTCACCCATGCACCCATCCATCCTTCCATCCTTTTATCTCCACCTCCTTTTATCCTTCCATCCATGCTTCTTCAGGCACTTTGATGGGCTCAAGCAGAGACTTTACACAAAGGTTCTGGAGACACAGATGTCTTTGAGGTGACTTGGGGACACTGGGAGGTCTGGCATCTGGACAAGGTAAGGAAGGCCTGACAGGTCATCTTTAATCAAAGCACCTTTTTATTTGGAGGAAGGAAGAGTGGTTTGAAAGTCTAGATAACTAAATTATTCTGAAGCATTCTGGGGGTATGCTCCATGAAGGTATTTGTAGATGACACAGTTGCCTGGCCTGTGCAGATTTGCAGTGGTCCTTGCTGTGACTGTTATGAGAGTTTAAATACTGCAGAACTGGGGCTCCTCAGAAGCCTGTCGCAGATTCTCCTGGACCTAGCAAAATTATAAGGCAAAGTTTTCTTGTTACTGTTTGTATTATGGATTAATTCAGAGCTAAAACAGGAAAATCAGGGACAAAAGGAAAATGTTCATTTGCTCCATGGAACGGATGGGTTTGCTCAGTGACAAATCTGTGAGCTGTGTTATGTGTATAGCTATATTTGCCCATTGTGGCAAACTCATTGTGTTTACTCATTAGGATCACTGTTCATGGGGATGATAGTCAATTTCAAAATTTAATCTAAGCTTTACTTGCAAGCCACTTTTTATAAAACTCTTAGGGAGTTTTAAAAGATTTTTTTTTTTTTTAAGCAGTTTTATGTTTCCAGAGAAATTGAGAAGGGACAGAGACTTCTCAAATACCCGCTGCTCCACATATGCAGACTCCCCAACTGTGAATATCCTTCACCAGATGGTACATTTGTTATAACTGATGAATCTACATTGACAGATTATGTGACCCACATTCCACAGCTTATCTTGGAGTTCACTCTTGGTGTTGTATGGTCTACGGGTTTGGACCAGCGTATCCATCATTACAGAATCATACAGAGTATTTTCATTGGCATGGAAATTCTCTGTGCTCAACACATTCCTCCCCTGTCCCCCAACCCCTGGAACTCTGATCCTTTTACTGTTTCCATAGTTTTGCCTTTTCCAAAATGTCATCAAGGAAATTACACAGTATGTAGCCTTTTCAAATCAGATTCTTTCACTTAGTAATATGCGTTTAAATTTCCTCTGTGTCTCTTCGTGCTCTGGTAGTTTATTTCTTTTTATCACTGAATGATATTCCATTGTCTGTATGGACTGCAGTTTATTTATCTGTTCTCCTACTGAAGGACATCTGAAGTGCTTCCCAGTTTTGGCAACTGGGAATAAAGCTGCTATAAAAATCCATGTGCAGGTTTCTGTGTGAATATGTTTTCAGCTCCTCTGGGTAAACACCAAGGAGTGTGATTGCTGGCTTCCATGGCGAAAGCACATTTAGCTGTGTAAGAAGCCAGCTGCCTGTCTTCCAGAATGACCGCAACATCTTGCATCCCCAGTAGCGACGATGAGAGTTCCTGGGGCTCCCCATTTTCACCAGCATTTGGTGATGTCGGTGTTCTGGATTTGGGCCGTTCTGACAGGTGTGTAGTATGATCTTACTGTTGTTCTGATTTTCCTTTTCCTGATGACATACGATGTGGTGTGTCTTTTCATATTCTTATTTGCCACTTGTGCATCTTTTTTGCTTAAGGTCTCGGGCCCATTTTAAAAATCAGATTGCTTGTTTTCTTCTTGTTGAGTTTTTTTAAAAAAATTATTGGAGCCTGGTTGCTCTATTACGTTGCGTTATTTTCTGCTGTGTAGGCATACATATACATACACCCCCCCTTTTTTGCATCTCCTTCCCATTTATGTCACCACAGAGCCCTGAGTAGCATTCCCTTTGGCTTTCCATTAGTTATCTGTTCTATCAGAGTCAGTACTTACATGTCAATCCCAGCCTCCCAGCGCATCTCACTCCCCCTTTCCCCTTGGTGTCCATACATTCGTTCTCTACGTCATGGCTCTACTTCCGCTTTGCAAATCTGTACCATTCTTATAGATTCCACATATTAAAAGTTTTTGTATATTTTAGATAACAGCCCTTGATCAGATCTGTCTTTTCAAATCACTTCTAGTCTGTGGCTCATCCTCAAATTTTCTTGATACCATCTTTCACAGAGTAGGAATTTTTAATTTTAAGGAACCTTATCAAGTATCTTCTTCATGGATCATGTCATTGGTCTTGTATCTGAAAAATCATTGGCCCTGCCCAAGCTTATCCAGATTTTCTGTTACAGTATCTTCTAGGAGTTTCATAGGTTTGTGTTTTACACTTACATCTGTGATCCATTTTGAATTAATTCTCGTGAAGGGTGTGAGGTCTGTGTCTAGGTTCATTTTTGTATGTGTCAGTATTCAGTTCCTCAGGTATCATTTGTGTTACCTTTGCTCCTCTGTCAAAAATCAATTGGCTACATTCATGGAGGTCTATTTCTGGCCTCTCTATTTGGCTCCATCGATCTATTTGTCTGTCCTTTCACCAATGTCAGACTGTTTTGATTACGGTAGCTTTATAGTAAGTCTTGAAGTTGAGTGGGTCAGTCCTGTAACTTTGTTCTCCTTCAATACTGTGTTGGCTATTCTGGATCTTTTGCCTCCTTGCCATAAAAACTTTAGAATTACTTTTTTTGATATCCATGAAATAACTTGCTAGAATTTTTATTGGGATTTAAACTTTTAGTTACTTTTAATGTCTTCCCTCTTATTATTACTTTTTGTCCTATTCTATATTTTCAAAATACTTTCTATTTTACAAATCTCCCTTGGCCCTAAAAGTGACCTTTCTGCACAGATATCTCTCTAAGAGAAACAAAATGAGGCTCAGGGGTTTGCATGAGTTCCTATAGCAAACATGTGGCAGAACCCAGACTGGGAACTGGGTCCTCAGAGCGTTGCGTATTATCCATTTCAAAGGAGCCTCAAGGAGAGGAACAAGGTGGGGAGATGCAGGGCACGTGCTGAAGGTCAAAGTGGACAAAACTTTGCTGCCACTCCAGACAGGTCTCTGCTGGTCTGAACATCTCAGCACTAAACTTGCTGTGAAGGGTAATTTTATATGTCAACTCACAGGAACACAGGATGTCCATTCACTGACATTATTCTGGTCTGTTCGTGAGGGTGTTTCTGGATGAAACGAACATTTGAATTGGTGATGGAGTGCAACAGACTGCCTTTCTTAAAGCCTTATCTCCAAAGGCCCAAGGAAGATAATAGCCTGAGGATGGAAGAGTTCTTTTACTCTGCTTGACTGTTGGTGTGCTCCTGCCTTCAGGCTTGGACTTGTACCAGAACTTACAGCATCCTTCCTTCCATGTCTCCAGCTGACTGGAGAGGTGGGATTTCTCAGCATCTAATTTGCTTGAGCCAAATCCAATTCCATTTCCTATAGCAATTAATCTTACATATATAAATACATGTTATATATATAGTAATATTATTGTTCTTCAGTTGCTAAGTTGTGTCCAACTCTTTGTGATCTCATGGACTACAGCACTCCAGGCTTCCCTGTCCTTCTCCCGGATTTTGCTCAGATGCATGTCCATTGAGTCGATGGTGCCATCCAACCATCTCATCCTCTGTCATCCCCTTCTCCTCCTGCCCTCAATCTTTCTCTTTCCCAGAATATATTCATACTATATGTGTGTATAAAATTCATTCTGTTTCTCTGAAGAACCCAGAATAATAGCCCCACTATGCTACTTTCTACTATATACATGTTTATCTTTCATAAGCTAAAATTTGGGAGCCTTAGAACATTCTTCATAACAATAATGATTAAAATTTGCATGGCTTTCTTTTTTTTTTTTACTTTCCATTACATTTTTGAAGTGCATGCTCACATGTAAGCCTTTTGAAGCCCCTTGTAACAAAGCATTTGTTTGCACCTTGATGAAAGAATCGTGGCTAAAAGCAAGGCAATAAGGTGCTCTGCCTGGAGGAAGAAATGGCAACCCACTCCAGCATCTTGCCTGGAGAATCCCATGGACAGAGGAGCCTGGTGGGCTGCTGTCCATAGGTCACAAAGAGTCGGGCACGACTGAGCGACTAAACAAAAGGTGCTCTGAGTCAGGGCCAGACAGGGCTTGTGGCTTTGTGGGGACAGAGGCCAAGATCTCTGATTATGGACCAGGCTCTCTAAAGTGAAACCTCTGCAATTTGGGGTGAATGCAACTGTGCAGGGCAGAGTTGTCACAATGCTGGAGTCACTGGGTCTTTCTCTCTCTCTGTTTTTTCTAAATATCAAACACAGTGATGTTTCTGATTGAACACAGTAATGTTTCAAACAGTCTTTAAAGATGCATTGTGGGACTTTCCTTGTGGTCCAGTGGTTAAGACTCTGAGCTCCCAGTGCAGGTGATCTGTTTTCCATCCCTGGTCAGGGAACTAGATTCTGCATGCTGCAACTAAAGAACCCACATGCTGCAATTAAGACCAAATTAAAAAAAAAAAAAAGCAAACAAAGATGCATTGTATTAGAAAGAACTGCATTTTAAATGTACCTTTTTCTTTTCAATCTTACCTGCTTTCCACATACTGATCACCTTTATTCATGTTACATTGGCAAAGGACTAGTTTCAGTCATTCATATTTTCAAAGGCTGGATATTGCCTTTAAGCAAGTTAGATATTACACTAATGCATGGTGGCAGCCACCATTGGAATGCATGATGAGGGCAAGAATATCTATTTATGATTATTTTCTGTATTCCTGTAACAACAACTTTAAGTTGTTTTGGGCCAGGAAATCACAAAGCATGTTTCTTATCATGTAGTCATTTAAAAATTTTTTTTTTTAGTTTGAATGCACAGAATTTGACTGGAGACACACACACATATGCTTTGGGGATTATATTAAAATGAGCCTCAAACAGCACAGACGGGAAATTACCTCACTGCTGAAACTCCTGCCTACCCTCTTTGTTCACATTTCCCTGCACTCCCCCGGCCCCGAGAGAATCACTACCATGCATTTTATCTTAATTATCCACCAATTTTTCTTTATTCTCCTTACCCCATTAGCAATATGTGTATCTCTAAGCATTATATTGTCTGGCTTTAGCAGGGTTTGGGCTTTTTCCAAAGGAATCATACTGGGTGCATTATTTTGAAATGTTGTTTTTTTTGCCCAGCTTGTTTTGAAGATTCTTTTTCACATGTGTCAGACACACAATTTGTCCTAGAAAGGAACAATTTAAAAATTGATCGGTAGTGGAATCACCCATTTCCAACTAAATGGACAATCCATATTGCTGGGATAAAAGCTCCAATTACACCTGGTTGAATAACAGCCTTTAACAGAGCGCTTAGGGCGCGGGCGGCCTGGATTTCTGGAACCTTTAAACTCTTGTGAGTTTAAAGTTCTGTCCAAGGGCTTTAACCAGTGGAGGTCCACCTCAGCCATCTGCCCTGCACCTGGCCCACCCACCCCCACCCCGCTTCCACACCACTCCATGCCACCAGAATGAAGCCAGGCCCTCAGACTGCCTTCTTGGTGTGAGCAGAAATATGTTAATCAGGGTTCTCCAGGGAAACAGAACCAATGGTGAGTGAAAACACGTGTGTGCTTGTGTGTATGCATGTGTTTATATATACTATACAGAGATTTATTATAGGGGGAATTGGCTCATGTGATTATAGAGGTTGCCATGTTTATGTCTGCGGTGTGGCCACCGGCTCAAGGCCCAGGAGAGCCAGTGGTGCAGGTCAAGTCCAAGGTCAGCCGTTGTCTGTGCACTTCCCCTGCTGGGGGTAGGGGCGGGAGGGAGGCCAGACGTTCTGTTCTATTCTGGCCTTCAGCTGGTCAGACAAGGCCCACTTGTATTGTGGAGAGTGATCTGCCTATTCAAAGTTCCCAGATTCAGTGTCAATCTTATCCAAAGATTCCTTCCAAGTTGGCATATAAAATTAACTGTCACAGTGCACAAGGGTGGACATTCAGGGTTTAGAGGTGCCTGCTTGAAATTCTCATCTGCGGCTGGTCTGCTGCTCCAGTCCATCCCTGCGCACCTCCCCGGGGCCTTCCCTGCATCCCCGGCGAGCTCTTGCCCGTGCTTTGGGATGCTCTCCACACAGTCCTCTCCAGCTTCGAGGCCAGACAAGGAGTCCTGTCTCCTTGTGGATCCCCGGGGCCTCACTGTGCATGGCGGGCATGCAGTCAATGCTGGCTGAATGCCAACCATCGCAGCCTCGGGACAGCCCACACACATCCCAGCAATCCTTCAGTAGAGCCACTGCATAGAACATCCTGGAAGGAAAGGCTGTCTCCTCTTCCTTCCTGGCATTACGAGTTTGACTAAGTGTCTGGAATGATCTGCCCGATTCAGACCCTGTCTGTGAATTACAGGGCCAGACCAGGCCTTCTCTAAAGTAACATCTTTATAAGAAGGGCAGACTAGCAGCACCTCTGTGCACTCTGACCCCCTTCTAGGCATCCACCACGACTGTGGGAGCAGAGCGAGGCCTGTCCTCATCTTTTCCTCTCCTGGATTCTGCGCCTTGACCCCGTGTTGTAGAAAGCTTTCACTTTCGTCTCAGGTTCAAAGGGTTTGTTAACAAAATAAGCCCTCCAAATAGGGCTCCTCTGGTGGCCCAGATGGTAAAGAATCCTCCTGCAATGCAGGAGACGTGGGTTCGATCCCTGGGTCAGGAAGATCCCTGGAGAAGGGCATGGCAATCCACTGCAGTATTCTTGCCTGGAGAATCCCATGGACAGAGGACCCTAGCAGGCTACAGTATATGGGTTTGCAAAGAGTCAGACATGACTGAGTGACTAACACTACTACTACTACATATAAATAAATAATACCAATATTTATTAGAGAATTATCTAGCTCACTTCCAATATACTGATATTAAAAGAAAAGAAAAGTACAAATGTTATAGCTACGCATTCCGGGAAACAAACTCACTCAGAAGGACAATGCAGATAGTGGAGTGCAGTTTATTACACCGGCGGGCCCGAGGCAGAGTCTCCTCTTAGCCAAGGACCCCAACCAGCATTTGTGAAAATCTTTTATACCTCCTGTGTATGTGTCCAAACCCACCAGCCCAAATCCCTTGAGGCTTACAAAGGAAGGGTAAATACAATCACAATAACCCCATCATTCATGTATTATGTGTTCAAACAGTTAGTAATCAATAAGGTTATATTCCAACCAGTTAATAACCTATGAGCCTGTGGTTACATTCTGATAGATACTGTCCGGAGGCAGGGGTGATTGGTGTCTGTTTTCTCTTAGGCAATGAGTAACCTGGATGTGGTCTTCAAGATTCCCCTGCCCAGAGGGGGTCTTATCCTTCCATTGTCATTCCCATAGGTGCTAGGCACAGGGTTCAGAGTCTACTGGAGAGGTGGCCGAGCACGATCAGCATGGACAGGCCTGAGACGGAGTCCAGGCCCTATGAATACCTTCTTCACAAACAGCAGAGGGTGCATCCGCAAATTAGGTTTTGACCAACATCCAGACTTAAATAGCACTGGGATGTCACAGCACATCTGGAGTCCCAACTGGGAAAAGATCCCAGACAGCATGTCCACTCTGTGAGTAGGACTTCAAAGACTGCAATTCAGGTTCCTTCTTATAATTATAATCCCAGAGCGCAAATTGATACGTCATCAGTCTGTGAGCAAGTTGCAGCTCTGTGTGTGTGCTCAGTCATATCTGACTCTTTGTAACCCCTTGGACTGAAGACTGCCAGGATCCTCTGTCCATTGAAATTGTCTAGGCAAGAAGACAGCAGTAGTTTCCATTTCCTCCTCCAGGGGATCTTCCCCACCCTGGGATCAAACCAGTACTCTTGCATCTCCTGAAGTGTAGGTGGATTCTTTATCACTAGTGCCACCTAATGCTGTTTGTTTTATCTTGTAAAACTTGGAATGCTGTTAAGCTCAGGGCGTGGTTGGCCAGACACCCTCCAGGGCTCAACAGTCTTAAGATTCTCCCCCCATCTTACCTGTGGTGCCACAAGGCTTGCCCTCAGAGCAGGTAGTGGGGACACTGCAGTCAGGGCAGTGTCCTGGCGGGTTAGAAGCAAGGTCAGAGGCCCGCTCTGATTTGTCTCTGAAGCCTAAACAAGACTAGATTTAGTTTCCCTAACAGTCCCTCACTTAAGACCCAACTCTTGGCTCTGGGATGTCCACTTGCCTCTCAGGAGCGTTGTTCAGCTGAGTTCATCTATGGTAGGTGGCCTGGGATTGGTTATGGGGGTTTCCAGGGCTAACCACCCCTCTCCCACTCTCCTCAGCCCCCTTCATCCCAAGTTCAGCCTTTGAGCCTCCAGCAGCTTACCCTGGGGGTGGCCTGGGTCTCCACTCTCTGGCCAATTTCAGCAAGGTGACTGCAGCAGTCTCTGGTCAGGTAGAGTGTTCTTCCTCAGCTGTGGATGCAATAGAGCCATGGAAACACCTCTGGGCATGGAGAGCCAGCCCCTCAGAGTGGAGGCATGTGCACTGGTTCTGTGATTTAGTTTAAATTTGTGTGGAAAGCCTGTTGACCTCCTCATGCTAGGGACAGAGGAGGACGGAGGTGTGGTTCACCAGGTTTACCTCCCAATGCTTCTGAATGGTGGTGTGAGCTATTACCTACAGGATGGATAAACCATGAGGTCCTGCATTACAGCACAGGGAACCATAATGGAAAAGAATATAATAACAAATATGCATATAAACCGAATATATGTGTGTTTAAGTCACTTCAGTCGTGTCTGACTCTTTGTGACCCTATGGACTGTAGCCTGCCAGGCTCCTGTGTTCATGGGATTCTCCAGGCAAGAATACTGGAGTGGGTTGCCATGCCCTCCTCCAGGGGATCTTCCTGACCCAGGGATCGAACCCAGGTCTCTGACATCTCCTGTATTGGCAGGTAGGTTCTTTACCGCTAGCGCCACCTGGGAAGTCTTGAATATATATGTAAAACTGAATCACTTCGCTGTGCAGCAAAAATTATTACACCATTGTCAACAACTATAATTCAATTAGAAAAAAACCAAAAAGCAGTGTAGCCACAGTTCAAATCCAGACCTGTCGGGAGGGGGATGGGAAGACGGGGTCCTGGGATTTGGAAAATGCATTTTATCACCTCATGTCCCCTGTACCTGCTCATCGTCGGCCCCGAGGGCAGGAGACCACTGACCATGTGTCAGCCTGGCTTCCTGCCTGCTGACGGCCACCCAGCCTCTCCTGTCCACACCCCAGGCTTCCCTGCAACGGTGGCCCCGGCATGTGGGGCTGGACCAAGTAGACCTCTGTCCCTGCCCCTGCCTGATACCCCTGGCTGCCACCATCCCAGGAGATGATTCCCGATGGGAGATGAGTACTCAGCCTGAGTGCCAGTCTGGCCGGCATGCTGGGGACCCCACACCCTCCGGGGATCAACCTTCACCTGATGGACTGACTGCAGACCCCTTATATTCATCTGATTCCGAGAGAAAGCACCCTGCAATTTAAAGCAATTGGAGTGTAAATAGTAAAATGTGATCAAAGAGTAACCTTAAGGTATAAGGAAACGGCACAAGGCGCCCAGGGTGGGTGGAGAGGACCTGAGGGTACCCCTCAGACTTGGCAGATGCCCGCATCCCCACAGCAGGGCTTCCTGCCTCCCCAGAGGAAATGCAGGGGCAGTCTGCCAGAAGGCGTCCTGGGCTCAGAGTTGGTCCCCAGCTGCTGAGCAACCAGGAAGCCATGAGCCAGGGCCCCGGCAGGCGTGTGGGTGCACCGAGGGTGCATGTACCAACATGGGCAGGAGTGTGTGGGGCAGCAAACATGCTTAAGGAGGCAGGGGAGGGGATCGTCTGGCTGGACTGGACCTTCAGGGTCACTGAAGGGCCACTTTCTGCACTTGTAGCCAGGGCTGGGTATCCTTACTTCTTGCAGCCCTACAGCTCTGGCCAGGGGAGACCAGCCCTTTCCTCACGCAGGGTCCCTGCTGAGAACCCTTAGGGTCTGTCCCAGTCAGTGTCAGGGAGAAAGGCTCAGAGGAATTCTGCTCAGGACTCCGGTCCTGGGTTGAGAGTGAACCGAGACCAGAGAAGCGTCAGCATCCTGCCCTGGATGGAAGGAGTCTCGGGCGAGGCATGCAGTGTTTTCCAGTCCCACCATGGGCTCACAGCTCAAGTTAGCCTTCTTTACGAGCTTTGTTCATTTTATCGACTCACCTCCCACTATCCTTACATTTCTTTCCTGGGATGACTTACATGCACATTCTTGGTTCTTTATGTGCTTCTGGGGAAACACATCCTCAGCAGAGAAATCAAGCACGGAGCTCAAGGATGAATGATATGTTGCAGGTTTTTATGCTGCCAGCGTGTGAGGTCATAATGAACAATATAAAGCAAGCAAAGGCAGCCACATTGGGATTGAGGAATTGGGAGTTACTTAGTAAGTGGACAATATCTGAAAATCATACAAGCTATGATTAGGTCCCTTGCAAAGTGCAGCAGCTAACTCAAAGGGCTATTGGGAGGATGAAATGAAATTGTAAATGAAAGGAGATTAGCATGCTCACCCGAAAACCTCTGCCTGTGATCAGACTCCCACTGGACTAAGCCCATAGGTGTATCTTCAACTGTAAAGAGAAAGAAAGACATTGTCCAAGTTTGTGACTAAAACAGGCAAAAGGTCTTGGTGTCATAGCTTTGGATTAGGCAGGACATTTGCTGGGAAGTGAGAGAAACCCAGCGCCAATGAGTTTAAGCGAAAAAGAGGCCATATTGACTGACAGAACTGAAAAGTCCAGGAGTAATGGCTTCAGATGTATGTTGATCAAGGCACTTAAAAATATCTTTTCTCTATATTTCTGTTTTGCTTCTTGTTGGGTTCATTTTAAGTTCAGGCTCTTCCTTTGTGGGGCCTCATCACAACTACAATTCCAGTGAAAGGAATGCACATCCTCCTCAGAGGTGTGACAACCCCCCTGAGAGTGAGTATTTAGAAGTCACCACTATCACCGCTGCAAGAGTGTGTGTCCCTCATCCTGTGATTATACCATTTCCTTTTTGGACTCAGGCAAGAGGTTTTACATGAATACCTATTGAAATCCATCCCACAAGATTAAACTTATTAATTAAGCCTTTAGAAGAACTTTCTAAATTGGCATATGAGCAGAAGTTTATGCTCTTTCCAGACTTCACAATGGCTAACGATTTGATGATGGTCTTCTATTATGATGTCCAAAATGATGCTGTGAAAGTTGAATGGTGAGAGAGTATAATGGTGGTTACTAAGGACAGAGGAATTGGGGAGATTGTGGTCAAAGGGCACAAACTTCCAGTTAGAAGATGAATACGTTCTGGAGATCTAATGCACAGCGTTGTGATTATAGTCAACAATGCTGCTTTATTCCTCAGAGTTGCTACGGGATTAGACCTTAAATGTTCTCACAACAAAAGAGAAGTGGTAATTGGGTGATGTGTTGGCTAATGCCACAGTGCAATCATACTGTAACGTATAGGTGTGTCAAGTCAACACATTGTACACCTTAAACTTACACAGCATCATGTCAATTGTATTTCAGTAAAGCTGGAAAAAGTTGGATGCTCAAAAAAAGAAAAAATGAAAGTTGGACAAAGTCAAGGACATAGTTTGGCCCTAGGACTTCTGTAACCAAGGCTTGTCCATCCTCAGTCAGCTCAAAGCTATCGTCATTCATTTATATTTTAATTTACACGTATAGCAATCCAATCTGAGCAATTAGAAATCTTCATAAATATATCTCTTTTTAATGATGATGGTTACATAAAAGTAAATTTAGTACCAGCTTTTCGTGACTATAAAGAATAATGGCCCCTCAAAGATGTCTATTTCCTAGTCTCTGGAACTTGTGAATAACTTTCCTTATATGGTAAAAGAAACACGCAGATCTGGTTGACTTAAAGGTCAGAGATTATCTTAGAATATTTAGGAGGGTGAAGAATTCTTAAAAGGGAAAGAAGGAGGTGATCAGAGGTGTATGAAAGAAACTGACAGAGTTATTTTCTTGCACCAGTATTGTCACAATGCATTGCTAGGCTGCAGAAGAAGAATGTGAACATTTTGCCACATTATAAAGAAAGAGATTTCTCAACTAGTAAAAAGCAGGGTGTGACACGGAACTAACAAGTGAAAACAATTCCAGTTAGGGTCACTCACCTGACTTTTTAACCTTGGATTCTAATCCCGTTTCCTTGTTACAAATGGTGACAATACAGCTGACCTATACATTTCACACAAGGATGTTGTGACAGGTAATGGAGAAAAATTATGTTTTATTATCGTTTTATTTTATAAGACACTTTATATGTTTATTTCATTGTGATGGTAATTTAAAGTATTGTTAGTATCAGTTTAGTTCCTTATTTTCAGAGAAATTTCAAAGCCTCTGAGGTTCACAAATGTTATGCAGCAATGATGATAAGATAGCAATATTTGTGTATCCTAATCACCTATTTGGAAAATTAGTGCTACTTTGGAATTAATGAAATACGGGAGTGCCCAATTAAGGTGAGTGTTAAATTCATCTAACGAGCATTGCCTGTGCATCAATTATTCCCCAAAGAACAAAGGTGATTTCTCTGGAAGAGTTACATGTATTAAACAGAAAATTTATAGCTATCTCGGAGATGTTTTTGCTCAAATGGTACGAGAGGGTTCACCTAATTGCAGTGATTATCTTTCTGCACTTCAAATTGCAGATACCACATGGCCAGCATCACCTAATAAACTGTGACGCTTGGGGCACTGATTATAGATTTCAGCAGTATTCATTTTCTGTTTTCTTTCTTTCCCTCTTTTTTAAATAGATAGAAATAAACTATGAAGTTTTCAACCTGGTAACTAATGTCCTTGAAGCAACCAGCAATGTTCTGCTAGGAGGAGCAAAAAGGTTAGGTTTGCCCTTTGAGGTTTTAGCTGCTTTTTGGGACATGCAACAGATCTAAACTTAGGGGATCAGATGCTCCTGGGTAGTCAGACTGTCTTGTGTGAGTACTTGCCAGCACTGGAGTCAGGCTTGTGGCAGAGAGGAGAGGTGCAAATCCCAGAGAGAAAGAAAATATGAACAAAAGCTGACATCATCCTGTTAATGGAGCAGGCTTGACCTGTTAGGGCAGGAAGTATTACTAGTAGCAATAGCAGGAACAAATAAAAATAATTTATTTTAGAAGAGATGCATTTAAAACTGCTTACCTGAAAACTGGATAGGGTTGTTATCAAGAATGAAATGATCATCCATGGACATTTCCTTGGAGTCACACCCATTTGGGTTGGAATCCTGGCTGCCCCTTTAGTTCTAATGGGGGCTGGGTTTCACATCTGAGAGCAGACAGACATGACCTTGACTCTGAGCCGGTGGCAGAATAGGGTACTGGCTCATGTGGTACCCGTGTCAGTCACCTGTGCAAACCAAGTGCTGTTACTACCATCCTTGATGTTAGCGCTGACATGGGTGGGAAAAGCTGGCATTATAACAAGCCTCGGTCTGCAATCAGGCTTTCCAACTGGAGATAAAATTAGTATCCTGACTATAGACTTTGAGGTAAATTGAGGTTGTTTTCTATTTTATGGGAGTAAACACATCTACCAAAGCCCAGGGTTTGCCTAACTAAAATCTCTGTGATTCTCTGAGCCACATCGTCCTTTGTGCCAGAGAAGGTGGGAAATTTTGTGTTTAGCTTCTTTCAGTCTCTCTGCCTCGACCCTGACCTTCACTCTCAATCATTTAGGGCCCTTATTCTCTACCCCTATTCTTTAAAAAAACTAGCAGTGCACATTTTTTCCCAGTGAAAGTGAAGTCGCTCAGTCGTGTCCGACTCTTTGCGACCCCATGGACTGTAGCCCATCAGGCTCCTCAGTCCATGGGATTTTCCAGGCAAGAGTACTGGAATGGGTTTCCATTACCTTCTTCAGGGGATCTTCCCAACCCAGGGATCAAACCCGGGTCTCCTGCACTACAGGCAGACGCTTTACCGTCTTAGCCAGCAGGGAAGGCCATATTTTTTTTCCCCATTGCATGCCTTTAATTATTTTATTAAAAAATTTTTTTGAAGTACAGTTGATTTACAATGTTGTCTTAGTTTTCTGTGTACAGCAGAGTGATTCAGTTATATATGCACACTCACACATACACACACACACACACATATATATTCTTTATTTTTTATATATTCAATTATGGTTTTTCTGAGGATACTGAATATAGTTCCCTGTGCCATACAGTAGGACCTTGTTGTTCATACATCCTATATATCATAGTTTGCATCTGCTAGTGTCAGACTCCCAATACTTCCCTCCCTATCCCCTTGGCAATTGCAAATCTATGTCTGAGTCTGCTTTGTTTCATAGGAAAAAAACAAGTTTTCTCATGTTTTATTCATTGTCATGACAAATATTTATTGATCATCTGAGCTGAGCGTTGAGCTGGACCTGGGGCCCCTGGGAAGACCCCGGTTGGCACATCTGTCTCTGGAATACAGATGGTCTGTTAGAACAGAAGGACGTTATTCAAATAAGAACTACCAAGTGAGAAAGTTCAGTCTTTTTTAGAAAGTTCTAGAAATGTCTTCACAGGCCTTCAACTACAGGAAGCCTGTCTTCAACTAGCTTATTTAGAAGATTGAAGTGAAGGAAATAAATTTGTGTACACCTCCAAAAAAATGTCAGTGTTAATTATTCAAATGAGTGTCTGATACATTAAAGGACTCTTTACCGCTAAAATTTCATATCATACATTGAGCTTGTCCTGTGTGCCAGACCCTGAGCACAGCACAGAATAACTGAGGAATATTCCTATTCTGCTCAGGACATTTCACTTTGCTATCAGGTGCAGGTCTGCAAAATGCTTATTTGTGGACTAGAATCTAAGCATCTGAAATATTACTCCCAGAGCCACCCAGAACCACCACACAGCTAAGACTGCCCCCCATCACCCTTCTGTGCCTGCTTGGGAATGGTTTTCTCGAACAGCCTCCCTGGTCTACATGTAGGATTTTTCAGAAACACAAACATATAAATTTTTGTTCCTTTGCAACAGCCCACGAGAGGAACTTCTCTTTTTGATTGTTGATTCCTTTGTCTTGGCACAGAAAACATCTCCTTCTTTCTGTGCAAATGACTGGTTTTGATATTTAGGACACAGAGTTGCAATTTTATTTATCTCTCTGCTTTAGCCAGGATTGTGAACCATATTGAATGCTATTTCAACTGGCTCTCATATGCACATTCATATATTAACTTTCAGCAACGTTTAGGATATGGGCCCTGGGGAACTCCTACTCCACTGATATTAAAGAAAATTTGGGGAAAGCATGGACTTACTCAAGAAGTTTGGAGCAGAGGTGGTTCTGGTTTTGGTTAATTTGATGACTCAGTGAGGCCACCCCCTTTCTGTCTGCATGTTTTTGCCTCAGTATGTTGGTTTTGTTGTTGACTTCTCTTCAGAGGGCCAGGATAACTTGGGTAGGTGTATTCGTCACATGAGTACATGACCATGTTGAAGGCAGGAAGGGGAGGGTGCCCGCAGACTTTTGCACATGCCTCTGGGCAAATTGTTTCACATGCTTTTCCTCGTCTAATAACCAGGAGAAGGGAACAGAATGACCAACACTGAATTAGACTTTCAGGACAGATCCTTCCTAGAACTGGAGGTCTATTCCCTTTGCACATGACTTGGTAGCTCAGGTAAATGAAAGAGACAGAGCTCTGTCAGCAAAGAAGAATAGCAGGTTACTGACAAGTATGCATGAAATTTCCTTCATGCCTCACCTGAGGTTTTATCTTTCTTGCATGAAATGTACTCAAGTATTCAATCCCTATTCTTTGCCCTATTATTTGCAAATGCCTCAAATCCTTTTCCCTCTGAACAAAGTGGAGGCAGAAGTGAAAAAACAAATCCTAAGTGTTAAATAGATCTCTACCTGTGGTCAGGTGATAAGCCCTGTGCTTGAGAATGGAGACAAGACATCAAAGAAACAAGCAGGAAGGGTAAAAGTTGGGGTTTAAGGAGGGAAAATAGATCAACAGGCTTTGCCATGGGCCTGAGGTAGAGCCTGGAGGTGGGGGGTGTCTGTCATCACTGAACCCAGGGAGACCCCATAGGTTTGGCTTTTCATCATTGAGGGGAACTCAGGTGATGAAGATGCTTATGAGCTTAGATTTAAACGTACCCTGTTGGGGGGTGTTCTGAAGAAGAAGTCTCAGAGACAATTGTATACATGAGTAAAACTACTTCCAGAAAAATACCTTCCTGAACTTCAGAAAAATGCTTTCCTAATTATTCTCTCGCTTGCTCTTTTCAATCTTGCTGAGAGAAATACATTTAATCTGTGAAGAAACTGAAGCTGCGGAGTATGTGGGCTTTCCTCAGCATAATGGAGCGAACACAGGACCAGGCTGCTTGGAAGGGCCGTTGGTTCAGACTTTTGCACACACTGTAGCCCTGGGCCACACTGTAGAACTCAACCTTGACTAAGGCTTCAGTGGGTGGGACGGGCAAGTTGGAGTGGAGTCCGCAGTACTGGGTGGGGTCTGCTGCTTCTTAGTAGGTTCAGTTCAGTTCAGTCGCTCATTCATGTCCAACTCTTTGTGACCCCATGAACCGCAGCACGCCAGGCCTCCCTGTCCATCACCAACTCCCGGAGTTTACCCAAACCCATGTCCATCGAGTCAGTGATGCCATCCAGCCATCTCATCCTCTTTTTTTCATCCCCTTCTCCTCCTGCCCCCAATCCTTCCCAGCATCAGGGTCTTTTCCAATGAGTCAACTCTTCGCATGAGGTGGCCAAAGTATTGGAGTTTCAGCTTCAGCATCAGTCCTTCCAATGTACACCCAGGACTGATCTCCTTTAGGATGGACTGGTTGGATCTCCTTGCAGTCCAAGGGACTCTCAAGAGTCTTCTCCAACACCACAGTTCAAAAGCATCAATTCTTCGGCGCTCAGCTTTCTTCACAGTCCAACTCTCACATCCATACATGACCACTGGAAAAACCATAGCCTTAACCAGATGGACCTATGTTGGCAAAGTAATGTCTCTGCTTTTTAATATGCTGTCTAGGTTGGTCATAGCTTTCCTTCCAAGGACTAAGTGTCTTTTAATTTCATGGCTGCAATCACCATCTGCAGTGATTTTGGAGCCCAAAAAATTAAAGTCTGACACTGTTTCCACTGTCTCCCCATCTATTTCCCATGAGGTGATGGGACCAGATGCCATGATCTTAGTTTTCTGAATGTTAAGCTTTAAGCCAACTTTTTCACTCTTCTCTTTCACTTTCGTCAAGAGGCTGTTTAGTTCTTCTTCACTTTCTGCCAGAAGGGTGGTGTCATCTGCATATCTGAGGTTATTGATATTTCTCCCAGCAATCTTGATTCCAGCTTGTGATTCCTCCAGCCCAGCATTTCTCATGATGTACTCTGCATATAAGTTAAATAAGCAGGGTGACAATATACAGCCTTGACGTACTTCTTTTCCTATTTAGAACCAGTCTGTTGTTCCATGTCCAGTTCTAACTGTTGCTTCTTGACCTGCATGCAGGTTTCTCAGGAGGCAGGTGAGGTGGTCTAGTATTCCCATCTCTTTCAGAATTTTCCACAGTTTATTGTGATCCACACAGTCAAAGGCTTTGGCGTAGTCAATAAAGCAGAAATAGATGTTTTTCTGGAACTCTCTTGCTTTTTTGATGATCCAGCAGATGTTGGCAATTTGATCTCTGGTTCCTCGCTTTTTCTAAAACCAGCTTGAACATCTGGAAGTTCATGGTTCATGTATTGCTGAAGCCTGGCTTGGAGAATTTTGAGCATTACTTTACTAGCGTGTGTTAGAAAAGGAAAAAATGCTGCACTTGTTGGTCATATAGATTATCTGACTTTTGCTCATTTTTCCATTTCTTCACTCATTCATTCATTTCTTCATTCAATAGACACCAAAGGAACACAATTATTCTAGGCATTGCGCCTGGTGCTGTGACACAGTTCGGGATGAAGTCACTTAAACAGCATAAATTGCATCTTAAAGCAATTATAATCCAGTGAAAAAGTAAATCTGTTAATACATATTTTGTTAATATATTGTTGTTCAGTTGTTAACTCTCTGTAACTGCACGGACTGCAGCATGCCCGGCTCTGTCCTTCACTGTTTCCTGGAGTTTGCTTAAATTCATGTCCATTGAGTCCGTGATGATATCTAAAGAGCTCATTCTCTGCTGACCCCTTCTTTTGCCCTCAATCTTTCCCAGTGTCAGGGTCTTTTCAATGAGCCAGCTCTTTGCATCAGGTGGCCAAAGTACTGGAGCTTCAGCTTCAGCATTGGTCCTTTCAATGAGGATTCAGGGTTGATTTACTTTGGGATGGACTGGTTGGATCTCCTTACAGTTCCAGGGATTCTCGAGTCTTCTCCAGCTCCGCAGTTTGAAAGCATCTGTTCTTCAGCGCTCTTCCTCTGTGGTCCAACTCTCACATCTCTGAGCTTAGTCTCTCAGCCAGTCATTTCTGACTCTTTTGAGACCCTCCTGGACTGTAGCCCACCAGGCTCCTCTGTCCATGGGATTCTCCAGACAAGAGTCCTGGAGTGGGCTGCCTTCTCCTCTTACATCCCTACATGACTATCGTATAACATAAAATGACATGGTAATGTATGATATGACATGACATAACATCATATAATAATATAATGTGTCTAAATTCTACTTGCTGCACTGTATCTGTTGACTTTTCCCAACCAGAATGATTTCAACTTGGAAGATAAGAAACAAAAACTCAAGAGGCAGGCAAAATGTTGGCTGAGTATAGAAAGTATTCTAAGGAGCAGAGGAAGTTTTCTCAAAGAACCTGACACCCAGGAGTGCCTGCTATTTTTCCTGTGTCAGTGGCCGGGTCCTGGGGGAGGAAGGATTCATCACAGCAGGTGAAAAAGTGGGGAATTGTCTAGAGTGAGGATTGCAAAGTTGTGCGGGGAATGAAGCAAAGTCTCCTGGATCGTCATTACTCCAGGGATGCTGCCACCAGCCCCATCTGTATGCATCTCTGGCCTGATTTCCCCTTTGGTGAGTCAGAAATGGGGAGCAATTTGACAAAATGAAAGCCTTCACATCTCGGGTATCAGATTGAATTTTCTCAAAGGTTATGTTAGAAACACTACTGTGGTTACAGCAAATGTCACAGAGAGCTTGTCAAGTTTCTCTGAAGTTCCTGAAAATTGGTAACTTACCAACAGAATAGCAATTGAGAATCGGGGAGGGTGGAGAGCATCACAGGGCGTATTTCAGTCAATCTCTTCTGAATCTGAAGTTCACACAGCCTTCGACCCTTCCACACTCAATTCTGCAGAATCCCCAGTCCTGTGAATTTGTCCTCTGAGATTTTATTCATCCCCACTTGAAATGAGGCCACAATTCCAGTGGCACCAAAGGTGACCCAGATCAGGGCCGGTCCGACTCTGTACAGAACAATTGCAGCCACGATGGCCTGCACGTTATGGGTCCCTGGGCTGCTTCTGCTGACTCAGTGACTTGGCCTTGGGTTTTCTTGCCTGTGGCTCTTGAGGATGTCCAGCTGACCTTAGTAGAGGAGTAGATAAAGATCCCTGCCCACAATTGAGCATTTTGCTTGTGTGAGCATCACTGATTTGCTTTTATAGGGAAGCTTTTATAGGGAGCTTGACAGAAATATCATGCCCATTCTCGTCTTCCTGTCATCAAATTTCGGATACTCATCTTCTTTTAAAAGGCAGGACCTTGAACTTCCTCTCCGATGGTGAGCATCATATTGCTTTCTCTCATTCTCTTCATAGGTTCTTCCTTGCTGCCTATGATACACTCAGTACTTCTCATCCAAGATGCATTAAGTCCCCTGGGTCCCTGACTGTCCTTCTTATGCCCCTCCCCTCACCAAAATCATTTACAATGCAGTATGTATTCTTGGCATTACCTCCTGACCCCAGGTTCACTCTCATTTCATAGTGATCGGTTTCCTGTTTCTGGAAATCGTACACTTAAATATCACCAAGAACATGGTGATTCCACATTTGATGTGTAGCTTTTCAATTCCCTCTCTCTGGACCACTGGGCAAGAAAGAAGGTGTTTCTCCTGAAATATCATTTTGAGTAGTGGAGGAAGCATTGTCTCTTGGGTCTAACTCTGGAGCTTTGGTTCCACTGCTTTCCAACTGAATGAGACTGGTTGGGATATTGAGGGTTATTAAACCTGTTTTGCTAATCTATACAGTGGGAATACTGATCCTTACTTTAAAATGTTCTCCTGAGGATTCACCTTGAGGTCCCTTGTGCGAGTGGGCTTAGTCATGTCCATCTCTTTGTGACCCCATGGACTATAGCCCGCCAGGCTTCTCTGTCCATAGAATTTTCCAGGCAAGAATACTGAAGTGGGTTGCCATTTCCTTCCCCAGGAGATCTTCCTGATTCAGGGGTTGAACCCGCATCTCCTCTGTCTCCTAAATTGGCAGGGGGATTCTTCACCACTGAGCCATCTGGGAAGCTTCTTGAGGTTCCTATAAAACTCTTCAAATTCACCACAGACAACTTTGAGCTTATCATCCACTTTCCAGACCGCTGTCCCCTGGACACCAGAAATAAAACCATTACTCAGTCCTCATGAGAATCAGCCCCAAATTCCTTCTCTGGCTTCACTTTCTGGAATTTTTATGGTCTTAGTTCTTTTTACTATCATTTTCTAGCTCTGTATCTTATTTTTTCTTGCTGTATCTCTGACAATTACATCTGAATTATCCTCCCCATTTTCAGCCTCTGCTTCTCCTTCTCATGTGCTCTTGAATCGTCTTGCAGGTTGTAGCTTTCATCACATTGCTCCTCACGTAGTAACTATGGAAACTGCCACTTGGCCACAGATAAAGTCATGACTCCAATATTCCATGACTTGATAGGAATTTGATATCTCAGATTTTAATTTTAAAATGTTCCGCCTGACACCATTCCTGGGCTCCTCCTGCAAAAGGCTGCTCTCTGTGCCCTGAACGACACGTTTTCTCCTCTTCTGCCCTGATTCAGCGTCCCCAATTTAGTTCTCTCTTCCTCAAATGCTCTCCCTCGACGTCACCCTATCTCTGTTCTCAGAAGCCTTTCATATCCTAAAAATGGCCCCCTCTTTCCAGAAATTATCCAGAGAGGAGCCAGTTTAACCTAGTCTCCGCTGTCCCTGCTCTGCCACTGCTGTTTCAAGGGCTTCATCTCGGGTGTTAGGATATTGTGTCTTTGCATTCATCCCTTAAAGTAAGAGGCCACTGTTTTTAAAATGTTCAGCTTTCCTCAGTGCCACAAATATGTTCATTTTCCACTGATGATTATTTCATTGAATTATTGACTTCAGAATTCAGAAAAAAAGATGGGATTCCCTTGGTGGTCCAGTGGTTAAGACTGCACTTCCACTGCAGGGGGCTTGGGTTCAGTCCCTGGTCAGGGAACTAAGAGTTAGCTTGCCACAGCTAAAACATCCCACATGAGGCAACTAAGGCCCAGCACAGTCAAATAAGTAAATGAATATTTTTTAAAAAGCCAGCACACTGCATTTGTGTTGTGAATGTGGAGTTCATTCACAATGCAAATGCTTAATAAATGGTGATTGAAAATGAATCAAGTGACCAGGACTCAAAGTTCAAGGGAAAATGGGTTTTTTTCCCTGTGCTGGAGGGAATCTCAGTCTTCAGGTGAGTAATTCTCAAATTTTGGTTTGTGTCCTGACCACCTGGAAGGTTGGTTAAAAACACCAGAGTTTCTGATCTAGCGGTTCTGGGATGTGGCTCAGGAATTTGCATTTCTGCAAGTTCCCAGGTGATACAAGTGCTACTGGTCCAAGGACCACACACGGAGAACCACTATCTCAGTCATGAGTCCAGAGCACACTTCGTTCCATGTGGCTCGGGTACAGTCATGGCATTGACTGCATCTCAACTTCACTACGTAAAGGTAATTGCTGGACTGAATAGTGACTTCTCCAGCTCTAGCATCCTACATATATCTGTGAGTAGCATATTCTTAAGGAATAAACAGTCTAGGAATTTCTGCTGAACCAGTGACATTTCTGTCAATGCTGATACAAAAGCTCATGATGAAGAGCTATTTCCCTGTATTGGGGTGCAGACTGATTCCCAAGATGACTTTTGGGAAACCTGGACTGTGTTCTGAGGGCAAGATACATTTATTTTAGCCTTGGTTTTGAATAGATCTTTTCCTTTATTCTTTTTTGTAACCAGATTAGAGCAGCTTAGCAAAGAGGCAGTTGTTTCTAAAGAATTCTAATGTGAATAGAATTTATCTCAGTTTTTGCATTTGTTTGGAGTAACCTATAACAAGTAATTCATGGACTATGAACTCTGGAGCATCATTTGAGCAGTAGCATCTAGGAAATAATCTCAGAAATATTGGAGGTAGAGCAGATAGAATTCATAGAAAGTTGTCACATAAAGGCTCAGAGACATTGCAATCAGGATAGTAAAAGGACATAACTCTATTTTTTTGGCCACAGGGGACAGTAGTGGGTGAATTCAGGTCTCTGTTTGTCTTGCCAGGTAATCAAGGCCTTTGCTCAAAGACAGAGCAGGCAGGAAGAAACAGCCATGTCTGTGTGTGTGTGTGTGTATTTTTGTATGTTATCCCTGAGAGCATTTTATTCTGTCATTATGTCAATGTTGCATTGAAGCCTGGCCAAGAATGGAAAGGAAGCAAAAAAAAAAAAAAAAAAAAAAATTCTTCCAATAGGCCAAATTGATTTAGTTTCCCAAGACAGCAGAGAATGGCAGGCCCTTTCATCATAAGATCCCCACTTAAGGACATGAAAAGAGGCAATCAAATCTATGCATTGGAAACCCAGCAACATACTGTGAAGAGTTAAGCTGGGGTAGGGAAGACCCATCAGATTCTCTCTCTGCTTCTCTCTCTTCTGTCTCCAAATCAAGAACTGTAGAAATCAGAACCATAGTAGTGAGCAAGTCACATGTCTACCTTTTCTGCACCAAGGTCCTCAAGCCATAGACCGCCAGGGACACCTGTCCGTGAACAATTGGGGTTTAAGACTTGAAGCAAAGAGAAAGAGTTATGGAGCATCTCCAAGGGAAGAACTTTTAGGAGCTGTGCTCCTGTTAGGCAATTTTGGGAGTAAGGTCAAAGAAAATGGAATTCTACTCTAGAAAGGATGCTGCCATGAAGTAGTGAAAATGTTACAACTAATATTTTATTTTATTAATTATTATTATTATTTTTAAATGTATTTATTTTAATTGGAGTGGTTTTGCCATACATTGACATGAATCAGCCATGGGTGTACATGTGTTCCCATTCCTGAACCCCCCTCCCACTTCCCTCCCCACCCCATCCCACCCCTCAGGGTCATCCCAGTGCACCAGCCCTGAGCACCCTGTCTCATGCAACAAACCTGGACTGCCGATCTATTTCACATATGATAATATACATGTTTCAATGCTATTCTCCCAAATCATCCCACCCTCGCCCTCTCCCACAGAGTCCAAAAGGCTGTTCTATACATCTGTGTCTCTTTTGATGTCTCACATATAGGGTTATCGTTACCATCTTTCTAAATTCCATATATATGCGTTAGTATACTGTATTGGTGTTTTTCTTTTTGACTTACTTTGCTCTGTAGTTTCATCCACCTCATTAGAACTGGTTCAAATGTATTCTTTTTAATGGCTGAGTAATATTCCATTGTGTATATGTACCACAGCTTTCTTATCCATTCGTCTGCTGATGGACATCTAGGTTGCTTCCATGTCCTGGCTATTATAAACACTGCTGCAATGAACATTGGGGTACATGTGTCTCTTTCAGATCTGGTTTCCTCAGTGTGTATGCCCACCACACCAGATCGGGTGGGATTGCTGTGTTGTATGGTAGTTCTATTTCCAGTTTTTTTAAGGAATCTCCACACTGTTCTCCACAGTGGCTGTACTAGTTTGCATTCCCACCAACAGTGTAAGAGGGTTCCTTTTTCTCTGCACCCTCTCCAGCATTTATTGCTTGTAGACTTTTTGATAGCACCCATTCTGACTGGTGTGAGATGGTACCTCTTTGTGGTTTTGATTTGCATTTCTCTGATAATGAGTGATGTTGAGCATCTTTTCATGTGTTTGTTAGCCACCTTTATGTCTTCTTTGGAGAAATGTCTGTTTAGTTCTTTGGTCCATTTTTTGATTGGATCACTTATTTTTCTGGAGCTGAGCTGCAGGAGTTGCTTGCATATTTTTGAGATTAATTGTTTGTCAGTTGCTTCATTTGCTATTATTTTCTCACATTCTAAAGGTTGTCTTTCCACCTAGCTTATAGTTTCCTTTGTTGTGCAAAAGCTTTTAAGTTTGATTAGGTCCCATTTGTTTATTTTTGCTTTTATTTCCATTACTCTGGGAGGTGGATCATAGAGGATCCTGCTGTGATTTATGTCGGAGAGTGTTTTGCCTAGGTTTTCCTCTAGGAGTTTTATTTTAATACAACATATCTGTAAGTTAGAAAGAGTGAGTAGAGCCAAAACTCCTACAGGTAAAGTAGCAGTCCTGTCACTTACAATAGCTGGGGTAAGGGCTGTTTGGTTATTTTTGCAGTATGGACAATATCCATGATACTGTGTTCTGACAAGACTGTAAAGTGATCTTGCAGTTTTCTTGCCCTGTCACGTCACAGAGGGGCCTTGTTCATGCTCAGCAGGAACTCAGCGCCAAGCCCCAGGTGGTCACCTCTGCTTGGCTTCCTACTGTCAGTACTGCTTGTCCAGGGCTCCCACCAGTTTGTGCTGTAAGCAAATCTACACCAGGAAGTAATTCCATCTCTCTAAGTATATTTCCAAAATTAAAAGTGTATTGTATTATGCTAAAGATAATTTTTTTGTCTCCTTCAAGCAAAATATAGATTTGAAGGTAAGAAGTCCTTTAGAATTTATCTGGTGATCTAACCCTGAATTAGTCAAGGTTCTCCAGAGAAGCAGAACCGATAGGAAATACATAAACACATGACTATTGCAAAATAGAGATAGAGACACAGATGTAGAGAACACAGATATAGATGCTAAGGGGGAGTGTGGGTGGGTGGGCTGAATTAGGAGATTGAGGTTGATGCATATACACTATTGATGACTGATGAGAAGCTAATGTGCACACAGGGAACTCTCCTTGGTGCTCTGTGATGATCTAAATGGGAAGGAAATCCAAGAAACCAGGGATAAATGTATACGTGTGGCTGATTCACTTTGCTGTGCAGCAGAAACTAACACAAATTGTAAAGCAACTATGCTGCAATAAAATTAATCAAGAAATAGATATAATGATTTATTTTAAGAACTTGGCACACATGATTCTGATGAGTCCCACATGCTGCAGGGTGATTAGGCAGGAGCTGGGCTCCCAGGAGAGCCAACGCGCAGTCCAAGTCGGCTGAGAACCAAGCTTGCAGTCTCAGTCCAAAGGCCTGAGAACCCGGGGGCCCTGCATTTTAATTTCCAGTCTGAAATCGGCAGATTCAAGACCCACAAGGAGTCTATGTTTCAGTTTGAGTCTGAAGGCAATAAAAAGACTGATGTCCCAGCTCTTGCAGTCAGGCAGGAGGAGATCCCTTTTACCTAAGCCTTTTGTTCTATTTGAGTCTTCAACTGATGGGATGAGGCCCACAATATTAGGGAACAGCATCAGCTTGTTCTGTCTACCTATTCACCGGATAAATGAATTCCATCTGGAAACACCCTTCCAGATATCAGAATCATGTTTGACCAAATGTCTGAGCACCTTATGACAAGTTCAGTTGATGTGTAAAATTAACCATTATAAAACCCAAGGTGAAAACTATCCAGTAGGAAATTTAAGCAATGCTCAGAGCAAGGTTTTCTGGATTCTTGCAGACCATCCATCCCACCTGAGCAGTGCTACTTATTTATTTAGAGAGGGTTGATCTCGTTAGCACCAACAGTGTACTCTCCATGGATTTGCCAGATTAAAAAACAAGCAAATAAGCAAAACCAGCAAACATAAAACCAGGCTCTCTGTTTCTAGCTATGTCTACCCTGGGAAGGATGAAGAGATGACTTTGCCTAGATAGCTTTATATCCCAAGAGGACCATAATATTAAATAGGTTTGTTTAGATGCCTGAGGTTTGAGAAGTTTACCTGAGCCCCACCCTGACTCTTAACAATTGGATATTGTAGGTTGTTTACACTAAGTTGAGGCAAAAAGACACAATGGAACCAAAAACTGGGCTCAAAATGTGACTAAATAGTTGCCAAGGAAACTGATGAAGCTACAAGAGTGTGATGGGAAAGAGTCTCAAGGGTTAAAGAACTCTTATGAGAATTACAGATGTTGAGTTTTAATTTTGTCTTATGCAAGTTACGTCCTAGGAAACACAGGTGATATTTCAACCAGAAGGCTGGGAAGGGATCAGAGAGGGCATCAGACTATAGTTAGTTATGTGAATTAATTATGTGAATTAACTGTGCTTTCTCCCTTAAAGCCTTCCTATAGAAATTTGGTTGTGGGATGACTTACGATCACACTAGGATTTGCTAAAATTAAAATATACTATGGAAATCTTGGTAGGCCTACAGGTAAAAGCTGCTTCCTTGGGGCCATCTTGATGTTTTAGCTTTTCACCCAGTGATGGTAGGGATTCTAATCTTTATCTCCATGGACCACCTATTTGGCCACCTTTTTTTCTTAATTTTTATTTTATTGAAGTATAGTTGATTTATAATGTTGTACTTAGCTTCAAGCATAAGGCAAAGTGATTCATTAATATATATAATTATATATATAATAATATATTATATATAACATATATAATATAATATAATAATGTATCATAATATCAATATTATATATCAATATAATATATAATTATATAATAACATTATTAATATTATATTATTAATATTGTTAATGTTACTATCAATATCATTGATATTAATATTAAATTAATAATATAATTATAATATAAATATATAATAATATTATAAACAATTTATAATATAATATAATATATAGTAAATATTATAAATATATTTATGATATTATATTTATAATATATTATTATATATTACACTATAATATATAATATACAATAAATAGTATATAAAATGATATATTTTATATTGTAAATATATATCATATTCTATATTATAATATAATAAAATACAATATAACAATATTACATATACTCCATATATTATAATGTTATAATATGTTATATTATTATAATTAAATAATATATATTATATAATTATAATTATATATAATTACATATAGTGATATGTATTTATAATATATATAATATAGATGTCTTGCCTCTCAGAAGAAGCACTCGGGCCCACTCCTCTTGGTCACACATTTCTCAGAGCAAGTCTATACCTGTACATATATAATTTATATAGATTATATATAATATATTAATTACATATAATTGATTATATTATGTACAATTAATATAATATTAATTATATTATATATAATGACTATATAATATATAACAGATATAATATAATATATAAATATAATGTTATATATGTATCTCAGAGCCAGTCTTTACCTGTATATATAATTTATATATAAATATATAATATATAATAATTAAATATATATTATATTTTGTATTATAATTATATAATTAATATAATGTATCAAATATATAATATAATAATATCATATACAATATATAATATAATATATATTTATTATTATATAAATATAATATAATTATATATTATACATGTTAGATATATATAATATATATTAAATATATATACTATGTATAAATTATATATATATATACAGCTAAAGACTTGTCATGAGAAATGTGTGACCAAGAGGAGTGGGCCCGAGTGCTTCTTCTGGGAAGCAAGACATCTAAGGGAAGGAGAAAAGCCATTTTTACTCAGCTTCTCTTGAAATCACCAATAAAATGATTGTCTTCTTTCCTGAGGAAAGATCAGATGTTAAAAATGGGCATGTATGCTGAGGAAAAGTTCTCTCCTAAAGAAACCCCATAAAGTGGGAGAAAGCATTTCGTCCTTCGCAAAAGACCTGAGCTCAATATTGCCAACGAGGAAATGGCAGTATCTTAAAATTTTTGTTTAGTGACTCATCTCCAACTCTTTGCAACCCTGTGGACTGTAGCCCACCAAGCTCCTCTATTCACAGGATTTTCCAAGCAATAATACTGGAGTGGGTTGCTGTATCCTTCTCCAAATAATTTAAAAATTATGCAATAGCAAAACCATTGCCTGTGTTAGAAGAAAAGAACGCAGATACAGGTCCTTCACTGTTTGGCTTAATTCGGGTGCTGAGACTTGGTGTCCTAAGCCTGAAGGGCTATTCTAGAGAATGTTATGTTTTCAGGGGTTGAACAGCATGAGGACGACTGACACTCTGCTAGCTCTTCACAGGGAAGAGAATAAAACTCAGTTTTCAAGAAATGTTTCCTGTTTTAGCCTTTCCGTGTGATTTCATTTCTGATTAATAGAACTGAACTTGATCTGCCTCATTCACATCTCACATTCAGGGATTCCTGTTTGAGTGAGAAAAACAAGTTAATCACGATACTCACATGTGTCAACCCTCTGCTTTTTATTCTGAGTAAAAGGATATTTCATGGGATCTGTAATCGGTAGTTATAAAAAGATCACATGTCTAGCTGTGGTCAGAGTGGGGACAGAGTGCTTAGGGATGCCAACAATTCTGCCTGGAAGTTTTCCCCAAACCTACTTGGCTGTTTCTTCTTGACTTCGCAGCACAGAACCAGGCTGATGCAGTGGAGCCGATGTGCAGGTGGAGGGGGAGGAAGAGGGTGGATTCAGCACAGGGGCTTCCAGGTCACTGACCCCCGGTGAGGTCCTGACGATGCCACACTCGGACGGTCCTGGCGAATGATCCAACCTGGGACGGAGGTCATGTGGCACAGGAAAGCCTGGGTAGACAGGTGTGATGGGTGGAATTTTCTGGGAGGCCCGGGGTGGGCAGAATCACAGAAATGACATTCTGTTCATTACCTGCCAGCTCAGGGGTCTCCTCTTCCAGGAAGCTTGCCTTGACTTTCCAGAGTGGGGGGTGTTCTGTCTACTCCACTTCCCCGTGACTCTGCTCCCTTCACATTTGCCCCAGGTTGCTGATGGACTACATCAGCGTGGACTGGTTTATGGACTGCATCACCTTTTTCTGTATTTCTGTCCAGTTTTGGTGGGAAGATGACAGGCAGGAGAATTTCTTCCCTTATAACCAGAGTATGCTACCTGGGAACGACGTGATGGAAGCAGCCCTGGCCTCACCAAGGTCACCCCTACTCACCTGTGGGCTCAGCTCTCACTTCCTGTTCCCATATCCTTGACCTCCTGAACTTGGAAAGTCTTAGTCCTTAGAGAATCATTCTTCTACCAGGAGTCACAGTCAGTCCCGTTATCAGGAAGGCTGACACTGCCCTGGCCTTGCTGTGAGGACCGTCACTCCACTCAATGGACAGGGATTACTATTCTAGGGTCATTGATTCCAAATGTCAGGGGGAAATAGAACAATTGCTCAAAAAAGACTGAGTCTGGAACTCAAGGGGTTCACTGTCATGCTTTGTGGTCCTTCCAACCCATCAGTAGCGTTTAACAGGCGATATAGGCTAACCAACAAAGTCATCTCCTCTGAAGGCAGGGGTTCTGGGAAGGAAGCCTTAGATGTCCCCTTCAGGGAGAAATAGCCAAGGTGCCAACATGGCAGAAGGGAGACTGTCTGTGGTCTCCTGCATATCCTACTTATAATGATATCTCTTCTTATGGTCCATTTTAAAGACAAATTTTAGTGTTTTACCATAAAGTATGGGCTTCCCAGGTGGCTCAGTGGTAAAGAATCTGTCTACCAAGCAGGAGACGTGGGTTTGATCCCTGGGTTGAGAAGATCCCTGGAGAAGGAAATGGCAACCCACTCCAGCATTCCTGCCTGGAGGAATCCCATGGACAGAGGAGCCTGGTGGGTTACCTTCCATGGGGTTGCAAAGAGCTGGACATGACCGAGAGACTAAACAACAATAACATGATTTTTATAGATTTTTAAAAATTTATTTATTTTAATTGGAGGCTAATTACTTTACAATATTGTGGTGGTTTTTGCTATACATTGACATGAATCAGTCATGGGTGTACATGTGTTCCCCATCCTCCTCCCACCTCCCTCCCCATCTCATCCCTCTGGGTCATCCCAGTGCACTTGTTTTTAAGTTACTGAAAGAGGTGTGTTAATATCTTCCAGTATTATTGTGGATTTGTTTATTTCTAGTTTTAGTTCTGTCAATTTGGCCTTTTATATTTTTAGACTAGTTCTAGGTATATAATGATTTAGTATTATTTTAAATTTCTGATAATTTCATGGCTGTTATGGATAAAAAAGGAAATCATTCTTTAACTCTAGCAATAGTTTTTATTGGAAGATAGTTGTTTTATAGCACTGTGTTGGTTTCTCCCGTACGATGACATGAATCAGCTGTATGCATACACGTATCCCTCCCCTCTTGGGCCTCCCTGCGTTCCTCCCCGCTTCCCACCCCTTCAGGTCATCACAGAGCGCTGGGCTGAGCTCCCCCGGCCTTGCAGCGGCTCCCTGCTGCTCTCTGCTTTACACAGGGGTGTACACATGTCAGTGCTATTCTGTCAGTTCGCCCCACCCTCCCCTTCCCTACCCCTGGCCCTGTCCATGTCTGTTCTCTATGTCTGCGTCTTTACTCCTGCCCTGCAAATCGGTTCATCAGAACAGCAGTTTTAGATTTTTGTAGATTCCTCATACATGTGTCTGGAGAAGGAAATGGCAACCCACTCCAGCATTCTTGCCTGGAGAATCCTGTGGACAGAGGAGCCTGGTGGGCTGCTGTCCATAGGGTCGCATAGAGTCAGACACAACTGATGCAACTTAGCATGCATGCATGCGTTGGAGAAGGAAATGACAACCCACTCCAGCATTCTTGCCTGGAGAATCCTGTGGACAGAGGAGCCTGGTGGGCTGCTGTCCATGGGGTCGCTGAGAGTTGGACACGACTGAAGTGACTTAGCAGCAGCAGCAGCATACGTGTGTCAATATATGATATTTGATTTTCTCTTTCTGACTTACTTCACTCTGAATAACAGACTCTAAGTCCATTCTCATCACCACAAGCTCTAGTGATACTTTTGTCTTAAATTCTACTTTGGTTGGCATACCAGCTTCCCTTTGGCCCATGTTCAGGTGTTACATACATTGTTTGTACACTGTTTATTTTACCATTTTCACATTCTTATGTTTTATGTGTGTCTGAAATTAGTATATAGCTTGATGTTTTAAAATCATTATCTTTTAATTAGAGTACTCTGTATATTTATTAATTGGAATCATTGATACTTGGAGGTTTAAATATCTAGGTTCACTTTCTATTTGCCCCACCTCTTCTATCTTCCTTTTTTTCTTTCTTTCATACATTTGGACTGAATAGTTTATGTTTCTCTTTTACTCTGCATTAGGTTTTCTATTCTATACTCTTGCTATCCTTTAATATTAATAGTTGCTCTGAGATAGACTGTGTACCAACTATTCCTCAGCATCTACCTTATTTGTTATTTGAATCCTTCTCCTGAAACTGAGTCATTTTATTCCTCCTTTATTTATTATTTTATACACATTTATACATATTCCATACACATTTATACACATTATACACATTCTATATTGTTTTCATATGTTACATGATAATAATTAAAATAAGTAATTATCATTCTTGTTTGACAGATAAGTGTCCATTTACATTCATATACAGATTGAACATTTTTCTGCCTGTTCATCTGTGTCAAAACTTATTATTTTTCTTTTCCTCTAGAATATTCTACTTTTTGATGCATTTCCTGTAGATCTGCTGGTGACAAATGGCCTCAGCAAGTGGCTGTTTGAAATTTTAAAATTTCATCTTCATTTTTTAAAGTTATTTTCACCAAGCATAGAATTCTAACCTAGGAGTTATATTCCTTCAATGTTTTAAAGATACCATCCTTCCTGTTTTTTCCCCCAGGCTTCCATTGTTTCTGAGAAAATCAACTCACAACCAAATGGCTGCTGTTTTTTTTTTTTTTTTCTTTACTGGATATTTCTATCATTTATTTTTGTTTTATTTTACAATGTTTTCAATATGATCAGCCCCTCGCCTCCGTCTCCCTCCCACCATCCTACTTTCTTGAGGTTGCTTGAAACTGGTTTGACACATTGCATAAGCTCTAGAAAGTTGCTTAGCTTTGATCTCTTCAAGTCTTGCTTTTTCTCAACTCTTCCATTTCTGTCTTGGACTCAGATTACATATCTATTAACCCTGATCCTCAAATCCTCTTTTCTATTACTTTCTTTTCTGTATTTTCTCTACTTTTATCTTTTTGTGATTTATTTTGAATATTTTATTTTGATCTATCATGCAGTTGGCTGATTTTCATTTTGTGTGTGTTTAATCTATTGTTAAGTCCATTCAATGTCTTTAATTTTTGTTATTACTTCCATAAGTTGTGTTTGGTTATTTTGTATGATTTCTCTGATCCCATTAAAAAGTTCAAGAATGGTTATTTTAAGATATTTACCTAATAATTCTTATTTATGAATTCCTACATATGTCTTTGTATAGTTTGTTTCCTTTGAATTTCATTTGTTTATCCAGTTATTTTTAACTGTGCTGCTTAAATTGTGTATTTGAAATATTGATTATAAAAAAAGTAATTTCAAGTCTAGGATAATGCTACCTTTTATTGAAGAGAGTCAGCTTTTCTTTGGCTGGGCCTCTGACACAATGGGCCTCTGGCATCTCTGCAGCCACTTCTAGGCAGTGGGATGGTTGGAGGCCGAGTGCAGGCCTGGGATGGTCACTTCTGTCACTTCTTTTCTGACCTAGAGGGTGGGAGTGTTCCAGGACTCTTCCACTGGGGACCCTGAGCAACGCCAGCTTTCCTCCTAGACATTCAGGGCTGTGACATCATGCTGCCTACTTTCTACTGAGATCCCAGGGATACAGGCAAAGTGCCTTAGCTCCTCAGTCATGTCCAACCAGGCTCCTCTGTCCATGGAACTCTCCAGGCAAGAATACTGGAGTGGGTTTCCATGCCCTCCTCCAGGGGATCTTCCTGACCCAGAGATAGAACTTGAATCACCCACATTTCAGGCAGAGTCTTTCCCATCTGAGCCACCAACAAAACTATCTCCAAGTGCAAGACTTTGAAGCCTGGGCTGCTCTCTCACTCTTGCATCCAGGGTGGCTTTGTCTTAAACAACTTGTTACAACTCCAGAGCCTTCAATAACACATTTGCGGTATCTTATAGTGAGGTACAGTTGGTTTATAGCATTGTATCAGTTTCAGGTGAAAGCAAAGTGAATCAATTTGTATATATGTGTATATATATATTTTTTCAGATTATTTTCCTTTGTAGGTTATTATAAGATATAGAATATAGTTCCCTGTGCTATACAGTAGGTCCTTGTTGGTTATAGCTTTCATATACAGCAGTTTGTATATGTTAGTCTGAAACTCCTGCTTTATCCTCCTACCCACTCCTTTTCCCCTTTGGTAACCATAAGTTTCTTTCCTATGTCTACGAGTCTGTTTCTGTCTTGTAAATAAACTCATTTGTATCACTTTTTATTATTTTAAATTATTTTATATTCATTTATTTTTTGGCCACACTTTGCATCTTGTGGGATCTTAGTTCCCTGAACCAGGCCCCTGGCAGTGGTTGCCTGGAGTTCTAACAACTGGACCTCCACAGAATTCCTTCATGTTTTAGATTCCACTTACAACTGATATAACTGTCAGGGAATGTTTGACAGGAGGATTCCTACGTGCTGTCTCTCATGAGTCCTTTGTCCCTCTTCAAGCGGGACTCTTCCCGCTGCTCCCAGGGACTGAGGTCATTGTGTGAGGCAAGCATGAGTCTCCTTTAGTAAACATTCTCCTTAGGACAGAACAGCTTAATCTCCTTCCCCTTTCTTGAGATATGGATTGTCTCCTGACCTTGTGACTAACATTACCCCTTGTTCCCTTGGTAACAGTTGCTGTACATTTGGTTTTCTGATCTCTATCATTCCTGAAAGAAGTTTCTTGTACTGCAGCCTATATATACTCATAGAAAAATCATTAAAGCACCTTTGCTCCATCAGAGCTTAGGTCCCCAGGTCTTTTTTTGTCTCTCTCTCTCTTTTTCTCTCTCTCTTTCTCTTTTTCTGGCTGACTCTCTGAAGCGTGGAGACCTGTCGTGCTCACTTTTCTGCCCCGGCTTCTAAGACCCCCTCGAGAGGGCGCCTGGTGCCTTCGTGAGCGATGTAAGTCCTGTGTCAGGGACTTTATTGGTCCTCTGCGTAAACCAAGGGATATCAGCCTCTTTCTCTCTTTCACTTTCTTATCGTCGACTCCGTACCACAAGGTTCCGGTCCATTAAAGGACCCCAACAATAACATATTTTTACAAGTCTTCATCAGAATGGTTGAGCTGAGTCACTCAATTTCTCATGACCCGAAGCCCATGCAAGTACAAATTATACCTGTATCCATCCACCAGCCCCGTGGAGGTCACCCTCTGCCACACAGACACCAGGTCTGGTCCAGGCTGACTTTCAGTATCGAGTACAATGCAGGGACCTTTGGGCACTTGCTCCATAGGTGTGTGCAGGAGTCATGGAAACAATGATACAGACAGACAGAAGCCTTCTGGCGTTTTCCAGGAGGCTTGCAGAGAACTGTTCCTGTAATGATTCAAAGTGAATGTAACTCGTGTTGCTGGTAACTCCTGCTCTAACTCTGCTCCTTGCCTTGTAGGAGCCCCTGACACCATCTACGTGTCCATCTTGAGAAGTTTCTGTGATCTTACAGCTTCCTGGGGTGTCAATGAAGGGCCTAAGGTCTGAGATTTTTCTCAGGTCTGTGATTAGTTCTGTAAGGAAAGCCTGTGTCTACAGCCTGAAGATATTTCATTTTCACATAATTTGGTGCTTGGGAGATGTTAATAATATTTTCATAAGCCCTGAAGAATAGAGTATAGCCTGTCAAAATTGTCAGCAGAATAATGTTACTTTGTGTTATGAGTGGGAAACTTCAGTGAAGTGAAAGTGTTAGTCCTCACTCGTATCCAACCCTTTGCAACCCCATGGACTGTAGCCCACCAAGCTCCTCTGTCCATAGAATTCTCCAGGCAAGAACACTGGAGTGGGTTGCCATGCCCTTCTCCAGGGGATCTTCCCAACCCAGAGATTGAATCTGGATCTCCTGCATTGCAGGCAGAATCTTTATTGTCTGAGCCATTTCACAGGTGAAAGGAAAAGGTATCTAACTCATTTTCCCACTAAAGTGTCATAGTTTTCCTGCTATTTGTTTAGTAGCTGTTAAAATTCTTTCTCCAAATAAGTCCTTTTTTGATTTACGTGTTCTATTTTGTGGTGTCCTTTCCCCTTGAAAACCTAAGAGTGTTCTAAACACCCTGTGGCAAAGGAAAGCTCACTCGATAAACAACAGCCATTCAAAGTCTACAGTGTGAGCTGCTGAAATAAGATTTGGGTTTGTGTTTTAATCAGTGTGGAGGGGACAGGTAACGTGGTTATGTTTGCAACATTCCCTACTTAATCAGTGAGTGAAAATTGTTCTGCTCTTTTAAAACCATCATTCAAAACACACCCTGCGGTCTTTAAAGATCCTAAGACATGAAGCTCATAAACTTTTCATTTTCTGGAATCGAGAGGAGCCTGCAGCACCCTTTGACTGATAGGTTTCTCCATCTCAAGTACTCATTTGGTCCCTAACTCACTCCTAGCCATCAGCGTCTCCTGCCATAATTCTGCCAGGTGTTTGTGAAAAACTACTGCCTTGGAAAGTTACAGGCAGAGGATGGAAGAATTTAACTGTTTCCTACCACAATTACCGGGCTTCCCATAAGTGCTAGCCAATGCAGGAGATTCAAGAGACGTGGGTTTGATCTCTGAGTTGGAAAGATCCCCTGGAGGAGGGCATGGCAACCTACTCCAGTATTTTTGCCTGGAGAATCACATGGACAGAGGAGCCTGGTGGGCTACAGTCCATGGGGTCACAAAGAGTCTGGACAGGACTGAAGCTACTTAGGAGGCACAAGCATCACAATTACGAACTGACAATTGTTTGGGGAAATTAAATAAGCTTCAGACACAAAGCAGAGTGGGCCTCTGACCTTGCTTCTAATCTGCCTGGACACTGCCCTGACTATGAGTGTCCTGACTGCATGCTGTGAGTGCAAGTCTTGTGGCACCACAGATAAGATGGGGGAGGAATCTTGAGATTGTTGAGCCCTGGGAGGGAGGGCAGTTTGGCCAACCAAGCTCCAGGCTTAACAACATTCCAAGTTTGACAAGACAAAACAGTTAGCATTAACACGAAACCAGAGCTGCAATTTGCTCACAGACTGGTGATGATATCGGTTTGCATCCTGGGATTATAAGCAAGAACTCCTAACTGCAATCTTTGAAGTCTCACCCATGGAGGGGACATTGCCTGGGACCTTTTCCCAGTTGGGACTCCAGATGTGCTGTGACACGGGACTTCCCAGCGCTGTTTGAGTCTGGATGTTGGTCAAAACCTGATTTGGTGATGTAGCCTCTGCTGTTTCTATTTCTCTTTTCTTTTAATGTTAGCATATTGAAAGTAAACTAAATAATTCTCTAATAAATACTGGTATTATTTATTTGTATAGGATGAGAGGCTTATTTGGTTAACAAATCCTTTGAATCTGAGACAAAAGTGAAAACTTCCTGCAAAACAACAATCCTGACCAATACCCAACATAGTGAGGCCCCTCCATATGAAACTTCAATTTGTAGACTTTCACATACTAACGTGCATCAGATTCTAGGGAACCAGAACCTTTGCATCAACATCAGGTATCAATGAAACTGCAGCTTGCCCTCCGTCCCTTATTGCTGATGATCCTTCCACTTCACCATCTCCCACCTCCTTTCCCTCCTCCAGTCAGTAACGCTTCTTGTCTGTTCACTTGATGCCAGCCCCTGTACACCAGCTGCTTTCCAGAATTGGAGACACAAGGAGTTGATTTTGTGCAGCCTCATAAGGGAATATGTAGTGAGTAATATACATATATTTGGTTCTTTGCTAAATATTAAATACAGAGCTGTTTTCAAGTGAATTGATGTCATAGTGCATACATATGTTGTCATTTAGTTTATTTATTTATTTATTTTTAAATTTTTTATTAGTTGGAGGCTAATTACTTCACAACATTTCGGTGGGTTTTGTCATACATTGATATGAATCAGCCATAGATTTACACGTATTCCCCATCCCGATCCCCCCTCCCACCTCCCTCTCCACCCGATTCCTCTGGGTCTTCCCAGTGCACCAGGCCCGAGCACTTGTCTCATGTATCCCACCTGGGCTGGGGATCTGTTTCACCATAGATAGTATACATGCTGTTCTTTTGAAATATCCCACCCTCACATTCTCCCACATAGTTCAAAAGTCTGTTCTGTATTTCTGTGTCTCTTTTTCTGTTTTGCATATAGGGTTATCATTACCATCTTTCTAAATTCCATATATATGCGTTAGTATGCTGTAATGTTCTTTATCTTTCTGGCTTACTTCACTCTGTATAAGGGGCTCCAGTTTCATCCATCTCATTAGGACTGGTTCAAATGAATTCTTTTTAACGGCTGAGTAATATTCCATGGTGTATATGTACCACAGCTTCCTTATCCATTCATCTGCTGATGGGCATCTAGGTTGCTTCCATGTCCTGGCTATTATAAACAGTGCTGCGATGAACATTGGGGTGCATGTGTCTCTTTCAGATCTGGTTTCCTCAGTGTGTATGCCCAGAAGTGGGATTGCTGGGTCATATGGCAGTTCTATTTCCAGTTTTTTAAGAAATCTCCACACTGTTTTCCATAGCGGCTGTACTAGCTTGCATTCCCACCAACAGTGTAAGAGGGTTCCCTTTTCTCCACACCCTCTCCAGCATTTATTGCTTGTAGACTTTTGGATAGCAGCCATCCCGACTGGCGTGTAATGGTACCTCATTGTGGTTTTGATTTGCATTTCTCTAATAATGAGTGATGTTGAGCATCTTTTCATGTGTTTGTTAGCCATCTGTATGTCTTCTTTGGAGAAATGTCTGTTTAGTTCTTTGGCCCATTTTTTGATTGGGTCATTTATTTTTCTGGAATTGAGCTTCAGGAGTTGCTTGTATATTTTTGAGATTAATCCTTTGTCTGTTTCTTCATTTGCTATTATTTTCTCCCAATCTGAGGGCTGTCTTTTCACCTTACTTATAGTTTCCTTTGTAGTGCAAAAGCTTTTAAGTTTCATTAGGTCCCATTTGTTTAGTTTTGCTTTTATTTCCAATATTCTGGGAGGTGGGTCATAGAGGATCTTGCTGTGATTTATGTCGGAGAGTGTTTTGCCTATGTTCTCCTCTAGGAGTTTTATAGTTTCTGGTCTTACATTTAGATCTTTAATCCATTTTGAGTTTATTTTTGTGTATGGTGTTAGAAAGTGTTCTAGTTTCATTCTTTTACAAGTGGTTGACCAGTTTTCCCAGCACCACTTGTTAAAGAGGTTGTCTTTTTTCCATTGTATATCCTTGCCTCCTTTGTCAAAGATAAGGTGTCCATAGGTCTGTGGATTTATCTCTGGGCTTTCTATTCTGTTCCATTGATCTATATTTCTGTCTTTGTGCCAGTACCATACTGTCTTGATGACTGTGGCTTTGTAGTAGAGTCTGAAGTCAGGCAGGTTGATTCCTCCAGTTCCATTCTTCTTTCTCAGGATTACTTTGGCTATTCGAGGTTTTTTGTATTTCCATACAAATTGTGAAATTATTTGTTCTAGTTCTGTGAAAAATACCATTGGTAGCTTGATAGGGATTGCATTGAATCTATAGATTGCTTTGGGTAGAATAGCCATTTTGACAATATTGATTCTTCCAATCCATGAACACGGTATGTTTCTCCATCTGTTTGTGTCCTCTTTGATTTCTTTCATCAGTGTTTTATAGTTTTCTATGTATAGGTCTTTTGTTTCTTTAGGTAGATATACTCCTAAGTATTTTATTCTTTGTGTTGCAATGGTGAATGGTATTGTTTCCTTAATTTCTCTTTCTGTTTTTTCATTGTTAGTATATAGGAATGCAAGGGATTTCTGTGTGTTAATTTTATATCCTGCAACTTTACTATATTCATTGCTTAGCTCTAGTAATTTTCTGGTAGAGTCTTTAGGGTTTTCTATGTAGTTTAGCAGCTCTCTTTGCATGCCAGGTGTTCCTTTAAATGCAGTCACTGTTCATCGTGCACTGTATCAAAGTCAGAAGTAGTGCAAGATAATTTTCTTATTTAAGTGCATGAAAATGGCATACATAGTGTTTAGAAATGCAAATCCCTTAGATAAATCCTTTTGATTAACTCTGGCTTTATTTCAAATGGTTATAGTAGAGACCCTTTCACATAAATAAAATATTATGATTCTGAGACAAAGAGTTTCTGAAAATGTTCTCATGGGACCCACCAAGCGGAGATGTTGAAATGGAAAGGGGGAACTGAAGGCTTTTCCTCCAGCTGCTGTCTTGGCCTGAGAAGGACCACGTGGGTACTTTCTCCTTTTGCTCCAAAACTCAGGGCAGCTTCATTTTTCTAAAGTATCTAGGTGGGAAGCCAAGATGATGCATCATTTTGATTTATATCAATAGTTCTAATGACCCATTTTGTTCACCGCTGCCTTTCTACCACCTCTGGATGGATTGCAGTACACTCTCTGCCCAAGTGCTCTTTGTAACAAAATAGGTACAGAAGACCACAGAAATATATTCTTAAATAAACCTTCAAAAATATGAAATAAAGTGTGTGTATGTAAATAACTAGAATCAGCTGTCACCAGAAAGTATCAAATTATGCTATGTTTTTTTGAATTCATTTAAAAAGAGAATTTGTAAAGAAAAAAAAAAAAGGGAAAATGTGCCATAGTTCCTGACTTTGTAGATTTCTTTCCGAGCTCTATTTAAATATTGTCATTTTAGACCAGAGGAGTTTTAGATTGTTTGATTTGTTTCATGTTTGTTGCATAATACTCTATGTTTTCATGTGTTCTTCTTAAAATTGATATTGGACCATGTTGCGATTGGCTTACATAGTCTGCGAGTGTAGGATTGTCTCTGGTCCTTATTTTGATGTTGGATATGGAGCTGTGGGCAGCTGCTGCTCGGCCCACATCACTGCTGCTCTGGGATTCTTCCTGAACAAGCGGCTCTCACCTGAGGACTTTCTTGTCTCAGAGACGAGGAGATAAAAGATGTGTCAGAACTGCCCAGTGCTTCTCAGAGGCTCTGCGCCCAGGGGCTCAGGTGAACTGTGCTCTCAGCGGGCGGAGCAACGCGGGAGGCCAAGTCTGCAGTCACTAAGGCAGGAAGATCAATCCAGCCCATGGAGAAGCCACAAGTCTTTGAGCAATAACAGAGTCTGGGGCAACTGCCATGCTCTCCGGCTGTTCTGAGACACAACCTACTACATTTTAATGTAGCAGTCTCTACTCACGTGTATAACATTATATCAAAAACGTGTTTTCATCTTTCATATAATGTTTACAATCTGTTTTCTTTCCTTCCTTACTCCACATCCTTAGCTGAAATGCTAGATAAACAATGTCATCATTTAATCTTAATATTAAATATCTCTCGTGAATCGTGTCGCTTAGATAACAGCCTGCTAATTGCCCTAGGAGTAGACACGACTCAGGAAAAAAACTGTCATTTGGGAACTACATTAGGGATTTATTCAGTTTACAGCTTAAACATATTTACAGGCACAAGTCAAGCCATTTCCAAAGCATGGAGCAGTCAGGGTGTAAACAGGGTCCAGAAAGCAGAATTTCTGTGGGTCTTTTACGTGTTTATGCCACGTTTCTTTGTAATATTCAGCCCTTGCCTTCCCACTCACCAGCAAAAGGCAGAGTGCATTATTTGATGACGTAGGTCTTTTAGTTCAGCAAATCTTTAAAAAAATTATCGTTTTAAAATTCATCTTTAGACACTGGAACAAATGAGGCACAAGAAATTACGTAAAATTGATGGTGAACTAATACTTTTGAGGCTGCATTGGCACTGTTCAAATTGTACCAATTTGATGAACATTCAGGGCTAAATTCCTCAGCAGCTCTGTCTGCTGAAAGCCACCATCTATCTCCTGACCCTCTGGAAACATTTCCTTTCCTCTTTGTGAAATGGAGCAGGGCCCTGGGGTCCCCTCCACACCATCTTTCCACCTGCCTTTTGTTTGTGGAAAAATTTTAGCTAAAGAATAAGCTTAATAGAAGAAGTGAGAAAAAGCAGAAGCAAAAGCAAGAAATCAAACAGGACAAAACAATAATAGTTTAATAATTAACAAAGTCAAGGACCTTTACATGGCTGTAAATAGTATTCTGAGCCATATCCTGTGAGCTGTCTTATAGGTACTGAAATCCCCACCAGGTAGAAGAAATTACCTGGTAAAGAAGAAGTTACATGATGGCCAGGCTCCAGCCGTGACATAAGCTGCCAGATTCTGAGAACTGACTTCAAAGAGAGGGAACAAACCAACTCAGGAACTGAAGATTAACTGTACCTAAAGCAATCAAGATGGCACTGATCAGACCACTGTATGACCAATTTCAAGATGACTGTTCGAGCTGATCCTGCTGTTTTTACATATAGTCCCATCCTCCTTCCTATAAAAGCTGTTGCCTCCTGCTCACTGATGGCTGGTGGGGAGTGTAGGAGTTGGGGGAAGTCAGCCTTTGGACAGGAGTTCGCCCCTCCACATTGCCCCACCTCTTCACCCATGGTTGCCAGCCTCAGAAATAAAACAAAGTTTCCCTTCCACCAACCTCACCTCTTTATTGACTTTTGAGAGGAGGTGAGCAGTTGGATTCCACTTTTGGCAACATTTCCAACAAACAAAATTCCTCTCTTCGGTGATTGCTTTCTGTAACATTGAGACTAACTTAATGCTTTTCTCAATCTTTTAAAGTTAAACTGTATTACTCATTAAAATTAGCATTTGTAAAGTCACTTGAAAATAAGACTTAAAAATTCTAACAAAATTTTAAAAATATTTATTTACTACATCAAAATCACTGCAGATTGTGACTGCAGCCATGAAATTAAAAGACACTTACTCCTTGGAAGGAAAATTATGGTCAACTTAGACAGCATATTAAAAAGCAGAGACATCACTTTGCCAACAAAGGTCTATCTAGTCAAGGCTATGCTTTTTCCAGTGGTCATGTATGGATGGGAGAGTTGGACTATAAAGAAAGCCGAGCACTAAAGAATTGATGCTTTTGAACTGTGGTGTTGGAGAAGACTCTTGAGAGTCCCTTGGACTGCAAGGAGATCCAACCAGTCCATCCTAAAGGGAATCAATCCTGGGTGTTCACTGGAAGGACTGATGCTGAAGCTGAAACTCCAGTACTTTGGCCACCTCATGTGAAGAACTGACTCATTGGAAAAGACCCTGATGCTGGGAAGGATTGAGGGCAGGAGGAGAAGGGGTCGACAAAGGATGAGATGATTGGATGGCATCACTGACTCAATGGACATGAGTTTGGGTAAACCTGGGAGTTGGTGATGGACAGGGAGGCCTGGTGTGTTGCAGTCTGTGGGGTCACAAAGAGTTGGACACGACTGAGTGACTGAACTGAACTGAATGTAGTAAATAAAACAATATAATTTTAGCTCTTAAAAATCATTTCATGATCCTTTTGTCTCTCTGTTTTTGTTTTCACATTCCTATCTATTTTTTCTGCATTCATATATAAATTCTAACGTATTAACACCGTATTACTGTTTGGTACTCTCATTTGGTTACTTTACACTAATTAAATTGTTTTCTCATTTTAGTGTTTTTTAGTCACTAAGTTGTGTCTGACACTTTTGTGACTCCATGGGCTATAGCCTGCCAGTCTCCTCTGTCCATGGGATCTCCCAGGCGAGAATACTGGAATGGGTTGCCATTTCCTACTCTGGGGGATCTTCCTGATCCAGGGATCGAACCCAGATCTCTTGCACTGGCAAGTGCCTTCTTTACCACTGAACCACCAGGGAAACCCCCTCATGTAGATAGATAGTTTTAAAAATCATTAATGGCTACATTATATTTTATCAGGTCAGTAAACTACAGTTCACTTTGCATAATTAAATAGTATCCTTTTTTGGAGATCTGTTTTCTTTCCAATTTTTCATTAGCACAGAATACTAAATGAAATAATTATTTTTATTCCTAGAGGGTTTCTTTTATCAAAATACTCATTGTAAATTCGAAGAGTGACTTTCCTGGATTTGGCACCTATTCAGGTCTTGAAATCTGTGCCAAATTGCCTTTCTAAGATATTTCAATTTACAGATCTGAACGATTTATTACAATGTGTGTTATTAAACCATCATCAATGGTAATTAGAAAATTTTGCTACATAAACTGTAAGGCTTTTAGGTTTAAACCCTTCTTCTATTCTTTAATGTATTTTTAATTACCATTAGTAGTAGTAATAATAATAGCCATTATTAGTAATTAGCAACAGTAGTATAAAATACATAGGCAATATGTATCTTTATGACCTTTATTTCTTAGAGTCTTGACATTGTTACATACAAACTATTCCAACCATCTTTTGTTTCTGTTACAGATATTCTTCTTTCAATTATAAAAATGTTTAATCAATTATGTGCATCAATTTATTGAGAATTTGATTCTCAAAAGATAATTCAATACTAAACATCTAGCTATAAAAATGTTAACTGCTGGGCAGGTAGAGCATGACCTCTAAGTTAATCAGGGAGCAGGATCAATAGGAAGGTATGGCGATGGAGGAGGGGATGCGGGCACTCAGTCCTCTGAGAACCTCGAGCAGGTTCTTCTGCTCTAAACCCAGAGGAGGTGCCTGTAAGCCTCGATCTCCCACAGGAGCTGCAGCTGCTGGAGACAAGTTGCATTGCTGTGGGGGCATCAGGAGGGACAAGGGGACGACAGGAGGGAGCCGGCCACCGCTTCTGCAGCTCCGGTCCCTTCACGTGCTGGAAACATCACAGCCCCAAACTCACAAAGCAAGGGACAGAAGGGTGAGTTTGGCACCAAGGGCAGCAACTTAGTATCTGCAATAAGAAGTATTAGAAGAGGCAGGACTTCCCAGGTGGTATAGTAGTAAAGAATCCACCTGCCAATGTAGGAGACACAAGAGACTGGGGTTTGATCCCAGGGTTTGGAAGATCCCCTGGAGGAGGGCTTGGCAACCCACTCCAGTATTCTTGCTTGGAAAATTCCATGGAGAGAAGAGCCTGGTGGGCTACAGTCTATCGGGCCACAGAGAGTCAGACACGACTGAATGACTGAGCATGCACATATGTAAGTGTTTATATATGTATGTGCACAGAGCTAGTGGAAGCCTATTTTTTGCTCTGTCAGTTGAGAGGGTGAAAAAGAAAAAAAAAAAAACAACCCAGTAATAATAAACACACCCAGCATCTGGATTTTGGTGTCTGGTACTATTCTCCAGGGGCTTCCCAGGTGGTGCTAGTGATAAAGAACCCACCTGCCAATTTAGGACGCAAAAGACACACCAGTTATCAGAAAGATCCCCTGGACAAGTGCATGGCAACTCACTCCAGTACTGTTGCCTGAAGAATCTCGTGGACAGAGGAACCTGGTGGGCTGCAGTCCATGGGGTCACAAAGAGTTGGACACAACTGAAGCAATTTAGCAGGCACTCACTATTTTCCCATAAAATACATGAGGGCTCCTTGCAGAAGTGGTGATTTGTGGAAAAAATATAGAAGATAAGCCTGAAGCCTCTTGAAGTGCTAGAAAATAAAGAAACACTCAAACACACATGCTCACACAAATGCATGTCCGCACATGGACACACACACAAAGACACACCACAAACTCACACATACCCACACTCACATGCCTACACACAGTTGTCGAGGATATTTCAGAGAAAAAATGCAGAAGCTGACTCACAGTGCTCCCAATATTTAAAACTGAAACAATTTTAGCATCAAAATACATATAGTAGTTTTGAATTATAACTTAAAAAGTATAACATAAACATCCATGAGCCATACTGATATAAATAAGTGATAGAATAAATTAATAGATAAAGGCATAGAGACAAACTTTTGATGCAGAAGAATTCTGAATTATTTGTGTAGGAACTCCAGCCTCAAGGAAGGGGGGTGTCACTCCCGTTCCTGAGGTGTGAACCTCATAGATCCATGTGTTTCCAAAGTGCATGGCGTGGAAGAAAAGGAGGGAGGGTCATGTTGCAGTGGAGAAGCCTGACAAAAAAAGCCCCCTGCCGGGGGGTGGGGGCAAAGTCAACATCAGCAATTGTGTTGACCCCTGACTCATGGCAAATGTTGACACTCATTGACCCCTGACCCTGCACTGTGTTCTTCTTCCCAATAACTCACAACTCCAGTCTTATTATGAGAAAGTGATCAAATTGATTTTACACCTCAAAATTAGTTAAGGTCATTAAAAAAAGGAATAAAAAAAGAAACAAACAAAACAACAACAAGGAAAGTCTGAGAAACCGCCATAGCCAAGAAAAGCTTAAAGAGACATGACAACTCAGTTTAACGTTGTACCTGCATGGGATTCCAGAGGAGGCAATGGCACCCCTCTCCAGTACTCTTGCCTGGAAAACCCCATGGACGGAGGGGCCTGGTGGGCTGCAGTCCATGGGGTCGCTACGAGTCTGACACGACGGAGCGACTTCACTTTCACTTTTCACTTTCATGCATTGGAGAAGGAAATGGCAACCCACTCCAGTGTTCTTGCCTGGAGAATCCCAAGGACGGGGGAGCCTGGTGGGCTGCCTTCTATGGGGTCGCACAAAGTCGGACACAACTGAAGCGACTTAGCAGCAGCATGGGACTCAAAAACCTAAAATGAACAATAGGTAAAAACCATGAAAATTTAAATAAATAATGAACATTTATGGTTGGATATTAATCATGATAACAATGACTCATACTAGTTCACAGTTTTAAAACTGTAGAATGCATTTCACATGGGAATGATAACAGAGGAAACAGTGTGGGGTATATGGAAACTTTCTGTACTATTTTCTCCTTTTTTCTATAAATTTAACACTGCTTAAAAAAATAAAGACATTAAAAATAGCTACAGCGAATATCTTTATGTACACATCTCTGCAATTTCTGTTTATTTCTTTGACATGTGTTTCTGGAAGTGATATTTCTTTCTGCAAAGATTTGTTTCTTATTAGCTTGGATGTGTTTGAAAGTATGTCTTGATTGTTTCTAGAGAAATTTTTATCGATTTAAGCTCATGCAAGAGTGTGTTACATCCCTGGGTTCTCATACTATTGCAAATATTGGGTATCATTATTTTTTTAAAGTTTTCCAAAAAACTATTTTACCAAAGCATTATTAATGTGGTTCAACATCTTATGCTTTTATTTAACTCTGAAAATTTATGCGCTGATATACTAATTTTGGAATCCAAATCCCCTAAACTTCTTAAATTCACAAATTTATTCTTTTCATCCCCTCAGGGGTCCTTGTACCTTCCTGTCAGCACTTCTCTCATCGCTTTGCCCACTAATCTACCCATAGCAGGCCTCCCAGTGGGCACACCCCTAGCTTCCCCTGCATGTTCAAGGCCCCCTGGCACCCAACCCACCCTCTCAGTTGAAGATTCTTGTTCCTCCATGAGGAAACTGAAGCTTCTGACATGATCTCCCTCAAATTCTAGCTTACACTGACATGGTAGATTTATCAAAACTAAAAAATTAGCATCAGCACACTACTCTCTTTTTTCTTTCTTTTAAATGTAAGTTTTATATTGGAGTATAGTGATCAACAATGCTGCACTAGTATCAGGTGTACGGCAGAGAGATTCAGTCACACACATACATGTTGGTCATCTGATGCAAGCAGCTGACTTATTGGAGAAGTCCCTGATGCTGGGAAAGATTGAGGGCAGAAAGAGGAGACGTCGTCAGAGAATGAGATGGCTGGACAGCATCACCGATGCAATGGACGTGAACTTGGGCAAACTTCCGGAGATGGTGAGGGACAGGGAGGCCTGTCCTGCTGCAGCCCATGGGGTTGCAAAGAGTCGGACACCACTGGGCAACAGAGCAACAACATTTTTTTCAAATTCTTTTCGCATTTTGGTTGATCACAGAATATTGAGCAGAGTTCCCTGTGCTATACAGTAGGTCTTTGTTGATTGTCTACTTTAAATATAGCAGTGTGGACATTTCGGTCCCAAACTCTCAATCTATCCCTACCCCACCCTTTCTTCCTGGTAGCCAGACACTTATTCTCTGTCTGTGAGTCTGTTTCTGTTTCGTAGATAAGTTCATTTGCATAATTTATTTTAGGTTTCTCATGTTAGAGTATCACATAACACTTGTCTTTCTCTGTCTGAATTCACATAGTTTGATCATCTCCAGGCCCACCCATGTTGCTGCAAATGGCATTATTTCATTCTTTTTAATGGATGAGTAATATTTCATTGTACATATATACACCTTCTTTATCCATCTGTGGATGGACATACAGGTAGTACGTTATTCTTATTTAAAATAGAATTTCTTAATTTATTTATGTGAATTTCACCAGCTTCCACACTATTTGCCCAATCTAGGAAACCATGCTGCATTTAGTCATCATGTTTCCTTAGTCTCCACCATTCTATGACAGTTTCTCAGTTTTTTTTTCCTGTTGCTTGTCTTGCCTATGACACATTTGAAAATCACCAGTTTCGAAATTTGTAAGATTTTCCCAATTTGGGTTTGTCTGATACTTTCCTCCTTATTAGATAGGCTATGGACTGGGGAAAGAATATCAGAGGCAAAATGTTTTTCTTTCTCATTGTATCAAACCAGAAGACACATGATTTACCACTGATATTAGCTCAAACATTTCATTAAGTTGTATCTTATGTTATTTTTATACTTCTGATCTCCTATTTGTTAGATGTGACTTGTTAAATCCAGCCTATACTAAAGGACAGGGTAATTCAGCTCCACCTTCCAGAAAGAGAAGTTTCAAATAATTTATGGACGTAAGTTTCAGCCACCATAGTAGTTTTGTAAGGATATAATTTCTGTACAAAAGTTTTTCTACTGAGTTCTCACTTACAGGCAGGTTTTGCCAGCAGCAGCTATCAGTCTAACAACAGTTCTCTATTCTCCTCACGATTCCCCTCCCTTCTTCCACATTTATTGCTTAAGGTCATTCTCTAAGAAACGTGTGACCTTACCAAATATTTACAGAGTCAGTAATTTATCAATCAGTACAAAGTCATACCCTCTTCATGGATCACAGCCTTGTCGTGGCAAAGGGGCTCGCGTAACTCAATGAAGCTATTAGCCATGCTTTGCAGGACCACCCAGGACTGATGGGGCAGAGTGAAGAGTTCTGACAAAACATGATCCGCTGGAGAAAGAAATGGTAACGCGCTCCAGTATTCTTGCTTCGAGAACCTCATGAACAGTATGAAAAGGCTAAAAGATATGACCCCACAAGACGAGCCTCCCCCCCCACCCCAGGTCAGAAGGTGTCCAGTATGCTACTGGGGAAGAGTGGACAGCAACTATTAATAGCTCCAGAAAGAACAAAGTAACTGGGCCTAAGTGGATGTGTCTGGTGGTGAAAGTAAAGTTGGCTGCTGTAATGAACAAGATTGCATAGGAATGTGGAATGTTAGGTCCATGAATCAAGGTAAATTGGATGTGGTCAAGGAGGAGACGGCAAGATTGAATATCAACATACTGGGAATCAGTGAACTAAAATGGACAGGAAGTGGCAAATTTAATTCAGATGACCATCATGGGTGAGAATCCCTTAGAAGAAATGGAATAGCTCTCATATCAACAAAAGAGTCTGACATGGAGTACTTGTGTACAATCTCAAAAACAACAGAATGATCTCTGTTCGTTTCCAAGGCAAACCATTCAATATCACAGTAATTCAAGTCTATGCCCCAACCACTGACACTGAAGAAGCTGAATTTGACTGGTTCTACAACATCTACTTGAAAACTTACAACATCTTCTAGAACTAACACCAAAAAAAGATGTCTTTTTCAACATAAGGGATGGGAATGAAAAATAGCAAGTCAAGAGATACTTGGAAAAACAGGCAAGTTTGGCCTTGCCGTACAAAATGAAGCAGGGCAAAGACTAACAGAGTTTTGTTAAGAGAACATGCTGATTATAGCAAACACCCTTTATCAATAGCCCAAAAGTTGACTCTACACAAGGACATCGCCAGATGGTCAATATTGAAATCAGATTGATTATGTTCTTTGCAGCTAAAGATAAAGAATCTCTATAAAGAATTCCACAGTCAGTGAAAACAAGACCTGTCACTGACTAGCTCAGATCATGAGCCCCTTATTGCAAAAATCAGGCTTAACTTGAAGAAAGTGGGGAAAACCACTATGTCATTCCGGTATGACCTAAGTCAAATCCTTTATGATTATACAGTTCAGTTCAGTCGCTCAGTTGTGTCCAACCCTTTTGTGACCCCATGGACTGCAGCATGCCAAGCTTCGCTGTCCTTCATCATCTCCTGGAACTTGCTTAAACTCATTTCCATTGAGTTGGTGATGTCATCCAACCATCTCATTCTCTGTTGTCCACCTCTCCTTCTGCCTTCAATCTTTCCCAGTATCGGGGTCTTTTCTAATGATTCAGCTCTTCTCATTAGGTGGCCAAAGTGCTGGAGCTTCAGCTTCAGCATCATTCCTTCCAAAGAATACTCAGGGTTGATTTCCTTTAGGATTGACTGGTCTGATCTCTTTGTAGTAGAGTGACAAATAGATTCAAGGGATTATGTCTGGTAGACAGAATGCCTGAAGAGGTTCATAACATTATACAGGAGGGAGTGACCAAAATCATCCCACAAAAAAGAAATGCAAGAAGGCAAAGTGGTTATGTGAGGAGGTTTTACAAATACCTGGGAGAAGAACAGAAGTGATAGACAAGGGAGAAAGGGAAAGATATGCACAGCTGAGTGCAGAACTGCAGAGAATAGTAAAGAAAGATAAGAAAGTCTTCTTAAATGAACAATGCCAAAAAAAATGTAGAGGAAACCAATAGAATAGGAAAGACTAGAGATCTCTTCAAGAAAATTGGATATCAGGGGTATATTTCATGAAAAGATGGGCACCACAAAGGACAGAAATGGTAAGACCTAACAGAAGCAGAAGAGACTAAGAAGAGATGGCAAGAACACACAGAAGACTTATACAAGAAATTTCTTAATGACCTAGATAACCCTGATGATGTGATCATTCGCCTAGAGCCAACTATTCTGAAATACGAAGTCAAATGGGCCTTCGGAAGCATTACTCTGAACAAAGCTAATGGAAGTGATGAGATTCCTGCTGAGCTATTTAAAATGCTAAAAGTAGTGCTGTGAAAGTGCTGCACTCATTATGTCAGCAAATTTGGAAAATTCAGCAGAGGCCACAGGACTGGAAAGGGTCAGTTTACATTCTAATTCCAAAGAAAGGCAATGCCAAAGAATATTTGAACCACAATACAGTTGTGCTCATTTCACATGCTAGCAAGGAAATGCTCAAAATCCTTCAAGCTAGGCTTTAGCAGTACATGAACTGAGAACTTCCAGATGTACAAGCTTGGTTTAGAAAAGGCAGAGAAACCAGAGATCAAATTGCCAACATTTGTTGGATTACAGAGAAAGCAAAGGAATTCCAGAAAATATTTATGTATTTCACTGACTGTGCTGAGTACTTTGGCTGTGTGGATCACAACAAACTGTGGAAAATTCTTAAAAAGGTGGGAATCCCAGGTCATATTACTTGTTTCATGAGAAAACTGTACGCAGTTCAAGAAACAACAGAACTGGATGTGGAACAACGAACTGGTTCCAAACTGGGAAAGGAGTACATCAAGGCTGTATATTGTCACCTTGCTTATTTAACTTATATGAAGGGTAAATCACAATTGAGCTTCCTGCGAGAAATATCAACAACCTCAGATATGCAGATGATACCATTCTAATGGCAAGAAGTGAAGAGGCACTGAAGAGCCTCTTGAGGAAGGCAAAAGAGGAAAGTGGAAAAGCTGGCTGAAAACATAACTAAGATCATGGCATCCAATCCCATCATTTCATGGCAAATAGCTGTGGAAAAGGAGGAAACAGTGACAGATCTTATTTTCTTGGGCTCCAAAATCAGTGTGGACAAAGACTGTTGCCGTGAAATTAAAATCTCTCTAGGAGAGCTATGACAAACCTAGACAGTGTATTAAAAAGCAGAGACATCACTTTGCTGGCAAAGGTCCATATAGTCAAAGCTATGGTTTTTCCAATAGTCTTGTATGGATATGAGTTGGGCCATAAAGAATGATGAGTACCAAAGAACTGATGCTTTTGAACTCTGGTGCTGGAGAAGACTCTTGAGGATCCCTTGGATTGCAAGGAAATTAAACCAGTCAATCTTAAAGGAAATAAACCCTAAATAATCATTGGAAGGACTGATGCTGAAGCTGAAAATTCAATACTTTGGCCACCTGATTTAAAGAGCCCACATACTGGAAAAGACCCTGATGCTGGAAAAGATTGAAGACAAAAGGAGAAGGGTGCAGCAGAGAATCAGATGACTAGATAGCATCATCAACTCAATGGACATAAATGTGAGCAAGCTCCAGGAGACAGAGGAGGACAGAGGAGCCTGGAGAGGGGTTGCAGAGTCAAGTAAGACTTAGTGACTGAACAACAAAAATACAAAGTTACAAATATTTCAATCTTTTGATTACAAATTAAAATTACTGTTATTTGTCCTGTTTCCCAAGTTTTTCTGGCCCCTGTGAGCTCTCTTTCAGGTAGGCTCGTGGTATCATTTTGACCATGCTTTCAAAGCTTTTTTTTCTGGCACTAAAAATTGCTCCAGGCTCAGCCTGCCTCAGTCCTAGAATCAATCACTTCTCCAAAGATTCTTTGTTCCTTTTATTAAAGAATGGGAAAATGAATCCAGCACTCTATAAAAAGAATTATATAATACGACCAACTGGAATTTATTCCAGGTATGAAAAGCTATTTTAGCATTCAATAATTAACTAATATAATCTGTCATATCAATAGGTTAAAGAAAATCATATAATCATATCAATAGATGCAGAAGATGTACTTGCCAAAATACAACACAGAAACATGATATGAATTCTCAGCAAATTAACAGCAGAGGGAAATTTATATCAGCTAATAAAGAGCATCTTCATAAAACTTACCTAAAACCTAATGTGATAATGGATCATGAGAAATGTGAAAGAATTGTTCACTTACAATCTTCTTCTCTTACTTAAAAGTATTAGCTAGGTTTAAAATTTTGTCTTGCTGCTTTTTGATATTCATAGTAAGTTGTTGAATAGAAGTTGGGAGACAGTGTTATCAGAGTCAATGTTTTGTGTCTGCTTTTGAACATTTCTTCGTTGATCATGATATGTTCTATTTGAAGGACACCCTCTTCTTTTTTGTGTTGCAAGACTAGTTTTATTTTTGCTTATTGTTTAAAGCATTTTTTGAATTGTGTTTGCTTTGCAATGTTATTTGAGTTTCTCCAGTAGAGTGAAGTGAACCGGCTATGCATACACATACATGCCTTCCCGTTTAGATTCCCTTCCTATTTAGTCTCCATAGACCGCCTAGTAGTCGCCTGTGTTGGACAGTACATTTTCACTAGCTATTTTATTCATAGTGTCAATCTTGGTCTCCCAATTCATCCTACCCTTGGTGTCCACACGTCTGCTCTCTACGTCTGTTTCTATTTCTTCTTTGCAAATATATTCATCTGTATCATTTTTCTCAATTCCAGACAAATGTGTTCATATATGACATTTGTTTTTCTCTTTCTGACTTACTTCATTCTGTATAACAGTCTCTAGGTTCATCCACATTTCTGCAAATGGCACAATTTCATTCTTCTTTATAGTGAGTAATACTTCATTGCATATATGTGCCACATTTTCTTTATCCTTTTCTCTGTATATGGACATTTCCATGTCCTGGCTATTGTGAATATTGCTGCAATGAACTTTGGGCTGCACGCATTCTATGGAATTATGGTTTTCTCTGGGTATGTGTTCAGGAGTCGAATTATTGGATCATATGGTAGCTCTACTTTTAGCTTTTTAAGTAACCTTCATACTGTCTCCATAGTGACTATGTCAATTTACCTTCCTACAAACAGTAGAAGGAGGGTTCCCATTTTTCTAGTTTTATTTTTAAAAATAGACAATGTTTTCTCCCACATGGGCATCTGGATCTTTGGGATTGAATTCCAACTTTGACCACTTACTTCATGTGAGACCATATGTAAATTATTTGTACAAACTGTGGCTTGGTTTTACTATGTATAAATAATTATATTAACAGTACACGCATTGCAGTATTGCTATAAATATAAATTGCTGGATATATGCTAGTGCCTGGCATACAATGAGCTATGTAAGTATAATTATTATATTATTATTCTCCTGCAGCTCTTAGTTTTGCGTGAGTAGATTTTCTGACGTTGAGCTGACCTTACCTTTATAAAAAATGCTACTACTTTTCCTTTCTACAATTTGTTCTTTTATATTTAGTGGTAGAAAATTGCGAAAAATATGAGATTAAAAAGAAAAAAAAAATTGAAAAAGAAAAGTAACACCAAATACCATCATCAAGAATTGTCATTGTTAACATTTGGACATTTTTTCCTGATAATACATTTTTTGTATGTATTTTTCTTAGAGTTGGCACTGTACATTCAGATAACTCTATATCCAATATCTTCTTTCAAATATCACCTACCACATATTTTCCTATGCTATTAAGTGACACTGTAGATGCCATAAAAACCAATGTTATTTTATGTTGGATTCCTATGTAATCACGTTCCACAGGGCTGCTCAGAATTTCTGGAAAAATAGATAAGAGCATTTTCCACTTGACACAAACTACTTACCCTATTTTATTGATTATTATGTGTAGATGGTATGTGTTCCCTAAGAATTCTTTTACAAATCCAACAGAAAAGGAAAGCAAAATTATCTTAGCCACACGCAAAACACGTGATGACACTACAATTTCCAGGCTGCAAGTTTCCCAGTGATAGTGAATTTCTAGTAAAATCTAAGTTTTTAATAAAAGACACAAAATATTGGAAACATTTTCACTGCCTGCTACTTTTGCTTTAGTTTTTTAAATTTCCTGGCTTCATGCCCAAAGCCAATAGGCTCTCTTCTTATAGTAAATCTATTATTTCATAGATTTAAATGAGACATGAAGCTATGACATATAACAAATGCTACTAACTGAAAAATATTCATGAGCTTATTCATTTAAAAAAGACATAATATTTGTTTTACATTGGTAAGGAGCTCATGTAGACATGAGGTTATAGTTACCTGTAAGGGAGAAGCCCCACTATGGTGCCCCTTTTCTATTACTGCTTTAACAGATTAAACAGTCTGTGACTTAAACAATACAAAGTTACGAACTTACAGCACTGTAGTACAGAAGTTTCAAATGAGTCCCCCTGGAGGTGGGAATTGGGCTGGGTTCTTTTCTGGAGGCTTCGGGGAAAGGATCCAGCGTCTTGCCTCGCTGTTTTCTGGGGGCTCCTGGCTCCATCCTTCCACCTTCAAAGCCAAAAGGCTGCATCTTTGATTATTCCCGTAGTGGCACCCAACGCTTTCACGTACGGTAGCACATTTACAGGATCCATGGATTAGCAAGTAGATGTTTTTTGGGGAGGGAGGACATTTTTCTGCCTCCTACATCTGTATAGTTAAAAAAAAAAAAAAATGGACTATAGCCCACCAGGTTCCTCTGTCCATGGAATGAACCATGCAAGAATACTGGAGTGGGTAGCCATTCCCTTCTCCAGGGTATCTTCTTGACCCAGGGATCAAACCTGGGTTTCCTGTATTGCAGACAGATACTTTACTATCTGAGCCACCAGGGAAGCCCATATGGTCGGAATTACTAAATTAAATATCTATGAAGCAGAAGGAACATTTTATAAGGCACATCCACAGGAGAAATTCAGACAATTCAGTTTACATGTTATTTTCTGTGCTTTTCCCTCTTCAACCAGGACTTTCCATATTTTAAATCTTAGAATGTTCACCTTAAAATTGGACATTATGCACTTCGGCAAATAGCCTCAATCTTCTAGAAGCTCTAGTTTAGATTTGCATCCCCTTATCCAAATCTCTGGCATGCCCGCTGTTCAGTACTCAGAATTTTAATGTTAGTTCGTTAGAACTCAAAACCTAAAGAGCTTAAACCTAGGGTGTAGAACTTGATACAGGTGTTGGGGTCACAAACTGGACCCTAGGAATCAGTAAGTTGATATTTGATGTCAGCTTTTAGAAGGTAACATTAATTTCTTCAGGTAAAAATAATGTTGTATTCAATTTAAGTTTTTGTTAGAATAAATGGCATTTAGGTTTTCTAAGGGAGCCCTGGGGCCTGTGGTGAATCCCTCGTGTGTTTGATATACCATTGCTCTTTCCACCAGGCCAGCCGTAAAAACCAGGTCACTCTCCGACGCCTCTCTGAAATGGTCCAGGACAAAGGATTGGGCCTTAGTGAGTGAGAGGGTCAGGCCCCCTGTCAGGGACATTAGCTAGGGAGAGTGTCAGGACCTTAGTTATCGACAGAATCAGGGCCTGTGTTAGGGAATACATTAGCGTCTAGTTAGGGTCAGTGTTAGGGCCTTATTTAGGGCCAGTATCAGGGCAGTAATAGGGCCAGCCTTAGCCTTAGTTATAAACAGTACAAGGACATGTGTTAGAGACATCTTCAAGGACTTAGAAAGAGACAGTTCAGGTGAAGAGTTAGGGACACTGTCAGGGCCTCAGTTAGGGACAGCATCAGGACATTAGCTTGGGGATGTGGTCAGGAACTAGAAATCCCATCATTTAATTACTTACATCTTTCAGTTCTCTTTAAACAACATTTTTAAGCTCGACAAAGTTATTTCTGATGGCTGTGACTGCCGTGATAGGAGACTGTTAAACATTCTAACTGTGGAGCATTGTAGCTATGGCTGTCAGAGAAACACACAGCCCCCAGATCAAAGGCCCAGCAGCCTGGCTGGTTCTTCTAGAGCTCGAGCTTTGATTTGGGATAATTCCTTTTTGTTTGGGGAATCAGATACTCAGTGGCTTTTTTTTCTCTCTCAGGGAAAGTTACAGAAGTCTGTTTCTTCATGTACACTAGGGACAACAGTACCTAACACTTTGGGAAAAGTGACATCTAAAAGCATTTAGCTCACCAGAATTACACCAGAGATTCCACAAGCCTTAGTTCTATATCTCTGACCACCCTATGAAAAGGTTCTGCTTGCATTTATTTCGTAAAATTTGCTAACAGGTGAATCAATTACTGACTTAATCTTCATTTGTTTACTGGACTTTCCATTTCACGAGGACTGAATCCACATTTTTCTCACGTAGCCCAGTGTATCTGGTGTCCAGCCCTGTTTAGTGTTTCTTGTAAATGCACAGTATTTCTTCCCCTCCAAGCTCCCTTGCACCTTAATTTCACACCTATGACTCATAAGAAGCTTGCCATGAAAATTGTGAGCAGTGGCACCGTTTTTTGTTTTTGTTTCTTTTTTTGTTTGTTTTTGTTTTTGTTTTTTTTAGTTGGGGTATAGTTGCTTTCCACAAACAGATTTTATTTTCTTGGGTTGCTAAAGCTCCAGTCCTTTGGCCACCTGATATGAAGAGCCAACTCATTGGAAAAGACCCTGATGCTTGGAAAGACAGAAGGCAAAAGGAGAAGAGGGTGGCAGAGGATGGGATGGTTAGCTAGTGTCATCAGCTCAATGGACATGAATTTGAGCAAACTCTTGGAGACAGTGAAGGACAGGGAAGCCTGGTATGCTGCAGTCCATGGGGTCACAAAGAGTTGGACACAACTTAGCTACTGAACACACAACAATGGTTGCTTTACAATGTTGTGTTAGTTTATGCTGTACAATGAAGTGAATCAGCCATATGTATACATATATCCCTTTGCTCTTGGATATCCCTCCCACCCTGCTCCCCACCCCACCCCTCTAGATCACAGAGTGCTGAGCTGAGCGTCCCACGAGCTGTCTGTTTTACACATGGCAGTGTATTTGTGCTATTCTCTCAGCTTCTCCCACCTCCTTTCCCCACTGTGTCCATAAGTCCTTCTCTATGTCTGTGCCTCTATTCCTGTCCTGTAATAGGTTCATCTCTACCATTTTTCTAGATTCCACATATATGCGTTAATCCATGACATTTGTTTTCCTCTTTCTTACTTCACTCTGTATGACAGACTCTAGGTCCAGCCACATCTCTGCAAAAGACTCAACTTCATTCCTTTTTATGGCCAAGTAATATTCTGCTGCATATATGTACCACATCTTCTTATCCATTCACCTGCCGATGGACATCTAGGTTGCTTCCATGTCTTGGCTATTGCAAATAGTGCTGCAATGAACATTGAGGTATGTGGGCCTTTTCAATTATAGTTTTCTCAAGGTATATGCCCAGAAGTGGGGTTGCTTCATCATAGGTCTCACAATTTTAAACCGACTGCCTGAATGACTGCCAGTCTCTCTTGTTGGAGTCAGACAAGACTCACATGCACATGATCAGGCACCAGAAAAGGAACCAGTCTTGACTCTGTGTGAGAAGGAAGGGTATAGAGACCCCACAGAGAAGGTCTGCACAGGCTTAGGACCCAGCCTGGGTCAAGGCAAGTCACCCGGTCTACACACATGAAGAAGGAAGTGCTGAGATTCAAGCCTGGAATATTGTGGTTGCACCATGCTGAGCTGGTACAAACTGCTTGACCATTCGACTGAAACAATGAAAACAAAAGTATTCGAGAAGGTATACTGTATAGTCGGAATGGATTTAGAGAATTAGTCAATGGTTATATTGAACGCCAGTAGGATTTACTGTGAAGCTGATGAAGCTTGGACTTCACCTGAGCAGGCCTTTCAAAGACCTTGGGAGTGACTAGCAATTTGGTTCCATGAATATGTGGTTGTGCAAAATCTGCAGTGCTACGCTTCTAGTCTTTCTCTTTCCTAACCCTTCCCCCCAAAAGTTTAGCTATATGGGCCCATCTTTCCTCACCCTTTATGTCCAACTTGCTTGAGTATCCAGAGAAGTTCCATTCGGAGGAGAGAATGGGGCCCAGCATCATTACAAGAAGGAGGCATTGGGGTTCCCTGGGCTGTGTGGCTGGCAGTCTCTGGGCTGTGGAGCTGCCCTTGGGATCTGTGTTTTCAGGGCCAAAGTGACCACATCCTGAGGAGAAACACAGGATCTTAAGGAGAGTTTTGTTTGCTCACAGGGATAATATTTGGAAAAATAGAGGACACTTAATATTGAGGTGGGCTTCTGGGCACAGAGTGACACCCTGGAAGAACTTTTTATTTTGAGTGGGATGAATTAAAAAGTGAAAATTTTTTTTTCTTTTTTGATCACCTTGAAGAAATCAATCTAAATTTATGGGCTTCTATTTGCTCAGTTTCTAAATACAAAGTCAGAACTTTGGGTCCTAATGGTAACACAAAAACTAATGCTTTTAAAGCTCTTACAATGGGTGAGGCACAGTGATAACCATATTTAATCCTCAGAAAAACCTAAATGAATTCAAAGTGGTTTCTGTCACAGAGAAAACTATAAAATCATTAGAGGAAAACATAAGAATAATTCTTTGTGACCTAAGTCTGTTCATGGATTCTTGGATTTGACACCAAAATCACAAGCAACAAGAGGAAAAAGACAAATTGGAATTCATTAAAAATAAGAACTTTTGTGCACTGAAGAACATTCTCAAGACAGAGAAAAGACAAACTACAGAACTGAAGAAAATATTTGCAAGTCACATATCAGATGGGGTTTCCTTCCAGAATATCAAAAGAACTCTCACAATTCAGCAACAAGACAGATGATCCAGTTTTAAAAATGGGCAATGTTCTTGAATAGATACATCTCCAATGAAAATATGCAAATGGAAAGCAAGCACATAAAAAAAAAATACTCAACTTCACTGGTCACTGTGCAAATGCTAATTGAAAACAATAACAGATGTCACTTCACACATGCTAAATGGCTCAAATTTAAAAAGAAAATCTGAAATTAACAAGTGTTTGAAAGGATGTGGAGAAATAGAAACTCATATATTTTTTGTAGGGATATACAACCATGCAGGTTCACAGATAAACAGTGACTTAGTTATTTTAAAAGTTAAGCTTAGAATTACCATGTGACAGTGAAATTCCACTCAAGTAACACACAAGGGGAATGAAAACATATATCAAATTTCTATGTTCACATAGAAACTTTTATCATGTGTGGGTATACATAAAATGAAACATTACAAAAAAAAAAAAAAAAGGAAACATTACTCAGCCATAAAATGGATGCATATCTCATATATTTCTTTATATGAAATATAAATAATAGGTAAATCCATATTGACAGGAAGCAGATCAGTGGTTGGCCAGGAAGTGGGGGAAAGGAGAAATGGGGAGTAATGGAAGGAGACAAGATATTGTTCTGGGGTGACGGGACACGTCAAACCTCAGAGGGGTGTGGTGCACGATGCTGCAGATGCACCAAGTGCCACGGATTCATGGACGTTGTTTTTTTTTATTTTTTATTTTGCTCTGGAGTATAGCCAATCAACAATGTGGTGATAGTTTCAGGTACACAGCAAGGGGCCTCAGTCATATAAAAACACATATCCATTCTCCCCCAAATGTCCCTCTGGTCCAGGCTGCCAAATAACATTGAGCAGAGTTCCCTGTTCTATACTGTAGGTCCTTCTGTTGAGTTCAGTTCAGTCACTCAGTCGTGTCCAACTCTTTGCAACCCCATTGACCCCAGCACATCAGGCCTCCCTGTCCACAGAGCTTGCTCAAACTCATGTCCATCTAGTCGGTGATGCCATCCAACCATCTCATTCTCTGTTGTCCCCTTCTCCTCCTGACTTCAATCTTTCTCAGCATCAGAGTCTTTTCCAATGAGTCTGTTCTTCACATCAACTGGCCAAAGTATTGGAGCTTCAGCTTCAGCATCAGTCCTTCCAATGAATATTCAGGACTGATTTCCTTTAGAATGGACTGATTTGATCTCCTTGCAGTCCAAGGGACACTCAAGAGTCTTCTCCAACACCACAGTTCAAAAGCATCAATTCTTCAGCACTCAGTTTTCTTTATAGTCCAACTCTCACATCCATACATGACCACTGGAAAAACCATAGCTTTTACTACACAGAGCTTTGTTGGCAAAGTAACATCTCTGCTTTTTAGTATGTGGTATAGGTTAGTAATAGCTTTTCTTCCAAGGAGCAAGAATCTTTTAATTTCATGGCTGCAGTCACCATCTGTAGTGATTTTGAAGCCCAAGAAAATAAAGTCTCTCACTGTTTCCATTCTTTCCCCACCCATTTGCCATGATGTGATGGGCCGGATGCCATGATCTTCATTTTGTGAATGTTGAGTTTTAAGCCAGTTTTTTCGCTCTCCTCTTTCATTTTCATCAAGAGGCTCTTTAGTTCCTCTTCACTTATGCCAGAAGGGTGGTGTCATCTGCATGTCTAAGGTTATTGATATTTCTCCCTGCAATCTTGATTCCAGCCTGTGCTTCATCCAGCCCGGCATTTTGTATGATGTACTCTGCATATAAATAAGTTAAATAAGCAGGGTGACAATATACAGCCTTGACGTACTCCTTTCCCAATTTGGAACCAGTCTGTTGTTCCATGTCTGGTTCTAACTGTTGCTTCCAGACCTGCATACAGATTTCTCAGGAGGCAGGTCAGGTGGTCTGGCATGCCCACCTCTAGGAAAATTTTCCACAGTTTATTGTGATCCACACAGTCAAAGGTTTTGGCATAATCAATAAAGAAGTAGATGTTTTTGTGGAACTCTCTTGCTTTTTCTATGATCCAACAGATATTGGCAATTTAATCTCTGGTTCCTCTGCCTTTTCTGAATCTAGCTTGAGCATCTGGAAGTTCATGGTTCATGTACTGTTGAAGCCTGGCTTGTAGAATTTTGAGCATTACTTTGCTAGCATGTGAGATGAGTGCAACTGCGCAGTAGTTTGAATATTCTTTGGCATTGCCTTTCTTTGGGATTGGAACAAAAACTGGCCTTTTCCAATCCTGTGGCCACTGCTGAGTTTTCCAAATTTGCTGACATATTGAGTGCAGTGCTAGCTTTGTTCATAATGATGCTTCCTCAGGCCCACTTTATTTCACATTCCAGGATGTCTGGCTCTAGGTGAGTGATCACACCATCATGATTATCTGGGTCAAGAAGATCTTTTTTGTATAGTTCTTCTGTGTATTCTTGCCACCTCTTCTTAATATCTTCTATTTCTGTTAGGTCCATACAATTTCTGTCCTTTATTGAGCCCATCTTTGCATGAAATGTTCCCTTGGTAGCTCCAATTTTCTTGAAGAGATCTCTAGTCTTTCCCATTCTATTGTTTTCCTCTACTTCTTTACACTGATCACTGAGGAAGTCTTTCTTATCTCTCTTTGCTATTCTTTGGAACTCTGCATTCAAGTGGGTATATCTTTCCTTTTCTCCTTTGCCTTTGACTTCTCTTCTTTTCTCAGTTATTGCTAAGGCCTCCTCAGACAACCACGTTGCCTTTTTGCATTTCTTTCTCTTGGGGATGGTCTTGACCACTGCCTCCTGTACAATGTCATGAACCTCTGTCCATAGTTCTTCAGGCATTCTGTCTATCTAATCTAATCCCTTGAATCTATTTTTCACTTCCACTGTATAATCGTAAGGGATTTGATTTAGATCATACCTGAATGGTCTAGTGGTTTTCCCTACTTTCTTCAATTTAAGTATGAATTTTGCAATAAGGAGTTCATGCTCTGAGCCACAGTCAGCTCCTAGTCTTGTGTTTGCTGACTGTGTAGAGCTTCTCCATCTTTGACTCCAAAGAATACAATAAATCTGATTTCGGTATTGACTTTCTGGTAATGTCCATGTGTAGAGTCTTCTCTTGTGTTGTTGGAAGAGGGTGTTTGCTATGACCAGTGCGTTCTCCTGTCAAAACTCTATTAGTCTTTGCCTTGCTTCATTTTGTACTCCAAGGCCAAATTTGCCCACTACTCCAGGTATCTTTTGACTTCCTACTTTTGCATTCCAGTCCCCTATAATGAAAAGGACATCTTTTTTGGGTGTTAGTTCTCAAAGATATTGTAGGCTTTTACATTCAATTTCAGCTTCTTCAGCATTACTGCTTGGGGCATAGACTTGGATTACTCTGATATTGGATGGCTTGCCTTGGAAATGAACAGAGATCATTCTGTCCTTTTTGAGACTGCACCCAAGTACTGTATTTTGGACTTTTGTTGACTATGAGGGCTACTCCATTTCTTCTAAGGGATTCCTGCCCACAGTCATAGATATAATGGTTGTCTGAGTTAAATTCATCCATTCCAGTCCATTTTAGTTTGCTGATTCCTAAAATGTCTATGTTATCTCTTGCCATCTGCCGTTTGACCACTTCCAATTTGCCTTGATTCATGGACCTAACACTCCAGGTTCCAATGCAATATTGTTCTTTACAGCATCGAACTTTACTTCCATCGCCAGTCACATCCACAGCTGAATTTTTTTTTTTTTTTTCCGCTTTGGCTCTGTCTCTTCATTCTTTCTGGAGTTATTTCTCCACTCTTCTCCAGTGGCATATTGGGCACCTACTGATCTGGGGACTTCATCTTTCAGTGTCCTATCTTTTTTCCTTTTCATACTGTTCATGGGGTTCTCAAGGCAAGAATACTGAAGTGGTTTGCCATTCCCTTCTCCAGTGGACCACGTTTTGTCAGAATTCTCCACCATGATCCGTCCGTCTTGGGTGGTCCTACATAGCATGGCTAATAGTTTCATTGAGTTAGACAAGGCTGTGGTCCATGTGATCAGTTTGGTTAGTTTTCTGTGATTGTGGTTTTCATTCTGTCCCTCCTCTGACTGATAAGGATAAGAGGCTTATGGAAGCTTCCTGATGGGAGAGGTTGACAATAGGTCCCTTTTGGTTATCTATTTTAAATACAGCAGTATATACATGTTGATCTCAAACATACTAACTATCCTTTGCCCCATCCTTCCCCTCTAACGACCACAAATTCATTTTCTAAGTCTGTGAGTTTGTATCTGTTTTGTCAATAAGTTTATTTGTATCATTTCTTATATAAGGTATGTCATACAATATTTCTTCTTTCTGTCTGACTACTTCACACAGTATGACAATCTCTAGGTCTATCCATGTTGCTGAAAATGGCACTATTTAATTCTTTTTAATGACTGGGTAATATTCCATTGTATATATGCACCTCATCTTTACCCATTCATCTGTCAATGGACATCTAGGTTGCTTCCACCTCCTGGCTATTGTAAACAGTGTTGCAATGAACACTGGTGTGTATATGTCCTTTTGGACCATGTTTTTTCTACAGATTTATGCACAGGAATGGGATTGCAGGATCATATGGTAGCTATATTGTATATAATATGAATCTCTCCTCAACAAAAAAGCAATCACTGTAATTTATTACACACACACACACACACACATATATATATACATTAAAAAGAAAAGCCATTTGGTTATATCAACAGAAGCAGAGAGAGAGTTTGGCAAAATCCAACATACATTATTGAAAAACTCTCAGCATAGTGGACATCTGTAAAGTTGTTAAAGCCAGTGTGATATTTAATGAAGAAAGAATGAGTGTCCTGGCTTAAGTTCCTGGAAAAGATGAGCTTGTCTATCCTCTCTGTATAACAAGATGGGATAGATTGAGGTCACTGGAACAAACACAACCAGTGGGCACAGAGATGTTGTCGTCCACAGCAAGGGCATTACTTGGCAGCTCTTCTCAGAGCCTGTTGTAGAAAGAGCAGGTATAAAGCCCCGCCAGGTCCAGAGAGCCCTGTGATACCTCCACAACAGGACTGGTCTGGTAAGACCTTCCCAGGAGGGCCTCACACAGGGTCAACGTGGTTTTGGGGGAGGAAGAGAAGCTCTGGATAAGAAAGAAAAGGGTGATGTGCTCCTCATGGACCAACCTGCAGCCTCCACCTCCAGGCAGACCTCCAGTAGGGGAGGGAGGAGTCTCCCTGTGAAGCACGAGCTAAGTTATGGCTGGACATTCACCTGAAGTAACCTGAGAACTGTGTGCTGATTCCCTAAGAAAGCAGGCTTCTATGGGGCCTACATAGGCTTTCACCTAAGGCCACGCCCCACACGGGGCAAGGGCAGCACAAGATTCACTTACTCCATGATCACATCTGACAAGCTATACCCATGCCATGCAGAAAGAAAAAAGGAGCAGTCAGTATTGCTCAAATGACCTTGGTAGCATCAGGATTGTTACCCGGGGTAAGAATTCTTCATATGAATCTATCCTTGAATGTTCTTGCCATTAGGCAACTTAGGGAAAGCAAGAGTTATTCTGAATAAGAAATCAGTCATTTCTACTTGCCCTAACAAATATGTCTTCAAGATAGCAAGCCAGGATTTCTGAAGATTGTGCTTTCTTGGGTTCTCAGTTTATGTACATCCTTCCCTTCTGTTGCACTTTGTATTGCATCAGGGATGAAAAGTCAAGCAAGACCACTGATGGTTCGTTAAAGAAGCACCCTGCACTAGTGCTTCTGTAACCTGGCTGGAAACATTCTTTCCCATTTCAGAAGTTAACATCTTGCTAGAAGTAGCACTGTTAGTCACTCAGTCCTATCTGACTCTTTTGCCACCCCATGGATTGTATCCCACCAGGCTCTTCTGTCCATTCTCCAGGCAAGCATACTGGAGAAGATAGCCATTCCCTCTTCCAGGGGATCTTCCCAACCCAGGGATTGAACCTGGGTCTCCTGTATTGCAGGCGAATTCTTTACCACCTGAGTCGCCAGGGAAACCCCAACATCTTGCTGCCAGTACTTCATTCAAGAACCATCACTCACCATAAGGCCTCTTCTCATCCTCATTGCCTGAATGGGACTTTATCTCTTTTGAATTTTACACCAGTTTTCCATTCAGCTTTTGGACAATATTTTAATCTTTCCACAAAGGCTACAAAACTCTAATTTAGAGCCATGTTTTACCTGCAGGGGCTTCCCTGGTGGCTCAGATGGTAAAGAATCCACCTGCAATGCAGGAGATCTGAGTTTAATCTCTGGGTTGGAAAGGGAATGGCAACCCACTCGAGTATTCTTGTCTGGAGAATTCCATGGACAGAGGAGCCTGGTGGGCTATAGTCCATAGGGTGGCAAAGAGTTGGACAGGACTGAGTGACTGACGCTTTCATTTTACCTGCAGAATTGCCTGCTACAGCAGATGCACTCTTTTAAAAATACCTGCTCAGTGGATGAATGATTGCATGGGTGGAAATAGAGGAGCAAATTAGGGAAGGGGGTTACTATAGCATCTCCCTTTAGCAGGGAGTGGAACTAAGGAGCCTCAGAATTGATGAATACGTGGCAGATCTCAGCACTAGAGGGACAGAAGTATTAGAACAGAAGCCTCCCACCCACAGCCTTTGCCCAAGGTTCTATGCAGGCTTCACTACAACAGCAGTAATGCTCTGATTCCTCATCCCTTAAAGGAGTTACAAAGTGAAAGCGATAGGTCATCTAATTTAAAATCTGATGTCATTCCATGATGTGTAATCTACCAGCTTCTTAGCCCTGTTATCTGTGGTGGTCATCACATTCGCTTTGCACTTTTAGAGAGGAACAAAGGCCTGCCAACATATGATCATGTTTTATTAAAATGAAGAAGCAGAGGACACATCTTACTTGCTAAATAGTTTCTCAGTACTGGCTTTGCTAAGAAAGCATTTTCTTTCAATCAGGTCATCATTTAAACAGGATGATGTCTGTTTCCTCCCACATTCCTTTCTTTGCCCATGTGTGATCTCAAGATCACCATAGGTCTCCCAGTTCTCACCTGTCTTGTGTTGCTCACCATCAAAGAAGGAACATGTATCTGAGAGGTGGCTTTTCACCTGTTTGGTTGGTATTTATTAGACAAGTACTAACAGCTACCAGTTATTAAAGATTTAGTATGTACTATGTTTTCAAACATTATTTTACTTGTACTGAGAAAAGATGGGCTTCCCAGGTGGCACAACAGTAAAGAATCCTCCTGCCAATGCAGGAGACATGGGTTTGATCCCTGTGTTGGGAAGACCCTTTGGAGAAGGAAACGAAAATCCACCCCAGTAATCTTGCTTGGGAAACCCTATGGACAGAGGGAGGGGCCTGGAGGGCTACAGAACATGGGGTTGTGAAGAGTTGGACACAACTTAGTGAACAAACATCAAGAAAAGGCAATCTCTTCAATAAGTGGTGCTGGGAAACCTGGACAGCTACATGTAAAAGCATTCTTAAGGGGATTAAGAGGTACGGAGTACTATGGACAAAATAAGCTACAGCAATATACTGTGCAATACAGGGGCTGTAGCCAGTGCTTTATAATAACTATAAATAGAGTATAGTCTTTAAAAATTGTGAATTACTGTGTTGTACACTTGTAGCATATATAATATTGTACATCAAATATACTTCAGTTGAAAAAATCCCCCCCTCCCAAATGTTATATGTAAATTCTCATTAAGCATATCCATCCCCAAAGAGATAAAACAATTATAATCTCAGTTTTGCTGGTGGGGAGGCGGAATCCCGATTCTAGTAGGTGGCAGAGCTGGTACCAAAGCGCAATCTGGATGCGAAGGCTGTGTTCTCTGGAGCTACACTGGTAGCCGCTCCTTGACTATTAGAGCCAGTTCACCTTGCCTGAGGTGTTAGGTTGTACCTGGGACTGTGATTAGGAGCTTCGCAAACTTTATCAAATTGGATGGCAGATGCTTTCACGAAACTTCTGAGGCCTTCCAATTTGTATTTCTTCCTCCTGAGTGCCTAGAGCGCCTCTGTTCTTCTAACTCTCCTTAAACGGACGCTTCTCTCCTGCATCCCCGCCCCCGCACCCCATGAACGTTATCCTGGTTCCAGTGATTCTCCCACAGTCCTTCATGACCTTCGCCAAAGCAACCCTTTCTAAGTCAGGCATCCAGAGGGCCCAGTGTCTCCGCCTGTGCAGGGAAGTGAGGCTGGCCCCCAGCCCCGAGGCCAGCCGGCCGTCGCCCTCCTTGCCTCTCTCGCCAGCAGGGTCCTCTGTGCTGCGTCCATTTGCACCATTTGTGCCCTGAAACACGAGTTTGCCGACGGTTCACGCTTCTGGTCACCGTGAAGACAGCTCATCTCCACTCTCGATGGCGCACACCCTTTCTCACGGTCTCAGGGACCAGGCGTCCCAGCTCCCCCCACATCCCTGTGGCTCATATATGAAAACATGGCGATGGGACTCAGACGCTCACAGCTGGGTGTTTCTGGGCTGTGAGAGCAAGGGCACAGGTTGGGACCGAACAGTGACACTTAGAGGCGGAAGTTACCACCACTTAGAATGCCAAGGGTCTCTGGAGGCTGAGACTGGCTGATGTGGTCACGTGGACACTGACTCAGTCGATATGATGAAGTGCACAGAGGTAGCCTCTTGAAACTCCTGATGACTCCTGTGAGAGGAAGGAAAACAATTTTTAACGCTTTGTGTATACTTGTAGCAGAAAAGGGAGCATATAATAGTATAGCATGTTTCCCCCTGCTCAACTATGTAAAAATCTATGTCAAATATCAAGACTTCCCTGGTAGTCCCCTGGTTAAGACTTGGCCTTCCAATGCAGATGGTGTGTGTTCTCTCCCTGGTCCAGGAGCCAAGACTCCACATGCCTCTAAGCCAAAAATAAAACACAAAAGTTAAAACAGAAGCAATTGTTGTAACACATTTAATAGACTTTAGAAATGGTCCACATTAAAAAAAAAAGTCTTAAGATAAAACCCCATATCAAAAATCTTTCCCATCTTATTCAAGATTCGGCCTTATCAGTTGTCTCTTTGAACCCACAGAATCCTCCACACCGCCTTTGGACAATGCGTTTGCCCACCGCTCACAGGCCAGCCTGCTCCTGCCCGCCTCTGGGCCCTTGCTCATGCCCATCTTTCTACCTCAGTGCTCTCTACCAAGGTATTTGAAGGGCTCATTCTTTTTATTCCTTAAGTCTTTACTCAAATTCTGCTTTCTCTGTAATGCCTCTTCTGATTACTTTGTTTAAAATTGCAGCCTCCTACACCTTTTCTGTTTCTCTTTCCAGGTCCCGCAGCGTTTATCACATTCTATCATACTACACAATTTACTTATTTAATTTGCTTATTGTTGCCTCTCCCTATTGAAATGCAATTTTCATAAGGCAGGCTTTTGCTTTTGGGTTCTCTGCTGCATCCTCAAAGCATAAAATTGTGCCTCACACTTATTAAGTGTTCATTATTTGTATGATGCATGAATGAATAAATGATGCAGAAGAGTATCTTTGTGTATTTATCTTTTTGTCATCTAATACATTTTGAATTGATTATAAGCTTCAACTGTGAAACTTATCTTCTTGAATATCAGAGAGCTCCTTGCCCTTTGTAATCTAAAAATCAACCAGATTCTTCCATGGCTGATTAAACAGTTCTGGTAATTGTAGTGATTGCCCATGTTGCTCCAAGATGGATGCATGCACTGGGGCTGGTTGTGGAGACTGCTGAAATGCTCCTAAGTCCGTGCTATATACATGATTTCCAAGGCTGAGTAGACACCACCATCACCACCAGAAGCATCACTGATTTGTGGGAGGAGACTCTTTTATCTAAAAAACAGCTTTATATTGAAATCGTTTTCATCTTAAGAGTGAAGTGCTTTTTCTTCTCTGTCACATTGGGTGGCATGTGGGCATGTGGGAATCTCAGTTCACTAACCAAGGATCGAACCTGTGACTCCTGGAGTGTAAGTGCAGAGTTTTTAACCATTGGACTACCAGGGAAGCCCCCTGGAAAGGAACTCTTAAAGTAGGAAAAATAAATAGCACAAAATAACAACCTCCCATAAACGCACCTCCTTCCATAATCATTGTTATTGTAGTGGTATGCATCACACACACACACACACACACACACGCACAAATAGTCCTGCATTAATATGCAGGTGCTCTGCTCCTGAACCTTTCTCCCTCCCCTGGATCTCTTCCCAACACCCCAAATCTAGCTGTGGAGCTAAAGGCATTAGGTCTGCTGGCCACCAGGGTTCAACAGCTCTTTTGTTGGCTTCAGATAGTCATATTTTTGGCAATTTATCTTCTTAAAGTGTTATACCTGTCCATCTCAGGGAATCTTAAAGACAGAAAAACACAAATGAGAAAAATCATGTGTAACTCCACGATTCAGAAATGACATCTATCTCTCAAAAATGTTTGGGTGTTTTTTTCTAGAATTTCATTCATGTACTTTTATTCCTATGCATATCTTCTCACAGAATTGGGGTCACTGGGTGCATCTTGTCTGTTACCTACTGTCTTTCATGGAATAATAACTATGAGGACTTTCTGATCCAGCTAATCTTCCTATTTGCTGCTTGCAAGCCTTTTATCACCTACCTTGATAGACTTATTAGAAAGACCGCACACACTAACAATCACACACTAACACACTAACACAGAACAATCACCCTGGATGCTAAATGAAATCAGAAGCATATCATCCTTCCCCTTCTCTGTGGCAAATACCATTATCTCTCCCGTTTGGCCTCCAGCTGGGATTTATGTTCTTGAAGTCTTTTTATCAAGGAGAGGAAAATGATACTTCACCTTTCACTCAATTTTTTTATAGCGTGTGATGATCCCAACAGCATCACACTGGCGTCTTAAAACACTGGATGACAGACACACGATGCAGCTGAATGGTTGTAGTCTGCGGCTCCTCTATTTCCACTTCTCATTTTCCTCCATGACTCTCCCTGAAAAGAAGCTATCTGACCATGAAACAAAATTGGAGTTCAAGTAAATACCACATGGAACAACTTTCTCCCCTTTAATGACAAATTTAGTTGGTATTCCAATTCTTTTGGCTTCCCTGTTGGCTCAGTGGAAAAGAATCCACCAACCAATGCAGGAGATGCAGAAGACATGGCTTTGATTCCTGGATGGGGAAGATCCCCTGGAGAAGGAAATGGCCACCTAATCCAGTATTCTTGCCTGAGAAATCCCATGGACAGAGGAACCTGGTGGGCTACAGTCCATGAGGTCGCAAAGAGTCTGAGAAAACTGAGCACGCACGCACAGTTCCTTTGGAATTACAAACTGAAGCTTGGGGACATCGTTTCACACATATATGTTTGGGAAAAATTAGTTGTGTTTACTTTTCCATATTTGGCAAAGGGTGGTGATGCAAGAGGAGCTCAGGTACAGTGATCATGGGGAAAAATTTGTTACAATGACTCTAGGAGTTCCTTTAAAATCATCTATTAAAGTCTAGTGGCCAAAGATGCAAATTTCCAGGCAGAGTACACTACCCAACGGTAACATTTCCACATTTATACCTGAATAAACATGCATGAGAGTTATAGCAGCAGCATTTGTGGTAGCAAAACAAATCTTTAATAAAGCCAACCAAAGAAGCACTGACAAGAGTATGGACAAATGAATTGTGGAATATTCATTCAATAGAAAGACGCTCCACAGTGGGCATGAATTTTGCTAGAAGCTGAAATGTATACAAATTTCACAAGCCAGGTTGACTTAAAGAATTTGGGCACAGACTCACATGTCCATGGATGCCTGAAAGGTGTAAATGTCTTGCCCAGGTGAGAGAAATAAACAGATATTGAACCTATGGCCTCGAATATAGGAGTGCAGTTGCCCAACCAGTACATGGAACCAGCTAGTTCAACAAGCGTGGAGAGAAAGAAGGAAGAAAGAAAATCACCTAAATGTCAGCGAAGGAGAAGCAGAGAGGTAGGGTTTTTTCCTTTCTGGAGTCTTGGCTGAGAAAGGAAAGAAAAAGGTCTTAGCCAGATGGGGATATGCAATAAGAGAAAAGACTTCCTTCTGTGGAAGAAAACTGCACATTCATTTAGTAAGATGTAAGGACCAGGGGGAGGAAGCGTTTTGCAGGTATCAAAGGGAAAAGAGGATTCATCGAGTGTCGTTCCCAAGGTGGCAGGTATTTTAGGGACCCCTGTGCCTTTCAAGCAGCTGGAAAGGCTGTGACTGTGTGTGGAGAGAAGGGAGTGTAGGAATAGAGCTGAGGGGTGGAGATGTTCTTTTACTTTAACTTCTGTGAAATTGGTACTTCCCACTGATATAAGCTTTCCAACAGGACTAGAAGCTTCATGGCGGATAGCAACTGAATTCACACTCCTCATCATTCCAGCCTCAGGTCTCCCTCCTCAAACTCATGTCTGCGGCTGTCTCTTTGGATGTCTATTTGCGTAGTTATCAAACATCCTCCTGTTCCTAGTCATGCAGATTGCAGTTTTTATCATGGATACACATCTGATACAGTACCTGTGACCCTGGCTCACACGGACTGCTCCCTTCATGGTTCTATCATAATTTTCCAAGCCCTCTTTACCACTGCATTTATGATAATTTAATTATTACTGATGATCTACCAAGGTTATCTATAATTGTTTCCTTTCCTATATGTTCTCATCTGTAAAATGAAAATGGTACAAGCTAGATTTCACTTCATAGTGGTTAAAAGGAGTGAATGTCTCTGTGAAAACCTAGAGGCGGGGATGAGGTTGGAGATGGGAGGGAGGTTCAGGAAGGAGAAGACATATGTATCCCTATGGCTGATGCATGTTGATGTAGGGCAGAAACCAACACACTATTTCAAAGCAATTACCCCTCAATTAAAAATAAATACATTTTTAAAAAGAGGAGTGAATGTGTGTATGAATAAAGGGTCATAAAGACTCTAGCTCATGATGCATAATTGTTAACTACTTTTACTATCCAGAGAAGCAGAGGAAGATATAGAAGTTGGTTACTCATGTTAAATTCCAAATTCCTTGACCTCACACCTGATACTATACATACACTCTTGGTTTTTTTTTTAATAAATGTAAATTAAAAAAAAATCAGCATCACTTTGAAATGTTAGAAACAGCGTTGCCTGGCACATAAAGGTCAACGAGACATCCCGAGTGTGCCTTGATGGGTACCTCCATCTTCTCCTCAAATTTATTTTATCCTTTTGACCTTTTCTTCCGGCCTCAGCTGAGTGATTCTACTATTTTGCTGAATACATTCTGCAGCGATGTTATGCTTTTGTGAAGAATGAACCCTTCCGAATGTCAATACAAATACCAAGTTCATGTTAGAGTGATTCTGGAGGGAGTACTGATTATGAGTTTATTTATCAAATAGCGAGGATTACTCATTAGTCTGACACAGACTCATTTGAATGGACAGGAAGGGTTGGCTCTTTGGTGGCCTTAGTGCCATCTTAGCAATTCTAATCACAGAAACACTGGGAGGGTCATGACAGTTACAGAATGGAGCCTGCGACTCTCTCGACAAAATAGGCCCCAACATAGCATTAAATACTCTGCAAAAACGTTGTGATTTGTCATTCTCCCATCAATAACCCACAAATGTTAAACAAGATGGAAAACCATGAATATCCAACACAAATGCCCTAGATGCACCAAGAAGAATGACTCACGAACTTTTGTAACTTTTGTCTCCCAGTCAGCAGAGCTCTTTCTAAAAATACCTTGCACCATAGCCACTCTGAGAAACTCTCTTTTTGCAGCCAGAACTTTTGAAATCTCAAAATAATATAGATAATGTCACCTTCTCAGAGGGTGGATTCCTGACTTTTCAGGCTAAGTGGAAACTCCTGAATCCCATTTAAGCCATAGGGAACTATTTTATTCTCTTTGAAGCTCAGCTATCTAAAATTATATCATCTTATTTGTTTGTCCAAATGTTACAGTCTTCTCTATCTAGAATTTAATCTCCATATTGGCAAGAACTTTGCCTGCTTCCCGCCCCCCAGCCCCCGCAACTTTATCCCCATTACCTGAGAAAGTTTCCAGCATACCATTGTTATTGTTGTTGTTTAGTCACTAAGTTATGTCTGACTCTTTTGCGACCCCATGGACTGTAGCCCACCAGTCTCTTCTGTTCGTGGGTTTTCCCAGGCAAGGATATTTGAGTGTGTTGCCATTTCCTTCTCCAGGGAACCTTCCCGACCCAGGAGCTGAACCCATGTCTGTTGGTTGGCAGGCAGATTCTTTATCACTGAGCCACCTGGGAAAGCCATAGCATACCATTGGTGCTCAATAAATGCCTTCTGAATTAGAGTTGTTATGTGATAAGACAGTGCTCTACTGGCTCGTAGATTCAGGAGAGAGCTGTGTACATTACATGCCTAGGTCAAAGGATTCCATTCCTTTGACAAGTCACATGCCAAAATGTGGAACTGGGAATTATCAGAGGAACTGCAAGAAGCAGGTCTGAAAATAAGCTCTAGTTCTTGATTTTGAAAGTTTCAATTCAGGCATGCCAATTTGGCTGTTTTACGTTCTGATGAGTTTTTGCAATTTTATGATCATTATTAATTAGCCAGCAAAAATTTCTATATACATCTAGTTACTTAGCTTTTGAAACAACACAATCCCCATTGTAAAATGCCTTCTTCAATTATCCAACACGTTCATGTCAAAATGTGATTGGAATATGATATAGTTGAAGAAATACCTACATACCTCAGAGATATTGCTCTAGACCACCATGATAAAGCAAATATCAAATACAGCAAGTCGTGTGAATGTTTTGGTTTCCCAGTGGATAATTGTAATTACATTTAATTACAGTATGGATTACCATACTGTAGTCTATTAATTCTGCAATAGCATGTCGAAAAAACAGTGTACACACAGTAATTTAAAATACTTTATTGCTTAATATTGTTATCATCTGAGCTTTCAACAAGTCACAATTTTTTTGCAATAGTAACATCAAAGACCACAGATCATAGATCACCATCACAAATATAATAATAATGAAAAATTTGAAATGTGGTGAGAATTGCCAAATATAACAAAAAGACATGAAGTGAGCAAATGCTGTTGGAAAAATAGCACTCATAGCCTTGCTCAGTGCAGGGTTGCCACAAACCTTAGTTTTGTAAAAAGCTCAAAATTTTCAAAACACAATAAAATGAAGCAAAATAAAACAAGATATGCTCGTATTCACTTTTGCAGTAAGAAATACGCAGATATATGGAAAGAAGTTTCCCAACATGAATACATTTAACTAGGAGAATCAAGGGCAAAAGGGCAGCTTCCTCTAAGGAATATATCTCAACTCTGATTGAGGAATAATCCTCCTCACTGACCTACTTTGTTCTATGAGCAATCAGACTCCTTTATTTCAAGAGGGATGTGCAAGTGTTTGAAAACACTGTTGCAACACAATGGTGATCCTCACTTGTGCTAAGTTTGTAAACTGAGGATGCAGACGATTTATGATTGTTTGGTTTGGGGACATGACAGAACCATCACAGGAGCACATGGACAGCCTTGGCATTCTACAGTAGTGCCCAAAATACTTGACAGAGGATGGACCCGCAGTCCTAAGGAATGCAGTGGAAGAAAATTGGGACTGTGAAAGACCACGTGTATGGTGACAGGGAGGTGAGATGCTAGTTTCTGTGCTACTAGACTTACCTGCTTTACTTTGGGCAACTTTCACAACATCTCTAAGTCCAGGATCCTAATATTAAAATAAAATAAGAAAAAAGTAAATCTCATAAAGGATTACTGAGAGATTTTGGTACCTATCAGACTTTGATTGATGGTAGACTAGAGGTCAAGTTCCCTTTTCCTCCAAATGAACCTTAGAGTTGTCATTCTTCCGTTTCAAAATCTTGCGCTTAGACAGTTCTGTAGTGTTGTCTCTGCATTTTAAAAGTTCATAAAAAGGCTTGAAAAATTGAACAGGCTTAAAATTAATAGTGCTTTGTCATGCATTGTCTCATTCAATACATTTCACATTAAATCCTATTTAGCGTGATGTGCAGTGCTCTTTTATTCTCCTATCAGATGAATTACTAGCACATTATTCTGGAAAAGAATTTAGAAATGTACTTTAATCCTGTTTGCTTGGCTATGAGAGATGTAAAAGTGTAAAATTTACCTTGGAGTAATGAGATAGAAAATGTTTATATGAATTTATTTTAACTTTTTCAACTCTTATATTATCTACATTTTTTTCAGCTGCATTTTAATAAACTATTTATCTTTATAAGATATATAAGGTATTTTAAATATAATTTTGATTCTTAAAAATTTTAACTGCTTCTTCTGTCATTATTTAATAAACAGCAATGCTATTAAATAAATGAGGATCTCTTTTAAACAGTAGTGAATCTAAGTACTCTAGAAGAGCTAGTAGCTGATGTCATATTTTTTATTAATTAGTAGATTTTTAATAGCAGATCCTTGCTATTTATGTATTTTATGTTTTTATTCATGGAAAGGGATTTTATTTAGCAGTGTGTACCTGTAAATTCCAAAGTATCAATTTATCCTTCCCTCACCTCTTTTGCCCTGGTAACCATAAGTTCCTTTTCTATGTCTGTTTCTGTTTTGTAAACAAGTTCATTTGTATCATTTCAGATTCCTCTGATAAGCACTATCAGATGAGATCTGTCTTTCTCTGTCTCTGCCTTATTTCACTTAGCATGATAATCTCCCGGTTCATCCAAGTTGGTGCAAATGGAATTGTTGCATTCTTTTTTATGGTCAAGTAGTCCATTGCACATATTTACCACATTTTCTTTATCTGTTCATCTGTCAATGGACTTCTAGGTTGCTTCCATATCTTGGTTATCATAAATAATTCTGAAATGAACGATGGCATGCATGGGTCTTTTTGAAGTATGGTCTTCTCAGGGTACGTGCCCAGCAGTGGGATTGCAGGGTCTTATGGTAGTTCTATTTTTAGTTTTTTAAGGAACCTTCACACTATTCTCCATAGAGGATGTATCAGATTACATTCCCGCCAATACTGTAAGAGGATTCTATTTTCTTTATACCCTCTCCAGCATTTCTTCCTTGTAGATAGTTTTATGATGGCCATTCTGACTGTGTGAAGTTATACCTCATTGTACTTTTGATTTACTTTTCTCTAGTAATTACCAATGTTCAGTATATTTTCATGTGCCATCTTTGTATCTTCTTAGAGAAATGTCTCTTACCTTTTCTGCCCATTTTTTTTATTGGGTTGTTGTTGCTGTTGTTTTTTAATATTGAACTGCTTGAGCTGTTTGTAAATTTTGGAGAATAATCTCTTGTCAGTTGCATAGTTTGCAAATATTTTCTCCCATTTTTGGGTTTTCTTTTCATTTTTTTATGGTCTCCTTTGATGTGCAAAAGTTTTTGAGTTTAATTAGGTCTCAATTAAAAACAAACAAAACCTTCATTTTCACTTCTGTTACTGTAGGAGATGGACCAAAAAAGATCTTGCTGTAATTTATGTCAGTGTTCTGCCTCTGTTTTCCTCTCAGTGTCCTGTCTTAGATTTAAGCCTTTAATCCATGTTGAATTTACTTTTGTGTATAGTGTTAAAGAATGTTCTAACCTCACTACTTTAGATGTAGCTGTCCAGTTTTCCCTGCACTGCCTATTGTAGAGACTGTCTTTCCTCCATGGCATAGTTTTCCCTTCTTTGTCAGATTATCTCTGGGCTTTCCAGCCTGTTCCGTTGATCTGTATTTCTGTCTTTGTGCCAGTGCCATACTGGTTTGCAGCTTTGTAGAACAGGCTGAAATCAGGGAAACTGTTTCCTCCAGTTCCATTTTCATTTCTCAAGATTGCTTTGGCTATTCAGAGTGTTTTATGTCTCCAAACAAATTTTAAGATTTTTGTTCTTGTTCTGTGAAAAATACTATTGATAATTTGATAGAGGTTGCACTGAATCTGTAGATTGCCTTGAGTAGTACATATTTCTGAATTAGAGTTATCATTGTGGGAATTAAGTTATCATTGTGGGAGTTCTGGTAATGTAAATTTTGAGTAAGGGTGTTCAGGTAAGTAGTAAAACTGAGATCCAGTAAAAACTTTAGACCATGCAATACCAAAAACCTATTAGCAACTTTCAAGGCATTCAGAGTACATTAACCGAGATTATGGAGAAGAGAGATGCCAACAGCTCAGGATGCCATTCGGGGCCTCTCATAAACTGTAGGTGTTTACAGACTTCACAACTTTGACAGAGATGCCAAGAAGCCCAAGAGTACTTCAAAGAGAAATGAAAACAGGCAGACCAAGTCTAGAGTTCAGGGACCGCAGGGAAGAGTGGCTCTGATTAGTTCCAGGATTTGTGCTGGGCTCCACAAAGCTACAAACTAAAAGTCCACTGAACAATTCATGACTCACAAAGCCTGAAGCTCAGCTCAGAATGATTTTCAGCTCTTATTGTATTAAGCTGATCTGGCATCCTCTGCATCCCTGGAAGAAGACCACATCATACAAAGCTTTGAATCACCTGTTCAACATTTCATATGTAACAATGAACACTCAATAAAAATAACCAGTCATTTGAAAAGATGAGACTATGTGGCAAAAAGACTAGCAAAACTGTAGACAAAGAAATGTATGTTTGGGAAGCCAGATAACTGGTATAAAAGAAAAAAATGGTGAACTTGAAGATAAGTCAGAAGAAAATATTCAGACTAATGAACCAAGAAACAAAAGGATGAAATATTCAGAGAAAGTCATAAGATATATATCAAATAGAATGGCACCATAAGATCTTACATGACTGGCATTCAAGGAAGAGAGTATAAGACAAACTGCAGTTAAAAAGATAATGATTTAGAATTTTCTCAAAATGCTAAAGTTATCAAGTCACAGATTTTAGAGGCACTTAGAGGCTTAAGAAGGACACATGAAAATAATACACCTAGAAGTACGATTTTAAAAAGTAAAGACTGAAACTACATTTTTAGGGTGTAAAGAGAAAATGATATAAACTTCCAAGAAACATCAATAAATGTCTCAGCTGACTTCTCTGAAATATCAATGGAAATCAGAAGGCAATGGAACAATATTTAAAAATTCTAGTAGCAAAATAAACATTATACAGAAAAATCAATATCCAAACAAAGATGTGCTATGCTATGCTTAGTTGCTCAGTCATGTCCAACTCTTTGCGACCCCATGGACTGTAGCCCACCAGACTCCTCTGTCCATGGAATTCTCCAGGCAAGAGTACTGGAGTGGGTTGCCATTCTCTCCTTCATAATAGTGTAAAGTTGAAAGAAAGCATATGGAGCTAATATACTGTAAAATCTTCATAAAGTCCCTTCAGTATGTGTGTGCTTCTGTGTGTGCATGTGTACACATGTGTGTGTGTGCATGTCTACAATAATAAGTTACAGATGCATGCAGTACTCTTCAGGAACACAACAAAAAGCTGTAAAATAATATATACCTATCAAGCAAATAGAAGGAAAAAGACATATGTATATATAAAATCAACAAAAAATTAAACATAATGACATAGATTAAAAAGCACATTGAATAGACAAGACAAATAGAAGCTATATTAAGATAACAGATGAAAATTCAAATATATCAGAAATTGCAATAATATGAATGGATTTAATATTCAATGACCAATTTTCCCAGATAAAGTAAAATCATAACAAAATTCAATTATATGTTTCTTATGAGACATTATTAAAAGGGAGAGAAAGAGCAGAAAATTTATAATATGTAATGTAAAGTGTAATAAAAAGTAAACTAATATAATTGTTTATAAGATAAACAATAAGTAAAATATATTTGAAATAAGGAAACATTTTTATAGTATTTATATTATGCATACATAGATTTTGCATTATTGTATTTTACTGTATTCACAGTATAATTTAGTACTAATTTTATACTTCTTTACTTATAATTTATAATTAAGATATCAAGATGGCAGTTTTCTAGGTTTTTATTCACCTAATAACATACCTTCAAAATATTTGAAGACAAAATGAGATAAAAAAGAAGAGATAAATTCCCAGTTATAGTGGGAGACTTTTAATCCAGTTTTCAATAACTAATAGATCAAGAACATAGAAAAATAAAAAACATTTTAACAAATTTGATATTATTTACAGGTATAGAATACTGCAATGAATAACTTCAGTATACTCATTCTTTTCAAAACACACAAAATGTACAAAATCAGAGGTGATAGACTAGTGATATGTAACTAAGATAACACTGGGAACTTCCCACATTCTAAGAAATTAAGAAATTCACTTTTAGTAACTATGAGTCAAAGAAGGAATCAGTAGAAGTTAGACTACATTTCAGTGATAACGACAATGCTAAATACTAAACATGCGGATGCAGCTTGCCCATAAGTACAAGGACAATTATAGCCATAAACACACACATTAGAAAAGATGACGCCGGAGATCTATTTTCTAAGGATCTATGTAAAGAACGAATCAAGTGACAGTTAAACACACACAGACACAGACACAAATATTTAAAAAATAGCCCAAAGGAAACAAAGGGGGGGAAAGAAACAATAAAATGAAAGGAAATACTGAAAGAGGAAATAAAACCTTGTGTTATGCGGGCTTCAGAAAGGTGTGAGGAAGAGAGAGAGAAAAAACAGAAACAACGCAATAACCAGTGCCATGCACGACGCCAGGGGCATCAGTAGGGCGTGACCGATACTGTAAAGATAAGAGGATCATTTGAACACATTAAGCTGGTAAATCTGAAAGTTTAGACAATGTGAACAGAGTCCTAGAAAAACACAGTTTAGCAAAACTAGGCAAAAGAAATTTTGAAATGTTTAATATATGCTACAGAGATTAAACTTATAGGCAAATGTCTACCAAAGATGAAATCTATTCCAAATGCTAAACTAAATTTTGTTATCTTATGAGGTCAGCATAATTTTAATGGGATAGTTTGACAGAAACATTAAAACAACATCAATAGTCTCAACTGTGAATATAGACTAAAGAGAAATCATTTAGATACTGTACCTAGCCATTTATAAATGCAAATTTAATTTATTGTATATTTAAGTTTAAAAATAAGTATAGAACAAATATAGCAAAGTTGGGGGTTTTATCTCAGTAATTTAATCTCAGTTTAACAATAAAAAAAAAATCACTCTTGTAATTCTTTATACTAACAGAAGTGAGAATAAAAAGTATGATCACAGCACTAGATGACGATAAAGCATTTTATAAAACTTAGCATCGATTTACAATTTTAAAAGCTCCAAGCAAACTAGAAAATGCACTATTCTGATTATGCATGTGTCCAATTTATCTACTGAAAATGTCACACTAAATGGTAATATATTGAAAGCTGATGTGTGAAATTGGGGGTGCTAATAGATAAACTACAGAAAAATTGAGGCATTTGTTGCTGTTCTTTGTTCACTCAGTCGTGTCTGACTCTTTGCGACCCCATGGACTGCAGCACGCCAGGCTTCCCTGTCTTCCACTATCTGTCGGAGTTTGCTCAAATTCATGTCCATGAGTCAGTGATGCCATTCAACCATCTCATCCTCTTTCACCCCCTTCTCCTCCTGCCTTCAATCTTTTCCAGCATCAGAGTCTTTTCCAATGAAGCAGCTGTTTGTATCAGGTGGCCAAAGTATTGGAGTTTCAGCTTCGGCATCAGTCCTTCCAATGAATATTCAGGGTTGATTTCCTTTAGGATGGACTGGTTTGATATCCTTGCAGTCCAAGGGACTCTCAAGAGTCTTCTCCAACACTGCAGTTCAAAAGCATCAATTCTTTGGCACTCAGCCTTCTTTATGGTTCCACTTTTACATCCATACATGACTACTGGAAAAACCATAAATTTGACTAGATGGACCTTTGTTGGCAAAGTGAGGTCTCTGCTTTTTACTATGCTATGTTAGTTAAAACTTTTCTTTCAAGGAGCAAGTGTCTTTTAATTTCATGGCTGCAGTCACCATTTGTGTGATTTTGGAGCCCAAGAAAATGAAGTCTCTCACTGTTTCCATTGTTTCCCCATCTATTTGCCAGGAAGTGATGGGACCAGATGCCATGATCTTAGTTTTCTGACTGTTGAGTTTTAAGCCAGCTTTTTCACGCTCCTCTTTTACCTTTGTCAAGAGGCTCTTCAGCCTCTCTTTGTTTTCTGCCATCAGGGTGATATCATCTGCATATCTGTGGTCACTGATATTTCTCTCTGCAATCTTGATTCCCGCTTGAACTTCATCCAGCCTGGTATTTGGCATGTAAGTTAAATAAGCAGGGTGACAATATATAGCCTTGACATATTCCTTTCCCAATTTTGAACCAGTCCATTGTTTCATGTCCTATTTTAACTGTTGCTTCTTGAACTGCATACAGACTTCTTAGGAGGCAAGTAAGGTGGTCTGGCATTCCCATCTCTTAAAGAATTTTCCACGGTATTTTGTGATCCACACAGTCAAAGGTTTTAGCATAGTCAGTGAAGCAGAAGTAGATGCTTTTTGGAATTCTCTTGCTTTTTCTATGATCCAACAGATGTTGGCAATTTGATCTTTCAGTCCTCTGCCTTTTCTGAATCCAGCTTGTACATCTAGAAGTTCTCAGTTCATTTACTGTTGAAGACTCTCTTTAAGGATTTTGCAAATTACCTTGATAGCTTGTGAATGGAGTTCAATTGTGTGGTAGTTTGAACATTCTTTGGCACTGCCCTTCTTTGGGATTGGAATGAAACCTAGTATTTTCCACTCCTGAGTTTTCTAAGTTACCTGACATATTGACTGCAGCACTTTAACAGCATCATCGTTTAGAATTTTAAATAGCTCAACTGGAATTCCATCACCTCCACTAGCTTTGCTTGCTGTGATGCTTCGTAAGTCCCACTGAACTTCACACTCCAGGATGTCTGGCTATAGGTGAGTGACCTAATTTTAAGTTTATTTGAACAAAAGTCAATTTGAATCATACAGCACCAAACCATGAGTTTCTAGGAGAACTCCTCCCACAAGAGCTATGAAAAGACTCAGAGAAGAAAAAGAAGCAAACTAAGAACATTATTTGATTCACTGTAGCTTAAGCTACAGTGGGGAGCCTCGTTGGCTGTTTGTGATGGATCATCCTTAGGTGGGATTTCTTTAATTTGAGGCATTACAGGTGTAGGTTTTGATTTGCTTGCTAGGCAATGAGGCATTAGGGCTACCTCAATCTAAATGGCCTCCTTGTTTAATTAAGTTAATAGGAGTGTGGGTGCCACTTCTTTTATTCATCTTTGTACAGCAGGACCTTAGCAATGCAAACTTTATTTATATTTTTATATGCATACTTGTGTATATATATGCATAAGGATAGGAAATAAAAATACATTTTGTCATCACACATGGCACATTGAATTTTTTTGAAATCTGCAGATAATTATGAAAATTTAAAAAATGGGTCTCTGAATTCAAGGCTAACAAATAAAATGAAACATTTCCTTATGTCAGCAATAAGCAGTTATAAAATAGTTATAAAGGATATAATTCACATTAGCAACCAACATCAAATATATATATATATACACACACATATCTTAATATGCAAAATATTTAAGAACTCTAGCTGACTATTTATTATATAATATTAACATAAATAAAGAAGACTTAAATGGAAGCAAAATTTTACTTATGGATGAGAAAACTAAACACTGAAATGTTGTCAGGCTTCAAAATAATCAATGGATTATTCATGATAATAATCCATCCACTTATGCCTTTGTGTGTGTGTGTGCATGTGTGTGTGTGAAAGAGAGAGAAAGAATGTGTGAATTAACAAGTTGGTTCTATAATTTACTTAAAATTGCAAAGGGACAAGTTTAGGAAAGATATTTTTAAAGAGAAAAACAAGTTGGAAGATGTCTACTGTGTATCAAGACCTCTTAGTAGGCTACATAATCTTCTTAGTCTTAGTCCACCAAGAGTGGAGAGACCAGTGGAGCAGCATAGAGACTCCAAAGTCATACGTGTCTTTATATAATCAGCTGATTTATGATAAACCTAGTGCTTCAGAATAGTAAAATGGGAGTATGGGTTTTTTCTTGTTTTTTTCTTTTTACTGTGGTGCTGAGTCAATTAGCCATCAAGATGGAAGAGACAAACAAAAATAAAAGATGAAGAATCTGCCTGCAATGCAGGAGTCCTGGGTGTGATTCCTGGGTCAGGAAGATCCCCTGGAGAAGGAAATGGCAATCCACTTCAGTATTCCTTCCTAGAGAATCCCCTGGACAGAGGAGCCCAGTGGGCTATAGTCCATGGGGTCACAAGAGTTGGACACGACTTAGCGACTAAACCACCACCACCACCACACCAAATATAAACATTAATTTCAAGTGGATTCTAGATGTAAATGTAAGAGAGAATCCCGAAAGGCTTAAATGATATTATAGGAGAATATCTTCATGACCTCAGGGTAGAGAAAGTTTTGAGAAGATACAGTACATTTTAAAGACAGTGATAACTGGTATGTACTTGAAGTTTCTGTGCACTGAGACATCCTTGGGAAAGTGCAATGTGACCGAGGGGTCGGCTCAAACACAGCTGTCAACAGGCTTGCATCTGGAAATACTTAAATAAATCTTACAAAGATAACAATGCAATTAAAAACACGCATGAGACAATGTATGCATGTAGACATCAAGTCATGGATAAGAATGCTCATCGAATCATCGTGTGGCTGACAATCACCACAATCGAGAAATTTCAAATGTCCATCAGTTGTAACGTGGACAAATACATTTCATCACAGCATTCATAAAATGGACTTGTGGATAAAATGGACACACACATGCACACACACACAAATGAAAATGCACATACAGTTTAATGGGTACATTATAACTGTACAACAATAAAGACAAATAGCACAGCATGGTATTGAGTGGGAGCAGCTGCACACAAAAGCTTGCATGTATTTAATCCCATTTAGATAGAGCTCAAAATGGGTGAAATAATCCATGATTGGCAGTGAGGATTAGAAGGCCCCTTTGGGAAGCAGGAGAGGGTAGAGCATGAAGACCCTTGAAAGGAATTTTGAGCTGGGGATGGTCTTCTTTTCCTTGGTCTGTAGAATCTGTGGGAAGCCACATGTGTACACAGAGCTTGTCGAGGATGGGTTCCTGGGGAACAGAGCTGGAAGCCTGGGAATTATGGAGACAGTGTTGTCTGGAATACACATGAAGCAGGAAGGTGACAGGGAATGGGGAGAGGGAAGATGCTAGAGAGGACGGAGCCTTGGATAACGGCCAGCTTGAACTTCACCCGTAGAGTGGAGGACTCTGAACCAAAGTTCACGCAGCCCTGCTTGCCTGAGGGCAAGTGGTTATTTCCTCTCCACTCCAGCGGTTAGTCACTGGCTGATGGTTATCTTCGAGCTGGCCCTGAAGACTGCACCTTCTCCCAGGAGGTAACTCCTGGGTAATTCTCCAGAGAAAGGCCAAGCTTGGAGTAGCAGGAGGGACACCCACCTGGTGGTCAAACAAGAAGCCCTAAAGCATCTGCTGGGGACTGGAATCCTACACATAAGGAATGTACATATCAGCTGTGCTCAGTACCAAAGCCAGGGGCTGATGTGGTGAGTCCCCTAACAGGTCCTCTAAGCACCATCGCTGGGCTCACCTGTGGACGCTCCTCACTCCCGGCCTCCCCACAGCTCCACAACTCTGGAAGCATTGATATCTCTTTGAACTCGTCTGTCCTGTGCGTACTTTTGGAGAAGGCCCCCCACACCTTTGTCAAAGCATCCCCCAGTTGCAACTATCCCAGGATGTCCACAGGTTCTGTTTCAGCTGTCCCTGCTGGAGTAGCGTTAGTAAGTCTGCTGAGGGAAAGGGAAAGAAAGACACCGAGACACTTCATGGTGTTTATATTCTTCCTCAAATATTTCACATGAAAAACATCTACTGCCTTGAGAAAACCTCCCCCTGGGTTGGTGAGCATCATAATTCCATATTAATGAGGCTGACAAGTATCCCTCATTCCCTCAACTCTGTACAACCCTTTTCGTGGAGACTGTCTTTGGCCAAAGTTCTTTTCTTGCATCTTAGATGCTTTCTCTAGTCTTGGACAGGAAAGAGCTTCTCATTTTCCTGTGAAAATAGTTCACTCACTTTTGAATATTCCCATCCCTGATGCAATGTATTAGGCTATGTTTATAGCTCACACAGAGAAAAAGGGAAATTATAGAGGGAAGAGAAAAATTACTTTTCCCTACACGTTGTGAGAGATGAGACTAAAGAGATCTCCTAGAGGAACATGATCTCCTCAATATATCATTCAGTAGATCAGTTTAAAACAGAAGATGCACACACAGGCTCAGACATGAAACAGCCCTTCATCTCACTTCCAAAGTGTCATCAATGATATACATATCTCACATAAAATATGTAAATAATTAAAATTAGGAAAAGCAAAGAATAATAAGTATTATTAGTATTAATAAGTATTAATAAATAATTAATTTATTATTAATTAAATAAATCAATAATTGTTATATAAATAAATTATAGAAATAAATATAATAATAAATTAATTAAATAAATTAATAATTAATTAATCAATAAGTATTAATAAGTATTATAAGTAATAATAAATAAGTAAATAAAATTAGGAAAAGCAAAGAATACAGAAAGATGCTAAATTGTAAGTGAATTCTTGCCCCAGCTTAATGTCGGAGTCTTGTTTTCAAAGATAAACATTGGCAGCAGATTTTTGTTATTCCTTTGATAACCAGGTATTCATATATGTGTATGTAAGCATTTGTTGAATATATATATATAACATCTATAAATATAATGCATATTCATCAAAAGTATATAAAGAAATATAGTTATGTGCATATGTATGTGTATATATATCTGTGTATGTACGGCTATATACACATATGTACATTCATAAGTGGGCTTCCCTGGTGGTTCAGCAATAGAGAACCCGCCTGCCAATGCAGGAGATGCAGGTTTGATCCCTGGATCAGGAAGACCCCCTGGAGTAGGAAATGACAACCCGCTCTAGTACTTTTGCCTGGGAAATCCCATGCACAGAGGAGCCGAGAGGGTTACAGTCCATGGAGTTCAAAGGAGTCCGACACGCTTAGTTACTGAGCACACACACAGGGACATATGTATCTATGTTCACACAATGATGTGACACTGCTCACTTCATTTCCACAGCTAACGTCAGATCCTGAAAGGTATGAACCTAACAAGCTCACCTTTGTTTTTGCACAGAGCTGTCTTTCCTGCTTTCAAATAAAGTTCGCTTTGAGTGACTATCAACTCTTCATATCTTTTGGTCAGCAGAGTTCCAGATTTCCATCCCAGCCATTTCCAGAATCACATTTCCATCAAAGATAGCTAGATTTTTAAATGAACTGATTTCCAATATAAATTACCAATTTTCAGGAAAAATGATTCTTTTTCTTTTTTAGTGTGTGTGTGTATCTAGTCCCTTCCTAGGTTCAAACCTCTAGGTTTAAATGATTTGAACACATTAACCAAGAAATAATGCAAATCCATAAATAAAATAAGTATTATGACTGAATACTTATTCAGTCGGACACCGGGGACGCCCACTTATGTATGTACATATATGTATATAGCTGTACATACACATGAAAATTACTGTTTTTTCTCCTATTAAGGGCATTTCTATTCCTTCATCATTTATGGTTGCAAATTCTGCATTAAATTTCACTTATCATCACAGGGGCTTCAGATTGTCTATGTAAATACTGTTTTAAGTGGGAGGATTTTAAACATTACCTTTAAACATTGATACTGTTACAGATTTTTCACAGGTTTAAGTAATCTTTGCTGAGCAGCCTTGAAGGGTTTTAGCTGCATCACTGATAATTTAGCCAAATTCTTTGAAGTGGGATTACTGAGTCAGGAATATGAATCCCAATCTTAAGATACATCAGATGCTTTGATGTAGGGCGATAGACATACTGATGTTTTCCTTGTCGAACAAGTTCCTGTCAATGAATAATGCATAACCCCCTAGTTGCCAAGTGGAAGAGGCATAATACCCCTGGGAAGTGAAAAACATGGGTGGAAAGAGGAGGCTTTGAGCTGTGTTATTGGGGGGAATAACTTAAAATAAAACAGTACGAAAAATAAATAAATATGAAACCCTTGGTGGAGTCCCTTGGGATTCTCCCAGAGAGGAAAAGGAGGATGAAGAAGAGGCTGGGCGCGACACCTCTGTGAATAGAAGCCATAAAAATGGTTTACGGTGAAGAGCAGATGGAGTCGAGGAGATGACAACAAGCCCAGACCATGAGCTGGAAACTGGACACACTTGAGCCGGAGAAGACTCGGGGGAGAGGACAGCTTGAACACCTCTGATGGGGGGCCCCGCGCCCCTGCGGTGTGGTAGGAGCAGCCACGGGAGATGGGTTGCACCATTACCTGGGTGCAGAAAGAGACGCTGGACCAGCCCTGTGACTCCACCAGAGGAGGGGCTCTGGAACCTCTCAGGTGCCGGGGAGAGGGTTCAGAGGAAGCTGCAGGATTTGGCCGCCTGATCCGGAGATTCTGTAAAGCGCGGTATGACTGCTTTCTCTACAAGACCTCATTGCTGTTTGGTCGCTAGGTCATGTCTGACTCTTGGCGACCCCATCGACTGTAGCCCGCCAGGCTCCTCTGTCATGAGATTTCCATGGCAAGGATCCTGGAATGGGTAGCCATGTCCTTCTCCAGGGGATCTTCCTGACCCAGAGAGTCCTTACCACTAAGCCACCAGGGAAGCCTATAGGACCTCATAGGATTGGCTATTTTGAAAGAATTTGCACAGTTTGCTGAAAAGAACAGGAACAAAGATTTGGCCCCAAAGCAGTGAATCCTGCAAAGGAGGGAAGAGGAAGAAGAAAGAAGAGGAAATTAGTGACAAAGCTGAGATCAGAGCCACCTGGCTTCCTCGTGCCCCCCTCATGCTCCAGGGAACACAAACTCATCAGCTGGCAGTGTGGCCTTGCTTCTAGGATGTTCTGCTCACTCAGTTCTCTCAGCATGCCAGCCATAGCACCCCACATCAGGACTGCCCCTGGATATTTCTACCATCTGAGCCCCCAGGTAGCTGCAGCCTGTGTACAAAATTGCCACTGAGTTTGTATTGCTCTGCTTACAGTGAAGGGGCTGCTTTTCACCATGAGAATTTACCAGAAAGATAGGCACAAAAGGAATAAATGGGGTGGTGGCATCCTGAACTACTGTCCCAGGATGAATAAGAAACTGGGGGGCCCTGCACCAGGCCCCGGTGTGTGCCGGCAAGACCCTAGCATTCTGCCTTCCAGGGCTCACCCGCCGTTTCAAAAATGAGGATGACACATCCCAAAGTCTAACATTTCCTGAATCCCTAAAGGTGTGTGAAGACAAGTGAGAGAAAAATGATACCACCTGTTTGAAAACTATGCTGACAGTTTCTAGAAGGATAATAAAGCCAGAAATGAAGGCATGGGAAAAAATAGACATGACAACCTTTAACCAAATAAGAAGTGAGAATGCCACAGAAAATACTTTCATAGAACTGTTCTCTCCATTAAAATGAGATTTCTCTATTGCATGGTGTTTTAATCAGAATGACACTAGGAAGCTGAAATGAAACCGACAGACTGTAGTCAGTCTATTTGTCTAACCAGGGGACTGGTTTCTAAGCATCTTGCTTCATTTCAGTCTCTTGCTGAGCCATGGCACGTATCCGGGATGCAATTGAAAATGAAATTATCTGTGACCACGTCAGCTTCCTAGCATTTATTTAAAATGCAAGTGCTCTTTTCTGGAACTTTATTAATTCAAAGACTGAAGAATAGTCATTTTAACAAAGTGAGATGGTTAAATTAAATTCCAAGATGTGTCGAAAGTTTAGCCAGTTAATGTGTGATGAGTGGCACACATGGGCGTGGTCACAGCTGGGAGAGAAGTGTTCTCAAAAAAGGGTGCCTAGTTCATTTCACCCACTTGAAACATAAAGCCATGACCACAGGGGCTGGAGTGGATAAAGTTGCTCAATGATCTGAAACAGAACCTGAAGTTTCCTTTTAAGGAGGAGGAAACTAACAGCTGGGGTTCTCAGGAGGGAATAACCGCACCCAGGGATGTTAATGATGCTCATTTTATGAAACTACCACCTGGAGCATAATATTTACATCAAACTACGGAGATCAAGGAGTCACTTCATTTCTCAGATACAGCTTTTCTTCATTTAGGAGCTGGTGAGAAGCTCTCTCCAGGGATGGCTGTGGGTGGGGTCATTGCTTGAAGATGTTCACGCTCTTGTGTGTGTGTGTGTGTTTATTACCTTTAAAAATTCCTACTGGAGCATAGCTGCTTTATAATGTTGTGCTTCTACTGTCCAGCAAAGTGTTTCATATATGTATACATGTATCCTTTTCGGATTTCCTTCCCACTTAAGTCGTTACAGAGCAGTGAGGAAAGCTCCCTGTTGTGTAGGCTTTCCTCACTTATCTACTGTATACACAGTACAAATAGTGTAACTCATATTTCGTCACTACAAGGGAGGCTTGTCCAATGCTCATTTTAGTTATCATCCTTATCAGTTTGTATCTGGAGATGTTTCTTTACATCAACTAGCCTCTGCAAAGTGCTTGCTCTTTGTCTTAATTCTATGTTTACTTGCAGATTTGTTTTCTGAGAATCCCAAACTCTGGTTTTATGGGCATCTCTCTGTGTCTGGGTTCTGATGGGACATGGTTTCTTTGTGACCAGAGCAGGGAGCACCCCCCTGCCTGAGTGCCGAGACATCTGCTGTGTGTAAGCCCACCACAGAGCACCTCCCTGTTCAGGCAGCCTGAGGACTGAGCTGACCCCAACATCTCACTCTCTGGCTCCTGTGAACAAGGACAATATCCTCCTGTTTCTTAATGTTTGAAAAATCCAGGATGCCTTTGGATCAAAATGACTCTTCCAGACATATTAGGGTAATAGTGAAAGTCACTCAGCTGTGTCCAACTCTTTGTGATCCCATGGACTGTGGTCCATGGAAACCTCCAGGCCAGAATGAAGTGGGTAGCCCTTCCCTTCTCCAGGGGATCTTCCCAACCCAGGGATCAAACCCAGATCTCCCTCATTGCAGACGGAATCTTTACCAGCTGAGCCACCTAATAGCATTAAATAAACTTGGGACTGTGTTGCGCAGGATCTACCACATCTAAGACTTTCAGAAGTTTGAAAAAACTGACATATAATAAAGCCCCAAAAGACTATATGAATAAGGAGGAGCCAAGATGGCAGAGGAGTAGGACAGGGAGACCACTTTCTCTCCTACAAATTCATCAAAAGAATAACTGAATGCAGAGCAAACTTCACAAAACAACTTCTGATCGCTAGCTGAGGTCATCAGGCGCCCAGAAAAGCAGCCCATTGTCTTCAAAAGGAGGTAGGACAAAATATAAAAGATAAAAAGTGAGACAAAAGAGCTAAGGACGGAGATCCGTCCCGGGAAGTCTTAGGCGGCATTGCTTGGGGTAGGGTCCCGGCCTGAGTGCCCCGAGGACAATCGGAGGGAGCTTCCGTGAGTTGCCAACTTGAACTGTGGGAGACCAAAAGAGAGAGAGTAAATTAACCGGCCCGAACTCACTGCTGGCCGTTCGCAGAACAAAGAGACCGAGAGGGTCCAGAGAGGAGCTTGCAGGCTGCGGACCGGCCCAGCCCCGCCGGAGGCAGGAGGCAGGGGGGAGGGGAAGGTCGCAGCGAGACACAGGGCGCAGGCACCCAACCGGCGCGGGCGGGGACTGGGGCTGGGGACGTGGAGGGCGGAAGGTGCGCGCACCCGACTGGCGCCAGAGGAAACTGAAACTGGGTCCGCGGAAGGGAGTGGGCGCGCCACACCTGGGTAGAGAGCGCCCATCAAGCCCCTGGCTGCCTGGACCGCTCTGACGGGGAAGGCACAGAGAGCAGGCGCAGCTTTTCCTTCCGCGCTTTTGTGTAACACCCGAGGGCTGGAACCTCGCGCAGCGCGGGGCGCGCTCCATATAGAACAGCCGGGAGCCTGAGCAGCGCAGACGGAGAAAGCGGCGTCAGCCCCTCCCGGCAGGGCCAGCCCGTCCCCGCGGCGCAAGCCCGTCCCCACGGCACCAGCCCCTCCCTGCAGCGCCAGCCCATCCCCGCAGCGTCAGCCCCTCCCAGCAGCGCAACGGAACTAGCTACCTGAATAAGAGTCCACCTCCGCCCGCCTGTGTCAGGGCGGAAATGAGGCTCTGAAGAGACCGGCAAACAGAAGCCAAATAAACAAAGGGAACCGCTTCAGAAGGGACTGGTGCAACAGATTAAAATCCCTCTAGAAAACACCGACTACACCGGAAGGGGCCTGTAGATATCGAGAAGTGTAAGCTGGAAGGAGGAGCTATCTGAAACTGAGCCGAACCCACACTGACCGCAGCAGCTCCAGAGAAACTCCTAGATATAATTTTACTTTTTTCTCTTTTTTTTTATTTTTTATTTTTTCTCTTTTATTTTCCTTTAAAACCCCCTATTACTCCCCCATTACTCCTTAACTTTCATTTCCATAGATTTTTACGATTTTTTTAATTAGGGAAAAAAAATTTTTTTTTCTTTCTTTTTTTTCTTTTTTTTTTCTTTTTTCTTCTTTTTTTTCTTTCCTTTTTCTTTTCTATTTTCTATTTTTCTTTTTCTCTTATTTCTTTTAAAGTCCTCTAGTACTCCTCTACTACTCCTTAATTTTCATTTTCAATACACTATAACCTTACAAAAAAAAAAAAAGAAGAGAAGCCCTATTTTTAAACTGAAGATTATTCTCTCCCAATCTTGACTCTCTGTTTTCTACCTCAGAACACATCTATTTCCTCCTTTCCCCTTCTCTTCCCAATCCAATTCTGTGAATCTTTGTAGGTGACTGGGCTACGGAGAACACTCTGGGAACAGACAGCTGCGTAGATCTGTCTCTCTCCTCTTGAGTCCCCCTTTTTCTCCTCCTGCTCATCTCTATCTCCCTCCTCCCGCTCCTCTTCTTCATGTAACTCTGTGAACCTCTCTGGGTGTCCCTAACGGGGGAGAGTCTTTTAGCCATTAACCTAGAAGTTTTCTTATCAGGGCTGTATAGTTGGAGAAGTCCTGAGACTACAGGAAGAATAAAACTGAAATCCAGAGGCAGGAGACTTAAGCCCAAAACCTGAGAACACCAGAAAACTCCTGACTACATGGAACTTTAAGTAATAAGTGACTGTCCAAAAGCCTCCATACCTACACTGAAACCAACCACCACCTAAGAGCCAATAAGTTTTAGAGCAAGACATACCACGCAAATTCTCCAGCAACGCAGGAACATAGCCCTGAACATCAACATACAGGCTGCCCAAGGTCACACCTAACACATAGACCCATCTCAGAACTCATTACTGGGCACTCCATTGCTCTCTAAAGAGAAGAAATCAAGTTCCACGCACCAGAACACTGACACAAGCTTCCCTAACCAGGAAACCTTGACAAGCCAATCGTCTAACCCCACCCACTGGGTTAATCCTCCACAATAAAAAGGAACCACAGACCTCCAGAATACAGAAAGCCCACTCCAGATACAGCAATCTAAACAAGATGAAAAGGCAAAGAAATACCCAACAGGTAAAGGAACATGAAAAATGCCCACCAAGTCAAACAAAAGAGGAGGAGATAGGGAATCTACCTGAAAAAGAATTTAGAATAATGATAATAAAAATGATCCAAAATCTTGAAAACAAAATGGAGTTACAGATAAATAGCCTGGAAACAAAGATTGAAAAGATACAAGAAATGTTTAATAAAGACCTAGAAGAAATAAAAAAGAGTCAATTAAAAATGAATAATGCAATGAATGAGATCAAAAACACTTTGGAGGGAACCAAGAGTAGAATAACGGAGGCAGAAGATAGGATAAGTGAGGTAGAAGATAAAATGGTGGAAATAAATGAAGCAGAGAGGAGAAAAGAAAAAAGGATCAAAAGAAATGAGGACAACCTCAGGGACCTCTGGGACACTGTGAAACGCCCAACATTCGAATCATAGGAGTTCCAGAAGAAGAAGACAAAAAGAAAGGCCATGAGAAAATACTCGAGGAGATAATAGCTGAAAACTTCCCTAAATGGGAAAGGAAATAGCCACCCAAGTCCAAGAAACCCAGAGAGTCCCAAACAGGATAAACCCAAGGCGAAAAACCCCAAGACACATATTAATCAAATTAACAAAGATCAAACACAAAGAACAAATATTAAAAGCAGCAAGGGAGAAACAACAAATAACACACAAAGGGATTCCCATAAGGATAACAGCTGATCTATCAATAGAAACCCTCCAGGCCAGAAGGGAATGGCAGGACGTACTGAAAGTAATGAAAGAGAATAACCTACAACCTAGATTACTGTATCCAGCAAGGATCTCATTCAGATATGAAGGAGAATTCAAAAGCTTTACAGATAAGCCAAAGCTGAGAGAATTCAGCACCACCAAACCAGCTCTTCAACAAATGCTAAAGGATCTTCTCTAGACAGGAAATGCAGAAAGGTTGTATAAACGTGAACCCAAAACAACAAAGTAAATGGCAACGGGACCACACCTATCAATAATTACCCTAAATGTAAATGGGTTGAATGCCCCAACCAAAAGACAAAGATTGGCTGAATGGATACAAAAACAGGACCCCTATATATGCTGTCTACAAGAGACCCACCTCAAAACAAGAGACACATACAGACTAAAAGTGAAGGGCTGGAAAAAAATATTTCATGCAAACGGAGACCAAAAGAAAGCAGGAGTCGCAATACTCATATCAGATAAAATAGACTTTCAAATAAAGGATGTGAAAAGAGACAAAGAAGGACACTACATAATGATCAAAGGATCAATCAAAGAAGAAGATATAACAATTATAAATATATATGCACCCAACATAGGAGCACCGCAATATGTGCGGCAAACACTAATGAGTATGAAAGAGGAAATTAATAGTAACACAATAATAGTGGGAGACTTTAATACCCCACTCACAACTATGGATAGATCAACTAAACAGAAAATTAACAAGGAAACACAAACCTTAAATGACACAATGGACCAGCTAGACCTAATTTATATCTATAGGACATTTCACCCCAAAACAATCAACTTCACCTTCTTCTCAAGTGCACACGGAACCTTCTCCAGAACAGATCACATCCTGGGCCATAAATCTGGTCTTGGAAAATTCAAAAAAATTGAAATCATTCCAGTCATCTTTTCTGACCACAGTGCAGTAAGATTAGATCTCAATTACAGGAAAAAAATTGTTAAAAATTCAAACATATGGAGGCTAAATAACACGCTTCTGAATAACCAACAAATCATAGAAGAAATCAAAAAAGAAATCAAAATATGTATACAAATGAATGAAAATGAAAACACAACAACCCAAAACCTATGGGACACTGTAAAAGCAGTGCTAAGGGGAAGGTTCATAGCATTACAGGTTTACATCAAGAAACAAGAAAAAAACCAAATAAATAACCTAACTCTACACCTAAAGCAACTAGAGAAGAAAGAAATGAAGAACCCCAGGGTTAGCAGAAGGAAAGAAATCTTATAAATCAGGGCAGAAATAAATGCAAAAGAAACTAAAGAGACCATAGCAAAAATCAACAAAGCTAAAAGCTGGTTTTTTGAAAAAATAAACAAAATTGACAAACCATTAGCAAGACTCATTAAGAAACAAAGAGAGAAGAATCAAATTAACAAAATTAGAAATGAAAATGGAGAGATCACAACAGACAACACTGAAATACAAAGGATCATAAGAGACTACTACCAGCAGCTCTATGCCAATAAAATGGACAACTTGGATGAAATGGACAAATTCTTAGAAAAGTATAACCTTCCAAAACTGAACCAGGAAGAAATAGAAGATCTTAACAGACCCATCACAAGCAAGGAAATCGAAACTGTAATCAGAAATCTTCCAGCAAACAAAAGCCCAGGACCAGATGGCTTCACAGCTGAATTCTACCAAAAATTTAGAGAAGAGCTAACACCTATCTTACTCAAACTCTTCCAGAAAATTGCAGATGAAGGTAAGTTTCCAAACTCATTCTATGAGGCCACCATCACCCTAATTCCAAAACCAGACAAAGATGCCACAAAAAAAGAAAACTACAGGCCAATATCACTGATGAACATAGATGCAAAAATCCTTAACAAAATTCTAGCAAACAGAATCCAACAACATATTAAAAAGATCATACATCATGACCAAGTGGGCTTTATCCCAGGAATGCAAGGATTTTTTAATATCCGCAAATCAATCAATGTAATACACCACATTAACAAATTGAAAGATAAAAACCATAAGATTATCTCAATAGATGCAGAGAAAGCCTTTGACAAAATTCAACACTCATTTATGATTAAAACTCTCCAGAAAGCAGGAATAGAAGGAACATACCTCAACATAATAAAAGCTATATATGACAAACCCACAGCAAGCATCACCCTCAATGGTGAAAAATTGAAAGCATTTCCCCTGAAATCAGGAACAAGACAAGGGTGCCCACTCTCACCACTACTATTCAACATAGTGTTGGAAGTTTTGGCCACAGCAATCAGAGCAGAAAAAGAAGTAAAAGGAATCCAGATAGGAAAAGAAGAAGTGAAACTCTCGCTGTTTGCAGATGACATGATCCTCTACTTAGAAAACCCTAAAGACTCTGCCAGAAAATTACTAGAGCTAATCAATGTATATAGTAAAGTTGCAGGATATAAAATTAACACACAGAAATCCTTTGCATTCCTATATACTAACAATGAAAAAACAGAAAGAGAAATTAAGGAAACAATACCATTCACCATTGCAACAAAAAGAATAAAATACTTAGGAGTATATCTACCTAAAGAAACAAAAGACCTATACATAGAAAACTATAAAACACTGATGAAAGAAATCAAAGAGGACACAAACAGATGGAGAAACATACCGTGTTCATGGATTGGAAGAATCAATATTGTCAAAATGGCTATGCTACCCAAAGCAATCTATAGATTCAATGCAATCCCTATCAAGCTACCAACAGTATTTTTCACAGAACTAGACCAAAGAATTTCACAATTTGTATGGAAATACAAAAAACCTTGAATAGCCAAAGTAATCTTGAGAAAGAAGAATGGAACTGGAGGAATCAACCTGCCTGACTTCAGACTCTACTACAAAGCCACAGTCATCAAGACAGTATGGTACTGGCACAAAGACAGAAATATAGATCAATGGAACAGAATAGAAAGCCCAGAGATAAATCCACGAACCTATGGACACCTTATCTTTGACAAAGGAGGCAAGGATATACAATGGAAAAAAGACAACCTCTTTAACAAGTGGTGCTGGGAAAACTGGTCAACCACTTGTAAAAGAATGAAACTAGAACACTTTCTAACACCATACACAAAAATAAACTCAAAATGGATTAAAGATCTAAATGTAAGACCAGAAACTATAAAACTCCTAGAGGAGAACATAGGCAAAACACTCTCCGACATAAATCACAGCAAGATCCTCTATGACCCACCTCCCAGAATATTGGAAATAAAAGCAAAACTAAACAAATGGGACCTAATGAAACTTAAAAGCTTTTGCACAACAAAGGAAACTATCAGCAAGGTGAAAAGACAGCCGTCAGATTGGGAGAAAATAATAGCAAATGAAGAAACAAAGGATTAATCTCAAAAATATACAAGCAACTCCTGCAGCTCAATTCCAGAAAAATAAATGACCCAATCAAAAAATGGGCCAAAGAACTAAACAGACATTTCTCCAAAGAAGACATACAGATGCCAACAAACACATGAAAAGATGCTCAACATCACTCATTATTAGAGAAATGCAAATCAAAACCAGAATGAGGTACCATTACACGCCAGTCAGGATGGCTGCTATCCAAAAGTCTGCAAGCAATAAATGCTGGAGAGGGTGTGGAGAAAAGGGAACCCTGTTACACTGTTGGTGGGAATGCAAACTAGTACAGCCACTATGGAAAACAGTGTGGAGATTTCTTAAAAAACTGGAAATAGAACTGCCATATGACCCAGCAATCCCACTTCTGGGCATACACACTGAGGAAACCGGATCTGAAAGAGACACGTGCACCCCAATGTTCATCGCAGCACTGTTTATAATAGCCAGGACATGGAAGCAACCTAGATGCCCATCAGCAGATGAATGGATAAGGAAGCTGTGATACATATACACCATGGAATATTACTCAGCCGTCAAAAAGAATTCATTTGAACCAGTCCTAATGAGATGGATGAAACTGGAGCCCCTTATACAGAGTGAAGTAAGCCAGAAAGATAAAGAACATTACAGCATACTAACACATATATATGGAATTTAGAAAGATGGTAACAATAACCTTATATGCAAAACAGAAAATGAGACACAGAAATACAGAACAGACTTTTGAACTCTGTGGGAGAATGTGAGGGTGGGATATTTCAAAAGAACAGCATGTATATTATCTACGGTGAAACAGATCACCAGCCCAGGTGGGATGCATGAGACAAGTGCTCAGGCCTGGTGCACTGGGAAGACCCAGAGGAATCGGGTGGAGAGGGAGGTGGGAGCGGGGATTGGGATGGGGAATACCTGTAAATCCATGGCTGATTCATATCAATGTATGACAAAACCCACTGAATTGTTGTGAAGTGATTGGCCTCCAACTAATAAAAAAAAATTTAAAAAAAAGAAAAAAAAAGACTATATGAATAAGAAAAACACATTAAAAAATTTAAATTATGAAATATTCCCTATAATAATGGAGAAATTGAAAAAATGGCATTCAAAGAGAGAGAGGAAATAAACATTACTAACTTTGTAATTGCAATAAAATTTCAATAGTAAAGCTGGAAAATATAGTATAATAATAAAAGATAGACTATTCACACCTTCATGAATTTACTTTCAAAGGTTCAATATAATAAAATGGCAAACATAACAGTATATACAGTAAACAAACTGGCAGGAGGCCCATAGGCATCCTTACCCACTGGTGTTGACACTCTGGGAAAGACCTGCTCCTGGAACAGGGGCTGAATCTAGTGACTCACTTCAAATGGACAGAATACAGTAGAAGCAATAAGAGTTTACTTCCATGATCAGGTTATAAAAAGACTGAGGCTCTGTCTTGGGATACCTCTCTCCTATATGCTCAATAGGCCAGCAGTCATGATGTGGGTCGCCCTGGGAAACGGGCCAGCCTCTGGCCCACAACCATCGAGGTCACTGAACTTAGAGCAGGTATTCCCCAAGGGAGCCTTCCGCTGAGATCACAGACCCTGCCAACACCTCGCCTACAGCCTTGCCCACAGCCTTGACTGTGACATGGCTTGCCCCCGGTGGGCTTGGCTTGCCCACAGACTTGACTGTACTCCTGGCTGCCTGGCTCACAGAAATTTATGAGATAATGTGTTTATTGTTTTAAAGGAAAACATTTTGGTATCATGTGTTATGCAGCAATACATAATTATTCCAGCAAGTTAATCTTCATTCACCATGACAACCAAACTTATCTCATAAATTTAAGGGTTTAGGAAATTCTTTCATTTGTTCAGTCAAGCAAAAATGTGTTGAGTATATACACATGCCCTGTGAAGTGAGAGAAGTGCTCCCTGCCCTCAGAGACTTTACACTGAAACAAGAAAGACAACAATTAAACTAGTCATTACAATAACAGATGATGGGTGTTTTATTTGATAAATAAAAGCAAATGTGAAGGACTAATCCTGTTTATCAGTCAAAGAAGACTTTCTTGAAAAGGAGAAATGTAAGCTGACATCTAAAGATTGAGTTGTCATTATCAGGCAATGGCATTGAGCATCTTATGTCAGTGACCAGAGAAGAGAGATGATGGTGCATCTGAGGATGGTGATTATACCTCTGGAGGGTTGTGAAGAAACTGATGAGAGATGAGGCTGGAAAGCTGACTTGGGGTCGGATCATGAAGATTCTTGCAGGGCACATTAAAAAGGGTGGAAGCTGTCTTCCAATAGATAGGAATTTAATGATTGTGTAAAATTGGATGATGGCATGTTTAGAGCTGGTTTTATAAAGTTCTTGGATTTACTGTATAGAGTTTCTGGAAATAGGATAATTGTGGAGACAAGTTAATAGCTTGATGGCACAGTAGCTAGGACAACATTCTATACTGTGGACATTTGTAATGAGAAAAGGATTAAGAGAAATTCAGGAGGGAAAAAATAGAAACTGGTGGCTGGTTTGGAGGTGGTGGCAGGAAAAGCAGAGATGAGGGTGAGTTTCCAGCTTCTGTCTGATGATTCTTGGGTGGCTGGTTGTCCTAGGAACGCTCAGTTCCATCTGCCTCCTGCATTTCTCTTCCACTTCTCACTGAGGGAGCTTCATTTCTGACACTTCTGGTCATGAAATGTGTGGGGTTTTTTTGTTTTTTTTTCCCCCAGACCAAGCACTTCTCTGCAACACCAGCTGGGTGTCTTACAACATAACTCGGTTCTAACACAGTCTTCCTGGATGCCGCACAGGCTCAGTCTTGTGAGATACTACCACCCCCACTTCAGATGCCAAATGCAACTAGTGGGTCTTCATGTCACTGACAACTTCTGTCCAATTTTGCTACAAATAGCAGGTTCCCACCATCCTTTCCTCGGGTTCGATTAATATGCTTGAGCAAACTCAGGGAAACACATTTATCAGTTTATTAAAGGAATCAGAAGAATCAGATAAAGAGATATGTAGTGTGAGATCTGAGGGTCCTGAGCATGTGAACTCTGTCCCCGTTGAACTGGGGTGTGTTACCAACCTGGAGGCTCCCCGCAACTGCACTGCTGAATTTTTATGGCGGCTTCCTGATGTAGCCATGGTCAAATATCAACTTCATCTCCAGCCTTTATTCCCCTCTCTGGAGATGTGGGATGGGGCTGGGTTGACAATTCCTGCTGCTCTTGTGACTCAGGAGTTCACAGGTGTTTCAGGAGCTCTGCACCAGGAACAGTGGGCAGAGCCCAATCGGTGTTTTCTATTATTCCACAATGCTGGTTGGTAAGCTTAGCTGAAGAAAGTAGACATATTCTATTTTAATTTTAGATATAGGGGTTTGAGATGCCTGTAAAGCACCCAGTTGGAGCTTCTCAGGAGAAAGTTGAGCTAAATATTTAAAATTATTATCATAAATATAGCAATTCAATGTGTGTGTGTGTGCTCAGTTGTGTTCATCTCTTTGGGACCCCATGGACTGTAGCCTGCCAGGCTCCTCTGTCCATGGAATTTTCCAGGCAAGGATACTGGAGTGGGTTGCAAGAAAGTAAATGCAAGTAACAAAGAATAGTGCATACAGTAGAAAGAAATGTAGTTCTGAGGACAACGGTATTTATGTATTAGAAAAAGAATAAGAAATCTACCAAGAGTCCTGGGAAATAACAGCCAAAATTTATAAGAAAAATTAGAAGCATATTTTTTCTTGAAGCTGAAGGAAAAAATTAGAATTTTAAGAAAGAATAATTTTTTAAAAACTGTGACCAAGATGGGATTTTCAAAGTCTGTTAATTTCATAACTATTTTATCTATGAATGAATAAAAATAACACAATAAGAAATATAAACTTGGCATTGGGTTAAATGAATGAACAGTTAATTATCAGCTATATTATTATTATTGCTACTATTACTAATAAAATTATTTAAATGGAAGTGTAAGAGAAAAATATTGTAACAGCCCCCTAGCCTGTTTTCTAAAAGAGTATCATGTCATTCTATGGTGTGATTTTCTCTATTTGTAGGCTTAAAAAAATTTATACATGCCACAGTAGGTGAGGGCATGCTAATCTGAAAGTCAAAGATAAATTATTCTTTATAATATAAGGTGAAAGCATCTGAAGCCAGATGGACATTTGCACTCCTCAAGGAAGTGGGCAGCACAGGGTAGCTTGAGTCATAACAGAGTGTGAGAAGAGCCTTGTAAGGAGAAGGCCTGCCTGAAAAGATTTCCTGGGAAAATCCATCCTGGCTTGGTCTCCTTCCTCCCGGCTTGACTTTACTTCTCAAGGAGCCAACTGGATCTCTTTCTACATTTCAGTCTTTTGAGCAAAAATGCTCTCTGTACAATGCACAGAGTTTCCTAATATTGGATTGGGTTTTAGGTTTTGAAACTTAAGATCAAGGTTTGGAAACAAACAATCTAGTCCTGGTTCTCACAGGCTGGGAAGTTGTGTGGTCAAGCAGGGTTTTCAGCTACAAAGTGTTTGCTTTCCTTGGAGTCCAGTGAGGACTTTGAAAGGATTAGTGAGGATAATGCCAAGAATTCATAAGAAAAGTGCAGCATGCATGACAGGTTTCTTATGTTCAAAGGGAACAGAGTTTTTCTTAAAATATTTTTTAGCTTAACAAAGGGACATAAGGAACCTTGAAGAAATTATATTTCTGACCTATTTTTAAATTATAATGAGAACAGTGTCCAGCTAACAAAAGTTCAGCCTCCCTAAAGTTTTCATCAGGATGTACTAGAGTCTCAAGCCTAGTTGAAATCTCATCTCCATTGTGTACTGACTTAATGGTTTGGGGTCAGGTCCTCACAGATCTGAGCCTTTATCTTCTCACGAGTGAATTAGATGCAGCAATTCTGACCCTGTAACCATGCCAGGGCTTGTACATCAGTGCTTCTTAGCATCTTTCACTGGAGCATCTTCACAAGCAGATGAAAGATATCACATGAACCTTGAGAAAACCATTTTGAAGCCCATTTGGAGTCCATTGGTTTCACCTTAGTGGGTAATTTACTTTCTGCTCACACAAAATATAAAATTGATGTTTGTATTTCCATATCTTTGATTTTTTAAACTTTTTATTTTATATTGGAATATAGCCGATTAACCCCTGGGAGAGGGCATGGCAACCCACTTCAGTGTTCTTGCCTGGAGAACCCCCATGGATTCTCCACAAAGACTGTCTGAAGGATGTCTCCAGAAGAGACAGGTAGGCAGTAGTCCATGGGGTCACAAAGAGTCGGGAACAACTAAGCGACTAGGCACAGCACAGCACATAGCCGATGAACAGTGTGGTGACAGGTTCAGAGGGCAGCAAAGGGGCTCAGCCGTGCATGCACGTGGCTCCACTCTCCCTCACGCCCCCCTCCCATCCAGGCTTCACAGAGTTCCCTGTGCTATCCAGTAGGTCCTTGATGGTTATCCATTTAAACATGTGTGTGTGTTTGTTAGTCTCTCAGTCATATCCAACTCCCTGCGATCCCATAGACTGCAACTTACCGGGCTCCTCTGTCCATGAGACTCTCCAGGCAAGAATACTGGAAGAGGTTGCCATTTCCTTCTTCAGGGAGTTTAAATATAGCAGTGTGTTAAATTGATAACTAGTCAAATGTATGATATTGCAATAACAAATAGCCGCAATACCAGTGCTGGACACAAATATTGATTTGTCTCTGTGTCAAAACCCAGTGGATATGGGCAAATGTACTGAGTAGCTATACTCTGGGGGCCAGCTTGGAAATCCAGCTGATTTCCATCTCATGGCACCTGTGAGTTGAGATATATATATATATATATGTATGTATGTATGTATGTATGTATGTATATACGTATGTATTCTTTTCTGGTAGGGAGAAACCAGACTAAAGAAGTAAGACAGGTATGCCTCAGTAGTATTCCAGATTTGGTTCCAGAACCTGCAATAAAGCAAGTTATAGGAATTTTCAGTTTCTTAGCTCACATAAAAATTATGTTTATATGATACTATAGTTCATTGTGTGCAATAGCATTGTCTTAAAAATCAGTGTACATGCTTTAATTCAAATATGATTTATTGCTGAAAAAATTCTAGCCATCATGTGAGCCTTCAGCCAGTGGGTAGTCTTTTTGCCTTGATGTATGTAGCTACTGACCGATCAGGGTGGTGGTTGCTGAAGGTTGGGGTGGCTGTGGAAATTTCTAAAGACAGCAATGAAGTTGGGCACATCAATTATTCTTTCTTTCATGGATGATTTCTCTGTAGCATGCAATGCTGTTCAGTAGTGTTTTACTCACAGCAGAACTTCTTTCAAAATTGGAGCCAGTCCTCTCAGATCCTGCCACTGCTTTATCAACAAGTTTATGCAATACCCTAAATGTTTTGTTGTCATTTCACCAATTTTCACAACTTCTTTTCTAGGGGTAGAATTCATTTCAAGGAACCACTTTCTCTGCTCATACATAAGAAGCAACTTCTCATCCTTCAACTTTTATCCTGAGATGGCAGCAATTCACTCACATTTTCAGGTTCCACATCTAATTCTAGTTCTCTTGTTAATTCTAGCACATCTGCTGTTCCTTGCTTCACCGAATCCTTAACCCCCTCAGTGTCATCCAGGACAGTTAGAACAAACTCCTCTTCCAAACTCCTTATAGTTGCTCTTTTGACCTCTTCCCATGAATCACAGATGTTCTTTATGGCATATAAAATGATGAATCCTTTCCAGAAGGTTTTCAGTTGAGTTTTCCCAGATCCACCAGAGGGATCACTAGCTGTGGCAGCTATGCTTTTATGAATGAATTTCTTAAATAACAAGAGTTGATGGTCAAAATTACTGTTTGATCTATGGACTGCTGAATAGATATGCTAGCTGGCATGTATACAAACATTAATCTTACTGTTCATCTGTATCAGAGCTCTTGAGAAGTTAGGTTCAATGTCAATAGCAGTATTATTTTGAAAGGAATATGCTTTTTGAGAGGTAGGTCACAATAGCAGGCTTAAAATATACAGGAAAACATGCTATAAACATATATGCCATCATCTAGGCTTCGTTCCACATATGGAGCACATGCAGAGTAGATTTGACTTAATTCTTAAGGACTCTAGGATTTTTGGAATGGTGAATGAGTATTGGCTTCAATTTAATGTCACCAACTGCATTAGCCCCTGACAAGAGTTAACCTGTCCTTTGAAGTTTCAAAGCCAAGCATTGATTTTTCATCTCTACCTATGAAAGTGCTACATGATATCTTCCAATTTAAGGCTGTTTCATCTCCATTGAAAATCTGTTGTAGAGTATAGCCACATTCCTGAGTGTTCTGAGCTCCATCTTTTGGGTAACTTGCTACAGGTTCTACAGCAGCATCTGCTGCTTCTCCTTGCACTTTGATGTTAAGGAGATGGATTCTTTCCTTAAATTTTATGAAACGAGCATGGATATCTTCCAACTTTTCTTCTGAAGCTTCTTCACCTCTCTCAGCCTTCATAGAATTGAAGAGAGTTGTGGCCTCGCTCTAGACTAGGCTTAGGCTTAGGGGAATGTTGTGGTTGATTTGATCTTCTATCTGGACCACTATACTCACTGGACATGAATTTGAGCAAACTCTGGGAGACAGTAGAGGAGAGGGAAGTCTGGCATGCTGCAGTCCATGGGGTCGCAAAGAGATGGATATGACTTAGTGACGAACAACAACCAGACCGCTAAAACTTTCTCCATGTCAGCAATAAGGCTGTTTCACTTTCTTGTTATTCATGTGTTCAGTGAAGTGACTTCTTTAATTTCCTGCAAGAACTTTTCCTTTGCATTCACAGCTTAGCCAACTGATGCAAGAGGCCTAGTTTTCAGCCTAACTCAACTTTCTCCATGCCTTCCTCACTAAGCTTAATCAGTTCTAGTTATTTATTTGAATTTCTTTTTAAAATTTTATTTTAGTTGGAGGATAATTACTTTACAATATTGTGATGGTCTTTGCCAAACATAAGCATTAATCATCCACAGGTATACAGTTGTCCCCCCTTCCTGAACTGCCATCCCACCTCCCTCCCCACCCTATCCCTCTGGGTTGTCCCAGACCACTGGCTTTGGGTGCCCCATCTATTTCACATATGGTAATGTGCATGTTTCAATGCTATTCTCTCAAATCATCCCACCCTTGCCTTCTCACACTGAGATCAGAAGTCTGTTCTTTACATCTGTGTCTCCTTTGCTTTCCTTCATGTAGGATTATTGTTACTGTCTTTCTAAATTCCATATATATGCATTAATATATAGTATTTGTCTTTCTCTCTGTGATTTGCTTCTCTCTGTATAATAGGCTCCAGATTTATAAAGACAGTCTCTTCAACAAGCAGTGCTGGGAAAACTGGTCAACTACATATTAAAGAATGAAACTAGAACACTTTCTAGCATCATACACAAAAATAAACTCAAAATGGATTAAAAATCTAACCAGAAACTAGAAAACTCTTGGAGAAAAACTTAGAACACTCTCCAAAATAAATCCCTTACAACACACCTCCCAAAGTATCTGAAATAAAAACAAAAACAAACAATGGGACCTAATTAAACTTAAAAGCTTTTACACAATGAAGAAAACTATAAACAAGGTGAAAAGACAGCACCCAGAATGGCAAAAAACAACAGCAAACGAAACAACTGATAAAGAATTAATCTCCAAAATATGTAAGCGGCTCATGCAGCTCAGTACCAGAAAAACGAACAACCCAATCAAAAAGTGGGCAAAAGACCTAAACAGACATTTCTCCAAAGAAGACATACAAATGACTAGTTTTGTAATTAAAGTGAGAGACTGTTCCTCTCACTTAACACTTAAAGGCCGTTTTAGGGTAACTGACTGACCTAATTTCAATATTGTTGTGTCTCAGGGAACAAGGATGCTTGAGGAGAGGGAGAGAGATGGGAGGACATCTGCCGGATGGAGCAGTCAGAACACACACATTTTTCGGTTAAATTCAGGTCTTATCAGGGTGTGGTCTGTGGCTCCCCAAAACAATTATAATAGTAACACCAAAGATCACTTATCACAGATCACCATAACAAAGATGACAAAAATGAAAAGGTTTGTAATATTGCAAGAATTACCAAAACATGACACTGAGACAAAGCGAGCAAATGCTGTTGGGAAAGCTGTGGCCACAGACTTGCTCGATGCAGGGTTGCCACAAACTTTCAATTTGTCAAAAAAAAAAAAATTGTAAAACATAACCAAGCAAAGCACACCAAAAACAAGGTTGTCCCGTACCAGAAATTAAATGCTTCCCTGCAGAAGGGAGATACATCACCTCTGCTTTCATTTCAATGGCCAAGGCATATCATGTGTCTACTTGAGCATTGGGAAAATGAGCAGATGGAGACCAGCCACTGAGTGAACACTGGTCAGTGGGAGGAATACCCATTGCACAGGAACCTTGGCCCTTTGCTCTGAAATTCTATATGCACGTGCAGGTGGAGTTAATAACCGAAAAGAATGCCCCGATCGATCAGGACACTTGACAGTCCAGGCCAGCTCCCCACCGGTCACGACGCACTGGCTGCAGGCCTGGAAGCTCCTCCACTGCTCAGCTCCCTTTCTTTGGACTGCACTGCCATCACGATGGAGTGTGTCCTGGGAAGTCCTTCGAAGGTCCTCAGAGACAAGCTGGCCCTGGGAACTAGGTGGGGAAGCTGCACTGCCCTGACTTCTGTGGTTGAGGCCTGAGCTGGTGAACTGTCTCACTTTCTGACTTGAGTGCCCTCCATACAAGCATTCACCGTGATACAAGAACCACGCTGCGTGGTTATGTGAATGTCACATTTGGGCAGCAGAGTGAGGAGCTGAGAGGAGAAAGAACCCCTGTGTCCTCTGGCATTCAGTTTGAGAGAAGTCAGATGTACATCTGAAAGTCGTTTATTTCTTTTTATTTCACTTTCCCTAAGTTCATATTATTCTTGTTAGTTGAACAAGATCATTCTCCTTACGTAGCAAAGCACCATGGCAGATCCTGGTAAAACAAAGCCGTGGAGACTGCCTGATGCCCCATGCTCTTGCCAGGGGCCGCCCAGTCCACTGGGCACCTCCAGACCATCCTCCATGTGGACGCCCTCCCTCAGCCTCACCGTGACCTGCACCCTGCCTGGACTCATGAAGGTTCTAATGAGACACATATATTCAGAGCTCCCTTGTAATGGGAACATAGGAGGTGTGAAGAAGTTACGTCTCAGCAACTCCTGAGGTTTGCAGTAGGACTTCCACAAAAAAGTGTCAGTAGTCCCTCCTCCTCTGTTCACAGTCTGACTGCCAGACCTCTACTCACCCATCTTTAGTCACTCGCCACTTCCTAAAGCTTCAGATTAGTGAATATACCAAGAGTGATATCAGGAAGGGGAATGTATAGATCGCCAGGCAAAGATATACAAGATGTTGGATGCTCAGTCATGTCCAACTCTTTGCGACCCCATGGACTATAGCCTGCCAGGCTCCTCTGACCATGGAATTCTCCAGGCCAGAATACTGGAGTGGGTAATGATTCCCTTCTCTAGGGGATCTTCCCAACCCAGGGATCGAACCCAGGTCTCCCGCATAGCAGGTGGATTCTTTACTGTTTGCGCCACCAGGGAAACCCTGTATACCTAAAGGTAACACATAAAATTAAAAAAAAAAAAAAAACAATGATTCAGGGAAGTCTGCTGTTCAATATTCTGTAATAACCTCTATGGGGAACAAATCCGAAAAAGAATGGGTATACATCTGTATATAACTGAATGTATGTATAATGAACATGTATACAATGTACACGCATAACTGAATCATTGTGCTTACACCTGGAACTAACACAGCATTGCGAATCAACTTTAATATAAAATAAAAATTAAAAATGTAAGTGATTAACAGACATACTGAAACCCAAACTTACTAGTATTCAAATGATTAACATTATAACCACAGCACTAATTTTTACCTTCATGGCTGTTTTAGAAAACAATAATACTCACTTTTGAAAAAATATGGTCAAATAGATAAACATTCTATGCAGGTAAATTTAAGTATTTCTTAAACATAATAGAAATATTCATACTCTTGATAATAAATTTCACTCCTTGGGATTTCTTGTGGGGAAATAAACCGCATACACAAAAAGGAATTGCAAAGATTACACGTGTTCAAAAGTTGTGGAAAGATGAACTAAAATATGGTACATCTATACAGAGAAGATGTTTGCAGCTATTTTAAAAAAGTGATGATACAGGAAATATTCGTGTATCACAGTCAAGCAGAAAGTAAAGATACACTGCCATAGTTTTGAGTGTGGAGTGGTCATATTCCATTTGGATATTACGATCTCCTTCCCAAACATTCTACCAAAATCGTGTACTGGTTTTAAGATCAGAAAAATGTCAACAAAACATTTTGGTACGCACTTGATATTGTAGGAAATGGCAATCATTTCGTACAGGGTTGTTGTTTGCTCAGCTTATTTAGGGACACGTTTCTCAGCTTGGAGTGTTACAGTGAAGTTTGTCTTTTCGGGCAAATTCTTCCTGATGCTTTTGGGAGCAACTACAATGTGGGTAAGGTACCTCTGCTTAACTTCTCACCAAAACTCTTACCCCAAACTATGCATGTAGGAACTTAATCCACAGGCAGTAAGATGCAATAGTTACTGAGTCACTAAATACAGCAAAGGGGGAACTGAAATGTTCTGTGTTCCCTCCAATCCTGTCTTTGTGGACACGCTTTGAAGCTCTGGTTGGCTGGGTGGATGAGGAGGCTTTCGTGGTGTCTTCTCTGCTGGTGAAGTCAGCTTCCCACTAAGCCAGGGCACTCGGATTTTTACCTTCTATAGGATCTGGATTTAGCTTACATGCCCTATGCTTGCCACATTTCTCACTGAATTGCCCTCAGATGTGTCTGTCTCTATCTCCCTGTCATCTATTTATTACCTATCATCCCCATCTATCTCCTTACCTGTCTTTGTCTTTCTGTATCTCTGTCTCTGCAGCCGCCACTCAGTCGCTTCATCCTGTGTGACTCTGTGGGACCCTGTGGACGACAGCCTGCCAGGCTCTTCCTCCATGGGATTCTCTAGGCAAGAGTACTAGAGCGGGCTGCCATGCCCTGCCTCCAGGGGATCTTCCCCACCCAGGGATCGAACCCGGGGTCTCCTGCCTTACAGACAGATCCTTTACTGCTGAGCTACCAGGGAGGTCCATCTCTGCCTCTATCATCTTCCTGTCTCCATCTATCTCTATTTATCATCTATCTATTTATCTATATCTACGTATGTGTGTGTGCTTGTATGTATTTATGTGTGTAAGTGTCTATTATCTATCTACACTTGTCTCTGATGATCATCTCTTCCATATAAAATGCTGGGATAAGTGGGTATATTTTCATAAAATCATTTTGCTACTGTAGACAGCTACTTTCCTCTTGTTTTTCTCATTAAGTTTTAAAACAATATGTAAATTCAGATATGCTTGACTGAAGCCCTCTTTTCCCTCTTTTAGAACTTGTCTTTAATCAGTGAAACTCTGGGTCTGCCCTTCATGCACCAGCACTCCACCCCAGTCAAGCCTTCACATTGATTTCACCCTCAGCGAGAACCAAGTCAGGGATAAATGGTCAGTTCATATACATCAGGCGGTTTGCAGCCAACTCCTCTGCTTCTTTAGAAATGACATTTCAGCCCAACCGTGGAGGAGGGCTCGAGGTTGAATAGGGAAAGACAGAGAGGTATTTGGAGCTTCCCAGATGGCTCAGTGGTAAAGAATCCGCTTGCCAATGCAGAAGATGCTGGAGACATGGGTTCGATCCCTAGATTGGGATGATCCCCTGGAGAAGGGAATGGCAACCCACTCCAATATTCTTGCCTGGAAAACCCCATGAATAGAGGCGCCTGGTGGGCTATAGTCCATAGGGTTGCAAAGAGTCAGACATGACTGAGCATGCATGCAAGAGGCATTTAGGGCTGCTGGTAGCACAGGAGAGGGATTGTAAGGAGTTACATATGGGCAGTGGGAGAGGGAGAAGTAAAGCTCCCTCTGTGGATGACAGCATCCTACAAGGGGCCACTCCCAGAGGTTCTCCTTCTGGCTGCGTGGCTGAGCGAGCTGGGAACAGAGCACCACCAGCTGAGAACTTAGTTGACAGGTTCTCAGAGCCATTGGTGTCCTGGACTTCAATTAGACCATAAACTCTACTTGTGGACACACACTCACCTGCTTTATTTCATAATCTTAGTGCATGACTCAGGACCTGCCCCAGAGGAGGAGGTTTCTGCGATCACCAGTGATGGAGAAGTTGATCAGACATTCTGCAATTTCTCATGAGTCCTAGAAACTCATATGTTGTGTTGAAATGTACATCTGTAGTTTATGCTAAGCACACATGTGGTTGACACACCTGTCCTCACCCTCCTTGTCCTGTGGCTGTCTTCTTCCACAGAGGCTCGCAAAGCCAGGCCCCAACCTCCCAGGGCTGTGGCAAAGATGGGGCAGAAATGATGTTGGAAGAATTTCTCCAGGTGGAAACTCTCTAAATACAGTTTCTCTTTAATAGAAGAGAAGTCCCAGCAAGGTTGCTTCTGCCTTGCCCTGTTCCTGGTCCTCTGAGTCTGCATATGACTGTGGGTGTGAACTTAGGAACCACAGCAAGATTTGGCAACACAGATACCCTCAAATCACCCAAATGCCAATACAGAACACAGACAGCTGTCTGCTCACAGATTTCCTGTTATGGGGGAAACATATCATTTATCCAACTGCTCTTTCTGTTACTCATAACCAACGCAATCCGAAGTGATGTTAAACTCAGCGTGTACTGTTTCCTCTTATGCTAGGCTTGGGGAATGGAAGCCCTTGTGGTTTCTTTCTTCAAAACCTTCCCTGCAGTGTTGTGAATCCTCGGTCAAAATCTTTCTGTAGAATCAGAACAGGGCACATTGATATGTTTTTTTAAGCACAAACTATTCACCAAGCCATGTGCCCAGCGCCTACTTTCACCCTTGCTTGTGATTCAGCTATGTTTCCACCTTCTGTCCCATCAGTGCCCCCGAATTGGAGAGCATTTTCCTTCTTGGGTCCCCTGAATGAAAATCAGAATTCAAGAAGCCTCTTGAGTGACATTAGCTATTGCAGAGATGCTGGCTGTTGAAGCAGATGTGATGGACAGGTGCTTTTATGAACAAGAGTCTTTTCAAAGGCTTTGCTGTTGTTGCCTTTGCTTCACTGAAACTGGATCCTAAAGGACAATGTTGTATTGACAACCACCCAAAGGGGACCCAAAGGGGTCATGATGTTCTTGTCATAGCAGTGCCTGATCCTACACTTCTCTCATTTCTGGAAAGTTTAGCTGAATAGGTGCTACTTGGAGTGTGACTTTATTACCTAGTAGCAGTCTCCTTGAAACCCCATTTAGAATGCTTTCAGAGTTCGGTTCCCCTTTGGTGCTGAATGTTATTCCTGCTAGGAGATAAGTCAGTGTTAACATACCACCCTTTCTTGAGCTCTCCCAATACCTCAAACTTTGAAACTTTATAAAATCAGAGTATATTGCAGTTAAATAGAAGATGTGTCCTTTGCCTCTTCTATGTGGGCTTCTCTGGTGACCGAGATGGTAAAGAATCTGCCTGCAATACAATCAAATCTGGATTCGATCCCTGGATCGGGAAGATCCCTTGGAGAAGGAAATGGCAACCCACTCCAGTGTTCTTGCCTGGAAAATTCCATGGACAGAGGAGCTACCATCCATGGGGTTGCAAAGAGCTGGACACAACTGAGCAACTAACACACACACAAAAACACATGGCTTTCCAGAGAAAAGGTGTGAGAAAAACAAGCAGTGTGTCCTAGAAGGTCACACATGATTTTACAGCAAGGAAGAGGTTTTCTCCCCGTTTGGGGTTTCCCTAAGGCAGAGATGCAGGTATGCTCTCCTAATGCAACAGGCTCCCTCTCTGATGAGGACAGCTGTGCCTTTAAGTTCTGAATGATAGAAGAGGAACAGAGAACAGAGTCAATGAGCTGTCCCTGAAGTCATTCAGCATCTTCCAGACTTTCCTGTTCGGTCAAATTGTTCCTTAGCATTTACATCCTGCTTGTGTCAAGAGGCACAACTAAATTCCTAGCTTAGAAAGACTCCATGAAATCGTTAGAAGCAAATTCATATGTGATAATTAGATTAGGAAAAGTGAGAAGAGAAAAAAAAAGAGATGGGTAAAAATTCATGCTTGGCCTTAAAAAATTCAGATTTCTGGGATATCACAAACATTTTGATTGATTGGAGACCTTCAAACTCTCTGTTCCACCACTGTCCTAAAGGTTGCCTCCCTTCAACTGTCTCTCTAGCAAGTACATGTGTTTTATTTTTCTGGTTTCTGTTGAAATATTCATCTCTGGTAGGAAACATACTATTTCTGAAGGTACGCATCGGAAAGGCTCATTTTCTCTGCATTTCATTATCATTTCTTAGTTGATTCTGAAATAATTTACTGAGTGTTCCCTCTTGTTCTACATATGATTCTTGTTTTTTTTTTTTTTTTTAAGTATTTTCTGTACTTATTTGTTTGGCTGCACTGGGTTGCAGAATATGGGATCTAATTCCCTGACCAGGGATTGAACTCAGGCTCTCTGCCCTGGGAGTGCACAGTCTTGGCCATTGAGTCAAAAAGGAAGTCTCTGTATTTGCTTCTTACTGAGGGGTACATGTTGCTTCTGCTTTGGGAGGTTGCTGCCCAGTCAACACTCTAGAACCTTTAGAACCTCGAATCCTTCCTGTTTTCAGACATTAGAAACAGTTTGGGCACATAGTCCAGCTTGGGCCAATCAGATCCCCCCATCCTCTGCTGGACCCCTGTGGGAAGTGTTCATGTACAGTTTGATCTTGGCAGTCATACTGGAGATAGGTGTAAGGTGAACAGAGAGAGTCGAGAAATTCTGATGTCTTTGGAAGCGAAAAACAGCAAGTCAACCCCTAGAACAGACATCAATGAACAGGCTTGAGGCACCAGATAGAGAACATGGAGATGATTATTCATCCTCTGTCTTGAGGTCGTTCCCTTCCAGTTATTAACATCTGTCTCTCATGAGGTCTTTTTGCCGGGAAGGTCCAGAGATACTCTGATTTCCTTCTGTTGAAAACAAGACAACTGGCCCCAAATGGAGACTCTTTGTGCTATGTCCCAGGTCATCAAGCTGAGACTTATTTACAGCCATGAAATCCTAAACCAGTCAGTCAGGAACCACCTGCTCACACTACTCAGGTGGTCTGCCCGAGAGACCCTGACATGCTCTAAAGGAAATTAACCCGGCATTAACCAACACGGTCTTTTGTATAGAATGATTTCCTTGTTCCTGCTCCCTTCTGCTTATAAAATCTCTTGCCTTGTACAGCTTTTTGAGTTCCCTTTCTGTCTGCTGGTTTGGATGCCTCCTGATTTAGGAACTGTTGAATCAAGCCAAAACATCTTTAAAATTTACTCAGCACTTGCTCCCCTTCATTGCATTGGCCAGTTTAGGGTCATTCTATGCTATGAAACAAGGACCCTGCCGAGGACTTTTTTACTCCCATAACCAGGGAACAGATTTCTTTGCACAAGGAGTGTTTATGGCTGCCTCTCTAGTGAGGAACCACAGGGCTCTGCTCTTCTTAAACAGGTTCTTTGCTTTCCATTGTTGAATCCCTTTTGCACCTGACACCTTTGTTCTTTAATCTCTGTGGAGGGTGCTGGGCATGGAGAAAGTTTTTCTCCTCTTTCGAAGCTAGTTCCCACCTTGACTGACATTTCTGCTGGAGCCAGTACATAGGGACAGCCAGGAGGCTTAAAGAGTGATCTGTTAAATGTGTACAAGATGGTCAAAACTTAACAGAGTCTGGGTTCAAAACTGAATTGGGCCCATTCTTATTTCTTCACTGAAATCTCCTTTTCTTCCTTCACTCTGTTTTTGAGTATTTCTTGCTATAAGAAGACACCAAGAAAACATTGTCCTGCCAGCTCTAATTTATCTAGTGGTAAAAAGTGAAATTAAAAAAAAATTAATGTGAAAGCTACTAGAAAAGTCACTATAAATTGAGTAGGGTCACAGCATTCAAGACAACATCCCACTTTCTCTGACACTGACTTTAGCATCGCCGGTACATTTTCTGGTCTAATAGAACGTAATAGCCTAACAAGGTCAGCTGTGATATGCACCTCTTCCAAATATATTTCTGTTTGTTTGCATTTGTGAGGTCTAATTATAATAAAAATACTGTCACTTGGATTCTAAAAACATTTGTATTACTATAGAGTCTAAAATTTTTCAGCTAATTAGAAAACTGTACCTTTAAAAACCACAGAGCTAATACATATAACTCATAAAAGTACACTGCTGATTTTGTTTTCTGTTTTTCCCTAATAGCTGAGCCTATGACTACTGCCTCTGGAAATGTTTATTAATTTAATATGAGCTAGGTGCATTGCCAGTGCTGCCTGCATAATTCTTGGGACCCAGTGCAAAAGGAAAAAGGAGACTTGTATAAAAGGGGGAAAATCTTCATATAAAGGTACTCAAATATAGATCTTTTCCTTTTAATTATATTTTCTTCTCATGAAACCTAATAGAGAAACTAATGACACAAAAATTTAACATGCATTTATAAATTATAAGAAACAAAAATAATATCTTTGTGTGATAGTTTTATATAATTTGTAGGTAATAATGCATTGATAAATCAATGTGATGCTGAAGAAGACTCCTGACAGTCCCTTGGACTGCAAGGAGATCAAACCAGTCAATCCTAAAGGAAATTAACCCTGAATATTCATTGGAAGGACTGATGCTGAAGCTGAAGCTCCAGTACTTTGGCCACCTGATGTGAAGAGCTGACTCATTGGAAAAGACCCTAATGTTGGGAAAGATTGAGGGCAGGAGGAGAAGGGGATGACAGAGGATGAGATGGATGGTATCACTGACTCAATGGACATGCATTTGAGCAAACTCCAGGAGATAGTGAAGGACAGGGAAGCCTGGCATACTGCAGTCCATGTGGTTGCAAAGAGTCGGACATGACTGAGCAACTGAACAGCAACAACAAATTAATGTGATATCTTGATTGCTCTTAAGACTTTCTTGACTAACATTTATGCAAATGTATTTATTAAGTCAATGAATTCATAGTGGAGAAATTTCAGTTCCAATGATATAAGTGAAAGTGAGATCGGTCTCTCTTAGCAAATGCAAATTCCTGACAATAACAGTGCAAAGCAGGAGGGCAAGAAGGAGAGACAGGCTGTTTTTCCCCAAAGATCCAGGCCTGCAGCCACAACTGTCTGACTTTTGGGTCCAGTTCTTCACAGCTCCCTCTGAGAGATGGGGTGTGCAGGCAATGGGGACTTGGAGTAAAATGGCATCCAGAGCTCACCTCCAGGGCCTTGTGACCAACAGCTTAGTAACTGGCTGTTTATCGCCCACTTAGCTAAAGTACATCTCATTAACACAAGGAGAACACAAAGGAAAAAACAACAGCACAGCATACTGTGGACAAATGGATATTGTGACCCATGGACACTGTTGTCAGGGCCTTGGGATTGGCACCCAAGTTTGTCCTGGTCTCCCAAATGCTCCTTGTGTTCAGCATGGGCCCTGAACTGGGTCCTGGGGGACCAAGTAGTCAATGGACTGTCTTAAACTTGACTGCAAATAGGGACCATTGAATAAAACAGAAAGACAGGGACTGGACATTTACCTCTAAGGCTTTCATGAAAGATGGTCTGGATTTCTGCTGAAAGGTAACCTATTTGTAAGATGAACAAACCAAATTAGACATAAAGGCACATGTTCAGTACAAAAATGTGATGTCCTCTTTCTAAATTCCCCTTTTAATTTGTAAACAAAGCTCATAGCAAGAGGACTACAAATTCAATACAAGCACAAATGTTGCATAAAATTGTAAAACATTGGTGCACTATGAAAGTTTTCATGTTTCATGTGGATGAAGTTTCATGTGGATGAAAACTTTTTTAATTGAAGTGAGAATCCAGAATGTGATGATTATGGGTGAGGGTGACTTTCCCCGGTTTCACTTGGTCTCAGGAGGTACATGTAGGACCCATGATGGCATTCGTCCAGGGCAGGTTCCTGCTAAAACAGATTGTCTCGGGTGACGTTTCTAAGGCTCCTCACGCAGAGAATATGTCTCACCAGTGATTTGTCTGGAATGCAGTGCTTCAACCCTTCATATATGAAAAAAACGAAATGACTTAAATTCACTTCTCAGACTTTATGAAACAAGCACTAGCTAAGATGACCTGCTTTGGGAGAAAGGAAATTAAACATCTACTGTAGGCCTGATACAGTGCTGGGCATAATAGAATTGTATACAGAATGGTGCATAATATAAATATTATTCTGTCTTCCCAGTGACTATTACATATATTCATATTCTGAATTTACAGATGAAACTAAGCCACAATCCAGATCATACTGATATCAAAGATCTGTTTTTCTTTCAGAGAATGACAGTGATCTAGAGCCTGACCTTATTCTCTGAACTTCTGGTCATTTTTACTATAGAAGCATAATGAAAATCAGTGAAGTACTTGGGAGCTGTCAGTTTTCCTTATGAATATGCATGCTTTAGCTGTCAGTGCTCCAGGTAGGAGCATCCATTCATCTTGGAAATGAATGGTTCTGGCTGTCCTCATACGGGACTAATGATGTGTGGACAGTACACAATCAGAAACTATCCCAGTCATAAAATCTCAGTGTACTTCATCAGATGGTTCTTTGATATGCAAAGTCAACAGTGTTCTCAGAGGATGAGAAATGATCCTTCACTGAGCAGGACCAGTGTCCTTATAGCGAAGCAGCAGTGAGGATGCAGCCACGGACTTGCACCCAGATGGAAGCTCGTGGGATGCCTTTGGCCCGGGGAAAGGGGAGGGGAAGCTGAGGTTCCAGGTGAGTTTTGAAAGGTGAATCTGGACTGGAGGGCAAGGTAAAGAAATTAGAAGGATTTCGCTGGCCTGCAGGCATGTCTGGGGCCTGGGGATAAGGATGCACTATTGGTGGGAATATAAATTGGAAAATTCACTATTTCCCACTATGGAAAGTAGTACCGTGTTTCCTCAAAAAATTAAAAATAGAACTACCATATGATTCTGCCATCTCATGTTGGGGTATGTATCCAAAGGAAATAAAATCAGGATCTTGAAAGCATGTCTGCACCCTCAAGTTGACTGCAGTATCAAAACCAAGCATGGAGTCTTTTGGACTCTATGGGAGAAGGCGAGGGTGGGATGATTTGGGAGAACAGCATTGAAACATGTATATTATCATATGTGAAACAGATCGCCAGACCATGAGACAGAGTGCTCAAGGCTGGTGCGCTGGGATGACCCAGAGGGATGAGATGGGGAGGGAGATGGGAGGGGGGTTCAGGATGGGGGACACATGTATACACATGTATACCCATGGCTGATTCATGTCAATGTATGGCAAAAACCACCACAATGTTGTAAAGTAATTAGTCTCCAGTTAAATAAATTAAACAACAACAACAAAAAACCCCCAAACAAAACAACAACAAGAAAACCAAGCATGGGTCAAAGGAAAGAGGACCTGGGAGAAACAGAAATTGAAGAAATTGTATCAGAGAGGCATGCTCAGTCACTCAGTTGTGTCCAGATCTTTGAGATACTATGGACTGTAGCCAGCCAGTCTCCTCTGTCCTTGATCCCAAGGCAGAAATCCTGGCAAGAAAACTGGAGTTGGTTGCCATTTGCTCCTCTAGGGGATTGTCCTGACCCAGGGATAGAACCCGTGTTTCCTACGGCTCCTGCCTTGGCAGGCAGAATATTTACCACTGATCCACCTAGGAAGCCCATCAGCAAGGTAATCTGGGATAAAATAAGTTTCGGATGTTGTCAAATCTTTTGGAGGCCAGGGTTTTGGGGCCATGCTCTGAGTGTGGCTGTCAGAGCAAAAGGCAGAGTCTGTAACAGCAGAGGGATGAACGCCATGGAACTTGCTTGCAGGCAACCAAGTTGAGTGGAAAAGGCCCTTCTTCAGTGATTTTATAGAAGTAACCCTGAGATTCCCCAGATTGCAGGTGTGGAGTCAGTGTGACCTTAACCAAAACTCACCAAAATACAGGTTGATATTCATTAGAGGGAAGGAAAAGAAGCAGACATTTCCTTGTGCGATTATAGCATCTCAGTTTTCTAAAACGGTGGTGGTGAAGGGGCAAGAGACTTAACACTTAGTTCTACACCCTTGCTTACATGCTCCCATTGTATTCACATGATATTTGTGATTGTCTGAGATGTTTTGGTGTATCAGACAGTGTGAGATTCTGGAAACACATAGAAAAATGAGTCACTATGAATGGCTAGAGTCAAGTGTGTGGAAGTAGGGAGAAGGCGCAGACTCATAGGGCAAAGGACCCATAAAAGAAGGGGGTGCCCCAAAGGCAGAAGAGCTGATGGGAAACCAAGGGAGCAGAGCTGGTTTTGTGGCTGGAATTTCACAGCCTCACCAGCCTCAGCAAGCTTGCCATCCACTCCATTCCTTAAGTCTGATTACTTCTATATAGCAGGTGCCTCACCTCCTAACTTGGGGGATAAAGGTTTAACATCCTTTATGATGTAACCACAGGTTACTCAACATCAAGAAAGACAGTCACATATTCTAATGAAATAGAGTAATTACAAGACATCTATTTGAACTTCTAAAGGGAGAATTTTTTAATGTTTCTTAAATCTATGCCACAGTTTATGATGACTCAAAAGACACCTATGTGATAGCGTGGTGTGGGTGCTTTCCTCAAGCACAACCAGCCCCGTGGCTCAGTCCCACACAGCGGGATTTCAGAATTATTTGGAAAGTTTGATCTTCAAAGTGTAGATCCTTGGGCCTTATTGTAGACTCTTTGAATTAGAAGCCTGAGGGTTAAGCTGAGGGATTTCTGCTTATGAAAGCCTCAGGAGCTTATACTGATGCTCAGAAAAAGGGGACAACCAGTGCTCTCGAAAAGTCTGAGGACCCTGGACTCAAAGCAAGTCCATGACTACTGCTGAGGATTCTGCAGACACGCATAGTCTCAGTCTCTGGCCTCTCCTGCATGTCCATCTGATGCAAAACTGTCAGAGTAATCTTTCTAACTGGGTCTTCTGACTGTGCTGCTTACCATCTCAGAGTTACTCAGCTTCTCTGACCTACAGAACAATCAGATAGACTCTATGATTTCACCTTACCTTGCCTGTAGGTACAGTGTTATTCTGTCAATCCGTATGACAACCATGTTCCCACATGACTAGGTATACAGGATCTTTGTACACCTGAATCTATGTCACAACTACATTTAACCACTCATCGACATCATAGGTCTCATATGGAACTATAAGTCTTGACTGTGGACATTATAAACATTAACTGTGAAAAAAAAGCACTTCCCTGGCTGCTTAGAGTGCATTCCCGCCTGCAGTGTGGGAGATCTGGGTTCGATCCCTGGGTTGGGAAGATCCCCTGGAGGAGGACATGGCAACCCACTCCAGTACCCTTGCCTGGAGAATCCCCATGGACAGAGGAGTCTGGTGGGCTACAGTCCATCAGGTCACAAAGAGTCAGACATGACTGAGCAACTAAGCACATACATATGAAAAAAAAGGAATTTTTTTTCTTAGTGGCCTTTCAACAGAATACAGGCTTCCATAATAAGTATTTGAAAGTACATTAAAAAAATGTATTTGACCTGCATTGATTGGATATTTGAAAGCATTAAAAGAAAAAGTGATGGTTTTGAGTCCTTAGAACACTTCAGAGGCCATGCCCCAATCAGTCTTCTTCTTTAGTATCAGCAGTCTCTATGGCTATGCCCTTCCCCAATCCTCTGGCTTTCAAGTTGCCTTTTATCCTAAGCAATTTGCATAGTATTACCTAGATCTCTAAGTAAGATTTAGAAGGGGAAAGAAAAACCTATCTTCTATCTTGAATTCAATTCTATAATTGCAAGATCTGCATGGAGGCTGGAAATTTCACAAAGCTTTTATTTGCCCTTGGGTGAGTTGCCGATTCTCTGGAGCAATCTCCTCTTTTGCATGCACGGAGTGAAGTGGTAGAGATGAAAGACAACTTTGAGCCTCAGCTACAAATCAGAACAGAAGGGTGATGCTTGACAGCCTCAGAATTATAACTGATCCAGCTTGGCTCAGCAGTGATTGGAAGTAGGTCAGAAAATGGTTGTTGGAAGAGTTCAGAGTGTGCCATAGAATATTATTTCTTCTTCTTTAGTATTCCAATAAATTCTTGTCCTGTTCTCAAAATTTGTCTTTCTTCTCTATCTATATATATGTATGTATCCATACATATATATAAATAAAAATAGTTAAGGAAACTTTGATATAAAAAAGTGATGAGAGAACATGACTTACAAGATGATAAAATATATTTAAATCATAACAGTAGTTATAAAACTGAGATCATTTTGCAAAAAAGTGATAAATAGACCAATAGCTCAGAATGCAGAGCCCAGAAAAAGAACCTATAAAAACAAGTAATTGAAAAATAGCCAATTAAATCAGTGGTGAAAATACAAACCATTTCATGAATCATGTTGGGGACATGTCCATCAGTAAAATTTGACTAGTTTTCCATCAAAGTAAATGTTTACCAGGAAAGCAAGTCAAAATTGGTTTTAAGATTTGGTTTCATCACCAAGATGGCAGAGGAGGAGACCCTGGTCTCTGTTCTCCTACAAAGATCAATAAAAAGACAGCTACCTATGAACAAAACCAGTCCGGGGTTCTTAAGAAATTTTACAGTAGAAGGAAAATCATGCACATGAAGATCAGGAAGGCAGGCTCATCGTCTCAGAATCTTCCCAGTTCCAGGTGGGCACTGGTCAGTTAGAAAGTGTTCCCCCACCAGGAAAGGCAGAGCCAGGTAAGGACCTGTTATCCCAGTCTTTGGTGGCGCCACGTGAAGATTCCACTTTGGTCTCACCACACTCAGGTTGGTTAAGCCGAGACCTTCAGAGAGTAGGAAGAGGAGGAAAAGCAGGAGCTGCCACACTCAGAAAGCAGTGGCAGAGACCATGGTTCTGTCACCTGCTCTGCAGATGACCCCAGCAATTTTACCACTGAAGAAATCACCACAGCTATGCAGACATCTGCAGATCTCCCCAGTTTTAGCTGCACAGGTGTTCATGATCGCAGCCACCAGCCACCTGAGCTCCTCCATGCTCCGTATCCCCTGCCCTTGTCAGAGCCTAGGACCCACAGCCAGAAGCGCATGGCACCAGCTTAGACCCCTGCCGTTGACCCTGTCATCATCTGAACACCTGGGCTAGCCCCTCTAGCTAAGCACTTGCATGCTGCTGGCTTGATACCCATCACCAGCCTCCAATAACACGTGTCCAATGTTGCCACTGCCAGGGCAAGATGCGGCAGCTACAGACCTGCACACCGATGACCAAGGCCCCACAGACACTTGCGACTCCCAGTTTGGCTTTATCTTCTGTCATCACCTATCGCTCTGGCCTCCCCCACAGGTCGTTCCTCCAGGTGAACACTGGCATGCGTTCATGCTCACCTTTATCCCTAGCCTCTGTTGCTGTGTGCCCCCGTGAGGCCCTGCGGTCACTGGAGTACATGCTGACAGCCAGGGGCCTCACGACGGCTTGTGGGCCTGGATTCAGCCCTGTCTCCAGTCACTGGTCTGCACATCTAGGTTCCTCTGTATTTAGCCTCTCCAGCTAGCCATCTGCATACACTCTCCTGACTTCTGGCACTGGTCTCTGTTGCCACATGCCTGGGGTAAGACTCAGAAGCCACAGAGGTGCACACAGACAGACAGGGCTCCCAGAGCTTCTGGTGAACCTGCAGTTGGCTTCAACCCCTTCTGCTTGCTCTGGCCTCCTCCATAACATGTGTCTTTGCAGCTGACCCCTGACACTACCCGGGCATTGGAAATGGACCCTGAGTGTGTGCACATCAAGGGCCCTGGCCCCCACTGCCCACTGCTCCAGTCCTCAGCAGCTGGAACCAAGAGCACCATTGAAGACTTCAATGGTGCCATAGAATATTATTTCTTCTTCTTTAGTATTCCAATAAATTCTTGTCCTGTTCTCAAAATTTGTCTTTCTTCTCTATCTATATATATGTATGTATCCATACATATATATAAATAAAAATAGTTAAGGAAACTTTGATATAAAGAAGTGATGAGAGAACATGACTTACAAGATAATAAAATATATTTAAATCATAACAGTAGTTATAAAACTGAGATCATTTTGCAAAAAAGTGATAAATAGACCAATAGCTCAGAATGCAGAGCCCAGAAAAAGAACCTATAAAAACAGGAATGTGAGAGAAGTCCTGTAGCCTCTGCCCCGCCCGCAGTGCTCACCAAGGACCATGGTTGTCAATGCTGTGGACCTCAGGGGCCTGAGCCAAAGAGACATTCCCCCCAAGACTCGGAGCCACAGCACTCCCCCACATTGGAGCCAGGTCACAGACTGCCCCAGAATGTCTCCACCCACAAGTGAATGTCTTTTCTTACTATAGTCACTCCATAAACTCTGGAAGAGATGACTGCTTCTTCAAATGCACAGACATCTGTGCATGGCTACAGGGATCATGAAGAATCAGGGAAACATGACTCCATCAAAGAAACACAGGAAAATTCCAGTTGCTGACTTAAAGAAATGGAGATACAGGAATAGCTAAACAACAAAGTAGAATAGCTGTTCTCAAGATGCACAGAGTAACACAAGAGAACAGAGAAAAACAATTTAATGAAGTCAGAAAAACAAGAACAAAAAGAGACATTCTACAAAGAGATAGAAAACATATAACTAAACAAAAATTTTGGAATTGAAGACTATAATGAATGAGCTGCAGAATTCAATAGAGAACTTCAACAATTAGATGTGTCCAAACAGGAGAAAAAAATTCAGTGAGCTCAAGGGCAGATCACTCAAAATTATCAGGTCACAGTACCAAAAAGAATGAAAAGGAACAAAGAAAGTCTACAGGATTTAAGGCATTCCATTAAAAGGAATAATCTACACATCACTGAAGTTCCAGAAGGAGAAGAAAAGAAGAAAGGGTTAGAGAGATTATTTAAAGACCTGAGAAGATATTTACAAATCCAAGTTCATGAAGCTATAGGTCACCCCAAAATTTCAATCCAATCTTCTTCAAGACACATTATAACAAAAGTGTCTAAAGTCAAAGACAAGAATAAATTTTAAAGCAGCAAAAAAATTCTCTTATACAAGGGAGCCCTCATAAGACAATCAACAGATTTCAAAGGAGAAACCATGCAAGCAAGGAGAGAGTGGGATGTACATTCAAAGTGCTGAAAAGAAAAAACCTGCCCATCAAGCATAATTTACAGAAAAGTGGCCCTTTAAAAATAAAGGTGAGATAATTTTTTTTCCTGGCAGACAAAAGCGTGGGCAGTTCATCTCTATTAGATCTGCATTAGGAGAAATGCTGAAAGCAGTGCTTAAAAGTGATTTGAAAGGACATTAATTGGTAACAAAACAACATATGAAGATTTACAGCAGGTATTGGTACACAGTCAGATTCAGAATACACTAATATTGTAATATGGTGTTAGCCACTTAACTGCGGCATAAATGTTAAAGGACAAAAGGATGAAAAATGGCTATAGCTATAGTAATTTGTTAATAGATACACAATATGAAAAATATAAATTGTGACATTAAAACATAAAATATTTGGGGGGAAAGTAAAAGGTTAGGGTTTTTGTGTGTGATGGAGGTTAAGTTGTTATCAGCTTAAACATTTACCAGATGAGAAAGACAAATATCATATGATATCACTGATATATGGAATCTAAAAAAATGACCCCAGTGAACTTATTTACAAAACAGAAGTAGAGTCACAAATTTAGAAAACAAACTTGTGGTTACCAGGTTGTAAGGGGGGAAGATTGGAAAATTGAGATTGACACACACACTACTATATATATATATAAAATGGTAACTAATAAGGACCTACTTACAGCACAGGGAACTCTACTCAATGCTATGCAATGGCCTATGTGGGAAACGACTCTAAAAAAGGATGGATAGACATATACACGTAATGGATTCACTTTGCTGTATAGCAGAAATGAACACAACATTGTAAATCTCAGGAAGCAACAGTGAGAACTGGACAGGGAACAACAGACTGGCTCCAGATAGGAAAAGGTGTATGTCAAGGCTGTATCTTGTCACCCTGCTTATTTAACTTATATGCAGAGTACATCGTGAGAAACACTGGGCTGGATGAAGCACAAGCTGGAATCAAGATTGTTGGGAGAAATATCAATAACCTCAGATATGCAGATATGCAGATGACACCTCAGATATGCAGATGGCACCTCAGATATGCAGAGGACACCATCCTTATGGCAGAAAGTGAAGAACAAAAGAGCCTCTTGATGAAAGTGAAAGAAGAAAGTGAAAAGTAGGCTTAAAGCTCAACATTCAGAGAACTAATATCATGGCAACAGGTCCCATCCCTTCATGGCAAATAGGTGGGGAAACAGTGGACACAGTGGCTGTCTTTATTTTTCTGGGCTTCAAAATCACTGGAGATGGTGACTGCAGCCATAAAATAAAAGATGCTTATGCCTTGGAAGGAAAGTTATGACCAACCTAGACAGCATATTAAAAAGCAGAGACATTACTTTGCCAACAAAGGTCCATCTGGTCAAGGCTATGGTTTTTCCAGTGGTCATGTATGAATGTGAGAGTTGGACTGTGAAGAAAGCTGAGTGACAAAGAATTGATGCTTTTGAACTGTGGTGTTGGAGAAGACTCTTGAGAGTCCCTTGGACTGCAAGGAGATCCAACCAGTCCATCCTAAAGGAGATGTTCATTGGAAGGACTGATGTTGAAGCTGAAGCTTCAATACTTTGGCAACTCATGTGAAGAGCTGACTCATTGGAAAAGACCCTGATGCTGGGAGGGATTGAGGTCAGGAGGAGAAGGGGACGACAGAGGATGAGATGATTGGATGGCATCACAGACTCGATGGACATGAATTTGAGTAAACTCCAGGAGTTGGTGTGGACAGGGCGCCCTGGTATGCTGAGGTTCATGGGGTCACAGAGTCGGACATGACTGAGTGACTGAACTGAACTGACAAAATAATTAAAAAGAAATTATTATATGTAAAGATGCTTTAAAACTGTTTTTTGTTGATCTACTTGTTTTCTCCCATTTTGGCTTGTTTTCTTCTGCTTTATTTCATTAACCTTTTATTTTAGAACGAATTTTAACTCCCCTAAATCTTTGGGAATGCCAAGCACATAGGTTTTCTCTAGACATGATATTTTCCTGGTGCAAACACCTAAGAAATAATGGGATGACTACTGAAAGCAAGGATTTGGGGAGAGGTAAGAATTGTTCTAAAGTGAGATGGCTGTGGTGGTTCTGATTATACTAAAAGCCACTAAACTGCAGACTTTAAAAGGGTGAATTTTATGGCATTTGAATTACATCTCAACAAAGCTGCTATACAGAAAACAGCCAAGGGATCTTAGCTGAACTCAACTACCTTGAATGTTTCTGGCAAGGAGGTCCCTGGGGTCACCAGGAGTCACACTTTCTCCCAAAGAACAATGAGGTGAGAGAATGTCTGATGGGAATATCCAGCAGGGCAAAGAGTGTGTCCCTTTAATAATTCCAGAAAGAAAAAGGAGTGAACGTAGGTTCAAAGCTAGGCTTCCTTTTCAGTAAATAAGGTTGCAATTTTACATCAGTGTTTGTCAGTCTCTGATTCTTGGTTTTTGCCAATTCTGCTTTATTTTGTCTAATATTTTCTAAGAGATAGATTTTCAAAAATGTATCGTCATTGTTTTTTAATTTGAGTTAAAAACAAAGTTTAATTTGAGTTATTTGATTACTTTTCTTCCTGAGAATTTTTCCTGTTAGCTTTTCTTTATATTTTTAAAATTGCCTTTTCAATTTTTTACTCATTTTTTTCCCCATAATAAGACTGTTATGCCCAATGTCCGAATCCCCGAGTGGGAAGAGAGAAGGCTTCCAAGACAATGCAACTCGCAAAAAGGGAAGTTTATTGCTGACTCGAGTCAGGGCTCCTGCCGCATCCAACGCAGTGGTGCGGGGTCAGAGAGCCCCGAGCCCAAGCTGTTACACAAATTTATAGGGTGAGCATAAGCAGTTGGTAGCTGGCTTAAGCGGATTGGTTACATGTTTGCAAAGCAATTTTATTGGTACAAACTTTCACGGGCTTTTTTCCAACTTGGGCGTTCGCGGGCTTTTCAGCTTTCCCCTGATAGATTCCCTTTTTTTCTTACTGAGCGCATATTGATTGGCTGGCTCCAGGTGGCCTGATGGGGGTAGGGAATCTTACCATTTCAGGGGAAACCGAAACTTAGGTCTGGGCTGCCTGTCATGGTGTTAGCCCTGGCAGCCTCACAAAGACTTTTCCTGTTATTAAGCCTCAGGAGCACTTCATAAATCAATGATGCAATCATGTGTCATATATTGCAGATACTCCATTCTAAGTTGCTGCTTTCTTTCAATTTTGTTTATAACACTTTTATGACTTCTATTATAGATTTTATTTATAGTTCTTTACCACAGGAAATCACCAGTATTTAATTACATAGGTAAAACCCCTAAACTATTTCTTTAAATAATAAAGGCAACAGAACCATATGAGAGAAACAACAAAAATGGAATAAATGCCTTTTTACAACTGGAACAGAGGAATTAAAGTGTGTTTAGTACTTCTGGAGCCAAAAGTTATTCAATAAAATTACAGAGTGTTTAGACCTAACATTTACTTGCACAGAACTTACATTGCAGTAAGACCACTTTGCTAAAATAATGCTTGCAAGTGCTGTTTTAGGATGTAAAGGAATATATGCTTTTTTTGAGTTACATGGAAGTAGAAATAATTTTATTATTATTGATGTTCTTTTTTCTTTTGTCACTAGTTTTTAGAAGAACTACAGCAAAAGGTCTACAAAAAAATAATCATTAGTTATCATGAAGAGGAAAATAAAAAGCACAGGAAATTCGGTGAATACAATATGAAAAACAAAATGTGGAAAGAGAATTTAAATAGATGCAGCAAATGTCATCATCACTGGCCTGGCCTTTGACTCTGTCTACACTGGAAGGACACCATCTAGATGCCTGTGATAGAAAATAGCACCCAAAGCAGTTCTCAATCGTGAATTTTTTTTTTTTTTAAGATTTCATCCTCACATCCTGTCCTACTTAAAGATCCTGGGGAGCAGGTTCTAATAGGAAGAAGATGGAGGGAGTGAACCAGGGCAGACACTGGAGTATCAGTCATGATGACGTGGGGTGTGGAAGAAGAAGAAAGTCACCAGACTGGCCAAAGGGAAAAGCCTCAGAATCCTAAAAGTTGATGTGGATACAGATCAACAGAAATTGTCCCACACGTCTCAGGGAGAACAAACTGATGAAAACTCTTCAGAAAACTCTGCCACATCCAAGGAATCTGAGCATCACCTTGCAGATGCCAGTCTCCACAAGAAAACATCTATTCGCTAATCCTTTGAGTAAATTTATTTCAAAGAGCGTAACATTTTAACATGATTCTTAGTGACAAGGAGGGAGAGAGATTAGGTTTATTATGGGATTTTGTTACTAGAAGGCTCCTTTTTTTGGTCTCACTTATGTTATTACAACGGCTTCCCACATGGCTCTGGTGGTAAAGAATCTGACTGTCAATGCAGGAGACAGAAGATCCCTGAGTCAGGAAGATCCTCAGAGGAGATCATGGCAACTCACTTCTGTATTCGTGCCTGGAGAGTCCCATGGACAGAGAAACATGGCAAGCTATTGTCCATAGGGTGGCACAGAATTGGACACGACAGAAGTTACTTAAGCACACATGCTGGCACACTCTTACAAATGGACTCAAATAAGTTAATCACTGAGATTTCATATCTGATACTCCATCGGGAAGGGCCTGGAGCAGGAGCTATCTCTCACCCTTCACATTTTCCAACTCAGCATCTTGTAAACTCCCAGGAATTTTTCAAGGACTCGGAAAGGTTGAATAAAAAACTCTTAGAAGGCAGGCTGGCTGTGCAGTGCTGATAATGGTGGTGATGGAATTCCTGTTGAGCTATTTCAAATCCTGAAAGATGATGTTGTGAAAGTGCTGCACTCAATATGCCCGCAATTTGGAATACTCAGCAGTGGCCACAGGACTGGAAAAGGTCGGTTTTCACTCCAATCCCAAAGAAAAGCAATGCCAAAAAATGCTCAAACTACCACACAATTGCACTCATCTAACACGCTAGTAAAGTATGCTCAAAATTCTCCAAGCCAGGCTTGAACAAAATATGAACCATGAACTTCTAGATGTTCAACCTGGTTTTAGAAAAGGCAGAGGAACCATAAGTCAAATTGCCAACATCTGCTGTATCATCAAAAAAACAAGAGAGTTCCAGAAAAACATCTATTTCTGCTTTATTAACTATGCCAAAGCCTTTGACTGTGTTGATCACAATAAACTGTGGAAAATCCCCAAGAGATGGGAATACCAGACCACCTGACCTGCCTCCTAAGAAATCCGTATGCAGGTCAAGAAGCAACAGTTAGAAGTGGACATGGAACAACAAACTGGCTCCAAATAGGAAAAGGAGTATGTCAAGGCTGTATATTGTCACCCTGCTTATTTAACTTATATGCAGAGTACATTATGAGAAATGCTGGGCTGGATGAAGCACCAGCTGGAATCAAGATTGCTGGGAGAAATATCAATAACCTCAGATATGCAGATGACACCACCCTAATGGCAGAAAGTGAAGAAGAACTAAAGAGCCTCTTGATGAAAGTGAAAGAGGAGAGTGAAAAAGTTGGCTTAAAGCTCAACATTCAGAAAACTAAGATCATGGCATCTGGTCCCATCACTTCATGGCAAATAGATGGGGAAACAATGGAAACAGTGGCTGACTTTATTTTTGGGGGGGCTCTAAAATCACCATAGATGGTGATTGCAGCCATGAAAGTAAAAGACACTTACTCCTTGGAAGGAAAGTTAGGACCAACCTAGACAGCATGTTAAAAAGCAGAGACATTATTTTGCCAACAAAGGTTGGTCTAGTCAAGGCTATGGTTTTTCCAGTGGTCATGTATGGATGTGAAAGTTGGACTATAAAGAAAGCTGAGCGCTGAAAAATTGACACTTTTGAACTGTGGTGTTGGAGAAGACTCTTGAGAGTCCCTTGGACTGCAAGGAGATCCAACCAGTCCATCCTAAAGATCAGTCCTGGGTGTTCATTGGAAGGTTAATGTTGAACCTGAAACTCCAATACTTTGGCCACCTGATGCAAAGAGCTGACTGATTGGAAAAGACCCTGATGATGGGAAAGATTGAAGGCAGGAGAAGGGGACGACAGAGGATGAGATGGCTGGATGGCATCACCGACTCTATGGACATGGGTTTGAGTAAACTCCAGGAGTTGGTGATGGACAGGGAGGCCTGGCGTGTTGCGGTCCATGGGGTCACAAAGAGTCAGACACGACTGAGTGACTGAATTGAACTGAACTGAACTCAGAAGACAGGCTTACACATTCTTTTTGCAACCTGAAAGGAATAAAATCCTGCAGATTTTCTTAAAATAAATATAGAATAAAGAGATTGCACATAGTGCAATCATTGTAGTATTAACACAATTTGCCTAAATATTTTATACTCTTTGTATGAGTAAATAATGCCCTTTCTATGTTTCTTCATGCTACTTGATACCTTGCAATGAAATAAATGAGATGAAATCAACAGTGTATTTTAAACCACCACAGTGAATATCCTTTATATTATGAACATGCTAAAATGAGGGGAAGTGTTGCTTTAGATTTCATTCCAGGGTAAATGTATTATGTGACCCTCTCTTAAATGGCTTGGACTTGTCAGATGAGTCAAATGTCAGGTCTCTGCTTTAGGGATGACCCTGTTACCACTCTACCTATAATTGAACTTTTCATTAGTCTAGTCTCCTTGTAGCTCACATAGTATGACACATTTTTTATTTGCTTTTTTCTCTCTCCTCTAGTAGAATGTCAACTCCTTGGAGCCACTGTGTCAACTGTGTGTGTGGATCTACTCAAACTCTGATAATGCCAGTGAGGTAAGAACCTACACTCCCTGTCCCCTCAGGATACACCCCTGTCCTTTTCTCTTTCAGGGTCTGGAGGTAGGGGCCACAGCCATCCTCTGAAGGTTTTGTTCTCTCTCAGCCCTCCTCCACAGCAACTGTGAGGAAAGTGAAGAGTGAAAGTATTAGTTGTTATGTCCGACTCTTTGTGACCCCACGGACTGCCAGGATCCTCTGTCCATGGGACTCTCCAGGCAAGAATACTGAGTGGGTTGGATGCCCTCCTCCAGGGGATCAGCCCAACCCAGGGATTGAACCATCCTCTCTTATGTCTCCTGCGTTGGCAGGCAGGTTCTTTACCACTAGTATCACCAGGGAAGTCCACTGGAGTGCTAGCCATTCCCTTCTCCTGAGTCTTCTGCATTGCAGGCAGTTTCTTTATCATCTGTTAAACAGGGAGAGCCCAGCAGCTGTGATCTTTCTTGGTAATTGACAGCCCCAGTGCCTATGATGATGGTGAGCATCTTTGGAGCTGTTGACCTCCACCTGGCACCAGCTTGCAAACCCTGAATGCCACTGTTTTTCTTCCTCTGGGTGCAGCAGGAGAATCCTTTCTACTCCCTTTGAGAAGTTTAAAGATAATTCTAACTATAGAAGAGTGTCTTCTGCCTCTTGTTCAACTCTAGGGAGGCTGGGTTAGGGCATGAATAAGCACATTGCCATTGATCCTAAGTCAATGAAGTCCCATCTGCCCCTCTTGGTTGGATATTTTGATATATAATGATTCTCTCTAAGAGGTGCCTCTGTCTCTCCATGAATATGGCATTTCTAGAAGTTGTCTGGACACTATATAGATGTTCTACATTTATCTACACTTGAACTCCAAATAAGCCCCATCATCATAAATTCCTTGCCGTTGGGTTTCTGGACCCAGAGGATGTGTTTGGACACACAAATTCCACTACAGCTAAGAATTTCTCAAATGGTCCCTGGCAGCTTGGAGTCTGCTCTGAACTACATAAACTGGAAACACTGAGGTCTTGCCCCACACAGCAGCAAATTAGGGCACCAGTCTGTATAAGCCCCAAAAGTAAAGATGCAGGACCACAATCACAGAGAAGAAAACATCGGGCCAGACTTCAGCTTCCTTGGTAATTGGTCCCCGGGGAGGAAATGAAGAATTTATATGAACAGATGCAAGTGGACTTAGACTGTGGTGAGTCCAAACGAGACAGCTGCAGAGGTCCTGTAAAAAATCTCCATCCTGTCCCTGTGTTTTTATCTCCAGCAAGGATGTTTCCTCCAGTGTTTTAGTTCCTGGTGTTCACCAGCCCAGTTTTAGTAACTGTCCACAGCAACACAAAACAACATTTCTAAAGCAAGCACATGTGTTGACATGCTTTTAGATAGTGGTAAGTACCTTGTATACAAAAATATGTTCGTTTTAAATGTGAATGCGCCAGTGGTAGAAATTTAAAAATATAAGAAGAAAGCTATTTCCCAAATCCCCTTTAGCCATAAAGTGATTGTCAGGACTTCTTTTATTTCCTCTGTGTTCTCTCTAAATACAGTTGGAGGGCATTGTTGATATCATGCTTGAATTAAGTTGTGTATCTTGCTTTCCTACTTGGAATGAGCTTATGGAGCTCACACTTCATGTGATAAAATTCATTTAAAATGGGCTGCATATTACTTCTTTGACCAATTGTGATATAATCAACTGGGGGATCTTTTGTTTCCAGTTTTAATTATTAGTGTTTGATATCATTACTGCTATGGTCTGAACGAATCCTTCTCAAATTATTTGGTTGGAGTCCTAGTGCCGTAGGTGGTATTATTAGGAGGTGGGAGCTTTGGGGAGTGATTAACCCGTGAGAGCAGAGCCCTCATAGTTGAATTTAGTGTCTTATAAAAAAGTTGCAGCATATACATAATCCCCACACTGTGGGTAATTCAAATCTATATGACTCAGATGGGACAATACTAATTATTTCTTGTTTTACACTCCCCCAGCGGGGCCTAGGCACAGAGTTGAGGTCATGCTCGAACCAGTGATGACAATTAACGTGCACTGGAACCCTCTTTTGTTCCAGCCACTGTGAGGGTCCTGACAAAAAAGCACTTGTGCTCATGTGTGAGAAATGGACAGGAAAACCAGAAATTTTAATAAAATGTGATGACTGCCATTGGGTCCAAGAAAAGGAATGTTTGCCATTTCTTTGGGTGGGAGGTCAGTTAGGTCTGGCTCCTGAAGTAACCATTACACATCAGTGGGGTCGGAGGGATCTAGCTGCATGGACAGGTGAGGAGGTAACTGGTGAGCAGAAGGAGCTCTCTGCAAAGTGACCAAATAGGACCCTGCTGGCCTTGAGGGCAGGGGCCTTCTCCTCAGCCCCCGGGGACCTAATGCTGCCTGGTCCAGAGGCTCCTGATCCATGCAGAGTAGACAGGTGTACAGGTAGACAGATGCTAGACAGGCTGACAATAGACAGGTAGGTAGATAGGCAGGACAGACGATAGAAGAATGGATGGATGGAGAGGTGGACAGGTGACAGTGAAGAGGTTCAGAACATGTCACCCTGAAATGTGTCATCTTGTCACAGTGATTACTTGGAATTAAGTTCATTTGAGCAACAGGAATTGCAGGGAAGACCTTCTGATCTCCCCTCTTCTACCTAAAAGTAAGCCTAAAGATTTTCAGTGAGAAACACACCCTCCCAGCACCAGGAAGAGAAGAACATTTTTATCAGCCAGGGGCTGGGAGCTGACCCTGAAATGGCCCTGGACAAAAGCTCTACTGAAGTGACCTTTCCTTTCCACTGGTCTCCTCCACACTGTTCCTGGCCCCTGTCCCACTTACTGCTTGTTGCCCAAGCTCAAGCCCTTGTCTCGTCCAACCTCAGAGTTTGCCATCTGTCGTGCCAAAGGTAGATGAGCTTTAGAGTTTGACAGCATCTTCAGGGCTTCATTTTCCTTCTGAACTCTCCCAACCACATGTGAAAAATTAAATTTCTATGTTTTTCTTTTGTCAACCTATTTTGCCTTCTATTATTTTAATTATTGTCCAGCCAAAGAACCTAAAGGAGTAAAAGGAAGTTTTTCCTCCCCTGCAATAGATAGAGAGAAAATAGATAGATAGATAGACACATACAGACATACAAACACTCACACACATAAATAGATATAAATAGGTGATAGATAGATTGATGGGACAATTGTCTTAGGTAAATATTAATCATTAGTTAAATACTAATTATAGATAGATAGATACATAGGTACATAGATAGGTGCAGAGATACAGGTAAACATACAAACACATACATACATAGTTACAGAGAGCTGACAGATGCATACATACATAAAAAGTAGTTAGGTACACAGATACGCACATACACACGTACATACATAGATATAGATAGATGATTGATACAGATACAGATTGATTGACAGAGATATTGGCAGATGTATAGAGGCCAATTGAAACACAAATGCAGTTAGAGATCTATTTATTGCTTGATCTATGTACAAATAAATAGATCAATATCTATGTATATCAATATCTATCTATTGCTTATCTATATAGCTATAGAGGTAGATTATAGGTAGTTAGCTAGATAGCTTGATATGACCTTTGTGGAAAGAGAGATTTTCATCTTTCTACCTTTAGAGAAATCCTAGAGCAAATTATATGTTCAACAAATGCCTGATGGTCAAGGAAATGCTTGGTCAGTGGATTCTAGGTGTCTACATGGATCTTGCTATGTGGGCTCATGCAGGCTCTTCTGGTAGCATCTTCAACCCCAACCTTTTCTCACAAGCTAAGAAGGATGTACTCTTTAGATTCAGACGCAAGTTAGATGGAAGTTGAGAAGACATGGGGACAATCATATAATTCACAAGCAATATAATCACCTTGAAAATACAATCTCTTTTTGTTCTTTTCCTTTAGAAGTCTAGTTGCTATCTTTTAAAAAGTGCTTGTGTCAGGAAAACCAGCTTATTAAAATGCATAAGGCTGAGCTTGCTGACTGTCACCAATAATCAGAGTATTTTTATCTGCAGTGCATATCACAATCTCATTTTTATAAGAAATGGGGTGTTTCTCAGTTTTGCAAATATGAGAATCAGGTGCATGTGGCTTCTCCATCTCTGGCTGCTGTCCCTCCTGTCACTCACCTGCCCGGGACCCTGTCTTCTCTACTCTTGGTCTCCTCACAGGCAGTCTTCCTGCTCTGCATTCGACAAAAGGCTTCACCAACCACTGTCTGGCATGCAACTTCTAACATGCCCAGATGCCTTCTTCTGCAAATAAGACAAAAATACACTTAGTTCCTTGTGTCCTGTCCTGTGGTCTTGGTTTCATTGCCTGAACGTGTAGCCATTTTCCCCTTTGAGCTCTGCCTTTGCTTATTCTGAATCTCCACCTACTTTCTTCCCACATTCACCCCAGAGACTTTCAGAAAGTGACAGAACTGTTAAAGATTTCAAAAAGCCTGCATGTCTCCAATCTGTTGAAATCCTGTTTTCTAACATAAAGTTGCCCTCGTTAAAGAAAAAGAAGAGTGTTGGAAATGTGTGAAATAATGCTTTTACAGTGATAATCTGGATTTGATTCTGTGGGTGGACTCCTTTCATGGTGATTCAATTATTTAAAATAATAACCATTACCTGAAAATTAATGATTATGAGAAAACAGTGATCATTTTTTTTATCTGAACACAAAAAGATTGGAATATTTTCACAGGTTAAAAAAAAATCTTCCCTAAAACTCAATGCATGAGTTGGATGTAGACGCTAGGTACCCTGGGACCTGTTATCCTATCCTATAGCCCAGGTTTTGAGTGTATAGAGGACAATGTGACTGCCTCAGGCAAGCTGCCCTCTCCACTCAGCCTCAGGATGTCAGATGCTGTAGGATTTCTGCCCTATCCCTGCAAAGCATTTGGATTTTTTTGACCCAGTTCTTATTTGGTCTGGTCTGTAGAAATGCTGCTTTCTCACATGAAGGAAAGATGAGTGGATTGCCTCAAAGGATTTTTGTTCTCTGTCTGGATTCTTACTGATGTGAAGGATCCCAGAAGAATCTGGCAACTCTGAACATGCAAGAAATCAGAATTTTAGATGGCAAGATTTGCGTCTACTCTTAAACAGAAGGGTATCAAGAGTTTGAGAGACCAATTTAAAAAATACAAAATAAAAACCAATTTCTTTTCTCCAAGAGGGAAAGAAACCTTAACCCCATTGCTTTTAAAAGCTTCTTTCAGTTTGATAAAGTGGAACATTGAAGAAGATCGCTGAGAGAAGGGGAAGAAGAAAGCTAACACAGAGATGCTATTTTATTTAGCCGATTTGCCAGGCTCAGCTTTTTTTCTGGAGGTGTGTATATCCCAGGTACTTCTATTCTTTTTACTTTTCAGAAGCTCTAAAGTGAAAAAAAATCAAATTTCCAAATCACATTAACACATTACTTTATATTAAAGGAAAAAGAATCATATATATGATATTAAAAATGTTTTATTTAAATGCTGGAGAGGATGTGGAGAAAAGGGAACTCTCCTACACGGTTGGTGGGAATGTAAGTTGGTAGAGCCTGGATTAGGAAGATCCCCTTGAGGAAATGGCACCCCACTCCAGTATTCTTGCCTGGGAAATCCCATGGACAGAGGAGCCTAGTGGGCTATAGTCCATGGGGTTACAGAAAGTTGGACACGACTGAGTACACACACAGAACCACCATGAAGAACAACAGGGAGGTTCTTCTTTCTATTGTTAGAAAACTAACAATAGAGCTACCACATGACCCAGCAATCCCACTGCTTGGTAAACATCCAGACAAAATTCTAATAAAAAAACATACATGCACCCATATGTTCATAGCAACACTATTCACAATAGTCAAAACATGCAAACAACCTAAATGTCCATCTACAGATGAAAGGATAAAGAAGATGTAGTACATGTATACAATGGAATACTACTCAGCCATAAAAAAGAATGAAATAATGCCACTTGCAGCAATATGGATGCAACTAGAGATTATCATATAAAGTGAAGTCAAATTAGAAGGAGAAAGACAAATATCATATGATAACACTTATATATGGAATCTAAAATATAACATGAACTTATCTACAAAACAAAAAAAGACTCACAGACAGAGATCAGACTTGTGGTTGCCAAGGAAGAGGGGGTGTGTGAGGGATGGAGTGGGAGCTTGGGATTAGCAGATGCAAACTATTATATATAGAATGAATAAGAACAAAGTCCTGCTGTATAGCACAAGGAACTATATGCAGTCTCCTATGATAAATTATAACAAAAGGAATATTAAAAAAGAATGAATATATATGAGTAGCTGAATCACTTTTCTGTTCACCTGAAATTAATGCAACACTGTAAACCCACTACACTTTGATTTAAGAAATTAAAAAATGTTTTGTTTAAATGTTCAGTAGAGATGAAAGCTCCAAACAATCAAAATTGACACATTTGTATTTTAAGAATATTTTGTTATAAAGTTTAACCAACCAGGGAAAGCAAGAGCTGACACAGTTTGGCACGCATAATGAAAACACATTGGCTAGCATGCTGTAAAGGCTATGGCACATACACAACAAGAGAAAGTGAGCTCCCATGGGGATAGCGCTATTGCCATGTCAGTAATGAAAGTGGCCACCTGCCTTGTGATATTTACATCTGATTCTAAAAGAAGGGTGCACTCATTAAACTCAAGGCAGGAAACATTGCCAGAGTAGAAGGGTGTATCCAAAATAATCTCAGTCATGTTCTGTGTTTTATTTAACTATTTTCTGTCTACGTATTTTAGTTCTTTTATTAAACTAAATGAAGCTAAGAGTGCATCCTCTATACAATTTATATTCCAGCTTTTCATTTGCCCTTGTGTTATGAACATCTCACCAAATTTATCAAAACATCATTCTCAGTGGTTAACTTATAGCCCATTCAGTTTACGCATGCTGGCCAGCCTCTATAACCATTGGATATTGTACATATATATATTCAAATACATTTTCTGGTCTTAAAGGTTGCATGTTTATTCTGTGGTATTTCAAAAGTATAAAAGCATCTAGAAAATAACAAAGTTGATCATGATCCCATCATCCATGAAAAGCTGCTATTATTTTAAAAATGTATTTGTCATCTTTGCAAAAAAAAAAAATCCTCTAGTCTTGTTTTGACCTAATAACAGATGTTTCCCATGTCATCAAAACATATTTAAGCACCATTTTATAGGATATGCATTATCCAATTGTAAGAATTAATCATCATTTCCATAAATGTTTCCCTAGAATTGGGCCTGGATTGTTTGATTTTCATTACTGTAAAAAGTTTCTTGCTACACATGCCACATTTCTAAAAGTTCCTGAGGTAGAACTAATAGTTTGTCAAGCATGATCGTTTTGAAGGGTACGGTAACTGTGAGCAAACACATTTGAAAGTTTGTACATATCCACTCTGCCCCTGGGGGTGAATATTAGGAGACAGATTTCACTCCATTCCGATTTACAGACAAATACGTACAAAGGGAATGAAGAAAAAGCACTGTAGGTTTCGCCCCATTTTCAGCAAATACCTTATAAATTACCTCAGGTTCTCACAAAAAAAGGGAAAATAGTACAGTTTCTTAAGAAAATAAAATCACTTCAGAAGAACTGTGTTTTTGTAATTTGAAACAAACCCTGGGATGTCAAAATGGTTGATACATTGAGTCACTGAAGAGAAGATGGGGCAGGAAGGAGCAGGGGTCCCCAGGCTGGCGGGGGGTGTTTCCCAGTGGAGGGTCTTGGCTGGGGCCACAGGACCCTATTATAGGTTGTCTATTGATTATTTTTGTGGACACCTCCCATCGCATTGATAAAAACAGCGGGACTCAGTTCTCTTCCTCAGTTTCTTTGCAATAACTATTCGCCTGCTAAGAATGGACCCTCCCTCTGAATCACCACAGTTTTATTGGACTTCTGGCCATCTGCCTGAGTCTGGGTAGCCTCTTCTGGATGCCAGCTCTGGTACCTGGGTGGATGTCAGCCAGTGCCAGGCAGGGCAGCCAAACTGCTTGCCACGTGTTGAGGTGTATTTCTGTGCCAGTGGAAATACTGTCTCTGATCCAAACCCTACCACGTGCCTGTGGAACCCCCAGAACCCACTGTCCATCAGCAGCCAGCATCTCTTGGCAGGGCCTAAGTGGATCCTGCAGATTCGTATTTTGACCGCCACGCTTCTCTGGTCCTGTGGCCACTGCTGAGAAGCACTCCAGTGGGAAACACCGGTTGTGTTGGGCAGTGCTGGGGCATCCCCATCCTCATGGAAAGGTCTGGCAAACTGCGCTTCCAAGAGCAGGTTACCGTGACAACACGGGGCACCTCTTGGTCCCTGCCTTTACCAAAAGCTCCCTCCTCATTCTTCTCCTGCCAAGAGGAGGATGAAAATGTAAAAGTGTTAGTCGCTCAGTCGTGTCTGACTCTCTGCGAACCCATGGACTGTAGCCTGCCAAGCTCCTCTGTCTGTGGAATTCTCCAGACAAGAATGCTGGAGTGGGTTGACATTTCCTTCTCCAGCCAAGAGAGGCACTCTTCAATTCAAAGCACATAAAAATGGTACAAAAAGATATACAAGGATTTGGACTGAAAAGGAAGAAATGTCTCTGAAGATCAGAAAAAAAGAAGAGACTTTAAATTTTTAGGAAGGGTGTTTCTGGATGAATAGTCGGGGGACTTCTGAAAATTTAGCAAGAGGGTTTCCTGGATGGCTCAGTGCTGAAGAATCCACTTGCCAATGCAGGAGTGGAGGAGACACAGGTTGATCCTTGAGTTGGGAAGATCCCCTGGAGGAGGAAATGGCAACCCACTCCAGTATTCTTGCCTGGAGAATCCCATGGACAGAGGAGCCTGGTGGGACACATTCAGTGGGGTCCCAAAGAGTCGTATACAACTGAGCCACTGAGCAGAAGAGCAAACACCTTCCCTGCAAGCCAATTAAACCGTACATATGTCAGGGCCTGTGGTCCTCCTGGACCAAAGAGAATACCTCCTTCTGTCAATGAATTTATAGGATTGGCTAGTTTGAATGATCTTATTTGGCTCTGGGGTTCAGGGGCTGTACCTGGTACCTGGTCTTGGGCTATTTAGGGCAGGGGAATCTCAGAGTATTAAAGCCTGATAGAGGAGGTGATAGAGATGTGAACTCTGCATTGATTGGTTTACATTTGAAAGGTGCTAGGAATCAGCCTACCTTGCAGGACAGTCAAAGCATCAAAATACAGAAGACAAAAGACACGAGTAATAAAATTATGCATAGGGAAGACAATTGTGGGGGATGTAGATATTGTTGTTCTAGGGACACAAATGCTTGCAAAAGTTCAGAAAAGATAGAGGAGAATTGTCTGTTGCTATTCCCCAGCTGTGTTGCGTGGAAGAATGGCAGTTAAAAGAATGGCAGCATTAGGAGGAATAGTAAGTACCAAAGACATGTGGATTTAAAAAACATTCACAACCACGAAGTTGAGAGTTATGTTTTATTTGGTGGGGATTTTTATCACTTTATCACTCGCCAGGAGATGCATCTCAAGTGACGCTGAGAGAACTGCTCTGAGGAGGCGGGGGGAGGAGCCAGGTTTTATAGAAGGCTTGCAAAAAAGGCAGGTAGTCCAAATATCAAAAGATTATTGTTCATTAAAGAAAATCAGATAGCCCAAGTTAAGTAATTCAGCACTTTTCTATGTATGGGAAGCTGCAAGTGTTTGAGCTTACTGAAATCCACTCCTTTGTTATGCACCTCAGCGGTCTGGGTCTAGTTTCCTGTGTTTTCACATCCTGAGTTTTCTCAGGGCTCACCAGCTTACCTTGCATGGTGCCTGTTATTTGTGATGACTGTTACATTCTTATTTACTCATGTGGCAGGAAATATTCCATTTCTCAGAGAAAGTAGCAAAATGATGGAAAAAAAACACACAAAAAAACCCAAGGACTTGATGACACAGTAGAATCAGTCTCAGGAGAGCATTTACTTCTTTGTTGCCTGTTAAGTTAGAGCAATAACCCCTATTTCTTCAAGTCATTGTTGAACAGGGGTTTTGTGCTAAAGATATTTCTGATGCTATAATGGGACGTCTCCATGAATCTTTCCCTCTGCACGCTGTCTAATGTAGCCCCCCATCCCAGGTCTTCCTGCCCCATCCCAACTTTACAGCATACAACATTTTATACTTATTTATTTATTATCTTTCTCACGTACTAGAATGTAATGTCCATGAGAGAAGGACTTCTGTTTGTTCCATGTACCTGAAGTTGATGGAAAGCCCCAGAACATAACAATCACTCAGTGGATACTTCTTGCATTAATGAGTGAAGATGCTTTATTAATCACATCAGTAATTATTTGTTACAAAATAGAGTCCTGGCAAGGGAAAATATGTAAACTGAATTGCAGACGTTTCAGAGCTGAAACAGAAAGTAGAAAAAATTAGAAAGTTAGACATTTTCATGTGAGAAAACAAAGGTCAAAGAGAGATGTCACTTGACAACAGTCATACTGTTAATACAAGTTCGAGTGCCCGACACAAAAACAGACCAAAATGCCAGTGTTTGGAGCAGAAAGTTTTATTGCAGGACCATGCAAAGTTAGAGGTGGCTCATGCCCTAATAGCCCTGAGCTTCCCAAAGTGTTTCATCAAAGCACTCTTAAAGGCCAGATGAGAGAGTGAGGGTCAGAAGGGTGTGTAATCAACTCGTGCACAATTCTCTGATTGGCTGATGGTGAGGTAACAGGGTAGTATCACAGAAGTTAGCATCATCTTTCCTTAGACTCCAGGGGTCCTGGGGCTATAGCGCTGCTGGTCATTAAGTAGTTAGCATCTTCCATATGGGAGAGGGGGAGTCTTTTTACATCTCTAAAAACCCAGGGAATTTGCATCAAATACTATTAACTATGCAATTTCAGAGAGGAGCTAAAGCAGGTGATATGGGGGAAGACCTGTCCTTGGAAGGACCCATATGGTCCTGCGCCATTACAATTCCTCCCTTTTCTTTGATACTCCTCAATTTTGAGGAGAACAAGTTTTGAACAGGAAAAAGTTTCAGGTAAGGAGGTTAATCATAAATTTGACAGACATACCCACAGGGTTCTGCTCAGTTACAACACTTATATTGTTAGTACATGGGCAAATTCTACAGACCTGATGTTAAATTAATCATGTGCTTTAATTAATAGCTTACAAACTATTTTAACCTACATACTTTTAGGTTGTGCCATTTCCAAATGCCATATTCAACCACTTTGACTTAACAATATTAATTCTACTTGGCTCATCCTTACAAGCTGTAGTTTTATAACTTTATTTTTGATCAATATTTCAGAAAGATTTCTTCTTAAAAAGCTAAGCCATCAAATACTGAAAGCCTCTATTACATTTAACATAGTCTCTATTTTTAATAAGCAGTGCTATTCTGAAAGTATGCAAATTAAATGTTTAGTTATTAAAAATAATTGCTTGAGGAATAAATCATTTCATTTGGTCTGGAAAGTGGATTTAGATTTCATTTTTTTCGACTAATAGAAAGTCTGAGATTCAATTTCAAAATAATAATTTCAAATAATACAATTTCCAAATAATTCAAGTTCAAAATAATACTACTTTAAAGTTCTTATAATTTTGTAAGAAATTCTCAGTATTTGTTATAAGTAAACGTGATTTAAGTACATTTTTCAGTTTCAAGAACAGTTGATTTTTCAAGCCATTGAGCCAAGATTATTTAGTTATGCATGAATGCTAATGAAGCCTAGAGGGAGGGTTGATCTGATATTTGGATGTATGTATTATCCAAGGAAACCATTGATTAAAACTCCATATTAGCATTATTTTCTTTGTTCACTGATGCTTATATTCAAAGTGTTTGATAAATCGTATAGTATTTTATTTAACAAAAGCATCTACTAAAGAATACATCTTATATTTCCTTGGCCAAATTATCAAACAGAAGCAGCATAAGCAATCTGGTCTCAGGATATCCCCAGTGGTGGATGAGGCAGTCTTGTCAATAAGGAATAATGAACTGTAGAAGAAACAATTGATCATTTCAGTTAACTATTTGACTTAAAATATGCTCAAGGCACGGGGCTCCCTGTCAGGCACACAAGCTCTTCAGGTATTTCTTTGCCTCCTTTGTCGAAGCATTTACGGAGGCTTATTTTAAGTAATTTTTATTGGAGTATAGTGGCTTCATAATGTTGTGTAGTTTCTGTTGCATAGCAAAGTGAATCAGCTCGACGTAATCATGTACCTCCTCTTTTATGGGTTTCTTTCCCCTTGGGGTCACCTCAGAGCACTTGAGTTCCTGGTGCTATGCAGTAGGTTCCCAGCAGTTATCCATTTAATGCATGGTATTAGTAGTGTATATAGGCCAATATCCGGCTCCCAATTCATCCCACCACCCTTCTTCCCTGGTAGCCATACGCCTGTTCTCTATGTCTGTGTCTTATAGAGGCGTATTTAACAACAGCCTTTCTGCTGGGCCCTGAGAAACGCGGTCCTGGAGTTGGAGACCTCAGGAAATGGTGAGGGGATGCGGCCACCGGGGGCCACCTCCCCATGCTCCCGTAACTGCATGTCTGTGGTGTGTGTTGGTGCGGGGTGGCCACAGGAAACCAGCAGACAAGTTGGGAGTCGGGAACTATGGCAAGGATAACCCTGAATGGGTCCTGCGCCATGGGAAGCGTGTGTATGAAGCCGAAGGTAATGCGGGAGGCGTAGGTGGGGAACAGTGTCCGGGAGCACGAAGTCGGGGAGTTGCCTGTTGAGTGCACCCTGAAGCACAGGGGTCGTGTCCCTGCAGAAAGAGCAAGGACGAAACCGACGGGAGGGCAGCTGCGCATCAGACCCCAGTGAGGCAGGAGGGGGAGCGGTGTCATCGCTGTGGCTGGCCCCGGGGAGGCGTGCGAGACAGCCTTGGGGTGCGGCGGCCTGTATCAGGCAGAAACAGCTCCCGGGAGTGAGAACATGCGGAGGATGGGCTGCCCAGGAGCCACAGAGTTCATGCTGAAGTGACCTTGACCCGGATGTGACCTCTCAGGAAGGGCAGAGACCCTCCGCTCCTCGGCGTCCTGGGGGACTTAACCCGGATGTGACCTCTCAGGAGGGGCAGAGACCCTCTGCTCCTCGGTGTCCCGGGGGAATCTGCTGTTTGTCTCCCCGGAGCTGCCTTCAGGGTGGAGACCCTCAGTGAAGAAGGGCTGGGGGAGAGGCAACTTGGAATGAAGGGGTCGTCCCGGACCCAGAGGCGATCAGGCTGAGAGAAGTAAAGCAGACAGAGATGATTATCCTTGTGATGTCATGTATGGAATCTAAAAGAAAAGAGCCATACAAATAAACTCACTGACAGAATAGAAATAGACCCACAGAAGCAGAGAACAAATTTATGGTTATCAAAGGAGAAGGGGGGAGGATTGATTAGGAGTTTAGGATTTACAGACACATGCTCAGTTGCTCAGTCACTCCTGACTTGTTGTGACCCCGGGGACCGCAGCCTGCCAGGCTCCTCTGTCCATGCATTTTGCTGTGTACAAAATAAACAGCAAGGACCTGCTGCATAACATGGGGAACTACACTCAATATCTTGTAATAATAATCTGTGAGGGTAAATAATCTAGATACACCTGTGTGTGTGAGTGTGTTAGTCACTCAGTCACGCCCGACTCTTTGCCCCATGGACTGCCGCCCGCCAGCGTGCTCTGTCTGTCAGATTTCCCAGTCTAGAATACTGGAGTGGGTTGCTGTTTCTTCCTTCAGAGGATTTTCCTGATCCAGGGATTGAACCTGGCTTAACTGCATTGCCGGCAGATTCTTTACAGTCTGAGCCACCAGGGAAGTGGTATATTCCATGTACCACATCTTCTTTATCCTTTCATCTCTCAATGGACATTTAGGTTGCTTCCATGTCCTTCTTGGCTTCCCTGGTGGCTCAGATGTTGTAAAAAAAAAAAAAATTGCCTGCAATGCTGGAGACACAGGTTCGATTCCTGGGTTGGGAAGGTGCCTGGAGAAGGGAATGGCAACCCACTCCAGTATTCTTGCTTGGAGAATTTCTTGGAGAGAGGAGCCTCGTGGTATATATATATATATATATATATATCTGTGTGTGTGTGTGTGTGTGTGTGTGTGTGTATGAATCACTTTGCTGTACATCTGAAACTAGCACAACATTGTTAAACAACTGTACATCAAAAAAAAAAAAAAAATTAACCCAGTGATTTGCACCTGCTTCTTAAAGGAGACCTCAGACAACTTAACCTTGGACAAACCACAGGATTGCTGAGTTCTCCCAATGGTATTTTCCATTTGGGGGAGTTTGTGAACCAAGCACTTCCAAGGCATAATAGGAGCCTCCTTGCTGCTTTTCAGGTTAATGACGCATCCTTTCCTCTGTGAACAGGTGAGTCCACCCAGGGCTCATGATCATCACAGCCTTGGAGCCCAGAGCAGAACAAGTTCTTGGGAAGGATGATGAACAAACCAAATGCCCCCAAGCGTGTGCCTTTCCAGCCAGTACTCTTCTTGGGGGACAGTCTTCCCCAGTTAGCAACTGCAAAATACATCCTGAAAGCTGCCTCCAGCTGAGAACCAATGCAAATTCAATTAATTTAAAAATACGCTGTTTGTAGGAATGTAAATTGATACAGCTACTCTGGAGAACAATATGGAGCTTCCTTAAAAAAACTAAAAAGAGTTACCATAGGCTCCATTAATCCCACTCCTGGGTATTTATCTGGAGAAAACCATAATTCTAAAAGATTCATGCACCCTAATATTCACTGTAGCACTGTTTACAATAGCCAGGACATGTGTTAGTCACTCAGTCATGTCTGACTGTAGCCCACCAGGCTCCTCTGTCCATGGAATTCTCCAGGCAAGAATACTGGAGTGGGTTGCCATTCCCTTCTCTAGGTACCTCCCCAACCCAGGAATCGAACCTGTGTCTCCAGCATTGCAGGCAATTTTTTTTTTTTTTACAACATCTGAGCCACCAGGGAAGCCAAGCAGGACATGGAAGCAATCTAAATGTCCATTGAGAGATAAAGGATAAAGAAGATGTGGTACATGGAATAATACCATGGAATGTTACTCAGCCACAAAAGAAAACAAAATAATGCTATTTGCAGCAACATGGATAGACTTAGACAATATTATACAAGTGAAGTAGGTCAGGCAAAGAAAAATATCATATGATATCACCTAGCTGCACTCTAAAGAGCAATGATACAGATGAACTTACTTACAAGTCAGAAACAGACTCTCAGAGAACAAACTTATGGTTATCAGGGGAGAAGAGTGAGGGCAAGGGATGATTAGGAAGTTTGGGATGGATGTGTACACACTGCTATATTTAAAATGTATAACCAACAAGAACCTACTGTATAGCACAGAGACCTCTGCTCAATGTTACATAACAGTCTAAGTGGGAAAAGAACTTGAAGAAGAATAGATACATG